>NC_051094.1:18752500-20014430 GCF_901709675.1 Syngnathus acus
GCATGTTTTTGGGAAGTGGGAGGAAACCAGAGTGCCTGGAGAAAACCTACGCGAACGTGGGGAGAACATGCAAACTCCACAAAGGGAGGGCCGGAGGTGGAATCGAACCCGCACCCTCCTAACTGTGAGGCGGACGTGCTAACCAGTGCCCCACCGAGCCGCCTTATCAATCCCCCGGGGAAATTCAGAAGCCATCTCACAACCGGGTGTTGATCAGTTGACAACTCCATCCTTCTTTTCAACTAAGTGTCAACAACACGCGGCCACAAACGACACAACTACAAAGTCGTAGGGTGTCCTGGTGCCAAGTGCACATATGGACACCCTTGTGTTTGAAAATGGTGTTTGTTCGACACAGAAGTCCAAAATGTCAGGTTCTGATCAGGGGAGCCGTTCCTCCCAATCACGCCCTTCCAGGTCTCGCTGTCATTGCCTACGTGAGCATAACAGTCACCTAGCAGAATGATGGAGTCCACAGAACGAATGGCAGCGCATACCTTGGCTTCAAGCTGTCACGTGCCTGCGTCACCTGACTACCAGCTACGCCCACAATCAAGCCAATCACCAGCTCTATTTAAACTCCGTGAAGCCGGTGGTTGTCAGTTCGTCCCCTTACCCTGCCCGTGACGCCACTGCTCACTGTGCTCTGCTCACTGTGCCCTGCCCGAACGATTCCCGTTGTCGACTTTGCTCGTGTTCTGACCCGACTCGCCTTGCTCGCTCCCTGTTCTGACCACTCGGCTGTCCTCGACCACACTCTGATCGCCGCCTGCCTCAACCACCTGCCTGCCTCCGACTACGCGCTGCACTCTTCTGCTCAGCCACACCAGCCAGACCAGCAGTCCAGCATTCCACTTCCCCTTTCCCCTGTTCAATAAAGGTTCGTGCTGCATTTGGTCACCCTGTCTCTGTTCCTGACACAAGCATATGCAGTGATCCCTCGCCACTTCGTGCTTGACCTCTAACGAATGTGCTACTTCGCAGGTTTATAAGTGATGGGACAACAGAATTTAAATACACGCTGATAGCACCTCTGAGCAATGTGCGTCACTGTGGACAAGCGCGGGAACCATGGCAGCCAGCCTGTCACAAACGAGGTAGGACAACTATTTGCAACACTGTTTATTTAGGGAATGCGAAAAAAGGAGAAGGGGAAAAGGGAGGCTGGAACGCCAGCAGAGCTGGTGCATGAAGCGACTGACAAGCCGGTCAGCGAGCTTGCGTCGTTTATCGTGGTGGCATCTCATTACACAGCGGAACAGGCAAATGGCAATCAGGGGGTAGTGTGTGCGTCATGCCAGACAACCAGCCAGGCATACCGCGACACAGGAGATTAGGCAAACTGGAATCAGGTGGCAGGCGTGCGTGTGTCAAAGCAGACGGAACGGCGAGGACTGACCGATGAATGCCGTGTTTATAAGCGCCCTAATCAGCGGGTAACACGGGGCAGGTGGTGGTGCCGAGGTCCCGAGGTCTAGCACAGCGGACAGATCAGCCGGCCAGCAGGACAAGAGCCAAGACGTGACACAGCTGCGCACGAAGGAACCGTGCACCGCTGTGCAGAAAGAGTCGGGACAGCGGCAATGAGCGCTCATAGCGCGGGGTGTGCCTCTGAGCAATGTGCTTCAGTCAGCACAAGCACGGGGTGCGCGACTGGCTTCCGTGCACGTAGGAAAAAATCACTGCCGTCCAGGAGTTGGGACGGCGGCAATGAGCCCTGATTGTGTGGGGTGTGCCTCTGACCAATGTCACTGCGGACGTGACTGAGTTCAAGCGCCACGCGCGAGGAAAGAAGCACCAGTCGGGAGATGTGACAATATCACATGTTTGGTCATTTGTTTAGTGTAAAGGTACAATACATGAACAGAAGAGTGTGGGAATGGATAATAAGAGAATGGGAAAGATTTGTGTAGTGTAAAACTATTGGGGAGGGTTTAAAAGGCTTTAATATTGCATATAGGACCACAATGCAACAGGAGATTTATACGCAATCGTGACTCACCTTGGGTTTTGCTGTGCATGATGTCCGGGTTGGTGTAACGTGGTAATTCTGAAGGTGGACACTTTGCATTGCTTGGCAAGGAAAGTTACTCCCCAATTGACTTGCAATACACCCATGGCCTTTAGCGGCCAACAAGACAATATAATGGTGTTTCAATTTCTAAATAATACAAACAGTAATCCCTCACTACATCGCAGTTCGATTAGCGCGGCTTCAGTACATCGCAATTTTTTTTCCCATAAAAAATTAAAAAATTCACAAATTCAAAATAAACCTTCTAATTGAGGAATTATGGCACGAAAGTTGCCAACACGCCAGCAGAAGGCAGGGAGTGTCCACACAATTGCAGTATGTACACTTGTAACTTTTTATTAAAAATGTTGTTATAATAATAAGAGCTAAGCTATTCCTTTGTCTTTAAAAGTCACAGCTTTTGAGGATATTTCAACTTGAAAAGCACCAGCTCTGAGCCATAGAATATACCTGTTGCAAAAAACAGCTTTAACACAATTTTTAAAAAATTCATTATTTTCCCTCTAGATGGCATCCAGTTGGTCAAAACGTTTTTACCCCAGTTAAATTCATAACCTGCCATTAGCAGTACATGGTTAGTAATGTCCTCAAAGGTACCGTATTTTCCGGACTATAAGGCGCACCTAAAAACCTAAAATTTTCTCAAAAGCCGACAGTGCGCCTTATAGTCCATTGCGCCTTATATATGGATCAATTGATGAATTTGTTGATCCAAACTGGTTGTACACAGTGCTCTGCCAAAATGTTTCAGTACGTTTTAGTACGACTAGTAAATTACAAGGTCACATCGCTTCCCAACATTACGGCAACTGTAGTCAGGGGGCGTCACCGAATAGCTGTTGTACCCGCGAGGCTATTTCATTTCAAAATAGGCTGCTCCGTTAATGTTTCGAGTAAATTTACGGATTGATATGGAAGGGTAACATAGGTAAGCAGTACAAATGGCTTAGATCGAACTTTAGTCAGTTCCGATCATTTTATAGGAGATCGTTTGAGAAACGCGATTGTTTACACTTTGCTGAGGCTCATGGGAGATTGCGAGCTGAGGCTCATGGGACTTTGCGGATGGCTAATGCTATAACGATAGCTGCTATACGTACCAGGCTATTTCATGTCAAAATAGGCTGCTCTGTTAATGTTTCGAGTAAATCTGTCAGGGAACAAAGACAGGGCTACCAAGTGCAGCACGATCCTTTATTGGCAAAGGGGAAAAGGGGACGTAGAACGCTGGACCTGCGGTCTGGCTGGCGTGGCTGAGCAGCAGAGCACAGCGCGTAGTCGTAGTCGGAGGCAGGCAGGCAGGTGGTCGAAGGACGAGCAAGTAGTCGGGACAGGCGGCGATCAGAAGCGTGGTCGAAGGGCGGGCAGGTAGTCAGGACAGGCGGCGATCAGAAGCGTGGTCGAAGGACGAGCAAGTAGTCAGGACAGGCGGCGATCAGAAGCGTGGTCGAAGGACGAGCAAGTAGTCAGGACAGGCGGCGATCAGAAGCGTGGTCGATGTTCACGGAAGCAGTTGGCTACAAAGATCGGTCCGGGGAAAAAAAGGCAGCAGTGTCACGGGCAGGGTAAGCAGACGAACTGACAACCACTGGCAGAACACAGAGAGGTTAAGTAGGGGACCTAACGAGCTGTAGCAGGTGCTGGCAATTCCATGAGTAGGGCTTGGCTGGAAGTCAGGTGACGCGGGAACGTGACAGAACCCCCCCCCAAGAGACGGCCCCCGACGTCCCAAAAACAGAACCCCGAGCCAGAGCAGGAGGCCGGGCGGGAGGGGGGTTCCCCAAGACGCGCGGCAGTCAATAATCCGACAAGTCCGAGTCAGAACACATCGACCAAGCCCCGTCATCAGGCGGCACCACCGCCCAGTCCTCCTCCCCAGCAGTGGCATCGGGAGATGCCGACCTGGGGGCCGGCATGGGAACCGAATGGGTCCGTACCGGACGACTTCGAGCAGAAAGCCGGTCAGACCATAACACCACGCCCACCGGAGCAGAACCCGGCTGCGGACGTCGCAACGGCAGCCGAGTAAGGGCCCGGGCCATACGCCGCGGCTGACGGCGAGACCGGACCCGCGGCCCACGGGTTGGAGAAGCGGAGGGCCGAGAGGCAAGGGCACGGGCTGGAGTCGAATAGCGGGTCTGGAGCAGGGACTCGCGACAGGTGGTAGGGGGCAAGAAAACCGTCCCCAAACGGATCCCTGCTTGGCGGGTGCCCTTAGGTATCTTCTGGCAAGAGGCCACCCAGTGACCCTCACCCCCGCAGTACAGGCAAAGCCTATCTCTGAGGCGCTTACTACGCTCCTTCACAGAGAGAGAGGTGCGTCCTATCTCCATCGGTTCCGGCCAGCTGGGAGTAGTAGTAAAGGCGCGCTGACTTTCGTGGACAGGGTCCCTGGCGGACGACAGGTCAGGCGGAAAAACCGGTGCTCTCCCTGACACCCGAGGTGTCGGGCTGATGTCACGGTGACGGGGGGGCGGAGTCACCCTCCTCTCCTCGCGTCGCCTTGACTGGATCCGCCGGTCCACCCGTGCTGCCAGGTCCATGGCCACTTCAAGGGTCTGAGGGCGCTCGTAGGACACCATCTCGTCCTTGATATACTCCGCGAGTCCGTGGAGGAAGGCGCCGACGAGAGCCGGGGTGTTCCAGTCGCTACGATGCGCCACCGTCTGGAACCGGATGGCGTACTGGGCGACGGATCTGCTGCCTTGGTGCAGCGTGATGAGCTCCGTGGAGGCGTCCTCCGAGGCGGAGCCCAAGTCAAACACGCGCAGGATCTCAGCTGCGAAGGCGTCGAACGACGAACAGGCGGGTCCCTGCCGCTCATATTCTGCCGTTCCCCACAGCCGTGCCTCGCCCGTCAGGTGAGTGAGCACGAAACCCACCTTGGCTGGTTCCGTGGCAAATGTGACGGGCTGGAGGTCAAACAAGACGCGGCAGTTTGTCAGAAAGGCCCGGACGTACTTGGGGTCACCGTCGAACCTCGCGAGGTTGCTGAGTCTGGGCTCAGGGACGTCCACGAGCTGCCTGGGCGCCGAGGCAGGATGGGGCGTGGACATAACGGTGGGCTGATCGGCGGGACTGAGCGGAACGGTCGTGGACAGGGCTCGCGCAAATCGGTCTGCAGCAGCCAGAGGAGCCAAGTCTTTGAGGTCCCTGAGAGCCTCTACCAGTTCCTGGTGGAGCTGATGGTGCTGCTGGAGCTGCTGTTGCTGCTGCTGGAGCTGCTGTTGCTGCTGCTGGACGGCCCTCGTTAATGCCGCCATCTCCTCTGAGGTCTTGCTGAGCTCCCACTCCGTGTGGGTCAGGCGGTCCAGGTCTGAGGGATCGTGCGCTGGTTGCATTTTAGGTCAGTTCGTTCTGTCAGGGAACAAAGACAGGGCTACCAAGTGCAGCACGATCCTTTATTGGCAAAGGGGAAAAGGGGACGTAGAACGCTGGACCTGCGGTCTGGCTGGCGTGGCTGAGCAGCAGAGCACAGCGCGTAGTCGTAGTCGGCAGGCAGGCAGGTGGTCGAAGGACGAGCAAGTAGTCGGGACAGGCGGCGATCAGAAGCGTGGTCGAAGGGCGGGCAGGTAGTCAGGACAGGCGGCGATCAGAAGCGTGGTCGAAGGACGAGCAAGTAGTCAGGACAGGCGGCGATCAGAAGCGTGGTCGAAGGACGAGCAAGTAGTCAGGACAGGCGGCGATCAGAAGCGTGGTCGATGTTCACGGAATCAGTTGGCTACAAAGATCGGTCCGGGGAAAAAAAGGCAGCAGTGTCACGGGCAGGGTAAGCAGACGAACTAACAACCACTGGCAGAACACAGAGAGGTTAAGTAGGGGACCTAACGAGCTGTAGCAGGTGCTGGCAATTCCATGAGTAGGGCCTGGCTGGAAGTCAGGTGACGCGGGAACGTGACAAAATCTACGGATCGATATGGAAGGGAAACATAGGTAAGTAGTACCAATGCGTTAGATCGAACTTTAATCACTTCCGATCATTTTATAGGAGATCGTTTGAGAAACGCGATTGTTTACACTTTGCTGAGGCTCATGGGAGATTGCGAGCTGAGGCTCATGGGACTTTGCGGATGGCTAATGCTATAATGATAGCTGCTATACGTACCAGGCTATTTCATGTCAAAATAGGCTGCTCTGTTAATGTTTCGAGTAAATCTACGGGTCGATATGGAAGGGAAACATAGGTAAGTAGTACCAATGCGTTAGATCGAACTTTAGTCAGTTCCGATCATTTTATAGGAGATCGTTTGAGAAACGCGATTGTTTACACTTTGCTGAGGCTCATGGGAGATTGCGAGCTGAGGCTCATGGGACTTTGCGGGTGGCTAATGCTATAACGATAGCTGCTATACGTACCAGGCTATTTCATGTCAAAATAGGCTGCTCTGTTAATGTTTCGAGTAAATCTACGGATCGATATGGAAGGGAAACATAGGTAAGTAGTACCAATGCGTTAGATCCAACTTTAGTCAGTTCCGATCATTTTATAGGAGATCGTTTGAGAAACGCGATTGTTTACAGAGGGCTCGTTGGTTATTGGCTAGTGGATGCATACCGCAACCCTAGTCAACCTCAGTTTGTTGCAGTATAGCTTCTATTTTATGCGCCTTATAATCCGGTGCGCCTTACCCGGACTGTCTCAGTAATTATAGGCCAGTTTCAAACCTCCCATTCATAGCAAAACTTCTTGAAATAGTAGTAGCACAGCAGCTTATTGATTACATGGTCGCCAATAATCGATATGACTCTTTTCAGTCTGGTTTTAGAGCTACTCATTCCACTGAGACAGCACTTGCTAAAGTGACTAACGATCTCCTCATAGCTATGGATTCAAACACTTCATCTGTACTGTTGCTACTCGATCTTAGTGCTGCCTTCGACACTGTAGACTTTGATATTTTATTAGGGCGTCTTAAAAGTTGTGTTGGTATTTCAGGGTCAGCACTAGGCTGGTTCCATTCCTATCTATCAAATAGGACGCACCGAGTGGTCCATGGCAATGCGTCCTCTGAGCTCTATAATGTTACGTGTGGTGTCCCACAGGGATCGGTCCTCGGACCAATTTTATTTAATAAATATAATATTAGTTTTCAATGCTACGCGGATGACACCCAATTATATATGCCGTTATCGATGACAGATCCGCGGGATTGTTGTAATCTTGAGGCATGCCTTGCGGAGATCAAGCAATGGATGTCTCTCAACTTCCTTCGTCTTAACCCAGATAAAACTGAGATGTTGATAATTGGTCCAACTCGTTTTCAACACTTGTTCAAGGAAACCGCTATAACTATAGATAACCGTACTATCACTCAGAGCGATACTGTAACTAATCTCGGGGTAATGTTTGACCAAACTCTCTCCTTTCAAAAGCACATTAAGAATATAACCAGAATTGCGTTCTTTCACCTTCGTAATATTGCAAAGATTCGTCCGATCCTCTCGACCGGTGATGCGGAAACTATTATACATGCGTTCGTCACGTCGCGCCTGGACTACTGTAATGTATTATTCTCTGGTCTTCCTAAGTCCCGCATCAAAAGTCTACAGTTAGTACAAAATGCTGCTGCAAGGCTGCTCTCACGGACAAGAAAATTTGATCACATTACCCCAATATTAGCCAACTTACATTGGCTCCCGGTCCATTTAAGATGTGACTTCAAGGTTCTTCTATTAACCTATAAATCACTGCATGGCTTAGCGCCTTCGTATCTCGTCGACCTAGTTGTTCCTTATGTTCCGTCTCGTAACCTTCGTTCGCAAAACGCTACCCTTTTAGCGACACCGAGGGCCAAGAAAGTGTCTGCAGGGTCTAGAGCATTTTCTATCCGGGCTCCAGAGCTTTGGAATGCCCTCCCAATGGATATTAGGACTGCTACCTCAGTAGAAACATTTAAGACACGTTTAAAGACACATTTCTATGACATGGCCTTTAACTAACTTGTAGTGGCCGATTCGGCCGGAGTTTGTTTTGTTTTCTCGCCTTATAATCCGGTGCGCCTTTTAGTGCGGAAAATACGGTAATCATAATGTTAGAGTCACCCTCTAGTGCCAATATAGCTCACAATTCCTCAATTTAGTTTACTTTTGCAAAAAAAGTTAGTCAAATGATACAGAGCACTCCTAAGAATAAAAGACGCAAGGATTTTTCTACTGATGAGGAAAATGTAATGTAGTACAGCGATTCCTCATTCATCGTGGAAGATGCGTTCCAGAACAACGAAAAACTAAATCCATGAACTAGAAACGGTATACAGTAATCTCTTGTTTATCGCGGATAATTGGTTCCAAGACCACCAAGACGATATGTGAAAATCCGCGATGTGTCACCCTTTTATTAACATACATACATTGTTTGTGTATCAATAAGTGTATATTAAACCATATAAGTGCATATGTTATCATTTGAAGATTAAATAATAGTTTCAAACATGGAAATACTATATTAATACGTAGTTTAAATGACATACAGAAAATAATGTATAAATAATATAAAGTCAAAGTCAAAGTCGGCTTTATTGTCAATCCCTTCATATGTCAAGACACACAAAGAAACCGAAATTCCGTTTCCTCTATCCCACGGTGACGAGACATACAAGTAGACGACACAAAATAAAAACAAGAAGGCACAAACAATAAATAATAAATAATAAATAAATAAAATGAGCGATGAATAAATAATAAACCAATAACCCAATAAATAAGAGGAGCAAAACTGAGCCAGTGTGCATACAGCAGACAGTAAGCATAGCGCAAAGAACAGGACGCTACGCAGAAAGGGGGAGCGAGTTCAGGATCCTAACAGCCTGGAGTACGAAGCTGTTGGAGAGTCTGGTGGTGCGGGAGCGCAGGCTCCTGTACCGCCTCCCAGAGGGCAGAAGATCAAACAAAGAGTGAGCGGGGTGACTCACATCACTCACAATCTTGGTCGCCTTGCGGGTGAGATGGGAGGTGTAAATGTCCTTCAAGGAGGGGAGAGAAGCACCAATAGTCTTACCAGCCGTTTTCACTATGCGCTGCAGGGCCTTCAAGTCGTAGTCAGTGCAGCTGCCACCCCAAACAGCAATACAGCTGGAGAGGACGCTCTCAATGGTGCCGCGGTAAAATGTAGTCATGACGGCCGGAGGAGCGCCCGCTCGCCTGAGTTTCCGAAGGAAGTACAGGCGGCGCTGGGCCTTCTTCGCCAGTGATGCGGTGTTGGTGGACCAGGAGAGATCCTCACTGATGTGCACCCCCAGGAACCTGGCGCTGCTCACTCTCTCCACCACAGCACCGTCGATGGTCAGCGGCAGGTGTTGGGCGTGACCCTTCCGGAAGTCAACAACAATCTCCTTGGTCTTGTCGCTCTGCGGCGCGGGCTTGTAGTCCGTGATGGTCTGAATGCCCTGCCAAAGGCTCCGTGCGTCCCTGCTGTCCCTGAAGTGGGCGGTAATTTTGCACGAGAACGCCCTCTTCGCTTCTTTGATGCCCCGGGACAGGTCGGCCCTCGCAGTCCTCAAGCCAGCCTCATCCCCCGCTCTAAAGGCTTTGTCCCTGGCCCTCAGCAGCCTGAAGACAGCCCCTGTCAGCCATGGCTTCCGGTTAGCCCGAGTGACGACGGATATTGAGTGTGTCACATCATCAATGCACTTCCTGATGTAGGAGGAAACAGAGTCAGTATACTCCTCAATGTCCGCCCGACCGTCGCAAGTGGCAGCCCTCCTAAACACGTCCCAGTCAGTAGAGCCAAAGCAGTCACGAAGCGCATCAGAGGCACCCTCAGGCCACACCCGTACCCGCTTGCGAACTGGTCTGGATGTTCTCACCTTTTGTCTGTATACGGGCAAAAGCATAACAGTGATATGGTCAGAAAGTCCAAGATGGGGGAGGGGGGCGGCTTTGAAAGCTCCTTTATGCGAAGAGTAGACCAGGTCCAGGAAGCTGTCGCCACGCGTAGGAAAATCAACATGCTGGTGAAGCCTCGGAAAAACAGACTTCAGGTTAGCATGATTAAAATCCCCAGCGAAGATGGTGAAACCGTCAGGGTGCGCTGTCTGTTGTTCACTGACAGCCTGGTATATGATACGTGTGTGTGTATGTGTGTGTGTGCGTGTGTGTGTGACATGTATACGTAGCTAAAATGTACATACTGTAAATATGTTTTTAGAACTCTTTTACTATTATAACAACTTTTTTGTAACAAGGTAGAAGTGTACATACTGTAAATGTTTTTAGAACTCTTATTATTATAACAACTTTTCTGCAAATGTGGTGCATTTGCAGACAGACAAACCGGAGCGCTGCAAGTGTGAGGGGGAATCCACAGTGCTGCCGACTCCCACCCCTGATTCCCCTGGTCAATGTAAATGTATTTACATGTTCTATAATAGATTGATCTGCATGTTGAAGGGCATCTTTCTGGAATAGAGTGGGCTATATTTCGAGAAAGGTCCAGATAAAAAATGTTTAGCATGCCAGTCAGTTCAGCCTTCGTTGTACCTTCCATTGGGTTATAAGTAAATGAGACCAAATGGTGGACTTGGATTTGCACTTTGAATGCCCAATTTTTTATGCAAATAAGTGACACAGCGTGAATTGGTTGACAAATGTCTACTTCTATCCCACAAAGGCGCAAACACCCTTCTACCACCAATTCTAGCACTGCGAGGTTTAGCAAAATACCAAAAGAAAGAAAACGACCAATACGCACCGACTGCGCTCGGCGCAAGACTTGTGCCTTAAACGAAAATAGAGCCCCCTGTCTTCGATGCTATCGGCTACTGTTCACTCATGGATAATGAGCTCTAGCTTCAAATATTGCAAATTTCTTTTAAGAACGAACCTATTTCAAATGCTGGTAATAGATTGCATTTAGGCTACCTACTGGAAATGTACAGTATAAACTAACTTAAATATATATGTAAACCAATTTGAAAGAGTTTTCATGAATTTCACAGAAATTAATCTTGTTTAAACCACAATCTGCCATATTTAAACATTGTTCATTTGTCGTAGCTGATTGGGTTTCATCAATTTTGAAAGTCACAGATTTTGTTGATTTTAAGAAACATAATTAATATAGTAATTATACCATTAGAATTGTATGAACTATAAAATTGAAATTAAATTGAATACGTGAAAATAATTGAAAATAAACTATGGCACTCATTTTTTTCTGAGTGAGAAGGGAAATGAGAACAAATTCTCTTTTACAATGCCGACTTGTCTGTAAAGTGGCACGGCCACGGGCACATACAAATATCCACCTTTCCTTTACTCTCTAACAAATTTAATTTGTGCAGATTATAGCAGCCATTCAAAGAGTTTAACTATATTATCTAGAACGTGATGCTACCGAAACTGTCGCATAAATACTTCAAACAGTCATCATGGATGATTATTAAGTCAGATCAAATACTGCAAAACTTGCAAGCTGCTCAGTAAGTATCTACATTTTTAACCCAATATGGCTTTGTGAGGGAGAGGGAGCGGGCGGTATGGGTTGTGCGCTGACTCGTCGGTCATCCTCCCTCTTTCTGCAGATTCACATTTTTTTGTTCTGAAAATAATTTTTATTTCTTAAATTTTAAGGAGTGTTGGGAGTGCTAAAATATAGCTCACAAAATATTTAAATAAGGTTGTACGATGGCAAGCATTTGTTTCAATTAGTTAATGGGGGGGGGGCGGAATGGGGAGTTAAAATTGTGACCGTATCATTGAACAGACTGTGGTAGGCTCCAAAAACTGCAGTACAGGTTTAATAAATGTTAAACCTAATTGGCCATACATTCATATTCAAATTCTCAGAATTAAGAATTAGTGACGCATTGTGCAGTATAGAATAAAGCATGGCGTTTTTTAAGTGTTAGAGGAAAAAAAAATAAAAATTCGCCTCAAAAGAGAGGTGATAATTTGTACCACTGACTTTCTATTTCATGTTCAGGCTGTGTACCCCGCCTAGCACCCAAGACAGATGGGATAGGATTCAGCACGCCAGCGACCCTTGTGAGGATAAACAGTTCAGAAAATGGATGGATGGATGGATGGATGGATGGATGGATGGATGGATGGATGGATGGATGGATGGATGGATGGATCCGCTTCTCCCCGACAATCATCAGTGTTAGTTCAGCACACTTTGATTGAGTAAATCCAAAAGATTTTTTTTCAGCATACTGTTGGTGTCCTTTGGTTCCATTAGATTTAATTAATTCATACATGTAGCTACATTGGTTGTGCATGATTAAATTTCCTTAAACTAAGATATATCCATTTAATATTTGGGGGAAAAATAGGAGAAAGTTATGATAGTTGTCTA
The DNA here is from genome assembly GCF_901709675.1 of Syngnathus acus. Lineage (NCBI taxonomy): Eukaryota > Metazoa > Chordata > Actinopteri > Syngnathiformes > Syngnathidae > Syngnathus > Syngnathus acus. Next base: position 18,764,833 of record NC_051094.1, read on the forward strand.
CATTTTTTACGTCTCATCGAAAGTTTAGTCTTTTTTTCAGTCATGAGTTCGTGTATGCTCTTCCCTATATAAATCGTTTAAGAATCATGAGAAAACTAGTAAGGAGGTCATTTACAATGATGTATTATTTTTTCTATAAATTTTGAAACTTCAGTTAGGCCAGGGGTGTCCAAAATTTTTGCAAAGCGGGCCAGATTTGGTTAGATTAAATTGTATAGGGGCCGACCATTCTCACCGACATTCCTCGAACCATTACCATTGTAAATGAACTTGTAAATATGTAACTCTATCCTTTGCTGTCTGCAGATAGGTTGATATTGCAAATGAGAATCTATTGTCAATTGCACTACCAGAAACGTTAAAGATTAAAATAATAATACATTAAATACAAATGAACAATTTTATGAAAGTTGAATGATTGTTTTAATTAGATATATTAAGTTTGTTTAATTATTGTTCTTGTATTAATGAGAAGGGTGATATTGGTGTTTCGACTGCAGTAGACAGGCCAGGTGCATCATGTCAGATTTTTAATCGAAATTAAATCATTCTCCATTTTATCTTTTTTATTTCAACTTCATAACTTCAAATTACTTCATAATCGCAAAATAATAATGCATAGTTAGTTTGTTGTTTGCGATCACTGTGAGTGGGCGGTGCAGACGCGTAGTATTGTGTAGAGTTTGTACGAAGTAGACAGCTCTCACCAGTAGTCCGTGTGCCCCCTCCCACCCTCCCTGTGCAGCGTCACTTGCAGCGTCTCTGATTTTAGCATCACCTTAGTCCTTGGTGTGCGGACATTTGAATGAGGAAGTGTCTGTGTCACTGATTATCATTAAAATGGACACTTGTGTGCGCGTGAACTGGGAAGGGACGGCGGAGAAACGCTCGCAACCGATCGTGAGCGCTGGCTCATGTGCGCGTTCCGGTTCGGACGAGTTTCATTTCTGTGGCTCGCTCTGGCGCGCGCAGGTCCCCGCGACAGTGCCAGCGGGCCACTTATTATTGATTTTATGACACAATGTTTCGGGCCGGTCTAAATTTAGACGCGGGCCCCGGATTCTGAACACACCTGAGTTAGGCCAACTAAAAATCCCACGACATTCATCGTCGTTTTTACTGTGGACAAAATGGAATTAAATGCATGGACACAACTGAACCCAGACAATTAAGTGGACATACTAAATGAGTCGTGATGGAAAACAGACCTTTCGTTTGTCACAAAAAGTTCACGTCTTGATTCATCCGTTTATTTTATGCCAAAAAGAGGTAAACGTTTTTTTACGTTTATGTTTTCAATTCATAAATTTTATACATAATACTCCTGGTAACATCAGCCCAAAATGTGGTTGCATTTGTAGATTACACCATTAAGGGGATTGAATCAAAGCTCCACGTATGACAAGTATTGTTGAAATAAATTACATATGTTTAAATAGAGTAATAAATACGCAATTGTAATTCTGAATGTCAGATGTTAGAAACAACTATCCCAAAGTAATTTCTGAAGCCAGATGTCCCTAAAACATTGGACGGCCACCTATTTCTTTGTTCGAAATCAGGGGGGCAAAGACGTTGCACGCTGCAAATTGTTTATAATAATTAATAACAATAGTTATACTGTCCCAATGTGTGGGAAAAACGGATAAAACCTACCATACTTTAAGATACAAAATCCGTGGCAACTTTGTTGACAAGTATAAGTATTATATTCCATGGAAACAAAACCCTAACGCATTTAATCCTTATTAAGTGATACGTCTCCACATCTTTGGAAAATAAATCATTTTCGGGCAACCCGAACTCACTAATACCCCATGAAGCTTGGAACAAAAGAGGTATACTTTGTTGCAAATGCGTTATTTAAAGTATTAATACAATTTTGGAATATCGGCAAATACAGTGATTTTTCGAATTGAAAAGAAAATCCTTAACTTCGATGGAGCGCACGGCATCTGCAAATAGGGTCTTCAACTCGCACTCAGAGGTCCAACGTCTACTTAGCGCGGTTTTTGTCTTCTATTTTGGCAATGAATAATAAAAATAAATAAATAAATAAATAAATAAATAAATAAATAAATAAAAATCAACAAGCAGTGTCGGCTTGAGTGATGCAATTTTCTGTCTTCTGCGTGGATTTAAGAATTGGTTGTCGGTGGTAAAATCCCATGATTGTCTTCACAGTGTCAAAAACACAACCAAATGGTTGTTTGGTGCAGCCCGGACGGATGAGATGAACATGGGGAGATTCAGTTTATCCAGACAGCCTCGGACTCAGGCTTCAATCGGACTTGACACCATGCTGTTCGGTGTGTCTGGAAGCTGAGATGACATGGACGCTACCTCGCTGCCAGTTGAGTTTGAACCCGGTCCACCCTCCGAAAAACTAACCTGTGAAAACCAAGTACCGGTAAGAATTCCCAGACGCCAAATGGGGTAATAATAATAATAATAATAAGAAGAAGAAGAAAATGTTGGATGGATAATAATAATAATAATATAAAAAAATTGGTCCGTGATTATTGATGTTGATGAAGACGATGAAGGCAAAGAAACAATTATAACCAATAAACAAAATACAGCAGTGGCGTGCTTGCATTTTTAAACAAGTAGTCCTTATAAATATTTTAACAATCCTTCATTCGTTCACGAGTTTTCTATACATGAATAATCAAATAATCTAACCTCGAAATGGAAATCATTTGGGATCCGTTTATTTAATGTCCAGCATGAGCCACCGAACACAATCATTAAGTGTGTTGCTGGCAAACCCCCGTGATTATTTATATAAAAACTGACTGGGAAAATATGAAGAAAAAAAACAAACCTAAACGAATAAACAAACAATCGACAGGAAGTAGACTATAAAGGCATCGGCAAATTCAAACATATTTGTTACATTTGCGAGATATTCTGCATATATAGGCTATTTATTTCGTCTTAACTTAACGGTTTAAAAATAACCTACCAGTTGCTGAAAGGCGGGCTGGTCGATGTCGCTCTGCAGAGCAAAGTCGCTCAGGACCTTCCAAGGTGGCTGGTAGCTCTGCACCTCCACAGGGTTGGCTTGGATGCCGCCGTCGTGCCGCTCCGGACTGGCCGCCACCATCGGCGTGCCTGTCATTCCCTGGATGTTCTGCAAGACGGACGAGCTGGTCAGGTTATATTCACTGCAGGTGATTGCACATGACGACTGTGGGTTTACTGAGTGTGGTTATGCTTGTTCAAATGCGTGAGCTCGCGCTATCGTGGGGAAAGTTACCTGGAATTAATCACCCCTCAGTCAGAACAATCAATAAACAAATAAATATGTGAATTCAGATGCGATGAGGGAAAAAGCTGTTTTATTTTTAATTTTTGTCAGATTAATTAATGTGTTAAACTGTTCGTTCACGCGCTATTCGTTCACGCGCTATGGTGTACACTGCTCCAACGCAGGACAAAAATTTAAACTAATTGTGTGTCTTGTGGCAGACACTTTACTTAAATAAAGAATGGAAAAGCCTACAGTCTGGGCTCTTTGAAGGCAAAAGGCTCGAGTTTAATGAAACCTCCTTTACCGTCTTGTCATTTGGCTGCTGTTGTTGAAGTTGCTTCATCAGAATACTCCTTTTTTTGTCTTTGCACCGCTTGTTCTGGAACCAGACACGGATGACGCGCGGGCTGAGGCCGGTCATCTCCACCAGCTGCTCCTTCATCAGAGCATCGGGCCTCGGGTTGGCATTATAACAAGTTCGCAAAGTGTGTAGCTGCTTCTCGTTTAGTACTGTCCGAACCCGAGTAGTCTTCTCTGGCTGTTTGTGGATGTGGGGCCGGAGCGCAGACTGTCGGGTGGAGATGGGCTCTGCTGTGAGAATGAACGGGTTAAGAAACCCAAAGAAGAAAACATCAGTTTAAATCGCTAGGAATCCAAGCAAATAAAGACTTTATTCCCTTACAGAATTTTCATTTTAAGCAATGACCTTTTTAACCAGAATCGCAAAAACTATACACATAAGGTAAAGACTTTTTTGTTTTTATAGAAAGCTGTCGGTTAGTTATAGGCGACATAGGTCGGCTGATTTATTATGATTTTTTTTTTTTTTTTTACATTTTATGCGTGTTTCTTTTTTTTTGTATTAACACACATTTTTAAAAGTCGTGATTTGCATCGTAGTCATATTGTTTTACTTACATAAATGTGTTTTCCCTTGTTGGGCACCATAAAATCCACTGTTCAAAACCCTCTATCCATTTGCTATAACCTCATTCGGGCGGCGGGTGTGCTGGAGGATCTCCCAGCTGACTTCGGTGAGAGGCAGGGTACACTCTAGACTGGTCGACTTTTCAGAATCAAAAATGCAAGTGCAAGGAACACGCGCACACGCACGCGTGCGCACACACACGCGCGCACACACACTCACAGACACGCGCAGACTCGCGCGCGCAACATCTGTAGCTTATTTCACCCGCGTTTTGAGGTCACCACAAAACCCAATAGACCGTATCACATGTGTGTGTCATGAATATTGTCATGAAACATTGTTGTCAGTATTCAACTCGGAGACAGTGTAAATATCCAGTGAATGTCGTATCATTATTAAGTAAACACGAGTTGTCTAAGTTGTAAAAAGAAAGAAAACCTATTCAATAACGGACCGTCATGATCCAAACCCCGGAATTGCCAAGACGAACAGTTTGAAACTCATTGCCCGACAATGCCTCCCACCGCAAGGTCTGGATTTTACCTGCCATTTGCAGCGGTCTGGCGGGGTGCAGCGGACTGAGCGGATCTCCGTGTCCCAGAGTGGCCCGCTCCACCACGTCATGATCAGCCCGGCAGAAGAGGCCGTCTTCGCGCAGAGCGAATTCGTCCCCCGGGATGAGCTGTCTGCTGCAGGCCACACAGCGGAAACATTCGATGTGGTAGACTTTGGATCGGGCCCTCATTACAAAGTCGTTCTTGCTGAAACCGATGTTGCATTTAGCGCATTTAATCCCGTATAACCTGTGAGACACACCAAACGTGTATAACAATCAGAATCGGCGAATAATAACAGCAACGATTTATTTTTAATTTTTGCACATTGTTAAAATACTGTCCATTTTTTATTCGTTGCTTGGTTGGCCATTTTTCGAATGGAATTGTGATAAATAATTTATGTCAAGCCCGCGGCCCTCGTGAGGATAGGCGGTTTAGATAATGGATAGATGATGAATTTATATCAATATGTGTGTGCATATTTCCATAATAGGGCGCAAGGAATGCAGCAACCAGGCCCAAATGACTTGTTGGAATTGTTGATTTTTAAGATGTATGTTAGAATAAATGACTTGTTGGAATTGTTGATTTTTAAGATGTATGTTGGAATATGACGTTCTGCCATACTACAACAAGAAACGGTGCAGCGTAAATAGCCAGTGTATTAAATAGGAGTGGCAATATGGTTCTAAGAATAATATCTTACACCATTTTAACACATGATAATAGGGGAAATTATTATATTCGAAATACAGTACGTTTCAAATACACTGCACGTCCGGAAGTGGCTTTAATAAAATTGAAAGCTCTCGTCCAACCGTGGTTGTCCTACCTGATGTAGTCCCGTTTACAATATGTCTTTCCGTCCCTGACGAAGCACGTGCACGACTCGTCCAAGTACTGACTGCACTCGGCGCATTTGAGACAGGCAGCGTGCCACTCCAGATCTGGGGAGACCCGCAGGATGTACTGATCGTGGATCTGGTTTCCACAGCCCACACACAGAGACACCGGCCGTTTTTCTAGAAGGTCGTTGTTAGTGTACTGATTATTATGATGAATATATTCGTATCGTTAGTATCTATTAGTCCGATAGTTAAACTTAAAAATTAATACAAAACAAGTTTCATTCAAACAAGCAATTAAGTGTCACAAAAAGTTAGGTAAACTGAAAATAATTTAATTTAAACTAGTGGGCATTGAACTTACTTTTCGGTGGATCCCCCATGTCTCCCATGTTGCCAAAGTAAGACAAGGTTAGGTCCACAGTCAAAGCGGGCTGCTGCGTCTTGATGTGTCTTCTGCTGCCGGGCCAGGAGGGGCTACGCCGTCCAGCTCGGAGAGGGAATGCGTGTGTGCTCGTGTGTATTTCTCCCTAGTGTGTGTGAAACTCTGGTGCTGGTGCGACTGACGTAGGACAGCCGCACGTCATCTCCATGCCCAGCTGATTGGTTCTGCAAAAGTCTGGGCAGCTCTGCACACGCTGCCAGACACCACCATCACCATGCACCACCACCAAAAGTCAGTGGTACGATTAGTGGACTAAATAATCTGTTTGTTAGATTTTCTTACCTTGCTAGTACTATTGTTAACCAAATGAGTTGAGGTTTGTATGCAACGGTTTACTTAAATAGTAGTGGAGGCAGCCTGGTCTGATTGAACTGCAATAACAGATTTTGATCTTTGTTTTTTCCCTTCATTCATTCATTCATTCATTCATTCATTCATTCATTCATTCATTCATTCATTCATCCTCACTTCTTTCTTTCTTTCTTTCTTTCTTTCTTTCTTTCTTTCTTTATTTCTATATTTCTATATTTATTTACCAATAAAAATAAAACGATTTACTTTTGGGATTGTGGACTGTGATACATTCGCGCACTCTGTCCTTGTTTAGTAATTTCTTTCCATTTTTGAAGTATAGTGCTTTGACGGCGGAGCGCGGAACAGCCATTAATTTATAGGCAATAAAACGTGTGTGATCACAACGAGACGGCCGAAGACTCCCGCAGTGATAGGCGAGTGACGAGCACGCGCGCGCAATTACACAGAAACACACGTGCACGCCCTCTTGTGTTGGTAACCAATAGGGGTCTAAATCGCGGGTTTTGTCACGATACGATATCATATCGATACAAAGAATCGATATTTGCCGATATCTTAAAGCCTGCTGTGATTCATTCACGATACATCACGATATAGTGCTGCACGATCGATATTTTTATTTATTTTTTTTAAATAAAAAATATAGAACAATATCCTGATTTATAACAATTCATGCGCAAAATCAACAAGGTACTGCAAACTCTTTATTTAGGAAATTACAAGAGTATTGTAGTATACAAAGTGCTTATTTTAACACTGAACTTTATCAAATTCCTATATTTTTTCTCATATAAGTAAAGAAAAATGAATATTCTTTCTTTTTTTGTAATACCATTAACTTTAAAGTGTATTACTGAACTATTTATTTACAATAATTTTAATTGTCCGTTGAGCCATCTTTTCTTTGGAATCCAAAGTGCTTCCAAACGAATGACTTGAAGCCCAAAGGGGAGCGAATTTCCTCGTCTTCTTGGACACTAGCCATAGCACCAGCCCAGGAGCCGCGTAGTTGTCGGCTCCCCTTTCACGTGCCTGCTCTGCTCACAACACGCCGCGTACTGCTCCCGGAAAGAGGAAGCGAGCAACAATGAACTGGATTTCAAAATAAAGTCGCGTCTAATGTCCGAGGTCAAACACGGCGATATAAATCGATGTTTACGTTTAGCATCGATGCCAATAAATCGTAGAGCATTATATCGATTAATCGATGTGTATCGATGAATCGTTACACCCCTAGTAACCAACTATAAGACCAATAACAAATCAGCAGCAGTGCAATTCATGCATGATTCGTTATTTCCACTTTCAACTGGTAATCGAAAAATTAAAAAGGGACTACATGTTTTTAACCTAACACAAAACTATATTGGGATCAGGACGAGCATTTGTAAATGTATTTTAAGCTAGTTAGCTGAATCCAGCACCCACTTCTCCCCCAGTCTGTCTGTGACTCACCCACACTCCCCATATTTAAGTCCCGTCTAAAAACTTACCTCTTCTCCCAAGCTCATGACCTCCCCTACCCATAACTGGTTTCCTCTTCTTAAGTTTACCTGATTGTTTCCTCCCCGTCCCCCTCCCCTCATGTATGTCTTTGCCTTGTTCCCTGTAAGCGTCTTTGGGTGTTTGAAAAGCGCTATACAAATTTAATGAATTACTATTATTATTACTTCCTTGTGTATCATTGCACAATGATAGAAGAATAAAAATAGTGTTTTGTTTAAATATTTGCCACAACTAAGTTTACCTACCCAATGTGGTGTTTCCCGTGGACATTAATTAGTGGAAAACAATGCGATGGGACAGACAAAAACAGTGGTGATTGGTGAAAACATATTTTACGTGTCAGGCATAATGTATTAAGTTTAGTTCACGAGGTTTCTAACACGTTTGCCCATTATACAGTAATGGCTGGAGGATCCTTGGTGAATCATTGTATCTGGTCGTGCTCTAGAATTATTGTGGTGGCTAACAAAATTGTTTTATTTCCATTGTACGGAGACATATAAATAAGAAACACAAACACACGCACGCACGCACGCACGCACACACACACACACACACACACACACAATTTATATACACACACACACACACACACAAACACACACACATATGTATATATATATATATATATATAAATTGGTTGTTTTGAGTAAAACAACCCAGGAGGTTGGGTCAAATTTAATCAGTCACGTTTTCCATTAAATAAAGTGATTACCAATGGAGAATGGAAAGAACTAATGATACATGGTTTGAGAAGACAACTCATTAACAATGTTTTACCCCATTAGGTTAAGTATTCAAATCCAATGTGTCCATTGTTATCTTTTCCAGAGTATCGTTGTTCCATTTTGCTGTCAAAGATCGATATGCATTTTTGTCCATCCCCTTTCAAAGAATTTTTGCTGAATTTTATTTAAATAATAATAGTAATACTTTTCTTCTCTTTTACATATTCAAATGCATGCACATAACAAATCGTTTTTTTGCCATCGTTAGATCCTATTGCTTGATAAATAATAACACAAGACATCTTACAGTATTTTGCAAATTCAATGCAAAATTAGTTTATTGCGCTAACTCGAAATTTTGCATGTCAAATAATTAATTGGGGTTTAACTGTACATGTACCTTTTGCCATAAAATGTACAATTAAGTAAAATTATTCACAAATAGACAATCAAGTTTATTTTGTATAGCCCTAAATCACAAGCAGTCTCAAAGGGCTTTACATAGACAAAAATTGACAATTATTCTCAAAGCATCCCCTGATCTTAAGCTCCCAAATGTTGTCTAAATAACACATTTCAAATACAGACAGTATCATCTTTTTCTTTCTTTCTTTTTTCTTGATTTGATGGTCGTCCAGCCACACTGTCACTGACCAGTCTGTGTTGCATAGAGAGCATTGTTCTGCTGGAAGAAAAAGGAAACAAGGACAACAACAAATCTTCTAGATTTGGAACATTGATGAAGCAAGCAAATAGAAGCAAGTGTTATTCTTGTGTACATGGCTTAATTCATGCCTCCTTCTCAAAGGCATGTCTGACTTATTCAAGCTTTGCTGAAGCAAAAGCAGACCGTCACAGTATCATAACCAAATGTCACATTAGATACGAGACATTTGTGCATTAGTATTCAACACTGAAATGGGAAGGTGTGCACATGTACAGTTTCATCCACTACTCATATAATGCCATAGTAGAATCCAACATCATCACCATCATCATTACCATCTTCATCTGTGGCTTTGTTAGGCTTGGGGGGGAGTATCTCTCGCTTGCTTTCCCTCTCGCTCTGCCCGCCACTCGCTCTCTCTGTCACTCTCTCTCAAGAAGCTCAACAATTTTTGATGTTAAGTTAATGGAAAATGAAATTACTTCACTTAATCTATAAGTCACGTAATCATCATGTAAATATCATAAATCTGTGGTTTTCCCTTTTACCAATACGTGAAAAGTTGTGAAATAAAAGTACTGCGCTCGTTGGTGTGGTGTGGGAACCCGAGCTGGTTCACTTGCTTTTTCACAGCTCCAAATATAGTCATGGGCACAGTCCTCTGATTGTTACTTTTATTGTATTTATTAAATACAAATGTAAATACATATGCACCCTCCAAATAGCATGCTATAGCAGTCACACAAGTTACTGCTGAGTCTCCGGTTTGCGGTTAAGTCAATTCCCTACACCGTTTCAAGGTGAGCGTCTGACACGACCTCATGACTGAATGTATAAATGGGAGCTGTTTCATTGGTTGAGCAAGTAAGCCGGCATCGTTTAAGTGGTGCCGAGCAACGCTTTCCACGCACATCTGAGCGGAACATTTCTGGGGATTTCACGACAAGCATTTGTCAAATAAAAACATGAATAGAAATTTAACTCACGTTTTCCACAATTAGACAGACCAGTGAGCTGCGCTTTCGGACAATTCCTCCAACCCACCCGCACATCAACAAGCATCTGTCACTTGCCGACCACAGAAACAGTTAAAAGGACGGTACACTAGACTGAACTTTGGCACTTACATAATAGGTCTATATGTAAAAATGATGTCCATCCATCAATGTTTTGCCGCTTTTCCCCACGCGGGTCATGGGTGTGCTGGAGCCTATCCCATCAGTCAGCAGTAGGCGGGGCACACCCTGAACTGGTTGACAGCCAATTGCAAGGCACACAGAGACAAACAACCATCCGCACTCGCACTCACACCTATGGGCCATTTAGAGTGCTCAATCAGCCGACCATGCATATGTTTTTGGGATGTGGGAGGAAACCAGAGTGCCCAGAGAAAATCCACGCAGGCACAGGGAGAACATGCAAACTCCACACAGGGAGGGCCGGAGGTGGAATCAAACCTACACACTCCGGACTGTGAGGCAGGCATGCTAACTAGTGTCGCCGTTGTAAAAATGATGTAAGCACTAAAATTCAGGCCAGTAAATTTGTAAATTGGTAGTTATTGAAGGGCTTTTTAGGGAATAGATTTCCGACAAACTGGCCCAACCACCTTTGGAGCTTGCTTCCTGTTTTTTTTTTTTCCATCTCAGCCTGGCTGTCACTGGAGGCGGGCAGGCAAGCATTATAATGCGTATTGTTTCCTGGTTTGGTTTGTCACATTCTCTCTGAAATGGTGATTAACTGCCACAAAAATTCATAGGCATATTCCTACTGTTGTTTACTTCAACCTGTATAAATATGAATGACAAAATTAGCAGAATAATTTCAGTTTCTTACCAGCCAGACATGGGGCTCTGTGTCGCAGACACCCACCATCAATAAACACCCAAAAAGCTCCCTCCACGCCGCCGACCGCGTTTGCCGCTGCTGGTGAGACAGCCAGCAAGCAGCACCTTGTTCGCTGGACCACATCGGCAGGCGGGCCGCCCAGTGAGAAAGTCCGCAGCTCAGAGGTGACAGGGGCACCTTGTTCATAGGACTGCTCCGTCGTGGCCACCCGCTGTACATACATTCGCAGCAGGAAATGCAGTGGCATATATCATGCTGCCCATGTGTATCGTCGTGCTGCCAGACAGATAAAAATCCAGATAAATAACTGCAAGAACACCCTCGATGCTTGGCTTGTCGAAAGTTTAACTTAGCACTGGAATTCCAGCGATGTGTGGCAAGCTGAGTGTGGCTGCTTGAAGCACCTCTTTTTCAGATAGGTGATGGAGGGAGTCATACGTGGACTTCAGGGGAAATGTAAGTCAAATTAACCCTTACAGATTTCAGTTGAATAGCTAACCACTTATGAACAATTCAACTAACAAAGACCGTCTCGGACCACATTGTGTTTGCGTATCTTGGTGACTATGAAAGAAAAACAGACGTGACAAAGACTGCATTTTAGCTGCAGGGACGCTGCTCATTTGTTGCACTTTAAAGTCAGCCATGATGATGATGATGATGATGATAGAACTTTATTCATCCCACAGCGGGGAAATTCACTTGTCACAGCAGCGCATATGAGTGCAAGAATAATATGAGTGCAAGAATAAAACAAGTGCCAGAATTACAAGAAAGGGTAAATAACAGACTAATTGTTTTCAGAGGTTGAAGTGGGCCTTAAAGCTACGCACAGTTTTCCTTCACACTCGTGCGCAGCGCGCACAACTCGTTTTGAAAATGCGTTGTATGCATTGTCGCTACAGACTGGTTTTGGCTAGGACAAAGTGGAGAGTCCTCTGCATTCAATGGCTAATTCTGGCTGTTTTTACTTTTGAATAAATAACAAAACGACAATAATAGAGACCGTACGAGCTCGACGAATAAATCTCGATCAAAGGCCCCACTACGTCATCAGAACTAAACAGACTAATCCCGAAAGATGATTTGCATGGCGTTTGACTCGCAGCAACATTTTTTGACATGTGCTCGAAATCAGAATCAGCTTTATTGGCCAAGTTTGTGCATGCCAAACAAGGAATTTGACTCCGGTTGATCTCAGCCTCTGTACAACAGTTAAGTGACTAACAACATTTAAGTGGCAAGAACAGGATATTATTGCCCAGTGATGTCTCTGAAACTCTATGAGTGGTGTGAGTTCATCAGAGAGACAGCCTGGGGAAAGAAGCTGTGTCTGTGTCTGCTGGTTTTGGCGTACAGCGGTCTGTAACGCCGTCCGGAGGGGAGTAGTTCGAACAGACTGTGACTTGGGTGAGAAGGGTCTGTAGAGATGTTACTTGTATGTTTCCTGGTCCTGGACAGAGACAAGTCTTGGATAGATGGGAGGTTGGTCCCGATTATCTTTTCCGCAGTCCTGATTTTCCGTCGCAGTCTGTGCTTGTTTGGTTTGGTGGCCGATCCAAACCAGACAGTGATGGAGGTGCAGAGGATAGACTGGATGATGGCAGTGTAGAAGGTCTTCAGCAGCTCCTGTGGCAGGTTGAACTTCCTGAGCGATCTCAGAAAGTACAGCCTCTGTTGGGCCATCTTCCGAACAGAGTCTATGTGGCCGGTCCATTTCAAGTCCCGAGAGATTGTGGATCCCAGGATCTTAAAGGTGTCTGTGGAGAGAATAGCATTACTGAGTATAGTGAGGGGTGGAAGTGGTAAAGGGTCTCTCCTGAGGTCCACTGTCATCTCCACGGTCTTGAACGGGTTCAGCTCCAGGTGGTTTTGGCTGCACCAGTGGACCAGCCACTCCACCTCCTGTCTGTACACAGTCTCGTCACCGTCCCGGATCAGTCCGAAGAGAGTGGCGTCATCCACATACGGCCGACGGGCCGGTTCGATCAGGCCCGTGTTCGATCAGGCCCGCAGGATAATTTAAAAGTGAAAAAATGCATTAAATACACGGAATTAATATTTTTAATCTGCAATTCATGGATTATCCGCTATGGGTCACACTGTTTTTATCAGAGTAGAAGACAACATTGTTTTGATCAGAGAAGACAGACCCAACACAGCAGACGGTAACAATGCACCAATTGCTGCTTGTTACGATGTTGTTTCTACCCCTCCCCTACACCCTCATTTGCCAAAATGTCAATATCCAAACGGAGAAAAGTAGATACGGAGTGTAGAACTTTCAATGAAAAATGGACCACGTCCTATTTATTTATAGATACACGGAAAACCTTTGTGCTTGGTGTGTTTGCAACAAGTTTCGGTATTGAACGAATATAATATTTGAAGCCACTACGAGACTCTTCACAGCGAAAAATATGACGGCTTGCAAGGACAACTGAGAAGAGATAAGATCAACGAATTGCAGGCGGGTCTGAGGAAACAACTGGCAACTTTCATCCAGAGCCGACAAGTCAGTGAAGGGGATGAGAATATAAATATATACAGCGGCTCGGTGGCGCACTGGGTAGCACGTCTGCCTCACAGTTGGGAGGGTGCGGGTTCGATTCCACCTCCATCATCCTGAAATGCCCTACTTGAATTTAATGAGAGAACATTATGTATTTGCTCATAAAATTTCTCATTATAGATTTGTGCTCATAAACTTGATTAAACCTGCCCAAATTTGAAACACAGAAGCGAAGGATCAGTCAAAACACAAATTAAAGAAAATAATGGGATTATCACAATGCGGCATGGCGGTGCACTGGTTTGCAAGTCCGCCTCACAGTTAGGAGGGTGCGGGTTCGATTCCACCTCCAGCCCTCCCTGTGTGGAGTTTGCATGTTCTCCCCGGGCCCGCGTGGGTTTTCTCCGGGCACTCCGGTTTCATCGCACATCCCAAAAACATGCTTGGTAGGCCGATTGGGCACTCCAAATTGTCCCTAGGTGTGAGTGCAAGTGCAAATGGTTGTTTGTCTCTGTGTGCCCTGTGATTGGCTGGCAACCGGTTCAGGGCATCCCCCGCCTACTGCCCGTTGACGGCTGGGATAGGCTCCAGCACACCCGCGACCCCCGTGGGGACTAAGCAGTTCAGAAAATGGATGGTTGGATAAATATACATATATATATACATTTATATATATTTAGTATATACTATATACACGTATTTTTCATGTATAATGCGCAAAATGTAACTAATTTATTGTCCTAAAATCTTGGGTGCGTATTATACATGGGTACAACAATTTTTGAAGAAAATCTCCCTCGAAATAAAACTTGAAATCACCTTTCTTCTTGTTTGTTGTCAATCGCGCATCGCATTCAGCCATCCTGCCCAACACACTTAGTCAGTAAAATTCATAATTGACGACACATCGTTTGATGCGATGATGCAATCCTGATGGTGTGTTATTGTCAAATATTGTTTGTTTTTTAATCTCCATCGCAGACCGGATATCATATGGAGGCCGCCATTACAGTATGCGCAGAACGGATGCGCAAGACACGTCAGCTATATAAAGAGCGAGAGTTCAGTTTTCTTCCTATTAGTTTCAATTCACAGTTTAATTAGCAGTTTCAGTCAGCAAATAAAATGCGTATTGCAGGTAATATTTTATTTCACAACACTTTGCCTTGTTCCTTTCTTCTCTGCTGTTCACTTCAAACACGCTCCATACGAACACAATGCTCTCGTATCAGACGCTTGCTCGATCACCTGCTCGTTTGCTGTCACAATGTACCCTACACAAATCCGAAACATTTCTCCGCTATCGAGTTTGCTAGCGCATGCGCAGTGATACTGACCGGCATAATAACATCTGGTTGTTCCCAAAGATGATCTTTTTTCTGAAGTAATTTTACGTTTACGGACTTAAGTAGGAGTCAAAATTTGGGTGCGTATTATACATGGGTACAGGCTTTTTTCCAGCATTGACATGCCATTTTTAGGGTGCGTATTATACATGGGGTACACGGTATTTATATATATATATATATATATATATATGTATATACACAGGACTGTCTCAGAAAATTAGAATATTGTGATAAAGTTCTTTATTTTCTGTAATGCAATTAAAAAAACAAAAATGTCATACATTCTGGATTCATTACAACCAAACTGAAATATTGCAAGCCTTTTATTATTTTAATATGCTGATTATGGCATACAGCTTAAGAAAACTCAAATATCCTATCTCAAAATATTAGAATATCATGAAAAAGTATACTAGTAGGGTATTCAACTAATCACTTGAATGGTCTAATTAACTCGAAACACCTGCAAGGGTTCCCTGAGCCTTGAAAAACACTCAGCTTGGTTCAGTAAACTAAATCACAAGTATCGGGAAGACTGCTGATCTGTCTGCTGTCCAGAGGACCATCATTGACACTCTCCATCAGGAGGTAAGACACAAAAAGATATTTCTCAAAGAGCAAGCTGTTCACAGAGTGCAGTTTCAAAGCACATCCACAAAAATTCTGTTGGAAGGGGGAAATGTGGCAGGAAACGCCGCACAACCAAGAGAGATGACCGCAGCCTTAACAGCATTGTGAAGAAGAGTCGCTTCCAGAATTTGGGGGAGCTTCAAAGACAGTGGACTGAAGCTGGAGTCCAGGTATCAAAAGCCACTGTTCACAGACGTGTCCAGGAAATGGGCTACAATAGCCTTATTCCCATGGTCAAGCCACTTCTGAACTCTAGACAACGGAAGAAGCGTCTGACTCAGGCTATGGAAAAGAAGCACTGGACAGTTCCAGAGTGGTCCAAAGTCCTCTTTTCAGACAAAAGCAAGTTTTGTATTTCATTTGGAAGTCAAGGCGCCAGAGGCTGGAGAAAGGCTGGAGAGAAGCAAAATCCAAGTTGCTTGAAATCCAGTGTGAAGTTCCCACAGTCAGCGATGGCTTGGGAAACCATGTCAGCTGCTGGTGTTGGTCCACTGTGTTTCCTCAAGTCTAGAGTAAATGCAGCTGTGTACCAAGGGATTTTAGAGCACTACATGCTTCCGTCTGCTGAAAGGCTCTATGGAGATGATTACCGTAATTTTCGGACTATAAATCGCGTTTTTTTTCATAGTTTGGGTGGGGGTCGTCTTATAATAAGGAGCGACTTATATATGTTTTTTTTCAAAGATTTTCCCCCAAAACAAAAAGTAAAACCGCGATAAACAAACCGTGATGCAGCAAGGGATTACTGTAATTTGAATTTCAAGTGACGTCAGCAGCGCGACGCGGCGTGGCGCGGCGGTTGTTTACATAAAGGACAAAGATTGATCACGGGATGACGAAGATGACGAAGGGCCCCACGTACTACCGGCATCATTAGCGGCTTTGTTTCTAAGTGACACGGCGGACGGAGAGTTTGAAGGATTTAAGGATTTGGAGTGACACAGAAGGTTTGAAAAACTATTATGGCTTTTACCCACACCCGGTCCTACTCTAAGGAGCTCTCTTTCACCTCCGTGGATTGAAGTCGGGGGCCGGCGCTCGGCCGGGTGGCTGTCCAGGGACGGTGGATGGGGCTCGGACATGGCTTTTACGCACGCCCGGTCCTACTCTAGGGAGCTCTCTTTCACCTCCGTGGATGGAAGTTGAGGGCCGGCGCTCGGCCGGGTGGCTGTCCGGGGACGGTGGATGGGGCTCGGTCATGGCTTTTACGCACGCCCGGTCCTATTCTATGGATCTCTCTTCCACTTCCGTGGCTGGAAGTCCACGCCGCCACACGCCTGGAAGTTTGTTTTGTTAAATAAAGAGCCGTTTACCAAACCCATGTCTTTCCTTGTAAGCTACAATATAGTTATATACTAGATCTGTGGAATAACGACGAGGCTGACGTCAGGGCTCACGCGCGGCGTTGTTGACAAAGGACGAGGAATTTGATCGATGGATTTAATGATTTAGAGTGCACAGATGGTTTGATAATATTATTGCTTATATAATAGTTATTTGATTTCTAATTTATATATCGTTATATGGGCCTGCGGAATATTTTGAAGTGCAAGCGCCGTCAGCGGCGCGCACACATTGTTGACAAAGGACGATCGATGGATTTAATGAATTAGAGTGACACATATGGTTTTATAAACGTGTTATTTATGTATTATTTTTTTAAAAAATAACTCTGAATGTTACGTCAGGGCCGTTCTCAGCTCTTCGTTTGTGTTTATGTCACCTTAGCATACCTATCGTTTAGCCTGTTGTTGCTCGTTCATGACTGTTCTTGGTGTTGGATTTTGTCGAATAAATTGCCCCCCAAAATGCGACTCATACTCCGGAGCGACTTATATATGTTTTTTTTTTCACTTTTTTGTGCATTTTATGGCTGATGCGACTTGTACTCCGGAGCGATTTATAGTCCGAAAATTACGGTAATTCATTTTCCAGCATGATCTGGCACCTGCCCACAGTGCCAAAACCACCAGTAAATGGTGTACTGACCATGGCATTACTGTCCTCGATTGGCCTGCCAATTCCCCTGACGTGAACCCCATAGAGAATTTGTGGGGTATTGTGAAGAAGAAGCTGAAAGACACCAGACCCAACTATGCAAATGACCTAAAGGCTGCTATTGAAGCATCCTGAGCATCCATAACACCTCAGCAATGCCACAGGCTGATTGCGTCCATGCCACGCCGCATTGATGCAGTAATCCGTGCAAAAGGATTCCCAACCAAGTACTGAGTGCATTAATGGACATTTTCAAATGATTGATTTTGTTTAGCTGTTTTAAATCTTTTTTTGTACTTGGTCTGAGGAAATATTCCAATATTTCGAGATAGGATTTTTGAGTTTTCTTAAACTGTAAACCATACTCAGCAATATTAAAATAATAAAAGGCTTGCAATATTTCAGTTGATTTGTAATGAATCCAGAATGTATGACATTTTTGTTTTTTTAATTGCATTACAGAAAGTAAAGAACTTAATCACAATATTCTAATTGTCTGAGACAGTCCTGTATATGCCGTCGCGGCGGGCGGGGGAATGCTCGCGAGTCGCCGGCCGCTCCCCCCCTTTATATAAAAAAACAATTTCCTCAACGGATTTACACGATTCACGAAAATACTTTCGACGGAAAAAAACACGGAAATCCGCGGATCCGCAGAAAATTTTCATCCCTGGTAAAAGCCAGCTTCCTGATTGCCAGCGAAATAGCATTAGCATCAAAGCCGTATTCCGATGGTGACTTTGTTAAACAATGCATGATGAAGGCGGCTGAACTTGTACGTCCCGAGAAGCGACAAGCTTTTGCTCATTACATTAGCCTGGCGAGGAATACTATAGTAGAGAGGATTTCGCACCTAACAGCAGATTTAGACAGCCAATTGAAACAGAGAGTCAAGTCATTTATTGCATTTTCCGTTGTTATTTGTGGAGTTGATGAGACATTGACTGTTACGGAAGAGTTTCTTGAGTTGGTGCTAATGATGCACACCACAAAAGCCGAAGACATGCAGATTTGAAGGGCAAATTTGCCTCCGTAGATCTGGACAAATTTGATCAGTATCTACTACCAGGGTACCGCAAATTAACAGCCCTGACTGCCTAAAGTTTGTGCATGTTTGGGACAACCTACCTTTGTGAACAAATTTTCTCAGTAATGAATATCAATAAAACAAAAATGCGTTCAAGGCTCACAAACAAGCACTTAAATGACATTCTGAAAGTGACAGCTTGTCAGGACATGGCACCTGGTATTGATGCACTTGTACAGGCCAAAAGATGCCAAGTATCAGGAACGAAAACAAGTCCAGACTACGTAATGGTAACTAGGTCAGGTAATGCAACCTAAAATATCTTGTTTCAAATAAAAGAACCAGTGAAGTGATTGACAAGTGAAAACAAAATGAACTTAGTACAACTATTACGAAGAAATTATGGAGAAAACTGCGTCAAGGAATTTTGCCTCCTTGAGCGCGGCACCGCTGCTGCTCACTGCTCCCCTCTCCCCCAGGGGATGGATTAAAATCACACGGGGATGGGTTAAATGCAGAGGACAAATTTCACCACACCCAGATGTGTGTGTGACGATCATTGGGACTTTAATCTTTAATCTTAATCTTAATCTTGAAAAGCTGACGAAAAAACGAGCTCGCTACAGGAACCACCTGAGGTTCAATCTACGCTGCCGGGATGAAGAAGTAACACCGGCCAGCCTGACAATCAAGAACCCAATCCCGACCAGGAACGCGGAAAGGATTATCAGGAGAGTGCGGATGACTCTGGTCAAAGAACGGATACGCTGCACAACCAACAAACTCAACAACATCAACGGTGAACTACAGCGACTGACGGAGCAATTCAAACACCGGTATGCCCTGGACAATAACACAGAAACTGTCACGTCCCTGCGTCACCTGACTTCCAGCCAAGCCCTAATCGAGGAATTGCCAGCACCTGCCACAGCTCGTTAGGTCCCCTACTTAACCTCTCTGTATTCTGCCAGTGGTTGTCAGTTCGTCTACTTACCCTGCCCGTGACACCACTGCCTTTTTTGTCCCCGGACCGATCTCTGTAGCCAACTGCTTCCGTGAACTGACTGACCTCGTATTGATCGCCGCCTGCCCTGACTACTTGCTCGTCCTTCGACCACGCTTCTGATCGCCGCCTGCCCTGACTACTTGCTCGTTCTTCGACCACGCTTCTGATCGCCGCCTGCCCTGACTACTTGCTCGTCCTTCGACCACGCTTCTGATCGCCGCCTGCTTCGACCAACTGCCTGCCTCCCTCCGACTACGACTACGCGCTGTGCTCTGCTGCTCAGCCACGCCAGCCAGACCGCAGGTCC
Organism: Syngnathus acus; assembly: GCF_901709675.1. Classification (NCBI taxonomy): domain Eukaryota; kingdom Metazoa; phylum Chordata; class Actinopteri; order Syngnathiformes; family Syngnathidae; genus Syngnathus; species Syngnathus acus. Next base: position 18,784,757 of record NC_051094.1, read on the forward strand.
AGCGTTCCACTTCCCCTTTCCCCCTTTGTCAATAAAGGATCGTGCTGCACTTGGTAGCCCTGTCTCTGTTCCCTGACAGAAACAACACTACACGGATATTTAGATAACATACACGAACAGGAATTTGCCGCCACAAAAAAACGACACATCGGGAAATTGGACAGACTCATCGCACAAAAAAAGACACAACCGGACCACACACACATCAACGATAAATGGATTCACAATATGTCAAGCCACAAACTCACCCAGGCAGAACGCAGCATACTCGCAAAAGGACTCAACTACGCAATCACACCCAAAAGCATACCCCTCGATGATTTCATTTTAGCCACGGAGTTAGCATGCGAAAAAATACATAATCCAGGACAAAAAGCAGCACTACGCAATGAAGTTGCAGGTATATTAAAAACGGCTAAATCACCACCCAGTAATATTACAAAACAGGAAGCAAACGCAATGATCACACTAGCAAAAAATAAAGACATTACAATCCTCCCAGCGGACAAAGGCAGAACAACAGTAATTATGGACACAGACACTTACAAAGAATCGATGCAACAGCTACTACAGGACGGCACCTCTGAAGTAGTAAAAAAAGACCCAACAGAAGACAGGAAAAATAAACTCAAAGCATTACTTAAACCACTACTCATTGAAAATAAACTAGACAAACAGTCATACAATCACCCACAGCAAACATCATCCCCAGAATCTATGGCACACCAAAAATCCATAAACCAGGTACACCTCTCCGCCCCATCGTAGACAGCATAGGGTCAGTCACATACAACCTTTCAAAAGCACTCACAGACCACCTCAACACCATAGACACCACAGGTAACATCAAATTCACTCATGAAGAAGAAACAGATCGATCCATAGCCTTTCTGGACATCAACATACACCACACAGAAAACGGAGACAAAAATAAAAGTACACAGAAAACCCACACACACCGACCAATACCTCCTCTGGACATCAGAACATCCCACTATACACAAACTGTCAGTAGTCAGAACACTATACGAACGCACAACAATAATCACGGACCCGGAGGACATAACACAAGAAGAAAAAAGGTGTGGCGAGCTGGATGTTATTGCACAGTAATGACTCTGAGACTCTAAGAGTGGTGCGAGTTCATCAGAGCAACAGCCTGGGGGAAGAAGCTGTCTCTGTGTCTGCTGCAATTATATAAATGCAAATAAATGTAACTCTATATACGAGATCCCATGCAAATCATGCAATAAATCATACATCGGGGAGACAGGGAGGAACTTCATCACAAGAAAAACAGAACACAAGAAGGAGTGTGAGAAGGAAACAGCAACAAGAAAAACAAGAGCAATAAAACAACAAGCAGAACAGGAACACTACAAGTCAGCCATTACCGACCACTGCAAAAGAGAAAATCACATCATGGACTGGGAAAAGGCCAGAGTCATCCGCACCGAAGAAAACAAACATCAGCGTTGGATCAGGGCAGAGATGGGACCAAGTCACACATGTGCAAGTCTCGAGTGAGTCTCAAGTCTTAACCTTCAAGTCTCAAGTAAGTCCCAAGTCATTTTTTTCTTGGGCAAGTCAAGTCAAGTCCTTAAATAGGTCAAGTCAAGTCCAAGTCAAGTCCTTAAATAGGTCAAGTCCAAGTCAAGTCACCTTATTATTGCAATTTTACCCGCAGTATCTGATCTTAGTAACGTGAAAAGACAAGATATAAGTAACTTTAAGTAACCATTGTCCAATGTGTCTAACCTGTTTAAAAAATATGACAATAATTTGGATTTGCACTGTAATTACTAATATTCAGTAAAATACACCATGGAATCAAACAAAAAAGAAATTACCTCATACAATGATTGACAGCTCAATCTAAACAAATGAACGTCTGCCGACAGTGTCTGACACATTTGAGTTGCAAATATGAAAAAATAATCTGAAAAAAAATCTGAAAGGAGAAACACATTAAAGAGCATGAGAAACATTTTATGTTTCATCTGTAACATCTGTAGACACCAGAGCTCTATAAACTTCAAACGGACAAAGTTTGAAGTTGTCGTCTGGCTGTCTGAAATGTTTCTGTTGCATATCTTGCACTGTGCTGTCCGTCTTTTGCCGTCATAAAGGTAATTACGATAGCTGAAGGTGATGACTCGCGGTACCGCTCCCGCTGACATGTTTGTGCATGTCTGATATAAAGGGGCGTGATTCTCCAATAAACACGCTAGGTAGGTAGAGAGGGCACGACTGATTGATTGACAGGGTAGCGATCCAATCATGACAACGGCATTCTCAGCCTGCGCTTCTACCGTGTTATTGATATTACTTTTTTAAATGTATTATTAATTTTATATTCAAACTGAAAACATAAACTAAATAACACTGAAGTCATTCAAGTCATCGTGTCCCAAGACAAGTCAAGTCCTGAGTCTTTAACTTCCAAGTCCAAGTCGAGTCTCAAGTTTTTTTATTTTTGTCAAGTCAAGTCACAAGTCATCAAAACAGACTCGAGTCGACTCGAGTCCAAGTCACAGTGACTCGAGTCCCCATCTCTGGATCAGGGAGGCCATTGAGATCCGCAAGTGGGGCCCGAGGACCATCAACAGGGACGAGGGAGCCTACATGCTCTCTACCACCTGGAGCAGCATTCTGGAGAGGTGAACGGACAGCAGAGGGCGTGACTCATCTGTCAAATCTGACAGGTCAGCCACGCCTTCATCCATCAGCTGATAAAGACGTTTCACAACCACACCAGTGACACTCTAATGAAGGCGGAAGTACAAGCCGAAACATGTCAGGTAATGCAACCTAAAATGTGAAGTGATTGACAAGTGAAAACAAAATGAACTTAGTACAACTAAGTCCAGACTAGTCTAATGCCTTTAAAATTCTGCCTTAGATACTGTTTGCATTGAAAAAATACAGCTCTGTGAAGATGAATCCTTACAGTGGTGATTAAAAAAGTGTGCAGCTTAATGTTAGTCAGCAACTTCACTACAAAAAAGTATGATGGATTTCTACTGTTCATGCAACTCCATGAATGTTCAATATGTATTGTATGTGTATGTGTGTTTCATGTATGAAGTTTCAACATTTACTGGACATGTGAATACTTTCTTCTTTACACACTTAATAGCACTCTTCTTAGTTTGTAAGGTGTAGGCAGGGAGTAAATTTAGATTTTATATGCACATGTGTAAATGTGATTTGCCTTTACCGTTCATCGCAAGAACGGATCACTGAGTGAACTGCCTTCCCGTGCATCAACGGATCAGTCAGTGATAGTGATGTGCATTCCCGTTCTTTTAAGTGAACTGAATCTTTAGAATCAGTACACTCAAAAGATTCGTTCAAACGAATCGTTCAACGAATCGTTCCCCCCCTCCACACACACACACTTGGCCACAGTCACTCACTCGGTCGTGAACGGGAAATTGCGTCACAGACTCGTTCGTGAACGGGAAACTACGTCACTGACTCGTAAAGTCCCTCCTCCATCTATCGCTCGCTTCTGATTGGTCATTCACTAGTGATGCGTCCGGCAACACCGATGCGTCGGCGCATGTGTCGAGCTCATAGCCCCGTGTCGTTGCGCGTATCGCTTTAAATAAGCCACGTGACCGAACGAGTAGCATTGTAGTCTGTCAAGGAAGCGCGCTCTGTTAAAGCTCTGTTAAAGGAAGCGCATTGTCAACGGGATGGATCTGCTAAAACAATATCTGATCTTTTGCGGTTCATCCTCGAAGTTATCAAGAATTATGAAGCAGCCCCAAGTCAGATACTGGGACAATCAAAAGACCCACTACATTGCACTCCAGCCTCATTTGTGCCGTGTGAGTGTGTGTTTTCAACGGCGGGAGAAATTGTGTCCAAAAAGCGCAACAGGCTCAATTTCAAAACATTGGAAAAACTTATTGTTTTAAATAAAAATTAGTAAAAAACAAATCTCAGCTCACAAGCATCCTCTTTAACAACACGTTCACTTAGATTTTCATATTACGATACATGTTCACATTATTGATTGACTGTAACTATAAAATAAAATATATTTTCAATTTAAATGAATATGTAAAACATTACAAAATAAAATATAATTACTTAAATTAATCAAGGTATATATAGTGGAGCCTCGGTTTTCGAACGTCCCGGTTCTCGAACAGCGCGGTGCAGTTGCGCAGTTGGCAACGCGTTACGGTTGCGCGTTCGGCGGTGCGCTGCAGTTGCGCGATTGGACAAAAATGCGCAAATGAAATTAATGCTTAAAAAAAGGCGTTTTTTGTTTTTTTTTGGCTTGGAACGGATTTTTCTTTCTATTATTTGTAATGGGAAAATATGATTCGGAATTCGAACGATTCACTTCTCGAACAGCCTTCTGGAACGGATTGTGTTCGAAAACCGAGGCTCTAGTGTACTAGGTCATCAAATCAGTGTCAGTCGTGTCTGTCAACTAGGGTTGCCTGTAGTATTTTTAAGGTCCAGCGGGTGTCAGCAGTCAGCGACACAGTATCGACACAGTGTCAATACAGTTTGCCAATGTGTCGGGACGCCACACGACGCCTCATGGACCCATCACTATCATTCGCGAAGATTCACGAGTGAGTGACAGACAGTATTGCTGCTATCCCAGCCGACACACGTTATGCCGACATTGATGGTGTTATTATACCGAATGTGTTTGTGTTTGAATAAAAGGTTGAACGGAAAAAAAAACGTTATGCCGAAATTTGTTATTTTGGGGGACGCCAAAATAACCAGTGGCCAGCAATCTAATGTGAAATTGCAGTAGATACGTATATTGGATAACAATATTTAGGCGTATATATGCATACACGTTATTTAAAAACTACTGTAAGTGTTATAAAATAAAGATTACCCGAAGAGAAGCATAATCTCCCCGCTGTTGCATAACGGCGCATCCCTTCATGCAATAAAGTTAGCCGTTAGCTTGGAGAAAACGAGCATAAAAGAAGTGGTGTTTCAGTGAGTGGTTCTTACTTTCCATGGCGAATCATAAATCTACATTCTGGCTTACATAGTTCACATTCATTCTCTGAATTGTTCACGACAGGAGACGCAACACGTTCACTGACTTATCCATTGATGCACGTGAAGGCAGTTCACTCATTGACTCGTTCGCAAAGTCAGGACTCGTTCCCTCACTGATCCGTTCTCGCGATGAACTGAAAATGCAAATCACTCGCTCACTGACTCGTTCACTCACGGATCCGTTCAGTTGATGAACGGGAAATGCAATTCACTGACTCGTTCGTGAACGGGAAATTACGTCACTCAGTCGTAAAGTCCCTCCTCCATCTAACGCTCGCTGCTGATTGGCAATTCACGACTCGTTCGTGAACGGGAAGTTACGTCATTTTCTTCTTCGTTTTGTTTTACGGCGAGTTAGCAACAGCGCATTAATGCGCATTACCGACTCCTACTGTGTGGGATAAGTTACGTTATTGCATGTTGGTTGAAGTCATATGAACTGAAAAAAGAACGAATCACCTTAGGAGGTGATTCGTTCACTCGTTCACTGAAAGGAGTCGTTATTTTGAATGAATCGTTCACTCACGAACAAACACTCGTCACTGAACGTGTTGCGTCTCCTGGCGTGAACAATTCAGTGAATGAACGTCAACTATTTAAGCTAGAATCTACTTTACGATTTGCCAAAGAAAGAAATAAACACTCACTGAAACACCACTTACTTTGTGCTCGTTTTCTCCAAGCTAACGGCTAACTTTATTACATGAAGGTATGCGCCGGTATTCAACAGCGGGGAGATTATGCTTCTCTTTGGTTAATCTTTATTTTATAACACTTACAGTAGTTTTTAAATAACGTGTATGCATATATACGCCTAAATATTGTTATCTAATATATCTACTGCAATTTCACATTAGATTGCTTATTATTTTAATAAACATTTATTTTAAAACTTGTCTGGTGTTTGAGTGTTTTATTCCTTTTTTTATTTTTGCACATAATAATAATAATTCATTCAATTTATATAGCGCTTTTCAATAAGAGTGGTGGGGGGCGGGAGCGGAGGTTGTTGAGGTTGCCAGTACGGGAGGTGGGGGTGACGGGGGGTTGGTAGTCCAAAAAGAGGAGATGGGTGAGCCATCGGGGAAATGCTGGTCAGATGTAGCGGCGACATGAAAACCAAAAATCAGACATTTGGTTCACTGCTTTATATGACAATATGTATATGTGTTTTACGTTGTGTTATATGTTAGTGTCGCCCAAAATAGCAAATGTCGACATAACGTTTTTATTTTTTCCGGTCAACCTTTTATTCAAACACATTCGGTATAATAACACCATCAACTACAAGCCAACAAATACAAAACATCAATGCATAACGTGTGTCAGCTGGGATAGCAGCGATGCTGTCTGTCACTCACTCGTGAATCTTCGCGAGCGACTAATCAGCAGCGAGCGTTAGATGGAGGAGGGACTTTACGAGTCAGTGACGCAATTTCCCGTTCACGACCGAGTGAGTGACTGTTGCCAATTCATTTAAAAGAATTGGAATGCACATCACTAGTAGAGAGAGAAGAGCAGTGGCGAGAGTGCGCACCCCTGGGGGGCGCTAGTGCTGGTGGTCCGGGTGTCGAATGTGATGGTCCCCAGCTTCACATGCTGTCTCCTGTTGGTGAGGAAGCTGGTGATCCACTGACAGGTGGAGGCAGGCACCGCGAGCTGGACGAGCTTCTGGTGGAGGATGTCGGGAGTGATGGTGTTGAACGCCGACCGGAAGTCCACAAACAGGATCCTGGCGTATGTTCCTGGGGTGTCTAGGTGGTGCAGGATGTAGTGCAGTCCCATGTTGATCGCATCATCCACGGACCTTTTTACCCGGTAGGCACACTGCAGGGGGTCGAAGGAACAACGAGAGACAATGTGGAGGGTAAAGGCAACAGAGTCATCAAGGCACTGAGGGCAGATATCCCCAAGCTGGATGTATAGTTCCAGCAGATACCATGACATCTGACATCGCTGTGCAGAAGAATGCAACTCTGGGAACATCTAACGTCCTGTGCCTCAAGCTCCCAGGCCCGCTACGTCACCAGAGGCAGGCAGGCAAGCATTGTGAATTATGTCCTGGATTGGTTTGTCACTGAGCGTCTGAAATGGTGATTCTTTACCACCATAATTCATGTAAACATTCCTACTCTTGTTTACCTCAATTTGTGAAAATGAGAAAAGCCAAGATTAGCAGAACACTGCTTCTTATTAGCCAGACATGGGGCTCTGTGTTGCAGACACCCGTCGTCAATGAGAAGCCAAAATCGGCCGCACATCGATGAGACTTGCCATGGAGCGTGTCGGACGGAGCCACTGAGAGTGGTTGCCTCCAGCATGCCTTTTGAGGATAGATAGATAGATAGATAGATAGATAGATAGATAGATAGATAGATAGATAGATAGATAGATAGATAGATAGATAGATAGATAGATAGATAGATAGATAGATAGATAGATAGATAGATAGATACTTTATTGGTCCCTAGGGGGAAATTCAGTTTTTCAGCACCAGTCATACCGCACAGCGGGTATATAAAAGACATACTGATGATATGAGCGCAACTCAATGGAGGATATGCACGTGACGTCACAGACCGGCCGACGATTTGTTTGGGTGGCAAAAAGCGGCGGACGATAATAGGGCCAAGGCTGGTACTGGAGCATTTTTTAGCATTTTATCGGTTGCAGATCGTGGCAGAGTTGTTACGTAGGCAACTTAAACCATGGTGAAGAGTTGTTGTGCCATAGGGTGTGCCTATTGCTTCCAAAAAAACGATACCAAGAAGTTATATCGGTTCCCTGTGGACCAGACCAGAAACGATAGCTGGGTGGCGGTGCTTCGTAGGGCGGAAAATGGCCGCAGCAGCTCCAAGCTTTGGAAGCCAACTATCCATTCTTACATCTGCTCAGATCACTTTGTGGGAAGTACGTAATTTTGTTTTATTGACGTCAACATTCATCTGTGAGGTATACTGGATGTAGTGCTATAAGGTACACATCCACCATCAGAGGACGCTGGCATGAGTGCCTCTCATAACATTTGAGATGTACTCTTTTTATTTATTTTAATGTATGTGATGTTTGTTTTTTACCCTGTGGGCCAAGAGCCTGTAATACAGTTTATTATTATCGCCCGGATATTCCCTTTTTCTTGCTGCTACACGGCCATGACCTAAGGAATGCATAATTACACAGCTTCATTACAGTATGTTTGTCCAATTGTTAGTTTCTAATAATTAGATTGCAGGGCTGTGGACTCGGACTCGGGGACTCGGACTCGGTCGGACTCGGTCATTTTTGCCGGACTCGGTGCTGATTTTGACCGAGTCCATCGAGTCCGACAATAAAAAAAATACGTTCAATTTTATTTTCATCATGCTGCTGAGAATGCGCGTAGGAATACTGTCCACAGCCCTGCTTACGATCAATGCGGCCACGTTGAGTTGCACTTAGGCTAATGTTTACATTATGTACCAATGTCAAGGACGATTATGTCACCCAGCTTATATCATTGATGTGTTTCGATAGTTGTGGGGTCGTCACTAATTATTTGTGTTTAGATAAATGTCTGAGCTATAATGGTGTAATTAATGATTAAAAAATATTATCTTACATGTCCTGTGTTTCAGAATGGTTATTTAATTGGGCGAGAGTGTGTGTTTTCAAGCGTTTTGCCTCATGCCAATGGCACTCAGGGCTAAGGGTGGGCTTCAATGACTATTTTTGTAAAGCCACGCATTTAATACCATGTCAAATAATATATTAGAGTGTAGGTTATGTTCCAATGTATCCACTTCTATCGGTTAAATTGTCAACCGTACATTTATGACTACGCCATGAGTGATCTACGTTATGAACTAGCACAACTCCGGTAGGGCAGGGAAAATGTTATCGATCCGACGTCCGATTGGAACGTCGCCTCACTTTTACGTCCGCGCTCTCAGCAAGGGATCCGATATAAGCCGAACCAACCAAGAAATTGGGGCAATGTTGGCACTTGGTCGAATGAAAGAGAGCCCATTTGTTACAGCTGATCGTTATCCGTCCGGCCTCAAGGCAGCAACTCGGACACTAACAGCAATGCCTATCAGCCAAGTCAGCGTAGAGCGCCTGTTTTCCGGGCTCAAGTTTATCATGTCTGATCAGCGCGGCGCGATGAAGGCTGACTTGGTTGAGGCGATTTTGTTCCTAAGAACAAACTCAAGTCGTTGAATTGAAACTTGAAAGTATCTGTTTATTGTATTCGTTTATATGTTTAATAAAGACAAAGCCATCACAAAACTGTTGTAATTATTTAGATTTTGATCTAAATTAGCCTTGAATAAAGACTAAGCAGTCACATGAATTAACAGAAAAAATGGACAGCCGGACTCGGACTCGGTGGTCAAGAGGCCGGACTCGGACTCGGTGCAAAAATCCGACCGAGTCCACAGCCCTGTTAGATTGTTCACATATCTACAATTATAATATATTATTATTATATTATATGCTGCCATGGCTGGCATCTTCTCCGTTTCGCTCCACTGGCTGTGACTCAACGACTCAACGGAATGGACATAACCAGCAGTTAGGTAGCGATATCGTTGCAAACTCTTGTAGGCTCTGAGGTCTTCCTTGGTATATGGACTTGAACAATCTATCAAATAGTTGTAAATGTCTGGATATGTTACTGGCGGAAAAGTCGCCTTATCAGAGGACCAAACGCTTGCTGTCCCAGCTCCTGCTACGCTTGAGCTGGTGGTGTTCTTACTTGGTTTCCACAGCGGATCAACACGAATGTTATATTTTTTCAACTTTTCAATGTATCTCTTGCGGCTTTCTTGGTCCAACTGGACGAAATAATCACTCACGACACCCACCTAGGCCGCCATCCTCACGAGTCTAGTGGCAGCGGACGAGGCTTTTTGCCACCCAAACAATAATGGCCGCCCCGATCTGTGACGTCAGTGCATATCCTCCATAAGCTTCTAGAAAAGGCTGCCACTCGCAAAACAGAAAAATCCAACAAGTGCGACAAGAAACAAGTCATCAAAGGCAATACACTGTAACAAAGGAAAACAACTTACTGCAGGCCAGCTAGTGAGAGGCCTAATTGTAAACAATCCGCAGCCATCCGGCTGCCAGGGCCAGGCACAGGAAAAATATCCACCCGTGCAGAGCCGATCCGCACACGCCGAGGTGCGGGAGAAGGCACAGACCTCACCGAGCGGACGGCCGAACCTGGGACGGCCCCGACCGTGGCCATACATTGCTGTGGGCCAACTCCACATCAATAGAGAAAGGAGGAAAGAATAGTTAGGGTCAGTTAGGGTTAAAAAAAGACAACATAAGAGAAAAGAGAGAACACTGCTGGGAGGCTGCCCCTCTCACGACGGCGCCATCAAAAAAAAAAAAAAAAATAGCATGCCTGCCTGGGTTTCCTCAAAGTTCTCTGGTTTCCTCCCACATTACAAAACATGCATGGTCAACTGATTGACCATTCCAAATTGTCGTGGCCACTGGAATGCTGCAGGGAAGGGAAATCTAATATGTTTGTTTGTTTGTTTGTTTATTATTTTACTGGTTCTTTTATCACAAACAAGATATTTAGGTTGCATTACCTGACATGTTTCGGCTTGTACTTCCGCCTTCATCAGAGTGTCACTGGTGTGGTTGTGACGTGTCTTTATCAGCTGATGGATGAAGGCATGGCTCACCTGTCAGATTTGACAGGTGAGTCACGCCCTCTGCTGTCCGTTCACCTCTCCAGAATGCTGCTCCAGGTGGTAGAGCGCATGTAAACTCCCTTGTCCCTGTTGATGGTCCTCGTGCCCCGCTTGCGGATCTCAATGACCTCCCTGATCCAGCCCTGATGTTTGTTTTCTTCGGTGTGGATGACTCTGGCCTTTTCCCAGTCCATGATGTGATTTTCTTTTTTGCAGTGGTCGGTAATGGCTGACTTCTAGCGTTCCTGTTCTGCTTGTTGTTTTATTGCTCTTGTTTGTCTTGTTGCTGTCTCCTTCTCACACTCCTTCTTGTGTTCTGGTTTTCTTGTGATGAAGTTCCTCCCTGTCTCCCCGATGTATGATTTATTGCATGATTTGCATGGGATCTCGTATATAGAGTTGCATTTATTTTCCGGGTGAATTCTGTCTTTTGGGTGAACTAGTATCTGACGGAGTGTTGTGTGTGGTTTGCTAGGTGTGTTTATGTTGTATTTGTTCATGGCTCTTTTGATGCGTTCACGTACGGCAACGTCACCATTCTGCTGGGTTCTTGTTTACGTGTTTGTTTTTTGTCAGGTAATGCAACCTAAATATCTTGTTTGTCATAAAAGAACCAGTAAAATAATTGACAAGCGAAAACAAAAAGAACATAGTACAACTGTTTGTTTGTTTCTTTCTTTCTTTCTTGCTATTGCCTATAAGAGGCTGTAGAGACAGATGGCATAACTGAACAATGTTGTCAAACATTTGCCACGTGTACACACACAGGCACACACAGCCTCGGGTGGCACTAGCACCCTCAGTTTCCTAAACTGGATGATGTACCTCTGGTTAGCAACAAACGTTAATAAGGAATTGGTCAGCTCTCAAGACAAAACATGGGTGTAAGAACACAAATATTATGAATATAGGGCGGTGCAGCTACATTCAAATCAATTTGAAAAATTCACATTTCACCACTAAATGAACATATCTGGCTTACATGCATAACTATCTACACAGTATTATGTTGCTCCCATTGACTTTACACCTCTGGGGATGTGATGATAGAAACAAAGAAAACATAAAGATTCTGGACTTGACCTGACACCGGATACTTTGAAAAGCATCTGTTACTTTCCACCAAGGGTTAATAAGGACTTGTGATCAGGCAGGGATCAAAGCATTTTTAACCACTTCTAATTTAAACTAGAAAAAAAAGAGATATTGGCTGAATGCTTCCAGACTTTCCCCATAAATATAAAATATTATATTAAAGACCATGAGTAGCAGTTACTATATAGTAGGTTTTCACTGCTAAATCCTAAAGATTACTGTAGATTCTTTCTTTGCTTATATTTATGTAACTACAGTATATACCATTAATAAAAACTTTCTCAGACAATACTAAAATAGCTGGGTGCAATTTTTTGAATGATAAAATATAGCTGTCATCCTGTGAGAAAATTTTGAATTCTACTCATCTCAGAATTGGATTATCAGCCTACATTTCCACAACTTAAACAAAACATGTCAGTGTAAAAGAAACGCTATGAACTATCACGGCCACCTCATTTTGACCTGATACTTGCCTCTTTTCAGATACACTGAATGGCATCTGTCATTTCCTGTTCATTCAGATCTGGACACTTTAGTGGGCAGCAATTGGTGTGATGGTTGGGGCAGGCTGTCTTATCTTGGAGGAGTGCTGCCTCCCCTGGGTGCCCCTTTTGCCCCACCATATGGCCTGGCCTAGCCATTCTTAGATGGGTGAGTTGGTCCATGGACCACCTGAGGCAGTAGGAGCTTTCATGATTACTGGAGACAAGGGCCACTTGACACCAGCTTGACAGATGGTACTCCAGCACTGCTGCCCTGTCATGCTGTTGCTGCTACTCTGTGTACGTGTGTTCAAACTGGGAATCACAATAAGGGGGAAGATGTGTCAGGGGTAGTTAAACATGATGGTGGCAGCCGGTCTTCTTGAGTCTCAAGGGCAACCATTGCCTTAGGCCATGACTGCAGGAAAATTTCATCACATGGGATTGGAAAAATAAAAAAAACAGTAAAGCGCAGAGCTTCATCATCGATTTATTTTCTTTCTTGCACATTTTTTGTTCCCTTTTTTAATGGCATTTTTACATTCAAACCTATTCAGCCCATATTTACCTGTGCTTCACAGGTGATGTAATTAAGCTGAGTTTTATTATTAAAATTATTTCCATCTGTCCGCCCGCCCGCCCTACCGTCCGCCCGTCCATCCATCCATCCATCCATCCATCCATCCATCCATCCATCCATCCATCCATCCATCCATCTTCTACCGCTATCTGGGGTCAGGTCGCTGGGGCAGCACAAGCACCTGAAGAATGTTGACAAAATTAACCACAAAAATCACAGAATGTGTGTACTGATTGCATGCATTGGACACAAAAGTGTATGCAAAGTGTGTGTCCTTAGCTTCTCATGGTTGGAAACACATTTTATTATAAAGTGATCAACAAACAGCCAAATGACATGACTTTAGTTCACAGCGCAGTAACTGTTTGCACACAAATATTTTGAAGCAACAGACACTACATTTCTGTGTATATGTGACTAAAATGGTTGAAGAAATATAATACTAAATTGCTTCTAACTAAAATCATAAAGTAATGTTAAAGTACGAATAATTTCAAGCCCAGGTTTAAAACAATGCTTTTTTACATGCCTATGATTTTGGTCTTTCTAATATTTTCCATAATTTAAAGGTTTATTTCTGTCTTTAGTTAGTTTTGTAAAAGTTATTTTTTGGTTTTAAATATTGTAAATGATAAATGAGCTTTCATTTGTATGGCGCTTCTCTACCTTCGGTACTCAAGGTGTTTAACAATGTTTCCTCATTCACCGACTAATGACATACGCAGGGCTGTGGACTCGGACTCGGGGACTCGGTCGGACTCGGTCATTTTTTTGCCGGACTCGGACTCGGTGCTGATTTTGACCGAGTCCACCGAGTCCGACAATAAAAAAAATACGTTCAATTTTATTTTCATCATGCTGCTGAGAATGCGCGTAGGAATACTGTCCACAGCCCTGCTTACGATCAAGTTTGAAAAAGAACTTGACAGCATTGAGCGCCGCCGGCGTTTGTCGGCCGCCACCTCGCCAACCGGTCAAACGCGCATGCGCGTGAGGGGAAATCCCGCAAAGGAGGAGGGACAAACAGAGCGATTGGTTTTACTGGCTTTTTAATGAATGGCGACTGTGACTACGGGGGCCCATTAGGTCCAGAAAAGCTGACAAGACGCTTGCCAAAATGGCAAGGAAGAAATGCACAGCTAAACGAATATATGACGATGAACACGGGACGTTTTTAACAGAGTTAAAGTTGTTTTTTGTTGAACGCTATGGCAAGCCATTCTGCCTGATATGTCGGACGTCATTGGCGCATTTAAAAGCTTCAAATGGTCAGCGCCACTTCAGCTCACTTTATGCCAATATCGATAAGGACTTTGCAAAAGGGACTGAATTTCGCAAGCACAAGTTTGGAAACTTTGAAAAGTCAATAGGTACAGTTTTGACTGTCGAAAACTGGGTACAACTGGGTACAATAGGTACAGTTTTTCAAAAAAATTACGAAGCACTCAGAGTCTCTGAGTCTCAGAGACTGTCACACTTGCATTGTTTCAACTGGCTTGGAACATTGCACGGGCTAAAAAGCCATACAATGAAGTGGAGTTCGTTAAAATATGCCTCAGTGACGTTATTGAATTTTATTTTCATCATGCTGCTGAGAATGCGCGTAGGAATACTGTCCACAGCCCTGCTTGCTTGTTATGAAGACAAATTTAGTTGTTGCGTGCGCGCCCGCGCCTGCCTGCCTGCGTGCGTGCACGTACAAAACCCACAATGCCCCGCGCGCAGCCAAGATGGAAGAACCCGGGAGTAGCGTGAGAACAATGTTTTGCCTCTAGATTTGGGGGGGAAACGGAGCGTAAGTTACGATCAATGCGGCCACGTTGAGTTGCACTTAGGCTAATGTTTACATTATGTACCAATGTCAAGGACGATTATGTCACCCAGCTTATATCATTGATGTGTTTCGATAGTTGTGGGGTCGTCACTAATTATTTGTGTTTAGATAAATGTCTGAGCTATAATGGTGTAATTAATGATTAAAACTTGAAAGTATCTGTTTATTGTATTCGTTTATATGTTTAATAAAGACAAAGCCATCACAAAACTGTTGTAATTATTTAGATTTTGATCTAAATTAGCCTTGAATAAAGACTAAGCAGTCACATGAATTAACAGAAAAAATGGGCAGCCGGACTCGGACTCGTGGTCAAGAGGCCGGACTCGGACTCGGTGCAAAAATCCGACCGAGTCCACAGCCCTGGACATACGTAGCATAAGGAGAAACCAGTGGCTTTTTTGTTTTAAATATTGTAAATGATAAATGAGCTTTCATTTGTATGGCGCTTCCCTACCTTAGGTACTCAAGGGGTGTTTAACACTGTTTCCTCATTCACCGACGAATGACATAGCATAAGAAGAAACCAGTGGCGTGCTGGGACCATTTTTCAGCCCGGGAGTTTCAAATCCAACCGGTCCAATGGCAGGCGCACAGAATAATAGAATACCTCTATTATCCCTACCGCTATGTCACTTTACTCCACTATTTTAGTGCTGACAATGGGTGACTATAACAGAAAATAAAAGATTATATATTATATATGTATATATATATATACCGTATTTATTCTAATTATCGCCCATATTCTAATAATCGCCCAGTGTGTGTTAGCGATGACATAAATAAAAAACATTGATACCTCTAATTATCGCCCATGCTGCTAAAAATTCCCCCCAAAATTTACGTTTTCCTCCGCGACCGCATGCCGACATCATTGCGCAAGTTTAAATATGACTGATTTGACAGCACGTCGAATGTCCCTTTTAAATTGTTTTTCTCCATAAACTATGATACAAGTACACGTCACTCCGCTACAGTGTCCTCACACAATTACGTTATCGGGGCGTGCGCTCGAACAAGACGATCGCAATAACATGGCATGCGCAACATGTGATGTGCGACGGTAACGTGTCGCATCGATGGAGCGTC
This sequence comes from Syngnathus acus, assembly GCF_901709675.1. Lineage (NCBI taxonomy): Eukaryota > Metazoa > Chordata > Actinopteri > Syngnathiformes > Syngnathidae > Syngnathus > Syngnathus acus. The sequence goes on from NC_051094.1 coordinate 18,800,582, forward strand.
AATTGACGCACCCCGCTGTTAGAGGTAGATCAAAACAGCCGCTGTTCTAGTGTTAAGAACACCAGTGAGTTCCAGGTATTGCATACTACATAAGGAAAATATACATATTATCGCCCATTTCAGTGCTCCTTGGCGATCGGACAAAAAGTGTTCTCTATTAATCGCCCACCACACCTGTTGGACATAAACTTTCTCTAATTATCGCCCTGGCCGATAATTAGAATACCGTTTTTTTCCATGTATAATGCACAAAATTTAACTAATTTATTGTCCTAAAATCTGGGGTGCGCATTATACATGGGTACAATTTTTTCTTTTTTTTTTTTTTTTATCCGGATATCATACGGAGGCCGCCATTACAGATGTGCTTTCTTCTCTGCTGTTCACTTCAAACACGCTCCATACGAACACAATGCTCTCATATCAGACGCTTGCTCGATCACCTGCTCGTTTGCTGTCACAATGTACCCTACACCAGTGGTCCCCAACCTTTTTTGCACCACGGACCGGTTACGTGTCAGAAATATTTTCGCGGACCGGCCTTTATATAAATAAATATATTTATATATTTATTATTTAAATATTTATATATATAAATAGGATGAAATAAAATGATACGACTGGCATAAAAACAAATATAAACCACATAAAAATAAAACGTTGAATTAGTGGGAGCACCGAGCTCTTTTCTCAGAAATGAGCCGTTCCCATCTAGGCGTAATCGGAGACAATGACACCCGAAGTGGTTAAGGTTTGTCTTTAAATGCAGGATGCTTGGTCTCCATGTGCCGAAGCAGGTTTGAAGGCTTCATTGCCTCGTTAGCTAGCCTTTCGCCACATATGCGGAGTGCACTTGGCGCGTCAGAGTCACCTGTGGCGATAAATCCATATTTTAAGTAGGACTCCAGAAATGTTCTTTTAAATGCAGCTTTCCTTTTCTTAGAAGTCGTATCCTCTTCTTCTTCAGTGTCCTCATTGGACGTTTTTCCCTTTCCGAAGAAGCTTTCCAAACTTCTCTGTTTCTTGCTCATTTTTGCTTGCCTCGCGGGCTTGACTGTGGTGACATGTCACGTGACCGAGACGAGCGCCCTGTGTCAAGAGTCCTTATTTTTCAGATGCACCGACAGATGTAATTGGGAGACATTCGCCAAATTTTTTATATTTTTCAAAATAAATTCTTACTCATTTTTGCTAGCTTTGCGGGCTCGACTGGGGAAACATGTCACGTGACCGGGACGAGCGTCTTAACCTGAATGAATTGATCGTCAATGAAAAAAACGATCCTGTGCGGCTCCGCGGCCCGGTACCAAGTGACCCACGGACCGGTACCGGTCCGCGGCCCGGTGGTTGGGGACCACTGCTCTATAACATTACGTGTGGTGTCCCGCAGGGATCGGTGCTTGGACCAATTCTATTTAATATTTATATGATTCCACTTGGGGACATAATACGTAAATATAACATTAGTTTTCAATGTTACGTGGATGACACTAAATCATATATGCCGTTATCGATGACAAATCTTGTAATCTTGAGGCGTGCCTTGCGGAGATCAAGCAATAGATGTCTCTCAATTTCCTTTGTCTTAACCCAGATAAAACTGAGATGTTGATAAACGGATAAGTCGCCCCCCCCCCCAAACTATGAAAAAAAAACGCGACTTATAGTCCGAAAAATACGGTAACCTGGAGTGGCCGATTCAGCTGGAGTTTTTATTTTCTAATTTTTCTCCCAGTAGGTTTTTTTTTTAGTTTTTCCTTGCCCTCCTGGGAGTTTAAAATCAGGGGATGTTTGAGAATAATTGTCATTTTTTGAGACTTGCCTGTGATTTAGGGCTATATACATAATTATATTATTGCCAGTCCAGGAACTTTTCTCTTTTCTGAACCCTTTTATGAACTCAAGCACATGCACAAACAGAAACTAATCACAGATTTCTGTAATTCCTCCTTGAGACCCATCGTTTTCGTGTTGAAGAAAAATAAAACATTTGCTTTTAATTTGGAAAGCAATGCTCAAGATTTTTTAAAATATTTTTTGACATAATGACAACCCATTTACTGAATCATAAATAATTTTTGTTTTGTGTCTTTTATACACTCAATTTGAAATAGTTTCCTTTTTTTGTATATGGGGATGGAAATAAAAATGTATTTCCGATTCACAAATTAATTTAAGAAATCTAAGCAATATTGCTTTTTTGTTGTTGGATTTGATCTGGAACTTTTCTGACATTTTTAATGAACTCAAGCACATGCACAAACGCAAAAGGACACGTTAGTTTCCTTTTTGCTTCCATGGTAACCTTTGCAGCGAAGTGCAGTGCATACCTTAATCATATGCACCACCCACCACTTAATGTACAGTACATGTAAATTACTTTAAAATGTCAACACCACCGACTGACTGCCATATTTTCATGTTTTTTTCTCATAGAGCGAGTTTTTCATGTTCAATACTGAAAATACAGGTGAATATAACCTTTTGAAATGTGACTCATTCATGCCCAGCACGAACACACACACACACACGCACGCACGCACGCACACACGCACGCACACACACACACGCACACACACACACACACGTATAATGATATACAGTGATCCCTCGCTACTTTGCGGTTCGTTTTAGTGTTTCAGTGAACGAGAGTGAACGAATCACTTCGTTCTTTTTTTCCTTTCATATATAACTTCCACCAGTAGATGTCAGTAATGCCCATTGAAGCTGGTGCTTCCTCGCCGTAAAACAAAACGAAGAAAATCAGCCAATCAGCAGCGCCAGCTGGAGGAGGGACTTTACGAGTCAGTGACGTAACTTCCCGTTCACGAACGAGTCGTCAATTTATTATTATTATTTTTAATAAACATTTATGTTAAAACGTATCTAGTTTTTTATTCCTTGTTTTTATACTCTCCTATTAAAACATAAAAATCCGACATTTGGTTAACAGCTTTATATGACAATATGTATGTATATGTGTTTTACGTTGTTATATGAGTTGGTGCCCCCCAAAATAACAAATGTCAGCATAACGGTTTTTTTTCAGCTTTTTATTAAAACACAAACACATTCGGTATAATAACACCATCAACTACAAGCCAACAAATACAAAATTAAAACATCAATGTCGGCATAACGTGTGTCGGCTGTAAATGGTTTTAGCAGCACTGCTGTCACTCACTCGTGCAGACCAATCAGCAGCGCCAGCGAGCGTTAGATGGAGGAGGGACTTTACGAGTCAGTGACGTAACTTCCCGTTCACGAACGAGTCGTCAATTTATTATTATTATTTTTAATAAACATTTATGTTAAAACGTATCTAGTTTTTTATTCCTTGTTTTTATACTCTCCTATTAAAACATAAAAATCCGACATTTGGTTAACAGCTTTATATGACAATATGTATGTATATGTGTTTTACGTTGTTATATGAGTTGGTGCCCCCCAAAATAACAAATGTCAGCATAACGGTTTTTTTTCAGCTTTTTATTAAAACACAAACACATTCGGTATAATAACACCATCAACTACAAGCCAACAAATACAAAATTAAAACATCAATGTCGGCATCACGTGTCGGCAGTAAATGGTTTTAGCAGCAATGCTGTCTGTCACTCACTCGTGCAGACCAATCAGCAGCGCCAGCGAGCGTTAGATGGAGGAGGGACTTTACGAGTCAGTGACGTAACTTCCCGTTCACGAACGAGTCGTGAATTGCATTTCCCGTTCACCAACGAATCACTCACTGAGTGAATCACTCACTGAGTGATTCGCATTTCCAGTTCATCGCGAGAACGGATCAGTAAGGGAACGAATCCTGGCTTTCCCGTTCGCGAACGAGTCAATGAGTGAACTGCCTTCCTGTGCATCAACGGATCAGTCAGTGGACGTGTTGCGTCTCCTGGCGTGAACTATGTAAACCAGAATGTAGATTTACGATTTACTTATAGTAGGTTTTAAATAACATGTATGCATATATATGCCTAAATATTGTTATCCAATATATCGACTGCAGTTTCACTAATCCAAGATGGCGGCGCCCCTGTTGGCCGCGGCCGCTACGGGTCTCAGCATTCGACGAGGATATTCACAAAATATGTCGCCTAGGACACTACAAACAACTCAAAGTTTAGTTTATCCATCCAGTAGATTAGCGTATGATCGCCAGCGCCTGCTGGAGGTACGGTCATCGAGTGTTTTCGGACACGTAGCCACAACTACCCTAGTCTGTTTGCGTAGCCTCGGAGTGCTCAGGGCGCTAGCCCCAGGAGCTCACGACGCAGCGGGCTCGCCGGGCAGCACACGCCGGAGGAGGAGTAAGCGTAGGCGGTGTGACCGGCGGCGAAAGCGCGGCTGTCGAGGTGGGCTAACGGCTAAGCTGAGAGCTAACCCCTACAAACCGCCGCTTCCATCCATCTTCCTCTCCAACGTCCGCTCGCTGGATAATAAAATGGACCATCTAAAACTGGAACTCTCTTCAAAGAGGGAAGTTAGAAACTGCTGCGCTCTCATCCTGACGGAGACATGGCTGAACTCATCAATGCCGGACAACGCCGTTAGCCTGGAGGGGCTCGCTACATTCCGCGCCGACAGAAACAGCGAGCTAAGCGGTAAATCCCGAGGAGGTGGGCTGTGTGTCTACATCAACAACAACTGGTGCAAAAATGCTAGATCTGTCGCCAGCTTCTGCTCTTCGGACATCGAGCTTTTGACTGTGAACTGCAGACCCTTCTACCTGCCCAGGGAGTTTACTGTTGTTAGCATCACGGCTGTGTACGTGCCTCCTAGCGCTAACACTAAAGAGGCCATGAGGGTTCTCTACCGGACAATTAGTGAGCTGCAATCCACGCACACAGAGGGGGTTTTCATCATTGCTGGGGACTTCAACCAGGCTAGCATGAAGACTATTCTCCCTCATTTTTACCAACACGTGGATTTTCCAACTCGGGGAGAGAACACTCTGGACTTGGTTTACACCAATATAAAGGATGCATTCAGAGCAGCCCCCCGCCCCCACCTCGGCTCTTCAGACCACCTATCTGTTATGCTAACCCCTGCATACAGGCCCCTGCTGATCAGAGCAAAACCCACAGTGAAGCAGGTGAGGGTGTGGTCTGAGGGGGCCATGGAGGCACTCCAGGACTGCTTTGAGTGCTCTGACTGGGACATGTTCAAATCAGCAGCAACATATGACAATCAGATCAACATTGATGAGTACGCCATGACTGTGTCAGCCTACATCAACAAATGCTCCGAGGACGTCAGCACCACTAAGAACATCATCACCCGAGCCAACCAACGACCCTGGATGACTGAGGATGTACGTCATACGCTGCGAGCACGGAACTCAGCCTTCAAGTCTGGCGACAAGGAGGCACTGAGGACAGCGAGAGCCAACTTGAACCGTGCCATCAGGCTAGCGAAGCGAAGCCACAGTCGGAAAATTCAGGATTTTTTCCACGACGCCAATAACACCAGGAGTATGTGGCAAGGCATACGGGCGATCACGGACTACAACTCACCCTCCCCCCCGGTGGGTGAGGTTGATGCTGACTTCCTAAATGGTCTAAATAACTTCTTTGGGCGTTTTGAGGCACTAAACAGCACTCCGGCAGTCAAAACTGTTCCCCACCAGGAAGAGGAGGTCCTCTGCCTTGACTCAGCCGACGTGTGGAAGACTCTGAGAAGAGTCAACCCACGTAAGGCCCCAGGCCCCGACAACATACCTGGGCGGGTGTTCAAGGAATGTGCAGGCCAGCTGGCTGGTGTCATCACAGACATTTTTAACATCTCGCTGGACCAAGCCAAAGTGCCAGTGTGCTTCAAGGCTGCCTCCATCATTCCGGTGCCGAAGAAACCTCAAATCACCTCATGGAATGACTACAGACCTGTGGCACTGACTCCCATCATGATGAAGTGCTTCGAAAGGCTGCTCAAAGATCACATCGTCTCCAGACTCCCCCCAACATTCGATCCGTTCCAGTTTGCCTACCGGCAGAACCGCTCCACTGAGGATGCCATCTCCTCCGTTCTTCACCTGAGCCTGGCTCACCTGGAGGAGAGGAACACCCACGTGCGGTTGCTGTTCCTGGACTTCAGCTCAGCGTTTAATACCATCATTCCACAACATCTGGTGGAAAAACTGGAACACCTGGGCTTCAGCACCCCCCTTCGGAACTGGCTGCTAGACTTCCTCACCAACAGACCTCAGTCAGTCCGGGTCGGACAGAACACCTCCGATGTCATCACCCTCAGCACAGGCTCCCCTCAGGGCTGCGTCCTGAGCCCCCTGCTGTTCACCCTGATGACACACGACTGCGCCCCCAGGTTCACCACCAATCACATCGTGAAGTTTGCAGACGACACAACGGTGGTGGGCCTCATCAGGGACAACAACGACCTGGACTACAGAGAGGAGGTGGAGCAGTTGGTGGGCTGGTGCAGAGAAAATAGCCTGATCCTGAATGTGGAGAAGACGAAGGAGATCATCGTCGACTTCAGGAAGAACCAGCCTCACCACGCTCCACTGATCATCAACAGCTCAGCTGTGGAGGTGGTCAGCAGCACTAAATTCCTGGGAGTCCACATCACAGACGACCTCACCTGGACTGTGAACACCACAACACTGGTCAAGAGGGCACAGAAGCGCTTGTACTTCCTGCGGAGGATGAGGAGAGCCCACCTGCCCCCACCCATCATGAGGACGTTCTACCGAAGCACCATAGAGAGCATTCTGACAAGCTGTCTCTCGGTGTGGTGTGGAGGTTGCAGCGCCTCCGATTGGAAGAACCTGAGGAGAGTGGTGAGGACAGCAGAGAGGATCATCGGGGCTCCTCTTCCCTCCATTCAGGACTTGTCATCCCAGCGCTGCGTGTCCCGAGCCCGAAATATTATCAGTGACCCATCACACCCCCACCATGGACTGTTCTCCCTGCTGCCCTCTGGGAAGAGGTTTCGCAGCATCCGCTGCAGGTCCACCAGGTTCTGCAATAGTTTTTTCCCTGCTGTCGTCAGACTGCTGAACATTCAAACGTAGCATTCCTCTGCACACTTGTAAATACTGTTTTTGTCTCCTGCACTGTTCACATACTTTATCACTGCTGCACTTTGTACTTTATAATTATCTTATCTCATATTTTTATATAGAATGTCACTTTTTTTTAACCAGCCGAAATACCTCTACATTGCTGAAAGCCGTATGCAACGAAATTTCGTTTTGTACACACCTAGTGTTGACAAAATGACAATAAAGTTCTGTCTAAGTCTAAGTCTAAGTCTAAGTCTAAGTCTAGATTGCTGGTTCGAGATGTACTTTAATTATTATTATTATTATTATTATTATTATTTTAATAAATATTTAAAGTATAACTTGTCTGGTGTTTTACTCCTTGTTTTTATATTCGCCAATCAAAACATAAAAATCAGACATTTGGTTAACTGCTTTATATGACAATATGTATATGTGTTTTACGTTGTTATATGAGTTGGTGTCCCCAAAATTAACAAATGTCGGCATAACGTTTTTTTTTCAACTTTCTATTCAAACACAAACACATTCGATATATAATAACACCATCAACTACAAGCCAACAAAAACAAAATTAAAACATCAATATCGGCATAAAGTGTGTCGGCTGGCAATGGCATAGCGGCAATGCTGTCTGTCACTCACTCGTGAATCTTCGCGAACGACCAATCAGCAGCGTCAGCGAGCGATAGATGGAGGAGAGACTTTACGAGTCAGTGACGCAATTTCCCGTTCATGAACGAGTCAGTGACGCAATTTCCCGTTCACGACCGGGTGAGAGACTGTTGCCAACGGATCAGTGTGTAAGTGTTGTATTATAGAAAGAAATGTGTTAATTACCCGAGCCAATTATTATTATATATAATAATTGGGGGGGGGGGGGGGGTTGTGTAGTTGTATTGTTTGATGTGTATGGGTTGTTTCCACTGGATGTAAGAAAAAAACAAAAATTCGTATCAGTGTGTGTGTGAGTGTGTGTGGTTGTGTGTGGGGAGGGGGGGGGGTTAGGGGGATTCATTGAACGATTCGTCTGAACGAATCTTTTGAGTGAACTGATTCTAACGATTCAGTTCACCTAAAAGAACTGGAATGCACATCACTAGTTCGTTTATCGCGGCTTCACTGCATCGCGGAAAAAAAGTTGTTACAATAAGAGTTCTAAAAACATTTGCAATGTTGTACTTTGTTATAAAAGAAGTTGTTATAATAAAAGTCTTCTGAAAACATATTTACAGTATTGTACATTGTTATAAAAAGTTAAAAAATATAAAGTTGAAAATAATAAAAGAGTCCTAAAATCATATTTGCAGTATGTATACTTTAGCTACATCTACTAAATGCGCATAGCGCTGCTATGGTAACTTGTGACCACTAGAGGTCCCTGTTTAACCAAGGTGAGTCGTGCTACAAGTACGGCAGGAAGGTTCTGCTCGACATCGGCGAAAGCGAGTTTTGTCGAGTTCTGGACTTTGATGCGGGGACATTAAAGGAGCTCGGACTGCTACGTCCTGGAGCGTCGCCGGACTCGTCTGCTATTCCTCCCCCGGTTGGGAAGCGTCGAAAGCGGTGTGCGAGGAGGCTGAAGAGGGGCAAGCGTGGGGGCGTCCGGGCCAGGCTGCCGGCCAACCCGGCTCGCCCGGCCGTGCCTTCCATTCTTCTGGCGAATGTTCGATCGCTGGACAACAAAATGGATTATATTCGCTTGCTGAGATCTACAAACCGGACGGTGCGTGACTGCTGTGTGCTCGTGTTCACTGAGACTTGGTTGACCGTCAACATTCCGGACTCGGCTGTACGTCTGGAGCGGCTAGCGTGCTATCGGGCGGACCGGACCATTGTACGAGGGGGGAAATCTCGTGGAGGTGAAATATGCGTCTACATCCGTGACGAGTGGTGCCGGGACTCTGTGGTGGTATGCAGGCACTGCTCGCCACTGGCGGAGTTTGTGATCATTAAGTGCCGTCCTTTTTACCTGCCGAGGGAATTTACCGCGATTCTGCTGGTCGCGGTTTACATCCCGCCTTCCAACATCGGAGGCGACAGGGTGAACTGTACCAGGCTGTCAGTGACCAACAGACAGCGCACCCTGACGGTTTCACCATCTTCGCTGGGGATTTTAATCATGCTAATCTGAAGTCTGTTTTTCCGAGGCTTCACCAGCATGTTGATTTTCCTACGCGTGGCGACAGCTTCCTGGACCTGGTCTACTCTTCGCATAAAGGAGCTTTCAAAGCCGCCCCCCTCCCCCATCTTGGACTTTCTGACCATATCACTGTTATGCTTTTGCCCGCATACGGACAAAAGGTGAGAACATCCAGACCAGTTCGCAAGCGGGTGCGGGTGTGGCCTGAGGGTGCCTCTGATGCGCTTCGTGACTGCTTTGGCTCTACCGACTGGGACGTGTTTAGGAGGGCGGCCACTTGTGACGGTCGGGCGGACATTGAGGAGTATACTGACTCTGTTTCCTCCTACATCGGGAAGTGCATTGATGATGTGACACACTCAATATCCGTCGTCACTCGGGCTAACCGGAAGCCATGGCTGACAGGGGCTGTCTTCAGGCTGCTGAGGGCCAGGGACAGAGCCTTCCGGGCGGGGGCTTGAGGACTGCGAGGGCCGACCTGTCCCGGGGCATCAAAGAAGCGACGAGGGCGTTCTCGGGCAAAATTACCGCCCACTTCAAGGACAGCAGGGACGCACGGCGCCTTTGGCAGGGCATTCAGACCATCACGGACTACAAGCCCGCGCCGCAGAGCTGTGATGGCGACGTCCGTCTGCTCAATGACCTCAACCGCTTCTTTGCTCGCTTCGACGCTCGGAACAGCACTTGCCCGCTGAAGGCCACTCCCCCTTCCCACGAGCTGCCTCTGTGCCTCTCCGCCGACAGCGTGAGGAGGACGCTTGCCGCTATCGACATCCGTAAGGCGGCGGGCCCGGACAACATCCCGGGTCGAGCGCTGAAGGACTGCGCTGGTGAGCTGACGGGTGTCTTCACGGACATCTTTAACACTTCCCTGCAGCAGGCCATCGTCCCGTCGTGTTTCAAAGCTGCCACCATCGTACCTGTGCCGAAGAAGCCTGCTCCGTCCTGCTTCAATGACTACCGCCCCGTGGCACTTACGCCCATCATCATGAAGTGCTTTGAGCGGCTTGTCTTGGAGCACATCCGGTCAGTTCTCCCCCCCACCATTGACCCCTTCCAGTTTGCGTACCGGGCCAAACGGTCCTCTGAGGATGCCATCTGCTCTGCCCTCCACTCGGCCCTCACCCACCTGGAGGGGAAGGACTCGTATGTGAGGTTGCTGTTTGTGGACTTCAGTTCTGCCTTCAACATCATTGTGCCGCAGCGTCTCATCGGCAAACTTGACAAGCTGGGCCTCAGTACCTGCCTCTGCAACTGGCTACTGGACTTCCTCTGTCAGAGGCCACAGGTGGTACGTGTTGGCGACAAGATCTCCGCCAGCATCACGCTGAGCACAGGGGCCCCCCAAGGCTGCGTGCTCAGTCCGCTGCTCTTCACCCTCCTGACGCATGACTGCGCTGCCACCTGCAGCGGCAACTGCATAGTGAAGTTTGCTGACGACACGACTCTGGTGGGTCTCATCACCAAGGGAGACGAGACTCAATACAGGCTGGAGGTTGACCTTCTGACCGCGTGGTGCAGGGACAACAACCTCCTGCTGAACGTCGACAAGACCAAGGAGATTGTTGTTGACTTCCGGAAGGGTCACGCCCGACACCTGCCGCTGACCATCGACGGTGCTGTGGTGGAGAGAGTGAGCAGCGCCAGGTTCCTGGGGGTGCACATCAGTGAGGATCTCTCCTGGTCCACCAACACCGCGTCGCTGGCGAAGAAGGCCCAGCGCCGCCTGTACTTCCTTCGGAAACTCAGGCGAGCGGGGGCTCCTCCGGCCGTCATGACTACTTTTTACCGCGGCACCATTGAGAGCGTCCTCTCCAGCTGTATTGCTGTCTGGGGTGGCAGCTGCACTGACCATGACTTGAAGGCCCTGCAGCGCATAGTGAAAACGGCTAGTAAGACTATTGGTGCTTCTCTCCCCTCCTTGAAGGACATTTACACCTCCCATCTCGCCCGCAAGGCGACCAAGATTGTGAGTGATGTGAGTAACCCCGCTCACTCTTTGTTTGAACTTCTGCCCTCTGGGAGGCGGTACAGGAGCCTGCGCTCCCGCACCACCAGACTTTCCAACAGCTTCGTACTCCAGGCTGTTAGGATCCTGAACTCGCTCCCCCTTTCAGCGTAGCGTCCTGTTCTTGCTGTATGCGCACTGGCTCGGTTTTGCCCCTCTTATTTAATGGGTTATTGGTCTGTTATTTATTCATCGCTCGTTTTATTTTATTTATTATTTATTATTTATGGTTTGTGCCTTCTTGTTTTTGTTTTGTGTCGCCTACTTGTATGTCTCGTCACCGTGGGATGGAGAAAACGGAATTTCGGTTTCTTTGTGTGTCTTGACATATGAAGGGATTGACAATAAAGCTGACTTTGACTTTGACTTTGACTTAACAACAGAATGTCACCTCTACATGTTACACACACACACACACACACACACACACACACGCACACGCACGCACACACACACACACACACACACGTATGATATTTATCATTTTAATATTTATACATTATTTTCTGTATGTTATTTATACTATTAATGTAATATTTACATGTTTGAAACTATTATTTAATGTTCTAATAATAACAACATATGCACTTAAATGGTTTCATATACATTTATTGACACAAAAAATGTACAGATGAGAGGGTGACCCTCCTTCACGGATTTCAGTTATCGCGGGGTGGTTTTGGAACCAATTAGCCGTGATAAACGAGGGATTACTGTATATGGGGGCACGGTAAACACTGGTTAGCATGTGGCCTTGCAGTTCAGAGATTTGTCTTGTCGTCAGTCTTTACAAACGACCAATCAGCAGCCAGTGTCAGATGGAGGGACATACTGCTATTGGCATTTGTGAAGGTCAGTTACAAAACTTCAAGTTGGTGAACGATTGAGTGACTGAACTGCTGCCTTTTCCTTTCGCCAAGGGATCAGTAAGTGCGGCTCCCGATGCGAGCGATTCAGTCAGCGAATCTGTTCTCTCTCTCGGCCTAAATGATTTAGTGTACGAGAACTAGTTTACAGTCAGTGTACATAGTCTTGACATGAGTGATAATGATTCGTCCAGGAAGGAAAGAACCACTCACCGTAACACCACCTCTTTCAAACTTGCAGGGACAAGCTTTCATTGGTGTCTGTTTCTCCAAGCTAATGGAGTCCCTCCAAGTACTGGGGGCAACTGGCAAGCACATAAAAACAAATAAGAGCAAATGACAGACTGACATTCTCTATGAAGAGGTGCTTTTTTCCCCCTTTTTCCCCCAACTGTACATGGAGGGATGAGGCGGTCTGTAACAGTGGGGAGATAACGTTGCTGTTCGGCAAATATTTGTTTGAAAATATTTATTACAATAAATTCTAAATAATAATAGTACCCGGAGGAAACGCACGCAGACACTATTTAAACCCTGCTAGCAGAACTCTCCTTGTCAGTCTGTCCCGTGATGCTACCTATACGCTCACTGCTCTCAACCCGTCTGACTCCCGTTGCCGACCTGTTCCGTCTGCTGACTCGTCTTGTCTTGCCTGCCGCCTGCCCTGATCATCTGCCCGCTGTTGACCACGTTCTGCTCGCCACCCGTCCTGACCGATCGCTTGTTTGCAACCACGTTCTGCTCGCCGCCCGCCCCAACCCAACGCTCTACCACGGCTTCGCTCCTCACGGACATTTCCCCAGTTCCAATAAAGACTTTATCAAACCGCACTTGGCTGTTCTGCTCTGCACGTTACAGTACAGACTAACCAACATGCAGCCAGCGGAAGACGACACCACGCTCTACCGGTTGGGACGCACCAAGGGCACAGTCGGTACCCTGGTCGCCGAGCTCCGCACGCTGACGGAGATCAATCAGCAAGAACAGCAGCAGCTCGCTTTGCACCAGCAGCAGTTGGAGTAATCTCGCCAGGACATTTGGCAGATCCTGAAAGCACTCCGCACATTGCCCCTAGGCAATCGGGCCACTGTGTCCAATGCAGCGGCTGCGCCCATGTTGCCTCAGCCCTCGACCGAGCTCAGCAGCGGTCAATACTCGGCCGGAATCATCCGGCCGTCCTCGGCACCCGCCAGAGCGGGATTCTTCTTTGTGGATAAGAAGGACAGCACGCTCCGTTGCATCGACTACCGGGGCCTGAATGACATCACCGTCAAGAACCGGTACCCACTGCCCCTCCACGCGTCGGCATTCAAGAGCCTCCAAGGTGCCACGGCTTTCACTAGGCTGGACCTCCGGAATGCCTATCATCTGGTGCGGATACGCGAAGGGGACGAGTGGAAGACTGCCTTCAACACACCGAGTGGCCATTACGAATATCTGGTGGTGCCGTTCGGGTTGACCAATGCCCCCGCTGTGTTCCAGGCCTTGATCAACGACGTGCTCAGGGACATGCTGAACAAGTGTGTTTGTCTACCTGGATGACATCCTGATCTTCTCCCGCGACCTGACGGAGCACGTCGGCCATGTCCGGGCCGTGCTACGACGCCTGTTGGAAAACTCACTCTTCGTGAAGGCGGAGAAGTGCGAGTTCCACGTTACAACGGTCAAATTCCTGGGCTACGTAGTACGCCAAGGCTCCCTGGAAATGGACCCCGATAAGGTGAAGGCAGTCGCGACGTGGCCGGTGCCGGAGACACGTAAACAGCTCCAGCAGTTTCTGGGGTTTGCCAACTTCTACCGCCCTTTTATTCGGGGCTACGGCGCGGTGGCCGCACCTCTCACGGCCATCACAAGCCCGGCGGCGCCGTTCCGATGGACGGATGGCGCGGCTCAGGCGTTCTGACAGCTGAAGGGAAGGTTCTCATCGGCTCCGATCCTCAGGCTGCCTGACCCCGAGCGGCAGTTCGTGGTAGAGGTGGATGCTTCCGACATAGGTATTGTCGCAACGGTATGAACGGGACAATAAGATCCACCCGTGTGCCTTTTTCTCTCGGCGTTTGTCGACAGCAGAGAGGAACTACGACATTGGCGATCGGGAACTCCTGGCGGTGAAGCTAGCTCTGGTGGAGTGGAGACACTGGCAAGAAGGAGCACCTGTCCCGTTCCTCGTGTGGACAGACCACTGGAACCTGGAGTATCTCAAGGCCGCCAAGCGCCTCAAGGCCCGGTGGTCCCTATTTTTCAGCCGGTTCAACTTCTCTCTGTCTTATCGCCCTGGCTCACGGAACGCCAAGGTGGACGCTCTGTCGCGTGCTTTTCCAGGGGAGTAGGAGGAGGGGGGCGAGGCCCCCACCATCCTTCCCAGGTCAGTGGTGGCTGCGGCTGTCACCTGGGACATAGAGGAACGAGTGGAGGCGGCAACCCGTGACCAGCCTGGTCCCAGCTCGTGTCCCGGCACTATTTGTGCCCAATGCTCTCCGGACTGAGGTGCTGCAGTGGGAGCATGACTCCTGCCTCGCCTGCCACTCGGGGGCAGCACGGACCGAGTTCCCGGCGGCTCAGCGCTTGTGGTGGCTGACCCTGAGGGCGGATGTCCAGGAGTATGTCAAGGCCTGCCCTACGTGCAACCAATGCAAGGCCTCTAATAGACCACCAGCCGGCCTCCTCCAGCCATTGCCCGTTCCCCACCAGCCGTGGTCCCATCTGGCGGTGGATTTTGTCACTGGGCTACCACCAGCGGAAGGCAAGACAGTCATCCTCACGGTGGTCGACCGTTTCAGCAAAATGTCACGGTTCATCGCTCTCCCGAAATTGCCCAAAGCAAAACAGACCGCCCAGATTCTCCTCAGAGATGTGTTCCGCTACCATGGCCTCCCCAGGGATATCGTGTCCGACCGTGGTCCACAATTCACGGCGCGATTCTTGGTCGGGTTCTGCCGTCTCCTGGAAGCTACGGCCAGTCGCACGTCGGGGTTCCATTCGCAGTCCAATGGGCAGGCAGAGCGGCTGAACCAGGAACTCTGTTGCATGTCTGCTAATAACCCGTGTGGGTGGGCTCAACAGCTCCCGTGGGTGGAATACGCGCACAACTCTCACCCTAGCTCCACCACTGGGCTGTCGCCTTTCCATTGCGTATTTGGTTTCCAGCCTCCACTGTTCTCGGAGCAGGAGCGGCGCGCCGCCTGCCCGTCTGCTCTAGCGTGTGTGCGCCACTGTCACCGGGGCTGGGCAAGGGCACAAACGTCCCTCCTCCGATCAGTGGCCAACTACTCTTGCCAGGACAACAAGCACAGGACCCCGTCGTACCGGGTCGGTCAGAGAGTGTGGCTGGCGACACGCGACCTGCCTCTCCGGGTCGAGTCATGGAAGATGGCCCCCCGATTCGTGGGCCCCTTTCCCGTACACAAGGTAATTGGCCCCGCGGCCGTCCGGTTCGGACTCCCTCGCTCTATGCGGGTGCACCCGACGTTCCACGTGTCCCGAGTGCAACCGGTCCACGAAAGCCCCCTGGGTCCAACGTCCATGCTGCCGCCGCCGCGGATCATTGGTGGGGCTCCGGCGTACACGGTGCGCGCTCTCCTCCAGTCCTGCCGCCGGGGGCGTGGGCTGCAGTATCTGGTGGACTGGGAAGGCTACGACGCCTCTGCCCGTTCCTGGGTGCCGGCACGTTGGATCCTGAGCTAATTGCCGATTTCCATCGGCGCCACCCGGACCAGCCCGCCCGTCGACGGGGCCGCCAGAGGAGCTCCGCTGGGGGTATGTCGACCGCACTCTCCCTCCCTCCCATGTCCGTTTCCCAGGGTTCTGCGTCTGGTGCTGCCGCGGCCCCGGCGCCGGCTGGGGGTGACGTGGACTCTGATGCTTCGGCCGAATATTGACCGCTGCTCGCCCTACCCCCCACCCTGGCCGTCGCCGGCCTGCTTTTGGGGACGTCGTGGGTCGTCCCTAGAGGTGGGGGTTCTGTCACGCCCAGCCTTCTGGTAACTCCACCTGTCACATACGCGGCCATACGCCGCCAATCGAGCCAAATCATGCACACCTGCGACTGGCTTGATTGACTGGGCTATTTAAACCCTGCTAGCAGGACTCTCCTTGTCAGTCTGTCCCGTGATGCTACCTGTACGCTCACTGCTCTCAACCCGTCTGACTCCCGTTGCCGACCTGTTCTGTCCGCTGACTCGTCTTGTCTTGCCTGACGCCTGCCCTGATCATCTGCCCGCTGTTGACTACGTTCTGCTCGCCGCCCGTCCTGACCGATCACTTGTTTGCAACCACGTTCTGCTCGCCGCCCGCCCCAACCCAACGCTCGACCACGGCTTCGCTCCTCACGGGCATTTCCCCAGTTCCAATAAAGACTTTATCAAACAGCACTTGGCTGTTCTGCTCTGCACGTTACATGCACTGTGAGGCGGACATGCTCACCAGTTTCACCACCATCCCGCAAGACCATTTATCTTTTTATTTATTATTTCCAATGTTCACTATGTTGATGCATAATTTATATTTTTATATTTTGTTGATGTTTCTAGCTCGTGATTTAATATTTTTCACTGAATTGTGTTTTTCATTGCATTTAAGTCTTTGGTTTGTCATGTATCTTTTTACTATTTCTTGCTTTTATTTGTGTGCAATAAACCTCATTAGATAGCCAGACGTGTCATCAAATACCGTATTTTTCGGACTCAAAGTCGCTCCGGAGTACAAGTCGGCCATAAAACGCACAATAAAGGGAAAAAAACATATATAAGTCGCACCGGAGTATAAGTCGCATTTTGGGAGAAATTTATTTGACAAAATCCAACACCAAGAAAAGATATGAACTAGCAACAACAGGCTAAGAAATACGGTATGCTAACGTGACATAAACACAAACGAGGAGCTGAGAACAGGCCTGACGTAACATTAACAGTTATTCAAATAACTATAACATAAATAACACGTTTATCAAACCATCCGTGTCACTCCAAATCAATAAATCCATCGATCCAATCCTTCGTCCTTTCTGTAAACAACGGCGCATGTGCGGCGCGCTGCTGACGTTGGATTCGTTGTCGTCAGTTGCAGTTCAAATTATTCCACAGGCCCATATAACAATATATAAACTATATATCAAATAATAATAATATAAACAACAATTTCATTGAACCATCCGTGTCACTCCAAATCAATAAATCCATCGGAATCTTCGTCTTCCGTGTCACTTAAAAAAATATATACTATGTATATAACTATATTGTAGCGTTACCAAAGTACCAGACAAGATGTGGGTTTCGTAACCGGCTCTTTATTTCACAAAACAAGAGCTCAACATATGAGTGTGTGATCAAAGCAAGCGCCCTGGATCGCTTTTCCCGCCACCCCACCCCCGCTGCCTTCACAGCCTTGGTAGACAATCGGAAACTACTGAAGTCTAACAACATACACGTTGCTACTCCAAATGAACTATGTATCAAATAACTAACATAAAGAAGTAGTTTATCGAACCATCTCTGTCACTCCAAATCATTAAATCTCCTGACTCCGGAAGTCAGTGAATGGTACTCATTGTCAGTGAGGCTCTAATTATTCCACAACCATAGTGCGCCCTCATGCGGTTTAAAGTGAAAATAACATGTGAAGTGATCAACTATAGTAGTAAGTAATGTGTTAATGATCAAGTAAGAATTTGTGAATAATTTCACATATAAGTCGTTCCTGAGTATAAGTCGCCCCCCCACACAAACTATGGAAAAAAACGCGACTTATAGTCCGAAATATACGGTACTTTTTCTTGATAAATCATTGTATAAAAATCTGGCACAAGTATCTTTTCCAAAATAATTTGAGCTCAGCTGCATGTGTGTTGGCTGGGATCATAAACTGAAATATAGAGTCTCTCACTCATGAATCTTTGCGAACGACCAATCAGCAACCAACATCAGATGTAGGATAGACTTTACTAATCATGCCACGTTAATGGTGTTCATAGAGGAGTCAGTGAAGGGACTTCTCGTTCATGAACCTTTCAGTGAGTGAACTAATGGGCTTTCCCTTTCGCCAACGGATCAGTGAGTGAATGAATGTGCTCACTTTCCTGTTCGCGAATGAGTCAGTGAGAGAACGTACTGTACTGCCAGTTAAGAGATGTGGTTGAATTTAGAAAATAACATGACTTGGATTTTGGAAGTAGTTCATTCTGTGTGGTCTCCCTGGATCGGGGATCGAAAGCCCAAGTGGGAAGTGTTGAGAGATTTGGTTTTTCAGATTAGGGTTAGGTTAGGTTTCAGTTTACTGGGGAAACTAACTTCTTGAACATGTTTCTGGTGGGACTCATTTAGTGATGGACAGGTCTGCCTTTTTAAGGGGTGGAATTATTTGTAAATGTTAGAACAAAGACACAGGCCATATGGCAGCTGGTAAGAAACATTTGGCTCATTTGTCTAGCACTTTGTTAAAATCTTTATGTGTGCTGTAAAAGTAAATTATATCTTAGCCTATAGAAGATACAGAATGTGATTGTTTTGTGTTGTTTGTCCCATTTTGTTTCAAGGTCAATAACCTGCTTGAAGTGTAAAAAGAAATTGCAATAAATTATCTCAAATTGCACTATGTCACACCCCATGTGTACCATCGTACCCTTTCGGAGGGAAATCATCCGAACAGTAAGCATCCGAATGCACTTGGCAAAAAGCTAGCCAAGCGGTATGAGATAACAAAACAAAGCAACCACCAAGGACCTGAGGAGAAATCCCAAGATGACGGTCGGCTCAGCTGATGGAGAAACAAAGTCAAGCCAACAAGCTGGCTTGTGTTTGAAGCTAGCTGTAGAAGCTAACAAGCTAGTAAGCATTTGAAGCTTGCTAGCTAGCTATCATCAAGCTAAGTAGCATTTGAAGCTAGCTGAGGAAACTAACAACTAGTTAGCATCTGAAGCTATCTGAGGAAGCTAGTTAAAGTCCATAAATGGACTTGTACTAAAAGAAAATGGCTGATTATGCAGAAATCAAGGAGAAGCTTGGAAACTTCATACGCGACTGTTCTGGAGCCTCATCAGCATTTTCCAGGAGAGCAAAAATCCCCTCCCAAAAAGTGAATTAGTCTACAGAACAAACAATAAAAGCAGAATGAGAGAGGTTCAGTGACGAATATTGCAACCTCGTTGCAGCCAGAACCAATAACATGGAACCGATAACACCAGCTCAGTGGCCTAGTGGTAGAGTGTCCGCCCTGAGACTGGAAGGTTGTGGGTTCAAACCCCGGCCGGGTCATACCAAAGACTATAAAAAATGGGACCCATTGCCTCCCTGCTTGGCACTTTAGGCATTAAGGGTTGGAATTGGGGGGTTAGATCACCAAAATGTTTCCCGAGCGCGGCACCGCTGCTGCTCACTGCTCCCCTCTCCCGCAGGGGATGGATCAAAACCACACGGGGATGGGTTAAATGCAGAGGACAAATTTCACCACACCCAGATGTGTGTCTGGGGTGGTAGCTGCACTGAATACAACATGAAGGCCCTGTAGCGCATAGTGAACACGGCTGGGAAGATTATTGGTGCTTCACTCCCCTCCCTGAAGGACATTTACACCTCCCATCTCACCCGCAAGGCGACCAAGATTGTGAGTGATGTGAGTCACCCCGCTCACCCTTTGTTCGATCTTCTGCCCTCTGGGAAGAGGTACGGGAGCCTGCGCTCCCGCACCACCAGACTCACAAACAGCTTCATTCTCCAGGCTGTTAGGATCCTGAACTCTCTCCCCCCTTCTGCGTAGCGTCCTGTACTTTTGCGCTATATTCTGACTGTCTGCTGTATGCACACTTGCTCCATTTTTGCTCCTCTTATTTATTGTGTTATTTGTTTATTTATTATTTATTCATCACTCTTATTTATTCATTGTTTGTGCCTTCTTGTTTTTATTTTTTTGTGTTGTTTACTTGTTTGTATATTGTGTACTATGTCTTGTCACCGTGGGATAGTGGGAACGTTATTTCGATTTCTTTGTGTGTCTTGGCATGTGAAGAAATTGACAATAAAGCAGACTTTGACTTTGACGATCATTGAGACTTTTTAACTTTAAGCTCTCGTTGAGGGAAAACATGGATGACAGCAAGTCACAGGTAGAGCACGTCACAAAGACAACAGAGGATTATGACAGAAGGTTTGCAGAGCTGAGAAAACCAAGGGCTGACCAGAGGTGATTGAAGTGGATCAAGAAACTTCTGAACATATTGAAGTACCGGGTAAGTACCTGAAGTAGTTAATTAAAAAGACCTACAAAGCGCTAGCTTTATGAAAACTGCCATAAAGGTTCCCACAGTACAAGCAAGTAGGCTACAAGAGGAACCTGCATTCCTGATAGACAGAGTTGCTGTTGATCAAGTGAGAGCAAGCGTTTTGTGAAACAAAATTAAAATTGAAAGAAATACGGAGTGAAGATCAAGACATTTGGGAAAAACAGGAAGTGGATCGAGGACATGATACTAAAGCAAATATGAAAGGTAAGTGCACTGTAAGTGAAATGCATCTTGGAGCAGCTAGCACACCACACAGTAAACCAAATTCAGCTACCAAACATTCCATTGCAGCACTAGCAGCTGAGCCAAAATTTCACAATTCACAATGGACAAGATTCCTGCTGGTAGATGAAACCAGCCAAGGAAGACAGTTAACCTCATCCAAACTGTGGAGAGAGCTTTATCTTTATGACCTGGGAGAGGAAGATGCTCTAAAGAACAGATTGGTGATTAAGTCAATAGAGAGCAAGCTTCCCGATGCCATGAAGAAAGACTGGCTCCTTCAAGTGAGCGACCTTGTAAATTGTATAACAGCAGCCAACTACTTTTGCCATCTCCGGTTTCTGAATACACAGGATGAATTCCTGAAGAGAATGGACCAAACTGACAATTGTGAACAATCATGGATAAAACAAAGCGAGAAAGATAAGAAGAAGCCTTTCTTTCACAAAGGCCTCAAAATGAGATGACTTGAAGAATGTGTGTATCATATTTGGTGATGAGGAACACAGAGGAAGACCGTTTGCCTACAAGGACTTACGAGAATTAAACTAGCCAGAGAAAAATACCGTGAAGAAGGCAGGAGCGTTCAGAAAGTGCTTAGGGTCTCACAGTAATCATGGTAAGTGTACCCAAACGTTTCTCTGGACGAAGGTTGTCAGAAAGGAGTTTCCTCAGATCTTCATTAGTATCTCCTCTGTCCAAAGAAAAGGTCAAGTAATCAATGCAGTGGGAGAGCTGAAAGAAGCAAAGAGCGAAGAAAGTTCACACAAGAGAAAGAGACTTTCTTGGCTGAATTGCCTCCAAATTTACTGGATAAGTATAAGAAATCCTGCACGAATCAAGTCACAGTGGCAAATCATACCAACACAGATGAAAAGAAGCAGATGGAGTGCACTGAAAGAACAACTCATGCTGCTGCTGATGGTCTCTGCAAATGCAGCACAGAAGATTGGTACCTTGATAAACCTTGCCTCAGACACAAATTATATCACCCACAAGCCGTCAGTCACCTTCAGCTATGTGGTGAAGACACGTATTGGTCGTCCGGGAAGTTGGCGAAATGGTGATGAAGGTCTCTACCAAGAAGTAGACCTTGACAGTCAGAGTGAAAACCCCAGAGGGTAAAGAAAGAGCTTGCCAGCTTTTGTGCTATGGGTTGGATACCATTGCCACAGTACACCAGGCACCAGTACGCCTCTGATGAAGGCGGAAGAACCCGCCGAAACATGTCAGGTAAATACACCTAAAATAATTTGTTTGATATAGAAGAACCAGTGAAGTAATTGAAAAGGAAAAACAAGATGAACTTAGTACAACTACACCAGGCAGTAACCACTCAACAGCTCAAGAAGAGTTTCCCAAAGCTATCAACTGATGAGCTGATTCGTCCAAAACAGATTGAGCTTCTGATAAGCCACATAGAAGGACATATTGCCTCACAGAAGATAAAGGTAACTGGAGACATTGTTCTGTAAGAAAAGTCCTGTAGGGAGAACTGTAGGAGGAGCACATCCCGATCTGTTTGGAAAAAGTGGGCAAAGTGGCCAATTGACAAGGCAGAAATCCAAATCCTACTTTGCAGAGAGACACTTTTGGACCCGCAGAAGTCCAGCAATGACCAACAGGAGTGTCCTGAAAAGGTGAAGTGAGTGGAAAAGCAGTGCCATAACTGCCATTACAAGTATGGCTGGGAACTCTACTGCAGTGGTCCCCAACCTTTTTTGCACAACGGACCGCTTACGTGTCAGAAATATTTTCGCGGACCGGCCTTTATATAAATAAATATATTTATATATTTATTATTTAAATATTTATATATATAAATAGGATGAAATAAAATGATACGACTGGCATAAAAACAAATATAAACCACATAAAAATAAAACGTTGAATTAGTGGGAGCACCGAGCTCTTTTCTCAGAAATGAGCCATTCCCATCTAGGCGTAATCGGAGACAATGACACCCGAAGTGGTTAAGGTTTGTCTTTAAATGCAGGATGCTTGGTCTCCATGTGCCGAAGCAGGTTTGAAGGCTTCATTGCCTCGTTAGCTAGCCTTTCGCCACATATGCGGAGTGCACTTGGCGCGTCAGAGTCACCTGTGGCGATAAATCCATATTTTAAGTAGGACTCCAGAAATGTTCTTTTAAATGCAGCTTTCCTTTTCTTAGAAGTCGTAGCCTCTTCTTCTTCAGTGTCCTCATTGGACGTTTTTCCCTTTCCGAAGAAGCTTTCCAAACTTCTCTGTTTCTTGCTCATTTTTGCTTGCCTCGCGGGCTTGACTGTGGTGACATGTCACGTGACCGAGACGAGCGCCCTGTGTCAAGAGTCCTTATTTTTCAGATGCACCGACAGATGTAATTGGGAGAGATTCCCAAATTTTTTATATTTTTCAAAATAAATTCTTACTCATTTTTGCTAGCTTTGCGGGCTCGACTGGGGAAACATGTCACGTGACCGGGACGAGCGTCTTAACCTGAATGAATTGATCGTCAATGAAAAAAAAAAAAAAAAGTTTTATTTTTTATTTTTTTCCTGTGCGGCTCCGCGGCCCGGTACCAAGTGACCCACGGACCGGTACCGGTCCGCGGCCCGGTGGTTGGGGACCACTGCTCTACTGGCTATCATGAAATAAATCATAGCGTTCCTGCCACACTTCTAAGAATGGATAAGAAACTCTGGGTGGTGCAGGGCCAAAGAATAGTCAAGAAAGTTGTCAACAACTACCTTACTTGCAGAAAGCTGCAGGAACGATGTTGAGCGAAGAATGTGTGACCTACCTTCTAGAGTGGGTGAACCCAACTGCCCAGTTTGAGTTCACAAATTTGGATCTCTTTGTTCCAACTAAGGGACAGTGGTACCTTTACTTCAAGATTCAAGAGGGTTTTTTTCGCCATGTTTGAGCGTGCCAAACAAGGAATTTGACTTCGGTAAATCACAGCCTCTGTTCAACATTTAGGTGACTAACAACACTCAGGACATGTGGAAAATGGCAAATATTCTCAAACATCCCCTGATCTTAAACTCCCAAGAGGGTAAGCTGTCTCTGTGTCTGCTGGTTTTGGCGTACAGAGCTCTATAACGCCGTCCGGAGGGGACTAGTTCAAACAGACTGCAACCTGGGTGAGAAGGGTCTGTAGAGATGTTCCTTGCACGTTTCCTGGTCCTGGACAGGTACAAGTCTTGGATAGATGGGAGGTTGATTCCAATTATCTTTTCTGCAGTCCTGAACTACCAAACAAGATCTATTAAATATCCAGCTTTAAAGATAACGCTGCTCAGGCTGCACCACCCAATCCATCACTCAGTTTGCCTTTTTCCCCACGTCACTCCAGTGTTTACAATTTAAAAACAACTTTTTTTGACAGAAATCCAAACATTGTTGATGGCGAGGCTCGGTTGCTATAACGCGAGAAGGCGTGCCTTACACGCATATTGTTGCAGTCTGTGCTTGTCTTTTTTGGAGGCCGATCCAAACCAGACAGTGATGGAGGTGTAGAGGACAGACTGGATGATGGCAGTGTAGAAGGTCTTCAGAAGCTCTCGCGGCAGGTTGAACTTCTTGAGCTGTCTCAGGAAGTACAGCCTCTGCTGGGCCTTCTTCCGGACAGAGTCTATGTGGCCGGTCCATTTCAGGTCCCGCGAGATTGTGGTTCCCAGGAACTTGAAGGTGTCTGTGGAGAGAATAGTATTACTGCGGATAGTGAGGGGTAAAAGTGGTGAAGGGTCTCGCCTGAAGTCCACTGTCATCTCCAGCGGGTTCAGCTCCCGGTGGTTTTGGCTGCACCAGTGGACCAGCCGCTCCACCTCCTGTCTGTACGCAGTCTCATCATCGTCCTGGATCAGTCCGATGAGAGTGGTGTCGTCTGCATACTTCAGGAGCTTCACAGGAGAGTCACCTGAGGAGAAATCGTTGGTGTAGAGAGAGAAGAGCAGTGGGGAGAGGACGCACCCCTGAGGGGCTCCAGTATTGTTGGTCCGGGTGTCAGATGTGATGCCCCCCAGCCCAGGATGTAGCTTTCATTCATCTATTTGGCACGTTATTCAGCTAACTTGGAGGCTATAGTTATTGTAGCGTCTTTGGAGTAGTTTCGTTCAGTTTGAAACGTAATGCCTATGATATTGTTTCAGTCTGTCGCAGAACCACATACGCGCACACACCCACACACACACACACACACCCACACAAAGTCTAAGATGTTCACGTGTTGAAAAACAATCGTTTCTCCCATCCACTGGCAAGCAATGTTGCAGACTCAATGGAACGGGGGTAAACCATCTCCCATTTCTCCTTTAACAATTGGCAATTGAAAAACTAAAAGATGTTCAGTGAGTATGTATTTGCCACACAATTAACCCGGGCCATTTAGTAATATAGAACTTAGCTAGAATGAATAGCAACTTTACAATGAAATACATGTAACAAAATAAGATATTTTCCCACTTTAAAGTGAAGTCCTTGTAGAGTAACCGTTTTAAAGAATTGGCCATACTTTTTTCCCTTCGTATCTTTAGCAACTGCTGCTACAGTGACGAAGGAGAAGCATTTACAAATGCTAAATACCTACACAACAATAAAAAACACATAAAAATCAGTCCACAAATATATTTGTCGATTGAAAAATACATGCGAAAATCACTAATATATTTGTGGATCCGAAAAACGTGAATAATACGAATGTATTTGTGGATTTGACAAACACATGTAAATCACAAATTCTATATTTGTGGATATAAAAAAACATGAAAATGGTGAACGTAATTGTGTGGATAATTTTGCTACAAATCTCTCCCCCATACGAAAGACTGTGTGAATGTGCAAAGAGAAGCACGTGGAACAGGCGAGCGTTGGCAATGCCCATCCAAATATTGTTGTTTAAAGCTAGGCTAACAGTAGACCTCCATGGTGGAGCATGTAATTCTACAAGAAGGCGGAATTTGAGGGCAAAAAAGTGTTTTGATAAAGTATTAGGGCGTCCAGAGAATGGTTGCTGCCGTAACTGCAAAGCTCACGTGAGGGCCATTTTAATATTATGCCTGTGGTAGAACACATTACAAATACAATTTTCCTGGTGTGATGCTGGATAAGAAGAGGCAGACTGGGAGAATTAAAAAAAAAGACAGTCTTGTCTCAAGCGCCACTCAGTGTAATTGTATTTGCTGTCAGCCCGAGCCAAGCTGCAATTATCACACTAACTGGTGCCTACCGACCATAATTGCTTTGTTGTTCAATTATTTCAAGTGACTGTGGTAATTTACTTTATTCCATTAAAATATGCCAATTAGATATTTAATTACAGTTTTCACTATATCACTTTTCACTGTCATTGGGAAGATGTAATGCTGTTATTAGCAGAGAGCCCAAGGATGGTTTAATAATTCACTTGCATTTCTGTAATGGGTAGACTTAATATGTTTGAGAAAAAAAGCACACGTGATGACTTTTGCCAGTTTGGGTTTGTCAGTAGAGGAGAGTGGGGTCATTTGTGCCTAGGGGCAAGTAGTGCCACCCCTGTTTTCCAGAAAACCATAGAACCTATTTTTGAAGGGGCATCCATTTCACTCATCCTGCAGAGAAGGGAGACACATGGCGTGAGAGTTAAGCACATTTAAGTTCTATGAACATTTTCCATGATTAAGGTTTTTTGATTGCTGTGTTTGAACAATTATAAACAACTTTGAAAACAGTTCACACATGTTGTAGTGCTTTAGTAAGCTACAGCATGAGTCCATAGATTTAGCATGATGATTGCTCAAAACAGCAGGGGGATGCATTTTTTTCTAAATGGTGGGTCTGGGGTAATTTGTGCCAAACGGCCTGGGGTAAGTTGTGCCCCAAAAGAAACAGGCTGAGAAGAAGAAAAGGAGTGGAAATAAGAAGGGGAGCCTGAAAGGATAAAAGCAAAACAAATCCAAAAAGAAAGTGCTCCCCAGTAGCTCAGAAGAGAGTGACGTTCCGCTTCCACTTAGTGATGTCACTGAATATGACAGTTCAGATGTCCAGAGTGATGATCATGATGGTGACAAGAATCTGTCTGCTGGTGACTTTGTCATTGTGAGGTTTACGGGTAAAAAATCCAAATCCTATAACTATGTTGGATTGGTAGAGAATGTTGACGGTGACGAGATCAGTGCAGAGTTTCTGAAGCAAAGTTCTAAGAGGTCTCTTGATGGAAAGCCCATTTTCACATTTAGAGAAAATGATGAAGCAGTCATCCCTAGAGGTGATGTGCTCAAGAAATTACCCACACCACAAAAACTTGGTGGCACAGCCAGAAGGGTGCATACATTTACATTCCCCTGCAGCATTGACACGTGGGATGTTCAGTAGTAGGCCAAATCTGGGAAGAGATTCAGCTGCAGATGATTAGGTGCTCATTTTGAAATTTTGATTTTGTTCTGAGTAGCCTATGTGTTCACACCACACCACAAAACTTGGTGGTACAGCCAGAAAGGAGCAGAAGTTCATATTTCCAAGACTCAATTAGGTGTTCATGTGACTGTATAGGCCTTGTTATAGAAAAGTGGCCTTTGCTGTTGCTAAAACTTTAAATAAAAGTTAAACAAGTAATTTGTATTGAATTTGTCTTTCTTTTATATAGCATTATCATTTGTGTGATTAAAATTATCTGTTTTACTTCAATTATCAATGGCACAATTTACCCCAGTGTATTTTCTCTACTGGCACAACTTACCCCATACCTGGGGCAAGTTGTGCCACAAAACCACTTTTTTTTCCAAAGCTGTATTTCTCAAACAGTTTGTTTAAGATCCAAAGTAATTGTTCCCAGGGATGCACAACATCCTGAACTATATGTAGATATCTTAGTTGGAGGCATTACTGTTATCCCCTTGCTTTAAGTACACTTTAAGTAAAAATTGACGCTACTTACCCCTCTCTCCTCTAAATGTTGAAAACGATTGCAGTTGCAATGGAAAGCACACAGAGGATATGATCCATCTGTCCGTCCGTCCATCCATCCATCTATCCATCTATCCATCCTCTTAACCGCTTCATATTCACAAAGGTCGTGGGCGAGCTGAGGCGTATCCCAGCAGTCTTCGGGCAGTAGGCGGGCTACATCCTGCACTGGTCCCGAGCCAATTGTAGGGGACACAGACAAACCACCATTTGAACTCACAATCACACCTAAGAACATTTTGGAGTGGTCATTTGGCCTACCGTGCATTTCTTTGGAAATTGGGAGGAAACCGGAGTACCCGGAGGAAATCCACGCAGGCACGGGAAGGCCAGAGCCGGCCGGAGTTAAATTCGGCACCTTGGAACTCTCATTTGATTCAAACCTTTGTTTAAATCTTGAGAGATCTTTGCGAGCAAAACCTCATTCTTAATAAAGCCGAGTGTACCCTGATGTGAGCAAAACTACAGGGAAAACATTGATATAACCTGTTTTGTTTAAAAGCAAAATAATTCTTAATTTGATTAATTCTTAGTTTGAATATTTGTTGTAGAGTATTCTAGCAAGATGAAGCATAAACATGAAAATCTGAAAATAAGTTTTACCAATTTCAGTGATAGTGCAAGGAACTTTGAGCATGTTGAGTGGTTATTAGAGACTACCGTATTTTTCGGACTAAAATTTGCTCCGGAATATAGGTCGCATTAGCCATAAAATGCACAATAAAATAAATGCAAGAAAACCATATATAAGTCGCTCCGGAGTATAAGTTGCATTTTGGGGGAAATTTATTCCACAAAATCCAACACCAAGAACAGACATGAACGAGCAACAACAGGCTAAACGATAGGTATGCTAACGTGACATAAACACAAACGAAGAGCTGAGAACGGGCCTGATGTAACATTCAGAGTTATTCAAATAACTATTACATAAATAACACATTTATAAAACCATCCGTGTCACTCCAATTCATTAAATCCATCGATCGTACTTTATGTCAACAATGCCGGCCGGGTGTGCTGTGCGCTGCTGACGGCGGTTGCACTTCAAAATATTCCACAGGCCCATATAACGATATATAAATTATATATCAAATAACTATTATATAAACAATAATATTATCAAACCATCTGTGTCACTCCAAATCATTAAATCCATCGATCGTCCTTTATGTCAACAATGCCGACCGGGTGCGCGGTGCTGACGGCGGTTGCACTTCAAAATATTCCACAGGCCCATATAACGAGATATAAATTATATATCAAATAACTATTATATAAGCAATAATATTATCAAACCATCTGTGTCACTCCAAATCATTAAATCCATCGATCAAACTCCTCGTCCTTTGTCAACAACGCCGCGCGTGCGCCCTGACGTCAGCCTCGTCGTTATTCCACAGATCTAGTATATAACTATATTGCAGTGTTAACAAAGTACAAGGAAAGACGTGGGTTTGGTAAACGGCTCTTTATTTAACAAAACAAGAGTTCAACGAGCCAACAACTACTGAACTGTAACGATAAAAACATAAACAAGTTGCTTGGCGTGGACTTCCATTCCCGGAGGTGGCACTTCCAGCCACGGAGGTGGAAGAGAGCTCCGTAGAATAGGACCGGGCGTGCGTAAAAGCCATGTCCGAGCCTCATCCACCGTCCCCGGACAGCCACCCGGCCGAGTGCCGGCCCCCGACTTCCATCCACGGAGGTGAAAGAGAGCTCCGTAGAGTAGGACCGGGCGTGCGTAAAAGCCATAATAGTTTTTCAAACCTTCTGTCACTTCAAATCACAAAATCCTTCAAACTCTTCGTCCTCCGTGTCACTTACAAACAAAGCTGCTAATGATGCCGGTAGTACGTGGGGCCCTTCGTCATCTTCGTCATCCCGTGATCGAATCTTTGTCCTTTATGTAAACAACCGCCGCGCCGCGCCGCTGACGTCACTTGAAATTCAAATTACAGTAACCCCTTACTACATCGCGGTTCGTTTATCGCGGTTTCAAATTTTTTTTTCCACATATAAGTCGCTCCTCAGTACAAGTCGCCCCCCCACCCAAACTATGAAAAAATCCGCGACTTATAGTCCGAAAAATACGGTAGTTATAAAATACTGCTAATATACGTACATTGCATTACATGCATTTTACCAAATAAAAACTTTGTGAAAAAATATTTTGTCGTCCGTGTAAAGGTACTGAAGTGGGTGAAACATCAACGGGTACATACTACGAGTTATGTGCACTCCAGTTCTTTTAAGTGAACTGAATCTTTAGAATCAGTTCACTCAAAAGATTTGTTCAAAAGACATTTTCACCGAATCGCCAACACCAATAAATACTGTATTGTGGAGATGCACTTAAAGTAGATGAATGGCCATTCACACTCACAGTGTTCAATCAACCGACCGTCATGTTTTTGAAATGTAGGAGAAAATTGAGTTCAATGGGAAAACCCACACAGGCATGGGAAAACATGCAATCCTGACACAGGAAGCCTGGAGCCCATTTTCAAACCATGGACTTGTATTGTGCAGCGGATGTGATAAATGTAAAATATTGGCAATCTCTTTATGTCATTGATAACTGTACATGTGTGTACTGTGTACGTATATCCATCCATCATCTGTACCGCTTGTCCCCACGGCGGTCACGGGCGTGCTCAAGCCTATCCCAGCTGTCATCGGCCAGTCGGCGGGGAACACCCTGAACCAGTTGCCAGCCAATCGCAGGGCACACAGAGACGAACAACCATACACACTCGCACTCATACCTAGGGGCAATATGAAGTGCTCAATCAGCCTAATAAGCATGTTTATGGGATGCGGGAAGAAACCGGAGGACCCAGAGAAAACCCACGCAGGCATTGGGAGGACATGCAAACGTCACACAGGGAGACCCGGAGGTGGAATCGAACCCGCACCCTCCTAACTGTGAGGTGGACTTGCAAACCAGTGCACCGCCATGCCGCATTGTGATAATACCATTATTTTCTTTAATTGTTTTTTTTTTATTACATAAGAAATTAGGTATGTTTTGACTGATCCTTTGCTTCTGTGTTTCAAATTTGGGCGGGTTTAATCAAACTTATGAGCACAAATCCAAAATGAGAATTTTTATGAGAAAATACATAATGTTCTCTCATTAAATACAAGTAGGGCATTTCAGGATGATGTTTTTCTGTTTAGTTTACACCATCTGATCAGTTTTATATATTTAAAGTTAACAAATCTTAACTGAAAAGTTTAAGTTCTCTTCCACCCTTGTATTCAACTCCTCAACTTTTTGTGAGAATTCAAGCACTCAAGGATTTTTCCTCATACCAACACACATTTCCACATAATATGGAATGAAATATGATACCCGAGATGCCAGGTTAGCCTAGTAAGTTTTATTCCTGGAGCCAGAGCACGCGGCATTGAAGCTAACCTTAGGGCCTATTCAACAGGGAAGCACCAACAACACTCGTTACTCAAATATAGTGATGCACTTCGGCTCCAATGATACTAGGATGAGGCAATCAGAGATCACAAAGAAAAACAGTAAGGACATGATCTCAACAGAAAGATGAGTCTACATCGTAATTGTCTCTAGCTAGCCCTTAGCCTGCAAGAGGCAACAACGAGAGGCTTCGCAGTTGATTCTCGCTTAATCGGTGGATGTCTGGCTTCTGCAAAAATCAGGAGCTGCAGTTTGTAGATAACTGGTCCTCTTTCTGGGGCCGCCTTGACCTGGTGAGGATGGACGGCCTTCACCCTAACCATGAAAGTTACCCTCGCTCTTTCTAGAAACATTTCAGATTATGGTTTGAGCCATTCATGAAAGTCCACACTAGAGCAGGCAGGGTCACAGGTGGCTAGGCCACTTGTTAGACTGGGTTTAGAGTCTGTAAAGTTAAGTTAAGTAGCACTAGGCTAGAGTCGCAGAAAGGTGGAAAAACTGGAACACCTGGGCTTCAGCACCCCCCTTCGGAACTGGCTGCTAGACTTCCTCACCAACAGACCTCAGTCAGTCCGGGTCGGACAGAACACCTCAGATGTCATCACCCTCAGCACAGGCTCCCCTCAGGGCTGCGTCCTGAGCCCCCTGCTGTTCACCCTGATGACACACGACTGCGCCCCCAGGTTCACCACCAATCACATCGTGAAGTTTGCAGACGACACAACGGTGGTGGGCCTCATCAGGGACAACAACGACCTGGACTACAGAGAGGAGGTGGAGCAGTTGGTGGGCTGGTGCAGAGAAAATAGCCTGATCCTGAATGTGGAGAAGACGAAGGAGATCATCGTCGACTTCAGGAAGAACCAGCCTCACCACGCTCCACTGATCATCAACAGCTCAGCTGTGGAGGTGGTCAGCAGCACTAAATTCCTGGGAGTCCACATCACAGACGACCTCACCTGGACTGTGAACACCACAACACTGGTCAAGAGGGCACAGAAGCGCTTGTACTTCCTGCGGAGGATGAGGAGAGCCCACCTGCCCCCACCCATCATGAGGACGTTCTACCGAAGCACCATAGAGAGCATTCTGACAAGCTGTCTCTCGGTGTGGTGTGGAGGTTGCAGCGCCTCCGATTGGAAGAACCTGAGGAGAGTGGTGAGGACAGCAGAGAGGATCATCGGGGCTCCTCTTCCCTCCATTCAGGACTTGTCATCCCAGCGCTGCGTGTCCCGAGCCCGTAATATTATCAGTGACCCATCACACCCCCACCATGGACTGTTCTGCCTGCTGCCCTCTGGGAAGAGGTTTCGCAGCATCCGCTGCAGGTCCACCAGGTTCTGCAATAGTTTTTTCCCTGCTGTCGTCAGACTGTTGAACATTCAAACGTAGCATTCCTCTGCACACTTGTAAATACTGCTTTTGCACTGTTTACATACTTTATCACTGCTGCACTTTGTACTTTATAATTATCTTATTTCATATTTTTATATAGAATGTCACTTTTTTTAACCAGCCGAAATACCACTACATTGTTGAAAGCCGTATGCAACGAAATTTCGTTTTGTACACACCTAGTGTTGACAAAATGACAATAAAGTTCTGTCTAAGTCTAAGTCTAAGAATGCACATAGCTCTTTGTGTAGACTCGAAGATCACAAATTGCATCGTGCCAATCCATACATACACACTTTCTACTGAGATATTGGACAACAAGTTGAGTCACTTCTCCCTGATCGGTATCATTGATGATATGGTGCTCACTCCCAATAACAGTACGTGTGTGCCAAACATTGACTATCAAATTCCTACGGTCGTCTCCTCCTGACGCATTAATAATTATTTCAAATGTAATGCGCGACTTAGACAACGCAATCTTAAATTTCATTTAAAAATTCTTTGATGGTAAGAACTCTGATCAACCAATTAGACTAAAATTCGGTTTTATGAATATTTTGTGAATTTTTAAAAATATATTATCATTATTATTTATTATAGATTTTATGAATATTATTGCAGTTATCTACCATCAATCTTACTCAAACTTCTGTGATGGTAAGAACTCTGATCAACCTATTAGACCAAAATTCGGTTTGATTAATATTTTATGAATTATTTTTTATTATTTATTATAGATTTTATGAATATTTTGAGTATTATTGATATTATGAATATTATTGCAGTTATCTACCATCCACCCGGCGTTTACTCTGGCTTTTTGGATGTATTGAACGTAATAATACTCAAATTCCGTTTAAAAATTCTTTGATGGTAAGAAGATTCAAGATTCAAGATTCAAGAGTTTTTTATTCGCCATGTTTGAGCGTGCCAAACAAGGAATTTGACTTCGGTAAAACACACCCTCTGTTCAACATATAGGTGACTAACAACACTCAGGACATGTGAATAATGGCAAAAACAGTGTAGACAAATTCAAAAGGTGTGAAGAGCAGGATGTTATTGCACAGTAATGCCTCTGAGACTCTATGAGTGGTGTGAGTTCATCAGAGCAACAGCCCGGGGGAAGAAGCTGTCTCGGTGTCTGCTGGTTTTGGCGTACCGAGCTCTATAACGCCGTCCGGAGGGGAGTAGTTCAAACAGACTGCAACCTGGGTGAGAAGGGTCTGTAGAGATGTTCCTTGCACGTTTCCTGGTCCTGGACAGGTACAAGTCTTGGATAGATGGGAGGTTGATTCCAATGATCTTTTCTGCAGTCCTGATTGTCCGTTGCAGTCTGTGCTTGTCTTGTTTGGAGGCTGATCCAAACCAGACAGTGATGGAGGTGCAGAGGACAGACTGGATGATGGCAGTGTAGAAAGTCTTCAGAAGCTCTCGCGGCAGGTTGAACTTCTTGAGCTGTCTCAGGAAGTACAGCCTCTGCTGGGCCTTCTTCCGGACAGAGTCTATGTGGCCGGTCCATTTCAGGTCCCGAGAGATTGTGGTTCCCAGGAACTTGAAGGTGTCTGTGGAGAGAATAGTATTACTGCGGATAGTGAGGGGTAAAAGTGGTGAAGAGTCTCGCCTGAAATCCACTGTCATCTCCACGGTCTTGAGCGGGTTCAGCTCCAGATGGTTTTGGTTGCACCAGTGGACCAGCCGCTCCACCTCCTGTCTGTACGCAGTCTCATCACCGTCCTGGATCAGTCCGATGAGAGTGGTGTCGTCTGCATACTTCAGGAGCTTCACAGGAGAGTCATCTGAGGAGAAATCATTGGTGTAGAGAGAGAAGAGCAGTGGGGAGAGGACGCACCCCTGAGGGGCTCCAGTATTGGTGGTCCGGGTGTCAGATGTGATGCCCCCCAGCCTCACACGCTGTCTCCTGTTGGTCAGGAAGCTGGTGATCCACTGACAGGTGGGGGCAGGCACCGCAAGCTGGATGAGCTTCTGTTGGAGGATGTCAGGAGCGATGGTGTTGAACGCCGAGCTGAAGTCCACGAACAGGATCCTGGCGTACGTTCCTGGGGTGTCCAGGTGGTGCAGGATGTAGTGCAGTCCCATGTTGACCGCATCATCCACTGACCTGTTTGCCCGGTAGGCAAACTGGAGGGGGTCAAGCAGGGGGCCCGTGACCTCCTTCAGGTGGTTCAGCACTAACCTCTCGAAAGATTTCATGACCACAGATGTCAGTGCGACGGGTCTATAGTCATTCAAACCTGTGATGGCGGGCTTCTTGGCCACTGGAACGATGGTGGAGCTCTTGAAGCACGAGGGCACCTCACACAGCTCCAGAGAACGGTTGAAGATCCGTGCAAAGGTGGGCGCCAGCTGTTCAGCGCAGACTTTCAAGCAGGAAGGTGACACGCCGTCTGGGCCCGGTGCTTTCCTGGTCTTTTGTCTCCGGAACATCTGGCGCACTTCCTCCTCGCGGACCTGGAGTGCGGGTGCGGCCTCTGCAAGAGAGAGAGTGGGTGACAACGATGATAGAGGTGTGGACAGAGCAGTTGTGGGGAGAGGTGAGTATGTAGATTGTGCTGCAGGAAGTCCCGTTGTGTGGGAGGACCGATCAAACCTGCAGTAGAACTTATTCAGCTGGTTAGCAAGCCTTGGGCTCTCCACAGGACGGGGGGTTCGTTTCTTGTAGCCCGTGATGCTCTGCAGACCTTTCCACACTGTTGAGGGATCAGGATTGGCAGAGAGGTGTCTCTTCAGGTTCTCCCCGTAACACCTCTTGGCTTTCCTGACCTCTCGGTTCAGTGTGTTTCTGGTCTGCCTGAACAGGTCGCGGTCGCCGCTCCTGTAGGCCTCCTCCTTGACTTTGCGCAGCCTCCTGAGGTTCGGTGTAAACCAAGGTTTGTCGTTGTTGTACGTGCAGAAGGTCTTAGTCTGCACACACAGATCCTCACAAAAACTGATGTATGATGTGACAGTGTCAGTGAGTTCATGCAAGTCTGAAGTTGCAGCTTCGAAAGCTCCCCAATCGGTGCAGTCAAAGCAGGCTTGGAGGTCCTGCCTTGACTCCACTGTCCACTTCCTCACAGTCCTCACCACAGGCTTAGAAGTTTTTAGTTTCTGCCTGTAGGCCGGGATCAGATGAACTAGACAGTGGTCCGAGAGTCCTAAAGCTGCACGAGCCGCAGAGTGGTATGCATCCTTGATCACGGTGTAGCAGTGGTCCAGAGTCTGTGCCCCTCTGGTGGGACACGTTACGTGCTGTCTGTATCTGGGGAGTTCGTGTGCGAGGTTCGCCCTGTTAAGATCACCCAGAACAATGATTAGTGAGTTTGGTAGAAGTTTCTCCATGTCTGTTACCTGGTCAGCCAGCATCTGCGTGGCTTCACTCGCACGTGCGTGTGGTGGGATGTAAACAGCCGCCATGACGATCGAGGAGAACTCCCGTGGTGAATAGAACGGCCGGCAGTTTATGAAAAGTGTTTCTAGGAGAGGGCTGCAAAACTCTTTCAACACCGTGACATCAGTACACCAACGTTCATTAATGTAGAAACAGAGACCACCTCCCTTTGATTTTCCGGAGAGCTCCGCGCTGCGATCTGCTCGCGTTAGCCTGAAGCCCGCTAGCTCAACGGCGTGGTGGGGCGTTCGTTCGCTGAGCCACGTTTCCACAAAGCACAGCGCGGCGGATCTGCTGAAGTCCGTGTTCCTTGAAGTGAGGAGCAGCAGTTCGTCCATCTTGTTCGCCAGGGAGCGGACATTCGCCAGATGAATTGACGGTAGGGCAGAACGGAACCCTCTCTGCCTCAGCCTTACGAGTGCTCCCGCTCGTTTTCCGCGCCGCCGTCGTCGTGCTAGCTTGTACAGCACCGCCGCTCCGGCTAGAATCTCCGACAAACAGTCTGAATCGAAGAGAACAGGAGAGAAAATACCAGAAGAAGACTGTCCGATGTTTAACAGCGCTTCTCTAGTAAAAGTGATCCGGGATGGACAGCAGAGGACACAGAAAACACACAAAATAAGACAAATAAAACTAGAACTCTGATGGGCCGCTTCCTCTTTGGTCCGGAGGACACGACGTCCAGTGTTTCCAAAAACAATTTGCAGGGATGAGAACGGCAAATGAAAAAAAAACATTGAAAAGTAGCCGGGGTCTGGGGGCCGCATGCCCCACTGGGGGGGCCGCAGTGGTCCAGGGGCCACAGGCCCCCATTGGGGCTGCAGGGGCCACAGGCCCCCATTGGGGGCTGCAGGGGCCACAGGCCCCTATTGGGGGCCGCAGGGGGCCAGGGGCAACGCCCCGGAGGGTACTCAGGGGGAAAAGTTCCCTGGAAACTCCTGGATTTTGGCAGTATAGCAACCCCAACTGCAGCGCACTGCCGAATGCGCAACCATAGCGCGTTGCCGACCGCGCAACTACACCGCGCAACTGCACCGCACTGGTCGCATTATTGTGACAGAGCCGTCGCTGAAATTTAGAAAATATTTTTAAAGTCCTGATGTACTTTCCAAAATTTAAGTGGACCTAAGTGCGCAGGGAGCTTAATTTTGTCCGATCGCGCAACTGCAGCGCACCACCGAACCCGCAACAGTAGCGCGTCTCCGACCGCGCAACTGCACTGCGCTGGTCGCATTATTGTGACAGAGCCGTCGCTAAAATTTAGAAAATATTTTTAAAGTCCTGATGTACTTTCCAAAATTTAAGTGGACAGTGCGCAGGGAGCATAATTTAGTTCGATCGCGCAACCGCAGCGCGCCGGGCGCTCACTGTCGCATTGCTTTAACAGCGTCTTTGTGTTCCGAGTTGTAAGATGACGCTGCTCTTGAGCCATGCCCATCTGAAGTAGTTCCTGATCCCGTTCGACTTGCCTGGCACGATCCTCGTCTTCTCTAAAACGTTCGCCATGCTGGCTAAAACCTTTGCTAATTAGGCAAATGAGTAGGCAAATGATGTGACGAAAGTAGCGCCAAAATGCTGCCGAATATGAGGCGGCTGTTGTCGTAATACTGCTGCCAGCCGCCCCCATATAAAAACAATTTTCTCGACGGATCTACACGATTCACGAAAATGATACTCCCAACGGAAAAAAACACGGAAATCCGCGGATCCGCGGAGGATTCTCATCCCTGAATTTGAAAAGTGGACTAATCAGACCTCAAAACTTCTCCATTGTGCATCAGTCCATTTTACATAAGCTTGGGCCCAGAGAACCCGGCGGCGTTTCTGGATGTTGTTCATAAACGGCTTTTAATTTGTATGGAAGAGTTTTAACCTGCATTTACTGATGTAGTGATGAACTGTATTTACTGACAGTGGTTTTCTGAAGTTTTCCTGAGCCCATTTGGTGATATCCTTTACACATGTCGATTTTTAAGGCGGTGCCGTCTGAGGGATCAAAGGTCACGGTCTTTCAGTCTTCGTTTCGTGGCGCTTACGTGCAGTGATTTCATCAGATTCTCTGAACCTTTTGATATTATGGACCGTAGATGTTGAAATCCCTAAATTCCTTGCAATTTTGCTTTGAGAAATGTTGTTCTTAAAGTTAAAGCTATTTTCTCACGCAGTTGTGGACTAAGTGGTGAACCTCGCCCCATCCTTGCTTGTGAATGACTGAGCATGTTTGGGGAGGCTCCTTTTATACACAATCATGATACCCAACTAGCCTGATCACATGTGGGATGTTCCAAATAGGTGTTTGATGAGCCTTTCTCAGTTTTCTCAGTATTTTTTGCCACCTTTCCCAACTTCTACTGGACGTGTTGCAGCCATGAAAAGTTAATTATTATTTGGCAAAAAACAATTAAGTTTATCAGTTCGAGCATTAAATATGTTGTCTTTGTAGTGTATTCAATTGAATATGGGTTGAGAAGGATTTTCAAATCGTATTTGTATTTTTATTTACATTTAACACAATTTCCCAACTTCAACCGAATCCGGTTTGTATGTTATGTATTATATTATTATATGGAGAAAAAAGGTCTTCTTTCTGGGGCCGCCTTGACCTGCTGAGGATGGTCGGCCTTCACCCTAACCATGAAGATGACATCACTCTTTCGAGAAACATAGATTACTGTTTGAGCTGTTCATGCACTGCCACCTACAGCGACAACCGCATAGTGAAGTTTGCTGACGACACGACTCTGGTGG
Organism: Syngnathus acus; assembly: GCF_901709675.1. Lineage (NCBI taxonomy): Eukaryota > Metazoa > Chordata > Actinopteri > Syngnathiformes > Syngnathidae > Syngnathus > Syngnathus acus. The sequence goes on from NC_051094.1 coordinate 18,839,017, forward strand.
GTCTCATCACCAAGGGAGACGAGACTCAATACAGGCTGGAGGTTGACCTTCTGACCACGTGGTGCAGGGACAACAACCTCCTGCTGAACGTCGACAAGACCAAGGAGATTGTTGTTGACTTCCGGAAGGGTCACGCCCAACACCTGCCGCTGACCATCGACGGTGCTGTGGTGGAGAGAGTGAGCAGCGCCAGGTTCCTGGGGGTGCACATCAGTGAGGATCTCTCCTGGTCCACCAACACCGCATCACTGGCGAAGAAGGCCCAGCGCCGCCTGTACTTCCTTCGGAAACTCAGGCGAGCGGGAGCTCCTCCGGCCGTCATGACTACATTTTACCGCGGCACCATTGAGAGCGTCCTCTCCAGCTGTATTGCTGTTTGGGGTGGCAGCTGCACTGACTACGACTTGAAGGCCCTGCAGCGCATAGTGAAAACGGCTGGTAAGACTATTGGTGCTTCTCTCCCCTCCTTGAAGGACATTTACACCTCCCATCTCACCCGCAAGGCGACCAAGATTGTGAGTGAAGTGAGTCACCCCGCTCACTCTTTGTTTGATCTTCTGCCCTCTGGGAGGCGGTACAGGAGCCTGCGCTCCCGCACCACCAGACTCTCCAACAGCTTCATACTCCAGGCTGTTAGGATCCTGAACTCGCTCCCCCTTTCTGCGTAGCGTCCTGTTCTTTACTGTCTGCTGTATGCACACTGGCTCGGTTTTGCTCCTCTTATTTATTGGGTTATTGGTTTATTATTTATTCATCGCTCATTTTATTTATTTATTATTTTTTATTTATTATTTATTGTTTGTGCCTTCTTGTTTTTATTTTGTGTCGTCTACTTGCATGTCTCGTCACCGTGGGATAGAGGAAACGGAATTTCGGTTTCTTTGTGTGTCTTGACATATGAAGGGATTGACAATAAAGCTGACTTTGACTTTGACAGTCCACACTAGAGCAATTAATAATCATTTCAAATGTAATGCGGGACTTAGACGTATGTAATCGCACTTAAATTTTGTCTAAAAATTCTCCAATGGGTAAGACCGCTCATCAACCTAATAAACCAAAAATCATGTCTGATCACTACTTCATATAATTTGAAGTTTTGGCTCTCTGTTAACGTACGTAAGCAACGTAATCAAAGTTACAGCAGCCATAATATTAATTCCACACCAACCAACTGAGACGAGATCTGAGGTGGGCCTCCTCCTCCCAGATACTGCCATGACAATTGAGGGTATCTTCCTGCAGCTCTTTATCTGACTGTGGACATCTACATTACTTTTTCTTTGGATTGTTTTTATATAGTGTGGACAATGTAGTCCACTCTGCATCTGTTGCAACCTGGTCGCCCTGGAAGGGGGATACTCCTCTGATTGGTTCATCGGGTCTGCATATTACGCCTACATATTACATTCTTGTGTGGCGGCAGCCATGCAACAACATTTATAGATTTTGGAATTTGGTCCACACAAAATGGGCACCTTATTAAAAGGTGCACCTTCAGTTTTTGAGAAAATTAAAGCCTTTTAAGTGCGCTTTATGGTGCGAAAAATACGGTAATTTATTATGATGCAAATTTTACTAAGCTCTAGTTGGAGCTAATCTTAAAATTAAATTAAACCTTGATGGTGCAACCGATTTTTCGTGCAACCTTTTCTTTTCGAAGGCATTCATCTTTGCAGAAGGAAAATCAGCATGGTACGGTGCTCTAGAGGTTTTCACGTTTCCTCTGACATCCTGTCATGCATGTGACCAAAAAAGGCTTGCATGAAGGGCAGATGTTTTCCGGGCATCTGTCTCCACTTTCTCCACCTTTTGGGACCTTTGTGAGAAAGCCTCTGCTTTTCCATCAACTCTAAACCATAGAGTGCCTGTCAAGTGGCATGGTGGTACAAGATGGTGTATAATTGGGTATCGAATTTGGCCCAGGCCCATTGGCTATCGCAAAACATGTAGTTGTTCCAAAATTTCACCAGGAGATGACATAGGGGTGACCTGATGGAAACTAACGAATCTAATAAATTGTCAGCAATTGGGAGGACACGACTTGTTCAAACACGTAGCAACACACAATTTTGGAATATGAGTTTGTTATGCCATAATTTTAAGCTGTAACAGCTTGAGCCATATCAATATATATGTTAAAGTTAGAAGAACCCATTATTATGGCTAAGTATGATTATGTATTAAGATTGATCTTTACTAGACATATATGTACGTATGTAGAGATATGTTATTAATGTTGCAATGTTTTATCCAACTTGTCTTTAACATTGGTGTTTCATCCATACCTGAATGCAGTATTAAGTTGAGAGGAGACATCAAGGGTTAATCGTGAAAGAACGAGCAAAACAGGAAACAGCAGCAGAGAACAGTCATGCGCAATGCTTGCTGTTTTGAGCCAACTTGCCAAGGCAACCAGTGGTTCCCAGCTGAGAGACAGGTGAAGATTGCACAACCCTAAAATATCAGCTGAGAAATCCGCTGAGACAGCATTAAAATATCAGCTGGAAAATCAGATGAGGTCATGCATTCCTAGCATACCAGGCATTCCAGAGAAGAGCTCTTCCTAGTCAGGGCGGTGGCCCTGTTGCTGCCCGGAGTAGAGAACGCCGCTTAGATGAAGATGGGTTTTTCTGGCTTTTTGAGAGTGGACCAAAGTCTACTAAGATGAATTTCCAGAGTCTTCGAATTGGACTTTGTCAGATTTTAAGCTTCGAATTGAACTTTGTCAAATTTTAAGCTACGAGGAAGGCAGAGGAGACAGACGCTTCTGGCAGAAAGGGGAAGACGCCAATGTAACGGCGTTGGCTAATCTCCTCATCGGCAGACCTTTCCTCTTTTTAAACAGAATTTGGATTTTGGAACAAAGGAGAGCCGATCACTCGACTTGTACAACCAAATAGGATTTGAGACCTTTTGTCTCCTGTTTTGTTCTGGGATGGCTGAGTGGAATTATTGTTGTTTTTTCGACTTGTAATTCTTTTTCTTGCTTATTCATTAAATTTCTTCTTAATCCTTAATTCGGTTATCGATTATTTCGTATTAACTATGTTGAGCATGGTTTTATATGCAGTAATTAGAACTTTAAATTTTCTTTATTTCCCTATCATAGTCATTCTTTAAATACGTTAAATTCTTTTTAAAGTGAAGACAGCTTTAATCCTTAACATCAAGTATTATCAGATCTGGTTCGAAATAGTGCCCTGCGATTGGCTGGCAACCAGTTCAGGGTGTCCCCCGCCTACTGCCCGATGACAGCTGGGATAGGCTCCGGCAAGCCCGCGACCCCCATGGGGATAAAGCGGTACAGAAAATGGATGGATGGATGGATGGATGGATGGTTCGAAATAGTTATTTTAAGATCAGCTAGGACGAATGCGCACTAGTGTAAATAACTAATCCATGAGGTCTTAACAAAGACATCTAAATATATCCGAGATTTAACAAAAGCCACAAATCATAGAAGGGAGCCACCACTAGGGCGCAGTCATTCTGACGACGTGTCTCAATTTTAGTTACTCGGCATGCGAGCATCGTTTGACTTCAACGGGATTGGCATTTTAAAGAGATTAGATCGATTCTTTCAGAATTAATTTAATAAAGGTGGTTAGCAACTCGGATGAGTCTCTTCACCCCCGGCTTATTTAACCGTTTAGTGGGAAGCCGGTCGCTTGAATATAATAAGTGCAGATTTGACATGCCCTTTAAAGCAAAGGTGAAAACAAGTGTGATTAAGCGTTTGTAACAAAATAAGTGATGCAGGTAAGTATGCCATAGAGGGGGGTCACACTAAGGACATTGCTGAATCCAAAACACACTGATGTTAAGTCAGTTTAGTTATAATAAATTTTTCATTTTATTTATTTTTTTTTTCAAAATGTCAAGACACTTTAGGTACAGCATCTAATGCACTCATGCAGTAGTGTTTAAATCATCGTAATATATTATTACGCTCCTGCTGTAATGAAGGTATTGTCGTTGCCAAACGTGATGTACAACTGCAAAAATAATCAAATCAGTATAATTACCTTTGGTAGGTACAAAAATGATTTTTTGTTGTGCTACATAACCCATTTCAATCAAACGGCAGTGGTAAATTAAAGAGCACATTCAGAAAAAGTACGAGTTGACATTCTAGTTTCAATCACATTTTTATTTCCATAGGGTACACTATCTTGCCAAATGAAGAATAAGGACACGTATTCAGTTGATTTCTGAACAAAAAGACAGCAACTACTTATAAATAGAGGTACTGTCACGAACGGAGTAGAGCCAGGGCGTAGTTGTACAGAGAACCAGATGTACTGGAGTCAAATTCCTTGTTTGGCATGCTCAAACTTGGCAAATAAAAATTGATTTGATTTGAATAAAGTCAAAGTCAAAGTCTGCTTTATTGTCAATTTCTTCACATGTCAAGACACACAAAGAAATCGAAATTACGTTCCCACTATCCCACGGTGACAAGACATAGTACACAATATACATACAAGTAAACAACACAAAAAGTAAAAACAAGAAGGCACAAACAATGAATAAGTAAAGAGTGATGAATATAAATAAACAAACAACATAAATAAGAGGAGCAAAAATGGAGCAAGTGTGCATACAGAAGACAGTCAGAATATAGCGCAAAAGTACAGGACGCTACGCAGAAGGGGTGAGAGAGTTCAGGATCCTAACAGCCTAGAGCAGGGGTCACCAACTCCGGTCCTCAAGGGCGCCAATCCAGCCTGTTTTAGATGTATCCCCCCTGCAACACACCTGATTCAAATAATCAGGATCGCTATCAGCCTTAATAGAGCTTGCTGATGAGCTGATCATTTGAATCAGGTGTGTTGTTGCAGGGCTGCACCTAAAACAGGCTGGATTGGCGCCCTTGAGGACCGGAGTTGGTGACCCCTGGCCTAGAGTATGAAGCTATTGGTGAGTCTGGTGGTGCGGGAGGGCAGGCTCCTGTACCTCTTCCCAGAGGGCAGAAGATCAAACAAAGAGTGAGCGGGGTGACTCACATCACTCACAATCGTGGTCGCCTTGCGGGTGAGATGGGAGGTGTAAATGTCCTTCAGGGAGGGGAGTGAAGCACCAATAATCTTACCAGCCGTGTTCACTATGCGCTGCAGGGCCTTCATGTTGTATTCAGTGCAGCTACCACACCAAACAGTGATACAACAGGAGAGGACGCTCTCAATGGTGCCACGGTGGAATGTAGTTATGTTGGCCGGAGGAGCACTAGCTCGCCTGAGTTTCCGCAGGAAGTACAGGTGGTGCTGAGCTTTCTTCGCCAGTGATGCGGTGTTGGTGGACCAGGAGAGGTTCTCACTGATGTGCACCCCCAGGAATCTGGTGCTGCTCACTCTCTCCACCACAGCACCGTCGATGGTCAGTGGCAGGTGTTGGGTGTGACCCTTCCGGAAGTCAACAACAATCTCCTTGGTCTTGTTGACGTTCAGCAGGAGGTTGTTGTCCCTGCACCACGTGGCCAGAAGGTCGACCTCCGACCTGTCTCGTCGCCCCCGGTGATGAGACCCACCAGAGTCGTGTCGTCGGCATATTTCAGCACGCGGTTGCTACTGTAAGTTGCAGTTCAGTCATGCGTCAGTAGGGTGAAGAGCAGCGGACTGAGCACGCAGCCTTGGGGGGCCCCCGTGCTCAGCGTAATGCTGGCAGAGATTTTGTCGCCAACACGTACCACCTGAGGCCTCTGACAGAGGAAGTCCAGTAGCCAGTTGCAGAGGTAAGTACTGAGGCCCAGCTTGTCGAGTTTGCAGATGAGTCGCTGTGGTACAATGGTGTTGAATGCAGAACTGAAGTCCACAAACAGCAATCTCACATACGAGTCCCTTCTCTCCAGGTGGGTGAGGGCTGAGTGGAGGGCAGAGCAGATGGCACCCTCAGAGGACCGTTTGGCTCGGTACGCAAACTGGAAGGGGTCTATGGTGGGAGGGAGAATGGATCTGATGTGCTCCATGACAAGCCGCTCAAAGCACTTCATGATGATGGGCGTCAGTGCCACGGGGCGGTAGTCATTGAAGCAGGGCGGAGTAGGTTTCTTTGACACAGGTACGATGGTGGCAGCCTTGAAACATAATGGGACGATGGCCTGCTCCAGGGAAATGTTAAAGATGTCCGTGAAGACATGCAGGTCTCTTCCTTCACTCTTGGCAGATTGGATTTGGTGCCAAATCATGGTTGTACGCTCCAAGCAGCCTGAGAAACCCGGTATTCCAGCTTTCTGCACGGATGTATCGATCAAGCTGTTTTGCTTTATGCACGTTGTTATCCTTTTAGCAACAATGCTAAAAAACCCTTCCCTTCAACGTTTACCAGGTTGATCTGCCGGAACTGATCAATGTTTGAGGCATCTTTTTCCTTGGGGATTATCACTTCCCCAGCTCTGCGCCACACTTTTGGAATGGTTTGATTTGTCCAGGTCATCTTCATCTGCCTTCACAGAAAGTGTACGACATTTGGGGGGGTTTTGTTCAGTCGATATGGAACTCCATTTGGTCCTGGAGCTGAAGCTGCCCTTGCCTTCCTCACTACTTCCTCAACCTCGCTCTATTTTGGGGGATTGTCATCCAGCTGGTGTTCTGATTGAGGTATTGGTGGCATGTCTGCTCCCGCTGTTCTAATTTTTGGTTGTCCGTTTGAATGGTTTCCAGTTCCCTCGTTGGCACCTTAAGTGATCCACTCTTTTCCTTTGAGAAGCCTTTCACAAATCTGAATGGGTCTTTGTAGAAGGATGTTCTCGCCCATCCCTTCAGGTCTGTTTGCAGTATGTCAATGCCCACTCTTTCCTCCAATGAGGCTCTCTTCCATTCCTTCCTTAAAACCCTTCTCTCTTTGACCAGTCACTCAATTTCTTTCTGTCTTCTGGACTTTGGTGGGGTTGTTGAAGGCATGTCTTTTTTTTCCTCTTTCATATGTTCCAAATCTTTCTGCTCCATAGGAGTAGATCAGATCTGCCATTTTTTCCAGTTTCTGCTCCACTGTTCTTTTGATTCCGTCTAGGACAGGGGTGTCCAAACTACGGCCCGCGGGCCAACTGCGGCCCGCGGTCCAGTTTTTATTGGCCCGCAGCAAAGAAGAAGTACTGGGCAGGCTAACGAGTTAGCGGAAATATGCTAATTCGCGATCGTGCTAACACGCGCAAACGGACCTCTAAAGGAAATTAAACGAACATTTGGAGCAATACTACATTGTCCTAAAGGTTAGTTTGTAAAGAGACGGTTGCCTTGTTTAAGGATTTCAACTTAAAGAGACACTATCAGACTAAACATGCGAACACAAACGACCAGCTAAGAGGGAGTGACCGCGCTGATAAAGTGAAGCAGCTCCAAGCTGAACTGGCATCACAACAGCGTTTCTTCACACGGGACTGTGAGTCAAAAATAAATATTACTAAAGCAAGCTACGAAGTGGCCATGTTAAGACTGTTGATGTTATGGACCTGTAGACCTGACACAAACTATTATTTTCTGAAAGATAATGTAAATGACAAGAGCAAAACAGACAACTTTGCATTACTTATAACTCCCGTTTAAAATGTTCATGAGGCAAAAGTAATTTTAAACTCATGTAAATTTAAGGTATTTCATACAGTTTGTTCAATGTTATCTGACTCTTCAGATATGAATGAAAGGCAGAATTTGTGTTTTTAGAGTTGTTCACATCTGCCTGAGTGACTCATATTTGGTTATTTTGTCATTTGAAAAATAAAGACAATTGTGACAATGAAATTTGTTTTATAACAGTGTGTATTTGCATGACATTTTTGTAGTTAAAAAATGTCCGAAAAAACTATTGGCCCCCGGGCCCCTTCACTTTATCAAATCTGGCCCTCCTTGCAAAAGGTTTGGACATCCCTGGTCTAGGATCTTGATCAGGTCTGCATCGATTATTCCCCACTCTTTCTTGCTGCTGGACTTTGGCCACTTCACATGAGGTCTGTGGCCTTGCAAAGCAGGTTGCAGGTGGCTTGGTTCCAAGATCTCTGATGTAGTGCTTGAATTACTTTCAGCCCCTGGGTACTAATGCTCGGTGGACTGTGGGTTAAATTGTCGCTGAGCTTCACTTGCCTTATTTGACGTTTCTCCAAGAAGATAGTGATCAATGCGAGGTCCTGGCTTCGTTTTCTTCAAGCAATTCATCCGCCCTTGATGTATTTTAAGGCCTCTGGTGGATGATATTTTGCATCAGCCACAGCAGCATACTTGGCACTCTTGTCCTTCAGCAGATGTTGTTTGTTCTGTGCTGGTTATCTGGTTCGTTGTCGTGTTCAGTCCAGGGTCATTTGCCGGGTTGTCAGCCGATGAGTCTTCTTCCACCCCTGCTCTCCCAGACTTTAGGGGTATTTTTCTCTTTGGATGTTTCATAGCAATAAAGGAGTGGCCTTTGTCTACTTGTTAAGCGACAGAGCCTGCCATCATGGTCGGTCCATGACAGCCCCGTTGGGGTCTTTCTCTTCTGTCAGCTGTCTTTCCGTGCTGTCACAAGGTCTTTCCCTTGTTGTCAGCTGTCCTTTCACAGCAGTCACTGGATTTATCCACCTTATCAGTTGAGCTCATAGGACTGGATTGTACAATTCCTCAGATTGCTCTGCAAGAGTGTAGTACAGTGTCTCCCACCTTTTATTGAGCCAAAGTCTATATTTTACATGAAAAAACTTAAGTTCTAAAATTTATATATATTCTGAAATACTGATGCACTTATCTCAATTTGGTCACAAATTGACTTGGTGTGAAATATTGGCCTAATTTTTTGCTTGATTGATTGACAACTTTATTCAGAATATTCAAGTATACAAATAAAACCGAGCTTCCTGTTTGTTATCAGATTAAGTCCTTGCATAAAACCAAATGAAATTGAGGAAGCAAAATAAACACACAGAGATAAAAAATGAAAAAAATGAAATTTGGAAAGGAGTGAGAAAAAGGATAGTTTAGTTTAACATTATGCTTTTACCCTGTTGTATGAATGGCAACAGATTTATACACAGCTTAATTGGCTCTGTCAGTATACATCGCTTATAGGTTCATAAATAAAAAATAAAAAAAATCTAGAAACTAAATACCGTAATTTTCGGACTATAAGTCGCACCGGAGTATAAGTCGCACCAGCCATAAAATGCCCAAAAAGTGAAAAAAAAACATATATATGTATATAAATCGCTCCTGAGTATAAGTCGCCCCCCCACCCAAACTATGAAAAAAAACCGCGACTTATAGTCCGAAAATTACGGTAATTTGGACCATTCATCTTTTTTCAATACCTTTTAAGTGTCACGTGATCTTGGAGTCTATCCCAGATGACTGAGGTGGGCTGCCCCCTACACTGGTCGCTGTCAGTAGTCGCTGTTTCTGGGTCTCTGGATCGCTCATTCTTGACCTGTTCCTTCTTTAGGGACGTCTACTGTCAGTTCCCTTGAGAGGTGGGTACTGTTGTGAATGGTTGGGTTTGGGTCTTTGCGCCCTTGATGTTAGTTGTTTTGGTCCTTCATTTGGTCACACAGGGTTTGGTGGCCTGGTGTTTTTCTGTATCCAAGCTTGAGTTCCTCAGTTATACGTTGTCAGAACGTTTACCCTTCCATGCTCTGCTGAGTCCAGCCCTGCTCTCTTTTTTTTTTTTACTAAGAATTATTGCATACAAAGACCTGTACTTTGCCATTTTTCTCACTTTGATGCTTTTCCAAATAGAATAGAATAGAATAGATCTTTATTGTCATTGTCACACATGTACAACTGTACTGGCCACTTTAAATCAAGTGGAGGCTCACGGTCAGAACACGTTCCTGTATCTGTTCCTGGTCCGAGTGGACTTCTGTTTCCTGCCCAATGTCCGTGAGCCTCTGTTTGCCTCTATCTTTGTTCGCCTACCCCCCTTCACTTCAATAAACCCTGGTCCAAGCTGCATTTGGTCGCCCTGCTCCACTCATTCTTGACACTATTTGTAGTGGCTCCTGGTCCACTTAAGATGTGATTTCAAGGTTCTGTTACTAACCGACAAAATATTGCAATGCTTAATGCCTTCCTATCTTGTGGTATCGTACATTTCTTCCCAAACCTTCGTTCGCACAACGCTAGTCTTTTAGTGACCCAGAAAGAAAGTCTGCAGGGTCAAGAGCATTTTCTATTCGGGCTCCAGAGCTTTGGAATGCCCTAAGCATAGATATCAGCTGCTATACCTCAGTAAAAAGATTCAAGACATGATTTGGATTTCTATGCTATTGTCTTTAATTAACCTATGCTGGCCGATTCGGCTGCAATTTGTGCTTTCTGTCCTGCCACCCCCTTCCCCTTGGGAGGGGGCTAGGTGTCACCCAAACTGACAATGGCTGTCCATATCAATTCCACATCAACTAACCGAGTCAAGATCTTAGGTGGACCACCTCCTTGCAGGCTCTGCCATGACAACTGAGGGCATCTTCTTGCAGCTCTTCATTTGAGTATGGACATCTACATTACTTTTTCTTTGGATTGTTTTTATATTATAGAATAGATCTTTATTGTCATTGTCACACATGTACAACGAAATTTAAAAAGTGCCAACCGATCAGTGCATAAAATAAAAAATAAATAGAATAAAAAGATAAAAAATACAAGCTAAAAACCCACAGAAGAACATACACAGACATAATCATCCCTTTTTAGCGGCATTTAATGCGCTGTAGGGTAAAAACTGTTGGCGAATCTGCTAGTCCTTGACCTAATTGATCTGTAGCGTCTGCCTGATGGCAACAGTTCGAAAAGGGAGTGGCCAGGGTGGGAAGTGTCCTTCAGAATGTTCTGTGTTTTTTTGAGACAGCGGGTTCTGGTTAGGTCTTCCAGTGTGGGGAGAGGGCAGCCAACGATCTTCTGTGCTGTGTTGATGACCCCTTGGAGCTTTTTCCTCTGAGCTGCAGTGCAGCTGGAGTACCAAACACATATACAGTACGTTAAAGTGCTTTCTATGGAGCAGCGATAGAAGGACACCAGCAGTCTTTGTGTAATGCTGTACCTCCTAAGCACCCTTAGGAAGTAGAGTCTCTGCTGGGCCTTTTTTAGCAGCTCAGAGATGTTCACGCTCCAGCTGAAGTCCTCCTCGATGTGGACTCCCAGGTAGCGGAAGGAGGACACCCTCTCCACACAGACCCCGTTGATGATAACTGGTGGAATGTCCGTTTTATTTTTCCTCCAAAAATCAATGACCAGTTCTTGGGTTTTAGCCGTGTTTAGGAGCAGATTGTTCTCTCCGCACCACTCCGATAGCTGCACTACTTCGTCCCTGTAGGCAGACTCATCCCCCTTTGAGATGAGCCCCACCACGGTGGTGTCATCCGCAAACTTCACGATGGTGTTGCTGCGGTGGGCGGGGGTGCATGTATGTGTGTAGAGCGTGTAAAGCAGTGGGCTCAGTACGCAGCCCTGTGGGGAGCCGGTACCAAGACTGAGAGGTGTGGATGTATGACGGCCCACTCTCACCCTCTGGCTGTGACCCGTCAAGAAGCTCTTAATCCACCTGCAAGTATTGTGTGGAAGACTGAACACAACATGGTCATCCTGGAAGGGGCATCCTCCCATCTGCGGTCTCTTCTCAAGGTTTCTCATTTTACCCCAGTTGGGGTTTTGTGAGTTTTTCCTTTACCTCCTAGGAATTAGGATTAGGGGATGTTGAGAATAATTATCAACTGTGGCCATGTGAAGCCCTTTGAGACATGTTTGTGATGAAGGGCTATATAAGTGGAATTGACTTGACTTGGTCCTCACGTCACACCCTTTGAGGAAAATTCAAATCCTGCTGTACTTTGTGTTCCACATCATCATACAGAAAACTAGATCGCACAAATAAAGACATGCAAGAGCGTTGCCACAGTGAAAGGAGCACACAAACAATGCTGCACCTCTTCAGCTGTGTGGGTGGAGACGGTGCCTCTCCGAGTTGCCATTCTTAAAATTTGTCTACAGTGAGACTTGACTGTGGCCCCCTGGCTTCAAAGCCTGAGTCTTTACAGCTGAGCTACTTCCACCTCATTACCATTCCATTTCATTCAAACTTGAATAATAATTTGATCAATTTGATTTAGTCCAGCCAAAATATTGCAAAGATACACGTTACATTTTCAAAAACCCTTCTTCATTCATCTTATTGCACAGGCCAACCAAAAGGCATCAAAGTTGACAATTGTCTGCAACTAACCGACTCTTGTAATCCAGCCTCCTTAGAGAACAGCAGGCAACAGCAGCATCTTACTGACTCCTAGTGCTTAATATATACAATGTTCGTTTCTGTGCCGTTTGCTATTGGAAGTGAGACACAGATTGTGGCTTAGGGCAGTGCTTCAGTCCTTGAAAATGCTACGAAATGGGTTAAAAGCTCTTTCAGCTGAGCCAAACCAGTCATACACTGAACCCTGGAAAATCATCACTCTTCCTCTGAGACACATTTTGTTACTGTCTTTTTATTACCAGCTTCTATGTTACTGTCTGTGTCACAGACACCCCCCACCCCTACACACACGTCAGATGATAGTTTTCTTTCATGTTGCCCACAGGCAACATGAAAGAATATGCTTTACCCAATGTGAATATGCTCTACCCAGAGTTAGTTCTCTACTACTCTTCTCCACAGGCAGTACAACCCTGGCGGTAGTCTAAACAAGCCATACTGAGTTCCCATTGGGGCACCGCTCCCCTTCCTAACAGTAAATGTGCATGTGCCACAAATTAATATGGTGGGGGGGTAGAGAATTTTCTGGCTTCAAATGACTGACATAAGTTACAAGCAAATTTTAATTAACCGGGAGGAGTGGGATGATAATTTAGATGGGCGTGTGATAATTTAGTTCTGTCAGGGGGCTTATTTATATTGTGTTTATCCATTGAGCAGGCATCTGGAGACTTCAGTGGGCCCCTACATGAGGCACACAATGAAACAGGGGTCCTCCTCCACATTAGCAAAGTGACATAAATTGATGCTTGTAATCCCAATAAAAGAAAGTGGCTTTACATGTGAAAATGTTTTTTTTTCCCATTGTGTTATGCTACACAATTATTTAATGTGAGCTGGAGTTTATCTGTGAGGTCGAGTCCATCCCAGCTGCTTACAATGAACCAAGATTTAGACCCAGAACCTCTTGACTGTAAGGCAGGGGTCTCAAACTCCAGTCCTCGGGGGCCGAATTCCTACATGTTTTCCAAGTTTCCCTCGTTAAACACACCTAATTCAAATGATCAGTTCATCCTCACGTTCTGCAGGAGCCTGATAATTGAATCAAGTGTGTTTAACGAGGGAAACTTGGAAAACATGTAGGAATGGAGTTTGAGACCCCTGCTGTAAGGCATATACAGTAATCCCTCGTTTATCGCTGATAATTGGTTCCGAGACCATCAGCGATAGGTGAAAATCCATGATGTAGAGAAAATATATTGTTACAATATCCATAAAAGACTTTTATGAACCTTTATTGTATTTTTAAACACTGTATATTGTACTTTTAATGTTTTTTGTATTCTTAAACACTTTAGTAAACATTTTAAAGTCAAACAGATTTTCATAAACATTCTTTATTTAAATAAATAGGAAAATAAGTAAGCGTAAATATTTACAATATACGCACAAGACTTTTATGAACCTTTATTGTAGTTTCATACATTTTATTGTTTTTTAAACACTTTTTGTATTTTTAAACACTTGTAAAATGTTTAAAGTCAAACTGACTTGCAGAAACATTCTAATTTATTTAAATAAATAAGAAAATAAATGCGAGTAAATATATTGTTACAATATCCATAAAATACTTTCTTGAACCTTTTTTGAAGTGTAAACATGTCTGGCTCCTCTTTGCTCTTGCATGCTGGCCGACTGACGCGGCCCAGCGCGAGCGCATGTTCACAAGACCTTTATAATTTTATTTTTTATTTTTTTTAATTCTTTTTTTCTAATTCAATGTTTTACCAGGTCAGTCAATTGAATACATTTTCTCATTTACAATTACGACCTGGAGGCAAGGTGTGTGAAGTGTCTTGCCCAAGGACACAAGGACACGTGACGGAGCTAGGGTCGAACTGCCAACCCTTACTAATCGGCCTGCTCTACTGCCTGAGCCACGGTCGCCACATTTGTATAAAATCTATTGTACTTTTAAATACGTTATTGTATTTTAAACACTCAATAAAACATTTTAAAGTGTCACGGCTCCACTCTGCTCTTGCGCGCTGGCCGACGGACGCGCCTCCGCAGCCCAGCGCGAGCGCATTCGCACAAGACTTTTATAATTGTATTTTTATACACTCTATTGTACTTTTAAATACTTTATTGCATTTGAAACACTTTTTAAAACATTTTAAAATGTCACGGCTCCTCTCTGCTCTTGCACGCTGGCCAACTGACGCACCCCTGCGGCCCAGCGCGAGCGCATCTGCACAAGACTTTTATAATTTTATTTTTAAACACTATATTGTATTTTTAAACATTTAAACATTTTAAAGTGTAAATGTGTCACGGCTCCACTTTGCTCTTGCGGTGCTGACCAACTGACGCACCCCGACAGCCCAGCATGATGGCATCCACACATTGCTCAGAGGCACGCTCTGCGCTTAGTGCTCATTGCCGGCCACTGTCCCAAATCCTGGACGAGTGATGTGCATTCCGGTTCTTTTAAGTCAGGCAGGTCCAAAGTCCGGCCGGCGAGCCAAATCCGGCCCCCGGTCAGATTTCATACGGCCCGCAGCTCTGGTCTCATATTGTATTACCGTATTTTTCGCACCATAAGGCGGATTATAGGGCGCACCCTCATTGAATTTTTTATTTTAGAAATTATTTCATACATACGTAGGTAGGGCGCACCGGATTAAAAGGCGCATAAAATAGAAGCTATACTGCAACAAACTGAGGTTGACTAGGGTTGCGGTATGCATCCACTAGCCAATAATCAATGAGCCCTCTGTAAACAATGCGTTTCTCAAACTATCTCCTATAAAATGATCGGAACTGACTAAAGTTCGATCTAACACATTTGTACTGCTTACTTATGTTTCCCTTCCATATCGATCCATAAATTTACTCGAAACATTAACGGAGCAGCCTATTTTGAAATGAAATAGCCTCGTGCGTATAGCAGCTATCATTATAGCATTAGACACCCGCAAACTCCCATGAGCCTCAGCTCGCAGACCCCCATGAGCCTCAGCAAAGTGTCGTGGCAGCCCCCTATAAACAATCGCGTTTCTCAAACTATCTCCTATAAAATGATCGGAACTGACTAAAGTTCGATCTAACACATTGGTACTGCTTACTTATGTTTCCCTTCCATATCGATCCGTAAATTTACTCGAAACATTAACGGAGCAGCCTATTTTGAAATGAAATAGCCTCGTGCGTATAGCTGCTATCATTATAGCATTAGACACCCGCAAACTCCCATGAGCCTCAGCTCACAGCCTCCCATGAGCCTCAGCAAAGTGTCGTGGCAGTCACGTTTCTCAAACTCTCTTCCATAAAAGTGATCGGAACCGACTAAAGACTGATTTAACACATTGGTGCTGCTTATTTATGATTCCGTTGGATATTGATCAGTAAACGTACTCGAAAACATTAACGGAACAGCCTATTTTGAAATGAAATAGCCTGGCGGGTACAACAGCTATTGAAGAGAGAGCAACAGCAATGTGTACATGATCTGTTAGGTTAGACCAGCGGTGGGCAAACTACGGCCCGCGGGCCACATCCGGCCCACGGGACCGTTTAATCCGGCCCGCCAACCCTGAATTAATTGTATTATTAAACTTTTTTTTTTGTCATTTTGCCTGCAATGACTGCGTTTCCCCAGTAGATGGGGAACCGCTCGCCTGCGCATTTACTACCGGAAGCCGTGTCAGAAAGCTCGGTGCACACTCACAAGTGCGTGTACGTACGTACTCAGTAGTACGGACATGGCGCACTCGCGCTCTATTTGTATCAGTCCCGAATTTACAGCGTGGGCTGTGACGACAGCATTCTTGTAATTCGCTCGCTGAGCTTTCAGATACAGTTTTACGCTAAAGCCACCCACAAACCTTCCCCTGGAATCCTTCCATTAAAATGAGTGGCCCGAAGAAAAGAAGTGAGTGCCGAATGTTAAAAGAGTGGCCAATTTGGCTCGACGTACGCGACGTGACGTTCAGCCACATCAACCCGTCACAGATCGAGGTAAACGGATCTCTCCTAAGAATTGCCACAACAAATTTTACTCCAGACTATGATGCACTAGCAAAAAAGGGAGACCAACAACACTGTTCCCACTGAAAATGAAGGGGAGGCTCTCAAGTTTGTTGTAAAAAAATGCATTTTGAATATGATTTGTACACATAGCAGGTATTGAAATTAGCGACCATTCTCATTTTCAAACAATGCAGGATGCTCAAGGACATTGATGCACCACCTGCTTGCGACTAATCTTAACCTGTAAAGTTCTTAAGGCTTACTTTAAGGAAGTGTTTCCCGTTTCCTCACCTCTGTTACCAGGTGTTTGTGAGTTAAAACTCTGCTCTGATGTTCAGATACCCCTCACCGTGTTGCCGTTTTGATTACTTTATTTGGATGTATGCTTTCACCGATTCTTCAAGATGATATATTTGGTCAGAATCTTTGCTGTTTGATGTGATCTCATAAGATAAACATCTTTCATTAATCTGACCTGCAGGCACTGAAGTGATGGAGACTGTTATTCATAATAACAGTGTCGTATTTTATGAGAATCACTGATAGCAGTTTTTTAGTGAATTATTTTTATTTTTTTTAATGCTGTTAATAAATGCACTTGTTTTCAAAAAACTTGTTTGGAATATCCATGCTTTACTACCTACTAAAGGCCAAAATCTTTTATGCAATGACCTTTACAGGTCGCTTATATTACTTCACACAAACACTACATCCATCTGCTCCTGGTTCGGCCCTCCGGTACAAATTTAGAACCCAGTTCGGCCCGCGAGTCAAAAAGTTTGCCCACCCCTGGGTTAGACCAAGGGTCACCAACACGGTGCCCGCGGGCACCAGGTCGTCCGTGAGGACCGCATGAGTCGCCCCCAGGACTGTTCTAAAATTAGCTCAAATAGCGGCACTTGTCAGTGAGCTGCATCTATTTATTTTACAGTCAAACCTCGGTTTTCGAATGTCGTGGTTCTCGAACAAATCGGAATTCTAACAAAAAATTCGAGACTTTTTTTGCTTCGGTTGTCGAACAAGCCGGGAGGACCCGAGAAAACCCGACCGCGCGGCCCGGATGCCGACTGACTCCGTTGTTATTGTATTTTCGTTACTTTGAGGATTGTATTAACCTCTAATCATGCCTCCAAAGAAAGCAAGTGGGAGCAGTAAAACCATCCTAAAACACAAAGACTCTCTGGAAGCAATGCGACAATGAGCGCCCGGCGCGCTGCGGTTGCGCGATCGGACCAAATTATGCTCCCTGCGCACTGAGGTCCACTTAATATTTGGAAAGTACATCAGGACTTTACATATAGTTTCTAAATTCTAGCGACGGCTCTGTCACAATAATGCGACCAGCGCAGTGCAGTTGCGCTGTCGGCGACGCTCTACTGTTGCGCGTTCGGCGGTGCGCTGCAGTTGCGCGATCGAACAAAATTAAGCTCCTTGCGCACTTAGGTCCACTTAAATTTTGGAAAGTACATCAGGACTTTAAAAATATTTTCTAAATTTCAGCGACGGCTCTGTCACAATAATGCGACCAGCGCGGTGCGGTTGTGCGGTGCAGTTGCGCGGTGGGCAACGCGCTACAGTTGCGCGTTCGGTGGTGTGCTGCAGTTGCGCGATCGGACAAATATGCGCAAATGAAAAAATGCTTAAAAAAGGCAGGGTTTTTTTGTCTTGAAACGGATTAAAAAATGTTCCATTATTTGTAATGGGAAAAATAGATTCAGAATTCGACCGATTCGCTTCTCGAACCGCCTTCTGGAACGGATTATGGTCAAAAACTAAGGTTTGACTGTATTTTTGCTATCCTTGTTAAGATCACACTTACATGTGAACTGGAAATGACAATAATAACACATAGTGAAAGCCAAATTGAGCAAATTGGCTATTTCAGAAGTGCGTGTCAATCTGGTAGCCCTTTGCCTTAATCAGTACCCAGGAAGTAGCTCTCGGTTTAAGAAAGGTTGGTGACCCCTGGGTTAGACAATCTCATGTACGTTTAGATGCTCATATCTGTACAATTCTCTATTAGTTTATATAGACATAACTGCTCAATCAGAACACGAATACAACACACAACTGTATGAACACACACACATAGGCACACGCGCACACACACAGGGGGGTGACGCCTCCCACACTCAGGTACCAAATGGTCATGTGACAAGTTCCCGCCTTTCCAGGCAGTATAAAAGAAGCTGACCTGGAGAAGGAAGCTGTTGTTTCATCTGCTGCCGTGCCTCGTGCTTTGGCCGCCATTAAACAACCCAAGATCTTGCCAATAAAGAACCAACTCTATACTCCACATCTTTGTTGTTCCTGTCTCAACATCGGACATCCCACACAACACGCAACACTATTCAGTGACGCCCCCGACCACGGTTGCCGTAATGCTGGGAAGCAATGCGACCTTGTAATTTACTAGTCGTACTAAAACGTACTGAAACATTTTGGCAGAGCACTGTGTACAACCAGTATGGATCAGCAAATTCATCAATTGATCCATATATAAGGCGCACTGCATTATAAGGCGCACTGTGGTTTTTTGAGTACATTTTAAGTGCGCCTAATAGTGCGGAAAATACGGTATTTATGGCCCGCCTGCACTGTCAAACTGAATAAAAAAAATCATGAAACTTGAAAATGTAATTCCTCCTATTACCGCGCTCGGGAATCATTTGGTGATCTAATCCCCCAATTCCAACCCTTAATGCTGAGTGCCAAGCAGGGAGGCAATGGGTCCCATTTTATAGTCTTTGGTATGACCGGGTTTGAACCCACAACCTTCCAGTCTCAGGTCGGATACTCTACCACTGGGCCACTGAGCTGGTTTTTCACAACAGCGATTCTTCACACGGGGCTGCGTCAAAAGTAAATATTACTAAAGCTACAAAGTGGCCAAGTTAATACTGTTGATGTTATGAACCTGTAGACATGACACAAACTATTACTTTCTGAAACATATTGAAAATGACGAGCAAGATTCATTTATTCTAAGTTTTAATAATAACAGACAACTTTGCATTACTTATAACTCCTGTTTAAAATGTTCATGAGGCAAAAATAATTTCAAACTCATGTAAATTTAAGGTGTTTCATAATGCTTGTTCAATGTTATCTGACTCTTCAGATATGAATGAAAGGCAGAATTTATGTTTTTAGAGTTTAGAGTTGTTCACTCTAGGAGGAGTTATTGATGGTGTCTGTCAGAGAACTGTTGATTTGGGCGATTTTGTTGTTAAAGTTGACAAGGAAGGAGTTACAGAGGGCGGGTGAGGAGGGTGGCTTGGTGACCGGTGGCTGGAGCAATTTGTTGACAGTGGAGAACAGTATGCGGGGGTTTCGGTTGGTGTTATTAATGAGAGATGAGAAGTAAGCAGATTTGGCAGCAAGAAGAGCATCACGATAGGAGGAGATGTGTTGTTTAAAGGTTTCAGCATGGACGGTGAGGCGGGTTCTTTTGTAGAGGCGTTCGAGTTGACGGCCAGTTTGTTTCATGGTGCGGAGTTCCGGTGTGTACCAAGGGGCAGAGTTAGTGAATGTAACAGAGGAAGTTTTCCAGGGGGCTAGGGAATCAAGGGAGTCAGAAAGGATGTTGTTGAGCGTGGTGGCAAGGTCGTCAGGGGAGGAAGAAGTGGGGTCGGAAGGAAGAGCAGAGGATAAGAGCTGGCAAAGCGTGATTGGGTTTACAGTCTTGATGTTGCGGTAGGAGATGGTGCGTTTTGTGGATTTATGAGGCGAGGGTAGAGGGGCAGAGAAGAGGATGCAGAGATGATCTGACAGTGGAAAGGTGAGAGGACGGGGGTTGGATGTGAGTGGAAAGGAGGAGCATACTATATCCAGGGTGTGGCCTTTGGTGTGGGTGGGGAAGTTGATGTGCTGGGTGAGATGAAAGCAGTCCAGAAGGGAGATGAAGTCAGACGTCAGTGAAGCAGTTGGCTGGTCGATGTGGATGTTGAAGTCACCGATTAGTAGGAGGCGATAGGAGACTGAGGATACGATGGTGAGAAGTTCAGAGAGTTCAGAGAGAAAAGACGGATGAGACTTGGGGGGGCGGTAGATAAGAACAGCAGTAGTAGAGTTGGGGAGGGAAAAAGCGAGATATTCAAAGGATGAAATAGATGGGAGGTTGAGGTCCAATTCAGTGATGGATAGGGACCGCTTATGGAGGACAGCAATACCACCTCCTCGCCCAGAGAGGCGGGGTTTGGCGATGTAGCTGTAATTAGACGGAGTGGCTTGGTTGAGAGAAAAATAGTCCAGGGGCTGTTGCCATGTTTCACAGAGAAGGAGCAGATCCAAATTATTGTCCAATATTAGTTCGAAAATAACTAGTGATTTGTTGGAGAGGGAGCGACAGTTCAGCAGTGCGACGGAGATGGATGAAGGAGCGGGGGTGGGGGAGTGGAGATTGTTGAAGTTGACAGTACGGAAGGTGGGGGTGACGGGGGGGCGAGAGTTAGTCCAGAAAGAGGGGATGGGTGAGCCATCAGGGAAATGTCGTTTAAAAGATAGTCCGGAGCTACGGTGGATGTAGCGGCGACGGCGGAGGATCCCAGCCTTGCTGGCAGCTGAGGCAGCAGCAGCAGGGAGACGGTGATTATTGTTGAAATGATGAAGATCAGCAGCAGTGTAGACAAATGGACGAGAAGTTAGTGGAATGGAAGCCCGGAGTAGCAGAAGTGATAGTTCATGCAGGAGATGCGACGTCACAGCAGCAGGGAATAATCCAGAAAAAATGGAAAAAACGGCTAGTAGCTGGTTAACTAGAAGTTGGTAGGCAGTGAAATGCATGGAAGCAGCAGTGGACCGAGTCGTGATGTCGGTGGAGTGGGTGGTGGTGTTGGTCAATCCCGACTGTACCCGTGCAAACGGCACGCCCCAGTGTGTCATGGCGGCACACAGCCGAGCCACGACCGGCGAGCTCGCAGCGAGCGGGTGCTCCCCCCGAGGACGCCGGCCAAGTGGCCAGCAAGTTGGGTTGGAGCCGTTTGCCGAGCCAAGAGCAAGCAGCTACAGGCTCAGAGCCGGGAGGTAGGAGTGTCCGGTTGTGGGTTGGCTAGCTGGCTAGCGTAGCTCGTAGTCAGAGGGAACGGGATCGGAGAGGTGCGAGCAGAGCTCCAGAGATACGCGGTGGGCAGGAGAAAAGGCGAGAAAAATAAAACAAAAAAAACGGGCACACTTAAAACGGGAAACACAAAACAGACAGGGGACAAACAAATAGATGACACGGTTCGGGGTAGAAGCGGCAGTCAACAGTCCAGACGCCAGCGTTGCTCTAACCCGGAAGACAAGAAAAGGGGGCGGGGATTCCAACATTTTAGAGTGAACCACTCCACTGTGACAGCACTTGCTAAAGTGGCCAATGAACTTGGAGATTCCATGCAATGTGAATGGCAATATAAATATAATTTCTTCTTCTTATTTTATTATTATTATTATTATTATTATTATTATCCCCTCCGTGAGTCGTCGCCTTATCGTGGTGGAGGGGTTTGCGTGTCCCTATGATCCTAGGAGCCATGTTGTCTGGGGCTTCATGCCCCTGGTAGGGTCACCCATGGCAAAAGGGTCCTAGGTGAGGGGCCAGACAAAGCACGGCTCAGAAGACCCCTTATGAAGAATAAAATATATGGACCTAGTTTTCCCTCGCCTAGACGCGGGTCACCGGGGCCGCCCTCTCGAGCCAGGCCTGGAGGTGGGGCTCGAAGGCTAGCGTCTGGTGGCCGGGCCTTCACCCATGGGGCCTGGCCGGGTGCAGCCCGAAAAGAAAACGTGGGTCTCCCTTCCCATGGGCTCACTACCTGTAGGAGGGGCCAAAGGGGTCGGGTGCAAAGCGAGCTGGGCGGCGGACAAAGGCGGGGACCTTGGCGGTCCGATCCCCGGCTGCAAAAGCTGGGTCTTGGGACATGGAATGTCACCTCTCTGGCTGGAAAGGAGCCCGAGCTGGTGTGTGAAGCAGAAAGGTTTTGACTAGACATCGTCGGACTAGCCTCCACACATAATTTGGGCTCTGGTACAAGACCTCTCGAGAGGGGCTGGACTCTCTTCCACTCTGGAGTTGCCCACGGTGAGAGGCCTCAAGCAGGTTTGGGCATACTTATTGCCCCCCGGCTGGGCGCCTGCACATTGGGGTTCACCCCGGTGAACGAGAGGGTAGCCTCCCTCCGCCTTCGAGTGGGGTGACGGGTCCTGACTGTTGTTTGTGCCTATGCACCGAACGGCAGCTCAGAGTACCCACCCTTCTTGGAGTCCGTGGAGGACGTGCTGGAGAGCGCTCCTTCTGAGGACTCTATCGTTCGACTGGGTGACTTCAATGCTCACGTGGGCAATGACAGTGAGACCCGGAAGGGCGTGATTGGGAGGAACGGCCCTCCCGATCTGAACCCGAGTGGTGTTCTATTGTTGGACTTCTATGCTCGACACGGATTGTCAATAATGAACACCATGTTCAAACATAAGGGTGTCCATGTGTGCACTTGGCACCAGGACACCCTTGGCCGCAGTTCGATGATCGACTTTGTAGTCGTGTCATCAAAAAATCCAAGATGGCGGCGCGCTCATACGCTGCGGCTCACGGCTCTCCCCTTCAGTGTTTGTTTTAGCGTTTTCTATGTGTCTATTTGTGGACTTTTTGTATTTTTGCTTCGGCGGCACACCACTACAGCAAACAGGACCTCGTAGACATCGGCTATCGACATAAGACCACAGTCTCGAGGGAATTTCAATACAGCCAAAACATCCCGGACGAACTAGCAAGACCGCCGGACTCTCCATGGATTGATGTCGGGACTGGAAAGCGCCACAGGCGGAGGAGGCAGAGGAAGCAGAAGCCAGGCCGCAGGTCCGGCCTCCTGTTAAGGCTAAAGAACCAACCGCACATGCCACCCCTCCCGAGCCTGTATCTCACTACCGCCAGATCCCTCACCCACAAGGTGGAAGATCTGGAACTACAGCTTGCGGGAATTCACTATGTTCGTTACTGCTGTGCCCTCATTATCACGGATGATGTGGTCGGCTGTCTGCTCGGGGTCTCTGCACTCGCATCAACACCTGCCCCCTATATAGACCACCCTCGGAGGCCGGCCTCTTCGACCTGGGACCAGAGATGCTGGCGTGGCTCCACGACACCAAGTTGGAGCTCTGCCGTTACACGAGAGAGATTATCACGGAGAACTGGCTGAATCTGAAGATCCCTGATGCTAGCGTGCAGCTAGCAGGTCGTTCGCGACACCGCTGGTATCGGACTGTGGACTCCCGCAAAAAAAGAGGTGGGGGGCTCTGTATCTACGTGCATGAGGACTGGTGCAACAACAGCAGCATCATAGCGAGGCACTGCTCCACCGATATTGAGTACATGTCTGTTAGATGTCGGCCCTTTTTTCTACCGACAGAGGTAACAGTGGTGATCATCACCGCTGTTTACATCCCGCCGAATGCTAACGCTAGCGCGGCGCTCTCTCTCCTGCTGAACACCATCAATGAGCAGCAGCGGGCCCACCCCGATAGTGTTCACATAATAGCAGGAGACTTTAATAGGAACAATCTGAAGACTGTACTCCCACAGTTTCACCAGCACGTTAAGTGCCCAACAAGAGGGGAAAGGACTTTGGACCACGTGTACTCCATCATCAAGCACGGGTACAGAGCCATGCCCCTCCCCCACCTTGGACAGTCAGACCATCTCTCCTTGCTACTCATCCCCGCATACACTCCTCTCAGACGCAGATCCAGGCCCACCATAAGGACTGTAGCAATTTGGCCTGGAAATGCACTCAGTCAACTCCAGGACTGCCTTCAAAACACGGACTGGGACCTATTTCACCACCAAGACCTGGCCATGTTCACAGAGTCAGTCCTGGACTACATCAAATTCTGCATGGGAACCGTATGTGTGGACAAAACCATTCCGGTCTTTCCCAACCAGAAACCCTGGATGACCAGCCAGGTCCGCTCATGCCTCAGGGCCCGTGACTCTGCCTTCAGGTCAGGCGACAGAGCCCTTCACAGCTCAACTCGGGCTGACCTGAAGAAAGGGATTAAAAAAAACAAAGCGGAGTACATGAGGAAGATGGAGTCCCACCTAGCCAGCAACAGACCACGAGAGGTGTGGCAGGGCATCCAGACCATCACCAACTTCAGGGGCTGTGAGGTGACGTCAAACCCAAGTGAGTCGCTGGCAGAGGAGCTCAACTGCTTCTTTGCCCGCTTTGAATCACCACAGCCTCACTCACCTGCTATATGCCCTCCCCCCACCCCCATCCACACCAGCACCTCTCCGCTCACTGTAAAGGAGCAGGAGGTGAGGCGTGTGCTCCAGGCAGTAAACCCCAGGAAGGCTTCTGGTCCAGATGGAGTACCTGGCAAAGTGCTCAGAGCCTGCGCCCACCAGCTGTCCCCGATTTTCTGCAGGATCTTTAACCTCTCGCTGGCACAAGCAGTCATTCCTACCTGCCTGAAGTCAGCCACAATAATCCCCATACCAAAAAATTCACCCCAACCAGCCTCGATGACTACCGCCCTGTTGCCCTCACCCCAGTAATCATGAAGTGCTTCGAGAGACTGGTTCTCCAACACATCATGGACTGCCTCCCCCCCACACTCGACCCCCATCAGTTCGCATGCCAGGCGAACAGATCCACAGAGGACGCCATCACCATAGCGCTGCATGTTGTGTTGAGACACCTGGAACAGCAGCAGAGCTATGCGAGAATGCTTTTTGTGGACTACAGCTCGGCTTTCAAGACAATCATCCCAAACGTTCTGGTCACAAAGCTGGACACTCTGGGCCTCCCCCCTCTCACCTGCACCTGGATCAAAGACTTCTTGACCAACAGGCCCCAGACTGTGAGACTTGGCCCCCACCTTTCCTCAACATGCACACTGAGCACTGGTTCACCACAAGGCTGCGTGCTGAGCTCTCTCCTCTACTGTCTTTATACCCATGACTGCAGTCCGGCCCACAGCAACACCATGATTGTAAAATTTGCTGATGACACCACAGTGATCGGGCTGATCTTGAATGGTGACGAGATAGCCTATAGGGAGGAGGTCCAGAAGCTCACGAACTGATGCTCTGCAAATAACCTGGCTCTGAACACCAAGAAAACAAAGGAGATCATCGTGGACTTCAGAAGAAAAAAAAAAGATCCCCCTCCCCTATGCATCAACAGCGAGATTGTGGAGAGGGTCCACGACATCAGATTCCTGGGAGTCCAGATCTCTGATGACCTCTCCTGGACACGCAACACCACAGCTGTCATCAAGAAGGCTCAGCAGCGTCTACACTTCTTAAGAGTCCTCAGGAAGAGCAGTATGGATCGGAAGCTTCTGCTTGCCTTCTACCATTCCTCCATTGAGAGCGTGCTGACGTACTGCCTCACCACCTGGTACGGGAGCTGCACTGCTGCAGATAGAGGGAGGCTACAGAGGACCGTCAAAGCAGCGCAAAGGATCATCGGCTGCCCTCTCCCCTCCCTGACAGACATATACGTACAACACCCCGTGCGTCAGCAGAGCTCACAACATCATCAAAGACAACACACATCACGCCTCCCAGCTGTTTGAACTGCTTCCTTCTGGGAGGCGCTACAGAGGCATTCGAACAAGGACTACCAGACTGAAAAACAGTTTCTTCCCAAGAGCCATCACCACTCTGAACTCTGAGAGAAAACAACACCCTATAATACAACACCGATACTCCTTTAAAAACTACGTGCAATAACTATTTATTATCTACTTTCTGTACAAACCTCATTCATGTTAATACATATACCCACATTGAACATACTGTAAATAAGATTTCTTTAACCTTCATTCTTAGACGAATAGCTATACTGTAAATAAGATCTTTCACTTTTATTCTCAGATTTCCTTTTATAGTTTTTTAAATTTTGTAATGTTTGCACTTGGAAGGGAGCAGCTATCCTTAAAAGTTAAAGTTAAAGTCCCAATGATCGTCACACACACATCTGGGTGTGGTGAAATTTGTCCTCTGCATTTGACTCTGAACTCAAATGTGAGTCAAAACCCGTGTGATTTTGATCCATCCCCTGGGGGAGAGGGGAGCAGTGAGCAGCAGCGGCGCCGCGCTCGGGAATCATTTGGTGATCTAACCCCCCAATTCCAACCCTTAATGCTGAGTGCCAAGCAGGGAGGCAATGGGTCCCATTTTTATAGTCTTTGGTATGACCCGGCCGGGGTTTGAACCCACAACCTTCCAGTCTCAGGGCGGACACTCTACCACTAGGCCACTGAGCCGAATTTCATTGTACAACTAAGTTGTAAAATGACAATAAAGGGCATTCTATTCTATCAGGTTTGCGGCCGCATGTTTTGGACACTCGGGTAAAGAGAGGGGCGGAGCTGTCAATTGATCACCACCTGGTGGTGGGTTGGCTCCGATGGTGAAGGAAGATGCCGGTCAGACCTGGCAGACCGAAACGCACTGTGAGGGTCTGCTGGGAACATCTGGCAGAATCCCCTGTCAGGAAGAGCTTCAACTCCCACCTCCGGCAGGGCTTTTCCTACGTCCCGGAGGAGGCGGGGGACATCGAGTCTGAGTGGACCATGTTCCGTGCCTCTATTGTTGAGGCAGCTGACCGGAGCTGTGGCCGTAAGGTGGTCGGTGCCTGTCGTGGCGGCAATCCCCGAACCCCTGGTGGACACCGGCGGTAAGGGATGCTGTCAAGCTGAAGAAGGAGTCCTATCGGGCCGTTTTGGCCTGTAGGCAGCCGACAGGTACCGAATGGCCAAGCGGAACATAGCTTCGGCGGTTGCTGAGGCAAAAACCCGGGCGTGGGAGGAGTTTGGCGAGGCAATGGAGAATGACTTCCAGACGGCTTCGAGGAAATTCTGGTCCACCATCCGGCGTCTCAGGAGGGGGAAGCAGTGCACCGTCAACACTGTTTACAGTGGAGATAGCGTGCTGCTGACTTCGACTCGGGACGTCGTGAGTCGGTGGGGAGAATACTTTAAAGACCTCCTCAATTCAACCGACACGCCTTCCATTGTGGAAGCAGGGCCTGGAGACTCTGAGGTGGACTCTCCAATCTCTGGGGTTGAAGTCACCGGGGCAGTTAAAAAACTCCTCGGGGCAAGGCCCCAAGGGTGGATGAGATCCGCCCAGAGTTCTTAAAGGCTCTGGATGTTGTGGGGCTGACACGCCTCTGCAACATTGCGTGGACATTGCGTGGACATCGGGGACGATGCTTCTGGATTGGCAGACTGGGGTGGTTCTTCTGGTATTTTCTCTCCTGTTCTCTCTGATTGTCGGAGATTTTAGCCGGAGCTGCATGAACTCACTGACACTGTCACATCATACATCAGTTTTTGTGAGGATCTGTGTGTGCAGACTAAGACCTTTGCACGTACAACAACGACAAACCTTGGTTTACACCGAACCTCAGGAGGCTGCGCAAAGTCAAGGAGGAGGCCTACAGGAGCGGCGACCGGGACCTGTTCAAGCAGACCAGAAACACACTGAACCGAGAGGTCAGGAAAGCCAGGAGGTGTTACGGGGAGAGCCTGGAGAGACATCTCTCTGCCAATCCTGATCCCTCAACAGTGTGGAAAGGTCTGCAGAGCATCACGGGCTTCAAGAAACGAACCCCCCGTCCTGTGGAGAGCCCAAGGCTTGCTAACCAGCTAAACAGGTTCTACTGCAGGTTTGATCGGTCCTCCCACACAACGGGACCTCCTGCAGCACAATCTACATACTCACCTCCCCCCACAACTGCTCTGTCCACACCTCCATCACCGTTGTCACCCACTCTCTCGCTTGCAGAGGCCGCGCCCGCACTCCAGATCCGCGAGGAGGAAGTGCGCCAGACAAAAGATCAGGAAGGCACCGGGCCCAGACGGCGTGTCACCTTCCTGTTTGAAAGTCTGCGCTGAGCAGCTGGCGCCCACCTTTGCACGGATCTTCAACCGTTCCCTGGAGCTGTGTGAGGTGCCCTTGTGCTTCAAGAGCTCCACCATCGTTCCAGTGGCCAAGAAGCCCGCCATCACAAGTTTGAATGACTATAGACCTGTCGCACTGACATCTGCGGTCATGAAATCTTTCGAGAGGTTAGTGCTGAACCACCTGAAAGATGTCACGGGCCCCCTGCTTGACCCCCTCCAGTTTGCCTACCGGGCAAACAGGTCGGTGGATGATGCGGTCAACATGGGACTGCACTACATCCTGCACCACCTGGACACCCCAGGAACGTACGCCAGGATCCTGTTTGTGGACTTCAGCTCGGCGTTCAAAACCATCGCTCCTGACATCCTCCAACAGAAGCTCAGCCAGCTCGCGGTGCCTGCCTCCACCTGTCAGTGGATCACCAGCTTCCTGACCAACAGGAGACAGCGTGTGAGGCTGGGGAGCATCACATCTGACACCCGGATCAACAATATTGGAGCCCCTCAGGGGTGCGTCCTCTCCCCACTGCTCTTCTCTCTCTACACCAACGATTTCTCCTCAGGTTACTCTCCTGTGAAGCTCCTGAAGTATGCAGACGACACCACTCTCATCGGACTGATCCAGGACGGTGATGAGACTGCGTACAGACAGGAGGTGGAGCGGCTGGTCCACTGGTGCAGCCAAAACCACCTGGAGCTGAACCCGCTCAAGACCGTGGAGATGACAATGGACTTCAGGCGAGACCCTTCACCACTTTCACCCCTCACTATCCGCAGTAATACTATTCTCTCCACAGACACCTTCAAGTTCCTGGGAACCACAATCTCTCGGGACCTGAAATGGACCGGCCACATAGACTCTGTCCGGAAGAAGGCCCAGCAGAGGCTGTACTTCCTGAGACAGCTCAAGAAGTTCAACCTGCCGCGAGAGCTTCTGAAGACCTTCTACACTGCCATCATCCAGTCTGTCCTCTGCACCTCCATCACTGTCTGGTTTGGATCGGCCTCCAAACAGGACAAGCACAGACTGCAACGGACAATCAGGACTGCAGAAAAGATCATTGGACTCAACCTCCCATCTATCCAAGACTTGTACCTGTCCAGGACCAGGAAACGTGCAACGAACATCTCTACAGACCCTTCTCACCCAGGTTGCAGTCTGTTTGAACTACTCCCCTCCGGACGGCGTTATAGAGCTCGGTACGCCAAAACCAGCAGACACAGAGACAGCTTCTTCCCCCAGGCTGTTGTTCTGATGAACTCACACCACTCTTAGAGTCTCAGAGTCATTACTGTGCAATAACATCCTGCTCTTCACACCTTTTTTGAATTTGTCTACACTGTTTTTGCCATTTTTCACATGTCCTGAGTGTTGTTAGTCACCTAAATGTTGAACAGAGGGTGTGTTTTACCGAAGTCAAATTCCTTGTTTGGCACGCTCAAATATGGCGAATAAAAAACTCTTGAATCTTGAATCTTGAAGATGAGGCCAGAGTAGAATTTTGGATATTGCTTGTGAAATAATGTCCTTGTCCTCTGCGATGTGGGTAGTGTACATATCCTTATGAATGGTGCGACTGTTTTTTTTTTGTGGAGGCATTCAAGTTGACGGTTTTTGGAATTCAAGGATCTGAGTTGGGTGGTAAACCAGGGTGCAGGTATAGGGAACAACACAAATATTTTTTTCCAGGGGAGTGAGGGAGGTGAGAGAGTTTGTGAGGCAGGTGGTGTAGAGAGCGTCCAGTTCGTCGGGGTTGGGAAGAGCTTCTGGAACAGGAAAATGGTCAATATGGGAGCGGCGCATGTCAATGTCCTTGGCGTTCCGAAATGGAGAGGAGAAAGTGGTCAGTTACAGGGAGAGTGGGTGTGGAGATGGGTAGGCCAAAGCAGCAAACTAAATCCAAGGTATGTCCCAGGGATGAGAATTTTCCACGGATCCGCGGATCCGGTGTTTTTTTCCGTTGAAAGTATCATTTTCGTGAATCGTGTTAATCTGTTGAGAAAATGTTGTTTATATATGGGGGGGGGGGGAGCGGCAACGTTAGCCTCGGTGACTCGCGAGCATTCGCCCGCCCGCCGCGATGGCATCTTATGGAAATCGGCTTGCCTCTGTAAATCTAACTAACTGGCAGCACTGATGCGACATCATCCGCCTTATTTTTGGCAGCATTTTGGCGCTACTTTCATCACATCATTTCTCCTTAGTTACACGGAGAACTAAGTTTTTTCACAACGCCACAAAGTGAATTTGCGATTGGGTTTTCTTCACTTGTAGACGAGTTATTTAGTTAGATAGATCTAGGGATATATATATATATATATATATATATATATATATATATATATATATATATATATATATAATATATATATATATATGTATAATCGGCCCCCCCTCCAGACCCCCGGCTACTTTTCAGTGTTTTTTCACATTTGCCATTCTCATCCCTGGTATGTCCTTTAGTGTGGGTGGAGGAATCAATTGATTGTTTTAATCCAAAACTGTCCAGGCAGGACGTACAGTCTCTGGTGAGAGGCAGGATAGGAGTTCTCCTGCAGAATTAAATTGGATGAGACAGTGGTCAAATACTAAGTGAGTTAGGAAGACAATTCACTGATAAAATCACTATGTGGCTTTGGGGAGGGACGGTAGATTGTGGCGGCGATGATTGGTGAGGGCCCAGAAAGTTAAAAAACAAGGCAGTCAAAAGATGCAAATGTGGAAACAGAGACAGACAGGACTCTCCACTGTTGCCACGGGGATAGCCGATGTAAGGAAAGCCAGGAGAACGATGGTGGTGGGCAAGGCAAAGCCTGTTGTTTATATAGCTTTGCAAAGATCATTGGTGTTTTTTATCATAGACCTGAGATAGCAAACTTTGTACACTTGTTCAACTGATTTGCCGTGGATGGATATGTCAAAAGGCTGGAGTGGGTGGCCAGGATGGGATTGTGCCAGGACTTTTGTTTTTCCAACATTGACATCCAGGCCTGCACTCTCATATGGTTCCACAAAAGCATCAGTAGAATCCTGTAGGTCAGCAGGAGAGGAGGCTTGGGCACAGCTATCATCAGCATACTGGAGTTCTGAGATGCTCGTTTCAGATGTCTGATCAGGTTTTCATGTCGAAGGCTGAAAAGACCACCATCCACCCGGTATCTGATACGTAACGCACACCAAAGTGGGGGTGAGACGTATTCACATGCAGCAGAACAGCTGCAAGATAGAGCAAGAAAAGTGTTGGCACGAGTATGCACCCCTGGTTAACTCTGGTGGCAATGAAGAATGATGGTGACGCAGAGGCACCACGAATGACAGAGCGCCTCATTCCATCATGTCGGCCCCAAACTAGTTGGACAAAGTGTCTGGGGCAGCCAAACTTCTCAAGCACTCCCCAGTGAACAGCACGAGCGACAGAATCGAAGGCTTTATGTCGGTAAAAAAAGTCATCATCATGGATTGCTGTTGTTCCCTAACTTTTTTGAGCAGCTGGCAAGAACAGCAAATCATCTCTGTGATTCCTCGGCCTGGTCGAAAACTGCTGAGACTGGGAGTACTGACTCACTGAGCTTATGAAGGCGTTTGTGAAGGACTCTTACCAGTGATGGCGAGCAGGAAGATGCCGTGATAATTTCCACAGGCAGAACGGTCGCCTTTCTTAAAGATGGTCACGATAAGTAGGTCTTGGGGTACATACTTGGATTTCCATATTGATAAGAAGACGAGGGACTCGCCTCAGTCCCCACCATGTTGGATGAGCTCAGCTGGGATGCTATCAGGACCATGAGCTTTATTGGGCTTCATCTTCTACATCGCTTCCCGTGTCTCTTCAAGAGAGGATGGGAGACTCATCCATGTTTTAATTGTATGTTGGGGAATATCATGGAGGAAGTCCACAGAAGCTTGAGAAGGGCGATGCAGAAGGTCTTCAAAATGCTCTTTTCATCGGGCAAGAATGGCGTCTTCTTCCTTCATAAGCATCTGACCATCATCAGAAATTAGTGGATGAAAGAAGGATTGGTAATGTGTTCATACCTTATGGGTGTCAAACTCAAGGCCTTCGAATTCCGAATCATATTTTCCCATTACAAATAATGGAATAAAAAGTAATCCATTCCAAGCCCAAAAAAAAGAACGCCTTTTTTAAGCATTTTTTCATTTTTGTCCAATCGCGCAACTGCAGCACACCGCTGAACGCGCAAACGTAGCGCGTCGCCGACCGCGAGCTGTCGCTGAAATTTAGAAAATATTTTTAAAGTCCTGATGTACTTTCCAAAATTTAAGTGGACATCAGTGCGCAGGGAGCTTAATTTTGTCCGATCACGCGATTGCAGCGCACCGGCGAACGCGCAACCATTGCGCGCCGCCGACCGCGCAACTGCACCGCGCTGGTCGCATTATTGTGACAGAGCGGTCGCTAAAATTTAGAAAATATTTTTAAAGTCCTAATGGACTTTCCAAAATTTGAGTGGACCTCAGTGCGCAGGGAGCTTAATTTGGTCCGATCGCGCAACCGCAGCGCGCCGGGCGCTCAGTGTCGCATTGCTTTAGGAGCGTCTTTGTGTTTTAGGATGGCTTTACTGCTCCCACTTGCTTCCTTTGGAGGCATGATTAGAGTTATTGTAATCCTCAGAGTAACGCGAACGTAATAACGAACGGAGTCAGTTGGCATGCAGGTCCTCTCGGCTCATCTCGCGAGGTTCGACAACCGAATTTCGTCCGACATCCGAAGCAAAAAAATCTTGAATTTTTTGTTTGAATACGGATTTGTTCGAGAACCGGGACGTTCGAAAACTGAGCCTCCACTGTACTTGAACAGTGTTACTAGTCTGTGATTTCAAAACTAGTTATTCATCAGTGTATTGTGTAACTTGAATAATATAAGGCCCTCATAATATAAGGTCATAATGGGCCTCCGAAGGAAACTATGACTACTATGCGGCCCGTGACAAAAATGAGTTTGACACCCCTGCCTTTCGTGGACATCAGGGACAGTGCCTCTGGGGTGGTGGTGCCCCTTTTTGAGAGGGGGGACCGGAGGGTGTGTTCCAACTACGGAGGAATCACACTCCTCAGCCTCCCTGGTGAAGTCTATTCAGGGGTGGTGGAGAGGAGGGTCCTTCGGGAGGTCAAATTTTGGATTCGGGAGGAGCAGTGTGGTTTTCGTCCTGGCCGTGGAACAGTGGACCAGCTCTATACCCTCGGCAGGATTCTCGAAGGTGCATGGGAGTTCGCTCAACCAGTCCACATTTGTTTTGTGGACCTGGAGAAGACGTTCGACCGTGTCCCTCAGGGAGTTCAGTGGAGGGTGCTTCAGGAGTACGGGGTGCCGAACCAACTGATAAGGGTGGTTTGGTCCCTGTATCATCGATGCCAGAGTTTGGTCCGCATTTCCGGCAGTAAGTCGGATTCGTTCCCATTGGGGGTTGGACTCCGCCAAGGCTGCCCTCTGTCACCGATTCTGTTCATAACTTTTATGGACAGAATTTCTAGTCGCAGCCGAGGCGTTGAAGGTGTCCGGTTTGGTGACTTCAGTATTGCATCTCTGCTTTTTGCAGACGTGGCTCCTTCAAGCCGTGATCTCCAGCTCTCACTGGAGCGGTCCGCAGCCGAGTCGGAAGCGGTTGGGATGAAAGTCAGCACCTCCAAATCTGAGACCATGGTCCTCAGTCGGAAAAGGGTGGAATGCCCTCTCCAGATCGGGGATGAGATCCTGCCCCAAGTGGAGGAGTTCAACTATTTTGGCGTCTTGTTTGCGAGCAAGGGCAGGATGGAGTGTGAGATCGCCAGGCGAATCAGTGCAGCGTCTGCTGTGATGAGGTCTCTGTACTGGTCGGTCGTGGTGAAGAGGGAGCTGAGCTGAAAGGCAACACTCTCAATTTACCGGTCAATCTACGCTCCTACCCTCACCTATGGTCACGAGCTATGGGTCGTGACCGGAAGGACAGGATCCCGGATACAAGCAGCCGAAATGAGTTTCCTCCACAGGGTGTCCGGCCTCTCCTTAAGAGATAGGGTGATAGGGTTTTTGTTCATTTCTGCACCCAATTCTGTTCATATCCTCTACAGTACTGAAAATCTCCCAGCAAAAGTTAATTTGATTCTTAATTCGAGGTAAAATAATTGCAGAATAAAACAGATTTACAATATCAGAATATATTTCGATGGTTCATCGTCTTGAGTGAATGTGAGAGCTTTAGGGGGATACCAATTGTCTGATTTTAAAGCAGTAACTCTTTGATTGCTAGCCCAGTTTTTTTATCACCAAAATAAAAAAAAAACAGGTCGGGGCAACTGACCACAGGGCAACCGGCGGGTAGTGTACAGCAGTGGTCCCCAACCTTTTTTGCGCCACGAACCGGTTACATGTCAGAAATATTTTCGCGGACCGGCATTTATATAAATAAATAATACATTTATATAAATAAATAAATAATACATTTATAATAAATATATAAATACGATGAAATAAAATGATACGACTGACATAAAAACAAGTACAAATGACAAAAATAAAACTCACCATTACGTTGAATTAGTGGGAGCACTGAGTTTGTTTCTCAGAAACGAGCCGGTCCCATCTAGACGTAATCGGAGACAATGACACCCGAAGTGATTAAGGTTTGTCTTTTATTGCAGGATGCTTGTTCTCCATGTGTTGAAGCAGTTTTGAATACTTCATTGCCTGGTTAGTTAGCCTGTCGCCACATATTAGCTTTGCGGGCTCGACTGGGGAAACATGTCACGTGAATTAATGAATTAATTGATCGTCGATAATTTTTTTTTTTTCTGTGCGGCTTGGCGGCCCGGTACCAAGTGACCCACGGACCGGTACCGGTCCGCGGCCCGGTGGTTGGGGACCACTGGTGTACAGGATAGCAGTGTGGGGCAACAGATGGGTAGCATACCGGGTTGGAACGTGGCAAGAAGGTAGGGCAACAGACCAGGCAACAGACCGAAGTGACACAGACCGAACTGACACAGGGCTGCGTATGTGGGGTTTATATAGGTAGTCTAACGAATTTGGAGCAGATTTGGAAATGAGCCGTAGGTGCGGGCAGTCGGCGTAAATGCTGCTGACGGGATGGGAGGGGCAGGAGGGATGAGCTGTCCAGAGAAGTGGTCATGCAGATGCATGACAACATCAGCTATGATCTCATTCTCCTTTATTTTGCAAACACAATATTTAACAAAACAAATGAACATAGTTGGTATGAATATGGCATCTAGCTTCAGTCTTTGTATTGGGACTAAAAAACGCCACTGGTCTATCTCACAAGGCTGAAACGGTTTAATAACCAATTCATCGCTCATTTTATTTTATTTATTATTTATTATTTATGGTTTGTGCCTTCTTGTTTTTGTTTTGTGTCGCCTACTTGTATGTCTCGTCACCGTGGGATGGAGGAAACGGAATTTCGGTTTCTTTGTGTGTCTTGACATATGAAGGGATTGACAATAAAGCTGACTTTGACTTTGACTTTGACTTTGAGGTGATTCTATTAAGTCACTTGATTGCCTTTGATAACATTGTTTATTCTGACTTAAGTGATTTATCGGTGTTAACAGGCCTGTTCTAGGCATACTTTCCCACGACATGTTAATTTGAGACTCATTGTGGGCTTTCCGACCCAATCATTGCCTTTCCATATATTACAAATAGTCCCCGAAAAGTTTCATTTAACAAGGGTAGAAAAAAATGTCTTTGTTTTGTAACTGTTAGGGTAGTGCTCACTCTAACTTAGTTTGCAAGAACCACACTGGAGACAAGTTAGTCGTTTCAAACACCTGCAGGCGGAGAGTTCACTCGTCGCTGTGCTTACAGCGATGGTCGAATGAAGTCTGAAGTCAGGCCTCATCAGGTGCATATTTATTGAGAAGAAACACAGTGGGGTTGAAAGTGGGGGTGTTGGAACACAGGATGGGGTGAAGCCGGTCCCCTGCTGATCATAGCAGGGGGCCTTTTACGACTTTGTGGAAACAAAGCAACTTTGATTGCTTCCTCTGCAGCTAGTCAATCAGGTGAAATAGGTAAATTATTACAGGTTACATTCCAACATACTCATACGATGAAGATATTCTGCAAACCCTAACAGTAACCTTTTTGTGTCTACTGTTGCATGATCGATTTTAAAACAGCATTTCGGATCCTCAAGATTGTTTTCCAAAGAGTTTTTTAAGTCTAACTACAAAATGTGTTTATCTTTCATAATATGACAAAAACAAAAGTCAAAATTTTTGTCACTTTTTAGGAAAAATCACTGTTTACAGTGACTGTAAGATACACCTGATTTTGTCAAAACACTGGATATATGTTTTCACAACAATTTTAAACTAACAGTGTTTCCTCATGAATAAAAGCCCTGTGTTTTGATTAGTTTGATCCATCCCTGTCATGAAACAATTCAGTAGGCATGTGTTACAACTGAGGAAAGTAATCAGGATCATTAATATTTCAGACTCTGCCACACCCTCCCGACTGTTATTCAATCACAGCTCCTGTTCCACTCTGCATTTTATGTTACCATTATTTATTTACTGATGTAGAAGATGGCAGGACATTCATGGTGCCGGGGAGGTCGGACATGAGCCGCAGGGCTTCTCATCGAGCAGGAGGCTGTATTGTGGGGGTAGAGGTTTACTAAGCATCTGCGCCTTGTCCTCTATTGCCTTGTACAGTGCAAAACAGAAAGAGGTCATGTTAAAATTTGTATCAGGTCACCATGAAAAAGCTTTCCCGGATAAAAATATTTATTGTGATCACTCAGTGCGTTTATTTTGCTTAACCCTGAAATATGAAAGGCATGTCAAGAATGACCCCAAGTTCCTTTTATTTTTATTTTGTTCATAATTCTATATTTTTACAGTTTAATCTTTTATGACTTCCTCAAATACGTTATCTTTGCCACAAGGACATTTGGAATTGTTTCGAACTGTTATAGTTGAAAAATAATTGCATTTTTCCTAGC
The DNA here is from genome assembly GCF_901709675.1 of Syngnathus acus. NCBI lineage: Eukaryota > Metazoa > Chordata > Actinopteri > Syngnathiformes > Syngnathidae > Syngnathus > Syngnathus acus. The sequence goes on from NC_051094.1 coordinate 18,876,058, forward strand.
CCTACAACCTCTCATTAAATAACAGAAAAACAAATTAAGCAATCACATAATAAACATAACCAATCTTCCTTTTGGTTCACAAAAGATATTGTTTAATTTTTGTACACCAATACAGGGAAAATTATTCATACCCCTCTTTTCGTAACAGAAAAACCATAATGACCACTACTGTAACTATGAGTTAGAGCCTCTGGCAACTGCCTCGTTTGCCTCTTATATTGACTCAGTTGATAATTTCACAAATGATTTCAGTGACGCTTTCTTAAACGCTCTCGGTTTTATGTCTTAAAACTCATCCGAGGAGGCTTACGCGGATGAAATTTGCACACTTAAACAGGAAGCTTGAGCTAAAATGGCATATAACTAAACTTGAAGTTTTACTTCAAATATTTGGACCTGGGTGGGTCAGTGACGCACTGGTGAGCACGTCCGCCTCACAGTTAGGAGGGTGCGTGTTCGATTCCACCTCCGGCCCTCCCTGTGTGGAGTTTGCATGTTCTCCCCGTGCCCGCGTGGGTTTTTTACGGGCACTCCGGTTTCCTCCCACATCCCAAAAAACATGCTTGGTAAGCCGATTGAGCACTCTCGGTGTAAGTGCGAGTACGGATGGTTGTTCGTCTCTCTGTGCCCCGCGATTCGCTGACAACCGGTCCAGGTTGTCCCCCGCCTACTGCCCGATGACTGCTAGAGGAGGCTCCAGCATGCCCACGACCCCCGTGGGGACAAGCGGTATAGAAAATGGAAGATAAAAGTGTTAAATGTGAATTCAAACAGCCTGTAATGTTCCTTTAATGCTCCACAGGCTTCCTACGACTAAAACACCCCCAGCAGTTCATCATTTTGGATATTTTGACCTCGATTTCTTTTGCCCGAACACACTCACTGAATGCAAAACCACTCAAAACCACTTGTATTCAGTGTTGAGAGTTGATAATGACAATGTTGTCAGTCTTCTTTTTTGTTATCAAAGTGATTTTTTAAGCAGTTTATGCTTTACATTCAAATTAAGCTAATGATTTTTTCGATAAATGTCTTGTGTCCTATGAACTCAATGGAGGACAATTCATTAATGACAATGTTGTACTTCATGCACAAAACTCTTTATTCGTAATTAGGGTTGCCACAAATTAACATTATGTTTGTCAACTAATCACAAACAGAATTCACAATTAGTCAACTATTCTAATCAGACGTGAATCGAGTCATACTGCACCAGCAGTATTACCATCGCTATCTTACAGACAATTAAGTAGTACATTCAATTTTGAATGAACTTTGCAGTTTGTACCAGTATTCCTGATATTTTTATAATTGAGCGAGCAACTGAAATTTAATTTAATTTTGCCGTAAATGTTTAGTCCATTTTAAAATGAAATAAACAACTATATACTGTCCAGAGTTGCACTAGTACTATGAAACTATCCATCCATCCATCTTCTTCCGCTTATCCGGGGTCGGGTCGCGGGGGCAGCAGCTTTTGGAGGGACTCACAGACTTCCCTCTCCCCAGCCACTTCATCCAGCTCATCCCGGGGGATCCCAAGGCGTTCCCAGGCCAGCTGAGAGACATAGTCTCTCCAGCGCGTCCGGGATCGTCCCCGGGGTCTCCTACCGGTGGGACATGCCCGGAACACCTCCCCAAGGAGGCGTCCAGGAGGCATTCTGATGAGATGCCCGAGCCACCTCATCTAGCTCCTCTCAACGTGGAGGAGTAGCGACTCTACTCCGAGTCTCTCCCGGATGACCGAGCTTCTCACCCTATCTCTAAGGGAGAGCCCGGATATCCTGCGGAGAAAACTCATTTCGGCCGCTTGTATCCGGGATCTCGTTCTTTCGGTCACGACCCATAGCTCGTGACCATAGGTGAGGGTAGGAGTGTAAATCGACCGGTAAATTGAGAGCTTTGCCTTTTGGCTCAGCTCTCTCTTTACCACGACGGACCGGTACAGAGTCCACATTACTGCCGACGCTGCACCGATACGCCTGTCGATCTCGCGCTCCATCCTACCCTCACTCGTGAACAAGACCCCAAGATACTTGAACTCCTCCACTTGGGGCAGGATCTCATCCCCGATCCGGAGAGGGCATTCCACCCTTTTCCAACCGAGGACCATGGACTCGGATTTGGAGGTGCTGACCCTCATCCCGACCGCTTCACACTCGGCTGCGAACAGCTCCAGTGAGAGCTGGAGATCATTGCCTGAGAAGCCAACAGCACCACGTCGTCTGCAAAAAGCAGAGACGCGATGCTGAGGTCCCCAAACCGGACCCCCTCAACGGCTCGGCTGCGCCTAGAAATTCTGTCCATAAAAATTATGAAGAGAATCGGTGACAAAGGGCAGCCTTGGCGGAGTCCAACCCTCACTGGGAACGAATCCGACTTACTGCCGGAAATGCGGACCAAACTCTGGCATCGGTGATACAGGGACCGAACCGCTCGGCACCCTGTACTCCCGAAGCACCCTCCACAGAACCTCCCATGGGACACGGTCGAACGCCTTCTCCAAGTCCACAAAACACATGTGGACTAGTTGGGCGAACTCCCATGCACCCTCGAGGATCCTGCCGAGGGTGTAGAGCTGGTCCACTGTTCCACGGCCAGGACGAAAACCACACTGCTCCTCCTGAATCCGAGGTTCGACCTCCCGACGGACTCTCCTCTCCAGCACCTCTGAATAGATCTTACCAGGAAGGCTGAGGTGTGATTGCCCTGTAATTGGAACACACCCTCCGGTCCCCCTTCTTAAAGAGGGGAACCACCACCCCAGTCTGCCAATCCGATGTGTCAGCCTACATCAACAAATGCTCCGAGGACGTCAGCACCACTAAGAACATCATCACCCGAGCCAACCAACGACCCTGGATGACTGAGGAGGTACGTCATACGCTACGAGCACGGAACTCAGCCTTCAAGTCTGGCGACAAGGAGGCACTGAGGACAGCGAGAGCCAACTTGAACCGTGCCATCAGGCTAGCGAAGCGAAGCCACAGTCGAAAAATTCAGGATTTTTTCCACGACGCCAATAACACCAGGAGTATGTGGCAAGGCATACGGGCGATCACGGACTACAACTTACCCTCCCCCCCGGTGGGTGAGGTTGATGCTGACTTCCTAAATGGTCTAAATAACTTCTTTGGGCGTTTTGAGGCACTAAACAGCACTCCTGCAGTTAAAACTGTTCCCCACCAGGAAGAGGAGGCCCTCTGCCTTGACTCAGCCGACGTGTGGAAGACTCTGAGAAGACTCAACCCACGTAAGGCCCCAGGCCCCGACAACATACCTGGGATGTGCAGGCCAGCTGGCTGGTGTCATCACAGACATTTTTAACATCTCGCTGGACCAAGCCAAAGTGCCAGTATGCTTCAAGGCTGCCTCCATCATTCCGGTGCCGAAGAAACCTCAAATCACCTCATTGAATGACTACAGACCTGTGGCACTGACTCCCATCATGATGAAGTGCTTCGAAAGGCTGCTCAAAGAACACATCGTCTCCAGACTCCCCCCAACATTCGATCCGTTCCAGTTTGCCTACCGGCAGAACCGCTCTACTGAGGATGCCATCTCCTCCGTTCTTCACCTGAGCCTGGCTCACCTGGAGGAGAGGAACACCCACGTGCGGTTGCTGTTCCTGGACTTCAGCTCAGCGTTTAACACCATCATTCCACAACATCTGGTGGAAAAACTGGAACACCTGGGCTTCAGCACCCCCCTTCGAAACTGGCTGCTAGACTTCCTCACCAACAGACCTCAGTCAGTCCGGGTCGGACAGAACACCTCAGATGTCATCACCCTCAGCACAGGCTCCCCTCAGGGCTGCGTCCTGAGCCCCCTGCTGTTCACCCTGATGACACACGACTGCGCCCCCAGGTTCACCACCAATCACATCGTGAAGTTTGCAGACGACACAACGGTGGTGGGCCTCATCAGGGACAACTACGACCTGGACTACAGAGAGGAGGTGGAGCAGTTGGTGGGCTGGTGCAGAGAAAATAGCCTGATCCTGAATGTGGAGAAGACGAAGGAGATCATCGTCGACTTCAGGAAGAACCAGCCTCACCACGCTCCACTGATCATCAACAGCTCAGCTGTGGAGGTGGTCAGCAGCACTAAATTCCTGGGAGTCCACATCACAGACGACCTCACCTGGACTGTGAACACCACAACACTGGTCAAGAGGGCACAGAAGCGCTTGTACTTCCTGCGGAGGATGAGGAGAGCCCACCTGCCCCCACCCATCATGAGGACGTTCTACCGAAGCACCATAGAGAGCATTCTGACAAGCTGTCTCTCGGTGTGGTGTGGAGGTTGCAGCGCCTCCGATTGGAAGAACCTGAGGAGAGTGGTGAGGACAGCAGAGAGGATCATCGGGGCTCCTCTTCCCTCCATTCAGGACTTGTCATCCCAGCGCTGCGTGTCCCGAGCCCGTAATATTATCAGTGACCCATCACACCCCACCATGGACTGTTCTCCCTGCTGCCCTCTGGGAAGAGGTTTCGCAGCATCCGCTGCAGGTCCACCAGGTTCTGCAATAGTTTTTTCCCTGCTGTCGTCAGACTGTTGAACATTCAAACGTAGCATTCCTCTGCACACTTGTAAATACTGCTTTTGTCTCCTGCACTGTTTACATACTTTATCACTGCTGCACTTTGTACTTTATAATTATCTTATTTCATATTTTTATATAGAATGTCACTTTTTAACCAGCCGAAATACCACTACATTGTTGAAAGCCGTATGAAACGAAATTTCGTTTTGTGTACACCTAGTGTTGACAAAATGACAATAAAGTTTGTCTAAGTCTAAGATGTCCACGCAATGTTGTAGAGGCGTGTCAGCCATGACAGCCCCACAACATCCAGAGCCTTTAAGAACTCCGGGCGGATCTCATCCACCCCTGGGGCCCTGCCACAGAGGAGTTTTTAACTACCTCAGTGACTTCGACCCCAGAGATTGGAGTCTCCAGGCCCTGCTTCCACAATGGAAGGCGTGTAGGTGGAATTGAGGAGGTCTTCGAAGTGTTCTCCCCACCCGAGTCAAGGTCAGAAGCACGCCATCTAAACTGTAAACAGTGTTGACGTTGCACTGCTTCCCCCTCCTGAGACGCCGGATGGTGGACCAGAATTTCCTCGAAGCCGTCCGGAAGTCATTCTCCATGGCCTCGCCAAACTCCTCCCACGCCCGGGTTTTTGCCTCAGCAACCGCCGAAGCCGTGTTCCGCTTGGCCATCCGGTACCTGTCAGCTGCCTCCGGAGTCCCGCAGGCCAAAACGGCCCGATAGGACTCCTTCAGATTGACGGCATCCCTTACCGCCGGTGTCCACCAGCGGGTTCGGGGATTGCCGCCACGACAGGCACCAACAACCTTATGGCCACAGCTCCGGTCGGCTGCCTCAACAATGGAGGCGCGGAACATGGTCCACTCGGACTCAATGTCCCCCGCCTCCCCCGGGACGTGGGAAAAGCTCTGTCGGAGGTGAGAGTTGAAGCTCTTCCTGACAGGGGATTCTGCCAGACGTTCCACGCAGACCCTCACAGAGCGTTTGGGTCTGCCAGGTTGGACCGGCATCTTCCCCCACCATTGGAGCCAACCCACCACCAGGTGGTGATCAGTTGACAGCTCCGCCCCTCTCTTCGCCCGAGTGTCCAAAATATGCGGCCGCAAATCTGATGACATGACTACAAAGTCGATCATCGAACTGCAGCCTAGGGTGTCCTGGTGCCAAGTGCACACATGGACACCCTTGTGTTTGAACATGGTGTTCATTATAGAAAATCCGTGTCGAGCACAGAAGTCCAATAATAGAACACCGCTCGGGTTCAGGTCGGGGGGGCGGTTCCTCCCAATCACGCTCTTCCAGGTCTCACTGTCATTGCCCACGTGAGCATTGAAGTCACCCAGTAGAACAATGGAGTCCCCAGAAGGAGCGCTCTCCAGCACTTCCTCCAGGGACCCCAAGAAGGGTGGGTACTCTGAGCTGCTGTTTGGTGCATAGACACAAACAACAGTCAGGACCCATCGCCCCACCCGAAGGCGGAGGGAGGCTACCCTCTCGTTCACCGTGGTGAACCCCAATGTGCAGGCGCCCAGCCGGGGGGCAATAAGTATACCCACAGCTGCTCGACGCCTCTCACCGTGGGCAACTCCAGAGTGGAAGAGAGTCCAGCCCCTCTCGAGAGGGCTAGTACCCAAACTGTGTGAGGAGGGAAGTCCGACGATGTCTAGTCGGAACTTTTCTGCCTCGCACACCAGTTCGGGCTCCTTTCCAGCCAGAGAGGTGACATTCCATGTCCCAAGAGCCAGCTTCTGCAGCCGGGGATCGGACCGCCAAGGTCCCTGCCTTTGGCCGGCGCCCAGCTCGCAATGCACCCGACCCCTTTGGCCTCTCCCACAGGTGGTAAGCCCATGGAAAGGGGGGACCCACGTTCCCTTTTTGGGCTGTGCCCGGCCGGGCCCCATGGGCGAAGGCCCGGCCACCAGACGCTCGCCTTCAAGCCCCACCTCGTGCTATGAAACTATCTATACAGTAATCCCTTGCTATATCACAATTCACCTTTCACGGTCTCGCTGCTTCACAGATTTTTTTTCACAGTGCATTGTGTTATGGCTTCAGAAGAAAAAGACACTACAGAGCGGAGTCAGGCCGCAGCAGCACACTCAGAGGCGCAGTGAAATATGTGAGTCACTATTTGTCATACTATATAGTACGTACTTTGTATTGATTGTTAAAATTATTGTTTTACTGTAGTTATTTGTAAGAAAGTGTTTACTTCTCCTTGTTAAACAAATGCTTGGACCTGAAAACAGGTTTTGTTCTTTGGTTTCAAAGTTCTGCCTATATAATAACGGTAAAAATAAAAAAGGTTTGTACTTCACAGATTTCGCCTATCACGGGTTCTTTTTGGAACGTAACCTCAGCGAAAAAATAAAAGATGAAGAGTAATGTAATTTTTTTAGCTCTATAAATTACCATATTGTAAAGAACCAGGTTACGTGTGTTATTGTTGTGTTGCTTTACTTGCGTGTGTGCGTCTCACTCTCAACACATGTACCAGAGGAGTATTACTCTTTTAAATAAGGGGAAAAGAACCACTTTTGTCATTTCCTAAGCAACAATGAAGGACATAGCAAGCACAGCTAATTTATTCTTGGTAAAAAAGAATAGGAAGCGATTATCCTGTTCAAAGTTTGTGAATATCAAGCAAATACTGAATGATCGGCTTGTACCATGTCATGAGCAGATGAACTTGGCTATTTAGAAATGGTGGTATTCTCCTGGGGAAAGTGATGGTGCTTGCTGGTTAAGTAGATTAGGTTAGAGTTGGGGTGGAGGGGCTAGGATCCAGCTGGAAACGAAACTGATATGCGTTCACAAAAAAAAAAAAAAACAGGTACACCCACAACAACCACCCCGTCCCATCCCCCGGATAACCCTCTTCCCAGCCCACCTCCCTCAAGGCTGGTGCCACCATCAACCTTGAACTCTGATTTGACCTTGTCTATGAAGGCTACCCTGCCCGCTGTGTGCCACCCCCACCTTTATTTTCCTCTTCTGCTCAATAACTCTTCCTCTTAGAGCTGCAGCAACATTTCACGGCAGCAGAAATGCACAGAAGAGAGAAAGAAAGGCACAAATGTTACTGTTACTTACTGTGGCGGAAACAATTTGAAAATGAGTGATGCTTTTTGAGGCCCATGGGGCACTTGTGTCTTTCTCACTGTCCCTCTTGCTCTCTTACTCTATCTGTGCAGGAGGAGGGGGGATAGCATAAAGGAACAAGCCCAACAACAGCGGATTTTGAAAGAGCTAACCAGTGGGTGGATTAAGTATGTCATTGAATGGGGTTCTGTTGTAAATGGCAGGGCGGGGTGGGTTTTCATCCCCATCTGGTCTTTTTAAAGAATACTTTGTGGTAATTACCCCCCAGACAGCATTGTAGAGCGCCCAAGCCGTCTGACCAGGTGCCTGCAAGTCCCGCTGCGTCCAGCTATTCAAAGGCACTGCATGCTATCCTGTAGAAAATCCAAGGTCACCACCTGATTTTTCTGTACTACCACAACACCTACTTTTTTTTTTTTAACAAAGCCTGATCCCAACACACCAACGGTGTCATTTTTAAATATAAAGAATGAAACTGGTGTGAACATTCTGCTATATAAAAATTCTAGGCAGAAAAGGGGAAAAAAATGCAATATTACGCACGAAAAAGGTCATCCCAAAAGCTCACCTTGATAATCAAGAATGTAACAATAAATGGCTAGATCACTTGAGGGCTGCCTGTAAGCTCCCTGGAGAGTTCTCTCAGCTGCTGCTCTCTTCAGAGAAGAAAGTGTCTGCTTGCCACTCTTGACCCTCTTAAGGAAGAAGACAAGTCCAAATAATGCTTCTGGTAAAATCCCCGAGGGTCTTACTATGAGTTTTTCTTTTCATGGTGGAAAATACTCTACATGGACATGATTGATTTCCCCTCATGATATTATAGGATTCTCTTTCTGTTGATCAGTCCTCACTCTTTTTTAAAATAAGTTTAATGGAAATAAATCACAGTGTTTGTTTACCTTGGTTACAATAATACACCCTTAAAAATGCTTGGTTAAAAATTGGACTGACCCAGGAACTGTGTCAATGTGACCCAATTTTCAGTCGTTTTGCAAAAGAAAAAAAAAAAAAGGGTTGTACAAATAAATGGACGTTCAAATCAACCCAACTCCCTGGATTGGTCCAATTTGTAAGATGAAATGGGTTGTTTTTAACTCAGCATTTTTAAGGCTACATCCATTCACCAAATAAAAATGCACGTTGATTTAAGATTGTGGTTTGGGCTTAACTGTATGTTAACTATGAGTTTACAATGAAAGTGGTTTATAAAAAAATATAAACATTGTAAACTTAGTCTGTGGTCCTTTGCCTCCCAGCCGTGTTCAACCCAGTATGTCAGTAACAACAGGTCCTTGACCTTTGCCACTGACACGTATAGAAGGCCCCTGTGCACTCATCAGCTTTTCAACATTATTCATGAATGAGCATAAAGAGCCTGGTGGCCTTAAAAGTGCTACTGACAGGAATAATTTATCAGTGGGACCAAGGCTCATTCATTGTCCCTCCTCAGGATGGAGCAAAAGGTTAGTTGTAGTTTTGAATCTGCAAATATTTTTAATTTGAATGTCCTGTAGTTATCAACAAACCTTCAGTTTTTTTGTCAGTATTCTTGTTTAAACTTATTTTTTAAAAAACAAACAAATGAGTCTGTTAGATTAGAAGTCTCAAGAGGAAAAAACATTTTGCCCTCCAAAAATCAATAAATTGTCTTTATTTCAGTTTGTACCGGCCCCCCTGGAATGGGAAACCTTCACTTGTCAATGTTTCGCTGTATCTAACTACAAAGGAAATGCACACTCGTAAATTGTCATACGGAGGATAGACCGGTGACTGCTGTGCGCCTAGCAGCAGTGCTGGCACCATTGCCAAATAGGGGGTGCCTGTAAATTATGTTGTTCACCTACGTATGTATGAAGGAATAAAGCCAAGTTCAGTTGAAACATCAAAAGAAGGTATTGGTTGAAAACTATTTGTTGGCGTAAATCCAAAAGGGCCAAAAAAGAACCCGGCCTTGTGATGAAGCAGATGATGATTTTGAGCTGATGGTCACAGGACCAGATAAAATATTAATCAACTTATCATGTCAAGTTGAATTTTACGTATTTCAAACATTAATAACACGACAAGATTCAAGAATACAAACAACAATACTAACAAACAACTACAAATATATTTTTGGGTTAGAAATGAAAGGGGAGAAGCAAAACAAATCAAATTACAACCTCCCACAATACCACTGTGCTATACTGTATATAAAGTCACCCATTGTTCTTAACTAAATAACTATAAATTAGACTTTATAGGTTCGGTTGATACAAATTAGATACAAATATCCTTCTATTTATATTAAAATACAAGAAAAAACACAAAGACAAAACTATTATACTCTATCACTCTTTGTTTATATAAGTACGTATATAGTGTATTTTAACAATAGATACTGTAGAGCAGGGGACAGCAACCCTTTTGGAAACAGGGAACTACTTCTTGGATATATAATAATGCGAATGGCTATGATACACACTTTTCAAATTATCTGAAATTGTATCTTATTAATAACAATTAATCCAATTAATACACTGATCATAATGATTTGTCACATAAACTATCAACAATGATTTAACAATGTAGGAAAAATATACATTAATCCTCAATGTGCACAACTAAATTCCTTTAAAGGTCCGCCAATTGTTTACACTTTCAAATGATCATTTATGCTACCAAATCACAATTTCAAATACTATGAGCTATTTTTAGAACAGGCCTGTGAGTTACTAATGCTACCTTGTGTTCTCAGGCACTATATCGGTGTCCCCTAGTGTGGATCATGTGTGTTTCCTTCTAGAGGAGAGTGAAAGGAGTTACACTCGAAAACCAAAAATTTAATGAGACTATGCTGAACGTCTGGAAAAGTAAAAGAAATGAAGAATTCTATTACTGAAAACAGATGCAACAGTATTTACAAGTTGTATTGCATTTTACCCTTGTGTTGATCAGACAACAATTTTATGATTAAAATAAAGCTTCATTTTTAACTAGAAAATGCAATTTTTGGAGAAATTGCGTGTGAAGGCGAAGACTATGAATTGGAATTTAAAAATAATTTCACCAAAATGTTTTTAAATTTGGAACAAAACGAAAACTACAGGTTCAAGAGGTTCACTTTGGAGTGCAAAAGTTGAAACGGGGTGAATCGGACAAAAATTGTAAAAGTTAGAGCAAATCTTTTATTTAGGTCACTTCTGGTTTCATTTAGGGCACTTCTTGTTGAAATTAGGTCACTTCCGGTTTATTTGGGGCACTTCCAGTTTAGCTGAGGTCACTTCCGGTTCATTGGGGTTCACTTCCGGTTTAAAAAGGTCACTTCCGGTTTATTTGTGTCACTTCCGGTTTGATTTGGGGCACTTCCGGTTTATTTGGGGCACTTCTGGTTTGATTTGGGGCACTTCCGGTTTGATTTGGGGCACTTCCGATTCACTTACTGTTAAAATTGGGGCACTTCTGGTTCACTTCCTGGTCATATAGGGTCACTTCCTGCTCATTTTGGGGCCCTTGTTTGTTTTGGGGCACTTCCGGTTCACTTTGTGTTCATTTTGGGGCACTTCTGGGTCAATCCAAGATGGCCGCCACACTGCTGACGTGGGAGTGAAGGGGTGAATTTAGAAGCATAGTGGAAGTGGGGGTGAAGGGGGTGAATATGGTAAGCATAAGGTGAACAAAGTGAATAAAGTTGGAATGGGTTGAATCGGTAGAAAAATGTAGAAATTAGAAGGGAAAAAACAAATTTTGGAGAATTTGCGTGAATTTCAAATTTTGGAATTTTTGGTAAATGGGAAGTTGTGGAATAGGTAGGCAAAAGCTGAACAGTTGAAAGTTGGAACGGGTAGAAATTAGAAGAAAAAAACGAAATTATGGAGCATTTGGCGTGAATTTAAAATTTGAACATTTTTTGGGAAGTGGGAAATTGTGGAAGAGGTAGGCAAAAGATGAAGAGTTGAAAGTTGGAATGAGTTGAATCGGTTTTGGTGGCCATTGCCTTCACACAATAAAGTGAATGATGTAGTATAACATATGTGTGAAGGCCATCGCCTTCACACAATAATAAACTGAATGGTGTAGAATAACTTGTGTGAAGGCCATCGCCTTCACACAATAATAATAAAGTGAATGGTGTAGAATAATATATGTGTGAAGGCCATCGCCTTCACACAATAATAATAATAAAGTGAATGGTGTAGAATAACATGTGTGAAGGCCATCGCCTTCACACAATTAGTCTGAGCTCCTCGCCTCCCTTCCCAAAAAAGATTGAAACACAGTGGAGAACCCAAATGCTAAAAACCTAATGAAATAAAATCTTTTCATGAGTCATTTAGATCAGTGGTCCCCAACCTTTTTTGCACCACGGACCGGTTACGTGTCAGAAATATTTTCGCGGACCGGCCTTTATATAAATAAATATATTTATATATTTATTATTTAAATATTTATATATATAAATAGGATGAAATAAAATGATACGACTGGCATAAAAACAAATATAAACCACATAAAAATAAAACGTTGAATTAGTGGGAGCACCGAGCTCTTTTCTCAGAAATGAGCCGTTCCCATCTAGGCGTAATCGGAGACAATGACAGTGGTTTGGCTTTAAATGCAGGATGCTTGGTCTCCATGTGCCGAAGCAGGTTTGAAGGCTTCATTGCCTCGTTAGCTAGCCTTTCAAAGTCAAAAGTCAAAGTCAAAGTCAGCTTTATTGTCAATCCCTTCATATGTCAAGACACACAAAGAAACCGAAATTCCGTTTCCTCCATCCCACGGTGACGAGACATACAAGTAGGCGACACAAAACAAAAACAAGAAGGCACAAACCATAAATAATAAATAATAAATAAAATAAAATGAGCGATGAATAAATAATAGACCAATAACCCATTAAATAAGAGGGGCAAAACCGAGCCAGTGTGCATACAGCAGACAGCAAGAACAGGACGCTACGCTGAAAGGGGGAGCGAGTTCAGGATCCTAACAGCCTGGAGTATGAAGCTGTTGGAGAGTCTGGTGGTGCGGGAGCGCAGGCTCCTGTACCGCCTCCCAGAGGGCAGAAGTTCAAACAAAGAGTGAGCGGGGTGACTCACATCACTCACAATCTTGGTCGCCTTGCGGGTGAGATGGGAGGTGTAAATGTCCTTCAAGGAGGGGAGAGAAGCACCAATAGTCTTACTAGCCGTTTTCACTATGCGCTGCAGGGCCTTCAAGTCGTAGTCAGTGCAGCTGCCACCCCAGACAGCAATACAGCTGGAGAGGACGCTCTCAATGGTGCCGCGGTAAAAAGTAGTCATGACGGCCGGAGGAGCCCCCGCTCGCCTGAGTTTCCGAAGGAAGTACAGGCGGCGCTGGGCCTTCTTCGCCAGCGATGCGGTGTTGGTGGACCAGGAGAGATCCTCACTGATGTGCACCCCCAGGAACCTGGCGCTGCTCACTCTCTCCACCACAGCACCGTCGATGGTCAGCGGCAGGTGTTGGGCGTGACCCTTCCGGAAGTCAACAACAATCTCCTTGGTCTTGTCGACGTTCAGCAGGAGGTTGTTGTCCCTGCACCACGCGGTCAGAAGGTCAACCTCCAGCCTGTATTGAGTCTCGTCTCCCTTGGTGATGAGACCCACCAGAGTCGTGTCGTCAGCAAACTTCACTATGCGGTTGCCGCTGCAGGTGGCAGCGCAGTCATGCGTCAGGAGGGTGAAGAGCAGCGGACTGAGCACGCAGCCTTGGGGGGCCCCTGTGCTCAGCGTGATGCTGGCGGAGATCTTGTCGCCAACACGTACCACCTGTGGCCTCTGACAGAGGAAGTCCAGTAGCCAGTTGCAGAGGCAGGTACTGAGTCCCAGCTTGTCAAGTTTGCTGATGAGACGCTGTGGCACAATGGTGTTGAAGGCAGAACTGAAGTCCATAAACAGCAACCTCACATACGAGTCCCTCCCCTCCAGGTGGGTGAGGGCCGAGTGGAGGGCAGAGCAGATGGCATCCTCAGAGGACCGTTTGGCTCGGTACGCAAACTGGAAGGGGTCAATGGTGGGGGGGAGAACTGACCGGATGTGCTCCATGACAAGCCGCTCAAAGCACTTCATGATGATGGGCGTAAGTGCCACGGGGCGGTAGTCATTGAAGCAGGACGGAGCAGGCTTCTTCGGCACAGGTACGATGGTGGCAGCTTTGAAACACGACGGGACGATGGCCTGCTGCAGGGAAGTGTTAAAGATGTCCGTGAAGACACCCGTCAGCTCACCAGCGCAGTCCTTCAGCGCTCGACCCGGGATGTTGTCCGGGCCCGCCGCCTTACGGATGTCGATAGCGGCAAGCGTCCTCCTCACGCTGTCGGCGGAGAGGCACAGGGGCAGCTCGTGGGAAGGGGGAGTGGCCTTCAGCGGGCAAGTGCTGTTCTGAGCGTCGAAGCGAGCAAAGAAGCGGTTGAGGTCATTGAGCAGACGGATGTCGCCTTCACAGCTCTGCGGCGCGGGCTTGTAGTCCGTGATGGTCTGAATGCCCTGCCAAAGGCTCCGTGCGTCCCTGCTGTCCTTGAAGTGGGCGGTAATTTTGCACGAGAACGCCCTCTTCGCTTCTTTGATGCCCCGGGACAGGTCGGCCCTCGCAGTCCTCAAGCCAGCCTCATCCCCCGCCCTGAAGGCTTTGTCCCTGGCCCTCAGCAGCCTGAAGACAGCCCCTGTCAGCCATGGCTTCCGGTTAGCCCGAGTGACGACGGATATTGAGTGTGTCACATCATCAATGCACTTCCTGATGTAGGAGGAAACAGAGTCAGTATACTCCTCAATGTCCGCCCGACCGTCGCAAGTGGCAGCCCTTCTAAACACGTCCCAGTCAGTAGAGCCAAAGCAGTCACGAAGCGCATCAGAGGCACCCTCAGGCCACACCCGCACCCGCTTGCGAACTGGTCTGGATGTTCTCACCTTTTGTCTGTATGCGGGCAAAAGCATAACAGTGATATGGTCAGAAAGTCCAAGATGGGGGAGGGGGGCGGCTATGAAAGCTCCTTTATGCGAAGAGTAGACCAGGTCCAGGAAGCTGTCGCCACGCGTAGGAAAATCAACATGCTGGTGAAGCCTCGGAAAAACAGACTTCAGGTTAGCATGATTAAAATCCCCAGCGAAGATGGTGAAACCGTCAGGGTGCGCTGTCTGTTGGTCACTGACAGCCTGGTACAGTTCACTAAGAGCCGCGACCCTGTCGCCTCCGATGTTGGAAGGCGGGATGTTAACCGCGACCAGCAGAATCGCGGTAAATTCCCTCGGCAGGTAAAAAGGACGGCACTTAATGATCAGACTCTGTGGTGGCGAGCAGTGCCTGCATACCACCACAGAGTCCCGGCACCACTCGTCACGGATGTAGACGCATATTCCACCTCCACGAGATTTCCCCCCTCGTACAATGGTCCGGTCCGCCCGATAGCACGCTAGCCGCTCCAGACGTACAGCCGAGTCCGGAATGTTGACGGTCAACCAAGTCTCAGTGAACACGAGCACACAGCAGTCACGCACCGTCCGGTTTGTAGATCTCAGCAAGCGAATGTAATCCATTTTGTTGTCCAGCGATCGAACATTCGCCAGAAGAATGGAAGGCACGGCCGGGCGAGCCGGGTTGGCCGCCAGCCTGGCCCGGACGCCCCCACGCTTGCCCCTCTTCAGCCTCCTCGCACACCGCTTTCGACGCTTCCCAACCGGGGGAGGAATAGCAGACGAGTCCGGCGACGCTTCAGGACGTAGCAGTCCGAGCTCCTTTAATGTCCCCGCATCAAAGTCCAGAACTCGACAAAACTCGCTTTCGCCGATGTCGAGCAGAACCTTCCTGCCGTACTTGTAGCACGACTCAGTACGACGAGACGAACGCACAAAACTGCCGGTCAAACACTCATTTGACGAACAAAACACCGTTCGGGCGGGACAGAGAGAGGTCGCTGCGTATGCACGCGCCGCCATCATATGCGGAGTGCACTTGGCGCGTCAGAGTCACTTGTGGCGATAAATCCATATTTTAAGTAGGACTCCAGAAATGTTCTTTTAAATGCAGCTTTCCTTTTCTTAGAAGTCGTAGCCTCTTCTTCTTCAGTGTCCTCATTGGACGTTTTTCCCTTTCCGAAGAAGCTTTCCAAACTTCTCTGTTTCTTGCTCATTTTTGCTTGCCTCGCGGGCTTGACTGTGGTGACATGTCACGTGACCGAGACGAGCGCCCTGTGTCAAGAGTCCTTATTTTTCAGATGCACCGACAGATGTAATTGGGAGAGATTCGCCAAATTTTTTATAATTTTCAAAATAAATTCTTACTCATTTTTGCTAGCTTTGCGGGCTCGACTGGGGAAACATGTCACGTGACCGGGACGAGCGTCTTAACCTGAATGAATTGATCATCAATGAAAAAAAGATTTTTTTTTTTTTCCTGTGCGGCTCCGCGGCCCGGTACCAAGTGACCCACGGACCGGTACCGGTCCGCGGCCCGGTGGTTGGGGACCACTGATTTAGATGCAGTGCTGACAGATCAATGCGATTCAAACCACAATAAGAAGACAGCAAGTGCATAAAATTGGATGTCGATCAGCAACAAAATCAATACCTGGCCAAATGATGTGTTACTTTGTGATATTTCTATTTTATACTCGTAATGTTAATCCTGTCGATTAGAATGATATGAATCATAATATAATGAAAAATGATAAGTGGAGCTTTCAAATTGCCGAATAATCTGTTCATTGTGCAAATTATGTGGCTGTGTTGCAGACCATGAAAAATTATCGATTAACACACTTGGCTAGGCTCAAACAGTGTTGAAAGTATTAAATGTATTCTTCCTGTTCAGTAAATGTTCTGGGTTAAAGGGGAATAGCTCTTGAATATGTTTTTTATGCTTCACCTACTGCAGCTATGCAGCAGAAAATAGATGAAAGAATGGATGGATGATTAGATAGATGATGGTAACAGAATGACAAATAGACAGTGATCAGTCTGGTGGAGGGCTCCTGTAAGTACCAGCAACCGTATAGATTCTTTGTCAAAGGAGGAGAGTTCACAGAGATTGCCTGCTCAGAGGGAAAGGTGTTGGGTGCTCTGTTGTGACTAAGTGCAGGGGAGTTTGCAGAGATTGCCTGCTCAGAAGGAAAGGCGTCAGTATTTGTTGTGACTAAGTGTAGTCCCTAAACACGGTCAAGCTCCTGCTGCTCTTCTCACATACATGTACAGCATCTGACCTTGAAATACAATGTGTGTATAATATCCCGATTGCAGTGCAGAGTGCATGATGACGTGCAGGTCGAATATATGCCACTTGGTTGTTCAGACTGTAGTCGCATTGCATAAAATCCAATATGTGATCTAATTTGATCTCGGACATATTTAAAGTGTCCCAGTTCAAATAAAAAATAAAAAAATGTACCGTATTTTCCGGACTATAAGGCGCACCTAAAAACCTAAAATTTTCTCAAAAGCCGACAGTGCGCCTTATAGTCCAGTGCGCCTTATATATGGATCAATTGATGAATTTGTTGATCCATACTGGTTGTACACAGTGCTCTGCCAAAATGTTTCAGTACGTTTTAGTACGACTAGTAAATTACAAGGTCGCATCGCTTCCCAACATTACGGCAACTGTAGTCAGGGGGCGTCACCGAATAGCTGTTGTACCCGCGAAGCTATTTCATTTCAAAATAGGCTGCTCCGTTAATGTTTCGAGTAAATTTACGGATTGATATGGAAGGGAAACATAGGTAAGCAGTACCAATGTGTTAGATCGAACTTTAGTCAGTTCCGATCATTTTATAGGAGATCGTTTGAGAAACGCGATTGTTTACACTTTGCTGAGGCTCATGGGAGATTGCGAGCTGAGGCTCATGGGACTTTGCGGATGGCTAATGCTATAACGATAGCTGCTATACGTACCAGGCTATTTCATGTCAAAATAGGCTGCTCTGTTAATGTTTCGAGTAAATCTACGGATCGATATGGAAGGGAAACATAGGTAAGTAGTACCAATGCGTTAGATCGAACTTTAGTCAGTTCCGATCATTTTATAGGAGCTCGTTTGAGAAACGCGATTGTTTACACTTTGCTGAGGCTCATGGGAGATTGCGAGCTGAGGCTCATGGGACTTTGCGGATGGCTAATGCTATAACGATAGCTGCTATACGTACCAGGCTATTTCATGTCAAAATAGGCTGCTCTGTTAATGTTTCGAGTAAATCTACGGATCGATATGGAAGGGAAACATAGGTAAGTAGTACCAATGCGTTAGATCGAACTTTAGTCAGTTCCGATCATTTTATAGGAGATCGTTTGAGAAACGCGATTGTTTACAGAGGGCTCGTTGGTTATTGGCTAGTGGATGCATACCGCAACCCTAGTCAACCTCAGTTTGTTGCAGTATAGCTTCTATTTTATGCGCCTTATAATCCGGTGCGCCTTATATATGGACAAAGTTTTCAAATGGGCCGTTCATTGAAGGTGCGCCTTATAATCCGGTGCGCCTTTTAGTGCGGAAAATACGGTAATTGATCCGAGGTGGCTCGGTGGGGCAGTGGTTAGCACGACCGCCTCACAGTTAGGAGGGTGTGGGTTCAATTCCACATCCAGCCCTCCCTGTGTGGAGTTTGCATGTTCTCCCCGGGCTCGCGTGTGTTTTCTCCGAGCACTCCGGTTTCCTCCCTCATCCCAAAAACATGCTTCGTCAGCAGATTGAGCACTCCAAATTGTTCCTAGGTGTGAGTGTGAATGCAAATGGTTGTTCGTCTCTGTGTGCCCTGCAATTGGCTGGCAACCAGTTCAGGGTGTCCCCCGCCTACTGCACGATGACTGCTAGGATAGGCTCCAGCACGCCCGAGACCCCCGTGGAGACAAGTGGTACAGATAATGGATGGATGGATGGATGGATAGATAATTGAGCCGTTCAGACTGTCTTTAAGAAAAATCTGATACACAAACAAATCTGAATGGAACGTAGCTTAAGTCATATTTTTAGGACACAAATTCTTATTTATTGTATTGATGTAAAATTGTATTCTAAAAATTGTGGGTCTTTTTTGCTTTCCAAATATACTGAAAAATGACTTCGGCCACTCTACTGTGGGGCTGACGATATGTAATTAGCACTGCTGTTTCTTCATGGTCTCCCTCAGAAAAGCCACTGTCGATTACTTTATTAAAGACAATTCACAATGAAAATTCCATGTCCATTTAAGAAAAGTTTTTTTATTTTTTGTCTTTTGCTTTTATTCTTGTGCGTGTGTGTGTGCGTGCATGTGTGTGCGCGTGTGCATGTGTGTGGGGGCGCGCATGCATGCATGTGCGCGTGTGGGTGCATGTTTGTGTTGCCCTACAACACTATTGTCAACTAATGTCAATTAATGGTTAATGATACACCAGTAGGTATACATTTTATTTTTAGTGCCAAAACATTTTTAAATGTCCTATTTTACAAAAAATGGCAAAGCAATTAAGCATATTGTTAAATATAAGATGAAATCTTGATTTTTATCAAACATATTAACCTTAGCACTCCATCCAATATTAAAGCTAGAAACATTGAGCTCAAAACCTGAGCTCAAAACCTGCACCGATTTTACACAGGATGTTGAACAAGGGATGTAAAAGGACAAATAAAAGAAAGAAACATGCTGTTCACTACCCTTTATTGATTCTGGATGGGTGATGAAAAGGTCTTTGGTCATGCCCTAACCAAAGGATACTAATTTGCTCGATCAAGTCTGTCAGAATATCGACTGGGAGGAGACTGAACGCCTGCCATTGTGTACCTTCAGCAGGGAGCTGGTCTGTGAAACAGGATTACCAGAGGTCAGGCAGGCAGTGAAAGGATGCCCATCACATGGGGGCTAATACAAAGGGGCGGAGTCCTGGAGACATGATTGAGATGTTGAAAACCAGAGGGGAGGGGCGGGGAGGCTTTAGCAGTACCCAACCCCCACCCATATGTAGATCTGGATCCTCTTAATCACTACATTTCATGGTTACAAACATCCTGGGGGTTTTGTTCTCAATCATAGTCAGAGGGTTTCCTCTCATGGAAGAAACAAACACCAATGACAACAAACCTGCATTTGCATCCCCATATGTTCCCCATAATCTGTAGCCTAACCTAAATTAACCAAAATTAACTAGATAATTCAACATAAAATTGCTGGAATTCTTGAAGTTAATAGTATCATATTTTGGTGTTTATTACAGAATATTTGAGACCCTCAAGATCATAGTATGTCCAATCTCTGTATTTTGACACAATGTTTTTTAATATGCAAGACAACGGTGATCACATCATATATCAAGTAAAATATAAAGCATGTCATATTACCTTTTACATGGCATTTGTCCCCAGAGCTATTTGTTTGCAAATTGTACTTCAGCCTGTAAACCTTAATTACCATTGATTGTATATGGTGTTCCTGGAGCCTCATAACCGATAATAAGCGCAACATTTCCCCACAATATTGAGTTGTAATTTTGAAGTCATATTATACATCTTTACTGAAAACTAAACTGAACGCAGAAGGTGGCCACGGCCAAGCATTCAGTTCAAAAAGGAATTGTCATTAATGTATTTAAAATTCAGCATTAATATATATTCCTGCAAAATCCAATAAAAGTGGGTATATATACATTTGAAACTTGATGCACTCAACATGAAATAGAAGTAACTCAATGTGGGTTAATGCATCGTTTTAGTTTGTCGCATCCTAGCAACATTGCAAAATAGGTTTATGCATCATCAAAAACTAAGTCAAGCACCTCTAAAAGTTGTGTACTTGTGTTAATTTGGTTTATCGATTTATTAAGAAACGTGTACCTTTTCCATTTTCAAATTAACAAATCATACCACATGATTTACATACCTTGAGGTCAAAGTGCAGAACCTAGGTTAATACCATAGCTTAAAAAAAAACCTGCTAAGTTACTTTTTAGTGTGCAATATTTTTGGAAATTGCAACAAATGTACTGCGACTTGATTTGACTTCATTTGAAACCAGCCAATATCACATAGTGATATTTGAGTAGTCGAATAGTGGAAGGTAAAGGAAATGGTTTTGGGTTTTATAACAGCAGATATGAGTCGAACTGAACCGAAACGCAGTTATAGAGGTTGATAGGTTTGATTCCAGATCAGTGCTCAGCCACTGCCGGTCCAAAACCCACAGTTAATAAAAAAAGAAAAAATGTGTGGTTTGCGTCAGGAAGAGCATTTGTCATAAAAACTGCGCCTAACAAAAAAGTTGCCACATCTCAGTAGAGAACACATAAAACAATTAATGTTCAATTGATCACCCAATTATACATACAATATGCCTTTTGTTTTGATCGTAATTAATATAATTAACGAAAAAGGCGCCAAAAAAAGTCCATTGCAATAAAATATTGGAAAAGTTAATTCACAGTTTAAGATGCCTTATTGGCATCATAAAATGTTAACCAAAATTGTCAATATCCCTGAATATGAATTATTGCAACATTGGAACAGTATGCCCAGTTATAAAGACACACCACAAACATTTCCATTTTGAGCAACTTTAGCCAGCTGCTAACCCCCATAGCCCATAAATTACTGGCCAGAGTGTTACATCGCTGGGGAAACCAGGCCTTCTGTGCATAAAGCAATGGGCTTTTCAGGATACTGAATGTGACAATGTGTCTGTGTGCCGTTACTGGGTAAAATTCTATCTTCTATGCCCCGTTGGTGAACATCTGCTGTGGGCTCGTTTCACTAGACAAGTGTCAGCCAAGCACAAGGCTTGCACCATTTCATCCTGATCACATAGGCATTTAGCTCTACGTAATGGCCTGGTGTTTCTGTTTGTTTTATTTTTAGAGCAGGTGTTTTATAATCATTAGTGACTCCATTATGGCCCCGGCTCTAAGTAGAAGACAAACAGTGGCAGTGCATCTATTCTGTAGGAAACCATCTGGTTACAAGGAGGATAAAATGACTATGTGTGGTGGTAGTGTATGCCAAGAGAAGCATAATGGTGTTTCCACAGAAGAGAATAAGAGCTTCTAGAAATAAAAGTACAATGTAGTATTTTTACAAAACAGTTCCAGTGTATTTTATTCAAAGAATTTGTATTCAATGTAATATGAAGATGACTATTTACCATTTATTATTATTATTATTATTATTATTACTATTATTATTTGTAGTAGTAGTTGTAGCAGTAGTAGTTGTGCTAATTGTATTATACTGATCATTGCGCTAAAGCCAAAAAATGTCACCCATCGTCAAGAAAAACAGTACTATATTTCCATATTTAACTCAAGGTTGTTGTTGTTGTTGTTTTTAACAAAGCGGGTGAAAGGAAGGTGGGTATAGAGGAGACAAAAAGTCCACAGAAATAAAGTTGTGTTGAGTGTCTCAAAAATTAAGCTATGCAAGTAAAAATACTCAAAGACACGTACAGCGAAATGCCCATTAAATCAGATATGGATTATTTGATCGCGTCGCTGTTAATTGAATACCAGTAGCAATTTATGATGTGGACAGCACATGTTAACTGTGATGAATTATTCAATCAAATTAATAACAAATACATATATATTAAAATAATTAATATATATATATATGCAGTATAACGGTATAATGCAAACTTTACTGTTACTGTTACCTACAGCCCTAATTTTGTTTTTTGGCCATGTCAAGTGCAGCCTGTGTGTTTTTTTAAAAATATATTTTAATAGATGGATGCACGCTAGAATTGACAGAAAAGAATTGTAAAACCTCAACAGTATAATGCAGACAAAAAACTATGATAAATTGTTAAAATAAAAATAAAATAAAAATATTAATTACAGCAAGAGTATACGATTATGATGAATTTTATTGTGCAAACTTCAAAAAGTAGTATAAACAGAAAAAACATTGGACTCCAATCAAAATAATTTTGGTCAAAATATCACATAAATATCTACAATATTAAAATAATAAAACTTTACTGTTACTGTTACCTACAACCCTAATTTTGTTTTTAGGCCATGTCAAGTGCAGCCTGTGTGTTTTTAAAAAAAAATATTTTAATAGATGGGTGCACACTAGAATTGACAGAAAAGAATTGTAAAACCTCAACAGTATAATGCAGACAAAAAACTATGATACATTGTTAAAATAAAAATAAAATAAAAATATTAATTACAGCAAGAGTATACGATTATGATGAACTTTATTGTGCAAACTTCAAAAAGTAGTACAAACAGAAAAAACATTGGACTCCAATCAAAATAATTTTGGTCAAAATATCACATAAATATCTACAATATTAAAATAATAAAAGGCTTGCAATATTTCAGTTGATTTGTAATGAATCCAGAATGTATGACATTTTTGGTTTTTTAATTGCATTACAGAAGATAAAGTACTTTATCACAATATTCAAATTTTCTGTGACAGTCCTCATATACAAATGATTTGTTTAATAATTTGCAGAATGCACATGACGCACATGCCGATATTCTTTTGGATAAATTGCACTCAGCAAAGGCCAGCATTTTACTTAAATGACTCATATCGGTGTTTCATCCAGATTGGTTTATTTACATGTTTTGGAGTTTGCCTTTTTAGTGTATTATGTGTGTTAGTGTATTGTTAGTGTTTTCAGTGGCAGCCTCTTCTCAGGGTTTGTTTGTTTGGTTGGTTGGTTGGTTGGTTGAATTTTTGTTTGTTTGTTTATTTGTGAGAAAGGTTGCATCGAGATAATTATTCCAAACAAAATGTCACCCACTCTGCATGATTATCACACTGATGCTAATTACGGTGTTTGCTATTAACGATTCATTAAACAATTGCGGTCACAGTCAATGATATGCTAATGAGTTTTCACATGAAATCAGGCAAAAGTATAAAAACAGTCACTGGATTTTGGGACATGGGACAGAAGCAGACAATTGGTCCTGCCTTAGACTGTTTCATATGGACTGTCTCAGAAAATTAGAATATTGTGATAAAGTTCTTTATTTTCTGTAATGCAATTAAAAAAACAAAAATGTCATACATTCTGGATTCATTACAAGTCAACTGAAATATTGCAAGCCGTTTATTATTTTAATATTGCTGATTATGACTTACAGCTTAAGAAAACTCAAAAATCCTGTCTCAAAAAAATTGAATATATCCTCAGACCAAGTAAAAAAAAAAGATTTAAAACAGCAAAACAAAATCAAACATTTGAAAATGTCCATTAATGCACTCAGTACTTGGTGGGGAATCCTATTGCACGGATTACTGCAACCAATGCGGCGTGGCATGGAGGCAATCAGCCTGTGGCATTGCTGAGGTGTTATGGATGCCCAGGATGCTTCAACAGCGGCCTTTAGCTCATTTGCATTGTTGGGTCTGGTGTCTTTCAGCTTCTTCTTCACAATACCCCACAAACTCTCTAATGGGGGTTCAGGTCAGGGGAATTGGCAGGGCAATCGAGGACAGTAATGCCATGGTCAGTATATCATTTACTGGTGGTTTTGGCACTGTGGGCAGGTGCCAGATCATGCTGGAAAATGAAATCATCATCTCCATAGAGCTTTTCAGCAGACGGAAGCATGTAGTGCTCTAAAATCTGCATTTACTCTGGACTTGATGAAACACAGTGGACCAACACCAGCAGCTGAAATGGCTCCCCAAACCATCGCTGACTGTGGGAACTTCACACTGGATTTCAAGCAACTTGGATTTTGCTCCTCTCCAACCTTTCTCCAGACTCTGGCGCCTTGACTTCCAAATGAAATACAAAACTTGCTTTCGTCTGAAAAGAGGACTTTGGACCACTCTGCAACTGTCCAGTGCTTCTTTTCCATAGCCCAAATCAGAGGCTTCTTCCGTTGTCTTGAGTTCAGAGGTGGCTTGACCATGGGAATACGGCTATTGTAGCCCATTTCCCGGACACGTCTGTGAACAGTGGCTTTTGATACCTGGACTCCAGTTTCAGTCCACTGTCTTTGAAGCTCCCCCAAATTCTGGAAGCGACTCTTCTTCACAAGGCTGCGGACATCTCTCTTGGTTGTGCAGCGTTTCCTGCCACATTCCCCCCTTCCAATTGCCTTTTTGTGGATGTGCTTTGAAACTGCACTCTGTGAACAGCTTGCTCTTTGAGAAATTTATTTTTGTGTCTTACCCTCCTGATGGAGGAGGTCAATGATGGTCCTCTGGACAGCAGTCAGATCAGCAGTCTTCCGCATACTTGTCATTTAGTTTACTGAACCAAGCTGAGTGTTTTTCAAGGCTCAGGAAACCCTTGCAGGTGTTTTGAGTTAATCAGACCATTCAAGTGATTAATTGAATACCCTACTAGTATACTTTTTCATGATATTCTAATATTTTGAGATAGGATATTTGAGTTTTCTTAAGCTGTATGCCATAATCAGCAATATTAAAATAATAAAAGGCTTGCAATATTTCAGTTGATTTGTAATGAATCCAGAATGTATGACATTTTTGTTTTTTTAATTGTATTACAGAAAATAAAGAACTTTATCACAATATTCAAATTTTCTGAGACAGTCCTGTATATATATATATATGCAGTATAACAGTATAATGCAAACGTTACTGTTACCTACAGCCCTAATTTTGTTTTTAGGCCATGTCAAGTGCAGCCTGTGTTTTTTAAAAAATATATTTTAATAGATGGATGCACGCTAGAATTGACAGAAAAGAATTGTAAAACCTCAACAGTATAATGCAGACAAAAAACTATGATAAATTGTTAAAATAAAAATAAAATAAAAATATTAATTACAGCAAGAGTATACGATTATGATGAACTTTATTGTGCAAACTTCAAAAAGTAGTATAAACAGAAAAAACATTGGACTCCAATCAAAATAATTTTGGTCAAAATATCACATAAATAATGTTAGAAAAATTATTGCAAAAATGCCCTCTGTTTTTGAAGATGCAGAATATTTTTACAGATCACTTGTCACGTGCCCGTGGCACATGCCACTCAGCCACCAACTTTCACTCAGCCACGCCCTTGTCATCACCGTAATGAATGACACCTGCTCTCTCTTGTTACATTCTGTATTTAAACCCTGCCCGCGTGTTTCTCACTGTCTGTCTTTTTCTGCTCCTGTTGTTCCTATCCTGTTGTGCATTCCCCACGGTCTCATGTGTAGGCTCACAGTCACTACCCGTTTAATGTATCTGTTCCTGGTCCGAGTGGACTTCTGTTCCCTGCCCGCTGTCCTTGAGCCTCTGTCCTGCCTGTGTCTCTGTTCGCCTACTCCTCTTCCCTTCCATAAACCCTGGTCCATGCTGCATTTGGTTGCCCTGCTCCATTCATTCCTGACATCACTTCATGTTTATGATGTTCTTGATTGATTGCTTAGAGTAATACATAAAATTGGTATAATTCCTGCCTGAGTAGTCATAATTCCTTTATATCGGAAAAGGTATTGATTCAATTCTATTTATTCATCTTATTAATAAATCTAATTTTCCAATGCTTTTTATAGATAGGATTAAGACAAATTAATTTTTATTGTGGGCCACTTCGTAGTTGTGGCTTCCCTCAGAGGCCCGTTATGACAGCAACACCAAATGAATGTTTAATGCTCTCATATTAATACATATACACAACAAATGGATGGATTAATACTTTTGAAATCAGAAATATTTTCTTCAATGATTGTTCAAATTACTGTAAAAAAGTATTAAAAAAATCAAAGCAAAATTTCAAGATTATTATTTATTGCACATGCAAATTAAATTTTTTGGTACGGATTTTAGCAAGAATCATGCGAGTTGACATGACTTGCTTTCGCGGGCCATATAAAATTACATGGCGGGCCGGATCTGGCCCCCGGGGCCTTCAGTTTGACACCTATGGATTAAGCTCACTTATAAGACTTAATTTTGATTGTAGACTGGATAAGACAGAAAAATACAGGTCTTGTTCCTACTTTAGTCTTTGTAAGTATGCCTTCTTATCTTACATAATATCTAGCCACTCATCCATTTATTATCTGTACCGCTTGTCCCCATGGGAGTACAAGCGTGCTGGAACCTATTCCAGCACTCATCGGGCAGTCAGCGGGGGACACCCTGAACCGGTTGCCAACCATTCACAACACTCGCACTCACACCTATGAGCAATTTGGAGTGCTCAATCAGCCCACCATGCATGTTTGCGGGACGTGGGACGAAACCGGAGGACCTGGAAAAAACCCACGCATACACGATGAGAACATGCAACTCCACACAGGGAGGGCCGGAGGAGGAATCGAACCCACATGCTCCGAACTGTGAGGTGGACATACTAACCAGGGCCCCACAGTGCCGCCCTCTTACATAATAAAACATCTTCCATCTTCTTCTACTCAGGTTTTTGAGATTACCCTTGCTGAGAAGAAGGATCTAAGAACATTGGGGCACCCAGCAGGTGACTGTCTGTTGTTATTTTTTCTCATGTCAAATATATTTGGCATTGCTGTTTCCAAACTGTTACTGTTTGTAAATCAATATATGTGCAGCATGTAAGAAAACTGTTGTGATACCGGGCTGTACAAAGAACATTGAATTTGATCCATGTTTGCAGCTTCTGTTGCACTGCGTTGTGATGTCCGCTCATAAACATATCGTAGCACTATGAAAGTCATTTCCTGCAAAAATCAAATTTTGGCAAATAAACTTGAGTTGGGCAGTTATGTATTTGCGTGACGATATTAAAAGTAGACGGCTTGTCATCATTCAGCAGAACAACATATCTATCCATTTTGTATACCGCTTATCCCCACGGGGGTCGCGGGTGTGCTGGAGCCTATCCCA
Organism: Syngnathus acus; assembly: GCF_901709675.1. NCBI lineage: Eukaryota > Metazoa > Chordata > Actinopteri > Syngnathiformes > Syngnathidae > Syngnathus > Syngnathus acus. Next base: position 18,903,467 of record NC_051094.1, read on the forward strand.
GCAGTCATTGGGCAGTAGGCGGGTGACACCCTGGACCGGTTGCCAGCCAATCGCAGGGCACAGAGAGACGAACAACCATCCGCACTCGCACTCACACCTCGGGACAATTTGAATTGCTCAATCGGCCTACCATGCATGTTTTTGGGATGTGGGAGGAAACCGGAGTGCCCAGAGAAAACCCGCGCACGCACGGGTAGCAGAACAAAATATCAGCATAATAATAATGTACATATAATAAATGAGCTACAAAAACTAATTGGCTTTGTGAAAGGATCACTGATGATTTTTTTGCCATAGATTTTGAACTTTTCCAATCTGAAATAGATTTTGAAAATGTGTTTAGAAATTAATTTCCATTTGTGTGGGACCACACCTTTCCTTTTGAATTTATATTTCTTGGCCTCACTAACAATACACAAACAAGAGTTTCATTACCATTTTATAAATGTGTGTGTTTTAAAACATTCTTAAAGTCTTGAGTGTGAAACTCGAGCGTCTTTGTGCAGTGCCAACTATGTCAGTGTCCTGTTGCTTTAAATATTGCTACAAAAACATTTCAAAGAGGACTTAACGGTTGCGTTCAGGCACGTTTCCCCTACCATTTGTATAATTTAAATGATCCTGTTCTCCTAGTACTTCTGTTTCATTTCACCTGGATAGGAAATAGGCAAAATGAGAATTTGAAGAGGCTCATAGTCTGTTCTGATGGGGAAATAAAGACAGCGCCCCTTGCTCCTCCTCTGGGGTATATTCTTTTTAATGCCTGAGAGAGGCGTTCGACTGCATCAGCGCTAATTTCACTCACACTCAATTCACAAGGCTGCTTTTTTATTATTATTACTTTAAAACTGCATGGGTAGAAATATTCCACCCACCTCACTGTTCTAGAACTTTTGAAGAGGAGCATATACACATTCTGCATGAAATGTTTTTATTATTATTATTATTATTGTCGTAGTAGTAGTAGTAGTAGTCGTCGTCGCCGTCGTAGTAGTAGGAGTAGTAGTAGCGGTAGTATTTTTTGTAGTATATTGATGTTATTATTATAGTTGCTATAAATATAATTATTGTTATTGTTATTTAGTTATTATCCATCCATCCATTTTCTGAACTGAATTACCTCACGAGGGTTGCGGGCCTATCCTAGATGACTGTACACCCTGAACTGGTCGCCAACCAATCGCAGGGCACACATTGACAAACAACCATTCACGATCAAAATCCCACCTACGGTCAGTTTGGCGTGGTCAATCGGCCTACCAGAGAGTCAGAGTCAGAGTCAGCTTTATTGTCAATTCCTTCATGCGAAGACACACAAAGAAACCGAAATTCCGTTCTCCCTATCCCACGGTGACGAGACACAGCACACGAATAACACACAAGTAAAACAACGGGGGAGAGAGTTCAGGACCCCAACAGCCTGGAGATCACAAACTTCGCCAGTGGCGAGCAGTGCTGGCATCCCACAACAGAGCCCCGGCACCATTCGTCACGGATGTAGACGCACAGACCACCTCCTCGCGATGGTCCCCCTCGTACAATGGCCCGGTCCGCCCGATAGCACGCCATCCGCTCCAGATGCACAGCAGTCACACACTGTCCGGTCCGTAGAACTCAGCAGGCATGGCGATGTCCAGCGATCGAACGTCCGCCAGAAGAATGGAAGGCACGGCCGGGCGAGCTGGGTTGGCCGCCAGCCTGGCCCGGACGCCCAACCGGGGGAGGAATAGCAGGCGAGTCCGGCGACGCTCCAGGACGGAGCAGACCGAGCGCCTTTAATGTCCCCGCTTCAAAGCCCAGATCGCCACAAAACTCGCTTTCGCCGATGTCGAGCAGAACCAGCCCGCCGCACTTGTAGCACAACCCGGTACGACGAGACGAACACACAAAACCGTCGGACAAACCCACAGTAAACGACAAAACAAAACACCGTTCGGGACAGAGAGAGGCCGCTGCGTGTGCACGCGCCGCCATCTTACGTCACTGTCCATGCATGTCTTTGGAAAGTGGGAGGAATCTGGAATACACAGAGGAAACCCACGAAGGGTACGGCGAGAACATGCAAACTCAACACGAGCTGGAGTCGAACCAACAACCTCCGCACTGTATTATTATTATTATTATTATTATTATTATTATTATTATTATTGTTGTTGTTGTGTTTCCACAATGGGATTTTCTTGAACAAGAGAGCCAGAGCGAGAGAGAAACACAATGAACAATTTTGTTTAATGGTAAAATATCTTTCCATTTCACGTTCTTGGAGTGAGTACCCTAGGCAAATTGATGTATGCCTCCTCCTCTTCCTGGATCTCTCCCCCTTTCCAACAGCATTATGGGTGGTTTTAAAATATTAATATGAGAGTGCATTTAGTGGAGAGTAGCTCATACGAGTATTCTCTTGTGGCTCCCTATTTAGGTCACTTGGGAGAGGCTGTCTGCTTGCCTGGCTGATTTACTCTAAATGCAACATTAAAAATCCTCTTTCTTTTTGGTCTCTCTCTCTCTCTCTCTCTCTCTCTCTCTCTCTCTCTCTCTCTCTCTCTCTCTCTCTCTCTCTCTCTCTCTCAACATATGCTCTCTTTCTGTTATTTTCTCTCTGTCTGCCTCTCTTTTCTTTCTTAGTTTCTGGCAAGAAAGAGGACAAGCTAAACTGGTTGCTAGTTATTCACACTCACATTCAAACCTACAAACCTAAATGGGCGATTTAGATTCTTCAATTAAAGTAAAAAGTTACTGAAATGTGTGTGTATATTAATATACGTATCTATCTATCTATCTATCTATCTATCTATCTATCTATCTATCTATCTATCTATCTATCTATCTATCTATCTATCTATCTATCTATAAAGACATACACACACACGCACACATCCGTGGAAAAAAACACCCTTGCTTCTTGAGTTTAATCTTCATTTTGAAATGATTGTACAGTTTAAGGTAGATTTGTTTGGTACAATAAAACAATAAAAATAAAAACAGCTCATGAAACTTGAATTTAAGAGCTGAATGAGACATTTTTAAAAAGTATTGTATTGTATTGTATTGTATTGTATTGTATTGTATTGTACCGTTGTGTGTGTTGTAATAGTAATTATCCTGGCAAAAACAGTGCTTTAAGGAATTTCACGTTTTATTTTGTATCAGTTAGTTACTTGACATACATATATATAAACGCGATATATAAACGCCATATAAATGAACAATTTAAGAAACACGTTTAAGAAATTTAAGAAAACACGGTGATCTAATTTTTTTTCTGCGGCTGCATAAACACACAGACATACACTTACATACTATATCCCATGCATTTTTTTCATTTTGAAACAGCACATAGCCTTTGGAAAACAGGTTAAATTGATTGTCTGCCTTATTTGGTTGGACAGCACTTTTGCCCTCAGAGAAAATACATGAGCGTAGACATAAGCACATGTGCGCACGCGGACACACACACACACGCACACACACGCACACACTCACATTCATAATGTGACTGTATAAATATTAGACAATACTTTCCCAACACTCTCATCACAATATTTATGACCTAACTGAAAATGACAATGAAGACCACATACACTTGGTAAATTGATACAACTCAGCTGCACCAGCCCAGTTTATTTTTCCCTTTGGGGATAAACACAGATGCCTTGGGGGTGCTTTTTGAACTGTGCGTTTCTCTCTTCCAGTTTTTACTCAGTGCATGGAGAGTTGATCTATTTCACTTAAATTGTGTGTTGATTCACACCACAATATTATACCCTCCTTAAGAAGCATGAGAAAATGGGACACTCTGAGGAAGAGTCTCCACTGTAGGTGCAGCACTAAGTTGTCCATCCTGTGTAAGCAAACATGGCGAAATAAACTGTTGGAAGACATAAAGGTAGAGCCTCTGTCAAAGGAGTAAGGGGAGGAAGAGATGAAGTAACAGTGTTCCGTGTGAGTCTATTGTGATGCACAATCCACGTCTGTAAATGTGTTTTCCGAGGATCAGTGATCTCATAGGTCACTCCTGTCCAGAGGCGTAGCCAGGAATTTTTCCAGTAGGGGCGCACGCCCACAGGAAAAAAAATCGAACATCACCCACGCCGTTCGCTGATCGCTAAAACAACGTCCGGGAGGCAAACGGTGAATGGATAACATCGCGCACATAGAATAGCGCAAGCACATTCGTGCAAGACCGAAAGAAAAAAACGGCATGAAAATGAAGAATCGAAAAAGATCGATTTTTTTTTATTTTTATTTTTTTTCAACCGGGGCGCAGGGAGTCCTAACCGGGGCGCCACCCCGGCTCGCCCCGGCTTGGCTACGCCTCTGCTCCTGTCCATCTTGTGTCACCTGCTTCCAAATGACAAATGGCCTTTTTCATCTGGGAGACAGTTTATTCATTTTGTTAGCAGGATCATCAAGGACAAGATCCCCTGGCTTGTGGGCGAAACTTTCTTGTCATACTAAGATGTTTAACGCAATTTAGTTACGAGCAGTATCTGTAAACCCATGTGACAAGCGAGACATCAAGTAATAGACATAATCTACGGGTGTACCTGGTGTAGACGAGGGTACTCTGCAAATTCAGAGTCACTATCTAAAATTACTTAACATATTTGTTCTAATTAGCACTTGATGACTTGTATACATTGTACAGAACATAAGTTGCAGTGACTCATGGTGCAGTACTATGGTGCATACTCAGTATATGAAATAGAGGTTTAATTTAAATATTTCAAATATAGTAATCCCTCGTTTATCGCGAATAATTGGTTCCAAGACCACCCGCGATATTGAAAATCCGTGAAGTAGTGTCACCCTCTCATTTCTAACATACCGTAATTTTCGGACTATAAGTCGCACCGGAGTATAAGTCGCACCAGCCATAAAATGCCCAAAAAAGTGAAAAAAAAACCATATATATGTATATAAATCGCTCCTGAGTATAAGTCGCCCCCCCACCCAAACTATGAAAAAAACCGCGACTTATAGTCCGAAAATTACGGTACATAAATACGCGTATGTGTGTGTGTGCGTGCGTGCATGGTTGCGTGCGTGTGTAATATGTAGATGTAGCTAAAGTATACATACTGTAAATATGTTTTTAGAACTCTTTTATTATTATAACAACTTTTTTATAACAAGGTACAAGTGTACATACTGTAAATATGTTTTTAGAACTATTTTATTATTATAACTTTTTTATAACAAGGTACAATACTTATTGTTATTATAACAACTTTTGTGTTTTTAGAACTCTTATTATAACAACTTTTTTTTTATAAAAAGTGTACGTACTGCAACTGTAAACATGTTTTTAGAACTCTTATTATTATAAAAAAAAATCTATAACAAGGTACAATACTGTAAATATGTTTTTAGAATTTATTATAAAAAAATAAAATAAAAAGTGTACGTACTGCAATTGTGTGGACACTCTCTGCCTTCTGCTGGCGTGTGGGCAACTCTCGTGCCATAATTCCTCAATTTAGAAGTTTTATTTTGAATTTTTGATATATCTTTGTTTAATTTGGAAATGTTGAAAAAAATTGTGCGATGTAGCGAGGATAACTGTATTTTTTAATACAGTCTTACATCGTGGTTCATCTTTTTTTAGGAGGGGTGTCAGCATATCATCCTTTTATTATTTAGCTATTTCTTTTACAATGTAGGAATGATAAACAGCAAATGGAGTGAACCTGTATAGTTCTTCAATCGACATCATGCTGTTCATAGTACTTCACAAAGTCTTACGTTCACCGATTCACACACCCAACCGCTATGGGGTTGCACAAGGCAGCTGCCTTGGTCCACTATTATTCTCACTTTACATGCTGCCGCTTGACGACATCATTAGAAAGCACAATGTATATTTCCATAGTTATGCGGATGACACACAATTGTACATATCTGCAGAACCCAATGATGCTACACCTATAAGCTCCATCACCAACTGTCTTCTGGCTATAAGTAAATGGATGAGCAACAATTTCTTAAAGTTAAACGAGGATAAAACTGAAATCTTGCTAATCGGCCCTAAAACAAAAAGAGAAATGCTGTTTAATAATTTGGGGAAATTAACTCCCTGGATTAAATCCGAGGTTACAAGTCTTGGTGTTATCTTAGATTCAGATCTAAGCTTCAGGTCCCACATTAACAAGGTGACCAAAACATCATTTTTCCACCTTAGAAATATAGCCAAAGTAAGAGCGTTCATAAATCAAAATGATGCTGAGAAACTGATTCATGCCTTTATTTCAAGCCGGCTTGACTACTGTAATGCACTCTTTACTGGTCTCCCGAAAAAAACCACTGATAGACTTCAGCTCATCCAAAACGCTGCAGCTCGCCTATTAACCAGGACCAAGAAGAGAGAGCACATTAGACCAGTTCTAGCTGCTCTGCACTGGCTTCCTGTAACATTTAGAATTGATTTTAAAATCCTTCTCCTTCTATACAAAGCCCTCAACGGGCAGGGACCAAGCTACATTGCAAACTTTCTTGTTAGCTATATACCTCCAAGAACCCTGCGATCATCTGCTGCTGGTTTATTGGAGGCTCCCAGCAACAGCAGAAAGAAGATCGGTGATGCAGCCTTTGTTAATTACGCCCCCAAACTATGGAACACACTGCCAATAGGTATCAGGGAGGCCAGGTCGCTAGATATTTTCAAAACAAAACTTAAAACTCATTTCTTTACCCGAGCATTTAACTAATTACGTTTTGTAAATTTCATTTTAAGCCTAATTTTATCTTTATCTTTATTTTATATTTTACCTTTTCTTAAAGATATATTCTTTATTTTATTAAAGCGTGCTCCTATTTTAAACTCACTTTATTAATTGTGTATGCATACATTAATGTTTTGTTTTTATGTATTCATGTTTTTCTTTCATTGTTGTAAAGCGCTTTGAGCTGCATTTCTTGTATGAAAGGTGCTATACAAATAAAATTTATTATTATTATTATTATTATTCATACCCCCAATGTGTTCTCTTTCATCGTGTCCCCCTGTGGAGCGCCAACAGCGCCCACCGGCACTCTGTTTTAGTGCACTCTGATTACCTGAACGGCACATTTGTTCATTGTTCAAATGTGCTATTGAGTCAGTCAGTCGACCCGTTTAAGCCAGGTAGTTCGGGGGGGGGGGTGCTTTGTCCCCCACCGCAGTTCAAGGACGAAGAAACATCGAGAAATAACCATGTTGAAATATTTGGCTTAAAAGAACTTACGAATGCGCCATTGTTGGCCAAAAATACAATCCTAGCGGTTTGATGAGCGCCTTGTTGATGTTATTACCTTGAGCGAATGTGTTGCTGCGAGTACTGTACTTCCAAGGGAAGTGCTTCTTCTTCAATGCAATAGAAAAAAGATTAAAACACCAATGGTATCAAAGAAGAAAACAATGATATCAAAGAAGACGAAGCAGCAGCAAGATGAGCATCAGTCATGGCTACTAATTTTTGTTTTGAACAACAGCAACAACAAGGGTTTAAAGTTGCATCCATCCACCAGGAAATGGCTGAAAAGTATCGCGGGATTCTAGTTATCGCCATTGTGAAATAATAATAGAACGTTATGTTGTTATCATCCACTGCCTCTCTCAGCCTGGAGCTTTCTATTCGTCATTTGTATTTTAGGTTAAATCTACTAGTGTAACAAGTATTTAGAAGGAAGGGAAACGTTTGGGGGTGGGTGGTGCGTGTAATGGTGTAATAGAGGCATAAATCCCATGGGGGAAAAAAATAAAATTAATAATAGAAATGTCAACCTCTACTTTGGTATTTAACTTATTGCTGACATTTCTGGGAATGTAGCCCCACAATAATTGACGGAACGCTGTATTTATAATTGGTCCTGTTACACACAGGCCTGGTTCCTATTCTAATTCTTGTACCAAGGATATTGATGGTGAGCTATCACAGGATTCAACTTAAAGAACCTCAAACTATTGCAATTATTCTACAGTGTGGTAAGAGGCGCTATTGAAAATGTTTTGGACATCCTTTACATTGACGTTTACATGGACTATTTCGAATTCTGCCTTCATATTTGTCCTATATGTAAACAATGATAATCTAAACACTTTGCACCCCCTCAACTCCCCACTGCAACTGTACATAAATGGTATCATTTGTCTGTAAACGTATTTTAGGTACGCCTCTGCATAACATTGCATCCTTGTATCGAAAGAATATTTTTAATTGTCTTGCTTTTATTTTAGTGTTATACTGTATGTAATATTTTTTCATGTTGTCTCTTCAGCGTTTATTCATTGCACTTAATGTTTTGTGCTCTGTGCTGTTTGTGAGCTAATACTCCATGTAAACAGTACACTAACAATATGAGCACCACTGCCACCTACTGTAGTTTATCCTCGTAGGGCAAAATTAAAAAAAAAGGTGACATGTCTTCGACAACCCTCCACCATCACACAGTGCAGGGGGGGAGGCTGCCACACTGTTTGAGACTGCGTTATAGTGACAAGTATAGATGCTGTTCGAAAGGTTCCTATGTTGACGTTGAAAATCAATGTATATTTTTGGGTTGAATGTTGTGTTGGAAAGTTACACAACATATATGCTAATATAACTCACCTTAAGTCTCGCATGAGTTATATCAGCTTATCGCGATTGTTGCAGCCCGCGTGCAGTGGTAAGTTACAGACGGCGGGAGTTACAGTGGCTGGTATCGACTGAGCGTGTTGCTGTGATCGTGTGCGTATTTGCCAAGAAAACGTGTGCCTTTGCCAATTTGCCTGTATGCCCCTATGAGCCAGTAAAGCAATCAAAACCGAACCACGTCTTCCCTCCTGTGTTTTGGCCGACACCCGGGGGCGAAAAGAGCATAAACATCCGAGCCAACCCCCCCTATACAGTCCTCAGGCTCCCCAATATTGTGGTCCTTCGAGCCGGCTGCTCTCTTTACTCTTGGACGATATGGACTGGGAAAACCGTGTGACGAGACCCAGGCGTCAGACACGCCCCTCAGCTCATCTCGACGACTACCGAGTTAGCTACGTGGGGCACAGGCAACCAGATAGGCATGGGCACGAAGAGGAGTGGCCTTCTCACTAGGAGGGAGCGGCCGAGATGACCCCCCCCCTCGCTTCACCCACTCTCCCTATACTGACCATCACAGGCCTGATGCTGACCTCCGGGAGGCGGACCTGTATCACCCAGAGCGGCAGAGCTACAGTCTGGAAACCCAGCTAGCCCACCGGCAGTATTCAGAGAGAGGGCCCAGAGAGGAAGTCCGAGGACCACCCTCACCTCATCTAGCACCTCACGCCCGCGTCTTGAGAGCAAAAATAAGAGGTATAAGAAAGGAGTTGCATGTTACAGCAGTCACAGCGCTTCATCCATGCCGATGTCGCCGCATTCAGGGAAGTACAAGCTGAGACGCGAAGGCTAACCGACACAGTACTTAGCCTTCAACAGGCTATGCCACAAATCGTCAGCCAACAAGAACCCTATTCGGCCCGCCTTGCGGAGGGGGAGGAAGAGGATTGGCCCGAACCCCTGCCGTGGCCCGACACCGTCGACCACGACAATCTGCCGCCTCCGGCACCAGCAGTGACAGACAGAATAGATGAGCTAATCTCCGAGTTACAGCGGATGAAGAATCAAGCATCCAGCAATGGCGATATGTCACCAGCGAAGGCCTTCCAACCAAGCCTCAGTCTTCCGCCTCTACAGTGCTTCCAGTCCCCAGTGCAGAATCTACCTCAGAGACCAAAGTACCCAGCTCCTAGTTCAACACTGCCGCAGTCCCAGTATCAGCACAAGTACCAGCTCCCGCCTAGCAGGGCTACACCCTGCACTGCTGCTTACGCATTTCAGCAGCCTTCAAACGTTCATCAGCCTGCCTACTCACAGCCTTTACCACCTAGACTTGCTTCCTATGCAGCAACCAGTAACCCTCAACAATTCACTCAACCACCAGCCGTTGCACAGCGGGCTTGAAGGATGCCAGGACAAGCCTGGCAGGGCCCAGCCACCTTTCCCCGTGATTCAGCCGTCACAACCGAACAGAGATACAGGGGGCCGCGCCCAACCATACCTCACTTCAGCCGTCGAGATCCATGTGAGCTTGCACGTTTGAAGATAGCCCTGGAGAACCTTCTGCCAGAAGAAGCCACCGAACTCTTCAAGTATCAGATCCTGGTTGATCACCTTAAACTCGAGGAGGCTAAGTTGATCTCCGATTCCTACCTCAACTTACCTATGCCATACACGGACACCATGTCAGCCCTCAACGGGAAATTTGGTCAGCCACACCAACTAGCTCTCAAGAAGATCGTCAGCGTCCTTGACTCACCTGACGTTCGCCGTGGTGACACCGCAGCCTTCGAGCGGTTTGCCCTTTATGTCCAATCACTGGTTGGGCTTCTAAAGACACTGGGCGCTGATGGTGAAGCTGAACTTCGCTGTGGGTCCCACGTGGTGCGACTCCTCAGCAAACTACCGCCAGAGCAGCGAAGAGACTTCCGTCGGTGCACCTTCCGACAGGCAGGCACTACGCCCAACCTGCTTGACCTGGCTCAGTGGCTGAAATATGAATCGTGGTGTCAAGACTTCGATGGGCCAACCGCATCTAGCGGGCTGAGAGATAGGCACGCACCTAAGTCCAAGAGCCGCCAAGGACAGCGGACTGTCACTGTTCTCCATGGCTCCAAGAGCCTAGAGGACAACAGAGCACCCCAGAGACCTGAAGAGTAAAGGGGGGAGAGCCAGACCCTACTGCCCTTTCTGTGAGAATGAAGAGCACTTCCTCAGTCAGTGTACGGAAGTGACTAAGTTGAGCAGGGAAGCACTCGTCGACTGGATAAAGGCCAACAAAAGGTGCTGGCGCTGTGCAAGACCCCACCAAGCAGCTCAGTGCGACCTGAAGAAGCTTTGTGGTCTGTGCCAAGGTAAACATCTACAGGTCCTTCACGAGGTCAACGACAGGCGGCCTAGACCTTCAAACCGCGACAACAGTCAACAGGCGAGCCCCACTACTGAGGTACTGTACGTCGACCGCCCACCAGAAGGCAACAGAGTCCTACTAAAAGTCGTCCAGGTCATTCTTCGCCATGGCAACCGTACCCTGACAACTTACGCCATCCTGGACGACGGCTCAGAAAGAACAATGCTGCTCTCAGCAGCTGCCCAAGAGCTTGGTATGCGAGGAGTGAGGGAGGACCTCCCACTGCGGACCATCCGGCAGGACGTCCAGACACTTCGTGGGTCTACTGTGTCATTCCGCATCACCCCGGCTGCTGATCCAAAGACCAGCTTCAAAGTCTCCAAGGCCTTCACAGCAGCACGCCTTGGCCTGGCCGACCAGTCCTATCCGACAGACCAACTCTGGCAGAGGTACTCCCACCTCACTGGACTACCAATAAGGACTTTCCACAAGGTCAAACCATTGTTGCTGATAGGATCAGACCCCCCACATCTGATTACCGCCATCAAACCGATCAGACTGGGCACTCCAGGCGGACCAGCCGCTATCTGTATCAGACTAGGTTGGGCCCTGCAGGGTCCGGTGAAGTTCACCCAGAACAGTTTGAGACCACATCAGTGCCTGGTGACATCCGTTCCCCAACCTCCCGAAAACTGGCCAGTCAAACCCAGCGCTGACCCCGAAGATGACGCCTCCGAGCTGAGAAAGTCCGTCTTCTGTGGTGTCAACACAGTCATGGCCAATGCAACAGATACCAAGCAGCATGACACCTGCCAAGACCTGCTGCACGCTACAGTCCAGGAGCTGCACGGGGAGGCAGATCAGAGCAGCTAACCCACCGCTGAAGATTACCGAAAGGCAGAGTTCCTTATCTTTAAGCGATCCCAGCATGAGAGCTTGCCCGACGAGCTGAGACTCTTGACAGCTGGTAGGCCTGTCCCGTCGAATAGTAGGTTGCTCACCTTGTCCCCCGAGATAGACCAAGAGGACAAGAGGTCGGCTCTGCCATGCTGAAGACCTTAACCAAACAGCGGTACACCCCATAGTGCTGGACCTGAGCCACCCTTCTACCCAGCTCCTCATTAAAGACTTTGACAGCCGTTTGCATCACCCTGGACCAGAGAGAGCGTGCGCAGAGATACGGCGCTCTTACTGGATCCTGCGTGGCCGAGAAGCAGTGCGCCGCTATCAGCATACCTGTCCAGAATGCCGATACTGGAAAGCCAGACCAGTTGTCCCCAAGATGGCAGATCTGCTACCTGCTCGTCTCTGTCTCTTTAAGCCAGCCTTCTTCTCGACAGGGATGGACTGCTTCGGGCCATTCCAGGTTAAGGTGGGGAGGCGCACAGAGAAGAGGTGGGGCATCATCTTCAAGTGTCTCACCACCAGAGGGGTACACAGTCCAAATGGCTCCTCCACGGTAACATTCTCTTTTTTTGACGGCTCTGTGTATTGGCTGCAGTGCAATGCAATGTAGTTCTTAAGTGTACTTCTAACAGATCAGTCTGCTGGGTCACAACCAGAATTCATAAATCATGATGAGATGGCGCAATATATAACGTGTGCTAATTGTGTGTTTCAAAATTACTTGCGTTAGAGGGACTTTGCATTATTAAAGTGTAAGTCAAGTCACAAGATTTGTTCACAATATGTTCTATGCACCCCCACTAGTATAAACATGGCAATTTGGCTAATATTGCATTTGTAGAGTATGAATTTCCAAAAAAAATCAACCTCTTTTTAAAATGATGTTTAGGTTACTTGACTTTCCCTTTAACCCACTAAACCTGACTGCCCTACTCAGTTGCGAAGCACAGATCACCTTACAATGACTCAATACTATGTTCAGATTAACTGCACATCTCCTTACAGTCAAATATAGAAAGGTTACAAATTCAAGATTCAAGAGTTTTTATTCGCCATGTTTGAGCGTGCCAAACAAGGAATTTGACTTCGGTAAAACACACCCTCTGTTCAACATATAGGTGACTAACAACACTCAGGACATGTGAATAATGGCAAAAACAGTGTAGACAAATTCAAAAGGTGTGAAGAATGGTTACAATAACGACATCACCAAGAAAATTGACGTAGTATTATCATGGTATATTATGATATACCATAATACACCATGTACAGTAATCCCTCGTTTATCGCGGATAATTGGTTCCAAAAACCACCCGCGATAAGTGAAATCCGCGAAGTAGAGTCACCCGCTCATCTGTACATTTTTTGTGTCAATAAATCTATATGAAACCATTTAAGTGCATATTTTATTATTAGAACATTAAATAATTGTTCCAAACATGTAAATAATACATTAATAGAATAAACAACATACAGAAAATTTTGTATAAATATTGAAAATATAAATATTATACATGTGTGCGTGTAACATGTTAACAAGAAGTACTGGGCAGGCTAACAAGTTAGCGGAAAGATGCTGATTCGCGATCGTGGCTTCATACTGTCCGCTGCCAACATTGTAAGGCACAGTAAACGCACCGGTCTTTCCTCGTCTCCCATCGTAGTCACACTGAAGCTGAGCGCTACGTACACTTCGTCATATTTCCTTGTCTTAGCTTTCGTGGAACTCTCAATTCTCTTATCTCTGCCTCTCTCCGCCGTTCTTTTCAACCCTGTTAAATATTTTCCATGGTGTCCCACTACACTTTTTATTGCCTGCTCTGTGCTGTATGTGCGTATGTTGCGTGCGCTCTACACTGTAGAGCGAATACTCTTCCAGTGATACCGCCACTCCCACCTACTGCAGTGGATGTCTAATTACCCTTGAATCTCGTACAGCCAAAAGAAAAGCATGTTCCCTGGTGTCACACGCGCCCCCCTTGGTATCGCACCGCCCCACTATTTGAGAAGCACTGATGTACACGAACGTGAAACAGAAAGTGGTATCGCCTGAAAACGGCCTTCAAAATAAAGCACCCTATCCTAAATCAAAGCACGACTGAATAACATAACATGGAGAATTCTTAACACATACTGTAAATATATTTTTAGAACAGCTTTTATTATTATTATAACATTTTTTTCATAACAAGGTACAAAAGTACATACTGTAAATATGTTTTTAGAACTCATTTATTATTATAACAATTTTTCTATAACAAGGTACAACACTGTAAATATTGTTTTAGAACACTTATTATTATAACATTGTTTTTGTAAAAAGGTACAAGTGTACGCACTGCAATTGTGTGGGCACTCCCTGCCTTCTGCTAGCGTGTGGGCAACTTTCGTGCTATAATTCTCCAAATTAGAAGTTTTATTTTGAATTTTTTTCTTTTTAATTTGGAAAAAAAATCTGCGATGTAGTGAAACGGCAATAAACGAACCGTGATGTAGCGAGGGATTACTGTATTATCAAACAATTCTATTACCTCCCCCCCAAGCACACATTGGTGAGAGCAATTGTTTATACGCCTATTGGTTGTTTTGTGTGTTAAATCCAGTTCACACGGCAGGATTATTGACCCAATTGCAGCTCCAAATCTCTCCACCTGATAATCGTAGGCCGGCCCGATTCTCATAATGGCTCCAAAGATAATCTTATCAAATAATCCCTCCATGTGTGGGAGGAGGGGAGCACGTCCGACCTCAAATTGGGGATATCCAACATGTTGGATTGTTTTGGCTCAACTTCGCACTGTGTGTGGTGTGCCCTGAGGACAAACGCTCGGTTGACAATGGCTACGGTTACATGGGCAAAATGTCTTCAATCCGATCAGAGTTTGGATTAAAATTATGATCAGATGCACTGTCTTCATGGACACTAAAAATACTGATCCGATTAGGACTTTCATGCTCATGCGTTACAGGCAGCACGGTAGGGTGTCACGGACAGAATGGAGCCAGGGCGACCAAACCCAGCTTGGACTAGGGTTTATTAAGGGAAAAGGGAGTTGGAAGGGAAGATGAGGGGAACAAACGAACAGGAACCGGCAAACTAACAGAAACAGACAGAGAGCAACAGAAACAAAGAGACAAGACTAGAGACTAGACAGGACAGAAAGATGAGAGACGTGACAGTACCCCCCCCCCCACAAGGGAGGGCTCCCGACGTCCCAAAAAAACAACCCCCCACTACATGGTGTGTGCGGGGGGGGGGGGGGGCTAGCGCACCAGTCCCAGAGTCCCAGCTGGCAGCAACAAAAAACGTCCAACTCCGAAGCGTGCGCCGCGGCATATTGAGAGTCCAAATCGCATCCAGTGGCATTCGGGGTAACAGAACCGTAATCGGCGGCATTCGGGCAAACAGAACTGCAATCGGCAGCATTCGGGCAAACAGAACCGCAATCGGCGGCATTCGGGCAAACAGAACCGCAATCGGCGGCATTCGGGGAAACAGAACTGCAAATGGCGGCAACTGGGAGGCGAAGCCGCGTGCAGCAGCAGGAGTCAGAGACGCACACTCGGCGGCATACTGGGAGACGGAGCCGCGCGCAGCGGCAGGAGTCAAAACCGTGTTGCAGCAGTGGTAGCGGGGCTAGGTGATGCTAGCTGGTTCGACGCTGTTGGCAGGAGGTCTGGCCATGGCCGCGGGTCCGGCATCGCTGGGACAAGGTCCGACGGTGGCCACGGACCCGATGACTCTGGAACGAGCTCCAACGACGGACGTGGATCCGGTGTCGCGGACAGGAGCTGGTGGTGGAAGTTGGTCCAGGCGCTGGTCACTGAAGTGGTCGGATTATTCTGTCACGGATGGAATGGAGCCAGGGCAACCAAATGCAGCTTGGACCAGGGTTCATTGAGGAAAAAGGGAGTTGGAAGGGAAGATGAGGGGAACAAACGAACAGTAACTGGCAAACTAACGGAAACAGACCATGAACAACAGAAACAAAGAGACAAGACTAGAGACTAGACAGGACAGAAAGACGAGAGACGCGACATGGGGCAATAATTAGCACGTCCGCCTCACAGTTCGGAGGGTGCGGGTTTGATTCCACCTCCGGCCCTCCCTGTGTGGAGTTTGCATGTACTCCCTGTGCCTGACTCCGATTTCCTCCCACATCCCAAAAACATGCATGGCAGGCCGACTGAGCACTCCAAATGTCCCGTAGGTGTGAGTGCGAATGCGGATGGTTGTTCGTCTCTGTGTGCCCTGCGATTGGCTGGCAACCGGTTCAGGGTGTCCCCCTCCAGCGACTCCAGTGGGGACAAGGGGTACAGAAGATGGATGGATGGATGGATGGATGGATGGATGGATGGATGGATGGATGGACGGATGGACGGACGGATGAACGGATGGACGGATGGATGGATGGATGGACGGATGGATGTTCATGCATTACACTTTCGAGGGGAATCAATCATTCTCACATTGATTGATTGATTGATTGATTGATTGATTGATTGATTGATTGACAAAATATACCGGAAATAGTGCTAGAAGAAGCCGTTGTGACTTCCATGTCAACAAAACATTGCTTCATCCATTTCTACTTCAAACATTAACATTATTTCACATATTTTTCTTATTTGTGCTGTTATGTGTCACGATCCGTCTCCGTTCGTTTCCTTGTTTTAATGTTGCCATGGTTTCTGTTCGCGTCACCCCTCCCCTCCTGTGTCTGCTCACAATCTATGTAATTGTCGTCACCTGCCTCTCATTACCTGTCTTGTCAAAAGTCAAAAAAGTCAAAGTTTGCTTTATTGTCAATTTCTTCACGTCAAGACACACAAAGAGATCGAAATTACGTTCCCACTATCCCATGGTGACAAGACATAGTACACAATATACATACAAGTAAACAACACAAAAAGTAAAAACAAGAAGGCACAAACAATGAATAAATAAGAGTGATGAATAAATAATAAATAAACAAATAACATAACAAAGAAGAGGAGCAAAAATGGAGCAAGTGTGTATACAGCAGACAGTCAGAATATAGCGCAAAAGTACAGGACGCTACGCAGAAGGGGGGAGAGAGTTCAGGATCCTAACAGCCTGAAGTATGAAGCTGTTGGTGAGTCTGGTGGTGCGGGAGCGCAGGCTCCCGTACCTCTTCCCAGAGGGCAGAAGATCAAACAAAGAGTGAGCAGGGTGACTCACATTGCTCACAATCGTGGTCGCCTTGCGGGTGAGATGGAAGGTGTAAATGTCCTTCAGGGAGGGGAGTGAAGCACCAATAATCTTACCAGCCGTGTTCACTATGCGCTGCAGGGCCTTCATGTTGTATTCAGTGCAGCTACCACCCCAAACAGCGATACAATTGGAGAGGACGCTCTCAATGGTGCCACGGTAGAATGTAGTCATGACGGCCGGAGGAGCACCTGCTTGCCTGAGTTTCCACAGGCGGCGCTGAGCTTTCTTCGCCAGTGATGCGGTGTTGGTGGACCAGGAGAGGTCCTCACTGATGTGCACCCTCAGGAATCTCTCCACCCTAGCACCGTCGATGGTCAGTGGCAGGTGTTGGGTGTGACCCTTCCGGAAGTCAACAACAATCTCCTTGGTATTGTTGACGTTCAGCAGGAGGTTGTTGTCCCTGCACCACGTGGCCAGAAGGTCGACCTCCGACCTGTATTGAGTCTCGTCGCCCCCGGTGATGAGACCCACCAGAGTCGTGTCGTCGGCATATTTCAGCACGCGGTTGCTACTGTAAGTCGCAGTGCAGTCATGCGTCAGCAGGGTGAAGAGCAGCGGACTGACCACGCAGCCTTGGGGGCCCCCGTGCTCAGCGTGATGCTGGCGGAGATTTTGTCGCCAACACGTACCACCTGAGGCCTCTGACAGAGGTAGCCAGTTGCAGAGGTAGGTACTGAGGCCCAGTATTTAAGTCCTGTCTGCGTGTCACTCTCCGTCTGATTGTTCTCGTCTCATGTCTTCTTGATTCTAGTCTCCAGTCTGTTCTGTTCTAGTCTTGTCCCTAGTCGAGCCTCTAGTCTATCTTTTGAGTTCTTCAATAAACCCTGGTCCAAGCTGCATTTGGTCGCCCAGCTCCCTTCACTTCATGACAGAACAATCCGACCAATTCAGCGACCAGCGCTTGGACCAACCGTTGCCGGCTCTCGCAACTGCTGCATAGTCGCCACAGAGCTGAGCTCCAGCGGCACAAGACACACAGCCGCCCCCCGACCCAGTTCCGACGGCACGGATGCTGCGGCCGCCACCAGTTCGGACGGCATGGATCCAGCGGCCGTCACCCAGTCGGCCTTCAGCGGCGCATGACGCACGGACGCCCCCCGACCCAGTCCCGACGGCGCGGATGCTGCGGCCACCACCAGTTCCGGTGGCGTGGATCCAGCGGCCGTCACCCAGTAGGCCTTCGGCGGCGTGTGACGTGCGGCCGCCACCCTGACCCAGTTCCGACGGCGCGGATGCTGCGGCTGCCACCCATTCCGGCGGCGCGGATCCAGCGGCCGTCACCCAGTCGGCTTTCAGCGGCGCAAGACGCACGGCCGCCCCCCGAACCAGTTCCGACGGCGCAGATGCTGCGGCCGTCACCAGTTCCGGCGGCGCGGATCCAGCGGCTGTCACCCAGTCGGCCTTCGGCGGCGTGTGACGTGTAGCCGCCACCCCATTGCACCCCGCCCCTTTTTGGACAGTTTTGATTTTTTCTTTTTTGGGACGTCGGGAGCCATCCCTTGCGGGGGGGGGGGGTACTGTCACGATCCGTCTCCGTTCCTTTCCTTGTTTCTTTATGTTGCCATGGTTTCTGTTCGCGTCGCCCCTCCCCGTGTCTGCTCACAATCTATGTAAATGCCGTCACCTGCCTCTCGTTACCTGTCTTGTATTTAAGTCCTGTCTGCGTGTCACTCCCCGTCGGATTGTTCTCATTTCATGACTTTTTGTTTCTAGTCTCCAGTCTGTTCTGTTCTAGTCTTGTCCCTAGTCGAGCCTCTAGTCTATCTTTTGAGTTCTTCAGTAAACCCTGGTCCAAGCTGCATTTGATCGCCCAGCTCCCTTCACTTCATGACATTATGTTAACAATTTCGAATGGAGCTGCAATGTATCCTCTAGGAGAATAAACTCCTGCGCCCGCCATGTCTGACGCTTGTTCTGCTTCAACAAGCTTCTGGCAATACCAGAAACGAATATAGTGATGTCACAGACATGCGCAGTCGAGACAGTTTGTGTTTTCATGCGTGATTGGATTACCAATCAACATAAACCATCCGTCTTATTATTGATCGGAATGGGCTTGATCCACTCAGAATATTTTGAAAGGTGTGTGGCGTGTACATGAAGCATTTTTATTCCAATCAGGCTTTTAATACGATTAAGTGTGTCCATGTAAATGTAGCCAGTGACGTGCAGCCAATCAAAATGCAAAGTGATAAAGTGGCAAGGAAGAACACTGGGGAATCCAAACTCAAAACAGTCATGGTGCAAGGCAAGGCAAGCTTCTTTGTATACCACAAAAAAACTTCCGGGTTGAGCTTCGCTCGGCATGGCGCGCAAGTTGTCTCTCGTCGCCTGTTTGCCTTGAAATCAGCAAATTTGTAAGCAGAATCAGGACGCAGTGTGCCCACACTGTGGGCCCCTGCTGTGCCGTCCAGCTCGCTTGTGTTCTTCGATCGAGGAATCAACAAAACTTTCTCTTAGAATGGCGGAGTGACTTGATTGAAAGATGGCGGACCGGCGGCGAAGGAGGAGACGCACGTCCAAGGTAGTGACGACGATGACGACAATAAAAACGAGATTAAGATGGCCTTGAAAGACCTGGCAAAGAAAATTGACGGAATGGTGGAAAATGTAGGAAAAATAAGTGGTCTGGTTGAAGATGTGAGGAAACTAAACAAACTACTCGCGCTGAAGGACGAGAAAATTGCGGAGTTGGAAAAGAGAGTTGACGAGTTGGAGCAATATACACGGAAAGATGACGTGATCATCAGCGGTCTGAAAACAACACACCGCACATACTCCAACGTCACCCGAGGAGAGAACTACGAGGAGGACTTGACTGAGGGAGAAAAGCAGTCGCTGGAGGAACAGGTGATTCAGTTCTTTAACAGAAATGACATCACCATTCATAAGGAGAGTATCGCTGCCTGCCACACTCTTCCCAAAAGAAATGCACAATCAGAGCGAACCATCATTCTGAGATTTGTAAACAGAAGACACAAAACGGAGCTTTTGAAACAAGGAAGGAAACCGCAGACATTTTATACCACCATTATGCAACTTTTTTGCTGGACTTATATTGGTTAAATTGTCTCAACTATTTCGCTGCCATTACAAATGATATGTGTGTGTGCGTGTACGGGTGCGTGTGTGTGTGGACGTGGAGCTGTGGGTGTGTATGTGCTCAAATTTGGATGTGGGTAGATGGGAAGACGACTGTTTGCGTATACCTTAAACAATTACCATGCAGATACAGGATATAGATATAGGCCCGGAAAGCAATTTCTTTGACTATGTAACTTGCAACTGTTATTACACTGAAAATCAATTCAAGGAGAAATTCAACTTAGAGCAAAATATATCAATAATACACTTCAACAGTAGGAGTTTATACGCAAACTTTGATAAGATTAAGAACTATTTACAGCATTACACCATGCAATTCAATACAATTGCCATTTCTGAGAGTTGCCTTAGCCACGACAAAGGGACCGATTTTGAATTAGAAGGATATAATTTCAACTTTGTGAATAGGACAAATAAAAAGGGTGGAGGAGTTGCACTGTATATACATAGACAGTAGGTTAAAGTATAGGATTGTAGAAAGCATGACAACAACATACAGGAAGTAAGATGGCGGCGCGTGCACACGCAGCGGCCTCTCTCTGTCCCGAACGGTGTTTTGTTTTGTCGTTTAATGTGGGTTTGTGCGAGAGTTTTGTGTGTTCGTCTCGTCGTACCGGGTTGTGCTACAAGTGCGGCGGGCTGGTTCTGCTCGACATCGGCGAAAGCGAGTTTTGTGGCGATCTGGACTTTGAAGCGGGGACATTAAAGGCGCTCGGTCTGCTCCGTCCTGTAGCGGACTCGCCTGCTATTCCTCCCCCGGTTGGGCGTCCGGGCCAGGCTGGCGGCCAACCCAGCTCGCCCGGCCGTGCCTTCCATTCTTCTGGCGAACGTTCGATCGCTGAACATCAACATGCCTGCTGAGTTCTACGGAGCGGACAGTGCGTAACTGCTGTGCATCTGGAGCGGCTGGCGTGCTATCGGGTGGACCGGGCCATTGTACGAGGGGGAACATCGCGAGGAGGTGGACTGTGCGTCTACATCCGTGACGAGTGGTGCCGGGACTCTGTTGTGGGATGCTAGCACTGCTCGCCACTGGCGAAGTTTGTGATCTCCAGGCTGTTGGGGTCCTGAACTCTCTCCCCCGTTGTTTACTTGTATGTTAATCGTGTACTGTGTCTCGTCACCGTGGGATAGGGGAAACGAAATTTCGGTTTCTTTGTGTGTCTTAGCATGAAGGAATTGACAATAAAGCTGACTCTGACTCTGACTCTGACTCTGATCTGTTATTGATGACTTATGTGAATGTATTACTGTTGAAATTGATATGGGTAAAATGAAGAATGTCATTGATTAGCTGTGTTTATAGAACACCCAACTCTAATATTGAAAATTTCAAAGAAGTATTTGAGGCCATGGTTTCAAACACCGAGCAGAAGGTAGCCTTTTTATGTGGGGACTATAATATAGACTTCTTAAATCCAAATAAAACACCTGCGATAGAAGATTTTATAGATGCAATGTATAGTAAAGGATTATATCCTAGCATAACCAAACCAAGCAGAATTACCACCCACTCGGCATCAGTAATAGACAATATTCTTACTAATAATATGACATGTAATTTAGAAAGTGGATTATTAAGAAACGATATCACTGACCATCTGCCGGTGTTTGTTATCCATGAATGTAAACATAAGAACTTAGACAATAGCAAAGTAAACATACAAAGGAGATTAAGAACAAATGGCACTCTGAACGCATTTAGAAATGATCTGATAGCTCAAGACTGGAGGAATGTTTATGAAAAAGAGGATGTTGATGCAGCCTATAATTTATTTCTAAATACTTTTTTGACTCTATATGATAAAAACTGTCCAATTCAGCGACCAAAGAAAACTTCAAAACGACCAGATAAACCGTGGTTCACTGGGGGTCTGTTGAATGCCTGCAAAAAAAAGGAATGAATTATATAAAGACTTTATTAAACACAGAACTGAGGAGAAAGAAACTAAATATAAAAGATATAAAAATAAACTAACAGAAATTCTTAGAAAATGTAAGAAAGATTATTATAGTAAACTGTTGGAAACAAATAAAAATAATATAAAGAGCACATGGAATATTTTAAACTCAATTATAAGAAGAAAAAGGATGTGCCGGATTCGCAAATGAATTCTTTGAAAATGGTAAGATAATTAATAATAGTGATGAAGTGGTGGCAGGATTCAACAAATTCTTTGTGAATGTAGGGCCTAAACTGGCAGATGAGATAATCCCTCCACATAGGGGAGGTGTATCACAATTTTTTGGGGAACGAAACCCGGCTACCATCTTTCTGAGAATTACAGATAAAACTGAAATAATTGATATAGTTAAACAATTTAAGAACAAAACATCAAGGGACTGTGAGGATATTGATCTATACCTAATTAAATATGTAATAGTAGCTATAGCAGATCCCATAGCACATATCTGCAACCTCTCGCTAAAACCGGGCTCCTTTCCCACAAAAATGAAAATAGCCAAAGTCGTTCCCATCTATAAGGCCGGTGAGAAGAATCTTTATACCAACTACAGGCCAGTCTCATTGCTTCCCCAATTTTCCAAAATCTTGGCGAAGGTATTTGCTGTTAGATTGGACAGTTTTATTAAGTGTGAGATATTAACTGATAGTCAGTATGGTTTTAGGCCAAAGCGATCTGCATCTTTAGCATTAATTGACCTTGTGGGAGAACTGTCAACAAGCATTGATGACAAGAAGTTTGCCGTAGGAGTTTTTATTGACCTTAAAAAGGCCTTTGATACAATTCATCATGACATTTTGCTTCAAAAATTGGAAAGGTATGGGATTAGGGGAATAGGGTTCAGTTGGATAAAAAGCTACTTAGAACATAGGCAACAGTTTGTGCAGATGGGAGAGAAAAAGTCAATGCTTTTAAATATAACCTGCGGTGTTCCACAAGGATCAATATTGGGACCAAAACTATTCATATTATATATTAATGATATAATTAACACCTCTAAGATTTTAAAATTTGTCATATTTACTGATGACACAAATATCTTTTGTGAAGGAGAGAACCTACAGCAACTGATGAAGACTGTTTCTGATGAGCTTGCCAAGCTAAAACTGTGGTTTGACTCAAATAAATTATCTCTTAACATAAAGAAAACCAATTTTATGATCTTTGGGAAACGAAAATTCCCAGAAAACATAACTATTGAAGTATTGTGTGATAACACCAGATTAGATAGAGTTTATGAAAAATCCTTTCTGGGAGTAATAATTGACCACAGTCTCAGCTGGAAACCGCAAGTCAAACACATCTGTTCAAAATTGGCAAAGACCGTGGGCATACTTTGTAAAGTCAGACGCTTACTGAACCAGAAAACCATGTACACTTTATACTGCTCGCCGCTTCTTCCTTACATGTCCGATGGTGTTGAGGTATGGGGCAATACCTACAAAACCACCCTGAAGACGGTATGCACAATGCAGAAAAAGGCAATTAGAATTATCAACAATGTTGGCTATTGTGAACGTACAAATAATTTATTTATTAAATTTCAAACATTAAAATTTATGGATTTGGTAGATTTCAAGACCCCACAAATTATTTATAAAGCTAAAAAAAAATTACTCCCTAATAATATACAAAAATGGTTCATAGAAAGAGAAAGTGTTTACAGTCTAAGAAGGGGAGGGAATCTTTTACAACCTAAGGTGCGCACCACCCTGAAAAGCATGTGCATATCTGTCAAGGGGGTAAAGCTATGGAATAAGTTACCTGTAACGATCAAAGAAAGTAAACACATTGCCCAATTCAAAGAACACTTTAAAAATTTTACACTAGAAAATTATAGTAATTGAAATCGTCTGCCTGTCTGTTTTCAGCTATATAGTCCATCCATCCATTTTCTGAACCGCTTAGTCCCCACGGGGGTCGCGGGTGTGCTGGAGCCTATCCCAGCCGTCATCGGGCAGTAGGCGGGGGACACCCTGAACCGGTTGCCAGCCAATCGCAGGGCACACAGAGACAAACAACCATTTGCACTCGCACTCACACCGGGGGACAATTTGGAGTCTTCAATCGGCCTACCAAGCATGTTTTTGGGATGTGGGAGGAAACCGGAGTGCCCGGAGAAAACCCACGCGGGCCCGGGGAGAACATGCAAACTCCACACAGGGAGGGCCGGAGGTGGAATCGAACCCGCACCCTCCTAACTGTGAGGCGGACGCGCTGCCCAGTGCGCCACCGAGCCGCCCCTATATAGTCCATATTTTATTTATTTATTTTTCTTTCCAGAATATTATTGAACTGCTTTTCATTTCTAAAATTATCTTCCTCCGATAAATCAGGTTTCTGTACTTCGAAAAAACTAATTAGCAACCATGTTGAGAAGGTTGATGTATAAAAGGGGTAGGAAAAAAACAAGCAATAGCTTCTTCCTTCTCCTTTTTTTGAACATGTTGATTTATGTGCCATGAAATTATGTGAAAATGTGAAAAAAAAGGATTTTGTGTTTGGTCGATCTTATGTTCAAAAATAAATTTCACTTTACTTCACTTCACATTTCACGTACAACACAATTCAAAGTGCTTTACATTAAACATAATAATAATAATAATAATTCATTCCATTTATATAGCGCTTTTCAATAACCCAAAGTTAGTTACAGTAGGATATAGTTAATAACAGGACATCGGTCAGCAGTGCGAAGAAGATGGATGGAGGAGCAGGGGGGGCGGGAGCGGAGGTTGTTGAAGTTGGCAGTACGGGAGGTGGGAGTGACGGGGGGTTGGTAGTCCAAAAAGAGGAGATGGATGAGCCATCGGGGAAGTGCCGGTCCAAATGTTGGACCAGATGGTGATGCCGGTCGGCCTCGACTGCACCCGCTCGAACGGCAGGCCCCAACGCACCACGGCAGCACACAGCAGAGCCACAGTTGGCGAGCCCGCAGGGAGTGGAGCCCGTCGCCCGAGAACGCCGGACAGAAGGCCAGAGAGCCAGGCCAGAGCTGCCGTAGAGTCCACAGCAAGCACAGCACAGCAGGCGGCCACAGGCTCAGAGTCAGGAGGCAGGAGGGCCCGGTGGTGGTTTTGGCCAGTTGGCTGTTGGCTAACTGGCTAACGTAGCTGGTAGTCCGAGGGAGAGGAAACAGATAGGTGAGAGCGGAGCTGCGGGAATGCGAAGTGGACGGAAGACAACACGAGAAAAATAAAAGAAGAGACTGGTGCACTGAAAACGGGTAAACGAAAAACAAGTAACGGACACGGTCCGGGACAGAAGCGGCAGTCAACAAGTTTGACGCCAGCGTGCTCTAACCCGGAAGACAACAGACGGTGGGGGAGGAGTCAAAAGGACCCTGGACATTTAAAGCATTACAGACATTTTTCTTCATCTAAACGCAAACAAAAAAACTACGCCTTCCTTATAATACATTGTTATCAGCTAAAAACATAAAATAAATGTTTTGCCTCTTTGATGTGCCGTGTTTGTTTACTCCAAAATCCTGTCAAGTTTTGCGGGATTTCCTGTCCGACGCCTTGCCATGTGGCTGCTTACCACACGGTGTCATGCATCTGCATGACCAGGACCCTGGACAGCTCATTCCTCCTGCCGCTCCCATCCTGTCAACAATGCTAGAAATCATTGCCTCACACCTGCAGCCAGCTCCACACCTGCTCCCAGCTCGTTAGCCGCTCTACTTAAACCCCGCACTTCAAGCCCTCTCTGTCAGTCTGTCCCACTCTGCTATCCAATCCTGTCCGTTAGCTGCCTCCCCCACATTGACTCACGCAGCCGACCTAGCTTCTGCTCTATTGCTTTTCTGCGCCCTGCTTTTCTTGTGTTTCTGTCGTTATCTGTCCAGATACGACTTCCTGCCAGCCCTTGACCGCCAGCTCGCTTTGGCCTTACCGGCTTCGCCGACTCGTCCGCTCCGCTCCAGCACCAGTTATCCACCTCCCCTTTTCCACCCACTCAATAAACAAGACAGTATTGTGACACATTTGGTTGTTCTGTCTGTCCTGCCACATACTGTATGTTCAAAACTGCTATACCGCAGATTTTATTTCGCGTCACATGTGCGTCCCTCGTAGTTTGGAAGTTGCTCCACAATTTTAAAATCTTGCCATGTGAACCAGGATTTATTTTGTTAGCAGGATTATGTGGCACATTTGCTTAGCACAGTGGTTCATAACCTTGTTGGAGGTACCAAATCCCATCAGTTTTATATGCGCATTCACCAAACCCCTCTTTAGTGAAAAATAAATATTTTTTCTTCAAATTCAATACAGATGATTTTTACTAGTGCACAAAATGAGCCTTGCATGAAAATCACCTTGTTCAAAGAACAAAACCAACACAATGCATGAATTTGCATTGCATTCTGCAAATCAGTGTCACTTCTGTTGTTGCCTTTGCAGGACCAGTTCAGATATGCGTCATCACCAATTTACAGAATAAATCAGATGTGTTTGGACCGCAGTGGAGGCTCGGCCCAACCCCTGAGACCGACTCACCGAACCCCTAGGGTTTGATCGAACCCAGGTTAAGAATCACACAAGGAGTGATTGGTGTTTGTGCCATACATCAAGCACAAAAATATTTGTTAGCAGACCACAATCTTTCAACCTTGGAATGAGTCTGCTCTATTGAGGACTTTCTACATTTATATTCATTGCAGGATTTCACTTGTAATTTGTTGAAAACAAAATAAGACTTTTGTCGAGCATGATGTACTGTATAATAGCTCAACAAATCTGATGCTCACTTCCTATTCTGCATGCTTCTTTATAGTCTGTAAATAATACATGGCAATCTTCCATCACATTGTACTTAGGAAAAAAGGGTAACTGTGACAAGGAATATGTAGGGTTGAAATTATGAATTGAATGTTGTGGCTTACTTGCATACATACACACACACACACACACACACACACACACACACACACTGTGTTGCGACGCGCTGGATGTAAAATTAGGAGCAGCAGTGTAGTGCCACGAGAGACGTGTACTCTCAATTTTCACCTTTTCTTAAGTAGTCTAGAAAAATGCTTTGTTTTAGAAACAGTATTGTCTAAGAAAAATTGGTCATAATTAATGCAAAATGTATTTATCATGAAACAAATAAATAACAAATATGTTATAAAACAATATTTTGTGAACAATGACTAAAAAAAAATCAACTCTCAGCCCAATTGGGTTTCTACGATCCATCCATCTATCCAACCTCCATCCGTTTTCTGTACTGTTTTAATCTCATGAGGGTCGCGGGCATGCTGGAGTTTACCAGTTAAATTTACAATTGTGGCTACAGGTTAGTGTGGTGGTGGTGGTTTACTGACGCCTGACTGATGCGTCATGCCACTCAGTTCGCCTGGGGCGCTTGCTGGCCGGCTGAAAGAGAGAAATATGGAGCAACATTTTTTTGTGTTGGCGGCTCACTATCAGCTGCTTCTGTCTGGACTCCATCCCTGGCTGATTCTATTCTGTGCAAGTCATCTGCGTAAAGTAAGCACAAA
Organism: Syngnathus acus; assembly: GCF_901709675.1. Taxonomy (NCBI): domain Eukaryota; kingdom Metazoa; phylum Chordata; class Actinopteri; order Syngnathiformes; family Syngnathidae; genus Syngnathus; species Syngnathus acus. The sequence continues at coordinate 18,931,086 of NC_051094.1, forward strand.
AACTGCATCTGTAATTTTTTTTGCTATTTTTCTTCCAAGCTAGGTTCCATCTCATGGCGCTGCAGCAGGCCTTGCTTTCTTGAAAAATAACTGCACAAGAATCAAAGATAACACTAACAGTTATTGCTTATCTTCATTTCGTGTACAAAGTATTACTGCTTAACTTAGTCCCAGTGTTCTTCCATTGTAAACGCATTTCATAGTCTGATGTTAATTGTTGTTAAACGGTATACCTTTATTTTTACTCCATCCTCTCACTCATTGGTTTAAATTCATGATATTTTGTTTTCAGTCAAATCTTCTATAGTAATAAGTACCGTTTTTTTTCGTGTATAATGCGCCCCCATGTATAATACGCACCCTAAAAATGGCATGTTGAGGCTGGAAAAAAGCCTGTACCCATGTATAATACGCACCCAATTTTTTTTTTTTTTTTTCCCCAAGTCCCAATGATCGTCACACACGCAGGGAGGCAATGGGTCCCATTTTTATATTCTTTGGTATGGTCTTAACTAGGCTGGATGTATTTTTTTTTGTTGGCGTGGATTTCTCCGACTGCCCGTAAAGGCACCACCGCGATCAGATGAAAAGAGAGGAAAGTGACGTGCGGACATGTGAAAAAGGCGGCTCTGTATGGGAGAGACGTTGAAGAGGAATAAAAACACCCTTGGAAACCAAAACTTGCCCCTCGTCGTGACTCAGAGCCGCAACAAATGTTTCGGATTTGTGTAGGGTACATTGTGACAGCAAACGAGCAGGTGATCGAGCAAGCGTCTGATACGAGAGCATTGCGTTCGTATGGAGCGTGTTTGAAGTGAACAGCAGAGACGAAAGGAACAAGGCAAAGTGTTGTGAAATAAAATATTACCTGTAATACGCATTTTGTTATTTGCTGATTGTATTAAACCAGTGGTTCCCAAAGTGGGCGGTACCGCCCCCCTGGGGGCGGTGGAAAGATCTGGGGGGGCGGTGAGGAAGAAAGGGGCGGTAGGGGGGCGGTAGGGGGGCGGCAGTCGATTTGTACACAACACGCCGCTCTGGCCCAGTCAGATCCGACAGCAGGTTTGTAATTTCAAGCTTGTAATGTTCCGAATTTTATCTTATAATAAAAACCGCATTCTGGCGGTCAACATCATCTTGAGTTCAAGTCAACATGAAATTGGGAACTCGCCAGAACGCGCCGTATTGTGTTGTGTTGAGCTGGTTAGGGCAGTGGTCCCCAACCACCGGGCCACGGACCGGTACCGGTCCGTGGGTCACTTCTTTCCAAGCAAAGAAACCGACTGAAAATTACTGACCGCGGGGATCTACGACTTCTTCTTAGTGAGTTCCAGCCTGATGTTGAGAAGCTTATGTCCCTGCACCAAGCACATCCATCCCATTAATATTACGTGTGAGACAATGAAGGTTACTGGTGGAATGTTTATTTACGATTCTATGTTGCTGAAACAGTTAAAACTGCTAAAAAATAAATTGGTTTACTAAATACTAAATTGGGTTTTATTTGTGAATACACATTTGTGTTTAACCTTTCTCTTTTCAAATTGCAGCAAACCAAATATCAAGAAAGAGGTGTTTGTTTCCATATGTGCCTTGGGGGGGGGGGCGCTAGGAATTCACTGGGGAGCCAAAGGGGGCGCCAGCCTGCAAAAGTTTGGGAACCACTGTATTAAACTATCACATTCATTGTCAGTCAAGAAGAGAAGAGGACTATTATCCCTTCTTTGACGAAATGACCAGAGCACAGTACAAACACACTATTGTCGGTCAGTCCTGTTGTTGGTTTTGTTGTACCATGATTTTCTTAAAAAAAAAAAAAAAAAAAAAAAAAAAAAACCTTTAAAAAAAAAAATAAAAATAAAAATTGTACCCATGTATAATGCGCACCCCAGATTTTAGGACAATAAATTAGTTACATTTTGCGCATTATACACGGAAAAAAACGGTAATTGTCTTTTAAACATTAAAAAGTTAAAGGAAACATTTATTGCCACAGACAGCAGGGAAAATAATGCAGAAAATTGGTACCGTTGAGTACTACCATCGATTTGCAGGAACTGAGAATCCGAACAAATCGGGTTCAAAGGTAAAAGGTGCCTATTCCTAAAAAAGAACCAAAGTTACATCAAAAGGCAGCATCCCTGATGACCTGACACATGACAGACACATGACTTGTGTATATTAACGTTTGTGCTAGATCAACAAAGACAGGAGCTTTACTTCAACCAGACCAGACGGCAGCAGGCTGGGAGCTGTGCTGCACTTCACATGCTTAATAATTAACTCCATGCTACTCACAGAGCGATGCAGCGTGTTGGAGGAAGTCATGCAGAAGCCAAGAGCAGGCTGCGTAAACAGTATGAGTTCATGTATTTGGGTTAAAAGAGGCAGTAACATTGAATACATTCTTCTTGTCATATGACTTATGACATCTGATTATTACGCACTAGTATTCATTACTATGTCCTTTTGATGAAGACCTAAGTGGTAACCGACCAGACCCTCTATACCATGTCACCTTTCTCTCAGAAACAGAAAGTGAGAAAATCCCACAGCACATCTGTAAGGGAGATCAGCAGGAGCCTTCATGTCACCATTAAAGTTTCAGGCCGCATGGGCCTGTTTTACATGGCTGCCGGTCCCCAACTAAAGCTGAACTGGAAAGCAGCCATAGGCAACTGCATGTCAGACATCAGATTGCTCGTCTCATGGTGCCACCATGCAGCAAACAAGTGTTGAATTAACCCCATTGGGGCTTAGAGCAACATATGCTAACATCACCATGATGCTGTTAAGGATGTCATACACCAGGACTCAGTGATAGCAATTGTTAATCTATGTTTGACTTCTTTGTTCATATTCTTCCCTGTTTTGCTCTTATCTTAGGTTTAATTGATCTTCAATGGAATATCTTACCTATAAGTAAATCGAGTTACCCTTGAAAGGGAATCTTACATTATTTTCCAAAGTAGTCAACCAACCAAAAAGGAACCAATTTCAAGTCTATGTATTTGCATTGCTTACTAGCATGAGTATTTTATGTAAAGCACAGTTAAATTTTAATTTACAAGTTTAATTCATTCCTTTACCATGGTAGTAAATTCAAATTCAAAAAGCTTTATTGTCTGTTAAAAGAAACTGAAATGTTTCTTTGGCGTGCTCCATAAAGTCACAACCACACACATACTAAAAGAACATGTAAAAAACCTCAATAAATAAGTGTAGCTAAAAATACAGTTTGTTTAAAACATTACAGATGGCCTTTGCTAACCTCTCCAGCCTTTGCCTTTGCTGTGGAGTTGAGTGAGACTGGCATGAGGTTTCCCCTTTATCTTGTTTGCTTGATTGATAACTCTGGTTAATTTGGATTTATTTTTGAGAGTTAGAAAATGTAACCAAGATGTGATGTTATATGAGGTTATGGGTTCAATGAGAGATTTGTAGGCAGTTGTTAGAATGTCTTGATTGACCAGGAATGTCACTTCCTGCATCCCGTTGACCAACCAATGTGCTATAACAAGGGGTGTCAAACTCATTTTTGTCGCAGGCAGCATCATAGTCATAGTTTCCATTATGACTACAGAAAAAAATAATGAATAACTAGTTTTCAATTCGAAGACTATCTCTATTTTTTAAAATGGAATACAATTTGCAATTTTAGTATTAACACATGAATTCAATGCACAATTTGTCTGTGAGGGCCACATAAAATTATGTGGCGGGCTGAATCTGGCCCCCGGGCCTTGAATGTGACACCTATGTGCTATATAAATAAAGGCTTGAATGATTATTAGTTTTTGGAAGTTTGCAGTCTGCTGTATACAGTAATCCCTTGTTTAGGAGAAAATCCGTAGTGTCACACTCTCATTTTTAACATATAAAAAAATGTTATGTATCAATAAATGTATATTAAACCATATAAGTGCATATCGGTTGTCCGATTGCCTAGGGAGGCCTGGGGGGGGAGCACACGGGGGAGGGGGACTTGACTTTGTTGTCTCCGAGCGCGGATGGTAGAACTCCTCTTCGTTGTGTGGAATACAGAGCCAGTTACCAAACACGACGTGCCTGATTCATCGAAACGCTACATTGGTGTCAGAAGTGGGATTTATCTATAGCGATGGTATGGCATCGCGTAAGGACTGTGGCGGTGGTCAGCCGCGGGTGAAGGAGGAGGTGGTTGACGGCAGTTACGATGGCGCGTGGGGCCGTGAGTTGGACCCCAAAGTGTCGGAGCACGTGGAACTCTTGAGGAAGACTGCCAGGAAGTTGGCCTCCGATGCCGGGCTTGGCTCGTTGAACAATGAGAGGGATGCAGGGACGAAGGACGGTGGCAGCCTCCGTGGTGCCCGTCATCATATCAAGACACCGAGATACTCCGGTAAGGCGGACTGGGAGGCTTTCCATGCGCAATTTGAACTCTTGGCATGGGCTTCTGGCTGGTCGGAGAAGAATAAAGCGCTACAGTTGGCTATGTGTCTCACGGAGGAGGCCCTGTCCTACTTGTTACTGCTTAGCCCAGCCAAGAGGGACGACTATGGGGCATTGGTTGGTGCTCTGCGACGGCGTTTTGGGCAGTGCAGCCAGCCCAGTGTCCTGCGCTCGGAGTTGTCGAACAGGCAAAGACAAGCTGGTGAACCGCTCCGTGTACTGGCTAATGACATTGAGACATTGTCGAGGCGTGCATACGCACATATGCCGGCTGATGTGCAGAGTGAACTTGCCAGGGACCAGTTCATCCGCGCCATTACACCTAGAGAACTGCGGATCCAAACCCAGCTGGCACACCCACATACTCTCCAGGAAGCACTGGAACTGGCTGTGGAAAGAGAGATCATAGGGGACACTGCGCGGGGTGACCCTGTTGAGGGCAGCCATGTGGTGCGTTCTAATGCACAGGTGAATCTGAGCCCAGAGAAACCAGCGTGGGTGGATGAGTTCACCGAACTTATCCGCTCAAGCACACTGCAGGCACCTCGCAGAAGTACCCGCTCCCGACGGGGCCCTCAAGTGTGCTGGGTTTGTGGCCAATCTGGCCACATTAGCGTTCAGTGCCCCAAAAAGGCTGGTGGTCAGGGAAATGGCCCAGGGTCTGTGTAGAGTGGACGCCACAGACCCGTGCGCCTGTGTCCCATATCGGCTTGTTACCTGGTGGTGGAGTCCAACTGCACAGATGGGGAAGCGAGGCTCCACTTCCCCCAGAAGCAAACGACAATGCAGAGTTCGTGAGGGTGGTGGGCTGGACACATGCGGGTGATTTTTGCCATATCCCCATCACCCTGGCAGGTGCTCTTTGCACGGCCCTTGTTGACACCGGCTCTACTGCAACGATACTGAGACCCGATGTGTTCCCAGCAGGAGCACAGTTGAAAACTACTGGTGTCAAGCTGTGTACAGTGACTGGCAAACTCACCCCAATGCTGGGAAGAGGGGTGGTGACTTAACAAGTGGGGGGAATGTGCATGAACCTTCGGGTGTGGGTGGCAGCGGTGCGGGATCCCTCCATCATTGGACTGGACTTGCTGCGAGCAGCCCGTTGCGTGTTGGACTTGGGGAGGAACACATTGACCTTTCCAGGAGGCCCCACTAGTCACGTCTCGTACCCAGCCGTGTTACTATGTGTCTCTGTCTTGGTTTCTGTCTGTGTGCTCGCCCCTCCCCTCCCGTGTGCCCATGATTAGTTTGATTATTCTCACCTGCCTCTTGTTACCTGTCGTGTATATAAGTCCTGTCTGCCCCTCACGCCCCGTCAGATCATTGTGTGTTGTTGTCGTCTCAATGTCTTCATGTCTTTTTGTTTTCTTGTCTCACGTCTCGGTCAGTCAGTTCAGTTATTGTTTTGTCAAGTCATGTCAGTTTGCCGAGTCTGTTAGTTTGTTTTCCTGAATAAACCCTGGTCCAAGCTGCATTTGGTCACCCTGCTCCGTCCGTTCCTGACACCACTGTTGAAATGGTGCACCCCACGCAGTTCCCACTCACACACCTGCCGATGTCAAGAGTAGCAGTGACAGAGCATGAGCCTGACCCCTCCTCACTGCTCCTAGTTCCTTCCGCAGCCACACAGCATCCTCTTGGCCGCCTCGGTTGCCTGGCCCGGGGCTCCGCGGCAGATGATGCAGGCAGGGAGTCGCGGTGAGGGAGGTGTGGAAGTGCAGCTGTGATGGCTTGAAAGTGGAGCAACAGGAGGAGCTGTGGCTTCTACTGTGCACTGAATGAAGAGGAGGTGGGCCTGACACACCTCGTGCAGCACAACATTGACACTGGGGATGCGCGGCCCATCAAAACACGACCCCGCCGCCTTCCGCTGGCACATCAGGAGGACGCTGACAAGGCAATCGATGAGATGCTGAAGGCTGGCATCATCGAGCCATCTGATAACCCATGGGCCTCAGGGGTCGTCATGGTTAACAAGAAAAAGTCAGTGAAGAAGAGCGTGGATTATCGACCCCTGAACAGTGTGAAGAAGAAAGACTCCTACCCTCTGCCCCGCATTGATGAGACCCTGGACCTGGTATCTGGGTCATCCTGGTTCTCCTCGCTGGACCTGCGCAGCGGATATTGGCAGGTCCCTCTCGCCCCCGAGGCACGGTCAAAAACACCTTTCTGTACCGGGAGAGGGTTGTGGCAGTTCCGGGTCCTCTGTTTTGGTCTGTGCAACGCACCCGCTACTTTTGAGCGGCTTATGGAAAACGTGCTGGCTGGCATTCCCCGACAGGAATGTTTGGTCTATCTGGACGACATTCTTGTCCATGGGAACTCTTTCAAGGCGGCTTTGGGGGCCCTGCGCCAGGTACTACAAAGAATTTCCACTGCTGGCCTGAAGTTGCATCCTGACAAGTGTTGCTTCATGAGGAGAGAGTTGGAGTTCTTGGGTCACAAGGTGGGAGGGGAAGGCATTGGGACTCTGGAAGGGAAGGTGCAGGCCGTGCGAGACTGGCCTGCTCCCAACAACTTGCGTGAGCTGAAGAGCTTTCTTGGATTAGCGTCCTATTACCGGGGGTTTGTACGGGGCTTTTCGTGCATAGCCGCTCCTCTTTTCCACCTGCAGCGCAAGGACACTTAAGTTCGATTGGACGGTGGAGCGCGCACAGGCATTCAGCTCCTTGAATGGGGCATTGACAGAGTCTCCCATCCTTGTTCCCCCCGATCCTAAACTGCCGTTCCTCCTGGACACAGATGCCAGCAATGTTGGGATGGGGGCAGTCTTGAGTCAGGGGAGGAGCACGCGCGTGTGGGAGGGGGACTTGACTTTGTTGTCTCCGAGCGCGGATGTTAGAACTCCTCTTTGTTGTGTGGAATAAAGAGCCAGTTACCAAACACGACTTGCCTGATTCATTGAAACGCTACAATATGATACGCGCGTGTGTGTGTGTATGTGTGTGTGTGTGCGTGTGTGTGTAACATATGTAGATGTAGCTAAAGTATACATACTGTAAATGTGTTTTTAGAACTCTTTTATTATTATAACAGCGTTTTTTATAACAAGGTACAACTATACTGTAAACATGTTATTAGAACTCTTATTATTCTAAAAAAAATTTATAACAAGGTACAATACTTATTGTTATTATTATAGGCTTGCTAACCAGCTGAATAAGTTCTACTGCAGGTTTGATCGGTCCTCCCACACAACGGGACTTCCTGCAGCACAATCTACATACTCACCTCTCCCCACAACTGCTCTGTCCACACCTCTATCATCGTTGTCACCCACTCTCTCTCTTGCAGAGGCCGCGCCCGCACTCCAGGTCCGCGAGGAGGAAGTGCGCCAGATGTTCCGGAGACAAAAGACCAGGAAGGCACCGGGCCCAGACGGCGTGTCACCTTCCTGCTTGAAAGTCTGCGCTGAACAGCTGGCGCCCACCTTTGCACGGATCTTCAACCGTTCTCTGGAGCTGTGTGAGGTGCCCTCGTGCTTCAAGAGCTCCACCATCGTTCCAGTGGCCAAGAAGCCCGCCATCACAGGTTTGAATGACTATAGACCCGTCGCACTGACATCTGTGGTCATGAAATCTTTCGAGAGGTTAGTGCTGAACCACCTGAAGGAGGTCACGGGCCCCCTGCTTGACCCCCTCCAGTTTGCCTACCGGGCAAACAGGTCAGTGGATGATGCGGTCAACATGGGACTGCACTACATCCTGCACCACCTGGACACTCCAGGAACGTACGCCAGGATCCTGTTCGTGGACTTCAGCTCGGCGTTCAACACCATCGCTCCTGACATCCTCCAACAGAAGCTCATCCAGCTTGCGGTGCCTGCCCCCACCTGTCAGTGGATCACCAGCTTCCTGACCAACAGGAGACAGCGTGTGAGGCTGGGGGGCATCACATCTGACACCCGGACCACCAATACTGGAGCCCCTCAGGGGTGCGTCCTCTCCCCACTGCTCTTCTCTCTCTACACCAACGATTTCTCCTCAGATGACTCTCCTGTGAAGCTCCTGAAGTATGCAGACGACACCACTCTCATCGGACTGATCCAGGACGGTGATGAGACTGCGTACAGACAGGAGGTGGAGCGGCTGGTCCACTGGTGCAACCAAAACCATCTGGAGCTGAACACGCTCAAGACCGTGGAGATGACAGTGGATTTCAGGCGAGACCCTTCACCACTTTTACCCCTCACTATCCGCAGTAATACTATTCTCTCCACAGACACCTTCAAGTTCCTGGGAACCACAATCTCTCGGGACCTGAAATGGACCGGCCACATAGACTCTGTCCGGAAGAAGGCCCAGCAGAGGCTGTATTTCCTGAGACAGCTCAAGAAGTTCAACCTGCCGCGAGAGCTTCTGAAGACCTTCTACACTGCCATCATCCAGTCTGTCCTCTGCACCTCCATCACTGTCTGGTTTGGATCAGCCTCCAAACAAGACAAGCACAGACTGCAACGGACAATCAGGACTGCAGAAAAGATCATTGGAATCAACCTCCCTTCTATCCAAGACTTGTACCTGTCCAGGACCAGGAAACGTGCAAGGAACATCTCTACAGACCCTTCTCACCCAGGTTGCAGTCTGTTTGAACTACTCCCCTCCGGACGGCGTTATAGAGCTCGGTACGCCAAAACCAGCAGACACCGAGACAGCTTCTTCCCCCAGGCTGTTGCTCTGATGAACTCACACCACTCATAGAGTCTCAGAGGCATTACTGTGCAATAACATCCTGCTCTTCACACCTTTTGAATTTGTCTACACTGTTTTTGCCATTATTCACATGTCCTGAGTGTTGTTAGTCACCTATATGTTGAACAGAGGGTGTGTTTTACCGAAGTCAAATTCCTTGTTTGGCACGCTCAAACATGGCGAATAAAAACTCTTGAATCTTGAATCTTGAATCTCTTGAATAACAACTTTTTTATAACAACCTACAAATGTACTGCAATTGTGCGGGCACTCCCTGCCTTCTGCTGGCGTGCGGGCAACTTTCGTGCTATAATTCCTCAATTTAGAATTTTTATTTTGAATTTTTGAATTAAAAATAATTCAATGCGAGAAAATGAACCGCGTTGTAGCGAATGATGACTGTACTATATTACTTCAATAGTATGATCCCAAACTCAGCAAAAGAGTAAAAACTATACCAACATCAAGAATGATAGTCAAACTTGTTGCTTTAATCTTTGAAGTGCTATTTTTTGCATGCTATTTTGACCAAAATAAACCTAAATCCTTTTTATAATATGTGTTGGGAGGTTGCTAATGGGTTTTTGAATAAAAGCAAAAAATATCTTTGAATCAGGTGTTGGTTAGCAGCACAGAGACCCCTTTTACTTGAGCTTATTTTAAAGCCAGTACCCTACAGCCCCCTATCACTGTTTTTTAAGTCATAGATGATGACCTGCTCAGTACTGATGCATGTCCACAGCTAAAATTGATTCCATAAACCAAATCAAAGCCAATCTTCTTGTTGAATAGATCTATTGCTTTGGTGCTGCAGTGAGAGATCAGAGTAGCATGTCCACATGAAAGGCTCAGCACATCAGAGCAAGGCTATTTTTTGTCGGTAAAATGTTCCACACCCTGATGTTTGAAAAGCAAGCCTCCCATAAGAGAACATAACTCCAGCATAACATTCCCATCTTGTACTTCACAAGGAATATGTCTCAAACATCAAGACCTTTGACCTAAGACAAATCTTCCATCTTAAATCAATATGATTCAAAATCTGTAGGGCTCATTCAAGGTCTCGAATTACATGGTAGACAAGCCACTCCAAAGCTCCCTTAGCTTCAATAAAGACGATCATGCTTTTAAGTGCTTTCCTTTTATTTATTCACTGAATAAAAATATTGCATTTTCCGGTGGGGGGGTGGGGTGGGATATTTGCTGATTCTTATTTTAAATTTTTTACGGACATTATTTAAAGTTTCAGGACCATGACATTAAGTATACATATGAAGACTGAATATTCTCATCCAAAGAGTTTAAATAAATGAATAAATAGGAGAGAGGTAAGGTAAACTAAGCTAAGCTAAAATAAGCTAAGCTAAGGTAAGGTAAACCACTCTTCTAATTGAATTGACCCATGTCCTCTACCGGCCAACAAGAAACACTATGTGTTAGAAATTTCAAAACATTTACCGTTTTGGCCCGAATATGAGACGATGTTTTTGCATTGAAATAAGACTGAAAAAGCGGGGGTCGTCTTATATTCGGGGTCTAGACATTATACCCATTTTCACTTTTGCGCAGCGGTAAGTTAAAGGTTGCTGGTACATATCTACTGAGTATGTTGCTGTGATCGTGTGCGTCTTTGACACAAAGTGAGTATATACATTTCACTGTTACTACTGCCCACTGTTGTGCCGTTTGTCCGATCGCGGTTTGCTTCGTGTGCGCGCCGTTTGATTGACAGCTCCGGCGCGCTCCTTTAAGTTTGCCTCGCATCGTACGAGTAGTCGTTACGCAGCGGCACGGCGACTAACGGTCGCCAGCAAATGTATTTTGTTGTCTCGATCGATGACTTATGTTTGGTGTGTTGCCGAGAGTATTTCATTTATGGTTATTTATTATTATTTTGTTGCCAATAATTCAGTAAAGCAATCAAAACTGAACCACGTCTTCCCTCCTGTGTTCTGACCGACACCCGGGGGTGAAAAGAGCATAACCATCTGAGCCAACGCCCTATAGAGGCTTTGCAGTCACGTGGTTTTATCACGTGATTTCGTGTTATGCCGCCATCTTGGCGGTCAACTCGTCAGCTCGTTCCTACGTGTTTGTATAGATTGTTTGATTTCTGCGCTACATTTTCACCGATTTCATCCGAATTATGGCTGATTTGCTATCCAACGAAGTTGGGCATTTGGATGAAGAATCCAAGAAACGTTACAGAGAGAAGTTGAACCTTGTTGGCACAACGGATCCGTACCTTTTACCGAGAAGCATGCTAAAATCGCCCGAGCATTTTGCAACAGCCGACCTGCCTGAACTCTCATATCCAGATATTTATAATTACCTCGTCGATTTGTTTTGTAATGGCATTTCATAACTTGACATATTAAAAAACTGAATAGAGTGAAATCATTCAGATACTGTACCTGTCTGTTCAAGTTGCTACCATTTTTATTTTTTGTTTATTTTTGCATGATGCCACATCTGATTGGCTTGAAAACTTAACCAATACAAATTTTAACCTTGTGCCAATGGCTTGAAAACTTTACCAATGTAGATTTTACCTTGTGCCAAATGAAGTAACAAAAACCCTCTTGTTAAAAAATGCTACATTAAAAAAAATTGTTTCACAAGTTTCATAATAATTTTTTGGGAAATTTCCTAATGCATTCACTCGAGAATTAATTGTTCATTTCCAATATGAAGTTCAATATTTACATTGATAACGTTTTCAAGCCAATCAGATGAAGCATCATGAAAAAAAAACACAAAATAAAAACGGGGGGGTGAACTGAAGAAATCATCCCATTCCCTGCCTTGCTGCTCTTGCTGCCTTTCTAAAAATGCACCCAGCATTTTCAACAATCATATTTGTATCATCCCATATTGTATTATTTCACATTTTGTGAAACAAATCAGGGGTGAATAGTTTGTTTACATACCTGATATGAAGTCCTCATTGCATATCCTTGTGTAAATCGTAGGTTTCCATCGTTCACGACGAATATCCGCGATCTATTTATCACGTTTTTTCATGTTCGCCGGAAATCTATAGAAGCTAAGATTTGGTTTATCGCCTCGTCTATTGCTACATCCAACAGCACAGCAGGTATCCGGCATTTTTAAGCTCAAATAGCAGCAGATATAACAAGAAAGCGTGTGTGAGTCTTTGACCGGCACTGAAAAGTTGACCGCCAAGATGGCCGCCAAGCTAATGTGGGTAGCTTGATGACGTCAGCTGCAAAGCCTCTATACAGTCCTCAGGCTCCCCAACAATAGCGGTAGCAGTTTGCATTATTTTATTGCAATGTTTTTCCTTATTCAGATTTGTTTCAAGACTACAGTCAGACTTCACTTTGATGGTTAATGCAGTTATTGTTGTTCTATCACAATAGATTGGTTTATTTACATTTCAAAAACCAGAAGCCATTCATTTACAAATGTGATTGCACTTTAGTTTACATATTTAAATGTCCAGATATTAAGATGTGATAGACAGTTTTTGCATGAATTGAATGAGGCAAAAATAATATGCTTTTTCTCTCGAATATATGGTTATAATCATTTGTTTCAGATGTAATTATTTTCTGTATAAAAATTAAATTTGGTGTTCAAAAAGTCTTTTTTCAAACTTGAGTCTTGAAAAAGAGGGGGTCGTCTTATAATCGGGGTCGTCTTATATTCGGGCCAATACGGTATATATCTTGCTATCATATGGTTTGTATTATTTCATTTTCTCACCCACTGTGAGTCCCTATTCAGCAGCTATTGAGCCCATGTGTCACACTAAATGTGGCAGTTGCTGAGCAATTTGTGAATTTGTTTTCTTAATATTTTACCAAATATGTGTTATCAAAACATAGCATTTTTAATTCAATTTTACAGCTTATCACTTAAAACATGAACATGTTTCAACACATTAAGTTCCTTCCCTTGTTGTGGCCTGCTCACCTGTCTGCAGTGAGTTTACATGTCTTTAGTTTCACTGGTTTTGATAGGTTTTGTATTATGTACTGGTTCTCTCTCCTGTTTTTTACATTTTGGGTACCTTGTCTGCTTAAGATACCTACTGTATGTAGACAGTTAGTATCTAATTACCCTTTTCAGTTAAAAAATGTTTCACTCAGTAATCTGATACCAAGAAAAACTTTGATAAAAAGCAGGTAACAACTAAAACTTCTTTCATTTGTCTGAACAAAACAATCTACGGATAAGATACACACTTGTACACAAACATTTGCTACTCACATGCAGAGGTGTGACATCAATGTCAAGTTTCATGTAAACCAGTGGTCCCCAACCACCGGGCCGCGTACCGGTCCGTGGGTCACTTGGTACCGGGCCGCGGAGCCGCACAGGAAAAAAAAAAAATATATATATATATATATATATTTTTTTTTTTTTCATTGACGATCAATTCATTCAGGTTAAGACGCTCGTCCCAGTCACGTGACATGTTTCCCCAGTCGAGCCCGCAAAGCTAGCAAAAATGAGTAAGAATTTATTTTAAAAAATATAAAAAATTTGGCGAATGTCTCCCAATTACATCTGTCGGTGCATCTGAAAAATAAGGACTCTTGACACAGGGCGCTCGTCTCGGTCACGTGACATGTCACCACAGTCAAGCCCGCGAGGCAAGCAAAAATGAGCAAGAAACAGAGAAGTTTGGAAAGCTTCTTCGGAAAGGGAAAAACGTCCAATGAGGACACTGAAGAAGAAGAGGCTACGACTTCTAAGAAAAGGAAAGCTGCATTTAAAAGAACATTTCTGGAGTCCTACTTAAAATATGGATTTATCGCCACAGGTGACTCTGACGCGCCAAGTGCACTCCGCATATGTGGCGAAAGGCCAGCTAACGAGGCAATGAAGCCTTCAAACCTGCTTCGGCACATGGAGACCAAGCATCCTGCATTTAACGACAAACCTTAACCACTTCGGGTGTCATTGTCTCCGATTACGCCTAGATGGGAACGGCTCATTTCTGAGAAAAGAGCTCGGTGCTCCCACTAATTCAACGTTTTATTTTTATGTGGTTTATATTTGTTTTTATGCCAGTCGTATCATTTTATTTCATCCTATTTATATATATAAATATTTAAATAATAAATATATAAATATATTTATTTATATAAAGGCCGGTCCGCGAAAATATTTCTGACACGTAACCGGTCCGTGGTGCAAAAAAGGTTGGGGACCACTGATGTAAACAATATTTTTACTCCCAAAACATCGCTTGCCCTTTTAGCTGAGCACAAAAATTACAATGAGAAAAATCTACACTGGTCCTTTTCTATATTTTTTGTTTTGTTAAGGGTTCTTTAGTCAGAGTTTGTTGTGATGAAAAATAGTGGAATGTTGTGGTGCATTTAAGGCCTTCTTCAAGGTCTTTGTTGAATGGTGAGTCAATTTGTCATCCCTGGCATCTTAAAACACTCTCAATGCACAAAATGTCAAATGCTGCTTGGAAAGTTACTTTCTTTGCCACACGACCATAAATTATCAAACATTTTAGAGGGCAAATGAGTAGTGCACAAATAACACCTGAACTCCAACCTTCTTGCTAATTTAAGAACGCTAATTTATGGCTGTCACCATGTGTTGCTGGTCTTTGCAAAAGCAGCAGTCCTATTAGTTATTGTAAAGAATTACTTATTACTATTTACATGAACAGGCAGGAGGCCTAGACCAAATGCGATTACATAGCTGGTCTAAAGATCACCTGGACCAAACTGCAAGCCGGAGGCACGCCAGTTAAAGTTCTTGGTCCTGTCCGTCTATGAGGTCCTGCTAAGTCCTGCTAACCTATTCACCTGGGGCAACAGACTCACTTGTGTGTCAGCTCTGCCAGAAAAGAGGATCTTTAGAACACCACCTCAGCTATTGCCCAAAGGCCTTGGGAGATAGTATCTGCACTGGGATCAACACCAGCAAGCGGCAACATCCAACCAGGAGCATGAATGCATTTGTCAGAGCGGTGCAGAAACCTCAACCCTCCAAGAAGATGCGGGGGCCCGCTTGCATCATCAAGGGTTTTGCAGCTCTTGGTTGACTTCTGGAGGCAGACATCATCGCAACTGCGACACTCAGGCCTGACATGGTATTGGTGTATGAACCCAAGCAGCTGGTGCTCCTTGAGCTCACTAAATACCGGGAGACAGAATGGAAGAGGTTCAGAAGAGGGCAAAGTATGTGACGAACATTGGGACTTTAACTTAACAGTGAAAACTTTTGTTCTATTTACGTATGATAAAGATATGACCAAACGGAAGCTCAACAGTAGGGTGCCAAGTACCGGTCCCTGCGGGACTCCACATGCAATACTTCAGACGTCACATTGCCATGAATTGAACGGTGCGTCCTCTCTGAGCGCTACGATTAAACCAAGAAATTACCAAGCCTGAAATACCAAACCACATTTTAAAGTGTAGTGTGTTATGATTAACGGTGTCAAAAGGGGCACTCAGATCAAGTAAATAGACAAATGTAGTATCAGAGTCCATTGCTATGAGGACACTAGTCACTTTAACAAGGCCCATCGCAGTAGAGTGGTTAGCCCTGAATTCAGACTGAAAAAGTTCAAATTGATTTTTAGCGGCTATGTAATCATTAACCTGTTGTGCCATGACTTTTTCAAGAACTTTTGCAATCAATGGAAGATTTGAGATTGGCCTATAATTAGTGAGACTCTCTGGGTTAAAGTTTGGTCATTTAAGTAGAGGTCAAATAACAGTGGTCTTAAAAGCTGGTGATACAGTGCCAGAGGAGAGTGATATATTAATAATAATTGATGGAAGGTCCCAAGACCACTAACAATTCTTAAACGAGTCTGCCAGGAAGCGGGTCAAGCATTCAAGTTGCCTGTTTTGCTGCTTTAACCAGTTGTGTAAGGCTTTCGAGAGATATCTTTTTAAAATGACAGAGGGTTGTGAGACCATTATTAGCCATGACCCTATTAACATCAGTAATCGCGGGATTCAACAGGTTTTTAGGAATGGTGCCGTTGAGCTCGTCCCTAATGAGATGAGTCCAAAATTGCACGAAATCATGAGCTGAATGGGGGAAGCTTTTGGGAGTTGGCTGCTGTTGCATTAGCGTTGCTTCTGTACCAAATAAGTATTTTGGATTACAGTATATGCCTATAATTAATTGTGGAAATCTTAAAATATCATGATACAGCTCCTTTAACCCATTTCAGCCGAAAGCGCATGGCAAAACATGCCTCTAAAACCTATTGGCGATTTTGGAATCATTCCTGAAAACCTGACGTTTTACTGAAAATTCAACAATATTGTCAACGCCTACTGAAAAAAATGTATATCTCAGCCCCGACAGCAGAAACAGAATTTAAAAATATTTAAGAGCTTAATGGCTTTCTGATAAATCTGAGAAAAATCCTGTGGATACATTTGCCTTTATCCCTGAGGACGGGTGCATTTGAAACAGATTTGATTAAAATTAGTCCTCCATTCCGACTCAAAGCCACATCACCATGCTCGAAAAATTCTACAATCCAACGGCGCCCCCACGTGTTCTGATACATTTCATTGGCTACGAGTTCAAGAATTAGTCAAGGAAAACAAAAAAGATGCATCCGCTGTCCTGGCTCTAATGGTTGAAATGTGGGAATGGGTGAAATTCCAATATCTACATTCTAAGCTGGTTGCCAGCCAATCGAAGTGCACATACAGTATACAATAGACAAACAACCATTCATACTCACAATCAAACCTTTTTTTTTTGGAATGGTCATTTGCTTTATTGGATGTCTTGGTATATGGGAGGAAACCGGAGAACTCAGAGGAAACCAACCCAGGCGCGGAGAGAACATGCAAATTTCCACACAGGAAGGCCGGAGCCAGAATCAAGCCCTGCACCTCAGAACTGCGAGGCAAACCAGTGCCCCACCATCCCGCCCTCATGTAAAACCAAATAAATATATTTTTTGCTTAATTGCTCAGTGCTTTGTGCTCAGGTACCAAGTCCTTCAATATGACATAATGGAGTAGAACATGACATTCAACAATCTCTTGAGAACAAACGTAAGACTGACATTTTTTTTTGTTGCTTTCTGATGTCAATTGTATTCTATATGTGCTAGTGTCATACCGAAAATATGTCATGAGCTCTTGCATATAGTCTAAATGTATACCAAAAAAAGAACTAAAATGTGTATCACAAGATGTGTAAATTTCTCTAGGAAGTCGTTACAACTCCATCAATTAGCTCAGGTTTACACAAAGCATGCATCATTATTCACCACTCTGTCGATTATAAATCTATTGTATTACAATACTGCTTCTTTATTCCTAAATAACGTCAATCTAATACAAAGAAATACAAAATGTGAAGACCGTCTACATTACTGTACAGTGGTGTATAGGTATAAGCTTACGTATTTAAATACTGTACAAACAATACTTAATTGTAACTGTGGGCAAATGTATTGTGATCAAACACTTGGCAGCGAGCAAAAGCCCACAGCCGCTCTTCCTCGCTGAACCTGCACGAGAGAACGAGGCTTCAACAAAGGAGCTCGTGTGGAGCATTGTTGCCATCTAGCGACCGCTGGCTGACATAGTTTGGCCAATTTAACACGGTGCTGTTAATTCACAGAGCAGTGTCACAGAGTCCAAACTATGTCAATAAATACAATTGTGCGTGTAATTTTTACCTACTGCCGACTGAAAAAAATGTGTTGATGTTTTATAATGATAAATAAGTGCAATTATGGTCGGTGCATTTATTTTATTTTTCTTATTTTATTTCTTAAATATACACAACCCCACCCACACGCACACACATAGACACACACACACGCACCCACACACACACACATCTATATATATATATATATATATATATATGTATACAGTGCCTTGCGAAAGTATGGTTTCGTACCGAATTTCGTCCGACATCCAAAGCATATATATATATATATATATATATATATATATATATATATATATATATATATATATATATATACTATATGTTTCGGATGTCGGACGAAATTCGGTTGTCGAACCTCGCGAGATAAGCCGAGAGGACCCGCATGCCAACTGACTCCGTTCGTTATTATGTTCTCGTTACTCTGAGGATTGCATCAACTCTAATCATGCCTCCAAAGGAAGCAAGTGGGAGCAGTAAAGCCATCCTAAAACACAAAGACGCTCCTAAAGCAATGCGACACTGAGCGCCCGGCGCGCTGCGGTTGCGCGATCGGGCCAAATTAAGCTCCCTGCGCACTGAGGTCCACTTAAATTTTGGAAAGTACATTAGGACTTTAAAAATATTTTCTGAATTTTAGAAACCGCTCTGTCACAATAATGCGACCAGCGCGGTGCAGTTGCGCGGTCGGCGGCGCGCAACGGTTGCGCGTTCGGCGGTGCGCTGCAGTTGCGCGATCGGACAAAATTAAGCTCCCTGCGCACTGATTCAAGATGGCGGCGCCCCAGTTGGCCGCGGCCGCTACGCGTCTCAGCAATCGACGAGGATATTCACAAAATATGTCGCCTAGGACACTACAAACAACACAAAGTTTAGTTTATCCATCCAGTAGAGTAGTGTACGATCGCCAGCGCCTGCTGGAGGTACGGTCATCGAGTGTTTTCGGACTCGTAGCCACAACTACCCTAGTCTGTTTGCGTAGCCTCGGAGTGCTTAGGGCGCTAGCCCCAGGAGCTCACGACGCAGCGGGCTCGCCGGGCAGCACACGCCGGAGGAGGAGTAAGCGTAGGCGGTGTGACCGGCGGCGAAAGCGCGGCTGTCGAGGTGGGCTAACGGCTAAGCTGAGAGCTAACCCCTACAAACCGCCGCTTCCATCCATCTTCCTCTCCAACGTCCGCTCACTGGATAATAAAATGGACCATCTAAAACTGGAACTCTCTTCAAAGAGGGAAGTTAGAAACTGCTGCGCTCTCATCCTGACGGAGACATGGCTGAACTCATCAATGCCGGACAACGCCGTTAGCCTGGAGGGGCTCGCTACATTCCGCGCCGACAGAAACAGCGAGCTAAGCGGTAAATCCCGAGGAGGTGGGCTGTGTGTCTACATCAACAACAACTGGTGCAAAAATGCTAGATCTGTCGCCAGCTTCTGCTCTTCGGACATCGAGCTTTTGACTGTTAACTGCAGACCCTTCTACCTGCCCAGAGAGTTTACTGTTGTTAGCATCACGGCTGTGTACGTGCCTCCTAGCGCTAACACTAAAGAGGCCATGAGGGTTCTCTATCGGACAATCAGTGAGCTGCAATCCACGCACACAGAGGGGGTTTTCATCATTGCTGGGGACTTCAACCAGGCTAGCATGAAGACTATTCTCCCTCATTTTTACCAACACGTGGATTTTCCAACTCGGGGAGAGAACACTCTGGACTTGGTTTACACAAATATAAAGGATGCATTCAGAGCAGCCCCCCGCCCCCACCTCGGCTCTTCAGACCACCTATCTGTTATGCTAACCCCTGCATACAGGCCCCTGCTGATCAGAGCAAAACCCACAGTGAAGCAGGTGAGGGTGTGGTCTGAGGGGGCCATGGAGGCACTCCAGGACTGCTTTGAGTGCTCTGACTGGGACATGTTCAAATCAGCAGCAACATATGACAATCAGATCAACATTGATGAGTACGCCATGACTGTGTCAGCCTACATCAACAAATGCTCCGAGGACGTCAGCACCACTAAGAACATCATCACCCGAGCCAACCAACGACCCTGGATGACTGAGGATGTACGTCAGATGCTACGAGCACGGAACTCAGCCTTCAAGTCTGGCGACAAGGAGGCACTGAGGACAGCGAGAGCCAACTTGAACCGTGCCATCAGGCTAGCGAAGCGAAGCCACAGTCGGAAAATTCAGGATTTTTTCCACGACGCCAATAACACCAGGAGTATGTGGCAAGGCATACGGGCGATCACGGACTACAACTCACCCTCCCCCCCGGTGGGTGAGGTTGATGCTGACTTCCTAAATGGTCTAAATAACTTCTTTGGGCGTTTTGAGGCACTAAACAGCACTCCGGCAGTTAAAACTGTTCCCCACCAGGAAGAGGAGGTCCTCTGCCTTGACTCAGCCGACGTGTGGAAGACTCTGAGAAGAGTCAACCCACGTAAGGCCCCAGGCCCCGACAACATACCTGGGCGGGTGTTCAAGGAATGTGCAGGCCAGCTGGCTGGTGTCATCACAGACATTTTTAACATCTCGCTGGACCAAGCCAAAGTGCCAGTGTGCTTTAAGGCTGCCTCCATCATTCCGGTGCCGAAGAAACCTCAAATCACCTCATGGAATGACTACAGACCTGTGGCACTGACTCCCATCATGATGAAGTGCTTCGAAAGGCTGCTCAAAGATCACATCGTCTCCAGACTCCCCCCAACATTCGATCCGTTCCAGTTTGCCTACCGGCAGAACCGCTCCACTGAGGATGCCATCTCCTCCGTTCTTCACCTGAGCCTGGCTCACCTGGAGGAGAGGAACACCCACGTGCGGTTGCTGTTCCTGGACTTCAGCTCAGCGTTTAACACCATCATTCCACAACATCTGGTGGAAAAACTGGAACACCTGGGCTTCAGCACCCCCCTTCGGAACTGGCTGCTAGACTTCCTCACCAACAGACCTCAGTCAGTCCGGGTCGGACAGAACACCTCAGATGTCATCACCCTCAGCACAGGCTCCCCTCAGGGCTGCGTCCTGAGCCCCCTGCTGTTCACCCTGATGACACACGACTGCACCCCCAGGTTCACCACCAATCACATCGTGAAGTTTGCAGACGACACAACGGTGGTGGGCCTCATCAGGGACAACAACGACCTGGACTACAGAGAGGAGGTGGAGCAGTTGGTGGGCTGGTGCAGAGAAAATAGCCTGATCCTGAATGTGGAGAAGACGAAGGAGATCATCGTCGACTTCAGGAAGAACCAGCCTCACCACGCTCCACTGATCATCAACAGCTCAGCTGTGGAGGTGGTCAGCAGCACTAAATTCCTGGGAGTCCACATCACAGACGACCTCACCTGGACTGTGAACACCACAACACTGGTCAAGAGGGCACAGAAGCGCTTGTACTTCCTGCGGAGGATGAGGAGAGCCCACCTGCCCCCACCCATCATGAGGACGTTCTACCGAAGCACCATAGAGAGCATTCTGACAAGCTGTCTCTCGGTGTGGTGTGGAGGTTGCAGCGCCTCAGATTGGAAGAACCTGAGGAGAGTGGTGAGGACAGCAGAGAGGATCATTGGGGCTCCTCTTCCCTCCATTCAGGACTTGTCATCCCAGCGCTGCGTGTCCCGAGCCCGAAATATTATCAGTGACCCATCACACCCCCACCATGGACTGTTCTCCCTGCTGCCCTCTGGGAAGAGGTTTCGCAGCATCCGCTGCAGGTCCACCAGGTTCTGCAATAGTTTTTTCCCTGCTGTCGTCAGACTGTTGAACATTCAAACGTAGCATTCCTCTGCACACTTGTAAATACTGTTTTTGTCTCCTGCACTGTTCACATACTTTATCACTGCTGCACTTTGTACTTTATAATTATCTTATTTCATATTTTTATATAGAATGTCACTTTTTTTAACCAGCCGAAATACCTCTACATTGCTGAAAGCCGTATGCAACGAAATTTCGTTTTGTACCCACCTAGTGTTGACAAAATGACAATAAAGTTCTGTCTAAGTCTAAGTCTAAGTCTGATGTCCACTTAAATTTTGGAAAGTACAGCAGGACTTTAATAATATTTTCTAAATTTCAGCGACGGCTCTGTCACAATAATGCGACCAGCGCGGTACAGTTGCGCGGTCGGCGACGCGCTACGGTTGCGCGTTCCGCGGTGCCCTGCAGTTGCGCGATTGGACAAACTGGCTTGGAACGGATTATTTTTTTTCCATTGCTTGTAATGGGAAAATATGATTCGGAAATTGAACAATTCACTTCTCGAACAGCCTTCTGGAACGGATTGTGTTCGAAAACCGAGGCTCCACTGTGTGTGTGTGTGTATATATATATATACTATATATATATATACTATATATTAGGGGTATAACGATTCATCGATACACATCGATTAATCGATATAATGCTCTACGATTTATTGGCATCGATGCTAAACGTAAACATCGATTTATATCGCCGTGTTTGACCTCGGACATTAGACGCGACTTTATTTTGAAATCCAGTTCATTGTTGCTTGCTTCCTCTTTCCGGGAGCAGTACGCGGCGTGTTGTGTTGTGAGCAGAGCAGGCACGTGAAAGGGGAGCCGACAACTACGCGGCTCCTGGGCTGGTGCTATGGCTAGTGTCCAAGAAGACGAGGAAATTCGCTCCCCTTTGGGCTTCAAGTCATTCGTTTGGAAGCACTTTGGATTCCAAAGAAAAGATGGCTCAACGGACAATTAAAATTATTGTAAATAAATAGTACAGTAATGCATTTTAAAGTTAATGGTATTACAAAAAAAGAAAGAATATTCATTTTTCTTTACTTATATGAGAAAAAATATAGGAATTTGATAAAGTTCAGTGTTAAAATAAGCACTTTGTATACTACAATACTCTTGTAATTTCCTAAATAAAGAGTTTGCAGTACCTTGTTGATTTTGCGTATGAATTGTTATAAATCAGGATATTTTTCTATATTTTTTATTTAAAAAAAAAATAAAAAAATATCGATCGTGGAGCACTATATCGTGAATGAATCACAGCAGGCTTTAAGATATCGGCAAATATCGTATCGTGATTCTTTGTATCGATATGATATCGTATCGTGACAAAACCCGCGATTTACAGCGCTCCCGCACCACCAGACTCTCCAACAGCTTCATACTCCAGGCTGTTAGGATACTGAACTCGCTCCCCCTTTCTGCGTAGCGTCCTGTTCTTTGCGCTATGCTTACTGTCTGCTGTATGCACACTGGCTCAGTTTTGCTCCTCTTATTTATTGGGTTATTGGTTTATTATTTATTCATCGCTCATTTTATTTTTTTATTTTTTTTTATTTATTATTTATTGTTTGTGCCTTCTTGTTTTTATTTTGTGTCGTCTACTTGTATGTCTCGTCACCGTGGGATAGAGGAAACGGAATTTCGGTTTCTTTGTGTGTCTTGACATATGAAGGGATTGACAATAAAGCTGACTTTGACTTTGTCTTTGACTTTGATATAATACATGTATTTTCTTTCTTACACACACACACACACACACGCACAATATATATATATATATGTACCATATTGGCCCAAAAATAAGACGACCCTGACGATAAGACGACCGCCTCTTTTTCAAGACTCAAGTTTGAAAAAATACTTTTTGAACACCAAATTTAATTTTTATACAGAAAAAAATTAAAGTACATCTGAAACAAATGATTATAACAATATATTCGAAAGAAAAAGCATGTTATTTTGCCTCATTCAAATTATGCAAAAACTGTCTATTACATCTTAACATCTGAACATTTAAATATGTAAACTAAATTATAATCACATATGTAAATGAATGGCTTCTGGTTTTTGAAATGTAAATAAACCAATCTACCGTATTTTCCGCACTATTAGGCGCACTTAAAAACTTACATTTTACTCAAAAAAACACAGTGTGCCTTATAATGCAGAGCGCCTTATATATGTATATATCAATTGATGAATTTGTTGGTCCATACTGGTTGTACACAGTGCTCTGCCAAAATGTTTCAGTACGTTTTAGTACGACTAGTAAATTACAAGGTCGCATCGCTTCCCAACATTACGGCAACTGTGGTCAGGGGGCGTCACCGAATAGCTGTTGTACCCGCGAGGCTATTTCATTTCAAAATAGGCTGCTCCGTTAATGTTTCGAGTAAATTTACGGATTGATATGGAAGGGAAACAGGTAAGCAGTACCAATGTGTTAGATCAAACTTTAGTCAGTTCCGATCATTTTATAGGAGATCGTTTGAGAAACGCGATTGTTTACACTTTGCTGAGGCTCATGGGGGTCTGCGAGCTGAGGCTCATGGGAGTTTGCGGGTGGCTAATGCTATAATAATAGCTGCTATACGCCCAAGGCTATTTCATGTCAAAATAGGCTGCTCTGTTAATGTTTCGAGTAAATTTACGGATCGATATGGAAGGGAAACATAGGTAAGCAGTACCAGTGTTTGATCGAACTTTCGTCAGTTCTGATCATTTTATAGGAGATTGTTTGAGAAAGAGGACAAAATACTAAATACATAAAATAATTTCTTCAAGGAAAATGTATGTTTACAGAGGGCTCATTGGTTATTGGCTAGTGGATGCATACCGCAACCCTAGTCAACCTCAGTTTGTTGCAGTATAGCTTCTATTTTATGCGCCTTTTAATCCGGTGCGCCCTATATATGAAATAATTTCTAAAATAAAAAATTCAATGAGGGTGCGCCTTATAATCCAGTGCACCTTTTGGTGCGAAAAATACGGGACTGTGAAAAAACAACAAATTTGCAATTACTGCATTAACCATCAAAGTAAAGTCTAACTGTAACTGTTGAAACAAATCTGAATAAGGAAAAACATTGCTGTTGCATACCGGCGCATGCCTTCATGCAATAAAGTTAGCTTAGAGAAAACAAGCAAAGTGGTGTTTCACTGAGTGGTTCTTTCTTTCCTTGGCAAATCGTAAACCTACATTCTGGCTTATTAGTTCACGTTCATTCACTGAATTGTTCAGGCCAGGAGACGCAACACGTTCACTGACTGATCCGTTGATGCACGGGAAGGCAGTTCACTCACTGACTCATTCGCAAATGGGAAAATCAGCACTCGTTCACTCACTGATCCGTTCTCGCGATGAACGGGAAAGGCAAATCACTCACTCACTGATTCGTTCACTCACTGATCCGTTCAATTGATGAACGGGAAATGCAATTCACTGACTCGTTTGTAAACGGGAAGTTGCGTCATTTTTCTTATTCGTTTTGTTTTACGGCGGAGTGGTACCATTTTCAATGTGCATTACCACCATCTCCTGTGTGGGATAAGTTACGTTATTGCATGTTGGTTGAAGTCATATGAACTGAAAAAAGAACGAATTACTTCAGGAAGTGATCCATTCACCTACATGCACTATCCCAGCCGACACACGTTTACGACACAAATTACCATAAGGATTATGCATTTTTTTGTACAATCGCGTGTCAAGTATGTGTTTGACTACTTGCTGTTTATATAGCTTTATTGCACAATGCACACAAATATAATAAAATACGGAAATAATTACAAAGATACTGAAACAAAGACTTAAATGCAAAAGTAATTAATAATAAATACATTATAAAATAATACAATACATTATTATGAATAAATTACTTATACTAATAAGTAAATAATTTTTTGTGCCAAATAATACTACACTAAGAGCTAGAAAATTAGAATATAAGTGTCCAACAAATCCAGTAACCTAAAGGGAAATGTGCTTTCGGCAGTTTGCAAACATATTTTATTAAGGCGGCGTTAGACTTATAATCATATCAATAAAGGCTTTTGCCAGTTTGCAAACTTATTTTATTAAAGCTGCGTTAGACATATATAATCATATCAATATAATCTTCAGTAGTGGTGTGCTCGTGTAGTTGCATGATGGGCGCTAAGGAATGTGAAGGCAACTCCATGAACTTATTTTCTACGAAGTGTTGTGGAACAGGATGTACCATCGGTCCAGACAGGGAGGATGCTGAACAAAAACACCTCAAGGATGTCTCATCGGTCCAGACAGGGAGAACACCTTATTTGAACATCTCAAGAACGGCGAGGAACGAGAATAACATCGTCTTGGTGGTCGTACCTAACCGCCAGACAGCTGAGGCCGGACACCTGCACTCAGCAGCAATAACACCCAAACAAGGAGGAGATGGCCATCGACCAATCACCACACAATATTTTGCTTGCTTGAATATTCATATTGTGTTTCTTTAAAACTGGGCAACCCGGAAGAATGTGTTGTCTCTTGATGGTCACAAGAACACACGAGTTTTGGTGTGAGGGACCCGAGACCCAGGCGCCTGTATTAGTTTGCTTTGTCAGGAATGAATACTTGGTAAATTCGGCCTAATTGATCTACTGGTCTTCTCTTTGACAGAACGAACTCGCAAAATTGTTAGGTGCGCCAGTGTGTGGATTAGGACATAACAACTCTCGTGTTAAGTGTTGATCACAATTTGGTGTCAGATCAATAACTACAATCCGTAGCCTAACAATTTCTTGGTGACCTCCGACGTGATGTCAAGAGAAGGGTAATTGACAAAACTCGTGGTCTGTCCAGGTCATCGGACAGTTGTCTGGGATAGCTGTCTCCCGGTCGGCGAACCGTTTGGGAATAAGCGCACAACGTTGAGCTGGTACGACGTCTCCTCAACCCTGAGCTCATCATCGATAAGGTAAGCAGAATACCTGTTACTATATGTCGAAATTCTGCAAATTGAAAGAGGAAATTTAAGAGGAGACTGTCGTTCAGATCAAATAAGGTGTGCAAGAAGTTAAGATACATACGGTGAATACGTTTGGAACTTACGTGTGTAACGTGTACGGTAAAGTCAGGGACTTACGCGTATTACGGATAGGTCAGGGACCTAATAGTGCTTTGTCGTGGCGGACAAGAATTGCGGTGACGATCGTATTCAAATAGCTGGGGTGTTTGTGAGATCCCCGAGGAGAAGTGAGGCCTCCTCAAAAAGTATCCGGTGGTAACAGTTCCTGTGAGAGATCAGACCGCTAAAATGTCCAAAATGAGCAGCCAAATTGGGGGAAGTGTGTGTGATGAGAGGAATGAATGGAATGAGATTGAAGGAATGTATGCGGATGTGGAAGCGCAAATTGTGAGTGGCTTTGACCGAAAGGAAGTGGCAAAGGAGCGGATGAGACACAGAAAAGTCTTCGCGAGATTGGAAGCTGACAAATTGTTTCAGGGCTTCCCAACAGCTTGGGACATGGAACGCCTGGCACGGCAGTTGCAGCGAAAAGAGAGTGTGGTGCTGAAAGGAAAGCTTGACCTAGAGGTCGAGAGAAAAGGCGCCGGCTGGCGCCAGCGCAAGTTGTTAGAAAAGCACATTAGGGAGAAAGACGAAGAGCGGCGCTCTCTGCACAATTTGGCGACAGCTGCAACAGCTTTGTTCGCCACTCAAAAGAAAACGCCCGTAGAACACGCAGAGAGTGTGAGAAAAGCAGAGGAGGTAGAGAAAGCGGTGAAAATAGACGAGAAAAGGAATGAATACAAGGGCATTTCTCCATCTTTGCATGATGTGACACACCCGAGTGCCCCCACACTCGGAGTGACCAATGTTGGACCGCCGCCATACGGCGACCCCGGAGTAATGGCTCCGGTGGTGACCTTGGGTGGCCGGATGGTAATGGATGTCGAGGGCGAAGGCGAAAGGGCAGACCAGAGTATTGTGCAGCTGATTGAACAAGCAGTAAATAAAGAGAGGCGACGGGCCCGGGAGGGAGATACATCCCACGTGGTCACATCCACCCCCGGCCCGAGCCCCCAACCATCCAACGTGACGAAAGGAGAAAGCTGGCAGAGACTTAGTGCCGAGAACGAGGAGCTAAAGAAAAAAGTTGATCAAGCTGATGAGCAGTGTAGACTGGAAGCGCAGATGTTAAAATGGGCAACGGAGAAAGTGAGACGAGAAGACGCAAAGAGCGAGCGGAGTCAGAAAGAGCTTCCACAGTGTGACAGCAGCGAGGGGGAGGGAGAAGATGATGTTGTGATGCAACAGAGAAAAATGTTAGAGTACGCGAATCAGGACAGTAGAAAGAAGTACAGGCAGGGAGAGAAAGAGACACGGAAAGAATATAATCTGCGGAGTGGTCAGGGACAGATGACGCAGGCCGAGGTGCAGAAAAATGAATTGATGTATCCGCTGGTGACCACACCAGGCGGTCAGCACTACGAGCCTATGGTGCTCCGCGATGTGACTGCGATGATGGAAAAAATGCCCCCACTTCACAGAGGAGGTAAGGTGTGGCTGAACAAATCTTTGGCTCTGATGAGTGGGCAGAGCTGTACACTCGGTGACATGCGTCAGATGTTGGAAGCAGCAGGCACAGCGAGACTGGGGAGGGAGGTGCCCTTGCCACAAGTAGCAGCGCCCCTGTTTGAAAACATTAAATTGACTTTCCCACAACCCACCGATTTGGCCCCCACTATGTTTCCTTATGATGTGAAAATGTGGAGAGTTGGATTGAAACCACAGGTCGCCATCCGGCTCTCTCGCCCGAGGCAGAGGTGCTCTTCCGGACGGCGCAAGTGGATGGACTTCCGCCAGACGTGAAGAAGCAGCTAATGTCAGACCCTGACATTCTGGTTTGTGCCGAAGCACGATTTAAACGTCATCTTTTGCTTCACTGCAGAACGTTCACCGAGTCACAAGCTAAAGTTGAGAACGAGACAGACGCATTATCAAAACAGTTGTTGAAATTACAATTGGCAAAGATGCATGGTGAAGCTAAACAGTCCAAATCACAGAAAAAGGAAATGCAAATGTCACAGGCTCCTCAGGTGGTGGGGCGCGGGAGGGGCCAGTTCCGGGGTGGATACAGAGGCCGGGGAGGGAGTGCACCCGCTTACCCGGGCAGGATGACATACAAACCCGACCCATCCAACGCATGCTTCATCTGCGGCGAAACCGATCATTGGGCAAGAGGATGCCCACAATATCGCCCGCGCGGAGCCACCCGCCCAGCCTGAGGCCCGCCACGCCAACCCGGGGCGCCGATGCAACAGGCAGCAACAGCTCCATCTGGTGGACGGCCCTGGCAACAGCCACAAACACACGGAGGTCAGTACTACCAAAATGATGATCTCTGGTGTGGACAATTTGAATAGGGCCGCCCGGGGAGCCAGAGAAGCAGTGGCCCGGCGGAGCCAATGCTTCATGTGACAGTGGAGGGAAAACCTGTGCAGATGCTGGTGGACACAGGAGCAACTTATTCATCAATAAACACTGCCCTACCTGTATCCTCACTGTCAAAGAAAACAACAACTTTAGTCGGCTTCTCGGGACAACCACGAACTCTGCCTTTTACCAAGCCACTTGAGACGGTGATCACCCGGACGGGGTGTAGCCTGGGGCACAAATATATCCATTACACAGACACTCCAATCAATTTGATGGGGAGGGATTTGCTGACAGCCGTTGAAGCCAGAATTCTGTGTGGGCCAGAGGGAGTGATTATTCAATTTCCAGATGGCGTCAGCATCCCGTGCTCACAGCAGCTACAACAACATGACCAGTGACTAATGGCGCCCCTACCGGCAGAAGCAGAAACTGCAACCATATACTGGGCCAGGCTGGAGCCAGAGACCCCTGCTGGTGGCGGTGTGTTCTCGACCTACCTACTGTGGAAGCCCTGGATCTGCTCACTGGCGCTATACCACCCACCTGTTGATCCTTTGCATTGCCCAGGACGCCACGTCTCCGGAACAAAAATCGGTCTGGTTGGCAGCAAAGGCTGTCAAACGATCAGATGGCTTGTGGGTAGGACCCAAAGGGCAGCCCGCTCTCCCGGAAGGAAGGCTAATGTCGGAGATCCTGACACAGGCGCACACACCTTCCCATGTGGGTCCCCATGCCATGATGGTCCATCT
The DNA here is from genome assembly GCF_901709675.1 of Syngnathus acus. Classification (NCBI taxonomy): domain Eukaryota; kingdom Metazoa; phylum Chordata; class Actinopteri; order Syngnathiformes; family Syngnathidae; genus Syngnathus; species Syngnathus acus. The sequence goes on from NC_051094.1 coordinate 18,960,790, forward strand.
TCGAAGTTGGTGGCATCCCAGACTCTCAGATGTGGTCTGGAAATTCGTTGCGGATTGTGAGTCTTGCCAGACGTTCAATGCACGCCCTACGTTGAAGCCTAAGCCCGGCCTGTTTCAGCCGGCCCCGTGGCCGGGGGCAGAAGTGATCATTGATTTCACCGACATGAATACAAGAGTGAATGAAAAGCGCTTTTTGCTTGTGTTGGTTGACGCTTACTCGGGTTGGCCTGAGGCATATCCGTGCTCGAAGGAAGATTCTGTTGCTGTGATCAAGGCTTTGATCACCCATTACATTCCTACCCACGGTTTTCCGGCCCTGATCCGCTCTGACAATGGTACACACTTTAACAACAAAGCCTTGGCCAAGGTGGAATCAATTTTGGGGTTGAAGCATCGATTCGGTTGTGTCTACCATCCTCAAAGTCAGGGCCGAGTTGAAAGACTTAATCGAACGCTGAAAGAGAAATTGGCCAAACTTATGGCTCAGAGGACAATGAATTGGCTACAAGCACTTCCGCTTGCCTTGCTGTCAGTGCGACAATCCGTTAACAGGCGCACTGGATTCGCACCGTTTGAGTTGATGACGGGTCGACTAATGCCGGGACCAGCGACGACGCTCGTCCCACCAGAGGATGTTCCGGTACCAAATTTGTCTCATACAGCATACTGGTCCTATTTGTCTGCTTTGGTGTCCAGTGTTTCTGCACAGATTGGAGAGAAATCCGCTGCGGCTGTGGCGGAGGAAGGCGTGTCGGTGGAGAAACAGCTCACGCCGTACGTGTACGTCTGAGTCTTCTCCAGAAAGTGGACGGACCCCCGGTGGAAGGGCCCCTTTCGTGTCTTGGCCAGGACGTCTCACGCGGCCCAACTCAACTTCAAAGGACGTCGGTGGTATCACTACTCGCAACTCCGTCCGGCCCAGAGTTTGTTCCGTCAGGATGAAGGTATTCCTGTTTGGCCGTGTCCCGGACCCGGCCAAGAGGGGGGGGACAGAAGGAGTAGGTGTAGCGATACGGAGAAGGAAAGGGGAGGGCCCGAATGTTTTTTTGAGATTTTCGGAATTAATCTTAGGAGGAGTGCTATTTGTAAGTTGTATTTTTGTGTGGACATTGATGACAATTGATGAGACCATTGTCAAACGCGCACTTTTTATTAAAGTGCCACCGGCTCCCCGGTAACGGGTTCAATAAGCCGGGGTGAAGGGACCCGTCCGTAGCTAACCACCCGAGTTAAAGTAATTCTACCAGAATCAATCTAATTTCTTTACGACGCCAATCCCTCTCAAGTCATCCGACGCGCGAGCCGAGTAACTCAATTCGAGGCGAGTCGTCGAAATGACCGCGCCATAATGGTGGCTCCCTTCGGTTGTCTGATGCTGGTGTTATGTTATGGATATTTTTAGATGCCTTTGTTAAGGCCTCAGGGATTCGTTGTTCTAGCGCACCCTTGCACTAGTTTTGCCGAAGTAACTTTTGATATGGATCCGCTCTACTCGGTTGCGGAAGTAGCGAGCCTACTTCCCTTTATTCGAAGAAAAATCAAATTAGTAGAAGTATGACAATAATAGTATTTGAGAATGAATTTAATGCATTAAATCATTAATTCTAACCTTATATATATATAAACACTTAACCGTGGGAATGCTTCAACCAACTCGATTGTTTAAAAGAAATAATATTTTTCTTAATACGAATCAAAATGATTTACACGAATTATAATTATCCTGCAATTAATTTTGAAGGCAAATTAATCCCTCAAAATCATCCAACGTAGTTTTTGACGCGGCCCGACAAAAATAGGAATGGGCCCGTGCCCGACGGACATTTACTAATTATAACTCTACCACTAATCCAAATAGTTGAATTTGAAAACCTTCGTTATTTTACTCAAATAAAACAAATATTTAAACGAATTAAATGTTTAACGAGATGCACTCATCCCTCAAATAATTATGAAGGCAATTTACTCCCCAAAATTGTCCGGTATGGCTTTTGACGCGGCCCGACGGACAATTAAATTACTTTTAATTCTACTCTCAAATTAAATATATCTAATTTAAACACCTTCGTTCTTTTTATTTATTACGGTATGATTGCATAATCTCCCGTCAATAAATCGAATTATCAAACCAACCACAAACAATCGATTGCATATATCATACAAATTAGCGCACAATGAATTAAATGAGTATATAAAACACATTTATTGAAGAAGCATGAAATAGAATTACAAATCTCAATCCTCCAAAAACTGAACAATCCCACTCACTGATACACTTGCAAATAAAATCATGTATAGAAGATGGACAGTTTATAGTTATACATTATACAAAAGAAGTTAACATATGGAGAAATGTGGGTGTTTTATTCTCAATGCTTGGGGAATGATTTTGGTTTGTCCTCGGTTGAGAGGGTATTGGAGAGTCACGGTATACAATTATTCACCCAGATGACACAGAAGGCGGTGAAAGTAAGTCAAGGAAGGTTGAACGATAAATTGAAAAACCCGACCCCAATCATGGAACCATTGTGGTACTGTAATGGAACATGGTGCTACACAACAAACAACATCGTGTCTGAGCACCATTTAAACATCCGGTCCAAAAGACAAGTGACCGGCGTCACTCAGACACACCGGGGACTCTGTGAACCGGTTCAATCATTTAAATGGGGAATCCAGGTTTGCATCCCTAAAAACGTGACAGTACAAATTACCATACCGTTTGATAGTTTGGTAAACGGGCAGATTAGAGGACACGATTATCGGGATTATGATTGGTATTTGACCAATGACTTGGTAAACAGGGGTTGGAAAAATTTGGTATGGGACACCAAAGATTGGTATAAGTCATGGGGGACTAGTGTTCAAGCGAAACAACATCAGCAAATGATAAAAGGGGAAAAAACGCAGACCGGCATCACCTTGTGGGTTAATACGTCACTCGATTTACATTTAGGAAGACGCACAGGGGTTTCCAGTTAAACATATGGATACCCGTATTGGCAGATGTTCCTATGTCAAGGTGAGGATTCCAAACAAGAAGTATCCTTGAGTCCCTCGACAGACCCTCGAATCTTCGCGAAAGCAGTCAGGAGCGTAGATGATTGGTTTAGGGTCACTACGGGAGTCACCGCTATAAACAATAATTGGCTTTTGATGGCAGAACAAGCTGCTAATGCAACTGGTGAAGATTGTGTAGTCTGTCTCAAAGCAAGAGTAGTGTTAAAAGTCGTTCCAGCTGCGATAGAATCAGCCGAAGAATGCATCAGGTATTTGTGCCCTCGTGTCTTTGATAATGCCTGTGGTGGTTGTCCCCATTGACATACAGAATCTCAATTGGAACATGGAGTCCCCACTGGCGGGGCTCCTGAAGCGAGCCAAAAGAGACGTTTTGCCCCCATGGTTGAGCGACAACGATCCAACATATATTGACGCTATAGGAGTGCCCCGGGGTGTGCCAGATAAGTATAAACTCGTTAATCAAGTGTCCTCGGGATTCGAAAGTATTTTCTTATGGATCACCCCCAATAAAAATGTAGACCGTATTAATTACGTTCATTACAATGTCCAACGACTGGGTAATTATACAGCTGAATCATTTGCAGCAGTCCATGAACAATTGGCTGCAACGTCGTTGATGTCATTCCAAAATAGAATTGCGTTGGACATGCTATTAGCTAAGGAACATGGTGTGTGTGGAATGTTTGGTGATGCATGTTGTACTTTCATCCCAAACAACACGGCACCAGGGGGCCGACTGACCCGGGCGTTGGAAGGACTAAGGACACTGAACAAAAAGATGAAAGATCATTCAGGTGTACGCACCGATATTTGGTCTGATTGGATGAAAACGTTCGGAAGCTGGAAAGGCCTCATCATGTCTGTGCTCGTTGCTGTGGCTATTTTTACTGCAGTGATGATTTAATGTGGTTGTTGTTGTATCCCATGTATTAGGTCACTCACTGTCCGGTTGATCGAGAAAACCGTTGGCCCGTTGTCACCGAATGGCCAATATACCCTGGTGACTCAACATGAGCCGCGGGGGGAAGAAAGGGCCGACAGTGTGCTGGTCGCTGCTTGCTAGAGTAACGGGTGATGACCTCATAAATGAGGTCATGAGAGGGAATAAAGGGAAATGTGCTTTCGGCAGTTTGCAAACATATTTTATTAAGGCGGCGCTAGACTTATAATCATATCAATAAATGCTTTTGCCAGTTTGCAAACTTATTTTATTAAAGCTGCGTTAGACATATATAATCATATCAATATAATCTTCAGTAGTGGTGTGCTCGTGTAGTTGCATGATGGGCGCTAAGGAATGTGAAGGCAACTCCATGAACTTATTTTCTACGAAGTGTTGTGGAAAAGGATGTACCATCGGTCCAGATAGGGAGGATGCTGAACAAAAACACCTCAAGGATGTCTCATCGGTCCAGACAGGGAGAACACCTTATTTGAACATCTCGAGAACGGCGAGGAACGAGAATAACATCGTCTTGGTGGTCGTACCTAACCGCCAGACAGCTGAGGCCGGACACCTGCACTCAGCAGCAATAACACCCAAACAAGGAGGTGATGGCCATCGACCAATCACCACACAATATTTTGCATGCTTGAATATTCATATTGTGTTTCTTTAAAACTGGGCAACCCGGAAGAATGTGTTGTCTCTTGATGGTCACAAGAACACACGAGTTTTGGTGTGAGGGACCCGAGACCCAGGCGCCTGTATTAGTTTGCTTTGTCAGGAATAAATACTTGGTAAATTCGGCCTAATTGATCTACTGGTCTTCTCTTTGCCAGAATGAACTCGCAAAATTGTTAGGTGCGCCAGTGTGTGGATTAGGACAGCGGTGGCCAACCCGCGGCTCGCGAGCCGCATGCGGCTCTTTGGCTAGTTTCATGCGGCTCTTTTACGTTCATATCAACATTTGTGTTTATTTTTCGTGCGTATTTGCTTCGCTTGAGTTCAATATGGTATTTTGGTCAAACGCGCATGCGCGTGAGGTGAATTGGTTTTGCCCGCTTTTTTTATGAATGGTGACTGTGACTACGGGGGCCCATTAGGTCCAGAAAGGCTGACAAGACGCTTGCCAAAATGGCAAGGAAAAAATGCACAGCTAAACGAATATATGACGATGAACACAGGACGTTTTTAACAGAGTTAAAGTTGTTTTTTGTTGAACGCTATGGCAAGCCATTCTGCCTGATATGTCGGACGTCATTGGCGCATTTAAAAGCTTCAAATGGTCAGCGCCACTTCAGCTCACTTCATGCCAATATCGATAAGGACTTTGCAAAAGGGACTGAATTTCGCAAGCACAAGTTTGGAGACTTTGAAAAGTCAGGCAGAAAAATAGGTACAGTTTTTCAAAAAAATTACGAAGCACTCAGAGACTGTCACACTTGCATTGTTTCAACTGGCTTGGAACATTGCACGGGCTAAAAAGCCATACAATGAAGTGGAGTTCGTTAAAATATGCCTCAGTGACGTTATTGAAATCTTGTCTCCTGAAAACGACGAACTCAAACGAATGGTCTGTCCCGCCACACATAGTAAGTGAAAAAACTTATTATGTTTTTGTTTGTGGAATTTGTTGAACTGAGAGTTTGTCTGTGTGAGACAATGCGCACAATGCTCATTGTTGAAAATGTGGTCTTTGGTCTGTGGTTTTAGTACTGTAGGAGTCAATTTGTCATTATCATGTTGGTGCGTGACATAATAATGTCACACAATAAATTTGGCTGAGCAGAGGGGTGTGTGTGCGTGTGTGTGTGTGTGTGCGTGCGTGCGTGCGCGTGCGTGTTTGTGTGCGTGTGTGTGTGTGTGGGGGGGTGTTCACGTGTACTCGTGTATGATGTGGCTCTTTGCGATGACAGTAAAAAATGTGGCTCTTAGTCTCTGACTGGTTGGCCACCCCTGGATTAGGACGTGTTAAGTGTTGATCACAATTTGGAGTCAGATCAATAACTACAATCCGTAGCCTAACAAACCAAACAAGCAAATACACCAAACACACCAAAATTGTGCGAAATACTTCACTACAGTGACGTGCGGTGAGGTTCATGACTGGTGAGGCAATGACGTCAAGCCCCCCCCCCCCCCCCCCCCACACACACACACACTAACATTTGTTTGACACCCAACCGTGTCACAAAAAAGGTTGGGGAACGCTGCTCTAGAGTAGCTTATTCATTATTTAATTTGAACTATTTAAATTAAAATCCCATATCAGCAGTCTGCACACATAAAAACACTCAACAGAGCACATGGAATCCAAAACTTGTTTTCGAAGTCCCGTTGTCCGAATCAAACCTTTTAACTCCGGAGTTGGTCTTCCTTTAGTGATGACCTCCTGCTTCGACCGAAAATCCACAGTTGAAATCATTTGAGTTTGATATTGTTGCGTTTTGTTCAAGATGTCCATTGTTGAGCAAAGAAAACAAAGCTGTGGAGTAATAATTGGCAGAGATGAGACCAAGTCACACATGTGCAAGTCTCAAGTAAGTCTCAAGTCTTAACCTTCAAGTCTCAAGTAAGTCCAAAGTAATTTTTTTCTTGGGCAAATCAAGTCAAGTCCTTAAATAGGTCAAGTCAAGTCAAAGTCAAGTCACCTTATTATTGCAATATTTACTTAATTCAGTTTCATCATCATATTCATTGCATTAAAGCTATATATACACACCTATTTAGATAAATGAAAAGCACTTACTTGGCAGAATGGCTCTTCAAATGACGGACAAAATTTGAAGTTGTCGTCTGGCTGTCCGAAATGTTTTTGTTGCATATCTCGCACTGTGCTGTCCGTCTTTTGCCGTCCTAAAAGTAATTGTGATAGCCGAAGGTGATGACTCGCGGTACCGCTCCCGCTGATATGTTTGCGCATGTCTGATATAAAGGGGCGTGATTCTCCAATAAACACGTTCGGTAGATAGAGAGGTCACGACTGATTGATTGACAGGGTAGTGATCCAATCATGACAACGCCATTCTCAGCCTGCGCTCCTACCGTGTTATCGGTATTATTTTTTTAATTGTATTATTAATTTTATATTCAAACTGAAAACAAACTAAATAACACTGAAGTCATTCAAGTCATCGTGTCTCAAGTCAAGTCCCGAGTCTTTAACTTCCAAGTCCAAGTCGAGTCACAAGTTTTTTCATTTTTTGTCAAGTCAAGTCACAAGTCATCAAAACAGCGACTCGAGTCCAAGTAACAGTGACTCGAGTCCCCATCTCTGATAATTGGCTCTTTATTTGCAAGATCTTGGGTTGCTTCAGAAGGTTTTATACTGTCCGCAAGCAGGAATACAGAAGGGGAGGGGAAAAGAAGGAAAAACATATCCTCATAAGAATGTCATGTTATCTACTGAATGTTTTGTATCAATGTGTCATGACGTTAATGAGCGCTGCCTTATGTGTAATAGAAAGGTTACCAAGCTGTGTGTGCCGTGTCTGTGCTCTAATGGAGCAACTATGTTTGTATAAATTAATATAAAATTAATATAGAATATTTAGACATTGCTGTTGCTCCCTTTTCAAAATGTAATCCTCCATTGTAAAACAAAATGTAAAAATGAAAAAAAACAAATGTAAAACGAAATAAATGGACGACTGCTCCTCAGTTGTTCACTGTAAATTTGAACTGGAGATCACTTATTCTACAGGTGGGCGCATGAAGCATCCCGGGATCACTAGCGCCCCCTGCCATAAGGCTGGAGCACCTTTTTTCATTGCCTCCGTTGGGTCTCTTTTCAAAGCCCTTTTGCTCTAAAGAAACACGACGTTACAGACGGATGACAAAAAACACTAGATATATACATCAGCTTAGCTACCGAAATTAGTTAATATAGCCACAGTGTTTGAACACTTAAGCAGCGACATAGAGACAGACAGCAGTTCAGTCTAAACGCATAGCCTGTCAGCATAGGCGTGATTACACAATCCTCAGAGGAGGCAAGGCAGGAAGCTGCCTCCTCCGAGCGACTCGTCTTCAGTTTTAACATAATTAATTAAAGAAAAAAAAAATTTAAAGTCCCAATGATCGTCACACACACACCTGGGTGTGGTGAAATTTTCCTCTGCATTTAACCCATCCCCGTGTGATTTTAATCCATCCCCTGGGGGAGAGGGGAGCAGTGAGCAGCAGCGGTGCCGCGCTCGGGAATCAGTTGGTGATCTAACCCCCCAATTCCAACCCTTAATGCTGAGTGCCAAGCAGGGAGGCAATGGGTCCCATTTTTATCTTTGTCTTTGGTATTTTTATAACTATAAAAATTCAGCGATTTTGGTACAAAATAATACAAAACTACTGAAATTAAAAGGAAAATGACTTTATATTATGAAGTTTCTGATAAAAACTATTTGATGAATATGACAATCGAATTTGTTTTTTCTCCTTTTCATGATGGCAGGGGAGGCACGGAATCCCTTGCCTCCCCTGACCGCATATCCCTGCTTCACTAAGAGGTAGAAAATAAAAAAAAACGACCAAAATAATCCAGTTATGAAAGGCGCAAACACATCAAAATAGTCAAATAAACGTAAACATGTCCTCTACATTGTAATTTATTTTGCTCTTACTCCAGATTTGCATTTAAAAATACAAGCTGACTAACTTTTGATGAGCTTAGTCGATTTCGTTTCTCTGATAATATCTGCCCCATTTTACTGAAAATCCTCTCAGACGGGACAGATGTAGCCACAATGCAGTCTCTTTTTCATCACATGAGAAAATCCTGGATAAACCACACCTCTAATTTGCCACCAAGAGAGGGCGTTTGAACCTCTAGTTATAAGGGGCTCTTCCACAAAAGCACGCACCTCCAGCATGGAATCCGCTAATGCATTACGACAATTGCTCATAAGCTGCAGCTTTAGGAGGGTCTCCCAGACTTCCCTCTCCCCAGCCACTTCATCCAGCTCATCCCGGGGGATCCCAAGCCGTTTCCAAGCCAGCTGGGAGACATAGTCTCTCCAGCGCGTCCTGGGTCGTCCCCGGGGTCTCCTACCGGTGGGACATGCCCGGAACACCTCCCCAGGGAGGTGTCCAGGAGGCATCCTGACGAGATGCCCGAGCCACCTCATCTGGCTCCTCTCAACGTGGAGGAGCAGCGGCTCTACTCCGAGTCTCTCCCGGATGACCGAGCTTCTCACCTTATCTCTAAGGGAGAGCCCGGACACCCTGTGGAGGAAACTCATTTCGGCCGCTTGTATCCTGGATCTCGTTCTTTCGGTCACGAGCTATGGGTCGTGACCATAGGTGTGGGTAGGAGCATAGATCGACCGGTAAATCGAGAGCTTTGCCTTTTGGCTCAGCTGTCTCTTCACCACGACAGACCGGTACAGAGTCCGCATTACTGCCGACGCTGCACCGATCCGCCTGTCAATCTCGCGCTCCAACCTCCCCTCACTCGTGAACAAGACCCCAAGATACTTGTACTCCTCCACTTGGGGCAGGATCTCATCCCCGATCCGGAGAGGGCATTCCACCCTTTTCCGACCGAGGACCATGGACTCGAATTTGGAGGTGCTGACCCTCATCCCGACCGCTTCACACTCGGCTGCGAACTGCTCCAGTGAAAGCTGGAGATCACGGCTTGAAGCAGCCAACAGCACCACGTTGTCTGCAAAAATCAGAGACGCGATGCTGAGGTCCCCAAACCGGACACCCTCAACGCCTTGGCTGCGCCTAGAAATTCTATAAAAAGTATGAACAGAATCGGTGACAAAAGGCAGCCTTGGCGGAGTCCAACCCTCACTGGGAACGAATCTGACTTACTGCCGGAAATGCGGACAAAACTCTGGCATCGCTGATACAGGGACCCCCTCGAGGATCCTGCCGAGGGTGTAGAGCTGGTCCGCTGGTCCGCTGGTCTACTATTCCACGGCCAGGACGGAAGCCACACTGCTCCTACTGAATCTGAGGTTCGACATCCCGACGGACCTTCCTCTCCAGCACCCCTGAATAGACCTTACCCAGGAGGCTGAGGAGTGTGATTCCCCTGTAATTGGAACACACCCTCCGGTCCCCCTTCTTAAAAAGGGGAACCACCACCACAGTCTGCCATTCCCTAATACCCACGCAATGTTGTAGAGGCGTGTCAGCCATGACAGCCCCACAACATCCAGAGCCTTTAAGAACTCCGCGCGGATCTCATCCACCCCCGGGGCCTTGCGACCGAGGAGTTTTTAGCTACCTCAGTGACTTCGACCCCAGAGATCGGAGAGTCTGCCTCAGAGTCTCCAGGCCCTGCTTCCACAATTGAAGGTGTGTAGGTGGAATTGAGGTCTTCGAAGTATTCTCCCCACCGACTCACGACGTCCCGAGTCGAGGTCAGCAGCACGCCATCTCCACTGTAAACAGTGTTGACGGTGCACTGCTTCCCCCTCCTGAGACGCCGGACGGTGAACCAGAATTTCCTTGAAGCCGTCCGGAAGTAATTCTCCATGGCCTCGCCACACTCCTCCCACGCCCAGGTCTTTGCCTCAGCAACTGCTGAAGCCGCGTTCCGCTTGGCCATCCGGTACCTGTCAGCTGCCTCCGGAGTCCTGCAGGCCAAAACGGCCCGATAGGACTCCTTCTTCAGCTTGATGGCATCCCTTACCACCAGCGGGTTCCGAGATTGCCGCCACGACAGGCACCAACGACCTTACGGCCACAGCTCCGGTCGGCTGCCTCAACAATGGAGGCGCGGAACATGGTCCACTTGGACTCAATGTCCCCCGCCTCCCCAGGGACGTGGGAAAAGCTCTGCCGGAGGTAGGAGTTGAAAATCTTTCTGACAGGAATTCTGCCAGACGTTCCCAGCAGACCCTCACAGAACGTTTGGGCCTGCCAGGTCGGACCGGCATCTTCCCCCACCATCGGAGCCAACCCACCCCCAGGTGGTGATCAGTTGACAGCTCCGCCCCTCTCTTCACCCGAGTGTCCAAAACATGCGGCTGCAAATCCGATGACATGAATACAAAGTCGATCATCGAACTGCGGCCTAGGGTGTCCTGGTGCCAAGTGCACACATGAACACCCCTATGCTTGAACATGGTGTTCATTATAGAAAATCCGTGTCGAGCACAGAAGTCCAATAATAGAACACCGCTCGGGTTCAGATCGGGGGGGCCGTTCCTCCCAATCACGCCCTTCCAGGTCTCACTGTCATTGCCCACGTGAGCATTGAAGTCACCCAGTAGAACGATGGAGTCCCCAGAAGGAGCGCTCTCCAGCACTTCCTCCAGGGACTCCAAGAAGGGTGGGTACTCTGAGCTGCCGTTTCAAGATTCAAGATTCAAGAGATTCAAGAGTTTTTTATTCGCCATGTTTGAGCGTGCCAAACAAGGAATTTGACTTCGGTAAATCACACCCTCTGTTCAACATTTAGGTGACTAACAACACTCAGGACATGTGAAAAATGGCAAATATTCTCAAACATCCCCTGATCTTAAACTCCCAAAAGGGCAAGGAAAAACTCAAAACTCCAGCTAGGGGAAATGAGAAACCTTGAGAAGAGACCACAGATGGGAAGGTCCCTCTTCCAGGATGACCAGGCTGCAATGGATGCAGAGAGGACACAGTACAAACAGTGTAGACAAATTCAAAAAAGGTGTGGAGAGCAGGATGTTATTGCACAGTAATGACTCTGAGACTCTAAGAGTGGTGTGAGTTCATCAGAGCAACAGCCTGGGGGAAGAAGCTGTCTCTGTGTCTGCTGGTTTTGGCGTACCGAGCTCTATAACGCCGTCCGGAGGGGAGTAGTTCAAACAGACTGCAACCTGGGTGAGAAGGGTCTGTAGAGATGTTCCTTGCACGTTTCCTGGTCCTGGACAGGTACAAGTTTTGGATAGATGGGAGGTTGATTCCAATGATCTTTTCTGCAGTCCTGATTGTCCGTTGCAGTCTGTGCTTGTCTTGTTTGGAGGCCGATCCAAACCAGACAGTGATGGAGGTGCAGAGGACAGACTGGATTATGGCAGTGTAGAAGGTCTTCAGAAGCTCTCGCGGCAGGTTGAACTTCTTGTGAGCTGTCTCAGGAAGTACAGCCTCTGCTGGGCCTTCTTCCAGACAGAGTCTATGTGGCCGGTCCATTTCAGGTCCCAAGAGATTGTGGTTCCCAGGAACTTGAAGGTGTCTGTGGAGAGAATAGTATTACTGCAGATAGTGAGGGGTAAAATTGGTGAAGGGTCACGCCTGAAGTCCACTGTCATCTCCACGGTCTTGAGCGGGTTCAGCTCCAGGTGGTTTTGGCTGCACCAGTGGACCAGCCGCTCCACCTCCTGTCTGTACGCAGTCTCATCACCGTCCTGGATCAGTCCGATGAGAGTGGTGTCGTCTGCATACTTCAGGAGCTTCACAGGAGAGTCACCTGAGGAGAAATCATTGGTGTAGAGAGTGAAGAGCAGTGGGGAGAGGACGCACCCCTGAGGGGCTCCAGTATTGGTGGTCCGGGTGTCAGATGTGATGCCCCCCAGCCTCACACACTGTCTCCTGTTGGTCAGGAAGCTGGGGATCCACTGACAGGTGGAGGCAGGCACCGCAAGCTGGATGAGCTTCTGTTGGAGGATGTCAGGAGCGATGGTGTTCAACGCCGAGCTGAAGTCCACGAACAGGATCCTGGCGTACGTTCCTGGGGTGTCCAGGTGGTGCAGGATGTAGTGCAGTCCCATGTTGACCGCATCATCCACTGACCTGTTTGCCCGGTAGGCAAACTGGAGGGGGTCAAGCAGGGGGCCCGTGACATCCTTCAGGTGGTTCAGCACTAACCTCTCGAAAGATTTCATGACCACAGATGTCAGTGCGACAGGTCTATAGTCATTCAAACCTGTGATGGCTGGCTTCTTGGCCACTGGAACGATGGTGTAGCTCTTGAAGCACGAGGGCACCTCACACAGCTCCAGAGAACGGTTGAAGATCCGTGCAAAGGTGGGCGCCAGCTGCTCAGCGCAGACTTTCAAGCAGGAAGGTGACACGCCGTCTGGGCCCGGTGCCTTCCTGGTCTTTTGTCTCTGGAACATCTGGCGCACTTCCTCCTCGCGGATCTGGAGTGCGGGCGCGGCCTCTGCAAGAGAGAGAGTGGGTGACAACGATGATAGAGGTGTGGACAGAGCAGTTGTGGGGAGAGGTGAGTATGTAGATTGTGCTGCAGGAAGCCCCGTTGTGTGGGAGGACCGATCAAACCTGCAGTAGAACCTGTTTAGCTGGTTAGCAAGCCTTGGGCTCTCCACAGAACGGGGGGTTCGTTTCTTGTAGCCCGTGATGCTCTCCAGACCTTTCCACACTGTTGAGGGATCAGGATTGGCAGAGAGGTGTCTCTTCAGGTTCTCCCCGTAACACCTCCTGGCTTTCCTGACCTCTCGGTTCAGTGTGTTTCTGGTCTGCTTGAACAGGTCGCGGTCGCCGCTCCTGTAGGCCTCCTCCTTGACTTTCCGCAGCCTCCTGAGGTTCGGTGTAAACCAAGGTTTGTCGTTGTTGTACGTGCAGAAGGTCTTAGTCTGCGCACACAGATCCTCACAAAAACTGATGTATGATGTGACAGTGTCAGTGAGTTCATGCAAGTCTGAAGTTGCAGCTTCGAAAACTCCCCAATCGGTGCAGTCAAAGCAGGCTTGGAGGTCCTGCCTTGACTCCACTGTCCACTTCCTCACAGTCCTCACCACAGGCTTAGAAGTTTTTAGTTTCTGCCTGTAGGCCGGGATCAGATGAACTAGACCAGTGGTCCCCAACCTTTTTTGCACCACGGACCGGTTACGTGTCAGAAATATTTTCGCAGACCGGCCTTTATATAAATAAATATATTTATATATTTATTATTTAAATATTTATATATATAAATAGGATGAAATAAAATGATACGACTGGCATAAAAACAAATATAAACCACATAAAAATAAAACGTTGAATTAGTGGGAGCACCGAGCTCTTTTCTCAGAAATGAGCCGTTCCCATCTAGCCGTAATCGGAGACAATGACACCCGAAGTGGTTAAGGTTTGTCTTTAAATGCAGGATGCTTGGTCTCCATGTGCCGAAGCAGGTTTGAAGGCTTCATTGCCTCGTTAGCTAGCCTTTCGCCACATATGCGGAGTGCACTTGGCGCGTCAGAGTCACCTGTGGCGATAAATCCATATTTTAAGTAGGACTCCAGAAATGTAGTAGCCTCTTCTTCTTCAGTGTCCTCATTGGACGTTTTTCCCTTTCCGAAGAAGCTTTCCAAACTTCTCTGTTTCTTGCTCATTTTTGCTTGCCTCGCGGGCTTGACTGTGGTGACATGTCACGTGACCGAGACGAGCGCCCTGTGTCAAGAGTCCTTATTTTTCAGATGCACCGACAGATGTAATTGGGAGAGATTCGCCAAATTTTTTATATTTTTTAAAATAAATTCTTACTCATTTTTGCTAGCTTTGCGGGCTCGACTGGGGAAACATGTCACGTGACTGGGACGAGCGTCTTAACCTGAATGAATTGATCGTCAATGAAAAAAAAAAATATATATATATATTTCTTTTTTTTTTTTTTTTTTTTTCCCTGTGCGGCTCCGCGGCCCGGTACCAAGTGACCCACGGACCGGTACCGGTCCGCGGCCCGGTGGTTGGGGACCACTGAACTAGACAGTGGTCCGAGAGTCCTAAAGCTGCACGAGCCGCAGAGTGGTATGCATCCTTGATCACGGTGTAGCAGTGGTCCAGAGTCTGTGCCCCTCTGGTGGGACACGTTACGTGCTGTCTGTATCTGGGGAGTTCGTGTGCGAAGTTCGCCCTGTTAAGATCACCCAGAACAATGATTAGTGAATTTGGTAGAAGTTTCTCCATGACTGTTACCTGGTCAGCCAGCATCTGCGTGGCTTCACTCGCACGTGCGTGTGGTGGAATGTAAACAGCCGCCATGACGATCGAGGAGAACTCCCGTGGTGAATAGAACGGCCGGCAGTTTATGAAAAATGTTTCTAGGAGAGGGCTGCAAAACTCTTTCAACACCGTGACATCAGTACACCAACGTTCATTAATGTAGAAACAGAGACCACCTCCCTTTGATTTTCCGGAGAGCTCCGCGCTGCGATCTGCACGAGTTAGCCGAAACCCCGCTAGCTCCACGGCGTGGTGGGGGGTTCGTTCGCTGAGCCACGTTTCAACAAAGCACAGCGCGGCGGATCTGCTGAAGTCCGTGTTCCTTGAAGTGAGGAGCAGCAGTTCGTCCATCTTGTTCGCCAGGGAGCGGACATTCGCCAGCTGAATTGACGGTAGGGCAGAACGGAACCCTCTCTGCCTCAGCTTTACGAGTGCTCCGGCTCGTTTTCCGCGCTGCCGTCGTCGCGCTAGCTTGTATAGCACCGCCGCTCCGGCTAGAATCTCCGACAAACAGTCTGAATCAGAGAGAACAGGAGAGAAAATACCAGAAGAAGACTGTCCGATGTTTAACAGCGCTTCTCTGGTAAAAGTGATCCGGGATGGACAGCAGAGGACACAGAAAACACACAAAATAAGACAAAGAAACAGAGAGCGACTCACCGTGGCTGCCATCCACGGCGCCATCATATGACTCTAGACTCATAGCATTTGGTGCATAGACACAAACAACAGTCAGGACCCGTCCCCCCACCCGAAGGCGGAGGGAGGCTACCCTCTCGTTCACCGGGGTGAACCCCAATGTGCAGGCGCCGAGCCGGGGGGCAATAAGAATGCCCACACCTGCTCGACGCCTCTCACCATGGGCAACTCCAGAGTGGAAGAGAGTCCAGCCCCTCTCGAGAGGGCTTGTACCAGAGCACAAACTATGTGTGGAGGCAAGTCCGACTATGTCTAGTCGGAACTTTTCTGCCTCACACACCAGCTCGGGCTCCTTTCCAGCCAGAGAGGGGACATTCCATGTCCCAAGAGCCAGCTTCTGCAGCCGGGGATCGGACCGCTAAGGTCCCGGCCTTGGGCCGCCGCCCAGCTCACTTTGCACCTGACCCCTTTGGCCCCTCCTACAGGTGGTGAGCCCATGGGAAGGGGGAACAACGTTTTCTTTTCGGGCTGTGCCCGGCCGGGCCCCATGGGCAAAGGCCCGGCCACCAGGCGCTCGCCTTCAAGCCCCACCTCCAGGCCTGGCTCCAGAGGGGGGCCCCGGTGACCCGCATCCGGGCGAGGGAAAACTAGGTCCATATATTTTACTCGTCATAAGGGGTCTTCTGAGCCGTGCTTTGTCTGGCCCCTCACCTAGGAAACTTTTGCCATGGGTGACCCTACCAGGGGCATAAAGCCCCAGACAACATGGCTCCTAGGATCATAGGGGCACGCAAACCCCTCCACCACGATAAGGGGACGACTCACGGAGGGGGCTCTTGTAACCACTCCGAATAATTTTAGCTGTCTTTGGTAAGACCGCAGGGATTCGTTTATTTCCACTAGCATGCACCCACGCTAACTGAGCTTAAGATAACTATTTGGAACCAGATCTGACACTTCCTGATGTCAAGGATTAAAGCTGTCTTCACTGTAAAAAGAACTGAACGGTTTACAGTATGACTATGATAGAGAAACAAAAGAGATTTAAAGCATAAAAGATCAAAATAATCATTAATCAAAATTAAATGATTATAAAGTAGAAATTTAATGAATAAGCAAGAAAAAGAATTACAAGTCTCAATTGTTCGAACAACAAACAATAATTCCACTCACCAATCTCAATAAAGTCAAAGTCAAAGTCTGCTTTATTGTCAATCCCTTCACATGCCAAGACACACAAAGAAATCGAAATTACGTTACCACTATCCCACGGTGACAAGACATAGTAAACGACATACATACACAACACAAAATAAAAACAAGAAGGCACAAACAATGAATAATAGGAGTGATGAATAAATAGTAAATAAACAAATAACACAATAAATAAGAGGAGCAAAACGGAGCAACTGTGCATACAGCAGACAGTCAGAATATAGCGCAAAAGTACAGGACGCTACGCAGAAGGGGGGAGAGAGTTCAGGTTCCTAACAGCCTGGAGTATGAAGCTGTTGGTGAGTCTGGTGGTGCGGGAGCGCAGGCTCCTGTACCTCTTCCCAGAGGGCAGAAGGTCGAACAAAGAGTGAGCGGGGTGACTCACATCACTCACAATCGTGGTCGCCTTGCGGGTGAGATGGGAGGCGTAAATGTCCTTGAAGGAGGGGAGTGAAGCACCAATAATCTTACCAGCCGTGATCACTATGCGCTGGAGGGCCTTCATGTTGCAGTCAGTGCAGCTACCACCCCAAACAGCAATACAACTGGAGAGGACGCTCTCAATGGTGCCACGGTAAAATGTAGTCATGACGGCCGGAGTAGCACACGCTCGCCTGAGTTTCCGCAGGAAGTACAGGCGGCGCTGGGCCTTCTTCGCCAGTGATGCGGTGTTGGTGGACCAGGAGAGATCCTCACTGATGTGCACCCCCAGGAACCTGGTGCTGCTCACTCTCTCCACAACAGCACCGTCGATGGTCAGCGGCAGGTGTTGGGTATGACCCTTCCGGAAGTCAACAACAATCTCCTTGGTCTTGTTGACGTTCAGCAGGAGGTTGTTGTCCTTGCACCACGTGGTCAGAAGGTCAACCTCCAACCTGTATTGAGTCTCGTCGCCCTTGGTGATGAGACCCACCAGAGTCGTGTCGTCAGCAAATTTCACCATGCGGTTGGTGCTGTAGGTTGCAGCGCAGTCATGCGTCAGCAGGGTGAAGAGCAGCGGACTGAGCACGCAGCCTTGGGGGGCCCCCATGCTCAGCGTGATGCTGGTGGAGATCTTGTCGCCAACACGTACCACCTGAGGTCTCTGACTGAGGAAGTCTAGTAGCCAGTTGCAGAGGTAGGTACTGAGGCCCAGCTCGGCGAGTTTGCAGATGAGTCGTTGTGGCACATTGGTGTTGACGGCAGAACTGAAGTCCACAAACAGCAATCTCACATACGAGCGAAGCGAACGTAAAAGAGCCGCATGAAACCCGGCAAAGAGCCGCATGCGGATCGCGAGCCACGGGCAGCAGCACGCAGGGGCAAACCCCTGACTGGGAGAGCCCACCGGGCGAGAGAGAGCCCTGTTCTTTGTCAGAACGAACCTTTTATACCAGTTCAGTACGTGGGTCCTATGCCAGCTTGGTCACGTACCAGTTTTCCCATCACGTCCTATACCTGACTTTCCCATGACTGATTCTAAAATAGCCTTCTCTGACCGGATGAGGTGACCGTTTTCTCAGGGATGCAACCATTTTGTGTTGTGTTCGTTTAATGAGTGTTTGTCCGAGGGTTTTGTGTGTTCGTCTCGTCGTACTGAGTCGTGCTACAAGTACAGCAGGCAGGTTCTGCTCGACATCGGCGAAAGCGAGTTTTGCGGCGTTCTGGACTTTGAAGCGGGGACATTAAAGGAGCTAGGACTGCTCCGTCCTGAAATGTCGCCGGACTCGCCTGCTATTCCTCCCCCGGTTAGGGAGCGTCGGAAGCGGTGTGCGAGGAGGCTGAAGAGGGGCAAGCGCGGAGGCGTCCGGGCCAGGCTGGCAGCCAACCCAGCTCGCCCGGCCGTGCCTTCCATTCTTCTGGCGAATGTTCGATCGCTGGACAACAAAATGGATTACGTTCGCCTGCTGAGATCTACGAACCGGACAGTGCGTAACTGCTGTGTGCTCGTGTTCACTGAGACTTGGTTGACTGTAAACATTCCGGACTCTGCTGTACATCTGGAGCGGCTAGCGTGCTATCGGGCGGACCGGGCCATTGTAAAAGGGGGAAAATCGCGAGGAGGTGGAATATGCGTCTACATCCGTGACGAATGGTGCCGGGACTCTGTAGTGGTATGCAAGCACTGCTCGCCACTGGCGGAGTTTGTGATCATTAAGTGCCGTCCTTTTTACCTGCCGAGGGAATTTACTGCGATTCTGCTAGTCGCGGTGTACATCCCGCCTTCCAACATCGAAGGCGACAGGATCGCGGCTCTTAGTGAACTGTACCAGTCTGTCAGTGAACAACAGACGGCGCACCCTGACGGTTTCACCATCTTCGCTGGGGATTTTAATCACGCTAACCTGAAGTCTGTTTTTCCGAGGCTTCACCAACATGTTAATTTTCCAACACGTGGCGACAGCTTCCTGGACCTGGTCTACTCTTCACATAAAGGAGCTTTCAAAGCCACCCCCCTCCCCCATCTTGGACTTTCTGACCATATCACTGTTATGCTTTTGCCCGCATACAGACAAATGGTGAAAGCATCCAGGCCGGTTCGCAAGCGGGTTAGAGTGTGGCCTGAGGGTGCCTCTGATGTGCTTCGAGACTGCTTTGGCTCTACTGACTGGGAAATGTTTAAGCAGGCAGCCACTTGCAGTGATCGGACGGACATAGAGGAGTATACTGACTCTGTTTCCTCTTACGTCGCGAAGTGCATTGATGATGTGACCCACTCGAAATACATCGTCACTCGGGCTAACTGGAAGCCGTGGCTGACTTGGGCTGTCCTCAGGCTGCTGAGGGCCAGGGACAAAGCCTTCAGAGCGGGGGATGAGGCTGGCTTGAGGACAGCGAGGGCCGACCTGTCCCGGGGCATCAAGGAGGCGACAAGGGCGTTCTCTTGCAGGATTACCGCCCACTTCAAGGACAGCAAGGACGCACGGAGGCTTTGGCAGGGCATTCAGACGATCACGGACTACAAGCCTGCGCCGCAGAGCTGTGGGGGCGACATCCGTCTGCTCAATGATCTCAATCGCTTCTTTGCTCGCTTCGACGCTCAGAACAGCACTTGCCCGCTGAAGGCCCCTCCTCCTCCACAAGAGCAACCCCAGTGCCTCTCTGCTGATAGCGCGAGGAGGGCGCTTGCCGCTATCAACACTCGTAAGGCGGTGGGCCCTGACAACATCCCGGGTCGAGCGCTGAAGGACTGCGCTGGGGAGCTGACGGGTGTCTTCACGGACATCTTCAACATTTCCCTGCAGCAAGCCGTCGTCCCTTCGTGTTTCAAGGCTGCCACCATCGTACCTGTGCAGAAGAAGCCTGCCCCGTCCTGCTTCAATGACTACCGCCCCGTGGCACTGACGCCCATCATCATGAAGTGCTTTGAGCGGCTTGTCATGGAGCACATCAGATCCATTCTACCCCCCACCATAGACCCCTTCCAGTTTGCGTACCGAGCCAAACGGTCCTCTGAGGATGCCATCTGCTCGGCCCTCCACTCGGCCCTCACCCACCTGGAGAGTAGGGACTCGTATGTGAGATTGCTGTTTATGGACTTCAGTTCTGCCTTCAACACCATTGTGCCACAACGACTCATCTGCAAACTCGCCAAGCTGGGCCTCAGTACCTACCTCTGCAACTGGCTACTGGACTTCCTCAGTCAGAGACCTCAGGTGGTACGTGTTGGCGACAAGATCTCCGTCAGCATCACGCTGAGCACGGGGGCCCCCCAAGGCTGCGTGCTCAGTCCGCTGCTCTTCACCCTGCTGACGCATGACTGCTGCAACCTACAGCGCCAACCGCATGGTGAAATTTGCTGACGACACGACTCTGGTGGGTCTCATCACCGAGGGCGACGCGACTCAATACAGGTTGGAGGTTGACCTTCTGACCACGTGGTGCAAGGACAACAACCTCCTGCTGAACGTCAACAAGACCAAGGAGATTGTTGTTGACTTCCGGAAGGGTCACACCCGACACCTGCCGCTGACCATCGACGGTGCTGTGGTGGAGAGAGTGAGCAGCACCAGGTTGCTGGGGGTGCACATCAGTGAGGATCTCTCCTGGTCCACCAACACCGCATCACTGGCGAAGAAGGCCCAGCGCCGCCTGTACTTCCTGCGGAAACTCAGGCGAGCGTGTGCTCCTCCGGCCGTCATGACTACATTTTACCGTGGGACCATTGAGAGCGTTCTCTCCAGCTGTATTGCTGTTTGGGGTGGTAGCTGCACAGACTACAACATGAAGGCCCTCCAGCGCATAGTGAACACGGCTGGTAAGATTATTGGTGCTTCACTCCCCTCCTTGAAGGACATTTACACCTCCCATCTCACCCGCAAGGCGACTACGATTGTGAGTGATGTGAGTCACCCCGCTCACTCTTTGTTCGATCTTCTGCCCTCTGGGAAGAGGTACAGGAGCCTGCGCTCCCGCACCACCAGACTCCCCAACAGCTTCGTACTCCAGGCTGTTAGGATCCTGAACTCTCTCCCCCCTTCTGCGTAGCGTCCTGTACTTTTGCGCTATATTCTGCTGTCTGCTGTATGCACACTTGCTCCGTTTTGCTCCTCTTATTTATTTATTTATTGTGTTATTTGTTTATTTATTATTTATTCATCACTCTTATTATTCATTGTTTGTGCCTTCTTGTTTTTATTTTGTCGTGTACTATGTCTTGTCACCGTGGGATAGTGGAAACGTAATTTCAATTTCTTTGTGTGTCTTGGCATGTGAAGAGGTTGACAATAAAGCGGACTTTGACTTTGACTTTGACTTTGATTTTCTCAGGGATGCTTCATCCTGTTTCCGACTTCCACATTTTCTGATGCTCAATTTAGCATGCGATGTCCGTCAACTTGTGTCAGCGTGACATTTGCAATCGGTCCTCTCTCTTACTTGTGTTCCATCAAACAGCACTTTGTTTGGGCCTTAACTGGATGAACGTGACCTCGGGACAGTAGATAGGTGGTAGATAGGATACCTCGGCGGATGAAGGGTTTCTCTTCGTTGCCTAACTTGAAGGTGAAGGTGTCGGACATTAGGTCACAGTTGAGGCCCAAGCTGCGCTGCATGGGAAGCGCATCGGGACCGAGATCCAGGTCTTTGAAGTCTGTAGCGTGGTCTCGGGCTGGGAAGGCCTCCATTACTTCTTTATAGTTTGAGGTGATTTTATGCAGTCGCAAGTTTGATTCTGAGAGAGTGTCTTGCGTTCTCTTGAGCAGGTCCACTGCTGCTTCCACTGTAGGGAACGACTTCAAGCCGTCATCCACATAAAAGTCCCGTTTGACAAACTGTTTGACGTCGGGGTCCCCGTTCTCTCTGCTCTGCCGGAAGCAGTAGATGGCTACCGCAGGGGAGGGACTATTCCTGAATACGTGGACCCTCATGCAGTACTCGATAATGTTTTTGGATGGGTCGTTGTCCCGGAACCACAGGAACCTCAGGAAGTTGCGGTCTTCTTCCCTGACGAGGCAACAGTGGAACATTTGTTCAATGTCCGCTGTCACTGCCACAGCCTCCTTCCGGAACCTGAGAAGTACCCCGAGCAGGGTATTGTTAAGGTCAGGCCCGGTCAGCAGAACATTATTCAGTGAGACTCCTCCGTGCTGGGCGCTTGAGTCGAACACTACACGGATGTTGCCGGGCTTCTTTGGATGATAAACGCCGAAGGTTGGCAAGTACCACGCTCTTCGTCCTCCTTCAGAGGAGGGCCCACTTCTGCGTGTTTGTTCCGAAAGACCTTCTCCATGAAGGTGAGGAAATGCTGTTTCATTGCTGGTTTCCTTTCAAGACTCCGTCTCAGTGATGAAAGTCGATTTGTGGCCTGGACTTTGTTGTCAGAGAGGCGACGCCTTGGTGACTTAAATGGAAGCGGGGCCACCCAGCTATTATCTTTGTCTTTCTTTAGGTTCCTTTCCATGATGTTCAGGAACGAGAGGTCGTCAATGGAGGGAGCCACCTTATTATCATCCTTTGTTTGTTGAAACACTGTAGAACCCAGCTGGTCGGTTTCTCCATTGCCGGTAAGTTTCTCTGTCGACTGTAGCTTAGGATGATCGGTGCCTTGGAATTGACTGTACCTCTCTTTCACCTGAAAGACGTTCGGGCAGGGTTCGAAGATGGAGGGGCGTTTCTGCTCTGTAGTCCTGGTATACAGGGCGTTTATGGTGTCAGGCTTGTGAACCCCTCCCAAACACACATTTCCGACGATCACCCATCCAAAGTCGAGTTTCTGGGCGAATGGAGCATCTCTTGGATCGTTCACCTGCTTGCGGACTTTATGGGCGGTGATGATGTCTCGCCCAAGGAGAAGCATTATGAGAGTGCTCTGTTCAAGTTCTGGGATGAGATGAGCGATTGATTTCAGGTGAGGCACAGTCTTTGTTGGTGATTTTTGGGAAATTGTTGATGCGTTGGAAGAGAGCCGCTTCGACTACTACAGGGGCTCCGTAGCATGCGTCCAGTCTGTCCCATGTCATCTGGAGTCCTCGTTGGGGGTTATTGGCATTGACATCCCTGATACGCTTTGCATGCTCTCCGGACTCTTTCCCGAGCCACTTGACCAGTAGATCCAGCTCCTCGCTGGGAGTGAGATTGAGTCCTCTCACTGCGTTTTAAAAGGACAGACGCCAAGCTCTGTAGCTTGCAGGCTTGTCGTTGAATTGAGGCATACCTGTAATGACCAGCTCGCGACGGGCGAAATATCTGACAACGTCGTTGATACCTGATTGGTCGTACTGGTTGCTTTGGGGTGTGTAGTTGGGCACGGTAGGACGTGATGGACCCCGGTATCTGGGTGTAGCTGTATATGTGCCCTGATGTCCCTGTGTATCTCTTGGGATAAGAGATGTGATAGGGCCATGTTGTTGTGGCCAATGAGTAGTCTGTTCGCCGGTGTATAGGTGAGGTTGGCATCGGCCGGACCATTCTCTGATATGGGCCGTGGAGCTGTAATAGAGTTACCTGGCACAGTATCTCCACGTAGATATGAATCGTCACCTTGCGGGGGAAGATAAGGTGCTGATGCAGACTCTACGTGTAGCCATCTTGCCTCGTCGTGAGAGTGTAGATGTGGTGCCATTGTTGGCTCTGTGAATCGCTGTCCAGGCTCGTCTTGAGAAAATGGTTGTGATGCCATTTTACGTAGCTGAGTACGTAGCTGAACAGGCTCATCTTGGGAGAGTACACGTGGCGGCGCTGGGGGTTAGGTTATATGTATGTGTGTAGCTGGTTAGTGTCATCCTGAGTGAGAAGGGGCGGAGGCGGGTTGGATAATATGTTTAGCGGGTCAGTTTCGGTAGGAGCGTATTCTTCCCGCGCGGCAGTTGAATGCTCCTTGGACTGCTGAGCGACATATTCTCTGGTCCGTTCCAGTGGGTTAAAGGGATTCTCATCGAGTTGAATCTTCCTGCTACCTCGCTCACTACCGTTGATGCTAGCCGCTGCTTCTAGAGCCTCTGCTTTGGCCGCAGCCACGTTTTTCTCTTCTGATAGCTTCTCCATGCGTGCCATTAATTGTACCTTTTCCATCTCCATGCGTGCCACTAATTGTACCTTTTCCATTTCAGAATCATTTCTTTATCTGTGAAGGAAAGGAGTACTTTCGCTGCCTCGGCTTCGGCACGGGCCATGGCAGCAGCATTGCCAGAGGACGCTTTTGTAGAACATGATTTGTAAGATCTAGACTTCAGTGACTGTTCTTTTTGTCCATCCATAGTTTGGCGTTTAACTTTGTTACCTTCCGCGATGAAGACGTTGTTTCACTATCCTGCCCTCCAAATATGTTGAATATCCGAAGACAGTAAGCTCAACCACTTTCACTCATCAAGACTCTGAAGGCCAGGTTGAAGGTTGACTCCAGGTTCAATAACAAGGGAAAGGGTGAACCTGGGAGAATACAAACCACATTGTATAATCAGTCATACGAACTAAATGAATTAAATCAAGATGAAATCCATGAATTAGTGAATCATTGTTGACATATTTATTACACATGAACACATTGACTACAGCCACAATAGGGTGCCAGGAGCATGACTAACATTAGCCATAAAACTCAATGCTAACCGACATGATGTTAGGTTTCCCAACAGAAAACTACAATAATAATAATAATTTCAGAATTCAAAGGATGTATTTCGATACATAATAACTTATACAAAGGTACATACCAACAATGCCTTGTATAAAACAAAATGTTAGGTAGTAGTTTTGCCGAACTGCAGGAGAGAATAGAACAAGCAGCGTTCGCTTTCAACACTGTTAGGGTGGTGCTCACTCTTATTTTGCAAGAACCACACGGGAGACAAGTAAGTCCTTTTAGACACCTGCAGGTGGAGAGTCCATTCGTCGCTGTGTGTACAGCGATGATCGAATGAGATCTGACTCAGGCCTCATGCAGGAGCACATTTATTGAGAGAAACAGAGTGGAGATGAGAGTGGGGGTGAGAGTGGAGGTTGGGGTTGAAGCCCCTGGCCTGCTGATCAAAGCATAGCAGGTTTTTTTTTACGACGTTGTGTAAACAAGGCAACTTTGATTGCTTCCTCTGCAGCTAGTCAATCAGTTCAAAAGATCTTAGCACTTTGGTCTCTTACTTTTGTTAAGACAGGACAAGCCAGGTAAATTATTACAGGTTACATTCCAACATAAACATACGATGAAGATAATCTGTAAACCCTAACATATCCCTCCTGTTTTATCATATGATTATGTCAACCCCGATCAATCAAACATAAGTAAGAAAATACAACGACAGCAATAAGTTCCAGTGAAGATGAGGTTTCCCCTCAATACTCCAGTCCAAATTTTGTGTGCAACTGAAAAACCTGCGGCAAGATTAAATGCAGGAAAAGAGTCACACGGTCCCTCTGCCTTAGGCGACCAGAATGCTATCAACAAAAAAAAGAAAAAAAAAAACACAGAAACAGTACATCATTGAATCCATCACTTGCAAGGCATTTTCGATGGTCAAATCATCAAGTTTCTGTGAAATAATGCTCAGCTAAACAGCATCTACGCAATCCACGTTTCGCAGCACATCATAGTCATCACATCCGTCATCTCTGAGAACTTGTATATGTACTTGTGCTACGGTAGAAGACACAACCCTTGTCACAGCAGACTTCAAACATGGGATAACACAGGTCGTAAACAAGCACAACAATACCAGCACAGCAAGCACAGGAGCCACAAGTTTCAACAGCAACTGCCACCAAGCGCCAGAGAATAGCCATGAAAAGAAATCCCATTGATGTGGGATTTTATCCTCCGACATGGCCTGCTGTAAATTCCTCAGTGAGTTCATGGCTTCCTTGATGTGCGTGTCGTTATCTCCTGGAATGTATGTGCAACAGGAAGTCCCAATGATGTGGCACACACCACCTTGTGCTGCCGTCATCAACTCCAGAACCATCCTGTTTTGCAAGAACATAAGTCTAATAGCCTGAATCTCTCTATTTTGTCCATCATCGACTTGCAGTGAGAGATTCACAAAGGATTGAAAACGATAGTTCAGTGTCTCGATGAAGAGTGATTGTTTTCCAACTCCGATCCAAGGAAAAAGCGCATGAACAACTTTGTTTCCGACGGGCCATACTTTATGGTCGTCCGGAACATTCGCACCCCAGACAGGGTCATGGGGGTGAAAGGTTGCAACCGCCCTGCGTCGACGTCCAGAAGAGTTGTGTGCTGTCGTCAGCTGACGATGTTGTATCCTGTAGGTGTGGTCTGTCACCCACACTGGTGCACACACTCCTGTCCAGTTGGCGGGCAGCATCGGATAGACCTTGTGACCACAAAGCCACCAGCCATTCTGTATGAAGTTTGTTCCGTTTGATGGTGCAGCCATGTTTGTCGGAGAGCCCTCACCACCTGAAATGGCTCTCTTATCCTGACACTCAGCGGCGATGTCCAAAGCTCCCATCCAGTTTCCTCCTGGAGAGCAGTCTCTGTCAATGCATTTGTGGGTCTCACTCCCTTGGATGTAACACGTATAGTTCACTCCAGGTGGCCGCTCTGTGTAGGCCACCTGCGGCAGTGTGCGTCCTTTAACAGTCACATTGAGATTTGTCCAGAAAAGCTGATCACAGGTACCTTCCGCAAGTCCAGGGCGGGAAGGGTCGGCATCACTGACTGTGACAGCACGGTGTTGATATCCAACTCCTCCCATGGATGCCATACATTTCGCTTCAGTGACATTCATTGCTCTGGCCTCCAAGTGAACTTGTGTAGAGGAAGGAGGAAGTTTGGAACACACATAGCAACCCTCCTGTGTGTGTGATCTCACAGTGAACTTGACGTACCGGTACCAAGTGTTGGTTTCGTATGGGTTTCTGGGGTCCCATGACCAGTCCTCAAAGTTCTCATCGTGTGACCATCGTTTTCCACGGTCAACATTGTCACTTGGTCTGTTCAGCTGAGTCCATAGACCATAGCACGCTCCAACCACAACGCAGCAGAGGATCCACCTGGCATGTGGAGCCCCATTGCTACTTGGATGACAGGGACACCGAGGCATACCCTCGCCTAGCGGAGTGGGGATTGTTGTTCGCTTCACCAACATTGAGACGCCTAACCCTAAACGATGAGGCTAGTTTGAGGTCAGGCTTCCCCACCACGCCGAAATGAGGGGTCCAGCACTCCCTGTAGCTTGCAGTGGCTGAGGTGAATCCAGCTGGGCCGTTCAGCGATCTTCACTGCGGTGGGGGTAGTCAGCAAGACTTGGAATGGACCCTCCCACCGTGGGCTGGCCCAGTTCTTTCTTTTGATGACTTTGATGTAGACCCAGTCTCCTGGCTTGATGGGGTTGTCGACCTGTGAGGATGAAAGATCAGGCGGCAGTAAATTTGCATTTGACACCTCTGTCAGTCTGAGCGTTCTGATCACGTATAATCTGCCAAAGACTGTTCTTCATCTGCCTTTTGTAAATCTGCAGGGAACACAGGTAGTCTATATGGTCTCCCATGGATGATTTCAAAGGGTGTTAGCCCTTCTGAAGTGGGAGTGATTCTCATATAGAGCTTCACTAAGTCTAGGCACTCTGGCCAAGATCTGCCTGTTGTTTCCATGCATTTTTTCAACATGCTTTTGATAGTATAGTTTGCTCGTTCAACCAGGCCAGCGCTGGAAGGGTGCCAAGCGCAGTGGTTTTTTAACGTTATCCCAAGGTGTACAGCCGTGTTCTGTACAACTTGGTTCACAAAGTGTGGACCATTGTCACTGTAAATGGTTTGGGGGATGCCATGAGTTGGTATGATGGCTTTGCAAATGGCTTTTGCCACTGTTAAGGCATCTGCACGTTTAGATGGAACTATTTCCACCCATTTGGAAAATGCATCAATCATCACTAGGCAGTATTTGTGAGGTCCACTTTGTGTAAGTTCAATAAAATCCATATGCATGATTTGAAATGGGTAAGACGGTTTTGGAAATGAGCCTCTCTTAGGTCTCATGTTTCCTTGCGGATTATGTTTCACACAAACGGGACATGCGTTACAAATTTTTTTTAAGTAAACATCTAAACCGAAGGTAGTGAATTGTTGATGTATGATGGACCTCATCCCTCCTGTCGACACATGGCAAGGCCCATGTGTCGCAATCGCTGCTGCCTTAAAAAGTGATTTTGGTAAAACAGGTTTGTCATTGATGCGGAGGATATTATCTGTATCCGCTATTGCACCTATTGTCGTCCACATTCGTTTTTCCACCATTGGAGCATTGCCCCGCATATCTGTCAGTATAGTTTTATCTATGAGTTGCGTGTCCTCTGAATCTATTAAAAAACATTCATGGCCATGTTTCCCTGCTGCTGCTTCTTTAGCAATTCTGTTTCCATTTGAGGCTTCATCTGTGCATGTGGTGTGAGCAGCACATTTACACACAGCTAGTTTAGCAGGTAAATGAATGGCCTGCAACAAGTCTTTTAACAAGGAGGCATGGGTAACCGGCTTACCGGTTGATGTTGTCATCCCTCTGCGCTCCCATTGTTTTGCAAAATAGAACAGAGTAGAAAACGCATACTGACTGTCTGTGTATACAGTGACTTCCTTATCTTCCGCCAATTGACAAGCTCTTGTTAGTGCAATTAGCTCAGCAGCCTGCGCTGACCTGTTGTATGGAAGCTTCTCTGCTTCAACAATCTGGTTTGGCAATTTCACAATTGCATACCCACTTTGATTGTTCCCTTTAGGATCCTTCGAACATGACCCATCCACAAACCACTTTTCCCCTTTGTCAAGTGGTGTGTCAATTAAATCTTGTCTGGGCAGCTGTAGATGTTCTGTAGCATCCAAACAGTTATGTGGGGTACCGTCCCCTGGCAACGGAATCAACGTTGCTGGGTTAAGGACTGTGCACCTCTTTATCACAATGTGTGGTTGTGACAGAAGTGTAGCAGTGTAGGATAGGTGTCTGGCAGGTGACAAAAAGTTCATCTTGCTTTGCAGTAGCAACACATCTACAGCATGTGGAACTAGCAGTTCCATTTTGTGAAAGAGCACCACATCTGCAGATTGTCTCACTGCAAGCGCTGCCGCGCATACTGCTTGGACACATTCTGGCAAGGATAGAGCCACCGGATCCAATTTTTTTGAATAAAATGCAATTGGTCTTAGTTTGCTGCCATGACTCTGCAGCAACACTGAGGTCATAAAACCATTCCTGCAGTCTGCTGTTTGCACAAAGGTTTTATTGTAGTCTGGCAAGATAAGAGATGTGGTTTCCATCAGAGCCTGTTTCAGCACTACAAAAGCATCATCTGCTGCTGGTGTCCACATTATTTTTTCTGTCATCGCCATGGGGACTCCATGCGCAATATCTAGCAGCGGTTGCGTCTTTTCCGCATAATGTGGGATCCATGCTCTGCAGTAATTGCAGAGTCCCAAAAATGACATAATTTGTTTCTTTGTCTCCGGTTTCGGTGCATCTGCAATGATCTGCTTTCTGGTTTTCTGTATCTGTCTTCCAGAAGCTGTCAACGTGTGACCTAAATAGTTCACTTCCTGTCTGACCCATTGTAGTTTGTTCTTGTTCACTTTATTCCCTGTTTTGCAGAGATAGTGTAACAATGCTAAGGAGTCTTCCTTGCAAGCAGCTTCAGTTTCAGAGGCTACCAGGAGATCATCTACATAAACTAGAAGTTGGCTTTTGTTTGACATCTGAAAATCAGCCAAACAGGCCATGATAGCTTGAATGAAAATAGTTGGACTATCAGCAGATCCCTGTGGCAATCTGGTGTACGTATAACTTTGCCCTTTAAAGGTAAACGCAAACCAAAACTGTGAGTCTGAGTGAATTGGCACTGAGAAAAATGCATTGCTAAGATCAATTACTGTGAAAAACTTCTGGTTAGGTTTCAAAGTGTTCAGAAGTGTGTGTGGGTCAGGCACATTAGGTGCTCTTGTCTGCACTGCATCATTCACTGCTCGTAAATCTTGTATCATTCGCCAATCAATTTTATTGGCCTTTCGAACTGGAAAAATAGGAGTGTTGCAAGGAGAATCCGAGCACTTCCTAATGATTCCTCCTGACAAAAGATCATTTATAACAGGGGCAATCCCGTTTATTGCCTCCTGTTTTAAAGGATATTGCTTAACTCTTGAACGCCACTCTGATCTTGGTTTGATCTGCACTGGCGGAATGGATGTTAACAGTCCTACATCAGATGGGCCCTTTGTCCACAGTTTTTCAGGAAGCCCAGCCAATTCCCCCTCCTCCTTTTCATTCAAACAAATGTTAACTAGTCAGGGAAGCGCACAAGCGCATGCCCTACCAACAGCTACTTCACACACAGTTTGCTTCCACATGTCACAACTGGTACTGTAGCTCCACCCATCACCTTTGTCCTCATAATCAGTGACAGATGCAGCAAGTTTAATTCGGCAACCCACATCTGCCCATGTTATACTGTGAGGTTTAAACAATGAAATGTGGGGTACAGCCGACAACTTGTATTTGTCTTCCTGAGGAGCGGGCAGGAGCACAGCAGCAGCTGCAAATGACCTGCGATCAGTGTACAGAGCAGTGATTGTTAAAGTTACTTCTGTGTCACTGAGAAAACTTTTAATATAGTCATCTTGTGGATCAGTGAGAATATTCATGGTGACATGTAATTCATTACAAGTCATTTCTGATTCAGGTCGCGTCAATTGTTTTCGGGCTTCACTCAGCAAATTGCCTGGTAGCTTGGGATTCTGTTCAGCAGAGATGTCATAAGAACAGCAAATCCGCTCACCTGCCTGTGCAGCATATGAGTCTACATCTCTCACTCTACATCAGGGGTCCCCAAACTTTTTCCTGAGAGGGCCACATAACTTTTCCCTTCTCTGATGGGGGGCCGGTGTCAGTTTGTAACAGAAAAAGTGTGACGATCGTAGGGGAGCTTAAAAAATTTATTGTTTTCCAGAAAGCCACATATAACCAAATAATAGGGATGGGCGGATCGATACCAAAATATCGATATATCGATCCAGGCTGCTCATTTTTGAGTATCGATCTCCCTAGCTAAAATATCGATACTTACAATTATTTAATTATATTTTCCCTCATTTTTTTCTGCTCCAATTTGACGACTTGCACTCATGCTAGCACTACTTTTCCTTCCGCCTGCTGCACCGGCGTGTCCTGCTCTGCTCTGCTCCCGCCCCCTTTTCTCACAAGCCAAGCCCTCCTCCTCCGCCTCCCGTTCCAATCCAAACACAAACAAGCATGGCCACGGCGGCGGCCCAGTCCGAACGTAAGAGAAGTCTGGTTTGGAGGTATTATATTTTAGTTAATTGAAATATGTCACAAAACGATTAAATATTGTGGCAACACCACAAACTTAACAAAACATTTAAGTAAAATTCACCCCACGGTTCATGAAGAGCTGCAGTTGAAACGTGCCGCAGACACTAAGGCAGCGACGGAAAACCCTGCAGCCACACCGAGGCTAAGGTACCAAAGTACCTTAGAAGCAGCGTTTCAGAAAGGCAAGACATATCCAGGTATCAGGTGCTAACCAAAAATCGTAAGCATTTGTGGTTGATGTGCTATTTGAAGCAATAATTACTGCGCTTTAGTCAGTCATTTATAAATAAAGTTTTCCCCTTTTCAATTTGTGGTCGAACGCCATACGTTTTATTTGTAACTCCACTTCCTATAAACAACACTAAAGTATTACAATATTAAATGTAAGTATCCAGTGGCTTTACAAATTGATAGTTTTGCTGCTCATGACGATTAAGCCCTGCATCTCTGTTGGTACCATGTCTCTTTTTACAATATACTAAAAGACAAAACTTTTTCCCAACAACAGAGAGAGAGAGAAAAAAGTAAAGAATAGCTCCTTTTAATTAAAGTTATACTATTAATATGCATCTTCCATTAATGTTTTTCTAAAAAGGTTAATAATTCATGTACATGACGTAATACTTTTTTCTACAAAATTCAATAGATGACTCTCCAAGAGCAAGTATCATTTGCAGTGAAACACCTGCTGTAGTATACAAATGTGCAGGTCAATAGTCACATGTAAGGCACAAAATATTGATGCAGCATGCCACTGCATTTAAATTGTTTTTTTTGGCGGGAAATTACACTTCCGGTATCGATATCGGATCGATATCGGGTATTTTTGGGCAGGAAATACTTGGTATCGGATCGAATCCAAAATCATTGGTATCGGCCATCCCTACCAAATAACGGTTATTTAATAACCCTTTCCAGGTTCTTTACAGAAAAAAAGTCAGGAAACAAATAATAACACTATTAATGAAATAACTAATAACTAAATAACCCTCTCTGAGTTCTTCACAGAAAAAACAGGAAATAAATAATAACTAAATAACTCTCTCTGGGTTCCTCATAGAAAAAAAAAGCCATGGAACATTAACTTTCTGTTGTGCCATGCACAATCTTAACAGATAAAAGTTCAGCTCAGTTGTCAGAGCAGAATCTCTCTGACACATATGAGCAGTCTCTTAAAGTTCTTGTGTTCCTTCCTTATAATCCTTTTGTAGGTTCCAGTAGGCTTGTAGACACCGCTGTCTTTTTTGTTAAAGTTTGCTAGTGCGTCATAGTCTGGAGTAAAATTTGTTGTGGCAATTCTTAGGCGAGATCCGAGGTGTTGGTCCGTTTACCTCGATCTGTGACGGTTTGATGTTGACGTTCGTGTGGCTGAACGTCACGTCGCGTACGTCGAGCCAAATTGGCCACTCTCTTTTAAACGCTCGGCACTGTGTCCACCTTGCTTTTCCTTGGGCGACTCATTTTAATGGAAGGATTCCAGGGGAAGGTTTGTGGGTGGCTTTAGCGCAAAACTGCATCTGAAAGCTCAGCGCGCGAATTACAAGAATGCTGTCGTCACAGCCCACGCTCTAAATTCGGGACTGATACAAATAGAGCGCGAGTGCGCCATGTCCGTACTACTGAGTACGTACACGCACTTGTGAGTGTGCACCGAGCTTTCTGACACGGCTTCCGGTAGTAAATGCGCAGGCGAGCGCTTCCCCATCTACTGGGGAAACGCAGTCATTGCAGGCAAAATGACCCAAAAAAAAAGTTTAATAATACAATTTGTTCAGGGTTGGCGGGCCGGATTAAACGGTCCCGTGGGCCGTATCCGGCCCGCGGGCCGTAGTTTGGTGACCCCTGCTCTACATGCTCGCATGCCATCCTTTACTGGAATTATTGCAATTCCCAATCTAGTCATCAAATCTCGTCCCAGAAGGTTTATGGGACATTTTGGGGATAGCACAATCGAGACTGAAGCTATGACTCCCGTTTCATCATCTCTCACTACAACTGGATTGGAGATACTCTCCTTGTGTACCTGCCCATCAGCAGATTTTACCCAAATAGTATTTTGGGAGGCCTTTAAATTTGGGACCTTAGTTTTTATTACGGTTTTACAAGCTCCGGTATCACACAAAAACTCTACTTCACTTCCTCCAATGTTTAAGGTAACATATGGTTTTTCTTTTAATGCATTCAAAATGTCCCATGCTGCATGGACATCTACTATCTCTTCCTCTGTAGGAGCACAAGAGATCAACGGGGAGGAATCTAGTCATGCTGAAAATTTGGCTTTTCCTCTGCCCCTTCCTCCACCCTTTGATTGGTGTTGTTTTGCAAAACGACACGCTCTTGCCAAGTGTCCTCGTCTCCCACAGTTCCAACAGTTGTCAGAATCTGATGGGGGTTTTGAATTATATGGCAGCCTGCGACCTTGTTGGCCTCTACCTCTTCCTCTGGCCCGCTGGGACCCATGGAAGAAAACTGTTGTATCTTCATCTAGGTCAACATCATCATTATTGTCTAGATGAAATACATCAGAACTTTTGCCTCTTTTGATCACTTTTTCAGCATGTCTGGCCCATTGCATAGTTGTTGTCACACTTGCAATATCCACTTCCACCAAATGTTTCCTCACCCAGTTGCCTATTTCAGGGCGGAAATTAGTAAGGAGCGCATTTTTAAGCTGTTGCTGATAAGCACTCTCAGCTGCATCATTGAATGGGATGCCACTATGCACCCTGAATTCTTTTTCAAATCTTAAGCGAAAATCATCAGTATCTTCCCCAGGCTTCTGTTTAATTCCTGCCAAATGACCATAATGCACTCATCTTTGAAATATAGTTCGCACTCTTTGCACAAGATCATTCCATTGTGCTGCATACTCCCCTACCAATTGATTCCCCTCAACGGGATAGGGAAAAGGCCCTTGATTATTTCTACCTGTATAATGTCCTCTAACCTTTGCCCAGTCTTTTCCCAAAGAAGACATTGCAGCTTCTCCTGCTTCATGCCCATTCAGTCTATAGAAATGTATGATTCCAGCCATGTCTTCTGCCCATTTATCTGGGTCTTCAGCAACAGGGGTAACCCCTTCAACTGCTTTCCTTGCCTCTTCCAAAGTCCATGGCCGAAAAACATACGTATGTGGAGGTTGGCCTTCCCCTACAATAGGGTTTGGCACCTGTATCATTGGGCACACATCAACATTGTCCAAATTTTGGGAAAACCTAGCAGCAGTGGTCAAACCTCTTGTTTGTACAGGACTTCTAGTAATGTGACCCTGACTTTTTTTTCTGTTATATGGGGGAGGGTGCAGGTCTGTTAAGCTTGGATACAAGTTTTGCATACGAGCGGAAGGTCCCTCTTGCTCCTCTGCTTGAGCTGCAGCTGGAGCCGTGGCCGGGACAGTGCACCTGCGCACTGTGGCCTCATTGTCTTCCGGCCTGACAAACATAGTCGCAGCCTCATCACTTTTCAACTTTCTACCTTTTGTCTTTTGGATTTGTTCTCTTCTTTCTTGTGAAGCTTTCAACCACAGTCTAGCACAATTCAACTCTCTCTCCTTTCTTTTCTTTTTCAGTCCCTTTGTTTTCCTATCTACACTCTCCTCCAAAACATCAACCACTATCTTCCACACTTCAACTTTCAACTTCCCTTCTATTCCGTACTTTTTCTTCCACTTCGGCATGTATTGCATACAATTAAGAAATTTACTCGCCATGTACTTCTCATCTCCATCAAGAGCTAGGGATTTACCGTTTTTATTTCCCATCTTAACTTGGTATTTTAGGTTTATACAATTTTTTTTTTCAATTTTTCTTTCTTTGAGGATCCTCAATGCAGGTTTAAATTGACCTTCCAACAAATTCTCTTTGCAGTCAATTTATCCTACCAATCGCACTCTCAACCACAAAAACTCCAGCGCTTTTTATTTTTAGGCCTATCCAGGATGGGTGTAAAACCCTCCCAAACAGCTTGGAAAAACGGACAAAAAAAAGAATCTACGCCCTTCTTCAATTAGGAAAAAGAAACTCTGTCTTTTCTTAGCCCGTTCCTTCCACTGGGACTAGAATCCCAGCTGTTTCATAGCTTGGAAAAACCAAAGCCGTATCTCATAGCCCGGACAAACCAAAGCCGTATCTCATAGCTCGGACAAACCAAAGCCGTATCTCATAGCTCGGACAAACCAAAGCCGTATCTCATAGCTCGGACAAACCAAAGCCGTATCTCATAGCTCGGACAAACCAAAGCCGTATCAGCGCTTTCTTTTTAAGGGCTTTAACTTACTTGTCCCCTGGTTCGTTGCACTGCCGGATCCCGTCAATCCACCTCTGTCAGACGAAGGCAGACCTAAGATGCTGGCCCAGCGAAGAAATTCCTTCCCAGGTCTTTCTTTACCAGGTCCTCCTAATGGACGCTGGCCCGTCGACGGTGTACAGCGTGTCGTCCTCCGTCAGCCAGATGGCGGGTATGAGAGGTCCCGGGTTTCGGCACCAAAATGTTAGGGTGGTGCTCACTCTTACTTATTTTGCAAGAACCACACGGGAGACAAGTAAGTCCTTTTAGACACCTGCAGGTGGAGAGTCCATTCGTCGCTGTGTGTACAGCGATGATCGAATGAGATCTGACTCAGGCCTCATGCAGGAGCATATTTATTGAGAGAAACAGAGTGGGGATGAGAGTGGGGGTGAGAGTGGAGGTTGGGGTTGAAGCCCCTGGCCTGCTGATCAAAGCATAGCAGGGGTTTTTTTACGACGTTGTGTAAACAAGGCAACTTTGATTGCTTCCTCTGCAGCTAGTCAAGCAGTTCAAAAGATCTTAGCACTTTGGTCTACTACTTTTGTTAAGACAGGACAAGCCAGGTAAATTATTACAGGTTACATTCCAACATAAACATACGATGAAGATAATCTGTAAACCCTAACAAACACCGTACTAACATGCGCTTACTTCCTGATTCTAGTCACGTGACCTACTCTATCGTAACACTGATCACAGACTACAAAGACATGACAGGTGTAGAATAACATATGTGTGAAGGCCATCGCCTTCACACAATAATAATTATAATAATAATAATAATAATAATAAAGTGAATGGTGTAGAATAACATATGTGTGAAGAACATCGCCTTCACACAATAATAGTGAATGGTGTAAAATAACATATGTGTGAAGGCCATCGCCTTCACACAATAAAGTGAATGGTGTAGAACAGGGGTAGGCAATTCCGGTCCTCGAGGGCCGGTGTCCTGCATGTTTTCTATGTCACCCTGTTGCAACACACCTGATTCAAATGATCAGGATTGTTATCCAGCTTCTGCAGACCTTGCCAATTATCTGGTGTAGAATAACGTGTGAAGGCCTTCCCGGTCGATCGCCAAGCCACTATTGGTCGATCGCGTGATATTAAAATGTTTTTGTTTTTTTTCGCACTTGACGCGTGTACAAACAACGGCGCTAACAACACAACACAAACACGATAGCCCGCGAGTTCCCTCCAATTGTTTTTTCTCTTAAACGTAAGAAAGGGTATAAAAATGAGTGGGGCAGCTGGCCATAGTAAGAAGTATCACTTTCATAGGGAATGGGAGTAGGACTTTTTTTTCACGATGACATATATATATATATATATATATATATATATATATATATATATATATATATATATATAAAATTATATATTTTTTTAGTGGGTAGATCTTTGTGACTTGGTCATTTCAAAAGTAGCTCGCTGTCACGTTCCCACGTCACCTGACTTCCAGCCAAGCCCTACTCATGGAATTGCCAGCACCTGCTACAGCTCGTTAGGTCCCCTACTTAACCTCTCTGTGTTCTGCCAGTGGTTGTCAGTTCGTCTGCTTACCCTGCCCGTGACACTACTGCCTTTTTTTCCCCGGACCGATCTTAGTAGCCAACTGCTTCCGTGAACATCGACCACGCTTCTGATCGCCGCCTGCCCTGACTACTTGCTCGCCCTTCGACCACGCTTCTGATCGCCGCCTGTCCTGACTACTTGCTCGCCCTTCGACCACGCTTCTGATCGCCGCCTGTCCTGACTACTTGCTCGTCCTTCGACCACCTGCCTGCCTGCCTCCGACTACGACTACGCGCTGTGCTCTGCTGCTCAGCCACGCCAGCCGGACCGCAGGTCCAGCGTTCTACGTCCCCTTTTCCCCTTTGCCAATAAAGGATCGTGCTGCACTTGGTAGCCCTGTCTCTGTTCCCTGACACTCGCGAGCTGAAAAAGTTTGGGCACCCCTGGTGTTGAATAACATGCCTTCACACAAATAATAAAGTGAATGGTGTAGAATAGCACAATAAAGTACAATGGCGTTTCATGGAAACATGGCGATCATGAAAAGCTATTGAGGGAGTGGCTGATTGTTTAGCGGTACACTTGCTTGTCTTGTGTGCTGTCACCGTGAGTTCGATTCCCACATGTGAGTGTGTGTGAGTGATGGTGTGAATGTGTGTGTAAGTGACAAAATTAAAAAAGTTTTTGACAGCTTTTTATGTGGCAGCACGAAATTGCCATTGCGACCTGCATTTTGCTATATCAAAGTAAATGTCATGAAAAGGGGAAAAACCCTACATGGAAGCGCAATGTGTTGTGTTGGGTTCTTTTACAAATAATGACTGCTGCTTTGAGTTCACAGGGAGCCAGCCTCTTTATTCACTGTACATGGTCAGCCCACTAGCGGTAAAAGACGGAACTACAATGGTATGGATGACACCACACAATATAGCTTTGAAACTCTGGTTATAGTTTCAATGTCAAAGTTAAAACTAGGCTTGCAGTTTCCGAATGCCTACGTGATGGGTATTGTAAAAATTTGCTTTCACGATTGACGTGCAAGAAAAAAAAAAAAAAAAAAGCTTACAGCACCTGGTATTCCCAGGCGGCCTCCGTTCCAAGTACAGTGGAGCCTCGGTTTTCGAATGTCCCGGTTCTCGAACAAATCAGTATTAGAACAAAAAAGTCGAGATTTTTGGCTTCGGATGTCGGACGAAATTTGGTTGTCAAACCTCGCGAGATGAGCCCAGAGGACCCGCATGCCAATTGACTCCGTTCATTATTACGTTCTCGTTACTCTGAGGATTGCATCAACTCCAATCATGCCTCCAAAGGAAGCAAGTGGGAGCAGTAAAGCCATCCTAAAACACAAAGACGCTCTTAAAGCAATGCGACAGTGAGTGCCCGGCGCGCTGCGGTTGCGCGATCGGACCAAATTAAGCTCCCTGCGCACTGCAATCCACTTGAATTTTGGAAAGTACATCAGGACTTTGAAAATATTTTCTAAATTTCAGCGACGGCTCTGTCACAATAATGCCACCAGCGCCGTGCAGTTGCAGTCGGTGACGCGCTACAGTTGCACGTCCGGCGGTGCGCTGCAGTTGCGCGATCGGATAAAAATGCGCAAATGAAAAAATGCTTACAAAAGGATTTTTTTTGAAAGTCTTGGAACATATTATTTTTTTTTCCATTATTTGTAATGGGAAAAATAGATTCGGAATTCGAACGATTCACTTCTTGAACCGCCTTGTGGAACGGATTGTGGTCGAAAACCGAGGTTTGAGTGTACTATGCGTCCGTGCCGCCCACTCACAGTGATGGCAAACAACAAAAAGAGTATGGATTAGTATTTTGTGATTATGAAGTAATATTAAAAATCTGACATAATGCAACCTGGCCTGTTTACTGCAGTCACAAACACCAATATCACCCTTCTTATTAATACAACAATAATAAAACAAACTTAATACATCTAAGAAAAAGTCATTCAACTTTCATAAAATTGTTCATTTGTATTTACCGTTTTTTTTCATGTATAATGCGCAAAATTTAACTAATTTATTGTCCTAAAATCTGGGGTGCGCATTATACATGGGTACAATTTTTAAAAATTTTTTTTTTTTTTTTTTTTTTACATTTCTTTTTTTTTTTTGTGAAGAAAATCATGGTACAACAATTTTTGAAGAAAATCTTGTCACGGATGGTTCTTTACAACGTCACTTTCCTCTCTTTTCATTTTAACCTAACTGATCGCGGTGGTGCCTTTCTGGGCAGTCGGAGAAATCAACGCCAACAAAAAAAATACATCCAGCCTAGTTAAGAAATCACCAGAAAGATCACCATGACAATTGTGAATAATAAATAAATAATTATTATATATATTATATATATTATTATTATAATAATAAATAATTGTGATAAATAACCGGAACATCACTCAAATATTGGTGATCCCGTTGAGAGTCTCACATATTTCTTCGCTATCGAGTTTGCTACTGCATGCGCAGTGATACTGACCGGCAGAATAACATCCGGTTGTTCCCAAAGATGATCTTTTTTCTGAAATAATTTTATGTTTACGGACTTAAGTAACCCGGCCGGGTCATACCAAAGACTATAAAAATGGGACCCATTGCCTCCCTGCTTGGCACTCAGCATTAAGGGTTGGAATTGGGGGTTAGATCACCAAATGATTCCCGAGCGCGGCGGCGCTGCTGCTCACTGCTCCCCTCTCCCCCAGGGGATGGCTCAAAATCACACGGGGATGGGTCAAATGCAGAGGACAAATTTCACCACACCCAGACGCGTGTGTGACGATCATTGGGACTTTAAAAAAAAAAAAATGGGTACAGGCTTTTTTCCAGCATCAACATGCCATTTTTAGGGTGCGTATTATACATGGGGGCGCATTATACATGGAAAAAAACGGTAATTTATTATTATTTTAATCTTTAACTTTTCTGGTAGTGTAATTGACAACAGATTCTCATTTGCAATATCAACCTATCTGCAGACAGCAAAAGATATAGTTATATATTTACAAGTTCATTTACATTGGTAATGGTTCGAGGAATGTCAGTCCGAATGGTCGGCCCCTATACATTTTCATCTAACCAAATACGGCCCACTTTGCAAAACGTTTGGACACCCGTGGTGTAGAGAGTCTTAGCGCTTTGTTTTACAAGGTTGTGGAAACAGATTCGAGTGGACCATTTTAGATAACTAACTAAGCACATCATTTGGAAAGTTTCAACAACTGAATGTGGAAACTTTCCACGAGTCAAGGAAAGGTGGAAGGTTTTAACAAAGTTTTATTAAATTATTCTAGTCTACATCCCAACATAATCATACGATCAAAGTAATTTGTCAACCCTAACACATAGTCATGTGTTTTCATTTGTTATGGTTAGTATATGTGCTCTATATATTGGTACTTTTATTTTGAAGGATGGTACACAGGAAGTATTGTTTTTATTATTTCTGTTTGACAAACGTGCTCAATAAAAAAACAGTTGTTACCAATGTGTTGATTGACACTGGCAAACCAAAATGAGTTGTGATGGTCGTCATTTTGTTCTGTCTACACAGTATTACTCATTTTATTGAAATAACTCTGCTAACGTTTTCGACCGCAGTGGGGGATGCCTTGGTGGCTGCAGTTGGCCACCCCGGTATGAGGAACAAGCAAATTTTGGGTCACCCTGTCCAGACCCTTCTCCAATTTCGGGTGAGCAATGCAGACCCTGAATAGGGCTGCTCAGTCCAGCAGGTGCTGAAGAAAGATCTTGTTCCTGAATCCCAATCTTCCAGCGATCATCACACCCACACCGCCCCTGTGAAGGACTCAAGCTCGGAACTTCCAGTCACATCCTTGATCTGCCCCCTTCGCTTTATCCTGTCGCCAGAGGACTTTACAGAAGAAGCTGAAGCTTGCGCAAAGAGTGGATTTGTGTGAGGAATGGGGCACGCATTTCTTTCCCCCACAATCCACATAAAGCCACACCCACCATATTCCAGTGGCACGTGAAGCTCAGGTGAGTGCAGTTGCAGGGGACTGCCAGAGATCGAGTCTATCGGAAATCTGCCCATATGTGTATCCCCGGAACACTGCATCGCTCATAGTCTGGCCTCTATCCTTCGACCTGTTCCGCTACTCCTGGCAGTGTTACCCAAGCCGAACAGGTCGAAGGGTAGAGGCCAGACTAAGAGCGATCCACTGCTCCGGGGGTACACATATGAGCAGATTTCCGACAGACTGGATCTCTGGCAGCCTGCAACTGTACTAACCTGAAGGTGTATCCCATTATCCCCGGAGGGATACAGTGTCCCGGCGGATCTTATTGAGTGGAGAACTACAAATTCCTGGGTGCTCGCCTTAAAAACAAACTGGACTGAACTGATCACACCTACGCCTTGTACAAAAAGGGCCAGAGTCGCCTCCACCTGCTGAGGAGACTGAGGTCCTTCGGTGTCTGCAGGGCTCTCCCTTCTATGACTCTGTGGTGGCCTCAGCCATCCTCTACGCTGTGGTCTGCTGGGGTGGGGGCAGTACTGACCGGGACAGGGGGAGACTGAATAAGATGGTCAGGAGAGCGAGCTCTGTCCTGGGCTGTCCCCTGGACTCCATTGAGGTTGTGGGTGAGAGGAGGACGTTGATTAAGCTTAAATCCATCATGGACAACACCTCTCACCCCCTCCATGAGATTGTGCGGTCCCTGAGCAGCTCCTTTAGCGGCAGACTTTTGCACCCTCGGTGTAGGAAGGAACGGTTCCGCAGGTCCTTCATTCCCTCTGCTGTCAGACTTTACAACATGCATGCCACCTGATAAAATGAATGTGTTTCATCTCTGCTAGCAGCACTTGTGTTTGTCCTTGTCTATTATTTACCCTTTTTTGTAATTCTGGCACTTGGTTTTATTTGCACTCGTATTGTTCTTGCACTCATTATGCGCTGCTGTGACAAGTGAATTTCCCCGCTGTGGGATGAATAAAGTTCTATCATCATCACCTTATCGTGGTGGGGCACTTTGCGCATCTCCATGACCTCTAGAGCTAGTTTTGTACTCCTGGAAGGGTTACACACATGCACGCATGCACACAAACACACGCACGCACGCACGCACACACACACACGCACACACACACACTCACCCACACACACACTCACAAACACACACGTGCATGCATATAAATTCTTTGATTTGTCTTTGCATCCATGTACTGTTTAACTTACTGAAACACACACACACACACACACACACACACACACACACACACACACACACACACACACACACACACACACACACACACACACACACACACACACACACACACACACACACACACACGCGTTGAAAGGTAAACCTTCTTCCATCCGCCGGGAGGCAGTGTTGCTCCCACCATGAAATGGGAGCGAGCCGTCTCCCGTTTCTTGTTTAAAATTTAAAAAAAGAGCCTTTCCATGATCTTCTATCATTTGTTTATTCAACACAACTTTGGTTCATTATTTTCTTATGTATAGGTGGAGGGAGAGAGAAAGACACAGTCGTACAATCAACATTTTACATACTTACTCAGTAATAACAAAAATAAATTGAATGTAAAGAAGTAGAATAAACAAATAAAATTCCAATAGTAACAATAAAGAA
Source organism: Syngnathus acus (assembly GCF_901709675.1). Lineage (NCBI taxonomy): Eukaryota > Metazoa > Chordata > Actinopteri > Syngnathiformes > Syngnathidae > Syngnathus > Syngnathus acus. Next base: position 19,003,661 of record NC_051094.1, read on the forward strand.
AATGAGTATGAGGCAAAACTTAGTGCCCTTTTACAATGATATTCGTGAGGTACTTTTTTCACAGTAGTATAATCTACCGAACAGTTTTTGAGTTTGAAGAGGAAACCGTCTCGGAGGCGGAGTCCAGGATAATAACAACGTAGCAGTCTGTATGTTATGGTCCCGCCTGTAGCGGACAGAGAGGCTGCTAAATGCCGCTCGATTCCCATAAGAATTTTAATCATACCTTTGGATAAAGCAACAAGATGAAGCAAAGCAGCGACCAAAACTTAAAAAAGTTTCTGAATGCGGTTATTTTCGGCCGCCGGCGTACTTTTGTTTGAATAAGGTTTTTGCGTCTGGTGCCGTTTTTCCAACTCTGTGAGAATTCGGTACTTATATACTGGTCGTTGAGTTTGATGCTAGAAGTGTATGTTTTTTTCTTTTCTACGCGAGCATGAGCTTTCCGCGGGGTTTCAGACAAAAATGGACTAAGCTTCGAAATTCATCGCCCTGCAGCCCAAGCAAGGTATCGTGTAAAACCTTTTAATTTTTTTCCTTTTTCTTTTCTTTTTCAATACAGTCTGGCTTTCTCTGGTGAAACAAAGCAAGTGAGTTGTGACAGTTTGTTCTAGCGTCTTGGTAAACGATTAATGCAATTCAAATGTATTTTTAGGTCCAAGAACATCTAACCAGCCCTTAGGCTGTGTTAACTGTTCTAACATCCTTTTTTTTTTTTTTTTAAATTCCGGAAGATTTCTGTAAATAATATTTGAGTGATGGTCTGCAACGTAAACAATCTGTTTTTAATCTTTTATTTTGTAAATATAATTCTTGTTTCATGTCAGGTTTCAAGATTCATATTAATTTGCTCACTTGGGTATGTATGGATGATAAATTAACTCAGTTGGAAGTATGAATGCAAGCGATGTACACAATTAGAAACCTGCAAAACTGTTCTGTTGCTGATACGAATTAGTAATTTGCCATAAATTGTTTGATTTGTATTTGCATCCATGTACTGTCACACCCACGCACAGACACACACACACACACACACACACACACACACACACACACACACACACACACACACGCATCTTTAACTGTATAGTGTTAAAGCACAATTCTGAGTTTATTTAGTTGTGATTCGCTTAACTGCATAGAGACAAAGGTTCAAGTTGAATTGAAGGAGCAAATGGAAAGGATAAACGATTACAATGGACTCTTATTTAATTGGTGCAATGTGATGTAGTTTTGTCCAATTGGAGTGCCCGTAGCGTGACGTCATCACACGTCTTCCACTCCACTCAGATTTTGAAATCAGTCAAACCTCGGTTTTTGACCCCAATCCGTTCCAGAAGACGGTTCGAGAAACGAATTGGTTGAATTCCGAATCTATTTTTCCCATTACAAATAATGGACAATTTCTTAATCCGTTCCAAGACGAAACCCCCCCCCCCCACCTTTTTAAAGCATTTTTTCATTTGCGCATTTTTGTCCGATCACGCAACTGCAGCGCACTGCCGAACGCGCAACCGTAGCGCGTCGCCGGCCGCGCAACTGCACCGCGCTGGTCGCATTATTGTGACAGAGCCGTCGCTGAAATTCAGAAAATATTTTTAAAGTCCTGATGCACTTTCCAAAATTGAAGTGGACCTATGTCCGCAGGGAGCTTAATTTGGTCCAATCGCGCAACCGCAGCGCGCCGGGCGCTCACTGTCGCATTGCTTTAAGAGCGTCTTTGTGATTTAGGATGGCTTTACTGCTCTCACTTGCTGTCTTTGGAGGCATGATTAGGGGTTAATACACTCCTCAAAGTCACGAAAATACAATAAGAACGAACGGAGTCAGTCGGCATCTTGGCCGCGCGGTCGGGTTTTATCGGGTCCTCCCGGCTCAACTCACGAGGTTCGACCTCCGAATTTTGTTCGACAACCGAAGCAAAAAAATCTCGAATTTTTTGTTCGAATTCCAATTTGTTCGAGAACCGGGTCATTCGAAAACCGAGGTTTGACTGTACAGTGATCCCTTGCCACGAGAGCTTCACCTATTGCGGCCTCTGTGTATCGCGGGTGTTAAGAATATTTAATATTACAGATATTTCGGTGCATCGCGTGTTTTTGTTACATCACTTGGAGCGCGGGGCTCTGTCTGCCCATATGACTTTACAGTACATTATTGTCCTGTAGAGGAGAAGAGACACAAATGCAATTACCGTAATTTTCGGACTATAAGTCGCACCGGAGTATAAGTCGCACCAGCCATAAAATGCCCAAAAAAGTGAAAAAAAACATATATAAATCGCTCCGGAGTATAAGTCGCATTTTGGGGGGCAATTTATTCGACAAAATCCAACACCAAGAACAGTCATGAACGAGCAACAACAGGCTAAACGATAGGTATGCTAACGTGACATAAACACAAACTAAGAGCTGAGAACGGCCCTGACGTAAAATTAAAAAACCTATTACATAAATAACATGTTAATAAAACCATCTGCGTCACTCCAATTCATTAAATCCATCAATCGTCCTTTGTCAACAATGCGTGCGCGCCGCTGACGGCTCTTGCACTTAAAAATATTCCACAGGCCCATATAACGATATATAAATTATATATCAAATAACTGTTATATAAGCAATAATGTTATCAAACCATCTGTGCACTCTAAATCATTAAATCCATCGATCAAATTCCTCGTCCTTTGTCAACATTGCCGCGCATGCGCCCTGACGTCAGCCTCGTCGTTATTCCACAGATCTACTATATAACTATATTGTAGCGTTAACAAAGTTCAAGGAAAGACGTGGGTTTGGTAAACGGCTCTTTATTTAACAAAACAAACTTACAGGCGTGTGGCGGCGTGGACTTCCAGCCACGGAAGGTCCTATTGTATGGAGCTCTCTTCCTCTCCGCCACACGCCTGTAAGTTTGTTTTGTTAAATAAAGAGCCGTTTACCAAACCCACGTCTTTCCTTGAACTTTGTTAACGCTACAATATAGTTATATAGTAGATCTGTGGAATAACGACGAGGCTGACGTCAGGGCGCACGCGCGGCGATGTTGACAAAGGACGAGGAATTTGATCGATGGATTTAATGATTTAGAGTGCACAGATGGTTTGATAACATTATTGCTTATATAATAGTTATTTGATATATAATTTATATATCGTTATATGGGCCTGTGGAATATTTTTAAGTGCAAGAGCCGTCAGCGGCGCGCACGCATTGTTGACAAAGGACGATTGATGGATTTAATGAATTGGAGTGACGCAGATGGTTTCGCGCTGCTGTCGTCACTTGAAATTCAAATTACAGTAATGCCTTGCTACATTGCGGTTTGTTTATCGCGGTTTCTTTTTTTTTTTTACATTTTTGGAAAAAAAAAAACACATAAATCACTCCTGAGTATAAGTCGCCCCCCCACCCAAACTATGAAAAAAAACGCGACTTATAGTCCGAAAATTACGGTATGTTTTAAAACAATTGTAGTCATTGAAAATGTGACGCTGTAGCCTACACCAACACTCATTAAAATACGATTTTAAAACAAACGCTGACTTCTGCTCAGCCAACAGAAATAAAGAAATGCTCTGCATCCCCAATATTATATATTATATTATTTGCAAAAAAAACCATTGTGCTATGCATAAAGGTTGCTCTGATATTAGTGCTCATTCAGGGTGAGAGGGAATTGAACTCATGATGCCCGCGCAAAAGCCAGGCGAGTATACCACTACAGACTACACCATCAGACATCCCACGGTCAGCGAAGGTTATTGAGATAAATTATACTGTTCAAAGAAAGCAGTAGCGCTCGAAAATATATTCTTCTAGAAATGATGAAACATCTAATCTGGGTCGTAAGATTCTCTCGCTAAGTAAAGCGTTTCGAACTATTACGGCTTCCATGTTGATCGGATTTTGAATTAACGACCAATCCATGATTAACTGCTTTCTTTGTGTGGGAGGAGACGGATTGAAACTCTGGGTCTCTTAAAGTAAACCTGCCAGCAAGCAGGTTATGTTCACAGAGTAAATTACCACAGTAACAGGGACGTGCGGTCAGAGGAGGCAAGGGAGGCCACACTTCCCCTGCCATCATGAAAAGGGGAAAAACCAAATTAAATTGTTTTTATTATAAAGGAATTTCCCTTTTAATTTTAGTAGTTTTGTATCATTTTGAACCAAAATCACAGAATTTTGATAGTTATGTTAAAACTGAAGACGAGTCGCTCGGAGGAGGCAACTTCCTGCCTTGCTTCCGCTGAGGATTGTGTAATCACACGGCTGCCTATTCTGACAGGCTATGCCAGGGGTCGGCAACCCAAAATGTTCAAAGAGCCCTATCGACCCCCCACCCAAAAAAAAAAACCTGTCTGAAGCCGCTAAATCTAAATGCTTTTTATAAGGCAACATAGACTGTCAATACATGAGTTATATGCCTATTATTAATATAATTAAATAGGCTACAAATACAAAGCAACAAAGCGACGCAAAACGTCGCCCCTGGATAGCCAGCGGACTTTGTTGTGCAGCAGGAGATCGGCATATTCACTCTCAACTTCATCTAGCAATTCACGGAACTGGCGGTGGTTTAATGCTTTTGCGATTATTTTCTTTACAATATGGATGACATGGTTCATTACCTCCATACACTCCGGTGGGAATGTTTACGCACACAGCGCCTCTTGGTGCAATATGCAATGAAATGCAAGCAATTTTCGATCCAATGCTTTCTGTCGTAAAATCACAAACTTTTGCGACCCTCTCATACTCGGTGCGCCGTCTGTAGTGACTGAAATCAGGTGGACAGTGTGTATCGCTGTCATTTAAACACTGGAGCACAGCCTCGCAGATGTCCTCCCCCCCGTGTTTGGCCTTTTAGTGGTATCAATTTCTTCTTGCGGCCCATTAGAGTTAACGTACCTGCATAGCAGAGCTGTCTGTTCAATATCGGTCACGTCACACGACTCATCACTGGCAAATGAGAAAGCTGGAGCTGAATTGATGTCCTTGATTTGCTGATCAGTGATATTGTTTGCCAATCAAATTACCATTTCCTTCACTGTTTTTGTGGAGAGAGGCATGTCTTTAATTTTCTGAATGATCTCGGTTTTGTTTTTGAAGTCCGAAAATAAGCACTCTGATATTTTAACGAATGAATCCTTCATGTACTCGCGCTCGGTGAATGGTTTTCCACGCTTTATTATCTCCCGGGCTGCAACAAAATTTGCAGCAGTGGTAGTAGAGTTTGGAGACTTCTTGAAACTGTTTTTTCGTTCCTCAAATTGCACCTTTCCTCTCAGTTCCAACTGGGTGATCGGCAGCAAATTTAGCATGCTTTAGCTGAAAATGTCGCTCCAAATTGCTCTTCTTGTTATATTTGACAACTTCTCATTGCAAATCGAGCATTCAGGCAATCCTTCAGCATTGGCAATGAAAGCAAATAGTTGAGACCATATTTTCTTAAACCCTCTGTTCTCCTCAGCAATCGTTCTCTTTTTGCCTTTTGAATTCATGGCCCGTCACTCACACACCTGTTTGTTTACAACTTGCCTGTGCTGTGTCGCTTGCCATGACGCAATTTTGCGCCATTCTGAAATTCTGTATTTTTATTATATTTACAACTACATACATTTTCTACAGCATAAGAATGTTTGTGTCATGAATACAATCTAAAAACATCTTATTTAAAAAGACAAAACAAAAAAAACAAAAAACATTTTTCCATTTTCACGCTTTTTTGCAAGAGCTCCAGGGAGACGCTAGAGGTGTGCTAAAGAGCCGCATGCAGTTAGGCTGAACTGCTGTCTGTCTCTATGTCGCTGTTTAAGTGTTCAAACACTGTGGCTATATTAACTAATTTCCGTAGTTAAGCTGATGTATATAATATCTAGTGTTTTTTGTCTTCTGTCTGTAACGTCATGTTTCTTTAGATCAGGGGTGCCCAAACTTTTTCAGCTCGCGAGCTACTTTTGAAATGACCAAGTCACAAAGATCTACCCACTAAAAAAAAAAAAATTTTGCATAGTATATATATATATATATGTCATCGTGAAAAAAAAGTCCTACTCCCATTCCCTATGAAAGTGATACTTCTTACTATGGCCAGCTGCCCCACTCATTTTTATACCCTTTCTTAAGTTTAAGAGAAAAAACAGGGTTCTGACAATTGGAGGGAACTCGCGAGCTAGCGTGTTTGTGTTGTGTTGTTAGCGCCGTTGTTTGTACACGCGTCAAGTGCGAAAAAAAAAAAAAGAAAAACATTTTAATATCACGCGATCGACCAATAGTGGCTTGGCGATCGACCGGTCGATCGCGATCGACGTATTGGGCACCCCTGTTCTACACCATTCACTGCCTTCACACGTTATTCTACACCATTCACTTTATTATTAGTGTGAAGGCGAAGGCCTTCACACATGTTATTCTACACCAGATAATTGGCAAGGTCTGCAGAAGCTGGATAACAATCCTGAGGGGGGCGCGAGTGATCCCGGGATGCTTCATGCGCTCACCTGTAGAATAAGTGATCTCCAGTTCCAATTTACAGTGAACAACTGAGGAGCAGTCGTCCATTTATTTCATTTTACATTGGTTTTTACATTTCGTTTTACAATGGAGGATTACATATCCAAACTCAAACGATTTTTAACTATGGATTTTCGGTCGAAGCAGGAGGTCATCAGTAAAGGAAGACCAACTCCGGAGTTAAAAGGTTTGATTCGGACAACGTGGTACGCACGATCGAAAACAAGTTTTTGATTTGTTGCGTGTTGTGCGGGATGTACGATGTTGAGCCAGGAACAACAAAGATGTGGAGTATAGAGTTAGACTTAGACTTAGACTTAGACAGAACTTTATTGTCATTTTGTCAACACTAGGTGTGTACAAAACGAAATTTCGTTGCATACGGCTTTCAACAATGTAGTGGTATTTCGGCTGGTTAAAAAAGTGACATTCTATATAAAAATATGAAATAAGATAATTATAAAGTACAAAGTGCAGCAGTGATAAAGTATGTAAACAGTGCAGGAGACAAAAAGCAGTATTTACAAGTGTGCAGAGGAATGCTACGTTTGAATGTTCAACAGTCTGACGACAGCAGGGAAAAAACTATTGCAGAACCTGGTGGATGCTGCGAAACCTCTTCCCAGAGGGCAGCAGGGAGAACAGTCCATGGTGGGGGTGTGATGGGTCACTGATAATATTACGGGCTCGGGACACGCAGCGCTGGGATGACAAGTCCTGAATGGAGGGAAGAGGAGCCCCGATGATCCTCTCTGCTGTCCTCACCACTCTCCTCAGGTTCTTCCAATCGGAGGCGCTGCAACCTCCACACCACACCGAGAGACAGCTTGTCAGAATGCTCTCTATGGTGCTTCGGTAGAACGTCCTCATGATGGGTGGGGGCAGGTGGGCTCTCCTCATCCTCCGCAGGAAGTACAAGCGCTTCTGTGCCCTCTTGACCAGTGTTGTGGTGTTCACAGTCCAGGTGAGGTCGTCTGTGATGTGGACTCCCAGGAATTTAGTGCTGCTGACCACCTCCACAGCTGAGCTGTTGATGATCAGTGGAGCGTGGTGAGGCTGGTTCTTCCTGAAGTCGACGATGATCTCCTTCGTCTTCTCCACATTTAGGATCAGGCTATTTTCTCTGCACCAGCCCACCAACTGCTCCACCTCCTCTCTGTAGTCCAGGTCGTTGTTGTCCCTGATGAGGCCCACCACCGTTGTGTCGTCTGCAAACTTCACGATGTGATTGGTGGTGAACCTGGGGGCGCAGTCGTGTGTCATCAGGGTGAACAGCAGGGGGCTCAGGACGCAGCCCTGAGGGGAGCCTGTGCTGAGGGTGATGACATCTGAGGTGTTCTGTCCGACCCGGACTGACTGAGGTCTGTTGGTGAGGAAGTCTAGCAGCCAGTTCCGAAGGGGGGTGCTGAAGCCCAGGTGTTCCAGTTTTTCCACCAGATGTTGTGGAATGATGGTGTTAAACGCTGAGCTGAAGTCCAGCAACAGCAACCGCACGTGGGTGTTCCTCTCCTCCAGGTGAGCCAGGCTCAGGTGAAGAACGGAGGAGATGGCATCCTCAGTAGAGCGGTTCTGCCGGTAGGCAAACTGGAACGGATCGAATGTTGGGGGGAGTCTGGAGACGATGTGATCTTTGAGCAGCCTTTCGAAGCACTTCATCATGATGGGAGTCAGTGCCACAGGTCTGTAGTCATTCCATGAGGTGATTTGAGGTTTCTTCGGCACCGGAATGATGGAGGCAGCCTTGAAGCACACTGGCACTTTGGCTTGGTCCAGCGAGATGTTAAAAATGTCTGTGATGACACCAGCCAGCTGGCCTGCACATTCCTTGAACACCCGCCCAGGTATGTTGTCGGGGCCTGGGGCCTTACGTGGGTTGACTCTTCTCAGAGTCTTCCACACGTCGGCTGAGTCAAGGCAGAGGGCCTCCTCTTCCTGGTGGGGAACAGTTTTAACTGCAGGAGTGCTGTTTAGTGCCTCAAAACGCCCAAAGAAGTTATTTAGACCATTTAGGAAGTTAGCATCAACCTCACCCACCGGGGGGGAGGGTAAGTTGTAGTCCGTGATCGCCCGTATGCCTTGCCACATACTCCTGGTGTTATTGACACCACGTCTGGTCAACTTGGCCGATGCTTGTTCCCGTTCCATTGAGGACCGAACATGACAAATTTTGTTTTGTGACTTGATTGTCAAAAATGGGTTTGTGTTTTTCCTTCCCTACGACTGGGAACACATCATCATACCTGCTACAATTACCTGTGGCCCGGGACCTTGACAACACCTGTAAAACACATTTTGGGTCGATAGCTGCCGGTACGATTTTCAGGAGCAGCGGCGCGCGCAGACAAACCAAACAATCCTCTTGAGTTGAGTTGGCAGCCTGTTCTGCCATGAGAAGCCAATTGTTGTTAATTGCTGACACTCCCGTTGTTACCTTAAACCAGTCATCTACGCTTTTGACTGTTTTCGCGAGGATTCGAGGGTTTGTCGAGGGACTCAAGGATAACTCTTGTTTGGCATCCTCTCCTTGACATAAAAACATCTGCCAATACGGGCATCCTTTCGTATATATGTTTAACTGAAAACCCCAGCATCCTACTGTGTGTCTTCCTAAATGTAAATCGTGTGAGGTGTTAACCCACAAGGTGATGCCTGTCCGCGTTTTTTCCCCTTTTATCATTTGCTGATGTTGTTTCGCTTGAACACGGCCAAACAGGGACACCTTCATCCTGTCGGAACAAACTCAGGGGCCGGACGGAGCTGTGAGTAGTGATACCACCTGCGTCCTTTGAAGTCGAGCTGGGCCGCGTGAGACGTCCTGGCCAAGACACGAACGGGGCCCTTCCACCGGGGGTCCGTCCACTTTCTGGAGATGACTCGGACGTACACGTACGGCGTGAGCTGTTTCTCTACCGACACACCTTCCTCCGCCGCAGCCGCAGCGGATTTCTCTCCAATCTGTGCAGACACACTGGATACCAAAGCAGACAAATAGGACCAGTATGCTGTGTGGGACAAATTTGGTACCGGAACATCCTCCGGTGGGACGAGCGTCGTTGCCGGTCCCGGCATCAGACGACCCGTCATCAATTCAAACGGTGCGAATCCAGTCTGCCTGTTAACGGATTGTCGCACGGACAACAAAGCAAGCGGAAGTGCTTGTAGCCAATTCATTGTCGTCTGAGCCACGATTTTGGCCAATTTCTCTTTTAGCGTCCGGTTCATTCTCTCCCACCTGCCCTGGCTCTGAGGATGATAAATACAGCCGAATCGATGTTTCAACCCCAAAATTGATTCTACCTTGGCCAAGGCTTTGTTGTTAAAGTGTGTACCATTGTCAGAGCGGATCAGGGCTGGGAAACCATGTGTGGGAATGTAATGGGTGATCAAAGCCTTGATCACAGCAGCAGAATCTTCCTTCGAGCACGGATATGCTTCCGGCCAGCCCGAGTAAGCGTCAACCAACACAAGCAAAAAGCGTTTTCCATTCACTCTTGTATTCATGTCGGTGAAATCAATGACCACCTCTGCCCCTGGCCACGGGGCCGGCTGAAACAGGCCGGGTTTAGGTTTTAGCGTAGGGCGGGCACGTTTGGCAAGGCTCACAATTCGCAATGAATTTCCAGACCACATCTGAGAGTCTGGGATGCCACCAACTTCGGAGATGGATCAACATGGCATGGGGACCTACATGAGAAGGTGTGTGGGCCTGTGACAGGACGTCTGTCATCAGCTTTCCCTCCGGAAGAGCAGACTGTCCTTTGGGTCCAACCCACAAGCCATCTGACCGTTTGACCGCCTTTGCTGCTAGCCAAACCGATTTTTGTTCCGGGGACGTGGCTTCCTGGGCGGCACACAGATCGGCATGTGAGAGTGACAGAGGCAAACAGGAGTCGGGGTGTTCCCCGTCCACAATCAATGGACCGCGGGACACCATCATGTCTGCTGCCCCGCCGTACCCAACCGTCTGTTTGGCCAATTCGTCAGCCGCTCGATTACCCCTAGCCACTAAGGTGTCAGCTTTGGAGTGACCAGGCACTTTGACAACGGCCACCTCGCTCGGGCACTTCAACGCCTCAAACAACTGCAACATCAAGTCCTTGTGTGCAATCTCCGAGCCTCTGGCCGTTGTGAACCCATTCTGTAGCCACCCTACCAGATCGATTAAGGCCGCTGACAGAATAGATGGTCACGGCTTCCCCCTTACACTGTCGCAAGGCTAACACCAAGGCAAAGACTTCTGCTGCTTGGGCCGATGGGCGGGTGGTGAGCTTCATCACTTTAAGAGGCTGGAAGGAACCATCCCTCCACTCGACCGCAGCCGCGGCCGCATGGAGGGAGCCCTGTTTCTCTCTCCAACAACAGCCATCTGTGAACACCACCCGACCGTGCCCGAGCGGAGTGGAATAGAGGTCAGGTCGGACTTTCGCCACGGTCTGGACCTTTGATGCACACTCGTCCGGACCCACCAACAATTGATCGGCCATGTTTACTCCGGAATGGACGTAGTTGACATTTGCAGCAGTCAATATTTTCAACAACCGTGTTTGTCTCAGCGGAGTCAACGTGAACGCCGCGGATGCAACAAATGATGACACAGCATGATCAGTTAACACATAGACTGGATGCCCCATGACCGTGTGGGCTGTTTTGAGCAAGATCTTTGCCAGGCCAGCAGCATATCTGGAACAATCGGGTTGCCTTTATTCAATGTTGTCCAAGGGGACGCTGCAGTACATCAACACGGCACGTCCGTGCTGCATTTTCTGGTACAGAGCTCCATTCACAACTTTTCCTGAAATGGAGACATCCAGATGGAAGGGCAGGGTGTAGTCAGGAGTGGCCAAAGTCGCGGCAGAGGCCAGCTCCTGCACCAGTGATACAAAGACCTCGGCAGCCTCCGGTGTCCAGACCAGGCAAGCCTTGAGGTTCCTGGCTCCCTGTTCGCGGATCAGGGCTCGGAGGACACCGGTTTTGTCGGCAAAGCAGGGGATGTAGTGTCTGCTATAGCCGCACAACCCCAGGAACGACAACATCTCCTGTACAGTGGCGGGCTGTGGATGCCGGAAGATGGAGTTTCTGTGCTCGGGCGACATGGCGAGGCCACTAGGTGTCAGCACTCGACCTAGAAAAGTGACCTGTTGGCGACAACATTGCAGTTTTTTCCTTGACACTTTGAAGCCTTTCTCCCCTAACCACAACAACACCTTCTGTGTTCCTTCAAGACATGCCTCTTCGTCTTTAGCTGCAATCAGCAAATCATCGACATACTGCAACAGCACAGTGCCATCTGGCATTTGACATGGTTCGAGGAGTTCCTTGAGGACCTGATTGAACAATCCTGGCGAGTTTTTGAATCCCTGCGGCATGCGAGTGTATAGAGGCTTTGCAGTCACGTGGTTTTATCACGTGATTTTGTGTTATGCCGCCATCTTGGCGGTCAACTAGTCAGCTCGTTCCTACGTGTTTGTATGGATTGTCTGATTTCTGCGCTACGTTTTCACCGATTTCTTCCGAATTATGGCTGATTTGCTATCCAACGAAGTTAGGCATTTGGATGAAGACTCCAAGAATCGTCACAGAGAGAAGTTGAACCTTGTTGGCACAACGGATCCGTACCTTTTACCGAGAAGCATGCTAAAATCGCCCGAGCATTTTGCAACAGCCGACCTGCCTGAACGCTCATATCCAGATATTTATAATTACCTCGTCGATTTGTTTTGTAATGGCATTTCATAACTTGACATATTAAAAAACTGAATAGAGTGAAATCATTCAGATACTGTACCTGTCTGTTCAAGTTGCTACCATTTTTATTATTTGTTTATTTTTGCATGATGCCACATCTGATTGGCTTGAAAACTTAACCAATAAATATAATTCAATATTTACATTGATAACGTTTTCAAGCATCATGAAAAAATAAACACAAAATAAAAACGGGGGGGTGAACTGAAGAAATCATCCCATTCCCTGCCTTGCTGCTCTTGCTGCCTTTCTAAAAATGCACCCAGCATTTTCAACAATCATATTTGTATCATCCCATATTGTATTATTTCACATTTTGTGAAACAAATCAGGGGTGAATAGTTTGTTTACATACCTGATATGAAGTCCTCATTGCATATCCTTGTGTAAATCGTAGGTTTCCATCGTTCACGACGAATATCCGCGATCCATTTATCACGTTTTTTCATGTTCGCCGGAAATCTATAGAAGCTAAGATTTGGTTTATCGCCTCGTCTATTGCTACATCCAACAGCACAGCAGGTATCCGGCATTTTTAAGCTCAAATAGCAGCAGATATAACAAGAAAGCGTGTGTGAGTCGTTGACCGGCACTGAAAAGTTGACCGCCATGATGGCCGCCAAGCTAATGTGGGTAGCTTGATGACGTCAGCTGCAAAGCCTCTATTGCAGCTTGATCCCATTGTAGGTGAATGCGAACACGTGCCGCACTGAGGGGGAAAGCGGGAGGCAAAAGAATGCATTGGCCAAATCAATCACGGAGAACCACTGATAGGCAGGGTTCAATGAAGCTAGGATGCGATGCGGATCGGGTACAGGAAGAACAGGAGTGATAGTGACATCATTTACAGTTCTCAGATCATGTGCCATGCGCCATGTTATCCCATCTGCTTTCCTGACTGGCCTCAGCGGGGTGTTCCATTCGGAGCACGACACTTGCAACACCCCTGCGTCCCAGAGGCCGCACAGGGTGTCTTCCATGCCTTGGTCCGCCTCTTTTGGCCAACGATATTGAGGCCGTTTGATGGGCTGCGCCTCATCCATTTGGAGATCAATTGGGGCCACTGAGTGACAAAACCCGACATCAAATGGACCCTGGGACCACAAGGTGCCGGGCAAGGCCGCAAGCATTACTTCAGCGTCTTCATGATCAGTTAATTCCCTGCCATGTGTGCGAGATACCAACCTCATCTCCAGCAATCCTGTGTCTGTTATGGGTTGTTGAATTTGGTAGGCGTTCTGAGACTCAGACCAGTATAAATTAGGGATGTGAGTTTTTCGCCAATCGGTCTGTTGCAACAATCGCTTGACCATTGAGCCCAATTGTCTGGCCTCGTGCCCTGGGGCAAGAGCCAGCGAAATGTGTGGTGCCCCTTTTTCTGTCATTTTGAACCACTGCATTTGTTCAGATGTCAAACTCCCTCTTTGCCAATTAGAATGCTTGATGAATTTAAATCCCACATGTGCCCCTCAATTTCTTCAAACAAATCCCGATATACATCATCATATTTTCGGTCATAATATAGAGTGCAATGAAAAGGATCAACAGGTGGGTGGTATGGCACCAGTGAGCAGATCCAGGGTTTCCACAACAGGTAGGTCGAGAACACACCGCCACCAGCAGGGGTCTCTGGCTCCAGCCTGGCCTAGTAGATGGTTGCAGTTTCTGCTTCTGCTGGTAGGGGCGCCATTAGCCACTGGCCATGTTGTTGCAGCTGCTGTGAGCACGGGATGCTGACGCCATCTGGAAATTGAATAATCACCCCTTCTGGCCCACACAAGATTTTGGCCTGGATGGCAGACAGCAAGTCCCTCCCTATCAAATTGATTGGAGTGTCTGTGGAATGAATGTATTTGTGCCACAGTCTGCACCCCGTCCGGGTGATCACCGTCTCAAGTGGCTTGGTAAAAGGCAGAGTTTGTGGTTTTCCCGAGAAGCCGACCAAAGTTGTTGTTTTATTTGACAGTGAGGATACGGGTAGGGCAGTGTTTATTGATGAATAAGTTGCTCTTGTGTCCACCAGCATCTGCATAGGTGTCCCCTCCACTGTCACATGAAGCATTGGCTCTGCCGGGCCGCTGCTCCCCTGGCTCCCCGGGCAGCCCTATTCAAATTGTCCACTCCAGAGATCATCATGTTGATAGTACTGACCTCCGTGTGTTTGTGGCTGTTGCCAGGGCCGTCCACCAGGTGGAGCTGTTCCTGCAGGTTGCGTTGGCGCCCCGGGTTGATGTGGCGGGCCTCCGGCTGGGCGGGCAGCTCCACGCGGCCGATATTGGGGGCATCCTTTTGCCCAGTGATCGGTTTCGCCGCAGATGAAGCATGCGTTGTACGGGTAGGGTTTGTATGCCGCCCTACCCGGGTTGGCGGGGGCACTCCCTCCCCGGCCTCTGTATCCGCCCCGGAACTGGCTCCTTCCGCGCCCCACCACCTGAGGAACCTGTGTCATTTGCATTTCCTTTTTCTGTGATTTGGACTGTTTAGCTTCACCATGTATTTTTGCCAATTGTAATTTCAACAACTGTTTGGCTAAAGCATCTGTCTCGTTCTCAACTTTAGCTTGTGACTCAGTGAACGTTCTGCAGTGATGCAAAAGATGACGTTTAAATCGTGCTTCGGCACAAACCAGAATGTCAGGGTCTGACATTAACTGCTTCTTCACATCTGTTGGCAGTCCATCCACCAGCGCCGTTCGGAAGAGCACCTCTGCCTCGGGCGAGAGAGCCGGATGACGACCTGTGGTTTCAATCCAACTCTCCACACGTTACATAATGTTGTGCTGGTGACATTTTCGCATCATAAGGAAACATAGTGGGGGCCAAATCGGTGGGTTGTGGCAAAGTCGATTTTATGTTTTCAAACAGGGGCGCTGCTATTTGTGACAAGGGCACCTCCCTCCCCAGTCTCGCTGTGCCTGCTGCTTCCTCAATCGCCTGTAATTGTACTAGGGAGCACGCTCCGGCCAACATCTGGCGCATGTCACCGAGAGTACAGCTCTGCCCACTCATCAGAGCCAAAAATTTGTTCAGCCACACCTTACCTCCTCTGTGAAGTGGGGGCATTTTTTCCATCATCGCGGTCACATCGCGGCGCACCATGGGCTCGTAGCGCTGACCGACTGGTGTGGTCACCAGCGGACACATTAATTCATTTTTCTGCACCTCGGCCTGCGCCATCTTCCCTTGACCACTTCGCAAATTATATTGTGCGCGCTTCTTTCTGCTGTCCTGATTCGCGTACTCTAACATTTTTCTCTGTTGCATCAGAAGATCATCTTCTTCCTCACCTTCGCTGCTGTCCCACTGTGGGTTTTCTTTCTGTCTCCACTCACTCTTTGCGTCTTCTCGTCTCACTTTCTCCATTACCCATTTTAACATCTGCGTTTCCTGCCTACGCTGTTCATCGGCTTGATCAACTTTCTCCTTGTTCTCGGCTCTAAGTCTATGCCAGCGTGACGTTGGACGGCTGAGGGCTTGGACCGGGGGTGGATGTGACTACGCGGGATGCATCCCCCTCCCGTGCCCGTCGCCTCTCTTTATTTACTGCTTGTTCAATCAGCTGCACAATACTTTGATCCGCCTTGTCGCCTCCGCCCTCGACATCCATCACCAGCCGGCCACCCAACGTCACCACCGGAGCCATCACTCCGGGTTCGCCGTACGGCGGCGGCTCAAAATCGGTCACTCCGAGTGTGGGGGCACTCGGGTGTGTCACATCGTGCAAAGATGGATAAATGCCCTTGTATTAATTTCTTGCCTCGTCTATTTTCATCATTTTCTCTGCGTCTTCTACGGGCGATTTCTGCTGTGTGGCGAACAAAGCTGTTGCAGCTGTTGCCAAATTGTGCAGGGAGCGCCGCTCTTCCTCTACCTCCAGAATGCGCCTCGCGAGCACCTTGCGTTGATGCCAGCCCGCGCCTTCCCGTTCGTCTGTCAACGCGAGCTTTTCTTTCAACACAATGCCCTCTATTCGCTGCAACTGCCGTGCCAAACGCCCCATGTCCCAAACTGTTGGGAAGCCCTGAAACAATTTGTCTGCTCCCAATTTCGCGAAGACTTTTCTGTGTCTCATCCGCTCCTTTGACACTTTCTTTCGCTCAAAGCCACTCACAATTTGCGCTTCCACATCTGCATACATTCCTTCAATCTCACTCCATTCATTTCTCTCACACATATTCCCCCCAATTTGGTTGTTCATTTTGGACATTTTAGCGGTCTGATCTCTCACAGGAGGAACTGTTACCACCGGATACTTTTTGAGGAGGCCTCAAAAGCACCCCAGCTATCTGAATACGGCCGTCGCCGCACTCATGTTCGCCACAACGAAGCACTAGGTTCTCTGACCTATCCTTAGTACGCGTAAGTCCCTGACTTTACCGTACACGTTACACACGTAAGTTCCAAACTTATCCGCCGTATGTATCTTAGCTTTTTTGCACACCTTATTTGATCTGAACGACAGTCTCCTCTTAAATTTCCTTTCAATTTGCAGAATTCCGACATTTAGTAACAGGTATTCTGCTTACCTTATCAGTGTTGAGTACTCAGGGTGTCGGAGACGTGTCGTACCAGCTCAATGTTGTGTGACAGCGCTTTATCCTTATCACAACGGTTCGCCGACCGGGAGGCAGTTTCCCTGAAACATTGCCTCAATGTCTGCCATAACCTCTATTTAATAGCACTCCAATGAGGGTGTTTGTTAAGTCTGGACCGTGGAGAAGCTCCTTATTCAGCTTGAGCTTTTGTTTTTTGAGAATGTCCTCCATAAAGGAGGTGTATTCTTCTGCATATGTTCTATTCTTCTTGAACCTTTTCACACGATAGTTATCAGGCATGACCTTGGCTTTATCCCTGAAGGGCAGTGGTAGATGATAATGTCCATCTTTAAGGAATGCTGAGCTGGATGCAATCTCCATGAAACGTTTATCCTCAACTGACATCTCATTTTTCTCCTCATACATGTTTTCAGTGAAATCCTGTTTATATTGTCTGATAAGTAAATCATTCAACTCAACAACAGATATTCTACTACTTGACACTGCAATGGGCCCAGATTCTGCAACACTGTCAACATGCCACTGAAGTAGCAAAATTGCTGTTTTTACCTTTGATTGATTTTGTTTGGAATCCCAGAATGGGCTTTTTTGTGGGTTTTTAGTGTTGAATGTCTCCAAATAAGGGATCCAAAAGCATTTTAGCATGTTTCTCCACAAAATCCACAAGGTAATGGAATCTGATTCTACTTCCAGTTCTCTGCTGTGTCTCATAGGCTGTGGCCCACCATTTTTCCCTGAGCTTGTAGGGCAGTTTGGATGCGATTAATCTTAGATTTGATGGGATCTCAAGTTCCTCTAAATACTGTAAGTCTTGCATTACATTACAGCATCCTCTTAAATCAGGGGTCTCAAACTCCAGTCCTCGGGGGCCGCATTCCTACATGTTTTCCAAGTTTCCCTCGTTAAACACACCTGATTCAAATGATCAGTTCATCCTCACGTTCTGCAGGAGCCTGATGAGTGAATCAGGTGTGTTTAACGAGGGAAACTTGGAAAACATGTAGGCCCCCGAGGACTGGAGTTTGAGACCCCTGTCTTAAATACATTGCCTATGCATGCATCATTTTCCCATCCTCAGCTTTAATCGCTGTCCAATTCAAAGCTTTCTCCAGGTCAGCAGCAGAAATCTTTATTTCATTCCCAAAGTTCTCTTTTAACAGGTCTCTTGCTTCCTTATAGCCCCTGCCTCCTCCCATGTGCAAACAGCTGCGAACCAGATCTCTAGGCAAACCAGAAATGAACTGTTCTAGATAGTATAGTCTGTCTTGATTATTTTTAGTTTTATCTTCAATTAAGTGTTCAAATGCATCAATAAACGACTGATATGCCAATGGATTACCATCAAAAACATCACTTTCTTTCACAGGTAATTTAGATAAATTTTGCTGTGAAACAATGAGTTCTGCTATATCATTTTGTCTTTGAATAACTACATCCAAATTACAAGGGGTAGCATTAACACCCCTGCTTGAATGAGCTGGTGTAGTGTTAGGTTCCCAGTTCTTTATCTTTAATGCTCGATATGCTAACAGTAATTACCAAGAGGCGGCCTTCACAGTTTGACTATTTAATGTATGCCAGAATGATCGATGCACAGCTGTGGAGCCCTTTCTGCGAGATGCGGAAGAAGGTCTAACTCCCAACGCCAAGGTTCTTGCTCTTATACTACTCTGGGCTGCCTTCCTGCAAGGAGGCGACTCTGCCTAGCTTGTGTGATAATGTGTGTGACCTTGTAGTCTTAACTGAGAGCGACTTCTACATATGTGCAAAGAGTGTCATAGAGAAGAGAAAGCTAATAAAGCAAGAGAAGGGTTACAGCGATATAACGGCATAGCTCAAGCTACCTAGCTAATCACATGTGCCAAAGAGGCCTATTCTAACAATCCCCCAGTTTGAGTGACCTTACAGGTCACTCAACTAAACTTGAGCTTTTGATAAAAATATGTGGCTTCCCTCTTGAACTGGCCTAAACTGCCAGTTCCCCCCACCCCCTGTTTGTGTGTGCAAAAATCCAACCTATATTTGCGCATGGCCCCCTACACGGCAAGGCTCTTACCATCAGGTCCGCCCCCTCGGACCCTTTATTGAGTTGCCACCAACTTCAGGGGCCACTAGTGTGGTGCAGTACAGAATGGAAAAATCTAATTAGTTCAACAAAAATGTGCATATAATGTAGTGAGTGTGTGTCATTTATTGGTGTACCCGGTGCGAGCGATGAAATCTGTGGAGCATATGAGCAAGCACAACAACTATATACTGATCATCAGTTATCGTGGACCCTACACCTGACTAATCACACCACATAATTTTATCAAAAGCTCAAGTTTAGTTGAGTGACCTGTAAGTACAAACAGGGGGATTGTTAGACTGGGCCTCTTTGGCACATGTGATTAGCTAGGTAGCTTGAGCTATGCCGTTATATCGCTGTAACCCTTCTCTTGCTTTATTAGCTTTCTCTTCTCTATGACACTCTTTGCATATCATGTCCTTGTCCGAGCGCAACCGATTCCAAAACAAGATAATCCTGACACATAACAACAAACCCATAACCTCCTCAAAATATCAAGTCAGCATATTAAAAAAATAATACAACACTCTTGTGTAAGGTATGCCCCACTCTTTTCAACAATTAACGTATTACAAATAGAATATCATGCGTAAAAAGTCACCATTTGTTTATTCTGCCCAATAATGCCCTATATTAGAGGACTTTTATCCTAATGCAACCAAGCTCCTGTAAATTCTCTTTATAGTAGTCACCCATTGAAGCTACTCATCTCAGCTTTATAATTTTAGCAAAACTTTGAATATCTACTAACCCACTGTTTGTCGTCATCCCAATCCTTATGTGCACCAAAAGTTTCAAATTATAGTGACCACATTTTCTTGTACTCACTCATCAGGAGAGAAAGACACAAGGTGGAGATTAGTGAAACGGTGGGGCTGGGGATGGGGGTGGGTAGAAGAAATACACGAATGAATTAATGAAAGACAAGAAAAATACAAATGCTTTAAATAATTTTGAGTAGTGTTAGATACGTACATGGACCCTGTATCGTAACTATATGTGTGTTGGTTTCAATAGGACAAATTAATATCAATATTTAACAGGTCTTATCAGGAGATAGAGTATATTAGTGGCCAGTGCTTATGTCACTAGAAAGTCCTTAACTGGTCACTCATCAGTTCCGCAAAAGATTCGCTGAATGATGCCACTATGACTCAGCAAGGCTCATTGATTGCTTATGGGGTTAATAATCTCCTTTATTGACCTTTATTGTCGCCAATGGAATCATAACAAATGGAATGTTATTTAAATAAAATACCAACAGTTAGAGAAAAGAAAAGAAAATACAATTTATAGACAAAACAACCGACTATACTTATCGGCTGAAAGAAAACAGAGAGAAGCACAGTAAGATGGAGAGTGTGTGAAAGGGGACGGGAATGAATGAACAAATTAATTTGTTTCAAACATGTAAACTATACATCAATCAATCAATCAATCAATCAATCAATCAATCAATCAATCAATCAATCAATCAATCAATCAATCAATCAATCAATCAATCCATCAATCAAATGAAGAAAAATAAGGTGAAAGTCACTCAAACTATGACTTTGTAAAAATGCTAGGTACAAACAGAATACAATATACTGCACAAAGTGGGCAGAGTTTACTAAAACAGGGGGATTGTTAGAATAGGCCTCTTTGGCACATGTGATTAGCTAGGTAGCTTGAGCTATGCCGTTATATCGCTGTAACCCTTCTCTTGCTAGTCTAAAAAGGAGTGGGAGGAAGTAAGATGTATTTAATTCCACACCCTATTCAATTTAAGACAAAAATAACATTACAATCTTTAGTTACCTGTAACAGAGTTGTTACTTTACCTATTATTGTCTGTAACCTTCACATGAACAGAAAGAAAGATAAAAATGCAATCAAACTATGCAATTTCAATGCGGTTATAGCTTATAAGTGGCAATTCTTTAAATGTTTAAATTGATGATTCACCCTCCTCAGTGGAGTCCCGGCTTCCCTATTAGGAATATTCAACTCGATTCATTTATGGATGACTATTCTGCGCTGAAGGCAAAAATTGTGGGTTAGGTGGCTGATAGTATGTATGACATGCATTATTTTGGGGTTCCCCATATGTCAATGCTGGTAGTGGTTTTGGTGGGGGCAGTGGGTTGTCTGTTGAAATAATGGCAGTGAACTAGCCTGTGATATAATTCTAGGACAGTTTCGAGCTATGTGTCCATACTGATTACACACATAACATTGATAGTTTTGTTATGGATTGTAAGATACATAAAATTGATTCCTGTTGTTTGAAGTTTTACCTCTGCCTTTCCCACGGCCCTGCACACTGCTCCCCTGGCCATTATAGTAAAAAGAGTTACTTTGCCGATCCTCAGTTTGTGTCAATTGCAATCTTGAACCATCCTTCTCTTTTTTCTCAAATTGTTCCTTCAACACTCGCAGCTGCATGTTTTTTATTTCTCGATCAAGGTCCTCATCCTGTTTATTTTCTTCCTCCTGCCTCTTATCACAGTGGTTTAAAAAATGGCACAAATGCTTTCCCCAGCTCTCCAGAGACAATGAGTCTGGGTCCACAATGCCGTCTAACGCATCCTGTATCTTTTTTGGTTAGGTTTTGTAAATTGCCTGCTTCATCAGATACTGTAGTGTGCCCGACAACGGATATTCACCCGTCTCAGCCTCCCACAAGAGGCGAACACGTTCAAAATACTTGGCAGGGTTTTCCCCCTTCTCACGCCCTACTTCACCCATAGCCTTGATAGAGGGCCGGGAAGGGTACATCAAGTAAAGTGCATCCCACACACGTTGAGAAATCGGGGAGAAAGGGTGACTGTCCCTCAAATCTGCAGTGTTAGCCTGCCTCTCAAGAACCTGCAAATCTCCCGGAGTCAAATGCGCTAAAAGACATATACGTACATCTCCCAGTGCAGCATTCGTAGGCTGAACCAGTTTACAAAAAGCCGCAGCCCATTTTGTTCCTCCTTCCGAAGGAGAGGGCAATTGGCTACGCAACATATTAGCTTCAGTCAACGAAAGAGGATTATATTGTCTAGAGCAGGGGTCACCAACTCCGGTCCTCAAGGGCGCCAATCCAGCCTGTTTTAGGTGCAGCCCTACAACAACACACCTGATTCAAATAATCAGCCTTAATAGAGCTTGCTGATGAGCTGATCATTTGAATCAGTTGTGTTGTTGTAGGGCTGCACCTAAAACAGGCTGGAGGACCGGAGTTGGTGACCCCTGGTCTAGAGATTATTCTGCCCGCCCTATCAGTGGCTTCCACTAGTGGGGCTTGGAAATGCCTGTTTTGGTCAACATCTCTTTTCGCATTCATTGCTCTAGTAACAACCTATGATGCACGTGTGTTAGATGCCGAAGGTTCACTTCTGTAGGCATCAGGCATGCTTGGCTTCATGGCCGATGAAGGATATGCAATGAAGCCAGCGCTAGGCCGTCCCTTATCACGTTTTTGTTGTTTTAATGGCGTACTAGTGGTGTCTGTATAAGTCTTATCTGGTTGTCTCAATGGCACAAAACAATCATCCCGTCTGTTTTTACATCCTGTACCACAAACACTTTCTCATCCGATGTACCTTCTTCTGCCACAATTTTGTAAATATCTCCTTTTCGGAGAGAAATAGTATTATCATCGCCACAATCTATGTTGCCTGTGACCGTTACTAAATCCTCGACAAACGGTTCATCCAGCTCCATACAATGTGGTCCCTCATCGTCACTGTCATCTAGCCCAATGCAGGGCCTTCCACCCCCTTTTTCTTTTGTCAACTCTCTCATTTTGTCACTTAGATGGCGTACCGTTTCAGATAAGGCGGCCAGCTCATCTTTGTATTTCCCTTGGCCCCACACCGTAGTCATTGGGCCTTCTATCTCACACGTCAAAGTCCCTTGCTAAATGTCAATCACAGGTGCCTGCATCACATCAACAAGCGAATGACCCTGGGCCTTCAGCACCTCAGGGCAATGCTGTGCAATATTTTGACGGTTACTTCTACCAACTATCTGCCCTTTTCTCTGTTGAGCAGAATCTTCAAACTCACTTTAAATTTTATCCCCCTCACAAAAAAACACATCCCGACAAAATCTGATCAAATCCTGTATGTTTCCGACCCTCTTTTGTTTCTTACCTCGATCTCCTTGATTTGCAGTGACCATCTCATTTATAGCCAACTGTTCTTTGGTTCTTAACTCCCTTAAAATGGCCCTTCTGGCCCCCTTATTTGGGAGTTCCCCCTCTAGGGGACCAAGCCCTCCCAACTCTAACAATTTATGTGTCCAAATCTGGCACTTTTCTTCATATGTTTTCTGGTATTCATGGGGATAATTTAATTTTAACAATCTCACAACAACATCAATCTTCTCCCCTAGCGTTCTCTTTCCATCTTCAGTCACTCTATATCTCGCCGCCATTTTATGACTGCACTTGCAATCTCCCCTACACTATTCCCCAAGTCTTTCACTCAAATTTTACACCAAAGTACTGATAATTTTTCTAGACAAAACAAAATCTCATATCATGATAATTTAATAAAATGTTAAATAAAAACATCCATGAATTGAAATGTATTGGCTGAACACAGTGGTCAATTATGAACTCACAACCACCAGAGCAACCACAGAGCAACAAAACTCAGCAGTAAGTTGATTAGCTAGAGCAGTGGTTCTTAACCTGGGTTCGGTCGAACCCTGGGGGTTCGGTGAGTCGGTTTCAGGGGTTCGGCAGAGCCTCCACTGCAGAGGTCCGAACACACCTGATTTATATATCCGCATATCTGAACTGGTCTCGCAAAGGCAAAAGCAGAAGTCACACTGATTTGCTGGTATGTCATTTGTTGTGAATTCATGCATTGTGTTGGTGTTATGCTTAGAACAAGGTGATGTTTATGCACGGCTCATTTTGTGCACCAGTAAAAACATCTGTGTCTTGAAAAAAAAATTCACTAAAGAGGGGTTCGGTGAATGCGCATATGAAATTGGTGGGGTTCGGTACCTCCAACAAGGTTAAGAACCACTGAGCTAGAGGTTAATTATAAACCCCACATGGTAAAAATCAGACCTTACAATCACAACAGCAATCTCAAAAGAAAGTACTTGATTTTGACGTCATTAAGTGGCCCCAGAGCTCTTTCAATTTAGCCAGACTTAACACGGTCATCCGTGACCTCACACAGTGGTCACAAGCGCTTTTTTTCTTTCTATGTACTTAACCAGGTCCCACACAGTGACCTTTCGTGACCTCACACAGTGGACACAGAGCTCTTTTAACTTAACCAAGTCCCACACAGTGACCTTTCGTGACCTCACACAGTGGACACAGAGCTCTTTTAACTTAACCAGGTCCCACACAGTGACCTTTCGTGACCTCACACAGTGGACACAGAGCTCTTTTAACTTAACCAGGTCCCGCACAGTGACCTTGACCTCACACAGAAGTCACGAGCGCTTTCAAAAAACATAAACATCATTCTGGCATTTACCACAACTCACACTATTTTACGTTACATCAATATTTTTAGTAGTTTATAGCAGATATTTCACCATATAACACAATCCTCGTTCTCAGAAATTTCAACAATCTACCCCCGTAGGGGTAGGCAGAAAATTTTCTTATCAAAAAGAAGGTATTCTGCTCACCTTATTTTTGGGCCCTGTTGACTTGTTGAAATTTCTGCGGGGATGTCGTGATGTCGAAAAACAGGATCAGCGAGCACAAGACCACGGGTCACGGCACCATCTGTTAGGTTCCCAGTTCTTTATCTTTAATGCTCGATATGCTAACAGTAATTACCAAGAGGCGGCCTTCACAGTTTGACTATTTAATGTATGCCAGAATGATCGATGCAGTACTACATACAGTAGTATGTGTCATGGTGTGATGATGACTTTTAGTTTTGGTCTTGTATGTTTGAGTTACATTCTTAATTTGAGGTTTTATTTCTGGTGAGCGGGGAGGTGGAGGCTTGTTGAGATTTGAGATGGTTTGCTGGAGTGGGGTTTTGGGTATGGCACCTAATTGCACAAATTCCACATTTGGCTCAGTGGCCTAGTGGTAGAGTGTCCGCCCTGAGACTGGAAGGTTGTGGGTTCAAACCCCGGCTGGGTCATACCAAAGACTATAAAAATGGGACCCATTGCCTCCCTGCTTGGCACTCAGCATTAAGGGTTGGAATTGGGGGGTTAGATCACCAAATGATTCCCGAGCGCGGCACCGCTGCTGCTCACTGCTCCCCTCTCCCCCAGGGGATGGATTAAAATCACATGGGGATGGGTTAAATGCAGAGGACAAATTTCACCACACCCAGATGTGTGTGTGACAATCATTGGGACTTTAATCTTTAATCTTTAATTAATTGCTTTCCATTGTTTCTGGTTCATGGTGAGAATCCTAATACTCATTCATGACATCATCTGGAGCCTCCTGGCTCCCCTCATCATCACTTTGGAGTATTTTTATTTTAGCAGCCGATGCAGCAAGGTCTGCATCCAACTAAATGTTTTCCATCTTTTATTTCAATTTTAATTCCTCCAATTGCAAAGTTTGTTTTTCTTTCAAAGCAGCAGCTCGTGCCAGTGCAGCAGCCTGATCTACCTTGGCCTTCTTTAATGCTGAGGAGACTGACGAGGCAGCGTTAGACTTTGATCTGCGTGATACATTTGATCTGCGTGATACATTTGACATGCTGTCCTGTGGTCCAATCTTTGACTGTGCAATTTCTCTTTTCCATGTTTCTACCTCTTTAATGAAATAATTCAGGTTAGTTATCCTGGGTTCATACCAGTCATAATAATCCTTTTCCTTTTCCTCCTGTGATGAGTTCTTGCGCAGACTCGTGTGCATTTGCAAATTCATCCACAGTTCCTTTAAACACTTCAAATGCGTCACTGACTTTATCAACATTTCCAACATCAGTCATCAAAGCCTTAATTTCATTTAATTTTCTCGTGCATACCCCAATCTGGCTCTGCGTGAGGCAGAGCGCGACTTCCACACGTCTTCCCCGGCTGCGGGCTCAATTGCACTCTCAAGTGTGTCCGACATTCTCACAGATTACTACACAAATTCCTTCAATTTTCGTTTAGTTCATCCTTAAACATCATTCCATCATTCCGTTTTGTTGCAGTCCACATCCACAATACGCAACTTTGCATTCCACAGTCCCAATTGCATTCCACAGTCCCAACTTGCTTGTGGCTACTCTTGTATTCCAAAAATTGTCACCACAAAATAAAAGAGTAGCTTGTAAGGAGGAGGTCTTAAACCCACTAAACCAAAAAGCACTCGCGGAGATAGTTCTTCAATCCAAAAAAGGTATTTATTTACATTAAACATAAATCTCCGGGTTGACTTTCATACAAGAAAAATAAAACAATAAAACAGTCTAGTAGTGATTTTAGTGGTTGAAAAAACTGTATCACTACTCCTCCTTCAAAACCAAGAAACACCAAAAAAAAAACCACACCTATTCTAACTCCCTCATTATAGGTGGCTTCACATATAGAACAGAAATAATTCATTGGCCAGACCACAAATAATAATGATATTAATACAATCAATATAAGAAATTAAATAGGCTCCGACATGTGTCATTGAAGCAGACGGGCATAGCAAGCTCATGGTCGGGACAGGCAGAAGGTCGAGCCAAACAGTCCAGAGCAGATCAGAAAAACAGGTTTTCGCTAAACAGCGACTCAGGAAACAGGCATTGTGCTACAGTGGATCAGGCAAAGGGGAATCAGGTGGCATAGCGGAACCAGGTGGCAGGCATACGTGCATCGAGGCAGATTAACCACCAAAGCTTGACGGGCTTGCGGTATTGAAATACACGCCCTAATGAGCCGGTAACAAGGGCACAAGTGGCAGCGATCAGCACTGATTAGCACGCATTGGATATGCGCGCCCCCACGGGCCAGCGCGAGGGCACGTCAGCCGGCCAGCAGAGGGGAGCCGTGACACGTTAACGGTAGTTTTAATGAAGCCCTAAAATATTTTTCTAAAAGTCAATTTGACTTTAAAATGTTTATAACGTGGTTAAAATACAATAAAGTGTTTAAAAATACAATACAATGTTTAGAAATACAATTATAAAAGTCTTGTGCGAATATCGCAAAAATATTAACTCCACATCGTGAATTTTCAACTATATACCGTAATTTTCGGACTATGAGTCGCGTTTGTTTTCATAGTTTGGGTGGGGGGGGCGACTTATAATAAGGAGTGACTTATATATGTTTTTTTTCAAAAATTTTCCCCCCCAAAAAAAAGTGAAACCGCGATAAACGAACCGCGATGTAGCAAGGTAATAATGTAAGGTAATGCAATTTGAATTTCAAGTGACGTCAGCAGCGCGACGCGGCGTGGCGCGGCGGTTGTTTACATAAAGGACAAAGATTGATCACGGGATGACGAAGATGACGAAGGGCCCCACGTACTACCGGCGTCATTAGCGGCTTTGTTTCTAAGTGACACGGCGGACGAAGACTTTGAAGGATTTAAGGATTTGGAGTGACACAGAAGGTTTGAAAAACTATTATGGCTTTTACCCACGCCCGGCCCTACTTTAAGGAGCTCTCTTTCACCTCCGTGGATTGAAGTCGGGGGCCGGCGGTCGGCCGGGTGGCTGTCCAGGGACGGTGGATGGGGCTCGGACATGGCTTTTACGCACGCCCGGTCCTACTCTAGGGAGCTCTCTTTCACCTCCGTGGATGGAAGTCGAGGGCCGGCGCTCGGCCGGGTGACTGTCCGGGGACTGTGGATGGGGCTCGGTCATGGCTTTTACGCACGCCCGGTCATATTCTATGGATCTCTCTTCCACTTCTGTGGCTGGAAGTCCACGCCGCCACACGCCTGGAAGTTTGTTTTGTTAAATAAAGAGCCGTTTACCAAACCCACGTCTTTCCTTGTACTTTGTTAAGGCTACAATATACTAGTTATATACTAGATCTGTGGGATAACGACGAGGCTGACGTCAGGGCTCACGCGCGGCGTTGTTGACAAAGAACGAGGAATTTGATCGATGGATTTAATGATTTAGAGTGGTTTGATAATATTATTGCTTATATAATAGTTATTTGATTTCTAATTTATATATCGTTATATGGGCCTGTGGAATATTTTGAAGTGCAAGAGCCGTCAGCGGCGCGCACACATTGTTGACAAAGGACGATCGATGGATTTAATGAATTAGAGTGACACAGATGGTTTTATAAACGTGTTATTTATGTAATGTTTTTTTTTAAATAACTCTGAATGTTACGTCAGGGCCGTTCTCAGCTCTTCGTTTGTGTTTATGTCACGTTAGCATACCTATCGTTTAGCCTGTTGTTGCTCGTTCATGACTGTTCTTGGTGTTGGATTTTGTCGAATAAATTGCCCCCCAAAATGCGACTTATACTCCGGAGCGACTTATATTTGTTTTTTTTCACTTTTTGGGGCATTTTATGGCTGATGCGACTTGTACTCCGGAGCGACTTATAGTCCGAAAATTACGGTAACTAAGGAACCAATTATCAGCAATAAACAAGGGATCACTGTATAAGTTTCACATTTTTATTTCATGAAACCATGTCTGTGACTGGTCTCAGAAACAATGACTTCTCTGTGTTAAGTCAAGTCAAGTCAAGTTTATTTGTATAGCCCTAAATCACAAGCAGTCTCAAAGGGCTTCACATAGACAAAAATTGACAATTATTCTCAAAGCATCCCCTGATCTTAAGCTCCCAAAAGGGCAAGGAAAAACTCAAAAACCCCTGCCAGGGGAAAATGAGAAACCTTGAGAAGGGACCACAGATGGAAGGATCCCCCTTTCAGGATCACCAGGTTGTAATGGATGCAGAGAGGGCACAAATAATACATAATATGAAAATCAAAAAAGTGGATGTCCAAGTCAGAGCGAAGGGCTGCCGGAGGAGCCCTCTACTATCCTGGTAGTGGAGGTTGAGCTGCAGATCCCCCAACCTGAATTGGCCCACGAGAATCCAGATAGCCGCTGTCAGCTTGGGTGCCACCTAACCACCTCCCCAGCCGGGGAGGGAGGGGGGAGAGAAAACAAAACAAACTCCGGCCGAATCGGCCACTACAGGTTAGTTAAAGGCCATGTCATACAAATGTGTCTTTAAACGTGTCTTAAATGTTTCTACTGAGGTAGCAGTCCTAATATCCATTGGGAGGGCATTCCAAAGCTCTGAAGCCCGGATAGAAAATGCTCTAGACCCTGCAGACACTTTCTTGGCCCTCGGTGTCGCTAAAAGGGTAGCGTTTTGCGAACGAAGGTTACGAGACGGAACATAAGGAACAACTAGGTCGACGAGATACGAAGGCGCTAAGCCATGCAGTGATTTATAGGTTAATAGAAGAACCTTGAAGTCACATCTTAAATGGACCGGGAGCCAATGTAAGTTGGCTAATATTGTGTGTTGTCACAACTTTGTTCACTCTCTTCCACTTTAGTTGTAAGCTATTGCCAGTAGTGTACATTACAATAAGTGAGAGACAAAGGTGCAAGCTGCTGGTCTCTTCTGGGTTTGAGAGCAGACAAAGTCCAAAATAGCAGCTACATTTTAGAAACAAGCAAATGAAAACCATAGCTTATGATTACCAACATTTACAAGCATTTTTTCTAAATTAAAAGCTTAGAGTAACTGATGATATACAAAGACCTGGCTGCAAGTACAACAGCGATTAGACATGACCTTGTGGAGGGAGGGCTTCTCACCTGCTCGGACAGCCACATACACCATCCATCCGTCCGTCCGTCCGTCCATCCATCTTCTTCCGCTTATCCGGGGTCGGGTCGCAGGGGCAGCAGCTTTAGGGGGGACTCCCAGACTTCCCTCTCCCCACTTCATCCAGCTCATCCCGGGGGATCCCAAGGCGTTCCCAGGCCAGCTGAGAGACATAGTCTCTCCAGCCCGTCCTGGGTCGTCCCCGGGGTCTCCTACCGGCAGGACATGCCCGGAACACCTCCCCAAGGAGGCGTCCAGGAGGCATCCTGATGAGATGCCCGAGCCACCTCATCTGGCTCCTCTCAACGTGGAGGAGCAGCGGCTCTACTCCGAGTCTTTCCCGGATGACCGAGCTTCTCACCTTATCTCTAAGGGAGAGCCCGGACACCCTGCGGAGGAAACTCATTTCGGCCGCTTGTATCCTGGATCTCGTTCTTTCGGTCACGACCCATAGCTCGTGACCATAGGTGAGGGTAGGAGCATAGATCGACCGGTAAATCAAGAGCTTTGCCTTTTGGCTCAGCTCTCTCTTCACCACGACAGACTGGTACAGAGTCCGCATTACTGCCGACGCTGCACCAATCCGCCTGTCGATCTCGCGCTCCAACCTGCCCTCACTCGTGAACAAGACCCCAAGATACTTGAACTCCTCCACTTGGGGCAGGATCTCATCCCCGATCCGGAGAGGGCATTCCACCCTTTTCCGACCGAGGACCACGGACTCGGATTTGGAGGTGCTGACCCTCATCCCGATCGCTTCACACTCGGCTGCGAACCGCTCCAGTGAAAGCTGATGATCACGGCTTGAAGAAGCCAACAGCACCACGTCGTCTACAAAAAGCAGAGACGCGATGCTGAGGTCCCCCAACCGGACACGCTCAACGCCTTGGCTGCGCCTAGAAATTCTGTCCGTAAAAATTATGAATAGAATCGGTGACAAAGGGCAGCCTTGGCGGAGTCCAACCCTCACTGGGAACGAATCCGACTTACTGCTGGAAATGCGGACCAAACTCTGGCATCGGTGATACCGCCCTTATCAGTTGGCTCGGCACCCCGTACTCCCGAAGCACCCTCCACAGAACTTCCCGAGGGACACGGTCAAACACCTTCTCCAAGTCCACAAAAGTGTGGACTGGTTGGGCGAACTCCCATGCCCCTTCGAGGATCCTGCCGAGGGTGTAGAGCTGGTCCACTGTTCTACGTCCAGGACGAAAGCCACACTGCTCCTCCTGAATCCGAGTTTCGACCTCCCAACGGATCCTCCTCTCCAGCACCCCTGAATAGACCTTACCAGGGAGGCTGAGGAGTGTGATTTCCCTGTAATTGGAACACACCCTCCAGTCCCCCTTCTTAAAGAGGGGAACCACCTGCCAATCCAGAGGCCCCGTCCCCGATGTCCACGCAATGTTGTAGAGGCGTGTCAGCCATGACAGCCCCACAACATCCAGAGCCTTAAACAACTCTGGGCGGATCTCATCCACCCCCGGGGTCTTGCCACCGAGGAGTATTTTAATTACCTCAGTGAATTCGACCCCAGAGATTGGAGAGTCCGTCTCAGAGTCTCCAGGCCCTGCTTCCACAATGGAAGGCGTGTAGGTGGAATTGAGGAGGTCTTCGAAGTATTCTCCCCACCGACTCACGACGTCCCGAGTCGAGGTCAGCAGCACGCCATCTCCACTATAAACAGCGTTGACGGTACACTGCTTTCCCCTCCTGAGACGCCGGATGGTGGACCAGAATTTCCTCGAAGCCGTCCGGAAGTCATTCTCCATGGCCTCGCCAAACTCCTCCCACGCCCGGGTTTATGCCTCAGCAACCGCCGAAGCCGCGTTCCGCTTGGCCTGTCAGCTGCCTCCGGAGTCCCGTAGGCCAAAACGGCCCAATAGGACTCCTTCTTCAGCTTGACGGCATCCCTTACCGCCAGTGTCCACTAGCGGGTTCGGGGATTGCCGCCACGACAGGCACCAACGACCTTACACCACATACACATACACTATAAATGCATCTGTGTAAAATAAAGTACCAAAACCCTGCAGTCCTTTAGAGCGTTTTGTCCCGTACACAGTGGACCGAACAGTGCAATATTTTGCAGTGTCCCGTTGCACCCCGACTGTTTATTTTCTGGCTTATACAGCTCGACTGAGTGACATAATGACACATTTCAATAATGTTCTCAGTTTAACAGAATTTTGTTCAAAAGTGCCATTTGGTTACTTTTTGAGGTTCAAACCGAAGCCTCGTGATGTTTTTTGCATCTACGTACAATTTTCAACTTCCGAATCGACGCCACCACCCCAGCCTTGTCTCTTTTGCGCTGCCATTCCTTGTTCGTCTTGGCGCAATAGCAGTGTAAAAACAAGTAGTGTAGTCGAGTATGTCTCATAAGACTATTGATATGAAACTAGAAATTCTAAAGGAGCATGGAGAAGACAGGGCAAAAAGTGTGACTTTGGGATAGCCCGGCATGCACTATTTGCTTTTACATTGGGAAACGTTGCTTCTACTTACAAACGTTTCTACTTACAAACCCGACTGCGGAACCAATTAAGTTTGTAAGTAGTGGTACCACTGTACTTGCGTATGTTGGTGACTGATGAAAGGAAATAGACAGACGTGACAAGGCACTTCAGCTGCAGAGAGGCTGCTCGTTTCTCTTGAATCAGCCACAAAGAGGCTAATCCTTATGATATAATGAAGTCGTCATAAGTAGAGATGTCAGTATAAATTTTGGTGCCATTTGACTGCTTTTTTTGGACATATCAAGCGAAAGTCTTTACAATGAATTCCAATGGGGAAATTGTGTTCTCTTCCTTCCGTGATGTATAATCAGGCTGTTGTGTCAAATCAAGCAGATTCCGCCCCAAAAACTGGGCGTCAGTAAGTGTACCACCCTTCTGTTCCAAAACACTCTTAAATCGCTTCAGAGGTTTTTTTCAGGGGGGAATTGTAGACATATTTTTTTATTATATTTTTTATAACAGTTTATTTAAGGTTTTCAGTTTAATACACAAAGCAAAAAAGCAAACAGTATGAGAAATAAAGTATGGCACATGCACGTATAAAATGTGTCAAAGTCATGCCAACAAGTGGCATGTAATTTACAAAATCACCATTACATGTGCAAAATATCATAAAACAAAAACACAATAAACATAAACTTAAATAAAATAAACTTTAAAATTAAAGTCCAACCCTCAGTAGAAACAAATCCGACTTACGGTCATCAGTGATACTGGGACCAAACCGCCCTACCCAGTGGCACCTCGTACTCCCGAAGCACCCCCCACAGAACTCACCGACACGATCAAACGCCTTCTCCAGTTCCAAAAAACACATGTGGACTGGTTGAGCGAACTCCCATGCACCCTTGAGGATTTGCATTTGCTTTGTTGTATCAAGTCAAGTTCATTTATATAGCCCTTAATCACAGAAACATTTCAAAAGCTTCACATACCCACAGTTGACAAATATTCTTGACATCCCCTGATCTTAACCAAGCAGAATTACTGCACTACCGGTCACTTTAAATAACTTGATGAATTTCTGCACCATTTTCCCGGTTGTCATTGTATTAACATTACTACATTACTGTAGTATTTGTGTGGCTCGAACCATGAGACAAATATCTCGTGTGTTTTCAACATACTTGGTGAATAAGGATGATTCTGATTCTGAGTACCCAAGTGACATTGACTCTGTGCAGCCAATTCCTTATGCTTTTATTGTTGATCCAGTAACCTAACGCAAGTTTATTTGACTTTTTGCTCGTTACTGACCTAATATCTAATATCTAATTTATTAAGTATTGAAAAAATCTGATTCACTAATACCAAAATTCTGGTGGATCATTATTGGGGTCACAACATGTTTTTACCACTGAGCTTACAACCTGTACACTGTCAATACTTTGCATTTGAAACAAACAAAAAAGGGTATTTTTCTAATCTTTGACCATATGGTCACAATAGCGGGGGGAGGGGATGATAGGATTGGATGAGAAATATAGGTCAATCTGAAACATGGAACAAAGACTGGTTAATGCATTCCCATTTCAAAACTGTTTGTATAGAAACCCTGTCCCATCATAAAAGCAACATTTCAACAAATGTAAAGTCTCATAGCATAACAGTATCAGATGTGAAAAGTCTCAACATGTCAAAAGAAAACGGCATGACTCGAAAATAAGTGGAAAGTACACATTAGCTTCTTTCACACTAGTCTTCTGGAGCTGGGCATTTTATCACTTTTGTTGTTGCTTGCATGATTAATTGTATTGTATAAATATAATTTTCGTTTTTCTTTTGCACTTTCAGGTATTCTTGACATGCTACAAAAGCCTCACAAGACCAACACAGCTCCCCAATCATCCTCTGCTATCCGGAATATTTAATACGAGTTTGATTGGCTTTGATACATACTGACATTGATGATGTTGCCTGTATTATGGTGTATTGGACATTGATTTAAGGCCAGCAGAATAAACTTAATCGTTGTGCTTGCATGGATATTTGGCGGCATCAACATTGTTGGTGAAAAAGTCTCAACAGGCCTGAAATGCCAGAATGCCCATATCCCAGGACAACGCCCACAGCATCCTTTCACTCCTTAAGGAGTGGCTCGGAGCTCATGGCGAAAGATCACACCAGAAGGACAACTTGAAACGGGATAGTGCAAACTGTGTCAGCAAGGTATTTCACCTCTTTCTGTATGTGTGTTGTTTGTTGATTGTATTTTTCCATCTTCCTACATTCTTCTGTCTGCCATAATCAGTACCTGCTATAGGACTATGGTTGAAGCACATTCTTACCTTCAAATCCTTTATCTTTGGCATCAATTTGATCATTGCAATTCAAACATTATTATTTTTTGTCCAAAGTTATATGTTAGCTTTTGCTAACAGTGAAAGACACTATGACGGTTGTGGTGCGTTTGTGGTCCAATGGAAATCAGAGCATGTAGTTCAACCGGAGAACCTGGATTGGTTATTTTTCACGTACATAAAATAAACAGTCAAGTCGAGACACCTCGACTGTGATAGCCACTCAGCTGCTGTCAGAACAGCAGAGCGTCTTTAAAAGTGACTTTGTTCTTATTGTTGCAATATTT
Source organism: Syngnathus acus (assembly GCF_901709675.1). Classification (NCBI taxonomy): domain Eukaryota; kingdom Metazoa; phylum Chordata; class Actinopteri; order Syngnathiformes; family Syngnathidae; genus Syngnathus; species Syngnathus acus. The sequence goes on from NC_051094.1 coordinate 19,038,372, forward strand.
ATAGACCTAGTCTAAAACAGTAAACAAAATCACATTGATTCTTTTATTTGAATCACAATCACTTTAAATAGTTTATTTCTTACACCGTCTAAAACCTTTTTAAAAAACTGTCACTTTTATTTAAAAAAAAGAATACAATTTACAGAATATTTAGTATTTATTTCTATTGAATTATTCGACTCTCCATACATATAAAGTAGGGGTGTAAATCGCGGGTTTTGTCACGATACGATATCATATCGATACAAAGAATCACGATACGATATTTGCCGATATCTTAAAGCCTGCTGTGATTCATTCACGATACATCACGATATATAGTGCTCCACGATCGATATTTTTATTTTTATTTATTTTTTTAAAATAAAAAATATAGAACAATATCCTGATTTATAACAATTCATGCACAAAATCAACAAGGTACTGCAAACTCTTTATTTAGGAAATTACAAGAGTATTGTAGTATACAAAGTGCTTATTTTAACACTGAACTTTATCAAATTCCTATATTTTTTCTCATATAAGTAAAGAAAAATGAATATTCTTTCTTTTTTTGTAATACCATTAACTTTAAAGTGCATTACTGAACTATTTATTTACAATAATTTTAATTGTCCGTTGAGCCATCTTTTCTTTGGAATCCAAAGTGCTTCCAAACGAATGACTTGAAGCCCAAAGGGGAGCGAATTTCCTCGTCTTCTTGGACACTAGCCATAGCACCAGCCCAGGAGCCGCGTAGTTGTCGGCTCCCCTTTCACGTGCCTGCTCTGCTCACAACACAACACGCCGCGTACTGCTCCCGGAAAGAGGAAGCAAGCAACAATGAACTGGATTTCAAAATAAAGTCGTGTCTAATGTCCGAGGTCAAACACGGTGATATAAATCGATGTTTACGTTTAGCATCGATGCCAATAAATCGTAGAGCATTATATCGATTAATCGATGTGTATCGATGAATCGTTACACCCCTATTCCACAGCCATAGTGCGCCCTCATGCGGTTTAAAGTGAAAATAATATATGAAGTGATCAACTATATTAGTAAGTCAGTAATGTGTTAATGATCAAGTAAAAATTTGTGAGTAATTACACATATAAGTTGATCCTGAGTATAAGTCGCCCCCCACTCAAACCATGAAAAAAAAACGCGACTTATAGTCCGAAAAATACGGTACATATGTTACACACACACCCACCCACACACACGCACACACACACACACACACACACACACACGCACACACACACACACACACACACACACACACACACACACACACACACACACACACACAGATAATATTTATATTTTCAATATTTATACAATATTTTCTGTTATTTATACTATTAATGTATTATTTACCTGTTTGAAGCAATTATTTAGTGTTCTAATAATAACATATGCACTTAAATGGTTTAATTTACATTTATTGACAGACAAAACAAATTACAGATGAGAGGGTAACCCTACTTCACGTATTTCAATGGGACCAATTATTCGCGATAAACGAAAGATTACTGTAATTTGGTTGCTGATTCTATGATTGCTTTCTCCATGTTATCTGTCAGTGAGTCTATGTCTTGCAGTAAGTTAAGTGTTGCAAATTTCTCTCCAATGTTTGCCTCAAATACTCCTGCAACTTGTGGGTCCTTAAGTCTGTCTGATGCGTGGGTCAGCTCAGTGGGCTAGTGGTAGAGTGTCCGCCCTGAGACTGGAAGGTTGTGGGTTCAAACCCCGGCCGGGTCATACCAAAGACTATAAAAATGGGACCCATTGCCTCCCTGCTTGGCACTCAGCATTAAGGGTTGGAATTGGGGGGTTAGATCACCAACTGATTCCCGAGCGCGGCACCGCTGCTGCTCACTGCTCCCCTCTCCCCCAGGGGATGGATTAAAATCACACGGGGATGGGTTAAATGCAGAGGACAAATTTCACCACACCCAAGTGTGTGTGACGATCATTGGGACTTTAATCTTTAATTAATCTTTAATCTTAATCTTTTAGTGTTTTTTCTTTTGGAGTCTTAAATTTAAGTTTAAGCGTCATTAGTACCATGTTGTGGTCACTACCAATGTCCGCACCCGGAAATGTTCTGGTTCGGGCTTTGTTGATGCTTGCCTTGAACCTTTTTGGCGTGAGTATGTAGTCGATTTGGTTATGTATCTTTCCGTTTGGTGCATGCCATGTTGCTCTCCGGGAGGTTTTATGTGGAAACAGCGTATTGGCTTCAGTGAGCTTATGGCTTTTAGCGAAGTCCAGAAGTCGCAGTCCTCTGTCGTTCGTTTCACCTAGCCCAAACCGTCCCGCTGTTCCTCCCCAGTGATCGAATGCATCGGTACCTATTTTGGCAGTCCGGTCTCCTTGGATGACTCGAAAGTCCTTCTTGGGAGTTTTCATGATGGCGTTCTCTAGCTCCTCATAGAAAGTTTCAACTGCTTCATCCTCATAGTCTGTCATTGAAGCATACACTTGAATGATGGTTATGTTCATGGGCCGCGCAGCGATCCGGATGCTGATGAGCCTGCTGGATATAGGTGTGCAGCTGATGACTGAGTTTATTTTTCTTTTGTTGACAATAAAGCCAACTCCATGTTGACATTTACAGTCCTCTCCGCTATACCATAACTTGTTGCCTTCTTCTGTGATGGTCTCACCACAGCTTGTCCACCTGACCTCAGCCAGACCAAGGATGTCCCATCTGTATCTGTCCAGTTCATGGGTCAGTTCCTTCAATTTTCCACAGGCATACAGTGTGTGGACGTTCCATGTCCCAATAATGGTGTCATTTATTCGGAGGCTGGGTGTTGATGTTGATCTTGTCCCAGTAGTAAACTTGGCTCCCCCACCCTGGGGCAAGGCAGTGGGTAGCGCGGTCGTTGTTTTTCCGGGCCTCGATCGATCTGGCATGGAGATACTTGACTGTTTTTCCATCATGACAATTCATTACCAATTCTTGGTGGCGCACTGGTTAGCACGTCCGCCTCACAGTTAGGAGAGTGCCAGTTCGATTCCACCTCCGACCCTCCCTGTGTGGAGTTTGCATGTTCTCCCTATGTCCATGTGGGTTTTCTCCGGGCACTCCGCTTTCCTCCCACATCCCAAAAACATGCTTGGTAGGCCAATTGAGCATTCTAAATTGCGGATGGTTGTTCGTCTCTGTGTGCCCTGCGATTGGCTGGCAACCGGTTCAGGGTGTCGCCCGCCTACTGTCCGATGACTGCTGGGATAGGCTCCAACATGCCTGCAACCCCCGTGGGGACAAGCGGTATAGAAAATGGATGGATGGATGATGGATGGACATTTCATTTTTTTTCATTCATCTCCTCTCCAAGCTGGGCCACAGGTATGGATATCTTGGGCTTCCCAGATGTCAAGATCCCCCTCATGTCTGAGCTGGTGTAGTCCAAAGGAAACGATGAACCAATACGTTTGGCACCAGCACGGATGCAGGAGTTGCCGGGAGGCGACGAGGTGCGCCGTCCAACCGCCTTAGGTACTCCACTCCTTGCTAGTACTAATTTGTGGGCGCAACTCCTACTAGTAGGTTTGTATCGGGATTTCTCCCTAACCTTATGACCTCCCGGTCTTAACCCACAAGGCAGTGGAGGCAAAAGTAGGTTTAGGCACCTACTACTCGCCTGATGGCTTCTTCAAAGAGCATTGGAGGTATTTTATAGAAACAGGTGATCCACCATTCTGTCCCAACTCGCTCTCCAAAACCATCAAGTTGGATGCAGTTTAACGACATACCCAGGTCACAATACATATTGTAGGTAACGTATAAAACGTAGGTAAAAATGGTGACTAAACTTAAATTGTACATTTAATTGTTAGAATATTTTACAATTTAATACTTACCTAAAAATGCTTTTTTTCGGCACAGGAATTTTAGTTTTCCGCTGTTTTGGTCAATTGTGACGTGAACTGTGGTTAAAATGCTTCAGCTGATGGGCTCTACAGCGTGTCCTGGGTCGTCCCCGGGGCCTCCTTCTGGTGGGACATACCCAGAACATCTCACCAGGGAGGCATCAAGACGGCATCCTCATCAGATGCCCGAGCCAGGTCATCCGGCTCCTCTCAACGCGGAGGAGCAGCGGCTCAACTCCGAGTCATTCCTGGAGGACAGAGCTTCTCACCTTATCTCTAAGGGAAAGCCTGGACAGGCTGCGGAGGAAACTCATTTCGTCTGCTTATATCCGGGATCTTGTTCTTTCGGTCACAACCTATAGCTCGTGACCATAGGTGAGGGTAAGAATGTAGATTGACCGGTAAATCGAGAGCTTTACCTTTCGGCTCAGCTCCTTCTTCACCACGACAAACCAATACAGAGTCCGCATCTGCTCCATCCTGCCCTCACTTGTGAACAAGACCCCAAGATACTGGAACTCCTCTACTTGGGGTAAGGTCTTATCCCCGACCCATTTCTAACTAAGGATCATGGTCTCAGATTTGGTGGTGCTGATTTTAATCACAACAGCTTCACAACCAGCTGTGAACTGCTCCAGTAAGAGCTGGAGATCACAGCTTGAATAAGCCAACAGCATCACATCATCAGCATTAAGCAGGAATGCAATACTGAGGTCACCAAACCGAACACCCTCAACACCTCGGCTGCACCTAGAAATTCTGTCCATAGAAGTTATGAACAGGATCAGTGACAAAGGGCAGCCTTGCAGATCTCCTCTCACTGAAACCGAATCTAACTTACTGTCAGTAATGCGGATCTGGCATCGGTGATACAGGGGCCGAATAGACATGATTAATGGGTTCGGTACTTCTGAAGCACCCCCTACAGAAGTCCCCAAGAGACACGGTCAAACTCCTCCAAATCTACAAAGCACTGGTTGGGTGCACTACCATGCACCTTCGCTGAACCACTGCTCCACGGCCGGCACAAAAACCACACAAGAACAATCTGAGATTCGACCTCCCAACCGATCCTCCTCTCCAGCACCCCCAAATAGACCTTACCAGGGAGGCTCAGGAGTGTGATTCTGGAGTTGGAATACACACTACGGTCCCCCTTCTTAAAAAGTCATGCCAATCAAGAGGCACTGCTGTTTGTTGCATTGATACAAACAATAGTCATAACCCACATTCCCCACCCAAAAGCAGAGGGAAGTTACCCTCTCGTCCACTGGGGGTAACCCCACTGTACATGCGCCAAGCCGGGGGGGCAATAAGTATGTCCACACCTTCTCTGCGCCTCTCACCGTGGGGACTGGTACCAGAACCCAAGCTGTGTGTGAAGGTGAGTCCGACTTTATCTTGTCTGAACTTATCTGGCTCGCACACCAGCTCGGGTTCCTTCCCTGTTAGAGAAGTGACATTCCATGTTTCTAAAGCTAGCTTCTGAAGCCGGGGATCCCGCCTTTGGCTGCCGCCCAGCTCACGATACACCCGACCCCTTTTGCCCCTTTCACAGGTGGTGAACCCATGGGGAGGGGGCCCCATGTTGCCTTTTCGGATTGTACCCAGCTGGGCCTGTGGGTGAAGGCTCGGCCACCAGACGCTCGCCTTCAAGCCTCACCTCTAGGCCTGGCTCCAGAGGGGGCCCCCAGTGATCAACGTCCAGGCAAGGGAAAACGCAATCCACTTTTCTTATTCATCACAAGGGGCTGATTGAGCCGCGCTTTGTCTGGTCTAGGGCTGCTCGATTATGGATAAAAATCATAATCACGATTATTTTGTTCAATATTGAAATCACAATTATTTACACGATTGTGTTTTTGAAATCCATTCACACTAGTATCTAGGTGCTATCACTGTGCAATCTTAAATACAAGAGAAAATTGCTTGAATTGTCTTTTTCTTTAATGAAGTCAAACAAAAATATGACTGTGGTCCAGAATGTGAAAACACAAACAACGTGCTGTAGGTGGCATACTAAGGTTGTAAACAAAGCATATACAAATTAATTATTGAATGTATGAATGAATGAATGAATCTTTATTTCGAACATGATTTAAAGAATAAAAAACAATAAAAAACATACAACAAAACAAACAACAAACAATATACATCACTGTTCAAAAAGGAGTAGGAAGAAGCCTAAGCTTATTATGTCCTACCCCTATCCATCACTTAGTTCCAAGTGAGTACATTAAACTACAAAAAAACAAGAGAAAAACAACAAAATCAGTTTATAATCCAGAAGATTAACAGTAGTCACCTTCATTTTCCTCTTTTTGGTGATTAGCAAATATCATTCCTTTCCACATTTTTATAAATAGAACTATATTTCTGCTTTCCTTCATTTTATCTTCTAGCCCATTCCACACAGTTACTCCATAGGATGATATGCACCTGCTCCTGAGATTGGTGCGAGCATACCCATTATCAAAGTTGCCTTTTCTTCTCAAATTATATCCCTTATCTTTTTCAATAAATGATTTTTGAATGTTCCCTGGGAGTTTTTGAGTTTTTGCTCGATGCATTATCTGCTGAAGACCTTCTACACTGCCATCATCCAGTCTGTCCTCTCCACCTCCATGACTGTCTGGTTTGGATCGGCCTCCAAACAAGACAAGCACAGACTGCAACAGACAATCAGGACTGCAGAAAATATAATTGGAATCAACCTCCCATCTAACCAAGACTTGTACCTGTCCAGGACCAGGAAACGTGCAAGTAACATCTCTACAGACCCTTCTCACCCAGGTTGCAGTCTGTTTGAACTACTCCCCTCCGGACGGCGTTATAGAGCTCTGTACGCCAAAACCAGCAGACACAGAGACAGCTTCTTCCCCCAGGCTGTTGCTCTGATGAACTCACACCACTCTTAGAGTCTCAGAGTCATTGCTGTGCAATAACATCCTGCTCTCCACACCTTTTTTGAATTGTCTACACTGTTTGTACTATGGCGGCTCGGTGGAGCACTGGGTAGCACGTCCGCCTCACAGTTAGGAGGGTGCGGGTTCGATTCCACCTCTGGCCCTCCCTGTGTGGAGTTTGCATGTTCTCCCCGGGCCCGCGTGGGTTTTCTCCGGGCACTCCGGTTTCCTCCCACATCCCAAAAACATGCTTGGTAGGCCGATTGACGACTCCAAATTGTCCCTAGGTGTGAGTGCGAGTGCAAATGGTTGTTTGTCTCTGTGTGCCCTGCGATTGGCTGGCAACCGGTTCAGGGTGTCCCCCGCCTACTGCCCGATGACGGCTGGGATAGGCTCCAGCACACCCGCGACCCCCGTGGGGACGAAGCGGTTCAGAAAATGGATGGATGTTTGTACTATGTGTCCTCTCTGCATCCATTGCAGCCTGGTCATCCTGGAAGAGGGACCCTCCCATCTGGGGTCTCTTCTCAAGGTTTCTCATTTCCCCTAGCTGGAGTTTTGAGTTTTTCCTTGCCCTCCTGGGAGTTTAAGATCATGGGATGTTGAACAGAGGCTGTGATGTACCGAAGTTTGGCACGCTCAAACATGGCGAATAAAAACTCTTGAATCTTGAATTATCTGTGCCAGTCTAAATTTGAATAAGTCCATTAGCTTTAAAGCGTTTGATTTTAAAAACAAATTATTTGTATGATCTCGAAATCCAACCTTGTGTACAATTCTCATAGCTTTTTTCTGTAGTATAATTAATGGTTTTAAAGTGCTTATGTATGCATTTCCCCATATCTCCACACAGTAAGTCAAATATGGTAAGACAAGACAACAATTCAGAGTGTACAACATTCTCTGCTCCAGAATATGTTTTGCACTGCACAGTACTGCAATACTCCTTGCTACTTTGGTTCTAACGTATCTTATATGAGGTTTCCAACAGAATTTATTATCTAATATTACTCCTAAAAATCTATTGTGACTTGAACCCGTGTATCTATTTTACGGTTTCCAAATACCATCAGTTTGGTTTTGTCTACATTCAGTGATAATTTATGAATATCAAACCATATTTTTAGTTTGGACAATGCAGTCGTAATAGTCTCCAATAGTTTCTTTAAGTTATTACCAGAACAGAAGATGTTGGTGTCGTCCGCAAAAATAATATATTCAAAGATAGTTGACACCTTACAAATATCATTTATGTACAAAATAAATAATATGGGCCCCAAAACTGACCCCTGTGGGACTCCACAGGTAATGTCTAGGCATGATGATATATGATTACCCATCTTAACAAACTTTTGTCTATTATCGTAATTTTCGGACTATAAGTCGCTCCGGAGTACAAGTCGCATCAGCCATAAAATGCCCAAAAATGTGAAAAAAAACATATATAAGTCGCTCCGGAGTATAAGTCGCATTTTGGGGGGCAATTTATTCGACAAAATCCAACACCAAGAACAGTCATGAACGAGCAACAACAGGTTAAACGATAGGTATGCTAATGTGACATAAACACAAACGAAGAGCTGAGAACGGGCCTGACGTAACAATCAATCGATCGTCCTTTGTCAACAATGGGTGCGCGCAGCTGACGGCGCTTGCACTTCAAAATATTCCACAGGCCCATATAACGATATATAAATTAGATATCAAATAACTATTATATAAGCAATAGTATTATCAAACCATCTGTGCACTCAAAATCATTAAATCCATCGATCAAATTCCTCGTCCTTCGTCAACAACGCCGCGCGTGCGCCCTGACGTCAGCCTCGTCGTTATTCCACAGATCTACTATATAACTATATTGTAGTGTTAACAAAGTTCAAGGAAAGACGTGGGTTTGGTAAACGGCTCTTTATTTAACAAAACAAACTTCCAGGCGTGTGGCGGCGTGGACTTCCAGCCACGGAAGTGGAAGAGAGCTCCATAGAATAGGACCGGGCGTGCGTAAAAGCCATGACCGAGCCCTATCCACCGTCCCCGGACAGCCACCCGGCCGAGCGCCGGCCCTCGACTTCCATCCACGGAGGTGAAAGACAGCTGGGTAGAGTAGGACCGGGCGTGCGTAAAAGCATTGTCCGAGCCCCATCCACCGTCCCTGGACAGCCACCCGGCCGAGCGCCGACCCCCGACTTCAATCCACGGAAGTGAAAGAGAGCTCCGTAGAGTAAGACCGGGAGTGGGTAAAAGCCATAATAGTTAATAGTGGGGCCCTTCGTCATCTTCGTCATCCCGTGATCAATCTTTGTCCTTTATGTAAACAACCGCCACGCCGCGTCGCGCTCCTGACGTCACTTGAAATTCAAATTACAGTAATCCCTTGCTACATCGCGGTTCGTTTATCGCGGTTTCACTTTCTTTTTTTTTTTGGGAACATTTTTGAAATTTTTTGGAAAAAAACACATATAAGTCGCTCCTTATTATAAGTCGCCCCCCCACCCAAACTATGAAAAAAAACGCGACTTATAGTCCGAAAATTACGGTAGTAATGTAACTTTTTAACCAGCTCAATGCTACACCTCTCATCCCATATCTTTCCATTGTATACAATAATATGTTATGGTCAATGGTATCAAAAGCTTTTTTCAAATCGATAAATACTCCGACCGCATATTCCTTATTGTCAATACAGTTAGTTATTTCTTCCGTCAAATCCATTAGTGCCATAGTTGTTGATCTATTTGTTCTAAATCCATATTGGCTGTCAGCAAGTTGTGTATCTCAGTGAAGCTATGCAGTCTCACAATGAAAAGCTTCTCCAAGATTTTAGAGAATTGACATAATAGAGAAACAGGCCTATAATTTGTAAAGAGATGTTTATCTCCTGTTTTATACAGTGGGATAACCTTAGCCGTTTTCATTTTGCTTGGGAAGGTACCTGTTCCAAATCCTCTCGCCTTGTTTACAGTGTGTTCAGCTGGGTTTTATTTTGAAATCTAGGAAGAGAAAATCTGGCATCCTTGAATGAAAGTAAACTGCCATTTAAAATGGAGCAAAAATTTGTTACAGTTCACGATCGTCCAAATATAAACCAGTGACATGGTCTTTCGCCTTCAGGCACTGCCTGTTGAATATGTCCTGGATTTCCACTCTCCACACACGCAGGGGCAGGGGCGTAGCGGTCGAGTTGCGCATGCACGTCTCAGAACAGAAACACGAAATACCGTATTGGCCCGAATATAAGACGACCCTGATTATAAGACAACCCCGTCTTTTTCAAGACTCAAGTTTGAAAAAATACTTTTTGAACACCAAATTTAATTTTTATACAGAAGATAATTACAGTACATCTGAAACAAATGATTATAACAATATATTCGAGAGAAAATGGATGTTATTTTGCCTCATTCAAATCATGCAAAAACTGTCTATCACATCTTAATATCTGAACATTTAAATATGTAAAATAAAGTGCAATCACATTTGTAAATGAATGGCTTCTGGTTTTTGAAATGTAAATAAACCAATCTACTGTGATAAAACCAGCTCAGTGGCCTAGTGGTAGAGTGTCCGCCCTGAGACTGGAAGGTTGTGGGTTCAAACCCCGGCCGGGTCATACCAAAGACTATAAAAATGGGACCCATTGCCTCCCTGCTTGGCACTCAGCATTAAGGGTTGGAATTGGGGGGTTAGATCGCCAAATGATTCCCGAGCGCGGCACCACTGCTGCTCACTGCTCCCCTCTCCCCCAGGGGATGGATCAAAATCACACGGGGATGGGTTAAATGCAGAGGACAAATTTCACCACACCCAGATGTGTGTGTGACGATCATTGGGACTTTAACTTTTAACTTTAACTTTAAAACAACAAAATTGCTATAACTGCATTAACCATCATAGTGAAGTCTAACTGTAACTGTCATCTTGAAACAAATCTGAATAATGAAAAACATTGCAATAAAATAATACAAACTGGTGTAAACTTGAGAGTAGCTGAGATCTGTCGTGTCAGAACATTACTCCTCACAAACATCCTCTGCCTCGCTGTGCTTAGTGTCACTGTTTTCACTCCCATCCTCTGGCTCCGCTGGCTCCTCCCATAGCACGTCATCCTCACTGCCGTCCAGGGCTTTTTGATATGCAACATTTTTTTTTGGGGAAACTGCATCCCATGCGTGGGGAGGATCCACTCACAGAGCAAACGTACTGGAGGCTTCTGAATCTTTCCCATCGGTGTGAGTGCGTGATCACCAGACAGGAGTCATTCTGTGTATTTCTTTTGCAGATTGTCTTTGAATGGTTTGTTGACCCCAACATCCAACACCTGCAACTGACTTGTCATTCCCCCCGGAATAATCACTAAGTCGCCGTTCATCGCCTTCACTTGTTTTTTGACTGGATCAGACAAGTGTCCACAAAATGCATCTAAAATCAGCATGTTCCTCTTTTTTCTGAGTCCCCCACGCTGTCTGCCCCACACAACCTTGAGCCAGTCCACTACAAGCTCGGTCTCCATCCAGCCCTTTTCCTGGGCATGTACAATAATGCCAGCTGGCATCGCCTTCTTAGGTACTGTATTACGTTTTAAAACCACATACGGAGGGAGTTTGGTTCCGTCTGCGAGGCAGGCTAACATGACGGTAACGCGGCTCTTCTCATTTCCAGTGGATTTTATAATAACAGATTTCTCACCTTTCTTGTGTACAGTGACAGGTGTTGGCATGTCAAAAAACACAGGTGTCTGATCAGCATTGCCAATCTGATCCAGTGGGAAAGAGTGCTGATCACATAGCACTGAAATGACAACAGATTCTCTCCAAAGTCAGAGGGCAGGCGCTGGGCTAGACTTGTTCTGCGTCGCAGCGTTAGTCCGTTACGCCGCATCATTAGTCCGTTACGCCGCATCATTAGTCCATTACGCCGCATCATTCTTTTACACCAGACAAGGCTTGCTTTGAAGTCAGCGGCGGGTATGATTAGCTCTTTGTCTATTTCCACGGCCTTGAGCTGAATGACAGCTCTGCTGATGGGCATCCTGTCCTTTCGTTTCTTATCCACGTCTTGAAAGAGGCCGCTTTGAGGAGCACAGAAAGCTTTTCTCTGATTGTGAGTATTTTTTAGGCGATCTTTTTGAGCTCTCCATCTCCGTACATTACACTTAGTGACATCATATTTCACTGCCGCTTTGCAATTGTTTGAAGACTCTGCCTCATTTATCACCATCATCTTGAAGTTTGCATCATAACTTCTCCTCAGCTGCCGGTTAACCTAGCCGATCTTCGACCCACTTTTCTCCAGATTGTCGCTATGTTTCTCCATTTTCTGTTATCACTTCTCTTATTTTCTTCTCTTTTCTTTCTTACCGATATTTTTTATTTTTCTTCTCCGTGCTACTGCTATTTTTATTTTTATTTTTCGTGACAGGGGTTCGCTTTGGTCTGGGGAGTTAAGTTCAGCATTCGCTTTAAAGATTCTGGCGCCATCTAGCGTTGTGAATGGGTATAATGTCTAGACCCCAAATGTAAGACGACCCCCACTTTTTCAGTCTTATTTCAATGCAAAAAACACCGTTGTATATTCGGGCCAATAGGGTAATCGTTTTTCCTCGATTTCTATATGAATTTTGAGATCGTCTGCAGTCAAAATTGTAATCATGATTAAAATTCAATTAATTATGCAGCCCTAGTCTAGTCCCTCACCTAAAACCTGTTTGTTATGGATGACCCTGCCAAGGGATTAACACTCCTGACAAGTTAGCTCCTGGGACATGCAAACCGATTCACCACAGTAAGGTGACGACTTTCAGAAGGGCAAGAAGACTGTTATTGAATAGTCACTATATCCGTACCTGTGGCCCAGCTTGGAGAGGAGATAGGCACTTATTTGCCTAATGAAATGTCCATCCATCCATCCATCCATCCATCCATCCATCCATCCATCCATCCATCCATCCATACATCCATCCATCCATCCATCCATCCATCCATCCATCCATCCATCCATCCATCCATCCATCCATCCATCCATTCATTTTCTATACTGCTTGTCCCCACGGGGGTCGCGGGCATGCTGGAGCCTGTCCCAACAGTCATCAAGCAGCAGGCAGGGGACAACCTGGACTGGTTGCCAGCCAATCGCAGGGCACACAGACACGAACAGCCATCCGCACTCAGACCGAGGGGCAGTTTGGAGTGCTCAATTGGCCTACCAACTATGTTTTTGGGATGTGGGAGGAAACCGGAGTGCCCGGAGAAAACCCACGCGGGCACGGGGAGAACATGCAAACTCCACACAGGGAGGGCCGAAGGTGGAATCGAACCCTCACCCTCCTAACTGTGAAGCGGACCTGCTAACCAGTGCTCTAGCGAGCTGCCCATTAGTCAATATTGTCATAAAAAATGTTTTCTTTCATAAATAACATTTCGGACGTATACATCATTATTATAAAAAGAATACTTGTGAAAAGAAACAACAAAATGACGCAGGGCAAGGATTGTATTTTCCTGTTTTTATTTCAAATGAAAAATTTCTCCATAATAGAAGGCGATTTACCGTATTTTTCGGACTAAAAGTCGCTCCGGAATATAGGTCGCATTAGCCATAAGATTCTCAATAACGTGAAAAAAAAACATATATAAGTCGCTCCGGAGTATAAGTCGCATTTTGGGGGAAATTTATTCGACAAAATCCAACACCAAGAACAGACATGAACAAGCAACAACAGGTTAAACAATAGGTATCCTAACGTGACATAAACACAAACGAAGAGCTGAGAACAGGCCTGATGTAACATTCAGAGTTATTCAAATAACTATTACATAAATAACACGTTTATAAAACCATCTGTGTCACTCCAATTCATTAAATCCATCGATCGTCCTTTGTGTCAACAATGGGTGGGCGCCGCTGACGGCGCTTGCGCTTCAAAATATTCCACAGGCCCATATAACGATATATAAATTATATATCAAATAACTATTATATAAGCAATAATATTATCAAACCATCTGTGTCAACTCAGCTGACTATCCAACTCCTCCCCCACCGTCTGTTGTCTTCCGGGTTAGAGCACGCTGGCGTCAGATTTGTTGACTGCCGCTTCTGTCCCGGACCGTGTCCGTTACTTGTTTTTCGTTTTCCCGTTTTCAGTGCACCCGTCTCTTCTTTTATTTTTCTCGTGTTGTCTTCCGTCCACCTCGCATCCCCGCAGCTCCGCTCTCACCTATCTGTTTCCTCTCCCTTGGACTACCAACTACGTTAGCCAGCTAGCCAACAGCCAACTGGCCAAAACCACCACCGGACCCTCCTGCCTCCCGACTCGGAGCCTGTGGCCGCCTGCTGTGGACTCGACGGCAGCTCTGGCCCGGCTCTCTGGCCTTCCGTCCGGCTTCCTTGGGGGACGGGCTCCACTCCCTGCGGGCTCGCCAACTGTGGCTCTGCTGTGTGCCGCCGTGGTGCGTTGGGGCCTGCCGTTCGAGCGGGTGCAGTCGAGGTCGACCGGCATCACCACCTGGTCCACTGCTGCTTCCACACGAGGCTGGGATCCTTCGCCGTCGCCGCTACATCTGACCGGCATTTCCCCGATGGCTCACCCATCTCCTCTTTTTGGACTACCAACCCCCCGTCACCCCCACCTCCCGTACTGGCAACCTCAACAACCTCCGCTCCCGCCCCTCCTGCTCCTCCATCCATCTCCTTCCCACTGCTGACCGATGTCTTGTTAACTATAACCTACTGTCTCTCTCCCCCCCCCCCTCCACTCTTTTTTATTCCATGTAAAGCGTCTTTGGGTTATTGAAAAGCGCTATATAAATTGAATGAATTATTATTATTATTATTACTCCAAATCATTAAATCATCGATCAAATTCCTCATCCTTTGTCAACAACGCCACGCGTGCGCCCTGACATCAGCCTCGTCGTTATTCCACAGATCTAGTATATAACTATATTGTAGCGTTAACAAAGTATAAGGAAAGACGTGGGTTTGGTAAACGGCTCCAAATCATTAAATCCTTCAAACTCTTCGTCCTCCTTGTCACTTACAAACAAAGCTGCTAATGATTCCGGTAGTGCGTGGGGCCCTTCGTCATCTTCGTCATCCCGTGATCGAATCTTTGTCCTTTATGCAAACAACCGCGCGCCGCGCTGCTGACGTCACTTGAAATTAAAATTACAGTAATCCTTTGCTACATCGCGGTTCGTTTATCGCGGTTTCACTTTTTTCCATCTGTGGTCCCTTCTCAAGGTTTCTCATTTTCCCCGGGCAGGGGTTTTGAGTTTTTCCTTGCCCTTTTGGGAGCTTAAGATCAGGGGATGCTTTGAGAATAATTGTCAATTTTTGTCTATGTGAAGCCCTTTGAGACTGCTTGTGATTTAGGGCTATACAAATAAACTTGACTTGACTTGACTTGACTTGACTTTTTTATTTTTTTTTTATTTTGAAAATGTATGAAAAAATTCACATATAAGTCGCTCCTCAGTATAAGTCGCCCCCCCACCCAAACTATGAAAAAAAACGCGGCTTATAGTCCGAAAAATACAGTAATTTGAAAAAGTAATGAAATGTGAATAAAAACTCATGCAGAATTATGTAAATAATATATTTAAAGATGTTAAACACTGAATAGGGTAAAATTGACCTGAAAGACAAGACGAAGGTTCTACAATGGTTTAAATTTATCAACATTCAATTGACTGGATTGTTTGATTATGTTTTTTTCACAGGGATGTGACCAGAATGTCGATAAAGTTTGCAGTGGTTACAATAACAATATTCTTCAATTGGAGAACTTGTCCCTGTGTGTGGCTGCTATCAAGAAGCTAGTAGAATACATCAACTTCAACTTCATTGAGGATCACTCAGTTTCACCAGCTAACCTGTCATCCTACAACGAAGGATCAGATGTTGAAGTTCATGCTATTTCTATCAGGAAAAATGAAAACGATCCACCTGATTTTGGACTTAGCTTTGGAAATATTCCAATTTTTGGGGATCCTGATGGAAGAAAAAAGGGAGGGCCAAGGAAGAGAAGAGATCAGATCCCCATCATGCACGTGGGCTGCATCTGGGTAACAGAAGTGAGAAAAGGAAGCCCAACAGCCTGCTCTGGCAGAATCAAACTGAGAGATGAATTGCTGTCACTGAATGGACAGCTCATGGTGGGAGTGGATGTTAATGGAGCCAGGTAGGTCTACAGAAGAAATTATTACCAGTCAACCACATTTTGTGTGAAGATTGCAAAGATTAAATACTTACTAATACAATGGTAACTCTACTTATGAACTTAATTGGTTCCGCGATTGGGTTTGTAAGTAGAAATGTTTGTAAGTAGAAGTAACGTTTCTCATAGGTATCAATGTAAAAGCAAATTATGCGTGTTAAACTATCCCAAAAGTCACTTTTTTTGCCCTATTACTCTGTGTAAAAGACACAGAAAACCAAAACAACAGTTTTGATTTAGCTTTTTCAAACCTTCATAACAACAAATAAATGTCACTTTTTTCTTGACCTCCTAACTTTGCTTGGGGAGAGGGGAACCTGTTTTAACTTTCTACACTTGCTAAAAATACCCCTGAGAAGACAAAAGAAAATCAGGCTAATACATTTTTGTATCCTTCTATGTACTCCCTGTAATGTGCTCACATAGGTACATTACATTTTGGTTGGATTATTGAGTTTTCCGACCAGGTGAGTGGTCATTGAATGCGCCTCGCGCGGAACGCTAGTGAGAACTTAAAAAAAGAAAAGAAAAGAAAAGGAGCCGAGCTTCTAAAGATGAAATTGACAAACACAAAAGTGTGTTCCTCATGTTTTTATTGAAAACAAGCTGGTACTGGCTGCACGGCAACAGCTTCCACCTTTCACTCAATCTGCGTGCGTTTTCCTGCGACAGGGGATACTGATTTTCACAGTGGTACCAACTTTGGCACAACACCTGCCATACTCCCTTGCGAGCTCGACGATACACATGCTTTCGCCATGCTCCTTTATGATTTCGAGTTTCATATAGATCGTCGTAAGAGACATACTCGGCTACACTACTTGTTTTTTACACTCCTAACGTGCCAAGACAAACAGGGATTGGCAGAGCAAAGGAGACAAGGAGGGGGTGGGGGGGCTTGGGTGTTCGGAAGTCAAAAATTGGTTCGTAAGTAGATGCAAAAAAATCGCGAGGCTCTGGTTTGTATCTCAAAAAGTTTGTAAGTTCATATAGGCGTTCATAAGTAGAGGTACCACTGTAAATCAAATTGTCTACTACTAGTATAACTAGGGCTTTACCTTGGTGTAATAGCTTTCATTGCGTAACTGCAGAGGTTCTTTGTGCACAGAATATCTGAGTTGTGATATGCCATAGATTTTTTCTCAGTCTTTTGAACAGCTTATATTATGCATAAATTGACTTCTATTCTGTGCATTCTTCCACTGTATCAAATCCTGGTTCAGATTCAACCCCCTAACATTTAAAATTATAATTATTAGAGGACATTCACATCACATTCTCAACTTTGACAGTATGATTGATGATGATCAAATCAAATGTCCTATTGTTGTTGTTATTGTTATTTATTACACCAATCGACTAAAGCTGCAGAGAAGGCTAAAGTTCTTGTTGTTTCACCACTGGCACTGGTGACATTGTCCAATGTTAGAGTGCCTGCTGTGAAAAGCTATGTACAGTGTATTTAACCTCATTTAACCTTTCCCTATATTTGAATGTTTATTTCCAGTTACCTGGCAGATCAATGCTGGAATGGAGGATATATTTACCTTGTCCTGCTGCGGCGAGTCAAGCGAAAAGCTCCTCTTCCCCCCTGTGGTGTTGATGACAGTCTTAGTACTCCCATCAGTAATGACTCTTGTGATGACCAGCCACAGTGCATAACTTCCTCCGACTCCATTGGCAGTCCAGTAACGTGCAAACGTACGCGCAAACTTGGTGTCACGTCAAGGTCGCGCTGCAAAAGAGAGAACAAAGATGACACTGACTCAGAATTTCAGCGTTATAGCAACTTCAGCTTGTCTCACTTCGTCGATAAAGAAGTCAGCCCCTCAAATGAAAAAACAAGGCATATATTCGCCACACATTTGCCAACAGAGGAAAGTGATTGCACCTTTCCTCATTTCAAAGTTCCCCATCATCATTGCAGAGGCACTGCTACGCTGCCTATAAGGAGTCACAGTCAACTGTTGGAGAGCGAAAGGAATTATTTTTCCAGTCGTCTTTATAACCAGGTAATTAAGGCATCTTTAGATCTGTAACGGATGATTGTGTGTCATTTTCAGGTCCATATATTTCTCATTTTCTTGTCAGTAGCATTATTTTTATGTGATGCTCCTGCTTTTGCCCATATGTCATCTCAGTTTATTTAACAAATTATTGGTCCCTTGCAGTGATCACTAAGTTTCTACTGCTTTGATATTAGAGCGGATCTAACACATCATCTTTAGTTATCTCATCTTCGAACTAAGATTCTTCAAAATGTGTTATTTCGTATTATTAATTATGACCATTTGAAAGCCATCCATCATCCAACCACCGACACCTACCGACACACACAACCCATCTAGCCACCCACCCACCCAGGCACCCATCCATCCATCCATCCATCCATCCATCCATCCATCCATCCATCCATCCATCCATCCATCCATCCATCCATCCATCCATCCATCCATCCATCCATCCATCCATCCATCCATCCATCCACCCACCCCATCCATCCATCCATCCATCCATCCATCCATCCATCCATCCATCCATCCATCCATCCATCCATCCATCCATCCATCCATCGGATTTTTCGCGGGAGGTTCTGGAATGCATCTCCCGCAAGAGAGCACTGTACTGCCAAAAAATTTACGCAACCACCATCAAAACCTTACATGTATGACAGTTTAATGTCATGTTAAGATATAGATTTTTTTTTTGACGTTTTAAAATTAGGTATGCTACATCATATTTATGACATATATTGTCTCGTTTATCTCAAATTGTAATCACAGACATCTTCAACAATGTCAATTTAGCATCAAAAATGACAATTTATATGTCAAGTTGTCATGACAAAGACATGAAACTATGTCAACTTTGCATCAAAAGTGACATAATTTACAGACTGACACTTAATGACATCTGTCATAAGGATTTATTAATGTTCATAACCAATGTTCCCTCTAAGCTGCGCGCGTGCGCAATCGCGCACTGCCCGCACATTCTCAGCGCACAAGAAAATCTATCCAGCGCATAAACAACATCCCACATTCCCCCCCCCCCCCCGAAGCGAAGCGAACACGCAGCGTTTGACGTCCCATTACCAACCCCCCACCCCCCCGGCAAAGAGCGAGCCGCGGGTTGGCCACCTGATGTTGCTCACAGTAGTCCTCAGTTTGCTCAGGGAGCTTGTGTGTATGCCCAGATACATGAAAAATTAAAGGGAACATTGTTCATAACAGGTGTCATTTCATGAATATGAAAGTCTTATGACAGTGTTATGAACAAAATTCAAATAAAGTGTTACCCAAGTGTCTTTCCAATATTACTGTCGGCATAGGTCAGTTATTACTTTTAAGTTACTATTTTACATTGGTAATTAATTGATAAATTTTTTAATGACAATGTATCATGAATTTCGGATAGCGTGCGTGTGACTCAATTAAAAGGTATTGTGTTGTATTGATATACTGCCAGTTTATTGGTAACAACTGAAGCTGATATATTTCAAGGTAGAAAACGTTCCTAAATGAATGACTGTGTTGGCAACAGTAAGTGGTCGCAAGAGCTATTTTTCTACCGCTCAAATACAGTCACACACAAATCACATCCAAAATGTTTATTTTATCCCAGCACGTCTGGAATATTATAAGCGGTGAATCCGGCGATTAGTTCTGAAGGGAAGAAAATAATGAGCCTTTACATGAGTTAGCATATGAGCATGGAACTGGACCACAGTTTGGGAGAACTAGCCATGTAGACTATATACTACATGCAGACTACATACAGTATGTGCCAAATGCATAAAGTTTTGTTCTGTATAGACTGCATACATGATTGACGGTTAAATCTCACAGTCGCCAAGACAACATCCTGAGGAGGACGCTTACTAAACACCCCATGCTGCTGTGTCTAGATACACATTTAAAATGCAAATGAATGGTCGACCTATTTTACATTGTCGAGTGTGCTTTCTTCTCATAATTTATTTATAATTGAGCTATATTTGTAATTTGAATGCCTCAAGGGACAATTTAACAGTAAGAAGACCATACACACGTTGTCATGTCAGAAGAAATGTCAGTAATTGATTGATTGATTGATTGATTGATTGATTGATTGATTGATTGATTGATTGAACCCGGGATGGGGAAATTCGGGCCCTAGCAGTATTCATACCACAGAGCGGTTATATAAAAGACACACAGGTGGCATGAGCGCAACTCAATAGGCTCTTATAAGGCTGCCACACAACAACGCCACAAAGAAAGCCAGTAAGTGCGAAAGTTAAAAGCCATCAAAGCAAAGCAACAAGACAAAGGAAAAAAAAGTAACAGCGGCCAACCAGCCCCCCCGCCCACACACAACACCAAAGAACACCCCAAAACACAAAAACAGGTGTAAGGGCAGCCAAGTTCAACGGCGCCCAATGGACCGTGGTCGTGAATCGGTAAAACATCACAAAACAGGCAAACATGTGAGCAGCGTCCTGGGCACCCAGTCGGGGCACGTGCAGATGGTTATCATGGGGCTGGCACGGCGGAGGTTGTTGGTTCCGACGAGCACGAGGGAGCGGACTCCCCACAGGGGTCGCGGCTGTGAGGCCAAGGCGTGGGACCCGGTCAGCACCGGCCGGATGAGCAGAAAGCCGTCGTAGAGTCACGCCGGTCCCAACCGATGTGCGCAGCCATCCCGGACCCAGGGAAAAAAAAAAATCCGATCCGAAGCGATCTGCAGACGCCGAGGTGCGGTAGAAGGCACCAGGATCGACGAATGGACAAATGGAAAGAAAGAAAAAGGAGAAAAGAAGGAAATAAAGAGGAAAAGAGAGAACACTGCTGGGAGGCTGCCACTCACAGTGGCGCCAGTGGCGCCATACCAAAAAAATGAATAAATGAAATAAAATTATCAAACAAATAGGAATAGCCAATAAGCATCTTTTTACTCTTCCAAGCACAGTACTGACTTAAAGGGCTATGAACATGATTTTTTCTTTAGCTTTTGGGTTCATAAGATATTCCACAAATGATTTATATAAAAAATCCTCTGGTATGAGTTAATATACCAGCTGTCTTTCTCTAACCCACATTTTACCACTACTTAGCTGGTTTCTCTACATTAGCAGTTGAATAGAAGTTGATTTAATTACCTCAATTCAGTATTACACAAAATATTGTCACGTTCCTGCGTCACCTGACTTCCAGCCAAGCCCTAATCAAGGAATTGCCAGCACCTGCTACAGCTCGTTAGGTCCCCTACTTAACCTCTCTGTATTCTGCCAGTGGTTGTCAGTTCGTCTACTTACCCTGCCCGTGACACCACTGCCTTTTTGTCCCCTGAACGATCTCTGTTGCCAACGGCTTCTGTAAACTGACTGACCACGCTTCTGATCGCCGCCTGTCTCGACAAACTGCCTGCCTCCGACTACGACTACGCGCTGTGCTCCGCTGCTCAGCCACGCCAGACCGCAAGCCCAGCGTTCCACTTCCCTTTCCCCCTTTTTCAGTAAAGGATCGTGTTGCACTTGGTCGCCCTGTCTCTGTTCCATGACAAATATTTGATTTCATGAAATAACTTCGCACTGATCTGGCCTCCATGGTTGAAAACTATTTTTGACTTCGTATCATAATGCATATGGTCATTTCCATTTATTTTAAACCAACTGTTAAAGCTCATTTAATTTGATGTATCTTGCACACCTTTATTGTTAAGTGATGTATTTTCATTTTTACAACATAAACATAGATCCGAATTTCTAGAGCTCGTGGCAGTATTTTTAACTTGTAGTGTTACATATCGCATTTTTTTCAGTGTTATCGTTAACTCAACTGTTAATCACATGGCCAACCAAACATGAACACTGGATTTTCATCCCTTACTGTATGCAGTGATTGGCGTAGACATGAGGCTCTATCATGGATTATAACTATAATGGAATTAGGAGGATTTCTGCCATCTGTCCTGTGTGATGTAATGCATCGCTACAATGAGGTAAATCCAACCCATGGTTCATTATTATAGTATAGTTTTTAAAGCTTCTTGTATATAGCTCATAATAAATTATTCCATCACCACCAATGGATCACAGTGTCAAAAATATTTTCGAGATCTAATATTTGTAGCTATGCTGTCAATGAGACCCACTCAATCCCAGGAAATTCTGACATTTTAAAACAAAGGGGGCATTCCTTGTCCATATTTTATCTACACTAGGATCTCCTGGCATGTTGAAATCACTGGAAGAGCTTTAATGTTCCTAAACAGACCATTTTTCTGATGTGCAAACTAAACCTGTAACCAATGGCGTAGGTTTGGTCTTAGCTTTGGTAGGGACATTACAATTTACTACCCCCCACCCCCAACCATAACGTGACTTAATGTGTACACAACCAGACACGTTCATACTCAGCAGAACAGTTCAAGAACACTTTTATTATTGCTTTTTATGCAGTTAAGACAAAAACATTAAAAATAAAAATAAATAACACATAAATAATATTTTGCACTATATAAAAAATAAAATGTCTATTATATTAATCTCTGTGTTTGTTGCATGTTTATGCCTTCTGTATTTATCAACTGGCAAAATTAAATCCTAATTTAACTGGCTGAGCTAAGCTAACGCAGTTTTTTTGTACATAGTGTATACGTAGGTCACGTTTTTTTTTTTTATCTTGATAATATGTTGTAATTGTGACTACCGGATGTGAGTGAACGCTGGCGCGACTTGCTGCCGCTGCTCTCCGGTCATTTTTTATGCTATTATATGTCTGTACGGCGACCTTGAGCCCCTTGAAAGGCGCCTTATACCGTAATTTTCGGACTATAAATCGCGTTTTTTTTCATAGTTTGGGTGGGGGGGCGATTTATAATAAGTAGCGACTTATATGTTTTTTTTCAAAAATTTTCAAAAACTTTCCAAAAAAAAAAAGTGAAACCGCGATAAACGAACCGCGATGTAGCAAGGGATTACTGTAATTTGAATTTCAAGTGACGTCAGGAGCGCGACGCGGGTTGCGCGGCGGTTGTTTACATAAAGGACAAAGATTGATCACGGGATGACGAAGATGACGAAGGGCCCCACGTACTACCGGCATCATTAGCGGTTTTGTTTCTAAGTGACACGGCGGACGAAGAGTTTGAAGGATTTAAGGATTTGGAGTGACACAGAAGGTTTGACAAACTATTATGGCTTTTACCCACGCCCGGTCCTACTCTACGGAGCTCTCTTT
This sequence comes from Syngnathus acus, assembly GCF_901709675.1. Lineage (NCBI taxonomy): Eukaryota > Metazoa > Chordata > Actinopteri > Syngnathiformes > Syngnathidae > Syngnathus > Syngnathus acus. The sequence goes on from NC_051094.1 coordinate 19,061,588, forward strand.
CACTTCCGTGGATTGAAGTCGGGGGTCGGCGCTCGGCCGGGTGGCTGTCCAGGGACGGTGGATGGGGCTCGGACAATGCTTTTACGCACGCCCGGTCCTACTCTACCAAGCTGTCTTTCACCTCCGTGGATGGAAGTCGAGGGCCGGCGCTCGGCCGGGTGGCTGTCCGGGGACGGTGGATGGGGCTCGGTCATGGCTTTTAAGATTAAAGATTAAAGTCCCAATGATCGTCACACACACACCTGGGTGTGGTGAAATTTGTCCTCTGCATTTAACCCATCCCCGTGTGATTTTAATCCATCCCCTGGGGGAGAGGGGAGCAGTGAGCAGCAGCGGTGCCGCGCTCGGGAATCAGTTGGTGATCTAACCCCCCAATTCCAACCCTTAATGCTGAGTGCCAAGCAGGGAGGCAATGGGTCCCATTTTTATAGTCTTTGGTATGACCCGGCCGGTATTACGCACGCCCGGTCCTATTCTATGGAGCTCTCTTCCACTTCCGTGGCTGGAAGTCCACGCCGCCACACGCCTGGAAGTTTGTTTTGTTAAATAAAGAGCCGTTTACCAAACCCACGTCTTTCCTTGATCTTTGTTAACACTACAATATAGTTATATAGTAGATCTGTGGAATAACGACGAGGCTGACGTCAGGGCGCACGCGCGGCGTTGTTGACGAAGGACGAGGAATTTGATCGATGGATTTAATGATTTAGAGTGCACAGATGGTTTGATAATACTATTGCTTATATAATAGTTATTTGATATCTAATTTATATATCGTTATATGGGCCTGTGGAATATTTTAAAGTGCAAGGGCCGTCAGCTGTGCGCACCCATTGTTGACAAAGGACGATCGATTGATTTAATGATTTGGAGTGACACAGATGGTTTGATAACATTATTGCTTATATAATAGTTATTTGATATATAATTTATATATCGTTATATGGGCCTGTGGAATATTTTGAAGTGCAAGCGCCATCAGCGGCGCGCACGCATTGTTGACAAAGGACCATCGATGGATTTAATGAATTGGAGTGACACAGATGGTTTTATTTACGTGTTATTTATGTAATGGTTTTTTGAATAACTCCTAATTTTACGTCAGGGCCGTTCTCAGCTCTTCGTTTGTGTTTATGTCACGTTAGCATACCTATCGTTTAGCCTGTTGTTGCTCGTTCATGACTGTTCTTGGTGTTGGATTTTGTCGAATAAATTGCCCCCCAAAATGCGACTTATACTCCGGAGCGACTTATATATGTTTTCTTTCCACATTTGTGGGCATTTTATGGCTGATGCGACTTGTACTCCGGAGCGACTTATAGTCCGAAAATTACGGTAAATAAAATGTATTATTATTGTTATTATTATTAAATATTTAAACATGGATGCTTCCACTTCTCAGTGGAAATTGCTTAATTTTGAGAAAACGAACAGCTTTAGCTTCCCTTTTATAACTTTTCCTGCGGCAAATGTACACTTCATTTTTATGGTAAGCATTCGGTTTGTGAATATTATGCTTCGTATTTCTTTCATTACCACAGAGCGCTTTGTTGTTGTAGCAGCAGGGCAGGGTGGAAGTTGATGCCAGTTTGTCCCTCTCACTGCTGTACATTTTTCAGAGGTTTCAATAAAATGTTTTCAATCAGGTTTTGAAAACAGGTGAGAACAGAGCCGCAACAGTCAAAACTTAAGTAAATTTAAAAAGACTGTGATACTTTTCCTCCTCCAGACCATTAATTGCATCTTTGCAACTTGATCCATGGAACAGTTAAAGAGGTCAAGAAAGGAGGTAATTTCTCTTCATAAGCAGGGTATGAATATAAAAAAGATAGCAAGGACACGTTTCAAGAAAAATAATAGGAAGCGTAATTGACAAAAATGGACTATCCCACCCCCGTGGTCCCTTTTAAACTAAAGGCACAGTGAAATGCAATATCGAAGATGGCAAATGCAATATGGTACGTAAAATGAAAGGTGCTGAAAAAGTCCCTGAATGACAGTTGAGGAACTGTAACAGGACTTGTCAGAGGGTGGTTCTCATCTTTCGACCCAGTTAAACTGCGGGATCAAGGCCTCCATGCCATAACTTCCAGGTTTATCCCCCTGTAACTCCAAAAACCACATGTACAAATCAATTGTTATTTTAAAATACTTCTATTTGTTTTAAAATTGTTAAATGGCCTTGCCCCAGTTAACCTCACTGATCTCCTCCACTTTTACGCAGACCAGGCGCTACTGGACGTGCCAAAGACCAAGTGGAGCCTCAGGGGGATCGAGCTTTTTTTGTTGCTGGTCCTTTCCTCTGAAATGGCACTCCCCTCAAATGTTAGGCAAGGCCCCCCACTGCCCATATTTAGAACTCATTTCAAGACCCATTTTTGTTTTTTGACTGGGTTTCAACTGTTCTACAACTGTATATTAATTTGTGGTTGTCTCATTGCTATATGTGAAGCGCTTTGTTACAGCTGCAGCTGTTGACAAATGCACGATATAAATACATTTGTATTGTATTGAAATACAAGAAAAACACTTTTAAATGGTTTGTTTTTGTTTTTCTTTTTTCTTAAAGCCAAAGGAAGCTTGCCACATCTGGAAAATGCACCTGGTGAAAGGCCAAGAGGGTTTGGGCACACAGATAACTGGTGGGCGTGGTTCCAAGCGCTCTCCCCATGGTATTAATATAGCTCATATTGAAGAGGGAGGAACAATTCACAGGTTTGTTTTTCTACTGCCTTGTCTCAAGTGTGTTTTCTTGGGCATGATTTCTGTAGCTATGTTTTTTTTTTTTTTAAACCTGATGTTTATTAGTACTTGTAATTATCATTAATGGTCGTTAACGTGCTTTGTCCCTTTTCAAATAAATTGATAAATAAATAAATGCATACATACATACATAGTATATACATATACATACATACATACATACATACATACATACATACATACATAATGCTTAATACAATAGCAAATCTTTGAAAATGCGAAGGGAATACTGTACTTAAAATAAGACTATTGGCCAGAGGTGGTTGTAACGCGCTACATTTAAGTTACTTTTTTGATTGATGTAGTTTTCATCCAACAATTTTCTTTTACTTGAGTATTTTTGAGAAGAAATACTACTTTTACTCCATTACATCAAAAATATGTATATCTTACAGACAATAATTATAACAATAATAATACAGAGGTGGGCATTTTTCTCCCAGGGACGGATTAAAAAGGACTGAGGACTGAAGTTTTTTTTTGTCTATCTGTGTAATCATCCCATTTTGGGTCTAGTGCAGACTAACATCTCAGTCCGTCCGACGTATCATTTTGGCACACAAACATTGAAGTCTGCCAAAGAAAGGGATTTGTTTACATTGCAAATGAAACACTCTTTTGTCTCATGCATGCAATCCACCAATCCAAGTTTTTGTTTGTTTGGTTTTTCTTTCGACCAAACTTTATTCATCCCAGGTGAAAAATATTGTTGGCTTATGTTAGAATAGGCCTCTTTGACACGTGATTACCTAGGTAGCTTGAGCTATGCCGTTATATCGCTGTAACTTTTCTCTTGCTTCATTAGCTTTCTCTTCTCTATGACACTCTTTGCACGGACGTAGAAGTCGCTGTCAGCTAAGACTACAAGGTCACACATTATCACACAGGCTAGGCAGAGTCACCTCCTTGCAGGAAGGCGGCCCAGAGTAGTATAAGAGCAGGAACCTTGGTGGTGGGAGTTAGACCTTCTTCCGCATCTCGCAGAGAAGGCTCCACAGCTGTGATGTTTCTGGCATACATTAAATAGTTAATCTGTGAAGGCTGCCTCTTGGTAATTTCTGTTAGAATAGCGAGCATTAAAGATAAACAACTTTGAACAAACCTAACACTTATGCGCTGGTAGGGTAATGCCGAACGAACACTGTAGCGAGTCCAAGAAAGAGAGGTGGTCTCAGGGTTTCTAAAGTTTTAATTAGATTGGCAGCCTCAGTACAACTGTGCCTATGTGGGTGTGTGATTCTATAAAACAAATAATAATGATATAATATTATTATAGTGTTAATCATATATTATCTACAATAATGTAAATATCACAAAAATATATACGTAAGATAGCGCAACTCAAAGTTGTACACGCGGATGCAAAACCACAATGATAGCTCTCTTAAACATGCGCAAGGACATTTCGTATTACTAACTGGCAGTCAAAGAGGCTGTTAGTTATAAACAATAAACAACGTGTGAAACTTACTTTCTTTACTTACACTCTGAAGTGGGGTAAACTACTAAGCTGAACTAAACTTAAACTACCGTAATTTTCGGACTATAAGTCGCGTTTTTTTCATAGTTTGGGTGGGGGGGCGACTTATACTCAGGAGCGACTTATATATGTTTTTTTCAAAACTTTTCAAAAAAAAAAAAAAAGTGAAACCGCGATAAACGAACCGCAATGTAGCAAGGGATTACTGTAATTTGAATTTCAAGTGACGACAGCAGCGCGACCGGGCGTGCGTAAAAGCCATGACCGAGCCCCATCCACCGTCCTCGGACAGCCACCCGGCCGAGCGCCGGCGCCCGACTTCAATCCACGGAAGTGAAAGAGAGCTCCGTCGAGTGACGTCGCGTCGCGCTGCTGACGTCAGCAGCGCGACGGTTGTTTACATAAAGGACAAAGATCGACTCGTCCAGGGACGGTGGCTGGGGCTCGGACAATGCTTTTACGCACGCCCGGTCCTACTCTACCGAGCTGTCTTTCACCTCCGTGGATGGAAGTCGAGGGCCGGCGCTCGGCCGGGTGGCTGTCCGAGGACGGTGGATGGGGCTCGGTCATGGCTTTTACGCACGCCCGGTCCTATTCTATGGAGCTCTCTTCCACTTCCGAGGCTGGAAGTCCACGCCGCCACACGCCTGTAAGTTTGTTTTGTTAAATAAAGAGCCGTTTACCAAAGCCACGTCTTTCCTTGAACTTTGTTAACGCTACAATATAGTTATATAGTAGATCTGTGGAATAACGACGAGGCTGACGTCAGGGCGCACGCGCGGCGATGTTGACAAAGGACGAGGAATTTGATCGATGGATTTAATGATTTAGAGTGCACAGATGGTTTGATAACATTATTGCTTATATAATAGTTATTTGATATATAATTTATATATTGTTATATGGGCCTGTGGAATATTTTGAAGTGCAAGAGCCGTCAGCGGCGCGCACGCATTGTTGACAAAGGACGATTGATGGATTTAATGAATTGGAGTGACGCAGATGGTTTTATTAACGTGTTATTTATGTAATGTTTTTTTTAATAACTCTGAATTTTACGTCAGGGCCGTTCTCAGCTCTTAGTTTGTGTTTATGTCACGTTAGCATACCTATCGTTTAGCCTGTTGTTGCTCGTTCATGACTGTTCTTGGTGTTGGATTTTGTCGAATAAATTGCCCCCCAAAATGCGACTTATACTCCGGAGCGACTTATATATGTTTTTTTTCACTTTTTTGGGCATTTTATGGCTGGTGCGACTTATACTCCGGTGCGACTTATAGTCCGAAAATTACGGTAGGTAAAAATCCGAACTCGCAAACTATCGCCACCGTCTCTCTTTTCTCTTCCTCATTTCTCCTTCTAACACATACGACACGGCGCGGGCTCTAAGCTCTGGAGACAGTCTCATAGTCCTCTAGCAGCCTTTCCTACAGCTGCCCCCCTATTCACTTGTGAATATGAACAACAGAAAAGGATACTCCAAGGGGTGATTAATCGTCCTTAGGTAGGGCAGGCAAACTGACAAGTCTTGCCACAGGTCTGACGTAGGTTCTTCCCTTCACAGTCTTTTCTGCTGATCTGACTCGGGTGTCCGGTCCGGGAAACACCTGAGAGACTCTCCCTACGGGCCAAAAGGCTCGTAGTAGCTGGTTGTCAACGATCATCACAACATCTTCCACGTGTATGTTTGCTGATTCAGACTGCCAATTCTGGCGTGCTTGAAGTCCTGGCAGGTAGTCCCTGAGGAAATGCCGCCAAAAGTGGTCAGCAAGCACTTGACTGTGCCTCCATCTTCTCCACTCAACAATCTGTGAATCTTCATAGACGACTTGTGGCAGCGATGCATCCCGCCACCCCATGAGGAGACAGTTGGGAGTAATGGGTTCGGGGTCTGCTACCTCTGATGAGGTGTAGCCGAAGGGCTTTGAATTGAGCATCCCCTCTGCTTCAATCAACACTGTGCGCAGCACCTCATTGGTCACAATCTGGGCTCCAATGGTGATTCGAAGAGCGGTCTTCAACAAGCGGATTTCTCGTTCCCAGCATCCTCCGAAGTGTGGGGCTCCGGGAGGGTTGAAGGCAAACTTGATTTACTGTCCAGCAAGCTGTTGCTTCAGAATCTGAATCAGAATAAGCTTTATTGACCAAATTTGTGCATGCCAAACAGGGAATTTGACTCCGGTTGATCTCAGCCTCTGTACGACATTTGAGTGACAACATTCAGGCCACTAACAACATTTAAGTGGTGAGCGAGAGTGTGGCAGCTGTGGCTCAGGCAGTAGAGCGGGTTGTTTAGTAACCGGAGGGTTGGTGGTTCGATCCCAGCTCTGTCACAGTCACATGTCGTTGTGTCCCTGGGCAAGACACTTCACACACCTTGCCTCAAGGTCGCCATTGTAAATGAGAAAATTTTCTCAATTGGCTTACCTGGTAAAACATCGTATAAAAAAAGAGATCAGGATCTTATTGCACAGTGATGTCTCTGAGTCTCTATGAGTGGTGTGAATTCATCAGAGCGACAGCCTGGGGGAAGAAGCTGTGTCTGTGTCTGCTGGTTTTGGCGTACACCGATCTGAAACGCCATCCGGAGGGGAGTAGTTTGAACAGACTGTGACCTGGGTGAGAAGGGTCTGCAGAGATGTTACTTGCACGCTTCCTGGTCCTGGACAGGTACAAGTCTTGGATATATGGGAGGTTGCTCCCGATTATCATTTCCGCTGACCTGATTGTCCATTGCATTCTGTGCTTGTCTTGTTTGGTGGCCGATCCAAACCAGAAAGTGATGGAGGTGCAGGGGATAGACTGGATGATAGCAGTGTAGAAGGTCTTCAGTAGCTCCGTTGGCAGGTTGAACTTCCTGAGCTGTCTCAGAAAGTACAACTTCAGCTGGGCCTTCTTCCAGACAGAGTCTATGTGGCCGGTCAATTTCAGATCCCGGGAGATTGTGAATCCCAGGAACTTGAAGGTGTCTGTGGTGGGAATAGCATTACTGAGGATGGTGAGGGGTGGAAGTGACGAAGGGTCTCTCCTGAAGTCCACTGTCATCTCCACGGTCTTGAGCGGGTTCAGCTCCACGTGGTTTTGGCTGCACCAGTGGACCAGCCTTTCCACCTCCTGTCTGTACGCAGTCTCGTCACCGTCCCGTATCAGTCCGATGAGAGTGGTGTCATCCGCATACTTCAGGAGCTTCACAGAATAGTCGCCTGAGGAGCAATCATTGGTGTAGAGAGAGAAGAGCAGTGGGGAGAGTACGCACCCCTGGGTGGGGCGCCAGTGCTGGTGGTCCGGGTGTCTGATGTGATGGTCCCCAGCCTCACATGCTGTCTCCTGTTGGTCAGGAAGCTGGTGATCCACTGACAGGTGGAGGCAGACACCGCGAGCTGGATGAGCTTCTGGTGGAGGATGCCAGGAGCAATGGTGTTGAACGCCGAGCTGAAGTCCACAAACGGGATCCTGGCGTACGTATCTGGGGTGTCTAGGTGGCGCAGGATGTTTTTCCATGCATAATGCGCAAAATTTAACTAATTTATTGTCCTAAAATCTGGGGTGCGCATTATGCATGGGTACAACAATTTTTGAAGAAAATCTCCCTCGAAATAAAACTTGAAATCACACCTTTCTTCTTGTTTGTTGTCAATCGCGCATCGCATTCAGCCATCCTGCCCAACACACTTAGTCAGTAAAATTCATAATTGACGACACATCGTTTGATGCGATGGTGCAATCCTTGATGGTGTGTTATTGTCAAATATTGTTTGTTTTTTAATCTCCATCGCAGACCGGATATCATACGGAGGCCGCCATGACAGTATGCACAGAACGGATGCGCAAGACACGTCAGCTATATAAAGAGCGAGAGTTCAGTTCTCTACCTATTAGTTTCAATTCACAGTTCTCTTATTGAGGGGTGCTGGTTGGCCGCTGTTACTTTTTTTCCTTTGTCTTCTAGCTTTGATTTGCTTTGATGGCTTTTATCTTGTGCACTTTCTGTCTTTCTTTGTGGCGCCGTTGTGTGGCAGCCTTATGAGAGCCTATTGAGTTGCGCTCATGCCATCTATGTGTCTTTTGTATACCCACTCTGTGGTATGGATACTGCTGGGGCCTGAATTTCCCCACCCCTGGGGATCAATAAATATTCAATCAATCAATCAATTAGCAGTTTCAATCAGCAAATAACAAAATGCGTATTACAGGTAATATTTTATTTCACAACACTTTGCCTTGTTCCTTTCTTCTGTGCTGTTCACTTCAAACACGCTCCATACGAACACAATGCTCTCGTATCAGACGCTTGCTCGATCACCTGCTCGTTTGCTGTCACAATGTACCCTACACAAATCCGAAACATTTCTTCGCTATCGAGTTTGCTAGCTCATGCGCAGTGATACTGACCGGCAAAATAACATCCGGTTGTTCCCAAAGAAGACCTTTTTTATGAAATAATTTTGCGTTTACGGACTTAAGAGTCAAAATTTGGGTGCGTATTATACATGGGTACAGTTTTTTTTCCAGCATCGACATGCCATTTGTAGGGTGCGTATGATGCACGGGGGCGCATTTTGCATGGAAAAACACCGTAATGCAGCCCCATGTTGACTGCATCGTCCACCGACCTGTTTGCCTCATAGGCTAACTGCAGGGGGTCGAGCAGGGGGCCCGTGATGTGCATCATTTGGCTCAACACTAGGCTCTCAAAGGATTTTATGACCACAGATGTCAGGGCGACGGGTCTGTAATCATTCAATCCTGTGATGGCGCGCTTCTTTGCCACCGGTACGATGGTGGAGCTTTTGAAGCACGAGGGCATCTCACGCAGCTCCAGGGAACGGTTGAAGATCCATGCAAAGGTGGGTGCCAGCTGTTCAGCACAGACTTTCAGGCAGGAGGGGGACACACCGTCTGGGCCTGGTGCCTTCCTGACCTTCTGTCTCTGGAACATCTGACACACCTCCTCCTCGCGGATCTGAAGTGCGGGCGCGGCTTCTGAAAGAGAGTGAGTAGGTGATAACGGCGATGGAGATATGAACAGGGGGGTTGTGGGGGGAGGTGTGGAAGTTTATTGTGATGCAGGAGGTCCCGTTGTGTGGCTGGACTGTTCAAACCTGCAGTAAAACCTGTTTAGCTGGTTTGCAAGCCTTGGGTTCTACACAGGACAAGAGGGTTGGTCTCTTGAAGCCCATGATGCTCTGCAGGCCTTTCCACACTGATGAGGGATCAGGATTGGCAGAGAGGTGTCTCTCCAAACTCTGCCCATAGCTCCTCTTAGCTTTCCTGATCTCTCGGGTCAGTGTGTTCCTGGCCTGCCTGAAAAGGTCACGGTCCCCACTCCTGTAGGCCTCCTCCTTGGCTTCGCGCAGCATCCTGAGGTTTGGTGTAAACCACGGTTTGTTGTTTTTGTACTTGCAGAAGATCTTGGTCTGCACACACAAGTCCTCACAAAAGCTGATGTATGATGTCACAGTATTGGTGAGTTCATGCAGGTCAGAACTTGCAGCTTCAAAAACACCCTAATCGGTGCAGTCAAAGCAGGCTTGGAGGTCCTGCTTTGACTCCACTGTCCATTTCCTTACAGTCCTCACCACAGGCTTAGAAGTTTTTAATTTCTGCCTGTAGGTTGGGATCAGATGAACTAGACAGTGGTCCGGGAGTCGTAAAGCTGCACGGGGCACAGAGCGGTATGAGTCCTTTATTACGGAGTAGCAGTGGTCCAGTGTCTTTGTCCCTCTGGTGGGACACGTTATGTGCTGTCTGTATTTGGGGAGTTCGTGTGTGAGGTTCGCTCTGTTAAAATCACCCAATGATCAGTGAGTGTTAGGGTTGATAGATTATTTTGATCGTATGATTATGTTGGAATGTAGACTATAATGATTAACCAAACTTGTCCTGTTCTCACAACGCAGTAAAATAAAGTGCTTGCATCCTCTGCACTGGTTGACCAGCTGCAGAGGAAGCAATCAAAGTTTCGTTTACATTAGATCGTAAAACACCCCCTGCTCTGATCTCACCAAACGCCGGGGATTCACCAAACCTGTCACCCCCACCCTGCTTTCTCTCAATAAATATGCTCTTGCAAGAGACCAAAGGCAGATTGCGTTTGAACATTTCTGTATGCTCCAGTGACGAACGTTTTATCCACTTGCAAGTACTAAAAGGGCATACTGTCTCCCGTGTGGTTCTTGCAAATAAGTTAGAGTGAGCACCACTCTAACAGTGAGTTTGGTCGTTTTTTCCTCCATTTCTGTTACCTGGTCAGCCAGCAGCTACGTGGCATCGATCGCACGTGCGTGTGGTGGAATGTAAACTGCCGCCATTACCGTCGAAGAGAACTCACGTGATGAATAAAACGGCCAGCAGTTAATGAAAAGGAGAGGGCTACAAGACTCTTTCAACACTGTGACATCAGTGCACCAAACTTTATTAATGTAGAAACATAGACCACCTCCCTTTGTTTTTCCCGTGCGCTCCATGCTGTGATCTGTAGCCGAGTCAAGATGAGGCTCTTGAAATGCTTCCTGTAGTTCCCGCTCTCCTCCTTGGAAGTTTGTTCCCTGGTCACAGAGAATCTCCTTGGGCTTGCCTCGTCGGGCTACAAAACGCCTCAGGGCCATCAGGAATGTATCTGTGTCCAGGCTGGTGATCAGGTCGAGGTGGACTCCCCTTGTTGTTAGACATTAATATTCCCCACCTCTTTTTGTTTCTTTTCTTCATGGTGTCTACACCTGTGGAATGGAATGCTGGTTTGAAGAGACGTAGTCTGGCTGGAGGAAAGTCAGCCATCCTGGAAGGATTTGGTTGACCCTTCCACTCCACACAGGATTTCTGGTGGCGGCGAACAGCTTCGTGCCCTCGTAGCACCCAGTATTTTCTCCTGATCACTGCAAATACTTGTTCTGGGCCTGGATGCTGAAGCTTTACATCATAGCCCTGTATGATGATTCTGGTCAGATCATGTTTGGGATCCAGAACAATAGGGTACGCTTCCTCCATGGCTAGGTCAGAATTATAGCAATGATAGCCTCCTGCTCTGATGAGCCCTGTTTTCTCATCAAGTTCAGGTGCGAGTAGAAGAAGGCGACTTTTTTTGGCCTTTAACTGGGTGACGTCCTCAGGGAATGACTCCCTTTGAGCTTGTTGTAAGGCTTCCAGCTCGGCAGTAGCATAGGACTCGGCAGTGAGGAGGCTCATGGAATCGGCCACGCCATTAAGCTGATGGCCAATGGCCTCCAGGAAGCCGTCCCAAGTCTCGTATTGTAGTGGGTCTGGAAGATCAGAAATGGACACAATGTGTCTCTTCAGCTCACCTTCTGAGTCGCTCTGAGGTGGAGGAGGTAGCTTAGGCCAGTCACAAGGTGGTTGTCTCAGAAGTGCAGGGCCTTCTCTGGCTGCTGTCTTTGAGGGTGAGGCCACGGATTATATCGTCTGCCGGGTTGTCTCGTGATTGCACGTACCTCCATGTGCCAGCGTCTGTTAACTCTTGTATTTCTGCCACACGTGTGCCCATGAAGACCTTGTACCTGCATGAGTCTGAGGTCAACCAGGATAGCACATTAGCGGAGTCTGACAAGAAGGTACAGTTTCGCATGGGCAGAGTTAACTCTGTGCTGATGACCTTGTAGAGTTGTGCACCTGTCAGGGCAGCGCACAACTCGAAACGGGGAATAGATTGTTGCTTCTTGGGGACAACTCGTGATTGGGCTGCCAGGAATGCAACTTCGATTTCCCCCTCCAAATTCTCTGTCCTCAAATATGCCACTGAGCCATATGCCTGCTCAGAGGCATCTCTCTTACAGCTAGATTGATCTAGGTGGGGACGAGTGTAGCACCTGGGCAGGGTTATCTTGGACAGGTGCACTAGTTCAGTCTCCCATTCATGCCACCTATTCATCAGCTCCTGTGGAAGCTGTGGGTCATCCCATTCTCTATTCTTCTTCCACAGGATCAGAATCAGTGCAATTTGTGCATGCAAAAACAAAGAATTTGACTACGGTTGATCTCAGTCTTTTAAGTGACTAACAACATTCAGGTTACTAACAACATTTAAGTGGCAAGAACAGGATATTATTGCCCAGTGATGTCTCTTAGACTCTATGAGTGGTGTGAGTTCATCAGAGCGACAGCCTGGGGAAAGAAGCTGTGTCTGTGTCTGCTGGTTTTGGCATACACCGCTCTGTAATGCTGTCCGGAGGGGAGTAGTTCGAACAGACTGTGACCTGAGTGAGAAGGGTCTGTACAGATGTTGCTTGCACGTTTCCTGGTCCTGGACAGGTACAAGTCTTGGATAGATGGGAGGTTGATCCCGATTATCTTTTCCGCAGTCCTGATTGTCCGTTGCAGTCTGTACTTGTCTTGTTTGGTGACCGATCCAAACCAGAAAGTGATGGAGGTGCAGAGGATAGACTGGATGATGGCAGTGAAGAAGGTCTTCAGCAGCTCCTGTGGCAGGTTGAACTTCCTGAGCTGTCTCAGAAAGTACAGACTCTGCTGGGCCTTCTTCCGGACAGAGTTTATGTGGCTGGTCCATTTCAGGTCCCGAGAGATTGTGGTTCCCAGGAACTTGAAGGTGCCTGTGGAGGAAATAGCATTACTGAGGATAGTGAGGGGTGGAAGTGGTGAAGGGTCTCTCCTGAAGTCCATTGTAATCTCCGCAGTCTTGAGCGGGTTCAGCTCCAGGTGGTTTTGGCTGCACCAGTGGACCAGCCGCTCCACCTCCTGTCTGTACGCAGTCTCGTCACTGTCCCGTACGATAACTTTGGCTCGAGTGGTATAAGGCACAATGTAGCCAAGAGGGTCATATTGGCTGGCTAAAACTTTATAAATGTTTCTCATTGTAACCACCAAGCAGTCAACGTGTCTCACTGAGCATGCGTGAGTAAGGGGGCGCACCTGGCTGACGCTTCTCGCTACTCCGATTTCGACAAATTTTTACCTCGATCTCAAACTGGATTAGCCGCCAAAATACCGAGGTTAAGGTTTCAAAAACCTCGGCGTGATCTGTGTCTGCTGTGTCCTGGCTGGACTTGTTGGTGCCGTGAGGCTTGACGTGGGAGCCATCGACGCAACCTGGAAGTGGTGGGCTCCTTGGCGGCCCTGCATCGCCAGCCGACGCTGCCGCGGCTTCCTGCCCCCAGGGCTTTGCCCGGCGCGCCGCCGTCAAGGACGACGCCGTTGCCGCTTGCGCTTCTCACCATCTGGCTTTCGGCTGCGCCTCCACTGATCTCCAGAATCCGCCACTTCTCCACGTCCGTCATGGTACTCCATTACACGCCCGCCGAGCTTCGCCGACTCGTTCCCGCGCGTCCTCCTTCCGGGGAGTTGGTTAGCGCACTCCGAGACCTTGCCCTTCTACACCAACCCCCTACATCCACCGCGGATCTCGCCGAAAATTCATTTACACCTCAAATACTGAAAACTGTATTCCTACAATTTGGACTGATCGCAGCTCACACAACGGCTTCCACTCTTCCTCCTTACGTCATCACACCAACCCACGTCATCAGAACTCGTCCTCTGCGAACCTTTTCAACCTCCTGACAATCCCAATCACCTCCCCAACGACTTTAAAACAAAAGCCCCTGAAAATCGCCCTCTTCAACACACGTTCCCTCAAAAATAAAAGGCTTATCCTCAACGAATTCATCATAGACAACAAACTTGATCTGCTCTGCCTAAATGAAACATGGCAAAAACCCCTTGACTATTTCTCACTAAATCAAACCACCCCTTCAGGATACTCTTACTTGGATAGCCCACACATTGAGGGCAGAGGGGGTGGCATCGCTGCCATTTTTAATCAAAACCTCAAACCCTGCGCCCTGTCCCTTCCCTCTGCCCCCTCATTCGAACATCTGGCTTTTAAACCTCCAGGGTTATTATTTACTGCCCCCCCAAACCAAACCCATCTTTCCTATCTGACCTCTCAGAATTCATCATTGCACTCTTCTCTGTTTCATCATTCCTCCTGCTTCTTGGTGATTTTAACCTGCACATTGATTCCCCTGACTGTAAACATTCTATGGACTTCCTGGATTTCCTTAACTGCTCCGGCTCCACATTACCTTCCCTATCCACAAGTATGGACAGACCCTAGACCTGGTCTGCAGCACTGGCCTCCACATACACAACATTTCTAGCTTTGACCTCACCATATCTGACCACCTAGCCATCTTATTTGACATTGACACCCCCACCCTCGAACCAAAACAAAACCGCACAATCATCTTTCGCAACCTTAAGTCCATCTGCATAGATACTCTCTCCACCTGCATATCAAAAGTCCTTTCCGCCCTCACCCCCCCGAAACCCCAACGCCCACAGACCTTGTCAACACTTACAGCAACATTATGTCTACCGCCTTCAACACAGTGGCTCCTCTGAAAACCAAAACAGTCACCTTTACTCACTCCGCACCCTGGTTCAACCCGGAACTCCATAAACTTAAGAAACAACTTAGACAGCTAGAACGATTATGCAAGAAAACCGGTCTCACAGTCCATGCCCTCGCCTACAAAGACCTTATGCATCACTACAAATCAGGCCTCAACAAAGCCCGCTCATCTTACTACTCTGGTATCATCCACTCTGGTTCTTCAAACCCACGTTCCCTGTTTTCGACCATAAACAAACTCCTCAAACCCCACGACAATACTTCATCATCATTCACCCCAGAGAAATGCGACACTCTTTTGTCTATTTTCAACTCAAAAATAGAAAGCATCTACCACCAGGTCTTAACGTCCCCCTCTCGTACCCCACAACCTGAACCCGCATTCTTTTCATCATCCGTCCCCCGGCTATCAACTTTTTCCCCCATAACCTCTGCTGACCTCTCCCAAATACTCTCCACCATGAAATCCTCTAACTCCCCCCTGGAACCCATGCCATCCCAATTAGCCTCACCCCCATTGCTCCAGTCATCATAGACATCATCAATTCCTCCCTCACCTCTGGCACAGTCCCCTCACCTCTTAAGCTTGCACCACCCTCACTCGCTGCCTCACAGACATTAAAGACTGGATGACTCAAAACCTTTTCAAACTAAACCGTAACAAAACGGAATTCATCATCTCCGGTCCTAAATCCAGCCTCCCCACCTACCACAACTTCACACTCTGCATTGACGGCCACTCTGTCACTCCCTCCCCTCTAGTCAGAAATCTTGGACTTTATATGGATCCCACACTCTCCACATATCAACCACGTCACCAAAACATCCTTCTTTCATCTAGGAAACATTGCACGCCTACGTCCCTTTCTTTCCACCCCTGCAGCAGAGACATTAGTTCATGCATTTATTACCTCCAGACTGGATTACTGCAACAGCATCCTGTACAGTCTCCCCTCAACTGTCCTTCACAAACTGCCCGACTGCTCACCCGCTCACCCAGCAGACAGCACATCACCCCTGTCCTCCATGATCTTCACTGGCTCTCCATAAAACAGCGCATACATTTCAAGATCCTTGTCACCACATAAGGCCCTAAACAACCTTGCCCCCACCTACCTATATGAACTCCTGCACCACTATACCCCCACCCGCCGACTCCGCTCTGCTGACGGCAACTTGCTCACCCCCTTTACCTCGACCAAATACCGGACCATTGCGGATAGAGCCTTTGCCATTGCTGCCCCCACTCTCTGGAACTCTCTCCCCCTGACCATCCATAATGCTGACTCCCTGCACTCCTTCAAACACCATCTCAAGACCCACCTCTTCAACTCTGCATATAACCCCTAACTCTTTGTGTGTGTGTGTGTGTGTGTGTGTGTGTGTGTGTGTGTTTGTGTGCGTGTGAATTTTCTATGTAAAGCGGCTTTGAGTATTTAGAAAAGCGCTATATAAAACCGATCTATTATTATTATTATTATTTGTCTATAGGTGAGTGTGTCAGACTTACAGTTCCATTGTAGTCCAAGTGTAGTCCGGCTCTTGTACGTCAGGTTGGCCTTAGCTAAGCCACAGCTCACAACTGGATGACCTGATGGTGAGTGGCAAATGGTCGATAACACTAAGGATATTGCTTGCCCACTGCCTCAGCTCGAATCCACCATCGACTAGCAGGTGGCGGAGTGTGTCCACAAGAGTCTTTGCAGCTCCTGGACAAGTGAGACTCAGTCGACAGTTATCCACATAAAAGGACTTGTTGATGGCATCTCATACACTGGGGTGATCTTCTGCTTGGCTGTGGTCAGTGACGTGCTTCTGTAGCGCGAATGTTGCACAGCAGGGGCTGCAAGTCGTTCCAAATGGAAGCACCTGCCAATCGTACACATCAGGTGGTCGGTCCCGCTGCATGTCCCTCCATAAGAATCGCAGTTGTGGTCGATCTGCTGGTAAGAGCCTCACCTGATGGAACATGCTGCGGATGTCACTGCTAAAGGCAATGGCATATTCTCTGAAGCATAGTAGCACAGCAAGCAAGGGGGGGGGGGGGGGGGGGGGGGGGCGAGAGTGGGACCAGATAGTAGGAGCTGGTTGAGGTTGTGACCTTGGTGCTGAAATGAGCAGTTGTACACCACCCGATTCTTTCCATTATGTTGGACCAGATGGTGGTGTATATACCAGGCTTCTGCGCCGCTCTACTTGATGGTCATCCAACCTCACAACATAGCCAGAATCTACAAGCTTCTTGATCTCTTCTTGGTAGGCAGCTGCTTGTTCTGGCGATTTCGCTAAGCGCTTCTCTGTACTTTGCAAGAGTGGCAATACTGCTTCGGGACGGGTTGTGAGGAGAAGCATGTTCTTCACTCGGAGGTGGGGTGTGGCATAACTTTCAGTGCCAGCGACATTGACTCTCACTGTCTGCTCTTGGAGGAGTTTAACTGCCTCTTGGTCCAGTCTTGACCTAACAGCTAGCTTCTCACTGCGGTAAGTGAGCACATCCATCTGCCATAACTTCTCAACACATGCGAACATCTCTGTGGGTGATGGTGCGGATGTAAAGAGGCAATGACTCACATTGGCGCTTGACTCAATGGCTTGAGCTGGACCTTGTAGAGTCCACCCGAGGCGTGTCTTGACAGCTGCTGGTCCACCAGGCGGTCCTAGTCTGGCTCTATACGTAGGTGAAATGAGGTGCGAATAGTCTGAGCTAATAAGCAGCAGGGGACGGACTCTACTCGCCAATTTATTTTTGTGTCTTACCCTCCTGATGGAGAGTGTCAATGATGGTCCTCTGGACAGCAGTCAGATCAGCAGTCTTCCCCATACTTGTGATTTAGTTTACTGAACCAAGCTGAGTGTTTTTCAAGGCTCAGTAAACCCTTGCAGGTGTTTCGAGTTAATTAGACCATTCAAGTGATTAGTTGAATACCCTACTAGTATAATTTTTCATGATATTCTAATATTTTGAGATAGGATATTTGAGTTTTCTAAAGCTGTATGCCATAATCAGCAATTTTAAAATAATAAAAGGCTTGCAATATTTCAGTTGGGTTGTAAGGAATCCATGACATCTTTTTTTTTTAATTGCATTACAGAAAATAATGAACTTTATCACAATTTTCTAATTTTCTGAGACAGTCCTGCACATACATATGCAATAGTCAATTAAAGAAAATGCCATTAAATTATGAGATTTCAAGGAGTTCATAGCTCAGAAGTGTCAGTTCTTTAGATTTCTTTTTGAACATCACCATACTTGACTCATGTTATTCCAGAGTTTAACGCCTGCAACGGAAATGCAAAAGCTTTTCCTGGTTGATTTGTGTTTGGGCAGAATATATTTGGTGTCATTATCTCTGAGTTTGTAGTTGCTTTAGATGAAAAAGCATTTGAATTCTTTTAGGCAAGCAGTTTTGCTTCACTTTAAGCATAATTTGTGCAGTTTGAAAGTTTACCAAATCTTTGAATTTAAGAATTTGTGATTTAACAAATAGCATATTAGTATGTTCAAGGTAATCGGCTTTATTTATAATTCTAATGGCCTTCTTTTGTAAACGCATGATTTGTCCTACTGAGCTTTTGTAGTTATTTCCCCATATCTCTGCGCAGTAGCTCAAGTATGGTGATATTAGAGAGCAGTATAATACATGCAGTGATTTGTGGTTAAGAAAATATTTTGCCTTATACAGGATAGAGATATTGTTTGCCAGCTTGTTTTCCATGTATTTAATGTGATCTTTCCAATTGATATGTTCATCTATAATTACACCAAGAAATTGTATTTTTTGGATTCTTTCAATTATGGTTCCCTCTATATGTATTTGAACATCAGTTAGTTTTCGGCGGTTACCGAAAACCACAAGTTTAGTTTTGCTCATGTTAAGTGTTAATTTATTGGAATCAAACCATGTTTTTTCATTTCCGTATTCATCGAATTTAAAAGAGCCTCCAGATTTTCCCCTGAGCAAAATTTATTTCTATCATCAGCAATCAATACAATTTTTAGAGGTTTTGAGACATTACATAGGTCATTGATGTAAAGATTAAACAGTTTGGGGCTCAAAACCGAACCCTGGGGGACACCACAGGGAATGTTTAAACATAAAGATGTATATTGACCCATTTTCACAAACTGGTGTCTGTTACTTATGTAACTTTTGACCCAATGCAAAGCAATTCCTCTAATGCCAAAATGTTACTGTTTATTGGCTAAGATGTTGGGATCTATGGTGTCAAAAGCCTTATTTTAAGTCAATGAATATTCCGGCAGTGTATTTGTTATTGTCCAAAGAGTTTGTTATCTCCTCTATTGTGTCAATTATTGCCATGGAAGTTGAATGGTTTTTCCTGAATCCATACTGGCTATCCGTTAATATGTTATATTTTTGTATGAATGATTCAAGTCTGGCATCGAATAATTTTTCTAATATTTTTGAAAATTGTGACTTAATAGAATTGGGTCGGTAGTTTGTGAAAAGGTGCAAATCTGAGTTTTTATGGAGTGGACTTACTTTTGCTTTTTTCATATCATGAGGGAATTTGCCAGACATAAATGATAAATTAAATATGTGTGTTAAAGGCTTGGCAATACTCTCAATAACCCATTTTACAGATTTCATATCAATTTCATCACAATCAGTAGACAGTTTTGGTTTACATTTGGAAACAATGTTGATAACTTCCCTCTCATTTACATCTGAAAGAAACATAGAGTTGCTTTTCCTATCTATTAAGGAATAATCAGGATTTACAGTACCAGTAATTTTTTCAGCAAATTTTTTACCGTCCACAAAGTACTTGTTAAACTTGTTAGCGATTTCATTTATGTTGTCAAGTGTTTCTTTATTCTCAGTAAAGTAAGATGGGTAAGTTTTTTGTGGAGTATTTTGGTTTTTAATTATAGAGTTGAGGATGTTCCACATGCCTCGTACGTTGTTCCTGTTATCTTCTAGTACCGTATTTTTCGGACTATAAGTCGCGGCTTTTTTCATAGTTTGGGTGGGGGGGCGACTTATACTGAGGAGCGACTTATATGTGAATTTTTTCACAAATTTTCAAAATTCAAAAAAAAAATTTGAAAGCGCGATAAACGAACCGCGATGTAGCAAGGGATTACTGTAATTTGAATTTCAAGTGACGTCAGTGCGGCGCGGCGGTTGTTTACATAAAGGACAAAGATTCGATCACGGGATGACGAAGACGACGAAGGGTACTATCGGCATCATTAGCGGCCTTGTTTGTATGTGACACGGAGGACGAAGAGTTTGAAGGATTTAATGATTTGGAGTGACACAGAAGGTTTGAAAAACTATTATGGCTTTTACGCACGCCCGGTCCTACTCTACGGAGGTCTCTTTCACCTCCGTGGATGGAAGTCGGGGGCCGGCGCTCGGCCGGGTGGCTGTCCGGGGACGGTGGATGTGGCTCGCACATGGGTTTTACGCACGCCCGGTCCTACTCTACAGAGCTCTTTCACCTCTGTGGATGGAAGTCAGGGGCCGGCGCTTGGCTGGGTGGCTGTCCGGGGACGGTGGATGGGGCTCGGACATGGCTTTTACGCACGCCTGGTCCTATTCTATGGAGCTCTCTTCCACCTCCGTGGCTGGAAGTGCCACCTCCGGGGATGGAAGTCCACGCCGCCACACGCCTGGAAGTCCACGCCGGTGCTTTGGGCCGTGTGGCGGTGAACTATTTATGTTATAGTTATTTGATATATTTTATTTTGTGTAGCAACTTGTATATGTTTTTATCGTTACAGTTCAATAGTTGTTGGCTCGTTGAACTCTTGTTTTATTAAATAAAGAGCCGTTTACCAAACCCACGTCTTTCCTTGTACTTTGTTGACGCTATAATATAGTTAGGACGAGGAATTTGATCGATGGATTTAATGATTTGGAGTGACACAGATGGTTTGATAATATTATTGCTTATATAATAGTTATTTGATATACGTACATAGAATTTATATCTCGTTATATGGGCCTGTGGAATATTATGAAGACGATTGATGGATTTAATGATTTGGAGTGACACAGATGGTTTGATAATATTATTGTTTATATAATAGTTATTTGATATATAATTTATATATCGTTATATGGGCCTGTGGAATATTTTGAAGTGCAACTGCCGTCAGCAGCGCGCACCTGGCCGGAACATGCCATTGTTGACATAAAGGACGATCGATGGATTTAATGAATTGGAGTGACACAGATGGTTTTATAAACATGTTATTTATGTAATAGTTATTTGGAATAACTTTGAATGTTACGTCAGGCCCGTTCTCAGCTCTTCGTTTGTGTTTTTGTCACGTTAGCATACCTATCGTTTAGCCTGTTGTTGCTCGTTCATGTCTGTTCTTGTTGTTGGATTTTGTCGAATAAATTTCCCCCGAAATGCAACTTATACTCTGGAGCGATTTATGTGTTTTTTTTCACGTTATTGTGCATTTTCAAAGTCAAAGTCAAAGTCAAAGTCAGCTTTATTGTCAATCCCTTCATATGTCAAGACACACAAAGAAACCGAAATTCCGTTTCCTCCATCCCACGGTGACGAGACATACAAGTAGGCGACACAAAACAAAAACAAGAAGGCACAAACCATAAATAATAAATAATAAATAAAATAAAATAAAATGAGCGATGAATAAAAACAGACCAATAACCCATTGAATATGAGGGGCAAAACCGAGCCAGTGAGCATACAGCAAGAACAGGACGCTACGCTGAAAGGGGGAGTGAGGCCAGGATCCTAACAGCCTGGAGCACGAAGCTGTTGGAAAGTCTGGTGGTGCGGGAGCGCAGGCTCCTGTACCGCCTCCCAGAGGGCAGAAGTTCAAACAAAGAGTGAGCGGGGTGACTCACATCACTCACAATCTTGGTCGCCTTGCGGGTGAGATGGGAGGTGTAAATGTCCTTCAAGGAGGGGAGAGAAGCACCAATAGTCTTGCTAGCCGTTTTCACAATGCGCTGCAGGGCCTTCAAGTCTTGGTCAGTGCAGCTGCCACCCCAGACAGCAATACAGCTGGAGAGGACGCTCTCAATGGTGCTGCGGTAAAAAGTAGTCATGACGGCCGGAGGAGTCCCCGCTCGCCTGAGTTTCCGAAGGAAGTACAGGCGGCGCTGGGCCTTCTTCGCCAGCGACGCGGTGTTGGTGGACCAGGAGAGATCCTCACTGATGTGCACCCCCAGGAACCTGGCGCTGCTCACTCTCTCCACCACAGCACCGTCGATGGTCAGCGGCAGGTGTTGGGCGTGACCCTTCCGGAAGTCAACGACAATCTCCTTGGTCTTGTCGACGTTCAGCAGGAGGTTGTTGTCCCTGCACCACGCGGTCAGAAGGTCAACCTCCAGCCTGTATTGAGTCTCGTCTCCCTTGGTGATGAGACCCACCAGAGTCGTGTCGTCAGCAAACTTCACTATGCGGTTGCCGCTGCAGGTAGCAGCGCAGTCATGCGTCAGGAGGGTGAAGAGCAGCGGACTGAGCACGCAGCCTTGGGGGGCCCCTGTGCTCAGCGTGATGCTGGCGGAGATCTTGTCGCCAACACGTACCACCTGTGGCCTCTGACAGAGGAAGTCCAGTAGCCAGTTGCAGAGGCCGGTACTGAGGCCCAGCTTGTCAAGTTTGCTGATGAGACGCTGCGGCACAATGGTGTTGAAGGCAGAACTGAAGTCCACAAACAGCAACCTCACATACGAGTCCTTCCCCTCCAGGTGGGTGAGGGCCGAGTGGAGGGGAGAGCAGATGGCATCCTCAGAGGACCGTTTGGCTCGGTACGCAAACTGGAAGGGGTCAATGGTGGGGGGGAGAACTGACCGGATGTGCTCCAAGACAAGCCGCTCAAAGCACTTCATGACGATGGGCGTAAGTGCCACGGGGCGGTAGTCATTGAAGCAGGACGGAGCAGGCTTCTTCGGCACAGGTACGATGGTGGCTGCTTTGAAACTCGACGGGACGATGGCCTGCTGCAGGGAAGTGTTAAAGATGTCCGTGAAGACACCCGCCAGCTCACCAGCGCAGTCCTTCAGCGCTCGACCCGGGATGTTGTCCGGGCCCGCCGCCTTACGGACGTCGATAGCGGCAAGCGTCCTCCTCACGCTGTCGGCGGAGAGGCACAGGGGCAGCTCGTGGGAAGGGGGAGTGGCCATCAGCGGGCAAGTGCTGTTCTGAGCGTCGAAGCGAGCAAAGAAGCGGTTGAGGTCATTGAGCAGACGGACGTCGCCATCACAGCTCTGCGGCGCGGGCTTGTAGTCCGTGATGGTTTGAATGCCCTGCCAAAGGCGCCGTGCGTCCCTGCTGTCCTTGAAGTGGGCGGTAATTTTGCCCGAGAACGCCCTCTTCGCTTCTTTGATGCCCCGGGACAGGTCGGCCCTCGCAGTCCTCAAGCCAGCCTCATCCCCCGCCCGGAAGGCTTTGTCCCTGGCCCTCAGCAGCCTGAAGACAGCCCCCGTCAGCCATGGCTTCCGGTTTGCCCGAGTGACGACGGATACTGAGTGTGTCACATCATCAATGCACTTCCCGATGTAGGAGGAAACAGAGTCAGTATACTCCTCAATGTCCGCCCGACCGTCGCAAGTGGCCGCCCTCCTAAACACGTCCCAGTCGGTAGAGCCAAAGCAGTCACGAAGCGCATCAGAGGCACCCTCAGGCCACACCCGCACCCGCTTGCGAACTGGTCTGGATGTTCTCACCTTTTGTCTGTATGCGGGCAAAAGCATAACAGTGAGATGGTCAGAAAGCCCAAGATGGGGGAGGGGGGCGGCTTTGAAAGCTCCTTTATGCGAAGAGTAGACCAGGTCCAGGAAGCTGTCGCCACGCGTAGGAAAATCAACATGCTGGTGAAGCCTCGGAAAAACAGACTTCAGATTAGCATGATTAAAATCCCCAGCGAAGATGGTGAAACCGTCAGGGTGCGCTGTCTGTTGGTCACTGACAGCCTGGTACAGTTCACTAAGAGCCGCGACCCTGTCGCCTCCGATGTTGGAAGGCGGGATGTAAACCGCGACCAGCAGAATCGCGGTAAATTCCCTCGGCAGGTAAAAAGGACGGCACTTAATGATCACAAACTCCGCCAGTGGCGAGCAGTGCCTGCATACCACCACAGAGTCCCGGCACCACTCGTCACGGATGTAGACGCATATTCCACCTCCACGAGATTTCCCCCCTCGTACAATGGTCCGGTCCGCCCGATAGCACGCTAGCCGCTCCAGACGTACAGCCGAGTCCGGAATGTTGACGGTCAACCAAGTCTCAGTGAACACGAGCACACAGCAGTCACGCACCGTCCGGTTCGTAGATCTCAGCAAGCGAATGTAATCCATTTTGTTGTCCAGCGATCGAACATTCGCCAGAAGAATGGAAGGCACGGCCGGGCGAGCCGGGTTGGCCGCCAGCCTGGCCCGGACGCCCCCACGCTAGCATTAGATTTTATGGCTAATGCGACCTATATTCCGGAGCGACTTTTAGTCCGAAAAATACGGTATGTTAGGGTAGTGCAGGATGTGTACAAGGATAGTGTGATAGCGGTGAGATGCGCAATAGGAATGATAGATCCAGATCCATTCAAGGATCAGCCCTGAGTCCTTTCTTGTTCGCAGTTTTAATAGATAGGTTGACAGATGAGATCAGACAGGAGTCTTCGTGGACTATGATGTATGCAGATGACATTGTGATCTGTAGTGAGAGTAGAGAGCAGGCTGAGTCTAGCCTGGAGAGGTGGAGGTATACTCTGGAGAGCAGGGGAATGAAAGTCAGTGGGAGTAAGACTGAGTACGTGTGTGAATGAGAGGGAGCCTGATGGAATAGTGCGGTTACGAGTAGAGATGGTGAAAGTAGATGAGTTTAGATACTTGGGGTCAACTGTCCAAAGTAATAGAGAGAGGTGAAGAAAAGAGTGCAGACAGGGTGGAGTGGTTGGAGAAAGCTGGCAAGAGTGATTTATGACCAAAGAATATCTGCAAGGGTGAAGGGGAAAGCTGCAAGGCAGTAGTGCGACCAGCGGCTTAGAGACGGTGACACCAACAGAGCTGGAGGTGGCAGAGATGAAGATGTTGCAATTCTCTTTGGGAGTGATGAGGATGGACAGGATTAGGAATGAACATATCAGAGGGACAGCTCAGGTGGGATGGTTTGGAGCCAAAGCCAGAAAGGCAAGATTGAGATGGTTTGGACATGTGCTGTGGAGGGACTCGGGATATATAGGGAGAAGGATGCAGCCACCAGGCAAGAGGAGAAGAGTGAGGCCAAAGGGGAAGTTTATGGATCTGGCGAGGCAGGACATGTAGGTGGTTGGTGAGACAGAGGAGGATATAGAGGACAGAATGAGATGGAAACGATTGATCTGCTGTGGCGACCCCTAATGAGAGCAGCCGAAAGATAATCACTATCATCATCGTTATACATTTTATTCCTGATGCTCTTTTCAATTCAAAGAAGTCTTAGTGAATACAAATCAAAAGAGAAGCAGTTACGGCAGTTAGAAATGACAGCAAACAGCTAGGCAAGCACAATTGTAAGAGATAAAAAAAAAGACTACAAAACTTATCAGCTATGTGATGTGCTGAATTGCCTGTATTTCTATGTAATCTCTGCCTGGTTAAGTTAATTGAAGACCATTTCTTATATCTTAATTTGCCATAATGTTATTTTATAAAAGATTGAATGTATTATTGTTTTAGTTAAAAAGATATTGTTTGGCAATAACGGTATTACATTTGCAAATTGCTATTTTATATTTGTATTTGTATGTTCAAGCCATGATTAAAAAATAAAAAGTTACTCACTGCTTACTCGATATTGGGGTAGTTTATCCCTTGAAGACTCATGTCCTCTTACTCTAGTAAATATGTAGAGATTTTTTTTTCAACTTTTGCGTGAGTCATATAATAGCATTCTTAACTGTATCCTTCCCATTACGCTACCTGCATATGCTACTGACTTTAATGACTAAAATGTGATGGAACTATTGGTTCTTGTGTGTTATTTGTAATCTATACATGCATGCACATATGTGTTTCCATGCATTTACATTTGTGTCTGTATTACAGGGATGGCCGTCTTCAAGCTGGTGATGAGTTGCTTATGATTAATGGTCAGTCACTAGTGGGTCTTACGCATCAAGAGGCTGTTTCTATCCTCCGCTCTTCATCTGGTCTCGTCCAGCTTGTTATTGCCAGCAAGGTAGCTCAAATAACACACAATACAGGTGATCAACCAACTTGATCAGTTATTGCCTTCATCCCTCACGTCGTGATTTGTAGTGCAAATAAACCATAAACCACACAGAAGCCTGGATCAAGACAATGGGATCTGAGTATTTCTCTCTCTCTCGCACTCTCTCACTCTCTCTCACACACACACAATTGTAATTGTTTGTAACATCCATCCTCTATTGCTTATCCGGGGTCGGGTCGCGGGGCATTAGCTTCATAAAGGAAGCCCAGACTTCCCTCTTCCCAGCCACTTAGATGCTCATCCTGGAGGAGCCCAAGGTCTTCCCAGGCCAACTGGAAAACATTGTCTCTCCAGTATGTCTTAGACTTAGACTTAGACAAACTTTATTGTCATTTTGTCAACACTGGGTGTACACAAAACGAAATTTCGTTGCATACGGCTTTCAACAATGTAGTGGTATTGCGGCTGGTTAAAAAGTGACATTCTATATAAAAATATGAAATAAGATACCGGTTTTTTCCGTGTATAATACGCAAAATTTAACTAATTTATTGTCCTAAAATCTGGGGTGCGCATTATACATGGGTACAAATTTTTTTTATTTATTTATTTATTTATTTATTTATTTATTTATTTTTTTAAGAAAATCATGGTACAACAAAACCAACAACAGGACTGACCGACAAAGACGTGGAACAAAAAGACAGGGTGACATTACCAAAGACAGGAACAGACACCAAACAGACATCATGACAGTAACACATGCAATGATCCGACGGTGAGCGAGGGGCAGACAGGACTTAAATACAAAACACGTTACAAGAACAATAGTGTGTTTGTACTGTGCTCTGGTCATTTCGTCAAAGAAGGGATAATAGTCCTCTTCTCTTCTTGACTGACAATGAATGTGATAGTTTAATACAATCAGCAAATAACAAAATGCGTATTACAGGTAATATTTTCTTTCACAACACTTTGCCTTGTTCCTTTCGTCTCTGCTGTTCACTTCAAACACGCTCCATACGAACGCAATGCTCTCGTATCAGACGCTTGCTCGATCACCTGCTCGTTTGCTGTCACAATGTACCCTACACAAATCCGAAACATTTGTTGCGGCTCCGAGTCACGACGAGGGGCAAGTTTTGGTTTCCAAGGGTGTTTTTATTCCTCTTCAACGTCTCTCCCATACAGAGCCGCCTTTTTCACATGTCCGCACGTCACTTTCCTCTCTTTTCATCTGATCGCGGTGGTGCCTTTACGGGCAGTCGGAGAAATCAACGCCAACAAAAAAAAATACATCCAGCCTAGTTAAGACCATACCAAAGACTATAAAAATGGGACCCATTGCCTCCCTGCGTGTGTGACGATCATTGGGACTTAAAAAAAAAATAAATAAATAAAAATAAAAATAAAAAAAAATAAAAAAATTGGGTGCGTATTATACATGGGTACAGGCTTTTTTCCAGCATCAACATGCCATTTTTAGGGTGCGTATTATACATGGGGGCGCATTATACACGGAAAAAAACGGTAAGTATAAAGTACAAAGTGCAGCAGTGATAAAGTATGTAAACAGTGCAGGAGACAAAAGCAGTATTTACAAGTGTGCAGAGGAATGCTACGTTTGAATGTTCAACAGTCTGACGACAGCAGGGAAAAAACTATTGCAGAACCTGGTGGACCTGCAGCGGATGCTGCGAAACCTCTTCCCAGAGGGCAGCAGGGAGAACAGTCCATGGTGGGGTGTGATGGGTCCCTGATAATATTACGGGCTCGGGACACGCAGCGCTGGGATGACAAGTCCTGAATGGAGGGAAGAGGAGCCCCGATTATCCTCTCTGCTGCCCTCACCACTCTCCTCAGGTTCTTCCAATCGGAGGCGCTGCAACCTCCACACCACACCGAGTGACAGCTTGTCAGAATGCTCTCTATGGTGCTTCGGTAGAACGTCCTCATGATGGGTGGGGGCAGGTGGGCTCTCCTCATCCTCCGCAGGAAGTACAAGCGCTTCTGTGCCCTCTTGACCAGTGTCGTGGTGTTCACAGTCCAAGTGAGGTCGTCTGTGATGTGGACTCCCAGGAATTTAGTGCTGCTGACCACCTCCACAGCTGAGCTGTTGATGATCAGTGGAGCGTGGTGAGGCTGGTTCTTCCTGAAGTCGACGATGATCTCCTTCGTCTTCTCCACATTCAGGATCAGGCTATTTTCTCTGCACCAGCCCACCAACTGCTCCACCTCCTCTCTGTAGTCCAGGTCGTTGTTGTCCCTGATGAGGCCCACCACCGTTGTGTCGTCTGCAAACTTCACGATGTGATTGGTGGTGAACCTGGGGGCGCAGTCGTGTGTCATCAGGGTGAACAGCAGGGGGCTCAGGACGCAGCCCTGAGGGGAGCCTGTGCTGAGGGTGATGACATCTGAGGTGTTCTGTCCGACCCGGACTGACTGAGGTCTGTTGGTGAGGAAGTCTAGCAGCCAGTTTCGAAGGGGGGTGCTGAAGCCCAGGTGTTCCAGTTTTTCCACCAGATGTTGTGGAATGATGGTGTTAAACGCTGAGCTGAAGTCCAGGAACAGCAACCGCACGTGGGTGTTCCTCTCCTCCAGGTGAGCCAGGCTCAGGTGAAGAACGGAGGAGATGGCATCCTCAGTAGAGCGGTTCTGCCGGTAGGCAAACTGGAACGGATCGAATATTGGGGGGAGTCTGGAGACGATGTGTTCTTTGAGCAGCCTTTCGAAGCACTTCATCATGATGGGAGTCAGTGCCACAGGTCTGTAGTCATTCAATGAGGTGATTTGAGGTTTCTTCGGCACCGGAATGATGGAGGCAGCCTTGAAACATACTGGCACTTTGGCTTGGTCCAGCGAGATGTTAAAAATGTCTGTGATGACACCAGCCAGCTGGCCTGCACATTCCTTGAACACCCGCCCAGGTATGTTGTCGGGGCCTGGGGCCTTACGTGGGTTGACTCTTCTCAGAGTCTTCCACACGTCGGCTGAGTCAAGGCAGAGGGCCTCCTCTTCCTGGTGGGGAACAGTTTTAACTGCAGGAGTGCTGTTTAGTGCCTCAAAACGCCCAAAGAAGTTATTTAGACCATTTAGGAAGTCAGCATCAACCTCACCCACCGGGGGGGAGGGTAAGTTGTAGTCCGTGATCGCCCGTATGCCTTGCCACATACTCCTGGTGTTATTGGCGTCGTGGAAAAAATCCTGAATTTTTCGACTGTGGCTTCGCTTCGCTAGCCTGATGGCACGGTTCAAGTTGGCTCTCGCTGTCCTCAGTGCCTCCTTGTCGCCAGACTTGAAGGCTGAGTTCCGTGCTCGTAGCGTATGACGTACCTCTTCAGTCATCCAGGGTCGTTGGTTGGCTCGGGTGATGATGTTCTTAGTGGTGCTGACGTCCTCGGTGCATTTGTTGATGTAGGCTGACACAGTCATGGCGTACTCATCAATGTCGATCTGATTGTCATATGTTGCTGCTGATTTGAACATGTCCCAGTCAGAGCACTCAAAGCAGTCCTGGAGTGCCTCCATGGCCCCCTCAGACCACACCCTCACCTGCTTCACTGTGGGTTTTGCTCTGATCAGCAGGGGCCTGTATGCAGGGATTAGCATAACAGATAGGTGGTCTGAAGAGCCGAGGTGGGGGCGGGGGGCTGCTCTGAATGCATCCTTTATATTGGTGTAAACCAAGTCCAGAGTGTTCTCTCCCCGAGTTGGAAAATCCACGTGTTGGTAAAAATGAGGGAGAGTAGTCTTCATGTTAGCCTGGTTGAAGTCCCCAGCAATGATGAAAACACCCTCTGTGTGCGTGGATTGCAGCTCACTGATTGTCCGATAGAGAACACTCATGGCCTCTTTAGTATTAGCGCTAGGAGGCACATACACAGCCGTGATGCTAACAACAGTAAACTCTCTGGGCAGGTAGAAGGGTCTGCAGTTAACAGTCAAAAGCTCGATGTCCGAAGAGCAGAAGCTGGCGACAGATCTAGCATTTTTGCATCAGTTGTTGTTGATGTAGACACACAGCCCACCTCCTCGGGATTTACCGCTTAGCTCGCTGTTTCTGTCGGCGCGGAATGTAGCGAGCCCCTCCAGGCTAACGGCGTTGTCCGGTATTGATGAGTTCAGCCATGTCTCCGTCAGGATGAGAGCGCAGCAGTTTCTAACCTCCCTCTTTGAAGAGAGTTCCAGTTGTAGATGGTCCATTTTATTATCCAGTGAGCGGACGTTGGAGAGGAAGATGGATGGAAGCGGCGGTTTGTAGGGGTTAGCTTTAAGCTTAGCCGTTAGCCCACCTCGACAGCCGCGCTTTCGCCGCCGGTCACACCGCCTACGCTTACTCCTCCTCCGGCGTGTGCTGCCCGGCGAGCCCGCTGCATCGTGAGCTTCTGGGGCTAGCGCCCTAAGCACTCCGAGGCTACGTAAACAGACTAGGGTAGTTGTGGCTACGAGTCCGAAAACACTTGATGACCGTACCTCCAGCGGGCGCTGGCGATCATATACTAATCTACTGGATGGATAAACTAAACTTTGTGTTGTTTGTCGTGTCCTAGGCGACATATTTTGTGAAAATACTCGTCGGTTGTCGAGAGCCGTGGTGGCCGCGGCCAACTGGGGCGCCGCCATCTTGGTTTTTTGTCCTGGGTCGTACTTGGGGCGTCCTTCTAGTGAGACATGCCCGGAACACTTCCACAGGGAAACGTCCAGGAGGCATCCTTACCGACCCAGGTCATCTGGCTCCTCTCAACCTGGAGCAGCAGCAGCTAAGACAGCCTGCCAAAGAAAGACATTTCAGCTGCTTGTGTCTGGGATCTTTTTCCGTCACTACCCATAGCTTGTGAGAGTAGGAACATAGATCGACCGGTAAATCGAGAGCTTCGCCTTTCGGCTCACCTCCCTCTTCACCACAACGGACGGGAACAGAGTCCGCATCACACATCTCACTGCACCAATCCGCCTGTCGTTCTCGCGCTCCATCCCACCCTAACTCGTGAACGACCATAAGATACTTTAACTGTCCACTTGGGACAAAATCTCATCCGGAGATGGAATTTTACCCTTTTCCGACTGAACACCATGGTCTCAGATTTGGAGGTGTTGATTTTCATCCCAATCGCTTACAACCGTCTGCAAACTGCTCCAGTGAGAGCTGGCGATCACAGCTTGAAGAAGCCAACAGGACCACATCATCAGCAAAAAGCAGAGATGCAATACTGAGGTCACCAATCCGGACACTCTCAATGCCTCTGCTGCACCTAGGAATTCTGTCCAATATAGTTCTGAGCAGAATCAGTGACAAAGGGAAGCCTCACTGGAGACCAACTCTCACTGAAAAACAAGTCTGGCCTACTGCCAGAAATGCAGACCAAACTCTGGTATCAGTGATACAGGGACCGATCTGCCCTGATCAGTGGGTTCGGTACCCGGTTCTCCCAAAGCACCCTCCACAGAACTCCCAGAGGGTCACGGTCGAATACCTTCTCCAATCCCCAAAGCACATGTAAATTCACAATACGTTTGGGTCTGCCAGGTTGGACCGGCATCTTCCCCAACCATTTGAGCCAACACCCCGCCCCTCTCTTTACCCGATTGTCCAAAGCATGCGGCCGCAAATCCGATGACACGACCATAAAGTCGATCATCACACCGCGGCCTAGGGTGTCTTGTTGCTAGGTGCACAAATGGACACTTTTATACTTGAACATGATGTTCGTTATGGACAATCCATGTCGCACACAGAAGTCCAATTTCAGAACGTCACTCCGGTTCAGATCGGGGTGAGGCGTTCCTCCTAATCGCGCCCCTCGAGGTTTCACTGTCGTTACCCACGCGAGCATTGGCCCCAGTGACCCGCGTCCGGGCAAGGGAAAACTGATTCTATTTATTTTATTCATCATAAGTTTTTTTTTTAGCCCCGCTTTGTCTGGTCCCTCACCTAAGACCTGTTTGCAATAGGTGACTCTGCCAGGGGCATAAAGCCACAGACAACTTAATCCCTAGGATCACTGAGACAGGCAAACCCCTCCACCATAGTAAGGTGAGGGCTCATGGAGGGGTGTTTATAAAATGTTCTTGGAATAAATAGTATTAGGATTTAACAGAAAACCAGAACCATATACGTTTACAGTGGTACCTCTACTTACAAACTTAATTGGTTCCACGATCGGGTTTGTAATTACAAACCTTTGTAAATAAAAGCAATGGTTCCCATAGGAATCAATGCAAAACCAAAAAATGCGTGCCGGACTATCCCAAGTGTCACACAATTTTTGCCCTGTTACTCTGTGTAAAACACACAAAAAAACACTGACTTTGCTTGGGGAGGGGAGGGGGGGGGCACCGGTTCTAATTTTATACACTTGCTAAAAATACCCCCGAGAAGACAGAAAAATCAGGCTTATAGATTACTGATTCTTCCACCTACTCCCTTGCTCACGTATTTGTCATTACTTTTTGGTGCAATTAATACGTTTTCCGACTGTGTCAGTGGTTATTGAATGCAACTTGCGCAGAGTGAGAATGTAAAAAAAAAAATAAAGGAAAAGGAAAGTAACTTCTATAGATGGAAATTGATAAACACAAAAGTGTGTTCTTCATGTTTTTATTGAAAACAAGCTGTTACTGTCTGCCGCACGACGACGGCTTCTGCCTTTCATTCAATGCATCTCCTGCAGCAGGAGATACAGATCATCTGTCGCAAGCTCGATGATACGCATGCATTTGCCTCGCTCCTTTATGATTTCGAGTTTCATATTGATAGTCTTAGTAGACATACAATACGAGACTTACGTACAAGACAAACAGGGAATGGCAGAGCAAAGGAGACCAAGTGGGGGGGCTGGCATCTCGGTTCGGAAGTCGAAAATTGGTTCATAAGTAGATGCAAAAAAATCACCAGGCTCCAGTCTTAAAAAGTATAAACGTTCCTAAGTAGAAGTACCACTCTGCAGTGTATATACTTATGAACTTTTCGAGATACGAACCGGAGCCTCGCGATTTTTTTGCATAACACAAATCACACTGTTTAAACACAAAATTTAGTTATCCATGTTAGAAGAGCCAAAGTCCCAGAAATAATGTCCAAAAAGCGTATCAATGTGAACGAAAGGATGGCAATTGTTTACAAATCTCTCTAGATATGTGGTTGTTATCGCGTAAACTCAACTCGTCAGCGTGATCCCCATGATCGTCTCGCCATATGTTATTCTCTCATACGTCTTTCATACAGACACCACAACGCATCCATTCAGCAGTCAGAGTGAATGAGCCGGAAGAAGTCCGTTTGTACTTGACACGGTTAGCAAAGATGACATTGTCGGGTTCCATCAGTGCTTAGGCCCTCATTTTTTTAAGTTTGCCCTCATTCGCCATTCGTCAGCATCGGTGCCAGATCTAGATCCAGAAAATAAAAATCTGTCACAGTTTGGCTCGCCACAGGTGCTTCTTATCAACCTAGCCGCTTGCTGCATCCCCAAGCCCTTTTATCTGCTGGTGAATTAGAAGCACCTATGTCTAAAGTTAAAATTTGGCTGGGATTATACTTTCTGATTCTGGATTTGACATCTCCGTTCGTCAGCAAAATAGGCGTCAGTGCTGATGGGAGTCCTCTGTTTACTGCCAATCAGTCACTTCGTCTGTTTCCATTCTGTTTCCTGTTTGGCTACAGCTTTCATATCATTTCATATCAATAAATTCTTCCTTTATATCAGTAAATTCTTCCTTTTCTTCATTTGTATGTCTACCAAAGAGGGAAAAAAATAGCGTTTGCAAAGTCGTAATGTTCCAAAAAGTTACAAACATGGTCAAGTGGAGCGGGACGGCATCAATAATACGAATGGGATGAAGGGAACGGACACTCACCCTTAGTGTGTGTGCCCGTGTGTGCGTCTATGCTGTAGGACAAGAATGCACAAATACACATTCTTGTCCTTCACTGATCCCTTAAGACGGACTCATTGAACACAGGTTAACCTTCCCATTGTGTTAGCTTTCCGCTGCCATCTGTGGTGTTAGCGGGTCATTTTGGACCCGTGTATTAAATCAGCCATAAAATACCCTAAAAACAATATTTTATCCAATGTTTTTCTTAACTCTTGAGATCATGTGAAAGGTCTGAAGAGACATTGTTGCCCGGAAAATATTTCTGCCCGTTGATATATCCCAGAGACTCTCAGTTGCCTCATTGCTGGATCTGTAAACTCCAGCAAGGAGGAGCACACCAATGTAGGCATCCAGGAACGTCTCATCAATGTCTTTCCACGTGTTGCCATAGACTTTTTTCCCCTCAAGGTTTGTCATAGTCGTCCCTGTCTTCCTGATTTATTGTACTGCCATCTTTCAACTTTGCCTAGCACATTCTTAAACCCCTGTAAAGTGAATTCAGAGAATGTTTCTAAATACATTACAGGTTTAGATAATTCCTGAAAACACGCCAAGACGAAAAACTATGTGGTATTTAATTGTGGCGATATGGGATTAAACTGTTTTTCACCATGTAGTTTTCCAGATTTCCATTTCTAATTTCAAATGTGAAAGAAAACAGACTTGACTTTAGTACCGTATTTTCCAAAGTATAAATTGCACCGAAATATAAGTCGCACCAGCCATAAAAGGCACAATGAAGGGGAAACAAACCCATATAAATCGCACCTGAATATAAGTCGTAATATGCACGGCAACAGCAGAGCAGGAGCCGTGACACGTTTATAGTAATCCCTCGTTTATCGCGGATAATTGGTTCCAAGACCACCCGCGATATGTGAAAATCCGCGAAGTAGTGTCACCCTCTCATTTTTAATATACATACATGTTTTGTGTATCAATAAGTGTAATAGTTATTTGATATATAATTTATATATCGTTATACATATTGTTGACATAAAGGACGATCGATGGATTTAATGCAGGGGTGTCAAACTCCTTTCCTCGGGGGCCGAATCCCTACATGTTTTCCAAGTTTCCCTTGTTAAACACACCTGATTCAAATGACCAGTTCGTCCTCACTTTCAGCAGGAGCCTGATTAATTGAATCAGGTGTGTTTAACGAGGGAAACTTGGAAAACGTGTAGGGATTCGGCCCCCGAGGAAAGGATCTTGACACCCCTGATTTAATGAATTGGAGTGACATAGATGGTTTTATAAATGTGTTATTTATGTAATAGTTATTTGAATAACTCTGAATGTTACGTCAGGCCCGTTCTCAGCTCTTCGTTTGTGTTTATGTCACATTAGCATATTTTGTTGAATAAATTTCCCCCAAAATGCAATGTCACGGCTCCTGCTCTGCTGTTGCCGTGCATATTTGTTGTATGCATGCATGTACCTACGTATGTAGTATATGTATGTATGTACGTAACCACGCACGCATGTATGCACATATTTGTTGCATGCATGTAGTTTTTGTACGCATATATTTCTTATATACATGTAGGTATTTCTTGTTTCTTGTTGTATGCATGTATGTATATATACATGCATACAAAAACGGATTTGTCACAATTTGCCTTACTGTTTGTTTGTTTGTTTGTTTGTTCGTTTTCTGTCAGGGTAAACAATATGGAAGAGAAATGTTACCCTCTTTTAGGCGTCCATCAGCAGCTGCAGCACCATGTGAAAAAATGCTCTCCACAAAAATTCCCATTTGACCACGAGCTGAATCCTGGCCACCAACAATGCTGAATCTTAGGCCCTATGAAATTAAAATGCAAAAATTGTTACAATATAAATAGCAAACACATACACATTGTAAATGGATTTCACAAATTGTGCTTTTATACGTATTATTTCGGTTTTATATATATTATATGGTTAGTTTTATACATATACAGGACCGTCTCAGAAAATTGGAATATTGTGATAAAGTTCTTTATTTTGCCTACTCATTTGCCTAATTAGCAAAGGTTTTAGCCAGCATGGTGAAAGTTTTAGAGAAAAAAGACGAGGATCGTGCCAGGGAAATAGACAAGTTGAACGGGATCAGGAACTGCTTCAGATGGGCATGGCTCGAGAGCAGCGTCATCTTACACCTCGGAACACAGTCCGTAACCAGCTGCCTGACGGAACATATCCGTAACTTAGATGTTCCGGGGAAGGTTTTGTGCATTCTTTGTCAAGATGTTATGAGCTATGGAGGTCGCGGCGCTTCGAACATTAAGGAGCACATCAAAACAAAAAAACACAAAGGTACGTTTTTACTTTTACAAGTGCATGTGGGTAACATGATGTTACATGTAAGCTAATGTTAGGCTATTGTCATGATATCGTTAAAGAATACATTTTCAATGATAGATAGATAGATAGATAGATAGATAGATAGATAGATAGATAGATAGACAGACAGACAGACAGACAGACAGACAGACAGACAGACAGACAGACAGACAGACAGACAGACAGACAGACAGATAGATAGATAGATAGATAGATAGATAGATAGATAGATAGATAGATAGATAGATAGATGTTGCAAAAAATTAACAGTTTTCATCAAAAGGAAAAACTCCAGATTTGATTGTGCCATTTTGATGTATTATATTCACCTTGGTAGCCCACCAAGCAGGAATATTTTTTTAACAAAACTTTTTAAATTGAGTGATGAAATTAATGGTTTTGGGGTTGTTATACTGCCAAAATCCAGGAGTTTCCAGGGAGCTTTGCCCCCTGAGCCCCCTCTGGGGCGTTGCCTTGTGGCCCCCAATAGGGGCCTGTGGACCCTGGCCCACTGCGGCCCCCCCTGTGGGGCATGCGGCCCCCAGACCCCGGCTACTTTTCAGTGTTTTTTTTCATTTGCCGTTCTCATCCCTGTTAATTGCATTACAGAAAATAAAGAACTTTATCACAATACTCAAATTTTCTCAGACAGTCCTGTATAGTTTATATGGGCCTGTGGAATAATTTGAACTGCAACTGACGACGAGTCCGACGTCAGCAGCGCGCCGCACACGCCGCGTTGTTTACAGAAAGGACAAACGATGGATTCAATGATTTGGAGTGACACAGATGGTTTGATAAACGTATCATTTATGTTATAGTTATTTGAAAAACTGTTAGTTACGTCAGGCCCGTTCTCACGTCCTCGTTTGTGTTTATGTCACGTTACCATACCGTATCGTTTAGCCTGTTTTTGCTGGTTCCTGTCTGTACTTAGTGTTGGATTTTGTCAAATAAATTTCCCCCAAAATGCGACTTAAACTCCGGTGCGACTTATGTATGTTTTATTTCCGCTTTATTGTGCATTTTATGGCTGATGCAACTTGTACTCAGGAGCGACTTTTAGTCCGAAAAATACGGTATATATCAAATAACTATAACATAAATAAGTTTATCAAACCATCCGTGTCACTCCAAATCATTAAATCCATCAAAATCTTCGTCCACTGTGTCACTTATAAACACTCAGCTGACTCCGGAAGTAGATGCGGCGCTGACGTCAGACTCATCGTCAGTTGCAGTTCCAATTATTCCACAGGCCTAGAGCGCCCTTATGCGGTTCAGTGTGAAAATATCATGTGAAGTGATATACTAGTAAGTAAGTAATATGTTAATGATTAAGTAATAATGTGTTAAAAATTTCACATATATATTCCTGAGTATAAGTCGCACCCCCAGCCAAACTATGAAAAAACTGCGACTTATTGTCTGGAAAATATGGTATTTGAAATAACACTTGTAGTATTTTGCGTCTATCAATGCTTTACCAACATTGTAATTATTACTAAATCTCCATCAGGTTCTTCAAATGGCAAAAGTTCGCATCTAAATCCCTATTCTGATGGGCCACAGTCCCACACACATTAAAACTTTCTTCTTTCCCACACAGGAGGAATCTGATGTAGGATTCAAACACCACCCATCCACCAGTTTGCCGGATCTGGTCAGCGTCTCCAACTTATTTGACTGTGTTATATATAGACCAGTGTTTCCCAACCTTTTTTCATTCACGGCACACATTTTCATTGGAAAAAATCTCGCGGCACACCGCCAACAAAAATCTGTTAAGCTCCGATATTAAAATCAGTTATATTACAACGAAAGACGTAAAGTCCTATTCCTATATATGTATGGAGAGTCGAATAATTCAATAGAAATAAATACTAAATATTCTGTAAATTGTATTCCTTTTTTTAAATAAAAGTGACAGTTTTTTAAAAAGGTTTTAGACGGTGTAAGAAATAAACTATTTAAAGTGATTGTGATTCAAATAAAAGAATCAACGTGATTTT
Organism: Syngnathus acus; assembly: GCF_901709675.1. Lineage (NCBI taxonomy): Eukaryota > Metazoa > Chordata > Actinopteri > Syngnathiformes > Syngnathidae > Syngnathus > Syngnathus acus. Next base: position 19,099,602 of record NC_051094.1, read on the forward strand.
GTTTACTGTTTTAGACTAGGTCTATAAATATTGCAACAATAAGAACAAAGTCACTTTTAAAGACGCTCTGCTGTTCTGACAGCAGCTGAGTGGCTATCACAGTCGAGGTGTCTCGACTTGACTGTTTATTTTATGTACGTGAAAAATAAACAATACAGGTTCTCCGGTTGAACTACATGCTCTGATTTCCATTGGACCACAAACGCACCACAACCGTCATAGTGTCTGTCACTGTTAGCAAAAGCACACAGCAACACACACATAACCTTAATATGTGCCGATGCAATACAATCAGACCGACACAATATGAAATCTCAAGATTCTCCGATTCTCCACGCATGCACGATTAGCAAGTGGCTGACCAGGCCTTGCGCGAACTGACCAGTGGTTTAGCGATCCTGTTTACAATGCGCTCCGTAATTAATATTGGACAGCTGAACGTCTCTCACGGCACACCAGTGTGTGCTGAGTACAGTGTCAGCATTTTTTCTCTTCAAAAACTTCTCCAGCACTGTCACTATCGACTCGTCTCGCTATCCACAATGACAACGTCGCTGTCAATGCTACTGCATGGGCATCCCATATACCTGCCGCTGCATCCATGCGTCACCAATTTTCTCGTCTGCAAGCACGAGGCAAATCGCTACCTGCTGCTGCCACCTTCTGATATGGAAGATATGATTACTCTGCCGGGCGCTACACCGCACAGGCACACAAATTGGAGAATTTCCCACGGCACCCTTGACAATATTATGCGGCACACCAGTGTGCCGCGGCACCCCGGTTGAAAAACACTCATATAGACACTACTGATTCAGATGTTTTTTTTCTGCCAATTAGTACAATTTGGAAATGGTGTCATGGTCGAGTATTTGTATTATTATCTAAACTAAAGACATCCGCTTCCGGGTCGGAGAGGACGCAGGCGCTCAATGTTCGCCACTTCTGCACTAGAGTTAGCTGAGTTTAGACCTTTTCTTTCTTAACTTATTTTAAATCAATTTTAAAGTTAGTATTTTAGCGTGTTTTTTGCTACTTTTTGGCAACTCTCTGCAACTCCCTGCATCTTTTGGCTGCCAGCAATAGCAACAACCTCCACTACCAGCTGGCTGCCTGCTAGCAGCCCCCGCCAACGCTAGCCTGGCTAATGACGCTCTCAAGACGGGCAAGTTTGAGTGCTTCGGCCCGACACGCGGCTTCCCATGATGTACATCGACGACCTGGAGGTGCTGGAGGCGCCGGCCGACATGCTCAGCATGCGCACGTACAACATCAACGCCATGAGCTTCTCGCCCAAAGAGCTGGTGCGGGAGCTGCGCAAGCACGTGCCCGAGCTGGAGGTCTCGTACAACGTGGGTCCGGCAGGCCATCGCCGACTCCTGGCCGAAGGACTTTGACGACTCCAACGCCAAACGCGACTGGGCCTGGAAGCACAACTACGACCTGCCCGAGTTGGTGCAGACTATGCTCAACTTCCTCAGCGGCGACACGCGCATGGCCCACGCCAACTAGCCACGCGGCGCCTGAGCTAAGCTAACGCAGCTTTTTGTACATAGTGTATGTACGTTTACGTTACGTTTTTTTTATACTGATAATATCTTGTAATTGTGTCTACCGGATGTGAGTGAACGCTGGCGCGACTTGCTGCCGCTGCTCTCCGGTCATTTTATATGCTATTTTATGTATGTACGCCGACCTTGAGTGTCTTGAAAGGCGCCTTATAAATAAAATGTATTATATTTATTATTATTATTATTATTATTATTATTATTATAATACCAATTCATTTTGTATTGCTCAAAAGTCCAATTCATCATTTTTACAACCAGGTACATAGGTACCGGCACACATCATGCTTCTCTTTAATGAGCCACAGACTAAATGTGGGTAGCATGCCACAAATAGTGCCCAAATCACATACAATAATAATAATAATGCACTGGGGTTTTTTGCGATGGGCAATATGGGCGACCGCCCAGGGCGCAATCCACGTGGGGGCGCAATCCACGTGGGGGCACAATCAACGCTCTCACGGAAAAAAAAAGACGTGTGTTGGGTCAGTTTCCGAAACATTGTTTGAGATCTGAGGTAAAGACTTCGCGACATTTTGTGTCAAACTAAGTACCGAGGCGGTCGAGTTCCAGGATTCTACTGTATAGTCCTATGTTTCTTTATGAAACATGTAACCCAGAAAAAATATTTTTTTGAGCTGCTATATTAATGGAATTCAAATTAACCTTGTGGGGAATACTGAATGTATATATGAATAAAATGGTGTTCACCAACTGGTCCTGGGATGACTGCCACAACATGACTGACCATTTTACAGCCACAGTTCCAGTCAGTCAATAACAGAGGTACAAAACATAGTCACCTCGTTTGTAGAAAAATATCCTTTGGTCTTCCAGGATAGACCGGTATAGGGGGAGTCTCCACTATTAGAGTCAACACACCAGCCAAATACAGTACTACAAAGTCGCAATGTACAAAGCTCACCAATGTTCACATTTATAGTTGAACATGGTGTTTATTATAGAAAAAACATGACGAGCACAGATAAGAGGGACCATTCCTTCTCTGAACTGCTATTTGTCGCATCTGCATAAAAAAAAAAGTTTTTCTAAACTGTGTTGCTAGTTGGCAAATTATTGGCTCAGATTTAGTTCCTGGTCAGTTTAAAAAATCTGCATTCCCTCAAGTATGATGGCCTTTGTCAAACCATGTTTGATAAACCATATTGAATACCACACACTTATGGACTGGTTGTTACCGTTTTTTTCCATGTATAATGCGCCCCCATGTATAATACGCACCCTAAAAATGGCATGTCGATGCTGGAAAAAAGCCTGTACCCATGTATAATACGCACCCAAATTTTGACTTCTACTTAAGTCCGTAAATGTAAAATTATTTCAGAAAAAAGATCATCTTTGGGAACAACCGGATGTTATTCTGCCGGTCAGTATCACTGCGCATGCGCTAGCAAACTTGATAGCGAAGAAATGTTTCGGATTTGTGTAGGGTACATTGTGACAGCAAACGAGCAGGTGATCGAGCAAGCGTCTGATACAAGAGCATTGTGTTCGTATGGAGCGTGTTTGAAGTGAACAGCAGAGAAGAAAGGAACAAGGCAAAGTGTTGTGAAATAAAATATTACCTGTAATACGCATTTAGGTAGAGAACTGAACTCTCGCTCTTTATATAGCTGACGTGTCTTGCGCATCCGTTCTGCGCATCTGTAATGGCGGCCTCCGTATGATATCCGGTTTGCGATGGAGATTAAAAAACAAACAATATTTGACAATAACACACCATCAAGGGTTGCACCATCGCATCAAACGATGTGTCGTCAATTATGAATTTTACTGACTAAGTGTGTTGGGCAGGATGGCTGAATGCGATGCGCGATTGACGTGTCTAGCGCATCCGTTCTGCACATACTGTCATGGCGGCCTCCGTATGATATCCGGTCTGCGATGGAGATTAAAAAACAAACAATATTTGACAATAACACATCATCAAGGATTGCATCATCGCATCAAACGATGTGTCGTCAATTATGAATTTTACTGACTAAGTGTGTTGGGCAGGATGGCTAAATGCGATGCGCGATTGACAACAAACAAGAAGAAAGGTGATTTCAAGTTTTATTTCGAGGGAGATTTTCTTCTTCAAAAAAAATAAAATAATAATAATAATAATAATAATTGTACCCATGTATAATGCGCACCCCAGATTTTAGGACAATAAATTAGTTAAATTTTGCGCATTATACATGGAAAGAAACTGTACTTTTAGCTTGGATGTTTTTAAAATGAGGGGAGAAGTTGCAGTGCCTGGCGAAACCCTATGCAAATGCCACACAGAAGGGACTGAGCAGAGCTCAAATCTAAAGCCTCTCCACTCAGGCGTCTCATTTTTTTCCCCATTTCCTTAAAAGAATGTTATTCAGATATCTGAATCAGAATCTGATAATCAAAATTAAAGTGAAATTGAAATCTATTAAAACTACCAGTAACCAGATTGTTTTTTGCTTACAGTTGACTAACCTGAAAAAACTAGAGCACGTATGTCAGAGAGACCCCATCCAAGGGTCTTGCTCCAGTCCTGCACCCATAAAGCTTTGCAATAAATCCCAAGGTTAGTAATACTGACTGACATACTGACAGAAGTTATAAGAATAACTGAGCCTGCTAAGAAAGTGTTTTCTTTCTTTTTCTTTCTTTCTTTCTTTCTTTCTTTCTTTCTTTCTTTCTTTCTTTCTTTCTTTCTTTCTTTCTTTCTGTCTGTCTGCACAATTATTGTGTTATATTATTATTATATATTTTATTTTTTTTTTTTTTACATAAATTCGCTCTGCCAACAAGTTTATATTATGGGTGTCTTTTTTGTTTGTTTGGTGTTTCACAGAAGTACTTACTACACACAAAATAACTGCTAATTCTAAACACAGGATTGATTGAGCTCATTATTCTTTCCATGTCATAGGGAGTAGCAATCGCTTGGAGTCAGTTGGTGAAGATGATGAGCTCTCTCTGGAAAATGTTGTGAGCCGCTGTGACATTGTGGAGAAGTCCTCAAAGCCAGGCAGACGTAAACATTCCTTACCACAACAGGTAGATACTGCTGGAGATCGACTGGTCAGTGACTCACAAGGCTTGAAATAACTTTTTTTCTTTAAAGAGCTGTTTCATTTTTCACTAACAAGCTCAGTTAGAAGAAGAAAGATGGATGGATGGATGGATGGATGGATGGATGGATGGATGGATGGATGGATGGATGGACGGACGGACGGACGGACGGACGGACGGACGGACGGACGGACGGACGGACGGACGGACGGACGGACGGATGGATGAACCCATATGTGGAACAACTATTGATCTATCTTGTGACCAGTTGTTTGCTTAACTCTGGGAATCAGCTATATCAAAGTCAAAGTCAAAGTCAGCTTTATTGTCAATCCCTTCATATGTCAAGACACACAAAGAAACCGAAATTCCGTTTCCTCCATCCCACGGTGACGAGACATACAAGTAGGCGACACAAAACAAAACAAGAAGGCACAACCATAAATAATAAATAATAAATAAAATGAGCGATGAATAAATAATAAACCAATAACCCAATAAATAAGAGGGGCAAAACCGAGCCAGCGTGCATACAGCAGACAGCAAGAACAGGACGCTACGCTGAAAGGGGGAGCGAGTTCAGGATCCTAACAGCCTGGAGTACGAAGCTGTTGGAGAGTCTGGTGGTGCGGGAGCGCAGGCTCCTGTACCGCCTCCCAGAGGGCAGAAGATCAAACAAAGAGTGAGCGGGGTGACTCACATCACTCACAATCTTGGTCGCCTTGCGGGTGAGATGGGAGGTGTAAATGTCCGTCAAGGAGGGGAGAGAAGCACCAATAGTCTTACTAGCCGTTTTCACTATGCGCTGCAGGGCCTTCAAGTCGTAGTCAGTGCAGCTGCCACCCCAAACAGCGATACAGCTGGAGAGGACGCTCTCAATGGTGCCGCGGTAAAAAGTAGTCATGACAGCCGGAGGAGCCCCCGCTCGCCTGAGTTTCCGAAGGAAGTACAGGCGGCGCTGGGCCTTCTTCGCCAGCGATGCGGTGTTGGTGGACCAGGAGAGATCCTCACTGATGTACACCCCCAGGAACCTGGCGCTGCTCACTCTCTCCACCACAGCACCGTCGATGGTCAGCGGCAGGTGTTGGGCGTGACCCTTCCGGAAGTCAACAACAACCTCCTTGGTCTTGTCGACGTTCAGCAGGAGGTTGTTGTCCCTGCACCACGCGGTCAGAAGGTCAACCTCCAGCCTGTATTGAGTCTCGTCTCCCTTGGTGAGGAGACCCACCAGAGTCGTGTCGTCAGCAAACTTCACGATGCGGTTGCCGCTGCAGGTGGCAGCGCAGTCATGCGTCAGGAGGGTGAAGAGCAGCGGACTGAGCACGCAGCCTTGGGGGGCCCCTGTGCTCAGCGTGATGCTGGCGGAGATTTTGTCGCCAACACGTACCACCTGTGGCCTCTGACAGAGGAAGTCCAGTAGCCAGTTGCAGAGGCAGGTACTGAGGCCCAGCTTGTCAAGTTTGCTGATGAGACGCTGTGGCACAATGGTGTTGAAGGCAGAACTGAAGTCCACAAACAGCAACCTCACATACGAGTCCCTCCCCTCCAGGTGGGTGAGGGCCGAGTGGAGGGCAGAGCAGATGGCATCCTCAGAGGACCGATTTGCTCGGTACGCAAACTGGAAGGGGTCAATGGTGGGGGGGAGAACTGACCGGATGTGCTCCATGACAAGCCGCTCAAAGCACTTCATGATGATGGGCGTAAGTGCCACGGGGCGGTAGTCATTGAAGTCATTGGACTATATTGACCAAGTTTGTGCATGCCAAACAGGGAATTTGACTCCAGTTGATCTAAGCCTCTGTGCAACATTTACGTGACTGACAATATTCAGGTAACTAACAACATTTAAGTGGCGAGAGAAGGATGTTATTGCACAGTGATGTCTCTGAATCTCTATGAGTGGTGTGAGTTCATCAGAGCGACAGCCTGGGGGAAGAAGCTGTGTCTGTGTCTGCTGGTTTGGGTGTACAGCACTCTGTAATGCCGTCCGGAGGGGAGGAGTTTGAACAGACTGTGATCTGGGTGAGAAGGGTCTGCGGAGATGTTACTTGCACGTTTCCTGGTCCTGGACAGGTACAAGTCTTGGATAGATGGGAGATTGTTTCCGATTATCTTTTCCGCCGACCTGATTGTCCGTTGCAGTCTGTGGGAATAGCATTACTGAGGATGGTGAGGGGTGGAAGTGGCGAAGGGTCTCTTCTGAAGTCCACTGTCATTTCCATGGTCTTGAGCGGGTTCAGCTCCAGGTGGTTTTGGCTGCACCAGTGGACTAGCCGCTACACCTCCTGTCTGTATGCAGTCTCGTCACCGTCCCTGATCAGTCCGATGAGAGTCGTGTCGTCCGCATACTTCAGGAGCTTCACAGAAGAGTTGACTGAGGACGAATCGTTGGTGTAGAGAGAGAAGAGCAATGGGGACAGTACACAACCCTGGGGGGCGGGGCGCCAGTGCTGGTAAACCGGGTGTCGGATGTGATGGTTCCCAGCCTCACCTGATGTCTCCTGTTGGTCAGGAAGCTGGTGATCCACTGACAGGTGGAGGCAGGCACCGCGAGCTGGATGAGCTTCTGGTGTAGGATATCGGGAGCGATGGTATTGAACGCCGAGCTGAAGTCCACAAACAGGATCCTGGCGTACGTCCCTGGGGTGTCTAGATGGCGCAGGATGTAGTGCAGTCCCATGTTGACCGCATCATCCACCGACCTGTTTGTACGGTAGGCAAGCTGCAAGGGGTTGAGCAGATGTCCTTCAGGTGGCTCAACACTAGCCTCTCAAAGGATTTCATGACCACAGATGTCAGGGGGATGAGTCTGTATTCATTCAATCCTGTGATGGCGGGCTTCTTGGCCACCGGTACGATGGTGGAGCTTTTCAAGCACGAGGGCACCTCACACAGCTCCAGGGAACGGTTGAAGATCTGTGCAAAGGTGGGTGCCAGCTGTTCAGCACAGACTTTCAGGCAGGAGGGGCACACACCGTCTGGGCCTGGTGCCTTCCTGACCTTCTGTCTCAGGAAAATCTGACACACCTCCTCCTCACGGATCTGAAGCGAGGGCGCGGCTTCTGAAAGAGAGAGAGTAGGTGATAACGGTGGTGGAGGTGTGAAGAGGGGGTTTGTGGGGAGAGATGTGGATGTTGATTGTGATGTAGGAGGTCCTGTTGTGTGGTTGGACCATTCAAACCTGCAGTAAAACCTGTTTTGCTGTTTGCAAGCCTTGGGTTCTCTACAGGATGGGGGGTTGGTCTCTTGAAGCCCGTGATGATCTGCAGGCCTTTCCACATTGATGAGGGATCAAGGTTGGCAAAGAGTTGTCTCTCCAAGCTCTGCCCATCGCTCCTCTTAGCTTTCCTGATCTCTCGGGTCAGTGTTCCTGGCCTGCCTGAACAGGTCACGGTCCTCATTCCTGTAGGCCTCCTCCTTGGCTTCGCGCAGCATTCTGAGGTTTGGTGTTGTTGTTGTACGTGCAGAAGGTCTTACTCTGCACACACAAGTCCTCACAAAAGCTGATGTATGATGTCACAGTGTCGGTGATTTCATGCAGGTCTGAAGTTGCAGCTTCAAAAAACACCCCAATCGGCGCCGTCAAAGCAGGCTTGGAGGTCCTGCTTTGACTCGACTGTCCATTTCCTCACAGTCCTCACCACAGGCTTAGAAATTTCTAATTTCTGTCTGTAGGTCGGGATCAGGTGAACTAGATAGTGGTCCGAGTGTCCTAAAGCTGCACGGGGCACAGAGCGGCGGTATGTGTCCTTTATTACGGAGTAGCAGTGGTCCAGTGTCTGTGTGCCTTTGATGGGACATGTTATTTGCTGTATTTGGGGAGTTCGTGTGTGAGGCTCGCTCTGTTAAAATCACTCAAAACAATGATACATAGGTGAGTTCGGTAGTTATTTCTTCATGTGCAGCTGCGTGGCTTCGATCGCACGTGCGTATGGTGAAATGTAAACAGCCGCCATTACGATCGAGGAGAACTCCCTTGGTGAATCAAACGGCCGTCAGTTTATGAAAAGTGTCCTAAGAGAGGACTGCGAGACTCTTTCAACACTGTGACATCAGTGCACCCAGCTTCATTAATGTAGAAGCATAGACCACCTCCCTTTGTTTTTCCCGTGAGCTCCGTGATGCGATCCGCGCGTAGGAGCCGAAATCCAGGCAGCTGTACGGCATGGTGGGGGATGTGTTCGTTGAGCCACGTTTCGGTGAAGCACAGGGCAGCGGATCTGCTAACGTACGGGTTCCTTGGGATGAGAAGCAGTTGTTCGTCCATCTTGTTCGTCAGGGAGCCGACATTCGCCAGAAGAATTGATGGTAGGGGAGCATGGGGAACCCTCTCTGCCTCAACTTTACGTGGGCTCCGGTGCGCTTGCCACGCTGCCGTCTTCAGCAGAACTCCGTCAAACTGCCTGCGTCAGTGAAAACCGGAAAGAAAGTGCCAGGAGAAGACTGTCCGATGTTTAACAGTTCTTCTCTGCTAAAAGTGATCCGGGATGAACAGCAGAAGACACAAAAAACACACAATTAGATTTATCTGTATTCGGATTACGTTGTGGCAGACTTTAGGACCAGGCCTCTCACTCAGAAGGCCGGCAGTTAAGGGCGGGTTTGTACTTATGGCGTATGTTCTTTTTTGCTTTGTATTGACTTTGTTCACTTGTGTCAGTGAGAGATTAAAGACGTGTTTCTTACTTCCACCACGTCTTTTTTTCTATTACTGGAATGGAGTTACATTTTTTGTATCCTGAATACGAAGCTTTGTAATATCACCAGTGGGAGAGCCCTCACAAGTCTATTTACACTGATGTTAGTTTTGTTGATCAAAACATTTCAACTTGTCTAACCTATTGCTATTGTATATCATTGCCGTGCTGATAAAGATGCGCATGAGTTGTAGTTTTGAGCTAAATAAAGTTTTCGTGTCATGTCCAGATATGGGGCTTTGGGAATGTGTCTCTATGTGGTTTAGAACTCGAAATTATGACTGAGTAATGATGACCAAAAACAATGAAATTATTCATTTTAGGATTCTACACAGTGTCACATCAAAGCCTATTTCGTTTCATCCTGGCTATCGTGATAACAATGACTTAGAAATGGCCACCAATTGCTCTGTTAATGAGGAACTAAAAAAATAAAAAAGGCAAACTGTTTCCTGGCAGTGTGACGGGTAACCAAACCAATCCCAGCGTTAATTCATGGTAATATATACATTTGAATGAATCGGTAACTGCAAGGAATTGAGTAGAAATTTAAAATGGGTAAAATTTATGAAAAGATAAGTAAAGACAGCAACGCCAGTTTGTATTAAGAAGTATAAAAGCCAGCTCAGTGTCCTAGTGGTAGAGTGTCCGCCCTGAGACTGGAAGGTTGTGGGTTCAAACCCCGGCCCGGTCATACCAAAGACTATAAAAATGGGACCCATTGCCTCCCTGCCTGGCACTCAGCATTAAGGGTTGGAATTGGGGGGTTAGATCACCAACTGATTCCTGAGCGCGGCACCGCTGCTGCTCACTGCTCCTCTCTCCCCCAGGGGATGGATTAAAATCACATGGGGATGGGTTAAATGCAGAGGACAAATTTCACCACACCCAGATGTGTGTGTGACGATCATTGGGACTTTAACTTTAACTTTAACTTTAATAAGAAGTTGGCACAAATGAGTTATGGCAGTTTAACTTTTCTTTTCTTTTTTATTTTGTTGTTAAACTGCTTTTCCCTTCCAGGAATATCAGATAGTTAAGAAGTCAGCACGTTCATTGAGCACCATTCAAGTGGAATCCCCATGGCGACTTGCACAGCCATCCATTATCTCCAGCATAGTACTGATGAAAGGCCAAGGAAAGGTGGGTGTGCACTCCTGTCATGTCATTTGCAATAAAGCCTGTAAAGTGTAATTGAAGTATCGATGTTCCCAGCAACAAATCAGTACAGTGAAACATCGAATCTCAATGCTAATTCGTTCCAGAAGCGTTGAGAAGTGAAACCGTTGAGTTCCAAAGCAATTTTCCCCATTAGAAATAACTGAAAACACAATGATCCGGTCTCTTAGGCAGCAAGTTATTGCTATTGCTTGCTTGCTTAGGCGGTCCATCGTAGTCTAAGATGACGTAGCTTTCATTTTGTTGATCTGGTTGGTGGCTATCGTTGCTGGCGACGATGCCATTCCATGTGACGATGAAGTCCGATCCTGGAGCCACATGTCCTGCCACAGTGCTCTGGATCAGGGGGCTGGTATGGTTCTGGAACTGCAGGATGGTGTCTTCGTCTCCGCAGGTCCCTCCGGTGTTGATTTCAACACTCCTCCACGTACATGACCTCGTCATGGCACAACAAGCGCCACAGCGATCGGTTAGCTGCAGCTGCCTCAAGTTCATTGGGTTTGATGCTGCAACTCTTCAGTGTCCCTTTCAGTTGGTCTTTCTTCTTGTAGGTAGATAGTGACAATGTTGCTGTCTTTCCGTTCTTGAGGCAGGGTATTATTGTGCCGGATAGTTAATAAGAAGTGGAACAGCTTCCGCTTGAGAAGGTAGCCTCCTTCTCAGCATGGGCTTTACGCTTGGCGTCCAACAGCTCCTGTATTTCTACCGAGCTGTTCTTGAACCAGTCTTGATAGCGCTTCTGAGTGAAGCCGATGGTTTCAGAGGCACCTTGGTGTAGCGTTTACCTCAGTTTTGCCTACTCACTGTCCTCCAAGGTGGAAAGCCCCATAGCCAGGTTACTGCGGTAGTGAGTTGTGCACTCTGGAGAGTCCAGAGCCCTGCAGTTCAATCGCTTTCTTGGCTGTTGTTTTTTGTGTGGGGGTTAGATTTTCATGAGATATATGGACTCAGATTTCCCTCGCCCGGACGCGGGTCACCGGGGCCCCCCTCTGGAGCCAGGCCTGGAGGTGGGGCTCGAAGGCGAGCGTCTGGTGGCCTTTGCCCATGGGACCCGGCCGGGCACTACCCGAAAAGGAAACGTGGGTCCCCCTTTCCATGGGCTCACCACCTGTGGGCGGGGCCAAAGGGGTCAGGTGCATTGTGAGCTGGGCGGCGGCCAAAGACAGGGACCTTGGCGGTCTGATCCCCAGCTGCAGAAGCTGGCTCTTGGGACATGTAATGTCACCTCTCTGTCTGGAAAGGAGCCCGAGCTGGTGTGCGAGGCAGAAAAGTTCCGACTAGACATAGTCGGACTTAACTCCACACACAGTTTGGGTTCCGGTACAAGCCCTCTCGAGAGGGGCTGGACATTGGGGTTCACACCGGCGAACGAGAGGGTAGCCTCCCTCCGCCTTCGGGTGGGGGGACGGGTCCTGACTCTTGTTTGTGTCTATGCACCAAACAGCAGCTCAGAGTACCCACCCTTCTTGGAGTCCCTGGAAGAAGTGCTGGAGAGCGCTCCTTCTGGGGACTCCATTGTTCTACTGGGTGACTTCAATGCTCATGTGGGCAATAACAGTGAGACCTGGAAGGGCGTGATTGGGAGGAACGGTCCCCCCGATCTGAACTCGAGCGGTGTTCTATTATTGGAATTTTGTGCTCGACACGGATTGTCAATAATGAACACCATGTTCAAGCATAAGGGTGTCCATGTGTGCACTTGGCACCAGGGCACCCTAGGCCGCAGTTCGATGATCGACTTTGTAGTCGTTTCATCGGATTTGCGGCAGCATGTTTTGGACACTCGGGTGAAGAGAGGGGCGGAGCTGTCAACACCTTCCATTGTGGAAGCAGGGCCTGGTGGACTTTCCAATCTCTGGGGTCGAAGTCACTGAGGTAGTTAAAAAAGTCCTCGGGGGCAAGGCCCCAGGGGTGGATGAGATTCGGCCGGAGTTCTTAAAGGCTCTGGATGTTGTGGGACTGTCATGGCTGACACGCCTCTACAACATTGCGTGGACATCGGGGTCGGTGCCTCTGGATTGGCAGACTGGGGTGGTGGTCCCCCTCTTTAAGAAGGAGGACCGGAGGGTGTGTTCCAATTACAGGGGAATCACACTCCTCAGCCTCCCTGGTAAGGTCTATTCAGGGGTACTAGAGAGGAGGGACCGTCGGGAGGTCGAACCTCGGATTCTGGAGGAGCAGTGTGGCTTTCGTCCTGGCCGTGGAACAGTGGACCAGCTCTACGCCCTCGGCAGGATCCTCGAGGGGGCATGGGAGTTTGCCCAACCAGTCCACATGTGTTTTGTGGACTTGGAGAAGGTGTTCGACTGTGTCCCTCGGGAAGTTCTGTGGACGGTGCTTCGAGAGCACGGGGTGCCGAGCCAACTGATAAGGGCGGTTCGGTCCCTGTATCACCGATGCCAGAGTTTGGTCCGCATTTCCGGCAGTAAGTCGGATTCGTTCCCAGTGAAGGTTGGACTCCGCCAAGGCTGCCCTTTGTCACTGATTCTGTTCATAATTTTTATGGACAAACTCCTGAGCCTTGAAAAATACTCATCTTGGTTCAGTAAACTAAATCACAAGTATGGGGAAGACTGCTGATCTGACTGCTGTCCAGAGGACCATCATTGACACCCTCCATCAGGAGGGTAAGACACAAAAAGAATTTTCTCAAAGAGCAAGCTGTTCACAGAGTGCAGTTTCAAAGCACATCCACAAAAAGTCTGTCGGAAGGGGGAAATGTGGCAGGAAACGCCGCAAAACCAAGAGAGATGACCGCAGCCTTAACAGCATTGTGAAGAAGAGTCGCTCCTAGAATTTGGGGGAGCTTCAAAGACAGTGGACTGAAGCTGGAGTCCAGGTATCAAAAGCCACTGTTCACAAACCTGTCCGGGAAATGGGCTACAATAGCCGTATTCCCATGGTCAAGCCACTTCTGAACTCAAGACAACGGAAAAAGCGTCTGACTTGGACTATGGAAAAGAAGCACTGGACAGTGGCAGAGTGGTCCAAAGTCCTCTTTTCAAACGAAAGCAAGTTTTGTATTTCCTTTGGAAGTCAAGGCGCCAGAGTCTTGAGAAAGACTGGAGATGAGTAAAATCCAAGTTGCTTGAAATCCAGTGTGAAGTTCCCACAGTCAGCGATGGTTTGGGGAGCCATGTCAGCTGCTGGTGTTGGTCCACTGTTTCATCAAGTCCAGAGTAAATGCATTTGTGTACCAAGAGATTTTAGAGCACTACATGCTTCCGTCTGCTGAAAAGCTCTATGGAGATGATGATTTCATTTTCCAGCATGATCTGGCACCTGCCCACAGTGCCAAAACCACCAGTAAATGGTATACTGACCATGGCATTACTTTCCTCGATTGGCCTGCCAATTCCCCTGACCTGAACCCCCTAGAGATTTTTTGGGGTATTGTGAAGAAGAAGCTGAAAGACACCAGACCCAACAATGCAAATGAGCTAAAGGCCGCTATTGAAGCATCCTGGGCATCCATAACACCTCAGCAATGCCACAGGGTGATTGCCTCCATGCCACGCCGCTTTGATACAGTAATCCGTGCAAAAGGATTCCCAACCAAGTACTAAGTGTATTAAGGGACATTTTCAGATGTTTGATTTTGTTTTGATGTTATAAATCTTTTTTTTTACTTGGTCTGAGGAAATATAATATTTTGAGATAGGATTTTTGAGTTTTCTTAAGCTGTAAGCCATAATCAGCAATATTAAAATAATAAAAGGCTTGCAATATTTCAGTTGATTTGTAATGAGTCCAGAATGTATGACATTTTTGTTTTTTAATTGCATTTCAGAAAATAAAGAACTGTATCACAATATACTAATTTTCTGAAACAATCCTGTATATGTATAAAATTAACCAAATAATATATATAAAACCGAAATAATACGTATAAAACCACAATTTGTAAACTCCATTTACAATGTGTATGTGTTTGCTATTTATATTGTAACTATTTATGCATTTTAATTTCATAGGGCCTAGGATTCAGCATTGTTGGTGGCCAGGATTCAGCTCGTGGTCAAATGGGAATTTTTGTGAAGACCATTTTTGCACATGGTGCTGCAGCTTCTGATGGACGCCTAAAAGAGGGTAACATTTCTCTTCCATATTGTTTACCCTGAGAGAAAACAAACAAACAAACAAACAAACAAACAAACAAACAAACAAACAGTAAGGCAAATTGTTACAAATCATTTTTTGTATGCATGTATACGTATATACATACATGCATACAAACAAGAAATACATGCATATAAGAAATATATGCGTACAAAAACTATATGCATGCAACGAATATGTGCATACAAGAAATACATGCATAAAACAAGTATATGTATACGTGCAAACAATACATACATATGCGTGCGTGCTTACGTACATACATACATACATACGTAGGTACATGCATGCATACAACAAATATGCACGGCAACAGCAGAGCAGGAGCCATGACACGTTTATAGTAATCCCTCGTTTATCGCGGATAATTGGATCCAAGACCACCCGCGATATGTGAAAATCCGCGAAGTAGTGTCACCCTCTCATTTTTAATATACATAAATTTTTTGTGTATCAGTAAGTGTATATTAAACCATTTAAGTGCATATGTTATCATTAAAACATTAAATAATAGTTTCAAACGCACCAGTTCAAATGACCTCACTGGCCATGGCAAAGTCCTAACCGCGCTCGGCGGCAACTCTGGAACATAAGCGCAATCGGTGGCAACTCTGGAACATAACCCCAATCGGCGGCAACTCTGGAACATGAACCGCAATCGGTGGCAACTCTGGAACACGAACCGCAATCGGCGGCAACTCTGGAACACGAACCGCAATCGGCGGCAACTCTGGAACACGAACCGCAATCGGCGGCAACTCTCGAACATGAACCGCACTCGGTGGCAACTCTGGAACACGAACCGCAATCGGCGGCAACTCTGGAACACGAACCGCAATCGGCGGCAACTCTGGAACACGAACCGCAATCGGCGGCAACTCTGGAACACGAACCGCAATCGGCGGCAACTCTGGAACACGAACCGCAATCGGCGGCAACTCTGGAACACGAACCGCAATCGGCGGCAACTCTGGAACACGAACCGCAATCGGCAGCAACTCTGGAAGTCCGTACCGCAATCGGCGGCAACTCTGGAAGTCCGTACCGCAATCGGCGGCAACTCTGGAAGTCCGTACCGCGATCAGCGGCAACTCTGGAAGTCCGTACCGCGATCAGCGGCATTCGGAAGGCGGGGCTGTGTGCAGCGGCAAAAGCCATCACGCGCCGCAGCAGTAGGAGTGGGGCCAGGGACGATCGCGGGTCCGGCGCAACTGGATCGAAGTCTGGCGACGGTCGCGGGTCCGGCGACGCTGGGGTGGGGCCCGATGGTGGCCGCAAGTCCTGATGGCGCCGGGAGGAACTCCAATGGCGACCGCGGGTCCGGCGTCGCAGGTGGGAAGTCCGATGACGGTCGCGGAGCCAATGGCACCGGGAGGAACTCCGATGGCGGCCGCGTGTCCGGCGTCGCTGGAGCGAAGTCCGATGGCGGCCGCGGAGCCCATGGTGCTGGAACAAGCTTGGACGACGGACATGGATCGGGCATCGTGGACGGGAGCTGGTGGTGGAGGTTGGATCATTCTGTCACGGATCGGATGGAGCAGGGCGACCAAATGCAGCTTGGACCAGGGTTTATTGGAGAACTCAAAGACAAACCCGGCAAACTGACATGACTTAACAAAATAACTAGAGGACTAACCGACAGGGACGTGACACAAAGGACGTGAAGACATTACGACAACAACCACACAATGATCCGACGGGGAGTGAGGGGCAGACAGGACTTAAATACAAAACACGAAACACGAGGCAGGTGACCGCGGGTTACATTGATTGAGGTGACACAGGAGGGGAGGGGCGACGCGAACAGAAACCATGGCAACCTAGACACATAGCAAAACTGGGGACGAGACGTGACAACTTGTGTTTTCCAGCAAAGCTTAGAGTCAATAATGACTCTAACTAACTAACTAACTAACCTGTAGTGGCCGATTCGGCCGGAGTTTGTTTTGTTTTCTCTCCCCCCCCCTCCCCGGCCGGGGAGGTGGTTAGGTGGCACCCAAGCTGACAGCGGCTATCTAGATTCTCGTGGGCCAATTCAGGTTGGGGGATCTGCAGCTCAACCTCCACTGCCAGGATAGTAGAGGGCTCCTCCGGCAGCCCTTCGCTCTGACTTGGACATCCACTTTTTTGATTTTCATATTATGTATTATTTGGGCCCTCTCTGCATCCATTACAACCTGGTGATCCTGAAAGGGGGATCCTTCCATCTGTGGTCCCTTCTCAAGGTTTCTCATTTTCCCCTGGCAGGGGTTTTTGAGTTTTTCCTTGCCCTTTTGGGAGCTTAAGATCAGGGGATGCTTTGAGAATAATTGTCAATTTTTGTCTATGTGAAGCCCTTTGAGACTGCTTGTGATTTAGGGCTATACAAATAAACTTGATAGATGATAGATAGACTCATAAGAATTTATTCTTATGTACCCTTTCTAGGGTTGTGTTGTCTATTTTCAACTCTTTAATTGCCGGGATTTCCCTATTTTCAAAAATTATAAATTTTGTCTTTTTAAGATTCAAAGATATTTAATTTTTATCCAACCACAATTTCAATTTGGTTAACTCAGTTGAATTTTTATTAGCTGTTGGAGATTCTCTCCAGATTACAGTGGAGCCACGGTTTTCGGCCACAATCCGTTCCAGAAGGCTGTTCGAGAAGTGAATCGTTCGAATTCCGAATCATGTTTTCCCATTACAAATAATGAAAAATAAAAATCCGTTCCAAGCAACAACAAAAAAAACCGCCTTTTTTTTAGCAATTTTTCATTTGCGCATTTTTGTCCGATCGCGCAACTGCAGCACACCGCCGAACGCGCAACCGTAGCGCGTTGCCGACCGCGCAACTGCACCACCCTGGTCGCATTATTGTGACAGAGCCGTCGCTGTAATTTAGAAAATATTTTTAAAGTCCTGATGTACTTTCCAAAATTTAAGTGGACCTCAGTGCGTGGGGAGCTTAATTTTGTCCGATCGCGCAACTGCAGCGCACCGCCGAACGCGCAACCGTAGCGCGCCGCCGACCGCGCAACTGCACCGCGCTGGTCTCATTATTGTGACAGAGCGGTCGCTAAAATTAGAAAATATTTTTAAATTCCTAATAGACTTTCCAAAATTTAAGTGGACCTCAGTGCGCAGGGAGCTTAATTTGGTCCGATCGCGCAACCGCAGCGCGCCGGGCGCTCACTGTCGCATTGCTTTAGGAGCGTCTTTGTGTTTTACTGCTCCCACTTGCTTTCTTTGGAGCCATGATTAGAGTTGATGCAAGCCTCAGAGTACTGAGAATGTAATAACGAACGGAGTCAGTTGGCATGCAGGTCCTCTCGGCTCATCTCGCGAGGTTCGACAACCGAATTTCGTCCGACATCCAAAGCAAAAAAATCTCGAATTTTTTGTTCGAATACCAATTTGTTCGAGAACCGGAACGTTCGAAAACCGAGGCTCCACTGTATATTGAAAGCTTTAGATAAATAAAATAAAATATGTAAAAAAAAACAAAAAAAAATACCATAGTCGTCTTTGTTGATTGCATTTTGTCGATTTTATTTTGTTAGTTAACTCAGGTTTTGCCATATATGTAGTATTTTACAATGATCTTTAGTTTGTTAAGATAGCTGAATCACTAATTGGTGTGCAGAAGGAGTCGAGACACTTGACTATATCACGTTTGTTCTTTTATTTACTGTTAAAGATACAACACATGAGGTCGAACACTGCATTGATTGGCAAGGTACACCACTCTTCTAATTGACTTGACCCATGTCCTGTAGTGGCCAACAAGAAACACTGTGTTGGAAATTTCAATGCATCTGGACTTAAATTTCAAAATCTATTCTACCGTTTCTACTTCGCAGATTTTTGTTTTTCGTGGGTGTTTCTGGAATGCATCTCCCGCGAAAAATGAAGGATCACTGTATGTTGTCAATAACTTTTATGGGCAGAATTTCTAGGCTTGGCCGAGGCATTGAGGGGTTGGCAGCCTCAGGAGCGTATCTGCTTTTTTCAGATGATGTAGTACTGTGGGCTTCTTCAAGCTGTGATCCCCAACTCACACTGGAGTGATTCGCAGCTGAGTGTGAAGCAGTTGGGATAAAAATCAGCAAAAGACTGAGACCATAGTCCCCAAAGAACAAAAGCCCGGATACAAGTTTCCTCTGCAGTGTGTCCGTACTCTCCCTTAGAGATAAGGTGAAAGGCTCGGTCATCCGCGAGGGACTCATAGTCGAGCCGCTGCACCTTCACGTTGACAGAAGCCAGATGAGCTAGCTCAGGCATCTCATTAGGATTCCTCCTGGATGCTTCCCTGGGGAGGTGTTCAGGGCATGTCCCACCGGCAGGAGACCCCGCGGGCGACCCAGGACACGCTGGACAGACTGTCTCTCAGCTGGCCTGGGAACGAAAGGATGGAGGGAGGGAGGGAGGGAGGGAGGGAGGGATATTACTACCAATGGAGACAAAATAATTGAATTTGTCAGTATGACTGTTATTTCTAGTGCCACTGCTTGCACGGTTATCATGGTCAGTGAATACAGGAGTTTTTTGGGCCCTTGTTTAAGACTATTCAGTACTCTCCAATATGTCTTGGAATCACTCAGTGATGCATTTATCAATTCTGCGTAATGATTGCAATTCCTCTTTCTGATATGTGTAAGTTTATTTCCATAGTTGATACATTCATGTTTATTATTATAACTTATTATTATGTATGTAATGTATTTTAATTTATGTTTATACTAAAGAGATTTTAATTTTGGGTGACAGTCCGAGTTCCACCACATTAGCATTGGATTTTGTTGTGTGATCATTTTGTGATCCACTTTATTGTGCACGTTAACTGTATACAGTACAGTACTTGTAAAAAGACAAAAAAATATATATAGTGATGTTAACTGTATTAATTGAAATCTGTATTTATTGTGTTCTTTTTTTACATAGGAGATGAGATTCTGGAGGTAAACGGAGAGTCTCTCCAAGGAATGACACATCAACAAGCCATCCAGACTTTCAAGGTTCAATCAATGGTCTATTTGAATTACAATGTAAAACTTCCGGTTTTAAACAGGGGCGTAGCCAGATATTTTTCATTCTGGTGTCCATAAGTTCATATTTGAAATGCCTAAATCAGTGATTCTTAGCAATGCGGCTGCACTGCCCACGGGCCAACCTTGGGCCGCATAAACAGACCAGTGGGCTGCATAAAAGTCAAGTCAAGTTTATTTATATAGCCCTAAATAGCCCAAGTCTCCAAGGGCTTCACATGTACAAAAATTGACAATTATTCTCAAACATCCCCTGATCTTAAACTCCCAGGAGGGCAAGGTAAAACTCAAAAAAGCCCTACTGGGGTAAAAAGGAGAAACCTTGAGAAGAGACCACAGATAGGAGGATCCCTCTTCCAGGATGACCAGGCTGAAATGGATGCAGAGAGGGCACATAGAACACATAATATGAAACAATCCAAAGAAAAAGTGGATGTCCAATTCAAAGTGAAGAGCTGCAGGAGGTGGCCTCAATTGTCCTGGCAGTGTCTTCGAGGGTGGTAATCCGCTGCAGTTCCCTCATCCCGATTGGTCCACGAGAATTCCAGACAGCCGTTTTCAGTTTGGGTCTCACCTAACCACCTCCCCAGCCAGGGAGGGGTGGGGGTGGTGTGGGGGTGGGGGGATGGCGAAAACACAAACTCCAGCTGAATTGGCCACCACAGGTTAATTGAAGGCCATGTCATAAAAATGTGTCTTTAATCGTGTCTTAAATGTTTCTACTGAGGTAGCAGTTCTAATATCTATCGGTAAGGCATTCCAAAGCTCTGGAGCCCGAATAGAAAATGCTCTAGACCCTGCAGACATCGGGGTCACTAAAAGACTAGCGTTTTGCGAGCGGAGGTTATGGGACAGAACGTAAGGAACAACTAGATTGACGAGATACGAAGGCGCTAAGCCATGCAATGATTTATAGGTTAATAGAAGAACCTTGAATTCTCATCTTAAATGGACCGGGAGCCAATGTAAGTTGGCTAATATTGGGTTAATGTGATCAAATTTTCTTGTACGTGAGAGCAGTCTCGCCGCAGCATTTTGTACTAACTGTAGACTTTTAATACTGGACTTAGGAAGACCAGAGAATAATGCGTTACAGTAGTCAAGGCGCGACGTAATAATAATAATAATAATAATAATTCATTAAATTTGTATAGCGCTTTTCAAAAACCCAAAGACACTTACAGGGAACAAGGCAAAGACATACATGAGGGGAGGGGGAGGGGGACGGGGAAGAAACAATTGGATAAAATTAAGAAGAGGAAACCAGTTATGGGTAGGGGAGGTCATGAGCTTGAGAGAAGAGGTAAGTTTTTAGACGGGACTTAAATATGGGGAGTGTGGGTGAGTCACAGACAGACTGAGGGAGAGAGTTCCAGAGTCGGGGTGATGTGCAGGAGAAGGCTCTGTCACCGAAGGATTTGAGTTTAGATTTTGGGACTGTCAGACGTGAAGTATTGGAGGATCGGAGGGGACGGTTGGGGCAGTAGGGGACAAGGAGGTCGGATAGGTAAGTGGGAGCCAGGTGGTGAAGGGCTTTGAAGGTGAGGGGGAGTATCTTGAAGATGATACGCTCCTTAATGGGGAGCCAGTGAAGAGAGTGGAGAACAGGAGTGATGTGTTCACGGGACTGGGTGTGGGTAAGGAGGCGGGCAGCAGAGTTTTGGACTAGTTGAAGTCTATGGAGTGAGTGAGCAGTGATTCCAATGAGAAGGGAGTTGCAGTAGTCAAGCCGGGATGAGATGAAGGCGTGGATGAGGGATTCAGCGGCAGGGAGAGAGAGGCAGTGCCGGATTTTGGCGATGCGTCGGAGGTGGAAGTAGGAGGTCTTGACAACTGAGCTAACATGAGGGTGGAAGGACAGTGTGGGGTCAAAAATAACACCAAGGTTGCGTGCCAGAGGGGAGGGAGTGATGTTTGAGGAGTCAATGGTGAGTGTGATGGATCCAGTTTTATTAAGGGAGGATTTAGTGCCTATGAGGAGGAGCTCTGTTTTGTCACTGTTGAGTTTGAGAAAGTTGTGGGTCAGCCATGTTTTTGTTGTAGAGATGCAGGTTTCAAAGTGGGTGAGGGAAGGGTTACGGGTTGGTGTGGTACGTATATAGATCTGGGTGTCATCAGCGTAGCAGTGGAAGTCCAGATTGAGTTTGCGGATGACAGTACCAAGGGGAAAGAGGTAACAGATGAATAGGAGGGGGCCAAGAACTGAGCATTGGGGGAGCCCGAATAGAAAATGCTCTAGACCCTGCAGACATCGGGGTCACCTTGTGTAACTGGGGAGAGGATGGATGTGTGACCGGAGAGAGAGATGAACTGGTTTCTGTTGGTGAGATAGGAGGTGAGCCAGTCGAGTGCAGTGCCCTCAACACCTAGTTGGCGCAGCCTTTGGAGCAGGATGGAATGGTTCACAGTGTCAAAGGCTGCGCTAAGGTCAAGTAGTAGTAGGATGTTGAGGGCACCAGAGTCTGCAGAAATGAGGAGATCGTTGGTGACTTTAACAAGAGCTGTTTCGGTGCTGTGAAGTGGGCGGAATCCGGACTGGAAGGGTTCATAGAGGTTGTTGGGTGTGGAGTTGGGTGGAGACAATGCGTTCAAGGGTTTTGGAAAGGAATGAAAGGTTGGAGATGGGACGGTAGTTGGAGAGGTTGAGTGGGTCCAAGGTGGGCTTTTTGAGGATGGGGGTGATGGCTGCAAGTTTATAGACAGTGGAAAAGTGGCCAAGGGATAGAGACTGATTAAAAAGGGTGGTGAGGTGAGGGAGGAGGACAGGGAGGCAAGCCTTAGTTAAGGTCGTTGGAAGAGGGTCGAGAGAGCATGTGGTTGTCTTGGATGCGGTAATGATGTCTAGGATGGTGGAGGAGTCGACAAGGGAGAAGGCAGTGAGAGAGGGGAAGGGCGGGAGGTCAGGAAGGGGGGGCAGGAGAGCAGGGGAGATGGGGGAGGAGGAGTTATTGATGGTGTCGGTCAGAGAACTGTTGATTTGGGCGATTTTGTTGTTAAAGTTGACAAGGAAGGAGTTACAGAGGGAGGGTGAGGAGGGTGGCTTGGTGGCCGGTGGCTGGAGCAATTTGTTGACGGTGGAGAACAGTATGCGGGGGTTCCGGTTGGTGTTATTAATGAGAGATGAGAAGTAAGCAGATTTGGCAGCAAGAAGAGCATCACGATAGGAGGAGATGTGTTGTTTGAAGGTTTCGGCATAGACGGTGAGGCGGGTTCTTTTGTAGAGGCGTTCGAGTTGACGGCCAGTTTGTTTCATGGAGCGGAGTTCCGGGGTGTACCAAGGGGCAGAGTTAGTGAATGTAACAGAGGAAGTTTTCCAGGGGGCTAGGGAATCAAGGGAGTCAGAAAGGATGTTGTTGAGCATTGTGGCAAGGTCATCAGGGGAGGAAGAAGTGGGGTCGGAGGGAAGGGCAGAGGATAAGAGCGTGATTGGGCTTACAGTCTTGATGTTGCGGTAGGAGATGGTGCGTTTTGTGGAATTATGAGGCGAGGGTAGAGGGGCGGAGAAGAAGATGCAGAGATGATCTGACAGTGGAAAGGTGAGAGGACGGGGGTTGGATGTGAGTGGAAAGGAGGAGCATACTATATCCAGGGTGTGGCCTTTGGTGTGGGTGGGGAAGTTGATGTGCTGGGTGAGATGAAAGCAGTCCAGAAGGGAGATGAAGTCAGATGTCAGTGGAGCAGTTGGCTGGTGGATGTTGAAGTCACCGATGAGTAGGAGGCGATAGGAGACTGAGGATACGATGGTGAGGAGTTCAGAGAAAAGACGGATGTGACTTTGGGGGGTGGTAGATAAGAACAGCAGTAGTAGAGTTGGGGAGGGAAAAAGCGAGATATTCAAAGGATGAAATAGATGGGAGGTTGAGGTCCAATTCAGTGATGGGTAGGGACCGCTTATGGAGGACAGCAATCCCACCTCCTCGCCCAGAGAGGCGGGGTTTGGCGATGTAGCTGTAGTTGGACGGAGTGGCTTGGTTGAGAGTAAAATAGTCCAGGGGCTGTTGCCATGTTTCACAGAGAAGGAGCAGATCCAAATTATTGTCCAATAGTAGTTCGAAAATAACTAGTGATTTGTTGGAGAGGGAGCGACAATTCAGCAGCGCGAGGGAGATGGATGAAGGAGCGGGGGTGGGGGAGCGGAGATTGTTGAGGTTGACAGTACGGGAGGTGGGAGTGACAGGGGGGCGAGAGGTAGTCCAGAAAGAGGGGATAGGTGAGCCATCAGGGAAATGTCGGTTAAAAGATAGTCCAGAGCTACGGTGGATGTAGCAGCGACGGCGGAGGATCCCGGCCTTGCTGGCAGCTGAGGCAGCAGCAGCAGGGAGACGTTGATTATTGTTGAGATGATGAAGATCAGCAGCAGTGTAGACAAATGGACGAGAAGTTGGTGGAATGGAAGCCCGGAGTAGCAGAAGTGATAATTCATGGAGGAGATGAGACGTGACAGCAGCTGGGAATAATCCAGATAAAATAGTAGAAATGGCTAGTAGCTGGTTAGCTAGAAGTTGGTAGGCAGTGAAGTGCATGGAAGCAGCAGTGGACCGAGTCGTGATGTTGGTGGAGTGGGTGGTGGTGTTGGTCAATCCCAACTGTACCCGTGCAAACGGCACGCCTCAGTGTGTCATGGCGGCACACAGCCGAGCCACGACCGGCGAGCTCGCAGCGAGCGGGTGCTCCCCCCGAGGACGCCGGCCAAGTGGCCAGAGAGTTTGGTTGAAGCCGTTTGCCGAGCCAAGAGCAAGCAGCTACAGGCTCAGAGCCGGGAGTTAGGAGGGTCCGGTGGTGGGTTGGCTAGCTGGCTAGCGTAGCTCGTAGTCATTGGGAGCGGGAACAGAGAGGTGCGAGCAGAGCTCCAGAGAAACGCAGTGGGCAGGTGAAAAGGCGAGAAAAATAAAAGAAAAAACGGGCACACTTAAAACGGGAAACGCAAAACAGACAGGGGACAAACAAATAGCGGACCCGGTTCGGGGTAGAAGCGGCAGTCAACAATCCAGACGCCAGCGTTGCTCTAACCTGGAAGACAAGAAGGCATAATAAAGGCATTTATACTAGTTTACGCATCACAAGTTGAAAGAAGAGGTGAAAAAACGCAATTCTAGTTATCTTCTTAATGTGTTTTTGAAAGGAGAGCGTTTGGTCAAATATAACCCCGAGATTAGTTACAGTATCACTATGAGTGATAGTACACTCATCCATATTTATAGTGGTTTCCTTAAATGTGATGATAACAAGCAGGACCAATTATCAACATCTCAGTTTTATCTGGGTTAAGACGAAGGAAATTGAGAGACAACCATTGTTTAGTCTCTGCAAGGCACGCCTCAAGATTACAACAGTCCCACGGATTTGTCCTCGATAACGGCATATATAACTGGGTGTCAGCCACGTAACATTGAAAACTAATGTTGTATTTACGTATTATATCCCCAACAGAATCATATAAATACTAAATAGTATTGGTCCGAGTACCGATCCCTGCGGGACACCACACGTAACGTTATTGAGCTCAGAGGTCGTCTTGCCATGGACCACTCGGTGGGTTCTGTCAGACAGATAGGAATTAAACCAGCGAAGTGCTGACCCTGAAATACCAACGAAGATTTTAAGGCACTCTAATAAAATATTGAAGTGTCGAAGGCAGCACTAAGATCGAGTAATAATAATACCGATGAGGCTAGCTATGAGATCATTAGTCACTTTAGCAAGTGCTATCTCGGTGGAATTATTAGCTCTAAAACCAAACTGAAAAGATTCAAATCAATTATGTAGACCATGTAATCAATAAGCTGCTGCGCTACTACTTTTTCAAGAATTTTTGCTATGAATGGGAGATTTGAAACCGGCCTATAGTTACTGAGACAGTCCTGGTCGAAATTTGGTCGCTTAAGTAGCAGTTTAATGATAGCGGTTTTAAAGGCTGTTGGCACTATACCAGCGGAGACAGACAGATTAATTATATTTAAGATGGACGGTCCTAAAATCTGGAATAATTCTTAAACGGGTTTGGCTGGAAGCGGGTCGCGTAAACACGTTGTTTGTATAGCTGCATTGTGTAAGCCTTTCAAGGGACACGCTTTTAAAATTTGAGAGGGGTATTGCGTGATCGTCAGCGCCCGTAATCGGTGGTCTTGACTGAGTGATTGGAACGGTCATCTTGATCTTATCCCTAATGGATTGACTCTTTCGAGCGAAAAATTTCATGAACTTGTCGGCTGAGTGGAAGGAGCTATTGGAGGTCGGCTGGCGTAGTGTTAGCTTTGCCACCGTATCGTATAAGTATTTAGGATTGTTTTTATTGAGATTAATAATTTAATTAATAAAAGAATCTCTGCTTTTTTTTCCTGTGGCCTACAGGGTATATTAACCATTCAATGCATCTGAGCTGTTGCAATTGTCAAGGAGTTACAATAAATTATAGTTGCAATTGCGCTTTGTGCCACTTGGCAGTGATAAGACAAATCTTAGTTATTGATCTGTCCACATTAAGTAGGAAAGAAAAGCAAACAGCGAAAGACACGACTAAGTATAAAAAAAAAATCTAAGTTGATTCAAGACCTCACAAAAAGACAAAGAAGACCTGACAGGTTCCCCTTTACCTAATTGTCCCTCCTTTAAAGCATTTCATTACCATTACTGATTTTTGCTACACTTGTTGTTGTAGGCAGTCATTTTTCTTTTTATAAAGCCTGACAGGTAACAACAACATCAAAATACAATTACCACAAATGAGCTTGTCTGTTGGGTCTGGTCCATTTAACTCCAGGGGTGGGCCTACGCTGTACATCAGGGGTCTCAAACTCCAGTCCTCGGGGGCCGCGTTCCTACATGTTTTCCAAGTTTCCCTCGTTAAACACACCTGATTCAATTATCAGGCTCCTGCAGATAATTAATTAATAATATAATATTTAACTTCCGAACTGCTTATCCTCATGATGGTTATGTGCACATGTGCTTATCACATGGCACACAGACATACAGGACTGTCTCAGAAAATTAAAATATTGTGATAAAGTCCTTTATTTTCTGTAATGCGATTAAAAAAACAAAAATGTCATACATTCTGGATTTGTTACAAATCAACTGAAATATTGCAAGCCTTTCATTATTATAATATTGCTCATTATGGCATATGGCTTAAGAAAACTCAAATAACCTATCTCAAAATATTAGAATATCATGAAAAAGTAAACTAGTAGGGCAGGGGTGGCCAACCAGTCAGAGGCGAAGAGCCACATTTTTGACTGTGTCATCCCAAAGAGCCACATCACCCCCCCCCCCCCCCCGCAAAGAGCCACATCACCCCCCCTGACTGAGCTGAAGTGACGCTGAAGATTTGAAGCTTTGAAATGCGCTAATGATGCCTGACATATAAGGCAGAATGGCTTGCCATTACGTTCAACAAAAAAATATAAACTCTCCCACTCTGTTAAAAACGTCCTGTGTTCTTCTTCATATTTTCGTTTGGCTGTGCTTTTTTTCCCTGCCATTTTGAGAGCGAACTTGAAACAAATTATTTACAACTCAAATGAACGCGCGCATTTGTCATTAGTACGTCATTCTTCTTCTTCTTTTCAACTCAAACCGATTCAACTGGTCAGCGCACCACCGCCACCTAGGGGGAATAAATGGCAGCGCCAGCCAAGCATTTTGACGCTTGTCATGTGAAATCTCCTGAAGAGCCGCATGAAACCAGCCAAAGAGCCGCATGCGGCTCGCGAGCCGCGGGTTGGCCACTGCTGTAGTAGGGTATTCAACTAATCACTTGAATCGTCTAATTAACTCGAAACACCTGCAAGGGTTTTCTGAGCCTTGAAAAACACACAGCTTGGTTCAGTAAACTAAATCACAAGTATGGGGATGACTGCTGATCTGACTGCTGTCCAGGGGACCATCATTGACACCCTCCATCAGGAGGGTAAGATACAAAAAGGAATTTCTCAAAGAGCAAGCTGTTCACAGAGTGCAGTTTCAAAGCACATCCACAAAAAGTCTGTTGGAAGAGGGAAATGTGGCAGGAAACGCCGCACAACCAAGAAAGATGACAGCAGCCTTAACAGCATTGTGAAGAAGAGTCGCTTCCAGAATTTGGGGGAGCTTCAAAGACAGTGGACTGAAGCTGGAGTCCAGGTATCAAAAGCCACCGTTCACAGATGTGTCCGGGAAATGGGCTACAATAGCCGTATTCCCATGGTCAAGCCACTTCTGAAGCGTCTGACTTGGACTATGGAAAAGAAGCACTGGACAGTTGCAGAGTGGTCCAAAGTCCTCTTTTCAGATGAAAGCAAGTTTTGTATTTCATTTGGAAGTCAAGGCGCCAGAGTCTGGAGAAAGGCTGGAGAGGAGCAAAATCCAAGTTGCTTGAAATCCAGTGTGAAGTTCCCACAGTCAGCGATGGTTTGGGGAGCCATGTCAGCTGCTGGTGTTGGTCCACTGTGTTTCATCAAGTCCAGAGTAAATGCAGCTGTGTACCAAGAGATTTTAGAGCACTACATGCTTCCGTCTGCTGAAAAGCTCTATGGAGATGATGATTTCATTTTCCAGCATGATCTGGCACCTGTCCACAGTGCCAAAACCACCAGTAAATGGTGTACTGACCATGGCATTACTGTCCTCGATTTGCCTGCCAATTCCCCTGACCTGAACCCCATAGAGAATTTGTGGGGTATTGTGAAGAAGAAGCTGAAAGACACTAGACCCAACAATGCAAATGAGCTAAAGGCCGCTATTGAAGCATCCTGGGCATCCATAACACCTCAGCAATGCCACAGGCTGATTGCCTCCATGCCACGCTGCATTGATGCAGTAATCCGTGCAAAAAGATTCCCAACCAAGTACTGAGTGCATTAATGGACATTTTCAAATGTTTGATTTTGTTTTGCTCTTATAAATCTTTTTTTTTACTTGGTCTGAGGAAATATTCTAATATTTTGAGATAGGATATTTGAGTTTTCTTAAACTGTATGCCATAATCAGCAATATTAAAATAATAAAAGGCTTGCAATATTTCAGTTGATTTGTAATGAATCCAGAATGTATAAATTTTTTGTTTTTTTTAATTGCATTACAGAAACTAAAGAACTTTATCACAATATTTTAATTTTCTGAGACAGTCCTGTACAACCATTCACACTAACAATCATGGGCAATTTGGAGTGGTCCTTCAGCCTACCATGCATGTTTTTTGAACGTGGAAGGCAACCGAAGCGACCATTTTAGAATACTTGCTGATTTTGTGTCAATAAATGTTATGTTTAGGTGTGGATTTAAATACTCCTACCTTCTTTTGAATTGGCTTATCTTCAAAAGTAAGACATATTTCTGTTGTTCCTCTAGCAACTCAAAAAAGGTGTTGTGACACTGGCCATTCGAACATGCCTGCGGAGCCCCAGTCTTACACCTTGTGCAACCCCAAGTACTCGTAGCCGCTCCAGCTCACCCATCTCCAATACCAGTGAGGGAACACCATTTCCCTCTGGGATTGATGAGACTGATGGCCAAAGGGTTCCTGGTCCAGATACAAAGGACTGCATCATCATGGAGGTCATACTTGATAAAGGTATTTATATATATATATATATATATATATATATATTACATCACTACATGCTCAGGGACGTGCGGTCAGAGGACGCAACGCCTCCCCTGCCATCATGAAAAGGGGAAAGACAAATTCAATTGTTTTTATTATAAAGTAATTTTCCTTTTAATTTCAATAATTTTGTATCATTTTCAACCAAAATCGCTGAATTTTTATAGTTATTTTAAACCGAAGATGATTCGTTCGGAGGAGCCAACGTCCTGTCTAGCCTCCTCCGAGGATTGCGTGGTCACACGGCTGCCTATGTTGACAGGCTATGCAGTTAGACTGAACTGCTCTCTGTCTTTTTGTCGCTGTTTAAGTGTTCAAACACTGTGGCTATATTAATTAATTTCCGTAGTTAAGCTGGTGTATATAATATCTTGTGTTTTTTGTCATCTGTCTGTAACGTCGTGTTTCTTTAGATCAGGGGTGGGCAAACTTTTTGACTTGCGGGCCGAATTGGGTTCTAAATTTTGACCGGGGGGCCGAACCAGGAGCAGATGGATGTAGTGTTTGTGTGAAGTAATATAAATGACATGTAAAGGTCATTGCATAAAAGGTTTTTACTTTTAGTAGATACTAAAGCATGGATATTAAAAAAAAGCTTTTTGAAAACAAATGCATTTATTAACAGCATTAAAAAAATATTGATTCTTATTAAATACGACACTGTTATGATGAATAGCATTTTCCATCACTTCAGCGCCTGCAGGTTAGATTTATGAAATATGTTTATCTAATGAGGCGAAATCACATCCAACGGCAAACATTCTGACCAAATTCATCATCTTGAAGAATCAGTGAAAGAATACATCTAAATAAAGTAATAAAGAAATCAATAGTATTGTTGGTTTCCCTTTTTTGCTAGTGCATCATAGTCTGGAGTAAAATTTGTTGTGGTAATTCTTAGGATAGAGCCGAGGTGTCGGTCCGTTAACCTAGATCTGTGACGGGCTTTGTTGACGTTCATGTGGCTGAACGTCTTCTCACACACGTAGGTCGAGCCAAATTGTCCACTCTTTTTTAACATTCGGCACTCAGTGTCCACCTTTCTTTTCTTCGGGCCACTCATTTTAATGGAAGGATTCCAGGGGAAGGTTTGTGGGTGGCATTAGCGTAAAACTGTATCTGAAAACTCAGCGCGCGAATTACGAGACTATTGACGTCACAGCCGACACTCGAAATTCGGCACTGATAGATGAAATTACTACGTACTACTGAGTACGCACACGCACTTGTGAGTGTGCACCGAGCTTTCTGACACGGCTCCCGGGAGTAAATGCGCGGACATTATACTCTTTCATCACAGCAACATCTTCAGTACAAATCAAACAGACACACTTTCTGTTGATTTCTTTGAAGAAATACTCATTTTCCCAACGTGTTTGAAATATTCTACACTCACTTGCTATTTTGCGTTTCTTCGGTGCAGCCATTTATGGGGACTCGCGGTAAAAGTTTTTCTTCGCTTGATTTCATTTGTGTGGCGGGCTCCATCTAGTGTTGAAACCGAGAAGTGCAACAGAGTTGAGGTCAAGCTTCTTGTGCGGGCCATATTTAATTATGTTTTCAGAATTTGCTGCGGGCCAATAAAAACTGGACCACGGCCGTAGTTTGGACACCTCTGCTTTAGATGAACAAAACAGCTTTGAAAAGAGATCTTACGGAGGCTACGAAAAAAGGTTCTCCAGCCTTATGGCAGGGGGTGCTAGTGATCCAGGTGTTGTGCTCGATTTGGTTCCCCCGTGAGGATTTGTTCCCCCTGCCGCGGGAGCGCACGCCTTGTTTCGAAAGCGATCATGTGATGACACTGAGATATAGAGTTGAGATGTTCCATAATCTGAGCTAGGGGTAGTTTATAGATGTTAAAAAGTAGCGGTCCCAGAATGGACCCTTGGGGAACCCCACATGTAATCTTAGTTCTCTCAGACTCATGGTTTCCCATTGACACAAAAAGTCTCTATCTTGTAAGTAAGATTTGAACCATTGTAGCACAGTGCCGGTAAGTCCCACCCACTTTTCCAATCTGCTGAGTAGTATGTTATGATCAACTGTATCACGGCGGCCCCGTGAGGATCTGTTCCCCCCCTGTAATTTGGCCTAGTAATGAGGGAACCTGTTCAAATTTGCCACACTACCTGAACAGACCCCCAGGAAGACAGAAAAAAAGCCAGTTGGAGTCCAGGACTCACCGTTCTCAAAATGGGGGGAGGGGGGGGAACAGATCCTCACGGGGCCGCCGTGAGGATCTGTCCCCCCCTGTAATTTGGCCTAGGAATGAGGGAATCTGTTCAAATTTGCCACACTACCTGAACAGACCCCCAGGAAGACAGAAAAAAAAGCCAGACCATGTCCAGGACTCACCGTTCTCAACATGGGAGGGGGGCACAAATTCTCACGGGTTGACATTTTTTATAGAGTTCCTGTTACAATTTGTATCCCCTTCCCCACCACCTGTCACTTTGCTTGGGACAAAAAGAGCCTATTACCACCTGAAAAACATAACTAGAATTAAGGGGTTTCTGTCCCAACAAGATATGGAAAAACTTATTCATGCATTCATTTTTAGTAGGTTAGATTATTGTAATGGCATCTTTACAGGCCTTAACAAAAAATCCATCAGGCAGCTGCAGCTGATCCAGAATGCTGCTGCCAGAGTCCTCACAAACACCAGGAAACTGGACCATATTACACCGGTCATTAGATCGCTACACTGGCTTCCTGTGAGTCAAAGGATAGATTTTAAAATCCTACTGCTGGTCTACAAAACGCTGAATGGTCTCGGACCAAAATACATCATTAACCCCGGCCGGGTCATACCAAAGACTATAAAAATGGGACCCATTCCCTCCCTGCTTGGCACTCAGCATTAAGGGTTGGAATTGGGGGGTTAGATCACCAAATGATTCCCGAGCGCGGCACCGCTGCTGCTCACTGCTCCCCTCTCCCCCAGGGGATGGATTAAAATCACACGGGGACGGGTTAAATGCAGAGGACAAATTACACCACACCCAGATGTGTGTGTGATGATCATTGGGACTTTAACTTTAACTTAACATGCTTGGTCTACTTGTTCCTTATGAAGCATCCAGACATCTCAGGTCATCTGGAACTGGCTTGTTGTGTGTCCCAAGAACAAGAACCAAGCAAGGAGAAGCAGCATTCAGTTATTATGCTCCTCACCTGTGGAACAAACTTCCCATAGATCTGAGGTCTGCTCAAACTGTAAGCTCCTTTAAATCAGGGCTAAAAACGTTACTGTTTACCGCAGCGTATTCTTAAATTAAATCCTCTCTTTCTAATTTTTTATTCTTGATTTTGTATACATTATATTCTGTATTTTTCCTCTCTTTTATGCTCTGTTCTTTGTTTTTTAATCCTTTTTATGTAAAGCACACTGATTTGCCTTGTGTGTGAAATGCGCTATATAAATAAATCTGCCTTGCCTTGCCTTGCCTCACTGGGCCGCCGTGAGGATCTGTTCCCCCCTGTAATTTGGCCTAGGAATGAGGGAATCTGTTCAAATTTGCCACACTACCTGAACAGACCCCCAGGAAGACAGAAAAAAAGCCAGTCGATGTCCAGGACTCACCGTTCTCAAAATGGGAGGGGGGCACAAACTCTCACAGGTTGACATTTTTTATAGAGTTCCTGTTACAATTTTTATCCCCCTCCCCACCACCTGTCACTTTACTTGGGACAAAAGGAGCCTTCAGAACTGAAATTTCTTCTCAATTATTCATTCAAATCAATTCACTCAAATCATTCTCGTTATGAAAGATTTTATCACAAAACATGTGTGGCTTTTTCTTAAATGAACACGTTTGACATTGCTATAGTGTCAGCATTTAATTATAATGCGCTGTCATTTTAAAGCAAATTAATAAATGCAACAATATTAATTTGCTTTGAAAATACCTGAGTAATAAAATGGATGGACGAATGATGATCACAATTAAGTATAAAGTCTCCTTTGTAATATATACTCCTTGTAGCATGTAATGGCACCCAAAAAGAGGAGTTCCTTTGCATCAAGGTTTATGCAAAGACCTCACGTAATTATATTGTTGCTTTTTGGTGAAGCGAATGAGTGTGCCGTCTGTACGACTGGTCTTTGAATGCACCCCGCTTCAACGGCAGAACGCGAATGAATTTAAAGACATCAAATGAGAATAATCCCTTCTAAAAATTAAAATTGACTGACGCAAACGTGTGTTCTTCATGTTTTTATTGAAAAAAACAGCGGCATTGGTTTCTCGCTTTCCAAACAAGGCGTGTGCGCTCCCGCGGCAGGGGGAACAAATCCTCACGGGGGAACCAAATCGAGCACAACACATCTGGATGCTTCATGCGCCTACCTGTAGAATAATAGATCTCCAGTTCAAATTTACTTTTTTCGTTTTACATTCGTTTTTTTTCTCTTCTTCTCCGATTTTACATTTCGTTTTACAATGGAGGATTACATATCTAAACGATTTTCGACTATGGATTTTCGGTCACAGCAGGAGGTCATCCGTAAAGGAAGACCAACTCCGGATTTAAAATGTTTGATTCGGACAACGGGACTTCGGAATGGAGTGGTACGCACGATAGAAAACAAGTTTCTGATTTCATGTATCAGAGAGTCAGAGTCAGAGTCAGCTTTATTGTCAATTCCTTCATGCTAAGACACACAAAGAAACCGAAATACCATTCCCCCTATCCCACGGTGACGAGACACAGTACACGATCAACACACATGTATATACTTTATTGAGTGTTTTTATGTGTGAAGACTGCTGATATGAGATTTTAATTAAAATAGTTCAAATTAAATAATGAATAAGCCACCTTTTTTGTGACACGGTTAGGTGCCGAACAAATTTGACGAGGGGGGTGACGTCAGTGCCTCCCCAGTCATGAACCTCACCGCACGTCACTGTACATGCT
The DNA here is from genome assembly GCF_901709675.1 of Syngnathus acus. Taxonomy (NCBI): domain Eukaryota; kingdom Metazoa; phylum Chordata; class Actinopteri; order Syngnathiformes; family Syngnathidae; genus Syngnathus; species Syngnathus acus. Next base: position 19,133,761 of record NC_051094.1, read on the forward strand.
GTATAATGATACTGATATGTAGCTATGAGTGACTGTGTGCCTGCCTTCACTCTTCACCAGATGATAAATACTTACTTTTAATTAAATTTAATCGAATTTGCATTGTACATTAGCTGCATACATCCGAGGTGTGTAAGTATAGTTGCAGGACTGGTGTCACAAAAGATGTGTTTCAAACCCAACCATCAAACTGTGTGTGAGAAGAGGTGAGCCTTGTGGTGGAACAACTCATGGCTGCTTTATCATGTTTTACCAACGATCCTGCTCACAATGCCATGAGCGTCCGACAGATCTTGGATGAGATATCAATTTAAATTCATTTATAGTATACCCATTAATCACAGAAATCGCTCAAATCGCTTTATGTATTCACAGTTGACAGATATTAAGGACAACCCCTGATTGCCTATTGATGGAAATATTTTCTTGACTTTAATAGGCCACCATATGAGAGAAAACATCTTTTGCCAGCTAGACAAGCCACCGAGCAAGCTTGTAGCTGCTATTGCACCTGCTTCCTCGTTCGGCTTGAAATGTCCCTAAAATTCACACGGTCCAAGCAGTATACAAAAGTTAATTCACTAATTAATTACATTCCAAATTAATAGGCTATAAAAATTAATTGTGATTGACAAGTCGATACGCAAACTTTTCAGATTTAGCCCATTGAGATACCTGTAGACTGCAGGGACTCATCACTTTCTTGTTGCGCTGCATTACTCAGCTCCTCCCCAAGTCTCTCACGATTAGATTTGTACCACATACCTCAAGTATGCACTCTCTGCCTCTCAGCCCCTATTCGCTGGTAATGCCTGGCTATGGATATGTACGCAATCATAATTAAACATCGTTTTGCATCATAGTAGTAGGAGGAAGGCATCATTCACCAGAGTGCAGTTTGAAACTAACATGAGCCAACAAGTCATCTCTGAAAACACCTATGGTGCAGGTTTTACCAAACTATTACTTTCTAACAAACATCATTAGATAAAAATGGTAAACACAACTTTTTTAGCAACTGACCTGCACACAACTAACAAGTTTTCATTATGGACCATGAAATAATTATGTACATTATGTAGAAGTCATCCCCACCCAGTCGTCACTCATGCGCCAAGTCACGTGTTTCTTTTTGGGCCAAGTCACGTTTTCAGCACGTTGACGTCTCAAGAGACGTTCATATTTTCAAGCTGGAACTGCAGTATAATAGTAGTATTAAGGTTGGTTGTACAGTGCATAGTAAACACATTTCTATTGAAAAAATAAAAAAAGACCAAATTCAAAGAACATTTGGAGTTGCAACAGGTTACGTGAAGCAGATATGCAACTAATCCAAAGTCAAAGTCTGCTTTATTGTCAATTCTTCACATGTCAAGACACACAAAGAGATCGAAATTACGTTCCCACTATCCCACGGTGACAAGACATAGTACACAATGCAGGAGATTCCCGAATTTTGAATTGCTGTATTGAGTCAGCTTTATATTTTATTTAAGTGTTTTTGTATTGCATTTTTTTAAATCATGCACCTGGTCTAATTAGTTTGCAAATGTTTTTTCTTTTAAATCTCATTTATCAAGCACATTTCACCAATAAAAATGTGGATTCCAAATCTTTTCTTCTTGGTGTATTCAACTGATTAGTCACTAAAATGTTGTAATGTCTGAGAATTTAAAATCTTTATTTGGGGACCTTCATCCGACATGAGATTAAAATTAATTACAAATGCTGTAATTAATTAGATTTTTTGATCACCTGACAGAACTAAAATAGTACGTATGTATATTATTTTCCCCTATACATAGAACCTGGTGTTGGCCTGGGGATTGGAGTTTGTTTTCTTACCCTAGATGACTCTGCTCCTGGCATCTACATCCATAGCCTATCTCTGGGATCTGTTGCCAAGATGGATGGAAGGCTAAGGTAAAAAGATTTTGATTTCTTCTGGATCCGATTTAACACAAGTCAGGCTTTAATTGCCAATTTTAAGACTTCATATTCATGAGATGGTCTGAGTGCTATAACTATATTATAACACTGTAATACAGGGGGGAAAATATGCAACATAAAAGAGCGATTCAGAAAGACAGTATTTTGGGTGAATGAGGCAAGGCTTTTTGATCGCATTTCATGGAGACATAACAAGATATAAATAAACCTACCGTATTTTTCGGACTAAAAGTTGCTCCGGGATATACGTCGCATTTTGGGGGAAATTTATTCGACAAAATCCAACACCAAGAACAGACATGAACGAGCAACAACAGGCTAAACGATAGGTATGCTAACGTGACATAAACACAAACGAAGAGCTGAGAACGGGCCTGACGTAACATTGACAGTTATCCCAATAACTATAACATAAATAACACCTTTATCAAACCATCTGTGTCACTCCAAATCATTAAATCCATCGATCGTCTATGTCAACAATGCCGGCTGGGTGCGCGCCGCTGATGGCGGTTGCACTTCAAAATATTCCACAGGCTCATATAATTATAAACAAGAATTTTATCAAACAATCTCTGTCACTCCAAGTCATTAAATCCCGTGATCGAATCCTTTGTCCTTTATGTAAAACAGTTGCAGTTCAGATTACAGTAATCCCTTGCTACATCACGGTTCTTTTATTGCGGTTTATTTCACTACATCGCGAATTTTTGAATTTTGAAAATCTGTGAATAATTTCACACAAGTCGCTCCAGAGTATAAGTCGCCCCCCCACCCAAACTATGAAAAGAAACGCGACTTATAGTCCGGAAAATACGGTATGTGGCTGCTACTAACACCACAAATATCCACTTTATGCTTCATGCTTTAGGCGGGATTAAATTAAAGTTAAAATGTAAAGTAAATACTGTTACTCAAATCAAATTTCCAGATACACAGACAATCAAAACAGTCACTCTCCCTCCCAAGCAGTCTGTCTTTCCAGCCTGCGCAGAGAGCATAATGATATCGCAATGAAATATGCGACCTGTCCGTGTCATACGCGCACCTCAGATTGGCGAGGATATGGCAGTTATTTTGTATTATTTTGGTGCTGGCTTGGTTAAACTAATTTACCATTAGATTTTCTCTGCTGATCACGTCCTATTTAAAATGAACAGTCAAGGCTTTCTTTGTAACAGTGAACAATACATCTTGAAGGTGATATCCAACTATTGACTTGTATATTAATATATAAATCAGTGGGTCAAAAAAGCAGTGTATCTCACTCTTTACTTCCTGGTTGGCTGCTAAGTCAACACTTCCGAATGTGGACAATATGGCTGAAAACCATAAATTTCACGTCTCACGACTCCTTCACAATAAGTGTGGTGTGAAATGAGCTTTATCGCAGGTGACCCTTTGTGGCCTTCCTTGGTGTTTTGCAGATTTTTGCAGTGTCATCGTATGATGCTATTAATTAATTAGTATTTATTCATTTATTTGTTTCACAGTGTAGGAATGGTAAACGGAAAATGGTAGTTCACTCACCCATTCATAGCCGATATGGGTTTCGCAGCAGTTGTTGCTTGAAATGTTTCCATCTAGACAGCCTGATGCGCTGTGTCCCCATTTGGAGCAGATACAGCGTCCACCGGCACTCTGTTTTTGGTGCATTCTGTAGACCAAACGGCACTTTTGAACAACGTTCTGTTCGGAAACTAAAAAAAGTGCCATTGACTCTGTCAGTAGAATACAATAGAAAACAGTTGTGTAGAACCAGACCGTAAGACAAGGCCGATGAAACATCGCCAAATAACTATGATAAAGCTTTTGTTAGTATTAAAACATCTTACCTTAACTGCAATCCTCCATCTTTAGCCAACGACACTGTCCTAATGGATTAATGTGTGTTTTAAGTGCTTGTTGGTGTTGTTGGTCAAAGCGAAAGTAAGTTACCTTGACTAACTATGACGGAAGTGCTTCTTTTAAAAGAAGAGAAAGAAGAAGACGACGACGGCAACCAAAAATAAGACGACAATGCCAAAACAAGGGTGTAAAGTCGCATTAACCCACCAGAATTGTACCTTCGGATGAAAATAAGTGTGGGATTCTAGTTGAGGTCAGCCAATTTAGGATATTAAAAAATAATTAAAAAAACTTAAACATTCAGCCAATTAGCCATACTTGTGTGTTACTCGTCCTCTGCCAAGGAGCGGGGAGCAGAGCACACTCCACTCAAAGCCTGCAGCTCACTAATCTTCATTTTAATATTTACCGTAATTTTCGGACTATAAGCCACACTGGACTATAAACCTCACCAGCTAAAATTCGGGGATATTTCAGTTTTTTTTTCATATAAGGCGCACTGGACTATAAGCCGCACGTGCGCACGAGTTATTTACAAAGAAAGACAGTACACAGAAAGTATTTCTAAAGTTTTAATAACATACTTTAACATGTCTTTCTACTGCTGCCTGTGACGCAGCAGTAGTACCGAAGCAACACGGAAGTGTGCATGCGAGATATTTACAAAGAAAGACGGTACACAAAGCCTTTTTAAAATTTTAATAACATACCTGAACATTTCTTTCCAAACACTGCCTGTGACGCGGCAGTAATACCGCAGCAACACGGAAGTAACACAGGACTAATAGGGCTGGATTAAAAATAACATACGGGTAAAAGTCATTGAGACGTGGCGGTAACACAGCAGCAACACGGTAGCACAGCATTAACAGGGCTGGTTAAAAAACATACCAGTAAAAGTAAAAAAAAGAGCTTCATCGTCTTCATCTTCCTCCTGTGCACTGAAACCATCGAAGTCTTCCTCCTCAGTGTCCGATTGGAATAGCGTTAGATATCCTTCGCCACACACTTTATCAGTCTCTCTTTTGTCGTCACTTTTATGCATTTCTTCTAGCATTTGAGGGTCCGTTCATGCTAATTTTATTCATGCACAAAGTGCTACATTACATTAAACTAGTGAGCGACACGTATAGCTCCAGAGTAGACGTGACCGGGAAATAAAGAAAAAGGGTGACGCAACACATTGTCATCAACATCGACTGCCTTTAACTTAAAAGCGGCATCATAGCATATTCGTTTGTCCCCCATAATGACGGTTTGTGTATAAAAGCTTCCTTTCAGTCATGTCCGTCTTGATCTCATTTTGTCTCTTAGTGTGAATTATATGGCACGGATGGACATGCGATCAACACACCACTTTTCTCCCCAGTGACCGTGTCACATATCCCTCCGCCTCGCAAAGCGGTGCGCACAACAGCGGTCCACAACCTTTTTACGAGTGTATAAAAGTGATCAAGTCATCACAAGAATCATGGAAAAAATCCTATATAAGCCCGCCATAATGACGATTTGTGTATAAAAGCTTCCTTTCAGTAATGTCCGTCTTCATCTCGTTCTGTCTCTTCTTTGTGTGAATTATACAGCACTATTTGCCTGGCGGATGGACATGCGATCAACACACCACTTTTCTTCCCAGTGACTGTGTCACATATCCCTCCGCCCACCAAAGCAGTGCCGCACAACAGCGGTCCACAGCCTTTTTACGAGTGTATAAAAGTGATCAAGTCATCACAAAAATCACGGAAAAAATCCTATATAAGCCGCACTGGGCTATAAACCGCAGGGTTCAAAATTTTGGAAAAATGTCGCGGCTTATAGTCCGAAATTTACAGTAAATTTATTAAGTGTAATAAGTATTTAGAATGAAGAGAACTATTTGCAGGGCTAGGCTTGTAACAACATAATAGAGGCGTAAATGTCCCGGAAAAAAATAATACCAAAAAGTCAACCTCTAGTTTGCAGACTTATTGCAGACATTTCTTGGATAGTAATCCCCAAGGTAGTCAAGGGAACACTTTTCCTACACAATTGCAAAAAACACAAAGACAAGCTGACCTGACCCACTTTTGTCTCTCTGAGTTGTTCGACCACTGAACCATTTGAATTCCTAAGATCCACTAGATAAATATTGACATTTCGTCTACAGTATACGTATTAACCTGTGCTTGGACAGTAATATAATCCTATACTTACCTATTATGTCATAACTATGCTTCTTTACATAAGTCGGGGAGATCAGATACTGGAGGTGGATTCAGTCAGTCTTCGTTTTGCTGCCCTCAGTGAAGCCTATGCCATCCTCAGTGAATGTGGCCCTGGACCAGTCAGTCTCATTATTAGTCGGCACACTAATCCCAAAGTAAGTTTTAATTTTCATTCAGCAGCTCAAGTTTTTTGTGAGCTCTTCCTTTCAAAATAAAATGAATACTGCCCTTTTACCATTTTGCTGCATAACTGTGGAACCATTGTTTATTTGCTTGTGCATTTTTCGATAGAACTCATCAAAAGCAGAACATTCAAGTGTCTGTTGAGCCCTCTTCAAAGCTGTTGCAGCTTCAGCATCAATTGCCTTCAATCCAAAGCCTTCTGTATTTTCCTGACAGGAGAAATTGCATCTCACTTGCTAACATGCGCACGCTTTAATTTGTGCGCTTGTAATGACTGATTAATCAATATTTTCATACCTGAATTTGTGCATATTCTGCAAAGAAATTTAGAACATTGCCAGACCATGCGTAAGCACAACCAATGAAGAATCAGATGCTGATTAAAACATAGGTGTCATGTGTGAATCGAGCAGGGCGACCATGTGCAGCTTGGACCAGGTCTTATTGAAGGGAAGGGGGTAGTGGAGAACAGAGACACAGGCGAGACATAGGCTTACGGACAGCGGGCAGGGAACAGAAGTCCACTCGGACCAGGAACAGAGACAGGAAGCGGTTACTGACCGTGAGCCTACATACGAGACCGGGAGAAATGCATGACGGGACAGGAACAGCAGGAGCAGTAACAGACGAACATTAACAGTACATTAACATTAACACCGACTGGGAGAAACACGCGGGCAGGGTTTAAATACAAATGTTAACAAGAGGGAGCAGGTGACAATCTTTACAGCGATTACGTGGGCGTGGCTGAGGGAAAGTTGCCGGCTGGGTGGAATGTGGCATGGACATGTGACAATAAATTACGCAAGATGCACAACGTATCGAAACTACAGTCATTTATATAGAAACAATAATAGTAATTTTAACAATAGTTACCTAAATCGAATATTCATTTATGAGGTCACTAATGTTCTAAATAAACATGAAAAGAACACTTGTCACATTTAGCCTCAATCCATTCAAGTGCTTTGATGTGCTTTTGTACGGTATGTGAGTGTAATCCACCGTGATGCATATCAGTTGAGCTCCTGTTACGCATGCAAGCAGACCAGTACACTGAACCCAGAAATCCATCGAGCCACTCGCATTAATCCAAAGTGTCAGTACTTGTATGGATGCAGTAACCGCACAATAAAGATCTAGGACAACACTTGTCATGTTTAGTCTCGTTACGTTCAAGTGCTTGGATGTACTACAGTAATGTTGTCGGTTGAGCTCATGTTACGCTTGCGAGCAGGCCAGTACACTTGACCCGGAAATCATTTGATACAGAGTTTTCGTATAATTGCATTAACTGCATGTAACAAATCTAAGACAACCTTTCCACAGATTTGACAAATGACAATCATTATCGACAATCATTAAATTCTATAGGCACGCTTGCTTGATGCAACTTCGACTGGCATGAAAAGAAATGTCAATTTTCTGTAATATCCACTACTTTTTCACAAGTTTGGGGTCACTCAGACAATCATTATCGACAATCATTAAATTCTATAGGCACGCTTGCTTGATGCAACTCCGACTGACATGAAAAGAAATATCAATTTTCTGTAATATACACTACTTTTTGGGGTCACTCAGACAATTTAGTGTTTCCCATGAATACTAACATAATTGCACAAGGGTTTTCAAGGGTTTTCTAATTTTCCATTAGCCTTCTAACACAATTAGCAAACACAATGGACCATTAGAACACTGGAGGGATGGTTGCTGGAAATGGGTCTTTTTACACATAGTACCGTATTTTCCGGACTATAAGTCGCAGTTTTTTTCATAGTTGGGCCGGGGGTGCGACTTATAATCAGGAGTGACTTATATGGGAAATTATTAACACATTATTACTTGATCATTAACACATTACTTACTTACTAGTATAGTTGATCACTTCACGTTATTTCCACTTTAAACTGCATGAGGTCGCACTAGGCCTGTGGAATAATTGGAACCGCAACTGACTGTGGTGTTATTGTTAATAACAGCTCTTATTTTGAAATCCCGAGAGGGGGCACTTTAAGATGATGTCAGACTGGGGACGGGGAGTGGAGTGATTGCAGCGCATGAGGCTGGAGGTTAATAAAGTGGCTCTCGTCACATCAAACTACAGTTGGACTCACTGGTATCTTTGATAACACGACATGGTGTCAGAAGTCCTGTAGATGTGGCGTGGTAGTGTGGAATGTCTGGTAGAGACAGCGAGGAAGATTTAGAAGACCGAAGTTTATTTCCTTCTGGAGGTGGACGCAGGAGCGACAAAGAGCACCTGTAGCAATGGCGGGACCGAGTGCTACCTTCATTATCCAGCCGCCTGAACCCTTCGATTTTTCCAAGCCACAGGAGTGGCCCAAATTGATAAGGAGGTTCGAGAGATTTCGAGTGGCAAGTAGCCTATAGAGGCTTTGCAGTCACGTGGTTTTATCACGTGATTTTGTGTTATGCCGCCATCTTGGCGGTCAACTAGTCAGCTCGTTCCTACGTGTTTGTATGGATTGTCTGATTTCTGCGCTACGTTTTCACCGATTTCTTCCGAATTATGGCTGATTTGCTATCCAACGAAGTTAGGCATTTGGATGAAGACTCCAAGAATCGTCACAGAGAGAAGTTGAACCTTGTTGGCACAACGGATCCGTACCTTTTACCGAGAAGCATGCTAAAATCGCCCGAGCATTTTGCAACAGCCGACCTGCCTGAACGCTCATATCCAGATATTTATAATTACCTCGTCGATTTGTTTTGTAATGGCATTTCATAACTTGACATATTAAAAAACTGAATAGAGTGAAATCATTCAGATACTGTACCTGTCTGTTCAAGTTGCTACCATTTTTATTATTTGTTTATTTTTGCATGATGCCACATCTGATTGGCTTGAAAACTTAACCAATAAATATAATTCAATATTTACATTGATAACGTTTTCAAGCATCATGAAAAAATAAACACAAAATAAAAACGGGGGGGTGAACTGAAGAAATCATCCCATTCCCTGCCTTGCTGCTCTTGCTGCCTTTCTAAAAATGCACCCAGCATTTTCAACAATCATATTTGTATCATCCCATATTGTATTATTTCACATTTTGTGAAACAAATCAGGGGTGAATAGTTTGTTTACATACCTGATATGAAGTCCTCATTGCATATCCTTGTGTAAATCGTAGGTTTCCATCGTTCACGACGAATATCCGCGATCCATTTATCACGTTTTTTCATGTTCGCCGGAAATCTATAGAAGCTAAGATTTGGTTTATCGCCTCGTCTATTGCTACATCCAACAGCACAGCAGGTATCCGGCATTTTTAAGCTCAAATAGCAGCAGATATAACAAGAAAGCGTGTGTGAGTCGTTGACCGGCACTGAAAAGTTGACCGCCATGATGGCCGCCAAGCTAATGTGGGTAGCTTGATGACGTCAGCTGCAAAGCCTCTATATGCTAGTCCGGAGGAAAATCAGGTAAACACGCTAGTGTATTGCATGGGCGATGAAGCCGATGATATTTTGCGTGGACTGGCTCTGACGGAGGATGAAAGGCTTAAATTTAATTTTAAATTGAAATTATTTTTTTATTTTTTATTATTATTTTTTTTTTTTTATGTTGGCGCCGCGGTAGTGGCGACACGTTTGCAGCAGCTCCGTCGACTCGTCTGTATATTGTCTCGTTTTATGTTCTTTTTTACTCTTTTTTTCTTTTTCTCAGTACTGTGTTTTCTTTTTTTACCGGGCAGAAACGTTTGCAAAAACAGTGAGGCTGGCCCTTTTATTTGTCCTATTTTTCACCTGGTTCATCACTCCAGCATTCACCGAAGCAGGCAGTAAACGCTCCATTGTTTACACCCGTGGTCAGCTGTTAGCCCTCTGTAGCCAAGGGAAGCTAACAGGCTACAAGCCCAATGTTTCCCCCGGGCTGAAGAGGAGGAAAAGAGGACAACGCTCGGGTGTTATGTGCCGGAAAAAGAAACGCCGCTTCAAGCCCACACTCCCCACCATCATCACCGGGAATGTGAGGTCCATTTGCAATAAGATGGATGAGCTAACGGCGCTAGCACGGCACCAACGGGAATACAGGGAATGTAGCATGCTGCTTTTCACGGAGACCTGGCTAACGGAGCAAACACCGGACTCTGCCGTCGCTCTGGACGGATTCAACCTGATAAGGGCAGACAGGACACGAGAGAGCGGTAAGAGGAAAGGAGGGGGGCTTGCTGTGTTTGTGAACGATAGATGGTGCAACCCTGGGCACATCACTATCAAAGAGCAACTCTGCAGCGCGGACATTGAGCTGCTAGCCGTTAGCTTGAGGCCACACTACCTGCCGCGGGAACTCTCGCACGTTATCGCGATAACTGCGTATGTTCCCCCAAATGCTAATGCCGACGCAGCCCGCGATGTCCTGCACAGCAGTGTAAGCAGGCTGCAAACACAGCATCCACATGCCCTCCTTCTTATTACCGGGGACTTCAATCATGCCTCTCCTTCATCCACACTTCCAACTTTCAGCCAATATGTCACCTGCAGTACCAGAGGGAATAAAACACTGGACCTTTTTTATGCCAACCTTAAGGAGGCATATACATCATCCCCCCTCCCCCCCCTTGGAAGATCTGATCACGATCTGATCCACCTTCTCCCCGTGTATCAGCCTCTGGTGCACAGGCAACCAGCAGTCACCCACACCAGACAGATCTGGTCGGAAGAATCTCTGGAGACTCTTCAGGACTGTTTTGAGACCACGGTGTGGGACGTGTTCTGTGAGGACTACGGGGACGACATCGACGGTCTCACCAGCTGTGTCACAGACTACATTAACTTTTGTGTAGACTCCACCATACCCACCAAAACAGTCAGAGTTTTTGCAAACAGCAAACCTTGGATCACCCCTGAGATCAAAGACCTGCTCAGGGACAAAAGGAGGGTCTTTAAATCGGGAGACAGGGACCTGCTGAAAACGGTGCAGAGGGACTTGAGGAAGAAGATCAGGGAGGGGAAGAGCAACTACAGGAGGAGGATGGAAGACCAACTGCAGCGGGACGATGTCAGCGGGGTCTGGAGGAGCCTGAACACCATCTCAGGACGTAGCAACTCCAGACCTGCGCTGGACAGGGATCAGGAGTGGGTGAATGACCTGAACCGGTTCTTCAACCGGTTTGAACAACCATCCACTCCTCCCCCCACCCACCCAGCCCTGCTGCAACTTCCCCCGACTGGAGCCTCTTCTGCTCCGAGGACTCTCACCTCAACCCCGCCCCCTGCTACACCCCCTCCAAGACCCCCCAGCCCATTCTCAACTCCACCGAACCCACCAAATTAACCAGATTAACTCTGGGAAAACAAAGGAGCTGGTGGTGGACTTCCGCCGGCGCAAAGACCCCCCCTCGCCGGTGAACATCCAGGGAACGGACGTAGAGATTGTGGACTCTTACAAGTACCTGGGTGTTCACCTGAACAATAAACTGGACTGGACTGGTAACACTCAGGCCCTATACAAGAAGGGCCAGAGCAGACTCCACCTGCTGCGCAGACTGAGGTCCTTCGGCGTGAGGGACGGCCTCCTGAGGACCTTCTACGACTCTGTGGTGGCGTCCGCCATTTTTTATGGGGTGGTCTGCTGGAGCAGCGGCATCACTGCAGCGGAGAGGAAGAGGCTGGACAAGGTGGTGAAGAAAGCCGGCTCTGTCCTCGGCTGCAGTCTGGACCGGGTGGAGGTGGTGGGGGAGAGGAGGATGGTGGCTAAGCTGTCCTCCATCATGGACAACGTCTCCCACCCCCTTCATGAGACTGTCAGAGCCCTGGAGAGCTCCATCAGTGACCGGCTTCGTCACCCACGATGCACCACCGAGAGGCATCGCAGGTCCTTCCTCCCTGCTGCCATCAGACTATACAACCAGGCTAAATCACTGTAGCTAACGGACAATAATTACGTGCAATAATAACGTGCAATAACCGTGTGTAGTCATATGTGCAATATCTGTCTACCTCATACTCTTTCTACCTGCTTTTGCACCATGTTTCCTTCCCTTGCACTATTTTTTTATCTAATAATTTCTTATCTCCACTGTATATTGTGTATACTGTGTAAAAGTGTTTTGTGTACATACTGTCCATATTTTTTTTAATTATATATATCTTTACTTTTTTAAATCTTTTACCCCCTTCCCTGCATGCGTGTGTGCGTGTATGTTAAGTGTACTGCTGCTTACACAGGAGTTTCCCCATTGAGGGAATAATAAAGGACTATCTTATCTTATCTTAAATATACGGCAGTGCGGGATGGGCTGGAGAGCTTCTTTGTTGTGAAAAGGAATGTGATGTACGAGCGGACAAAACTCAACTTGCGCAAGCAGGGGGAGGATGAAACGGTGGACTCTTTTCTAACTTCTCTTTATGTGCTGGCTGAACATTGCAATTACGGGCAGCTACATGACAAGTTAATTAGAGATAGGCTTGTGGTAGGGCTGTTGAATGCCAAGTTGTCAACGAATGCAGCTGGATCCTAAGCTGACGCTAGAGAGCGCTACAATCATGGCAAGACAGAGTGAAGAGGTAAAACGGCAACAGTGCTCTTCGAGGGGCTAAAGAAATAAGTGACGCTTTGTCTGTAGACCGAGTGCATAAGAACGGCAATAGGTCAAATTAAAAAAAAAAAAAAATGCTAACAGCCAGGCTAGGGCACAGAGCATGCAACAGGAGAAGGGGAGAGGGATCCAGTGTTACAAATGTGGACGCTCACAGTCCCACACGCCGTGAGAGTGCCCCGCAAATGATGTGACATGCCATTCATGTGGCAAGAAGGGACATTACCGCCACGTGTGCAATTCTGCTAAGGCTGTCCATGAGGTACAAGAGGAGGACGATGAACGCTTCCTTGCTAGCGTGTCAGCAGAGGAAGATGATCCACGGATGGTTGACATAGACATCAGTGACAGACAGGTGCAGTTCAAGATTGACACAGGTGCTGACATCACAGTCACACCTCACACTGTGTTCAAGGAGATCTACAGAGACAAAGATCCACCCACTCTCCAAGAGACAACAAAACCCCTGAAGGGACCAGGGGGTCGTCCACTTGACGTTGTGGGCATGGCCAAACTGTTGCTGAGGAGAGGAGTGAAGAGGTGAGAGAGGTTGTGTATGTCATCCGACACCTGCACACTGCATTGCTTGGGAGGCCTGCAATCAACAGGCTGCAGCTGGTGGCACATCTAGACACCATCACGATTGAGGCGGTGAAGGAAAACTACCGAAAGATATGCAGAGGTCTCGGGGAGATGCGACAGCCATACAAAATCAGGTTGAAACCAGGTGCCCAATCATTCTCACTCAAAACACCAAGAGGGATTCCGCTGCCACTGATGGACAAAGTGAAGCAGGAACTGTCCCGTATGGAGCGCGTTGTGGTGATCAGCAAAGTGGATGAACCGACGGAGTGGTGTGCGGGCATTTTGGTGGTGCTCAAACCTGTGCTGTGCGCATATGTGTGGACTTAACCAAGCTCAATGAATCGGTGTGTCGGGAAAAATACACCCTGCCATCAGTGGAAGAGACACTAGAGATGCTGGCCGGAGCTACCGTATTCAGCAAATTGGACGCTAGCATGGGCTTCTGGCAAATTCCACTGACTGAGGACTCATCCAAGTATACGACGTTCATCACACCCTTCGGGCGTTTCCATTTCAATCGTTTGCCCTTCGGTATTAGCTCCGCCCCTGAGCACAAACAGAATGGTGACTGAGGTCACAGAAGGACTTGAGGGCGTTGTTTGCCACATCGACGACGTGCTGGTGTGGGGACGTACACAAGAGGAGCACGACGCTCGTCTACACGACGTGCTGGGGAGGATAGAAAAGGATGGCATCACACTGAATGTTGAGTAATGCGATTTTTCTAAGACGGAAGTGACTTTCTTGGGTCACGTGATCTCCACCAGCGGCATCAGTCCTGACCCAACCAAGACGGAAGCGGTCCGGGGAATGAAAGAACCGACAAATGTGAGCGGGCTGAGAAGCTTTCTCGGCATGGTGAACCAGCTGGGGAAATTCATCCCACGGATCGCTGAGAGGGACAAGGCCTTGCGCGACCTCCTGTCAAAGAGGAACAGTTGATTCTGGGGCACAGACCAGGCCAGAGCATTCCAGGACCTCAAGGACGCACTGTCATCCCCACCAGTGCTGGCGATGTATGACACAAACAGGGACTGCAGAGTCTCGGCGGATGCGTCGTCATATGGCTTAGGTGCTGTGCTTCTTCAGGAGGTGGAGGGGGGAAGGAGGCCGGTGGCCTATGTGTCACGGTTTCTCACACCAACAGAGCAGAGATACGCTCAGGTTGAGAAGGAAGCCTTGGGCCTGACCTGGGCATGCGAAAGGTTCTGCAACTTCCTCATTGGCAAGCACTTCCAGATGGAGACTGATCATAAGCCTCTCCTGAGCCTCCAAGGCTCCCAGACACTGGATACTCTACCTCCACGGATTTTGCGTTTCTGCATGCGTCTGATGCGCTATTCCTACTCAATCACTTATGTCCCGGGGAAGAGGCTATGGACGGCGGATACATTGTCAATGGCTCCTGTCACAGGTGGAGTAACTTCGGATGAGAGACAGCTCTTTGAGGATACTAAAATATACGTGGACACCGTGATGGATAATTTGCCGGCGAGCACTGCGTACCTGGATGAGCTGAAGGAGCAGCTGAAGGGAGACAGTGTCTGCAGACGGGTGATGGCATTGAGTGGAGAAGGATGGGCTGCACACAGCAAGACTGAACCAGGACTCAAACTGTATTGGGCAGAAATAGCGTTCCTCGCAGTACAAGATGGACTCTTGCTCAAGGGAAGCAGGCTTGTTATTCCTGCAGCGATGAGAAATGAGGTTCTCGCCAGACTACACAAAGGCCACTTGGGAGTGGTTAAGTGCTGTGAGCGTGCACGACAATCAGTATGGTGGCCTGAGCTGAGTCAACAGCTGAATGAGTTGGTTCTCAACTGCCGAACATGGTGCAAGGAGAGACAGAACAGCATGGAGCCGATGATGCCGTCAGAATACCCAGATCGACCATGGCAGAAGGGAGGGGCAGAGGGACAACTACTTGCTGGTTGTTGATTATGCTTCCAGATTTGTAGAAATTGCTCTTCTTACCCCTACAAGATCAACAGATGTCATCACTCACCTGAAATCAATCTTTGCACGCCATGGCATCCCAGAAATGGTGGTACCAGATAACGGGCCTCAGTTCTCGGGTGAGGCCTTTGCAGCATTCGCAGGGTCATATGGCTTCGGGCATATCACGAGTAGCTCGAGATATCCCCAGAGCAATGGGGAAGCCGAGCGTGCGGTCAAGACTGTAAAGGCTCTTTTGAAGAAGGCAGCTGACCCTTACCTCGCGCTGCTAGCGCACAGGGCGACCCCACTGCGGAATGGTTACTGTCCGGCACAACTGCTCATGGACAGGAGACTCCGTACGACGGTTCCGATGCTTCCAGCGCTGCTGACTCCAATGTTGCCGGACAGTGAGGCAGTCGTTCACAAGGAGAGGGAGAAGAGGATGAGTGATGCGCAACGCTACAACCTGCGACACCGGGCATGGGATCTTGACAAGCTCGATCCTGGGAAAGAAGTATGGATCACAGATCAACAAGCTACAGGCGTTGTGGTTGACAGTCACCCTATTCCACATTCATATATCGTGGAGGGACCCAACGGGATTGTCAGGTGAAACCGCCGTCATCTCATCCCTATGAGGTCAGCACCAGAGCGGCATGACGATACACCGCAATCCCTTGGGGGTGTTCCTGGACAGAGCTCCACAGAGCCACTGCAGCACACCACCCCAGAACTCCTAGAACCAGGTCTGGGAGAGCGGTGGTGAGACCAAACAAGCTGAACTTTTGTGTTTGACAAAATACAAACATGTTTATTTTATGTTTGATGTTGGGAGTGAATTTTTGTTTAAGTTACAAATGTTTACCTAAGGGTCTAAAGTAAATGTTTAGTTATTTGTTCAGGTTCAGGTAGTCACAAACCTCCCAGCTATAGAGGCAGAATAATCCTCTGAGGTTTGTTGAATCAATGGCAGTCTACCCATTGATTCTAGAAAAGGTAGATGTGGCATTATTGTTAATAACAGCTCTTATTTCGAAATCCCTAGAGGGGGCACTTTAAGATGATGTCTAGACTGGGGAGGGGGAGTGGAGTGATTGCAGAGCATGAGGCTGGAGGTTCATAAAGTGGCTCTCGTCACATCAAACTACAGTTGGACTAACTGGTATCTTTGATAACACGACACTGACAATGAGTTTTAATCAATTCACTGACCTCCGGAGTCAGGAGTTGTTTATAACACAGAGGACAGAGATTTACACAGAGGACGAAGATTTCGATGGATTTAATGATTTGGAGTGACACGGATGGTTCGATAAACTTGTTATTTATGTTATAGTTATTTGATATATAGTTTATTTAGTGTAGCAACTTGTATATTGTTAAAGTTCAGTAGTTTCCGATTGCCTAGGGAGGCCGTGAAGGCAGCAGGGGGGAGGAGACGGGAGGAGACGGGAAGAGCAATCCGGGGCGCTTTGTTAGAGTGAGGCTACACACACTGTGTGTTGCTTCGTATGTTGAACTCTTGTTTTGTGAAATAAAGAGCCAGTTACCAAACCCACGACTCGCCACATGTACTTCCGGAGTCAGCAGCAGTGGTTTTTTTTTTGGTTTTTTTTTTAGTGACACAGAGGACGAAGATTTTGATGGATTTAATGATTTGGAGTGACACGGATGGTTCGATAAAATTGTTATTATGTTATAGTTACAGTGCCTTGCGAAAGTATTCGGCCCCCTTGAACCTTTCAACATTTCGCGACATTTCAGGCTTCAAACATAAACATATAAAAGTTTAATTTTTTGTCAAGAATCAACAACAAGTGGGACACAATCGTGAAGTGGAACGGAATTTAGTGGATAATTTAAACTTTTTTAACAAATAAAAAACTGAAAAGTGGGGCGTGCAATATTATTCGGCCCCCTTGCGCTAATACTTTGTAGCGCCACCTTTTGCTGCAATTACAGCTGCAAGTCGCTTGGGGTATGTCTCTATCAGTTTTGC
Organism: Syngnathus acus; assembly: GCF_901709675.1. Taxonomy (NCBI): domain Eukaryota; kingdom Metazoa; phylum Chordata; class Actinopteri; order Syngnathiformes; family Syngnathidae; genus Syngnathus; species Syngnathus acus. Next base: position 19,151,037 of record NC_051094.1, read on the forward strand.
ACATCGAGAGACTGGAATTCTTGCCCATTCTTCCTTGCAAAACAGCTCGAGCTCAGTGAGGTTGGATGGAGAGCGTTTGTGAACAGCAGTCTTCAGCTCTTTCCACAGATTCTCGATTGGATTCAGGTCTGGACTTTGCACCATTCTAACACCTGGATACGTCTATTTGTGAACCATTCCATTGTAGATTTGGCTTTATGTTTTGGATCATTGTCCTGTTGGAAGATAAATCTCCGTCCCAGTCTCAGGTCTTTTGCAGACTCCAACAGGTTTTCTTCCAGAATGGTCCTGTATTTGGCTCCATCCATCTTCCCATCAATTTTAGCCATCTTCCCTGTCCCTGCTGAAGAAAAGCAGGCCCAAACCATGATGCTGCCACCACCATGTTTGACAGTGGGGATGATGTGTTCAGGGTGATGAGCTGTGTTGCTTTTACGCCAAACATATCGTTTTGCATTGTGGCCAAAAAGTTCGATTTTGGTTTCATCTGACCAGAGCACCTTCTTCCACATGTTTGGTGTGTCTCCCAGGTGGCTTGTGGCAAACTTTAAACGAGACTTTTTATGGTTATCTTTGAGAAATGGCTTTCTTCTTGCCACTCTTCCATAAAGGCCAGATTTGTGCAGTGCACGACTGATTGTTGTCCTATGGACAGACTCTCCCACCTCAGCTGTAGTTATCTGCAGTTCATCCAGAGTGATCATGGGCCTCTTGGCTGCATCTCTGATCAGTCTTCTCCTTGTTTGAGATGAAAGTTTGGAGGGACGGTCGGGTCTTGGTAGATTTGCAGTGGTCTGATACTCCTTCCATTTCAATATAATTGCTTGCACAGTGCTCCTTGAGATGTTTAAAGCTTGGGAAATCTTTTTGTATCCAAATCCGGCTTTAAACTTCTCCACAACAGTGTCTCGGACCTGCCTGGTGTGTTCCTTTGTCTTCATGGTTCTCTCTGCGCTTTAAACAGAACCCTGAGACAAAGAGCAGGTGCATTTATACGGAGACTTGATTACACACAGGTGCATTCTATTTATCATCATCAGTCATTTAGGACAACATTGGATCATTCAAAGATCCTCACTGAACTTCTGGAGTGAGTTTGCTGCACTGAAAGTAAAGGCGCCGAATAATATTGCACGCCCCACTTTTCAGTTTTTTATTTGTTAAAAAAGTTTAAATTATCCAATAAATTTCGTTCCACTTCACGATTGTGTCCCACTTGTTGTTGATTCTTGACAAAAAATTAAAATTTTATATCTTTATGTTTGAAGCCTGAAATGTGGCGAAATGTTGAAAGGTTCAAGGGGGCCGAATACTTTCGCAAGGCACTGATTATAGGCCTGTGGAATAATTTGAACTGCAACTGTAAAAAACAGACATTTGCAGCTAGAATACCGTAATTTTCCATGTATAACACGCCCCCATGTATAATACGCACCCTAAAAATGGCATGTCGATGCTGGAAAAAAGCCTGTACCCATGTATAATACGCACCCAAATTTTGACTCTTACTTAAGTCCGTAAACGTAAAATTATTTCAGAAAAAAGCTGACGTGTCTTGCGCATCCGTTCTGCACATCTGTTATGGCGGCCTCCGTATGATATCCGGTTTGCGATGAAGATTAAAAAACAAACAATATTTGACAATAACACACCATCAAGGATTGCACCATCGCATCAAACGATGTGTCGTCAATTATGAATTTTACTGACTAAGTGTGTTGGGCAGGATGGCTGAATGTGATGCGCGATTGACGTGTCTTGCGCGTCCGTTCTGCGCATACTGTCATGGCGGCCTCCGTATGATATCCGGTCTGCGATGGAGATTAAAAAACAAACAATATTTGACAATAACACACCATCAAGGATTGCACCATCGCATCAAACGATGTGTCGTCAATTATGAATTTTACTGACTGTGTTGGGCAGGATGGCTGAATGCGATGCGCGATTGACAACAAACAAGAAGAAAGGTGATTTCAAGTTTTATTTCGAGGGAGATTTTCTTCAAAAATTGTTGTACCCATGTATAATGCGCACCCCAGATTTTAGGACAATAAATTAGTTAAATTTTGCGCATTATACGTACATGGAAAAAGACGGTAGTCATTACCACATTAGCAATGTATAGAGTGTATTCCTCATTAGTTTAATGTTATCCTCATTGAAAAAAATAGTGATTTTATTTTAAAAATAAGGACATTTCACAAAATAAGTGACCCCAAACTTTTGAACTTTTTTATTACAAACCGGATTCGGTTGAAGTTGGGAAATTGTGTAAAATGTAAAGAAAAACAAAATACAATGATTTGAAAATCCTTTTCAACCTATATTCAATTGAATACACTACAACGACAACATATTTAATGCTCAAACTCATAAACTTTATTTTATTTTTCAAATAATAATTAACTTAGAATTTCATGGCTGCAAAACGTGCAGTAGAAGTTGGGAAAGGGCTTACCACTTTGTTACATCACCTTTCCTTTTAATAACACTCAATAAACGTTTTGGAAGAGAGGAGACTAATTCTCTTAGCTTCTCATGTGGAATTCTTTCCCATTCTTGCTTGATGAACCACTTCAATTGTTCAACAGTCCGGGGTCTTCCCTGTCGTATTTTACGCTTCATAATGCGCCACACATTTTCAATGGGAGAAAGGTCTGGACTGCAAGCGGGCCAGGGGAGAATCTGGACTCTTTTACTTCAAAGCCACGCTGTTGTAACATGTGCAGAATGTGGCTTGGCATTGTCTTGCTGAAATAAGCAGCGGCGTCCATGAAAAAGACGTCGCTTGGATGGCAGCATATCTTGCTCCAAAATCTGTATGTACTTTTCAGCATTTATGTTGCCTTCACAGAAATGTAAGTCACCCATGCCATGGGAACTAATGCACCCCCATACCATCACAGATGCTGGCTTTTGAACTTTGCGTTGATAACAGTCCGGATAGTCCGCTTCCTCTTTGTTCCGGAGGACACGACGTCCAGTGTTTCCAAAAACAATTTGAAAAGTGGACTCATCAGACCACAAAACACTTTTCCATTGTGCATCAGTCCATTTTACATGAGCTCAGGCCCAGAGAACCCGGCGGCGTTTTTGGATGTTGTTCATAAACGGCTTTTGCCTTGCATGGTAGAGTTTTAACCCGCACTTACTGATGTAGTGACGAACTGTATTTACTGACAGTGGTTTTCTGAAGTTTTCCTGAGCCCATTTGGTGATATCCTTTACACACTCATGTCATTTTTTAAGGCAGTGCCGTCTGAGGGATCGAAGGTCACGGTCAGTCAGTCTTGGTTTCCGGCCGTGGCGCTTACGTGCAGTGATTTCACCAGATTCTCTGAACCTCTTGATGATATTATGGGCCGTAGATGTTGTAATCTCTAAATTCCTTGCAATTTTGCTTTGAGAACTGTTGTTCTTAAACTGTTCAACTATTTTCTCACGCAGTTGTGGACTAAGTGGTGAACCTTGCCCCATCCTTGCTTGTGAATGACTGAGCATGTTTGGGGAGGCTCCTTTTATACCCAATCATGGTACCCACCTGTTCCCAATTAGCCTGATCACATGTGGGATGTTCCAAAAAGGTGTTTGATGAGCTTTTCTCAGCTTTCTCAGTATTTCTTGCCGCCTTTCCCAACTTCTACTGGATGTGTTGCAGCCATAAAATTCTAAGTTAATTATTATTTGGCAAAAAACCATTAAGTTTATCAGTTTGAACATTAAATATGGTGTCTTTGTAGTATATTCAATTGAATATGGGTTAAGAAGAATTTTCAAATTGTTGTATTTTATTTTTATTTACATTTTACACAATTTCCCAACTTCAACCGAATCCGGTTTGTACTTTTCTTTGTTTGTTTATTGATTGCGTAATAATTTATTTATTCGTATGTGTTTTAATTTTCTGATTTAAGTTTGGCGTTAAATTAAAAATTATTGTCATCGTTATAATATGTTGTCAAGTTCTGTTTCAGCAAGCTTTCCGATGATGCAAGTCTTTTGATACAAGTCGTTTAAAAATAGGTTAAAGACTGAAAAATTTATGAACGTCTCTTGCAGCTGTTTTTCTTTCATTTATTTTCAACCTCCATGCATTGGAGAAAAATCCATCAAACAGAGGCCATTTTGGGGGGGAAATGGGCCTGGGTTATGCAAATAGTGTGCCGCGTGCACGTGCAGTCATTTAGAAGAAGTTCTGATTCATGATCATACACAGAGTTATGCGATCAAAATGGACTGGTACGCAGGTGGCTGTTAAACCTCTGATACTATGATTACGTCTACATGTAGTCATGCACACTTAAAAATCCTGAACATTACTCATTGTATTACACAATACGTGAATATTTTCAGGTTTTTAAAAACTTGTATAAGACTCCTGCATCTGGTGCGCAACTCATCTCATAAATACGTGAGCAGAACTAAACAAACATGGTGAACTTACACATAGAACAGAACCACACTTATGGAACGAGGACTGCTTTGTTGCCTTTTAAATCGGGATATTCCAAATCCCATGCACATGGTGGTCACTCTGTCCATTCACGTTTGTGAGGTTATTCCAAATGTTTCAGAAAGTGGAATGGAATTTTGACCTTCAATATTGACTGCATGTAAACAGACACCACCAGAACAATTCAGCAAAGCATTTTTTGGGTTGTAACCCATCAATTGACTTTACACAAGAAGTGCATGACTTTCAATCACCCCACGTGGCCAATAAATGTTCTGAATCGTCACATGTTTTTGTCCAGCTGTATGGGGCCGATAGTGAAAGTGAAAAAAATCATAGAGCATTTTATCAAGTCTGGTAAAATGTCTCATTCAACGTGTTTTCTCAGGTATCAGAACAGGAAATGGATAATTTCATAGCTCAATCCACACTCAAGGGCAAAATAAACAAGAGTCGACATTCATCTCATTCCCAAGGTCTGGTACCTTAACCTCTTAATGCTCTCGAAAAAAAATTGTTGACATAAATTCTCCTGGAGCATGTCAAGTTTTCTGAAGTGCTATTGAAATTGGCAGGTTTTTCTTGTAAGAGAGATGGATCACTTGCTCTCAGCTGGACTATGAAGAGATTTCTTGAACCGGCCAGTAGGGTAAGTATTAATTTAGGGTTTTGGGCAAGCACGCGTGATTTATTTCTATAGCACTTTTTACAGACAGAGGCTAAAAAGTTAAAGTGGCCAAAAAATAGACACAGAAAATATCCTCTGACAATTTCAATGAACGAGACGGTAATATCAATCAATAACAGGCAAAATGACAGACATACAAACTGCAATTTCAATGAAGTTGGGGAATTGTGTAAAACATAAATCAAAAATTTATTCTGTGGAATTCAGGACCAAGACAAGATATTTAATGCTCAAAGTGACAGTCTTCCCTCGTTTATCACGAGGGAGATGTTGAGTACAGTAATCCCTCGTTTATCGCGGATAATTGGTTCCAAGACCACCGACGTTCGGTGAAAATCTGCGAAGTAGTGTCACCCTCTCATTTTTAACATACATACCGTATTTGTCGGACTATAAGTCGCGGTTTTTTTCATAGTTTGGGTGGGGGGGGGCGACCTATACTTAGGAGCGACTTATATGTGAATTTTTTCATAAACTTTTACTTGATCATTAACACATTACTTACTTACTAGTATAGTTGATCACTTCACATGTTATTTTCATTTTTAAACTGCATGAGGGCGCACTATGGCTGTGGAATAATTGGAGCCTCGCTGACAATGAGTTCCATTCACTGACTTCCGAAGTCGGGAGATTTAATGATTTGGAGTGACACAGATGATTCGATAAACTTGTTATTTATGTCATAGTTATTTGACATATAGTTTATTTAGAGTAGCAACGTGTATGTTGTTAGCCTTCAGTAATTTCCGATTGTCTAGGGAGGCCGTGTAGGCAGCAGGGGGGGGGGGAGGAGAGCGATCCAGGGCGCTTGCGTGTGTTGGCTCATATGTTGAGCTCTTGATTTGTGAAATAAAGAGCCGGTTACCTACGTCTTGCCTGGTACTTTGGTAAAGCTACAATATAGTTATATACTAGATCTGTAGAATAATCGGGGCCGCAGCTGATGACGAGGCTGACGTCAGCAGCGCACGTAGGTCCGGAATCAACAGCTGTTTTTTTTTTTTTTTTTGACACAGAGAATGAATATTCCGGTGGGTTTAATGATTTGGAGTGACACGGATGGTTCCTTAAAATTCTTGTTTATATTACATTTATTTGATATAGCTCGTCTGACGTCAGCAGCCCACGTAGTCCGGCATCAACAGCTGTGTATTTTTTTTATTTTTTTTTACACAGAGGATAAATATTCCGATGGATTTAATGATTTAGAATGTCACGGATGGTTTGTTAAAATTGTTCTTTATATTACATTTGTTTGATATATCTAGTCTGACGTCAGCGGCGTACGTAGTCTTTCCGGCGTCAACAGCCGTGTGTGTGTGTGTGTGTGCGTGTGTTTTTTTTTTTTTTTAAGTGACACAAGACGAAGATTCCGTTGGATTTCAAGATTTGGAGTGACACGGATGGTTTGATAAAATTGTTATTTATATTATTGTTCTGCCCTCAGAATTGTTTTCATGATGTAAGAAATGTTTTCTATGTAAAGAAGCATACACAATGATTATTTGTCGTTCGGAAGCAAACCGGAAATGTATTTTGAAATGCACCGGAAGCTGCGCATGTTTTTTGTTGAAGCGACTTGACAACTGATGAGTTGAGAGACGTTAGCATTACTCGTGTCATCTAAGCGAATCTTTCTCCTCTCCTTATCCTCACGGAATCAACGGCTGTAAGTTATCATTGTTTATTGGATAACTTTATTATTGTTTATAAGATAAGAAGAATATTCATAGAAGAAACTGTTTGTTGTTTCACTTGCAGTTTCACTCGTGTTTAACACTGAACAGAAATAAAGGGAGCAAGACGCTCTGAATCCTGGCTCAAGTGTTCTATACATGAGTTTGGCTGGCTGATGAACTGTGACAACGTACACGAAGTACATAACGCACAGGGGGATCAGTACAGTGAAAAGCCGTAGTAAAGTGAAAAGCCGCGGTGAAGTGAAAAGCCGCGGTGCAGTGAGTTGAGGAAACAACGAAAGATTCAAACATGGCCGCCAAAGATGTATCCAGTGTTATCGACGCGGAGACCTTCATCTTCCAAGTCATCAGTCCACAGTCGATCGAGAGCTAGTGCTAACTCCAAGCGCTCGTCATCCTACAATTCCGTTCTGGAGGCAGCTGCCAGAGCCAGAGCTTCGGCTGAAGCAGCGGCAACCAAGGTAGCCTATTCAAGGAAGCAGTTGGAAATTAAAAGGCAACGAGCTAGGCTAGACATAGATTTAGAAGAATTAGAAATTGAAAAGGAAGCAGAAGTGGCACGGGTGAGAGCAGAAGTATTGGAAGCAGCTGCAGCTATAGAAAATGAAGATGTGCTAAGCATAAAAAGTCATTTGCCAGCGCATGTGGCTCAAAAACGCACTGAAGATTATGTGCAAAGCCAAACACAGCTCAACGCGCAGTCCCTTGTAGCCTACAGTGGAGTCTGGCGCCGCGAACCCACACGTAGTCCACCACCTGCGGCAGCTCAGGAGAGGTCCTCACACAACGTCTGCAGACCATCAGTGAATGAGGAACGTGAGGAAAAGGAGCAGTTCCAAGAGGCAATCAACACTCCGTATTATGGCCCCCCATTTCATGGTACAGTCAGACCTTGTGAGTACAGCCTCCTACGACAGTCATCACCCACACCTACGACACCACCACGCATGGATGACCAGGCCTTTGCGTGATAACATCAGGCCTCTTCAGAGTGACATCGGAACCCCGACTCAGCCTTCACATGCAGCAAGGCACACATCTGCCCCAAAGCCACCTGACAGTCCACATATGCAACAAGGTCAGTATTCTCCTCCTCATGCCAGCCCTCCACACATGATAGACTTTGCCAAGTTTCTTGCTCGCAGAGAATTAGTGACTACTGGCCTCACAAAATTTGATGATATGCCAGAGAATTTTAGGGCATGGCAGTCCTCTTTCCTAAATGCAACACAAGGCTTAGGTTTATCATACAGTGAGGAGCTGGACCTCTTGGTGAAGTGGCTCGGTAAAGACTCGTCTGAACATGTAAAGAGGATCCGTGTTGTTTATGTCACCAAGCCCAAAGCTGCTCTACAACTGTCCTGGGATATTATGCATGAATGCTATGGCGCACCAGCAATAATTGAAAATGCCCTGTTCAAAACAGTGGACGATTTTACCCGTCTCTCTGCTAGAGACAACACGAAGCTAAGATTGCTCAGTGATCTCCTCATGGAGCTATATGTTAGGGTTTACAGATTATCTTCATCGTATGATTATGTTGGAATGTAACCTGTAATAATTAACCTAGCTTGTCCTGTCTTAACAAAAGTAGTAGAACAACGTGCTAAGATCTTTTCAGCTGATTGACTAGCTGCAGAGGAAGCAATCAAAGTTGCCTTGTTTACACAACGTCGTAAAAGACCCCCTGCTATGCTTTGATCAGCAGGCCAGGGGCTTCAACCCCACACCCCCACTCTCAACCCTACTCTGTTTCTCTCAATAAAAATGCTCCTGCATGACACCAGAGTCAGACCTCCTTCGACCATCGCTGTAACCACAGCGACGAATGGACTCTCCACCTGCAGGTGTCTAAAAGGACTTACTTGTCTCTCCTGTGTGGTTCTTGCAAAATAAGTTAGAGTGAGCACCACCCTAACACTATTAACAGCCAAAAACGATGGATATCTTCCTGGCCTTGCATGCCTCGACACGCCTCGTGGGATAAAGCCTATCGTGGAGAAGTTACCTTCAGGCCTGCAGGAGAAATGGTTCGGTGTAGGCTCAAAGTACAAGGAGCGCTACAGGACATCTTTACCTCCCTTTTCGTTTTTTGTGGACTTTGTGTATGGCCAAGCCAAGGCTCGAAATGACCCAAACTTCAGCCTGTCCATCAGTAGCCAGCCGTACGGCAAAGGTGAGAAAGCTCTATTCAAGCCAAGTGAATTTAAGACTGCTGTATCTGTGCGCAAAACAGACGTGTCTGGTACCACTGATGCAAACACCTTAAACTCCACGGACGATGGAAAGGAAAACAATGATCCGGCTCGTTATTGCCCTGTGCACAAGAAAACACACCCATTGGAAAAATGCAGATCATTTAGAGCAAAAACATTACAGGAAAGAAAAGACATTCTTAAAGAACATGAACGCTGCTTTAAATGCTGCGCCCCAAACCACCTTGCCAAGGATTGTCAGGCATCATTGAAATGTGGTGAGTGTGACAGCCAAAGACACAGCTCTGCGATGCATCCAGACACCTCTCTTTCTCCCGATCAATCGGCCCTTCCACAAATAGACACAGTGGCACATGGAAATTCCCCACTCGAAGTGACGTCACGATGCACGAACGTTTGTGGCAAGGGCAACCTCCCACGTTCATGCTCAAAGGTGTGCCTGGTGCGCGTCTTCCCTCAGGGACAACCAGATCGCTCTGTCAAGATGTATGTCATACTTGACGATCAGAGCAACCGCTCACTGGCCCGCTCTGAATTTTTCCACCTTTTCAAAGTCAAGAGCGGCCTCTCCCCTTACCTGATGAAGACCTGCGCCGGCACCACAGAGATGGTCGGCAGGAATGCGGCGGGCTTTCAGATCGAAGCAGTGAACGGAGGTGTGTGCCTAGACCTTCCACCTCTCATTGAGTGCAATGAAATAATGAATAACAAATCTGAGATTCCAACTCCAGAGGTAACCCTCACACATGCGCACCTGAAACATCTCGCTCCTCTCATTCCCAAGCTGGATCCTGATGCAGAGATGATGATCCTGTTGGGGAGAGATATGATACGTGCACACAAAGTGAGAGATCAAGTCAATGGTCCTCATAACGCACCTTTTGCCCAGCGCCTGGACTTAGGCTGGGTCATTATAGGCGAAGTCTGCCTGGACAACGCCCACAAGCCAACCCTGAGCATCTTCAAAACTCATGTGCTTCAAAATGGACGTCCGTCACTTCTCATTCCTTGCCAAAACAGCATCTGTGTGAAAGAGAAACCATGCTACGGCGGGGAGGACAAGCATGGCCACACTACACATACGTTGAAAGCATTGCCAGTCGAGGGAGGATCAGCTTGGGCAGACTGTTTTCCAACAAACAGACAGCGACAACAAGTGTGCCATGTCCTTTGAGGAAGAATTCCTCTTGAAAATAATGGAAAAAGAAGTCGCCCAGGATGAAAGGAATAACTGGGTAGCTCCCCTACCATTTAAGTCGCCTCGCCCTCGGCTCCCAAATAACCTGTCTCGTCTCAACTCTCTACGGCCCACTTTGAGAAAAAACGCTGAGATGAAAGAGCAGTGTTCCTCCTTCATGGAAAAGCATTTTGAAAACAACCATGCAGAGATTGCCTCATCCATTGACGACACAAAAGAATGCCGGTACCTGCCCTTTTTTGGTGTGTACCACCCCCAGAAGCCTGGGAAAATACGGGTCGTGTTTGACTCAAGCGCCCAACTGAACGGCCTCTCCCTCAACTCAGTGCTTCTCACAGGGCCCGACTTGAATAACACTCTGCTTGGCGTGCTGCTGCGTTTCAGGAAAGATCTCATTGCTGTCACTGCGGACATCCAGCAGATGTTTTATGGATTCCTGGTGAGGCATGAGCACAGAGATTACCTCAGATTTCTGTGGCACAAAGACAATGACCTGTCTAAAGAGGTTCAAGAGTACCGCATGCGGGTACACGTCTTCGGCAACAGCCCATCGCCTGCAGTAGCCATCTATGGACTACGACGTGCTGCTAAGAAAGGTGAAGAAAGGTATGGCACTGACACAACACAGTTTGTGCATAGACATTTCTACGTTGATGATGGACTCGTGTCACTGCCCACCGAGTCTGCTGCCATAGACCTGCTGAAACGTACCTGTGCCTCACTCGCCGAGTCTAATTTGAAGCTGCACAAAATAGTATCAAACAGTGTCACTGTGATGAAAGCTTTCGAACCTGAAAAACTGGCCTCTGGCATTAGAGAGCTGGGGCAGGATGATGATTCTCTCCCTGCGCAGAGGAGCCTAGGCTTATGCTGGGACATTAACACAGACATGCTCACCTTTAAGGTAGCCATTGCTGATAAGCCTTACACTCGCCGTGGGGTGCTGTCAGTTGTCAACAGCGTCTTCGACCCGCTGGGTCTGGCCGCCCCAGCTGCTGCTGCGAGAGCTGTCCAGTGGGGTCCAGGATTGGGACACTCCACTCCCTGACGAAAAGGCGAGCATGTGGGAAACATGGGAATCATCACTCAAAGAGCTGAGCAGCCTCCATGTGCCCCGCTGCTATGTTTCAATGTCACTCTCGGAGCCAAGGTACACCGAACTGTGTGTTTTCTGTGATGCATCTAACTGGGCAATAGGGGTGGTTGCATACTTAAGAGCAGTCAGTAAGGAGGGCCTTTGCAAAGTGGGATTTGTGATGGGGAAGGCTAGACTGTCACCGCAGCCGGAGGCTACGACCCCACGACTCGAGCTCTGTGGTGCCGTCCTGGCTGTTGAGCTGGCAGAGTTGATCTTGAGTGAACTGGACTACAAACCAGACGCTGTGAAATTCTACTCCGACAGCAAGGTGGTCCTCGGATACATCTATAACGACTCAAGGCGCTTCTTTGTGTACGTGCACAATCGTGTGCATCGTATTCGCCAAACAACCTCTCCTGAGCAGTGGCATTATGTGCCATCGGAACATAACACCGCTGACTTAGCCACCAGGTCAGTACCTGCATCACAGCTGATGGACACAATGTGGTTCGTAGGACCCGACTTTCTTCACAAGACTCCTAAGCTGGATACGCACATTCAGTTCGATCTGATAGAGCCTGGGAAAGATGTGGAGGTCAGACCGCAAGTGACAGCTTTACTTACGCACATCGAAACCAAGCCACTTACCTCCTCAAGATTCCAGCGTTTTTCAAAATGGAGCTCCTTGCTGAGAGCCGTGTCCTTTCTGATACATCAGATGCGTTCTCACAAGTCAATCTCCACCTCAGACTCAACAGACACACCGCAGCATGCATGCAAAGGCTGGCATCAGTGCAGCGGACCTCGCACTCCTGAGGAGCTTGCAGCAGCCAAGAGACTCATACTAGAGACTGTCCAGAGAGATGCATATCCAGATGAATACGCTGCTCTTAAAGCACACAGAGAAGTCTCTAACTCAAGTCAGATCTTGACCCTGGACCCCTACATGTGTGAGGGCCTGCTGCGGGTCGGAGGGCGCCTCAGGCATGATTCTCTCGACTCAGAGATAAAACACCCAATCATCCTCCCGAAGCAAAACCATGTCACCAGGCTGCTTGTGGAACACCATCATGCAGAGGTAAAGCACCAGGGGCGACAATTCACAGAGGGAGCCATCAGGGCAGCTGGACTATGGATTGTCGCTGGCAAGAGGCTGGTCAGCTCTATTCTCTATCACTGTGTGACATGCCGTAAGCTGAGAGGGAAGATGGAAGTGCAAAAAATGGCTGACCTCCCTCCGGAGCGACTCGACACCTCTCCACCCTTCAGCTATGTGGGGCTGGATGTATTTGGACCGTGGACAGTGGTGACCCGACGCACTCGTGGAGGTGCGGCAGAAAGCAAAAGATGGGCCATTCTGTTCACATGCATGTGCACCAGAGGAGTACACATTGAAATTATTGAATCGATGGATACTGCCAGTTGCATAAATGCGCTACGGAGATTCTTTGCCGTCAGGGGCCCAGCAAAGCAGCTCAGGTCAGACAGAGGGACGAATTTCGTGGCTGCTAGTGCAGAACTAGGGATGAGGCCCTCACATGAAAAACAGAACAAGATCTTGAATTATCTCCACAGCAAAGACTGCACGTGGGAGTTCAACCCACCACACGCTTCACACATGGGAGGTGTGTGGGAACGCATGATTGAGGTGGCACGAAGAATATTAGATTCCATGCTTCTGCAGAACAAACATACTCGCCTGACTCATGAGGTCCTGTGCACGCTGATGGCGGAAGTGTCGGCAATAATCAACGCCAGGCCGTTGGTCCCTATTTCATCAGACCCCTCTGCTTAAGTCTTGCTGTCTCCTTCCATGCTACTGACACAAAAGCCAGGCCTGCTTGCTCCTCCGGGCGAGTTTGGGGGAAAGACCTTCTGAGAGGCCAGTGGAGGCAAGTGCAGGCGCTGGCGAACGAATTCTGGAACCGTTGGAGAAGTGAGTACCTGAGCACTCTCCATCCAAGACGTAAATGGCACAGGACACGCCGCGACCTTCAACCTGGGGACATTGTGCTGCTAAAGCAAACTCAAGTGCCAAGGAATGAGTGGCCGATGGCTATGGTCATATCCACCTCCGAGAGCAGCGATGGAAGGGTCCGAAAGGTTGAGGTGAAAACTTCATCACAAGGCACCTCGAAGACTTACCTGCGGCGCATTTCTGAAGTGGTCCTTCTCATGGAAAAGGCGGATTAAAAGTGGACTGAGAAAAAGGAAAGTAGTTTCAAAGGCTAGTGGCATTACATTAACATTACATGTTTATACAGGAGTGGAGCTCCTTACAAGCCCTAGGCTTCGTCTCCCTCCCTGCACTGTTATTTGTTATAATAATATGTGCTAAACAATAAACTAAACTAAAACTAAACATGCCAGACGGGAGTGTTCTGCCCTCAGAATTGTTTTCATGATGTAAGAAATGTTTTCTATGTAAAGAAGCATACACAATGATTATTTGTCGTTCGGAAGCAAACCGGAAATGTATTTTGAAATGCACCGGAAGCTGCGCATGTTTTTTGTTGAAGCGACTTGACAACTGGTGAGTTGAGAGACGTTAGCATTACTCGTGTCATCTAAGCGAATCTTTCTCCTCTCCTTATCCTCACGGAATCAACGGCTGTAAGTTATCATTGTTTATTGGATAACTTTATTATTGTTTATAAGATAAGAAGAATATTCACTTGCAGTTTCACTCGTTGTGTTTAACACTGAACAGAAATAAAGGGAGCAAGACGCTCTGAATCCTGGCTCAAGTGTTCTATACATGAGTTTGGCTGGCTGATGAACTGTGACAACGTACACGAAGTACATAACGCACAGGGGGATCAGTACAATTATTGTTATTTCATACATAGTTTATATATTGTTATATGGGCCTGTAGAGAAATTTTAACTGCAACACGCCGCTGACGTCAGACTTGTTTACATAAAGGAGGACGAACTCGATCGATGGCTTTCATGATTTGGAGTGACACAGATGGTTTGATAAAGGTGTTATTTATGTTATAATTATTTGAATAAGTGTTAATGTTACATCAGGCCCGTTCTCAGCTTCTCGTTTGTGTTTATGTCACGTTAGCATACCGTATTGTTAGCCTGTTGTTGCTGGTTCATGTCTGTTTTTGGTGTTGGATTTTGTCGAATAAATTTCCCCGACTTATCTTCCGGTGCGACTTATATATGTATTTTTCCTCCATATTGTGCATTTTATGACTGATGCGACTTGTATTCCAGAGCGACTTTTAGTCAGAAAAATACGGTACATTTTTTTGTGAATCAATAAATGTATATTAAACCATATAAGTGTATATGATATCATTAGAACATTAATAGTTTCAAACATGTAAATACTATAATAATAGTATAAATGACATACAGAAAATAATGTATAAATAATATGAATTTAAATATGATACGTGTGTGTAGATGTAGCTAAAGTATACATACTAGGGGTGTAAATCGCGGGTTTTGTCACGATACGATATCATATCGATACAAAGAATCACGATACGATATTTGCCGATATCTTAAAGCCTGCTGTGATTCATTCACGATACATCACGATATAGTGCTCCACGATCGATATTTTTATTTTTTTTATTTTTTTTTAAAATAAAAAATATAGAACAATATCCTGATTTATAACAATTCATACGCAAAATCAACAAGGTACTGCAAACTCTTTATTTAGGAAATTACAAGAGTATTGTAGTATACAAAGGGCTTATTTTAACACTGAACTTGATCAAATTCCTATATTTTTTCTCATATAAGTAAAGAAAAATGAATATTCTTTCTTTTTTGTAATACCATTAACATTAAAGTGCATTACTGAACTATTTATTTACAATAATTTTAATTGTCCGTTGAGCCATCTTTTCTTTGGAATCCAAAGTGCTTCCAAACGAATGACTTGAAGCCCAAAGGGGAGCGAATTTCCTCGTCTTCTTGGACACTAGCCATAGCAGCAGCCCAGGAGCCGCGTAGTTGTCGGCTCCCCTTTCACGTGCCTGCTCTGCTCACAACACAACACGCCGCGTACTGCTCCCGGAAAGAGGAAGCAAGCAACAATGAACTGGATTTCAAAATAAAGTCGCGTCTAATGTCCGAGGTCAAACACGGCGATATAAATCGATGTTTACGTTTAGCATCGATGCCAATAAATCGTAGAGCATTATATCGATTAATCGATGTGTATCGATGAATCGTTACACCCCTAATACATACTGTAAATATGTTTTTAGAACTCTTATTATTATAACAACTTTTTTATAACAAGGTACAAGTGTACATACTGTAAATATGTTTTTATAACCCATTTATTATTATAAGATTTTTTATAACAAGGTACAATACTATAAATATGTTTTTAGATCTCTTATTATTATTTTAACAACTTTTTTATAACAAGGTACAAGTGTACGTACTGCAATTGTGTGTGCACTCCCTGCCTTCTGCTGTCATACAGACAACGTTTGTGTCATAATTCCTCAATTTAGAATTTTTATTTGGAATTTTTTATTTTTTGGGAAAAATCCGCGATGTACTGAAGCCGCGATAGATGAACCGCGAGGGATTACTGTATTTTTAATAATTTTTTAAATTTACACCTCTATTATGCTGTTCCCCTCACATTGCATTTCATTTTGTATCAGCTTTTTAACACACGTACACACACACACACGCATACACATGCACACACACACACGTATACTAACTCCACACAACAGAAGTCCCTTTAAAACATATTTTTATTCTTTGGCTTTTATCAATCAATCAATTTATTTATCCCCAAAGGGAAATTAAAGGCACAGAGAATAACTGAGTTGCAGTCATAAATAGATAATCGATAAAAGATTAAATTCACAAAATAATCCAACATAACTGATGTTTAAACCGCTGCAATAACAACATGCCGGAGAAGGAAGGGGTGGTGTTTAAAAGAGGAGTTACGTTTAGAAGAGGAGTTACTGAAGGAATAGATGTAGACTTCCTAGTTTGAGTCTTTCAACCCACACACCTCAGCCTGTGCCCAAATGGCAGCCACTCAAACAATGTGAACAGAACGGCAGGGTCTCTAAGAATCCTGTGGGCAACTCTCATAGCCTGCTGGTCAAACATAACAGGAGATATTAGTGCAAGCATATCTGATGATTTTACAACATACCGTTTTTTTTCCATGTATAATGCGCAAAATTTAACTAATTTATTGTCCTAAAATCTGGGGTGCGCATTATACATGGGTAAATTTTTATTTTTTTATTTTTTTTTTTTTAAGAAAATCATGGTACAACAATTTTTGAAGAAAATCTTGTCACGGATGGTTCTTGACAACGTCACTTTCCTCTCTTTTCATTTTAACCTAACTGATCGCGGTGGTCGGAGAAATCAACGCCAACAAAAAAAATACATCCAGCCTAGTTAAGAAATCACCAGAAAGATCACCATGACAATTGTGAATAATAAATAAATAATTATTATATATATTATATATATTATTATTATAATAATAAATAATTGTGATAAATAACTGGAACATCACTCAAATATTGGTGATCCCGTTGAGAGTCTCACATATTTCTTCGCTATCGAGTTTGCTACTGCATGCGCAGTGATACTGACCGGCAGAATAACATCCGGTTGTTCCCAAAGTTGATCTTTTTTCTGAAATAATTTTACGTTTACGGACTTAAGTAACCCGGCCGGGTCATACCAAAGACTATAAAAATGGGACCCATTGCCTCCCTGCTTGGCACTCAGCATTAAGGGTTGGAATTGGGGGGTTAGATCACCAAATGATTCCCGAGCGCGGCGCCGCTGCTGCTCACTGCTCCCCTCTCCCCCAGGGGATGGATCAAAATCACACGGGGATGGGTCAAATGCAGAGGACAAATTTCACCACACCCAGATGCATGTGTGACGATCATTGGGACTTTAAAAAAAAAAAAAGTCAAAATTTGGGTGCGTATTATACATGGGTACAGGCTTTTTTCCAGCATCGACATGCCATTTTTAGGGTGCGTATTATACATGGGGGCGCATTATACATGGAAAAAAACGGTACATTTATGACTCTGTGCATCTGTGATTGGTGGTGGACAAAGACTGCATAAAATCAGCCAGCACATGAAAAGAAGGGAATACTCTGGATGAAGACATAAGTGTTGGCAATTTTTCAAGAGTGGTGTCAATTAACATCATTGTTAATTTAAGAAGCTAATAAAAGATGGTTCCAAGATATTTACACTCGTGAATCACATCCACAGGCCCACTTTTGATGGTAGAGCATACTGGCTCTGCAAGTTGTCTGTTTGTTTGAAAAAGTCGCAATCATGGCCTTAGTTTTGTTTAGATTGAGCTCTAAGCAGGAATCCTCACACCAAGATGTCACTTACTCCAGAGCAGGACCATGGCCCAATGATGGAGCAGAGGGCAAAGACTCTAACAATGTTTTCTGCAAACTTAATTTAGTAACTACTTTGCTGAGTTGAACTACAATTATCCATATAAAAGATTTACAAAAGGGGGGTTGAAACGCACCCCTGGAGGGAGACAGTGGATGAATGCATCTGACACAATACTGTTCACTAACACTCTCTGAGACCTCCTTGTTAAGAAGCTGACAATCCGCAGAACCAGCTCATGGTCCAGATGGAAGGGTGTGGGAGCGAGGACGTGTGCCAGCATGGTGTTAAAAGCATGCTTGGCAATGTTTGGGTACGGTGTCTATAATGAAGATCGTCCACACCCCTACCACACCTGTAAGCGAATTGCAGAGTGTCAACATCCATCCATCCGTTTTCTGTACCGCTTAGTCCCCACGGGGGTCGGGAGTGTGCTGGAGCCTATCCCACCCGTCATCGGGCAGTAGGCGGGGGACACCCTGAACCAGTTGCCAGCCAATCGGAGGGCACACAGAGACAAACAACCATTCGCACTTGCACTCACACCTAAGGACAATTTGGAGTGCTCAATCGGCCTACTAGGCATGTTTTTGGGATGTGGGAGGAAACCGGAGTGCCCGGAGAAAACTCACGTGGGGCCGGTGAGAAACTCCACACAGGGAGGGCCGGTGGGGGAATCGAACCCGCACCCTCGTAACTGTGAGGCGGACGTGCTACCCAGTGCGTCACCGAGCCGCGAGGGTCAACATGATGATTTTAATTTATAAAGCTCTTGAGAATCCGCTCCAGGGTCTTCATCACTAAGGATGTTAAAACGACCGGTATCAAGACATTTAGGACCTTTGTTGAGCTACTCTTCCAGCTGCTCAGCAGTGTCTCAGGGTTCATCCACAGATGTCAGTCTTTCTGGGAATAATGCAGAATGTGATGGAAGGTGACAGTCTCCATGTGGTCATTAAGGTCAACTGAGGATGTTAAACAGTCAGTGGATTCAAAACCCAATCCCTGGAGCTCATCAGTGGTCACAGCCACTGCTTGATGTTTTTGATAAGACGTTTTAAATCGGAAAATAGGTGGGTGCCAGAGAAGATAGTGTGATGGTCAGCCGAAGCAATGGGAGGAAGGGGGACAGATTTAAAAGCGCCTGTAATAGATCCATAAAACTTATCAAATAATTTACCTTGTCTAGTAGTACAAGTTACATATTGGTGGAAATTTGTCTGACATTTATCAAAAGAACAATGATTGAAATCACCCATTACAAATTTGGGGTCATCAGGAGAAATCAACTCCAACTTATAAATATGTTCCCTTTATGTGTTCATTGGCAACAGAAAGTTTTGCCCTAGGGTGGATATACGTATAAAAAAAAAAAAAGTTGCCACAAGTGACCGGGGATTATAGGAGCAGGTCCATGCCCTAATTTATAGTGTATTCTTCCAGCCATCCATTATCTACTAATTATTCGGAGTTGGGTCGCAGGGGCAGTAGCTTCAGCAGGGAACCCCAAACTTCCCCTATTCAACTCTTCTGGAGGGATCCTAAGGATTCCTAGGCTAGTCGAGAGACATAGTCTCTCAAATGTGCCCCTATCCGGCCTGTTTTAGATGCATCCCCACTGCAACACACGCGATTCAAATAATCAGGATTATCAGGCTTTTATAGAGCATAGTAATGAGCTGATCATATGATGGCGCCGCGGATGGCGGCCACGGTGAGCCGCTCTCTATTTATTTGTCTTATTTTGTGTGTTTTCTGTGTCCTCTGCTGTCCATCCCGGATCACTTTTACTAGAGAAGCGCTGTTAAACATCGGACAGTCTTCTTCTGGTATTTTCTCTCCTGTTCTCTTCGATTCACATGTCCTGAGTGTTGTTAGTCACCTATATGTTGAACAGAGGGTGTGTTTTACCGAAGTCAAATTCCTTGTTTGGCACGCTCAAACATGGCGAATAAAAACTCTTGAATCTTGAATAGGTGGGTTGTAGTAGGGCTGCACATAAAACAGGCTGGATAGGAGCCCTTGAGGACCGGAGTTGGTGACCCCTGGCACTATAGCGGGTGTTGAAAAATATGTCGGTCAAAACAAGACTGTATTTAAGCAACAAAAAGAGGATTTTAAATAAAGGGGATTACGGAAAGAACCAGGTGATGGATGTGAATGTTTTATTTTACATCAAAGTTCTGCTGCTAATTTGCCCCATGTTGTGTCCGTTATTAGCCATGGTGCAAGATGATGCTTTCTCCTCTCGGCAGAATAATGCATTTGCTGTCAAATGATAAAATTGATACCAAACCCAATTTTTCTGTCAGCTTGGTCTGTCCAAACACGTACAAATTTGTGCTCGGATAAAAATATATATACCGTATTATCCGGACTACAAGTCTCTCCAGAGTACAAGTCGCACGAGCCATAAAATGCATAATAAAGAAATAAAAAACGTATAAGTTGCACCGGAGTACAAGTTGCATTTTTCGCGGTACTTTATTTGACAAAATACAACACCAAGGACAGACATGAATAGGCAACAGGCTAAACAATACGGTATGCTAACATTACATAAACACAAATGAGGAACTGAGAACATGCCTGAACTAACATATTAACAGTTATTCAAATAATTATCAGGGCTGTGGACTCGGACTCGGGGACTCGGACTCGGTCGGTCTCGGTCATTTTTGCCGGACTAGGACTCGGACTCTGTGCTGATCCGACAATACAAAAAATACGTTCAATTTTATTTTTATCATGCTGCTGAGAATCCGCGTAGGAATACTGTCCACAGCCCTGCTTACGATCAATGCGGCCACGTTGAGTTGCACTTAGGCTAATGTTTACATTATGTACCAATGTCAAGGACGATTATGTCACCCAGCTTATACCATTGATGTGTTTCGATAGTTGTGGGGTCGTCACTAATTATTTGTGTTTAGATAAATGTCTGAGCTATAATGGTGTAATTAATGATTAAAAAATATTATCTTACATGTCCTGTGTTTCAGAATGGTTATTTAATTGGGCGAGAGTGTGTGTTTTCAAGCGTTTTGCCTCATGCCAATGGCACTCAGGGCTAAGGGTGGGCTTCAATGACTATTTTTGTAAAGCCACGCATTTAATACCATGTCAAATAATATATTAGAGTGTAGGTTATGTTCCAATGTATCCACTTCTATCGGTTAAATTGTCAACCGTACATTTATGACTACGCCATGAGTGATCTACGTTATGAACTAGCACAACTCCGGTAGGGCAGGGAAAATGTTATCGATCCGACGTCCGATTGGAACGTCGCCTCACTTTTACGTCCGCGCTCTCAGCAAGGGATCCTATATAAGCCGAACCAGCCAAGAAATTTGGGCAATGTTGGCACTTGGTCGAATGAAAGAGAGCCCATTTGTTACAGCTGATCGTTATCCGTCCGGCCTCAAGGCAGCGACTCGGACACTAACAGCAATGCCAATCAGCCAAGTCAGCGTAGAGCGCCTGTTTTCCGGGCTCAAGTTTATCATGTCTGATCAGCGCGGCGCGATGAAGGCTGACTTGGTTGAGGCGATTTTGTTCCTAAGAACAAACTCAAGTCGTTGAATTGAAACTTGAAAGTATCTGTTTATTGTATTTGTTTATATGTTTAATAAAGACAAAGCCATCACAAAACTGTTTTAATTATTTAGATTTTGATCTAAATTAGCCTTGAATAAAGACTAAGCAGTCACATGAATTAACAGAAAAAATGGACAGCCGGACTCGGACTCGGTGGTCAAGAGGCCGGACTCGGACTCGGTGCAAAAATCCGACCGAGTCCACAGCCCTGATAATTATAACTTAAATAACAAGTTTAAACCATTTGTGTCACTCAAAATCATTAAATCTGTCAGGAACGGGGTGGAGGAATGGAGCGAGGACGACCAAATGCAGCTTGGACCAGGGTTTATTGCAGAAACCAAAGGACAAACCCGGCAAACTGACGTGACTAAGCAAAACCAAAAGGACAGACCGCCAAAGCGTGAAACAAAAGACCGGAACAAAACAAACCGCGTGACAGTGAGACATGCATGGTCCGCACATCTCGTGCAATGCTCCGACATAGAGTGACACGCAAACAGAACTTAAATACAAGACAGGTAATGAGAGGCAGGTGCGTGTGATCACACAATCAAGGGCACACAGGAAGGGAGGGGCGAGCACACAGACACAGAACTGGGGACGAGACATGACAAAATCCATCGAATTCTTCGTCCTCTGTGTAAAAAACGCCGCTGCTGACTCTGTAAGTACATGCGGCGCTGACGTCAGACTCATCGTCAGTTGCGGTTCCAATTATTCCACAGGCCTATATAACTATATTTTAGCGTTACCGAAGTACCAGGAAAATCGTGGGCTAGTAACCGGCGCTTTATTTCACAAAACAAGAGTTCAACATACGCGCCAAGACACAATGTGTGTCGCCTCACTAACAATGCGCCCTGGCACTCTCTTCCCGTCTCCTCCCTCCTGCTGCCTTCATGGCCTCCCTAGGCAATCAGAAACTACAGAACTCTAACAATATACAAGTTGCTACACTCTATAAACTATATATCAAATAACTATAACATAAATAACAAGTTTATCGAACCATCCGTGTCACTCCAAATCATTAAATCCATCAAAATCTTCATCCTCTGTGTCAATCTCTGTCCTCTGTGTTATAAACTACTACGCTGACTCCGGAAGTCAGTGGATGGATTCAGACTCATCGTCAGTTGCAGTTCCAATTATTCCACAGGCCTAGAGCGCCCTCATGCGGTTTAAAGTGAAAATAAATGTGAAGTGATAAACTACTAGTAAGTACGTAATGTGTTAATGATCAAGTAACAATGTGTTAATAATTTCACATATAAGTCACTCCTGATTATAAGTCGCACCCTGGCCAAACTATCAAAAAAACTGCGACTTATAGCTTGGAAAATACGGAATATATATCCTGGAATTTTCTGGCAGCGGTTAAATGTTGCATCACACAAAATATTAGCATGAGGCATTCGTTTACATTACGTTACTGCATATGGCTGGTCATTATTCTATTGAGATCTCAGTGTTATACAGTTCATTGGCAAATGCAGTTGTACACGTTCATGAAATGTACAGTTACTGTACTTGCACTACATTGAAGCAAGCTGTGTGTGTGTGTGTGTGTGTGTGTGTGTGTGTGTGTGTGTGTGTGTGTGTGTGTGTGTGTGTGTGTGTGTGTGTGTGATGTGTGTGCATGTGTGTGCATGTGTTTGTGTGTGCGTGCGTGCGTGCGTGTGTGATTATTTTTTTAATATCCTATGGCCTGTTACCGAGTGGTCCACAGAATGGTACCAGAGAGGACCGGTGGTTGCAGACCACTGTAGCTGGGGGGTTAAAATTTTAATAAAAAAAAATAAATCCATCCATCCATCCATCCATCCATCCATCTTCCGCTTATCTGGGGTTGGGTCGCGGGGGCAACGGCTTTAGGAGGGATGCCCAGACTTCCCACTCCCCAGCCACTTCGTCCAGCTCATCCCAGGGGATCCCAAGGCGTTCCGAAGCCAACTGAAATATATAGTCTCTCCAGCGCATCCTGGGTTGTCCATGGGGTCTCCTACCGGTGGGACATGCCCGGATGCGTCCAGGACGAATCCTGATGAGATGCCCAAGCCACCTCATCTGGCTGCTCTCAACTTGGAGGAGCAGAGGCTCTACTCCGAGTCTCTCCCGGATGGCCGAGCCTCTCACCCTATCTCTAAGGGAGACCCCGGACACCCTGCGGAGGAAACTCATTTCGGCCGGTTGTATCCGGGATCTTGTTCTTTCGGTCATGACCCATAGCTCCTGACCATAGCTGAGGGTAGGAGCGTCGATCGACCGGTACATTGAGAGCTTTACCTTTTGGCTCAGCTCTCTTTTCACCACGATGGACCGGTACAGAGTCCGCATTACAGCTGACGCTGCACCAATCCACCTGTCGATCTGATCTCCCGCTCCATCCTGCCCTCACTCGTGAACAAGACCCCAAGATACTTGAACTCCCCCACTTTGGGCAGGATCTCATCCCCCATCCGGAGAGGGCATTCCACCCTTTTCCGACTGAGGACCATGGACTCAGATTTGGAGGTGGTGATCCTCATCCTGTGAACCGCTCCAGTGAGAGCTGGAGTTCACGGCTTGAAGAAGCCAACAGCACCACGTCGTCTGCAGAAAAGCAGAGATGCAATGCTGAGGTCCCCAAACCGGACACTCTCAACACCTCGGCTGCGCCTAGAAATTCTGTCCATAAAAGTTATGAACAGAATCGGTGACACAGGGCAAGTCCAACCCTCACTGGGAACGAATCCGACTTACTGCCGGAAATGCGGACCAAACTCTGGCATCGATGATACAGGGACCGAACTGCCCTTATCAGTTGGTTTGGCACCCCGTACTCCTGAAGCACCCTCGACAGAACTTCCCGAGGGACACGGTCAAACGCCTTCTCCAAGTCTACAAAACACATGTGGACTGGTGAGCGAACTCCCATGCACCCTCGAGGATCCTGCCGAGGGTATAGAGCTGGTCCACTGTTCCACGGCCAGGACGAAAACCACACTGCTCCTCCTGAATCCGAGGTTCGACCTCCCGACGGACCCTCCTCTCCAGTACCCCTGAATAGACCTTACCAGGGAGGCTCAGGAGTGATTCCTCTGTAGTTGGAACACACCCTCCGGTCCCTCTTCTTAAAGAGGAGAACCACCACCCCAGTCTGCCAATCCAGAGGCACCATCCCCGATGTCCACACAATGTTGTAGAGGCGTGTCAGCCAGGACAGCCCCACAACATCCAGAGCCTTTAAGAACTCTGGTAAAAAAAAAAAAAATCTCACAATTTTTCACAAACCAAAGTTGGCAAATATGGCTCAGAGGACAAAGTCTAGTCAGGCTGCAGTGCAGTAATTTAGAAAACGTATTGACATTGTCTTCTAGTGGCAAAAAGCGGAACTATGAGACGTTTTGGAGTATACTATATATTATAGCTACAGCTGTTGTGAGATGCACTATAACAATAGGCTTGTACCGTAATTTTCGGACTATAAATCGCGATTTTTTTCATAGTTTGGGTGGGGGGGGCGACTTATACTCAGGAGCGACTTATATGTTTTTTTCAAAAAATTTCAAAAAAAAAACAAAAAAAAGAAACCGCGATAAACGAACCGCAATGTAGCAAGGGATTACTGTAATTTGAATTTCAAGTGACGTCAGCAGCGCGACGTCGCGGTCAGCAGCGTGAGGTCAGCAGCGCGAGGTCAGCAGCGCGAGGTCAGCAGCGCGACGCGGCGTTGTTTACATAAAGGACAAAGATTGACTCGACGGAGCTCTCTTTCACTTCCGTGGATTGAAGTCGGGGGCCGGCGCTCGGTCGGGTGGCTGTCCAGGGACGGTGGATGGGGCTCGGACAATGCTTTTACGCACGCCCGGTCCTTCTCTACCGAGCTGTCTTTCACCTCCGTGGATGGAAGTCGAGGGCCGGCGCTCGGCCGGGTGGCTGTCCGGGGACGGTGGATGGGGCTCGGTCATGGCTTTTACGCACGCCCGGTCCTATTCTATGGAGCTCTCTTCCATTTCCGTGGCTGGAAGTCCACACCGCCACACGCCTGGAAGTTTGTTTTGTTAAATAAAGAGCCGTTTACCAAACCCACGTCTTTCCTTGAACTTTGTTAACGCTACAATATAGCGTTTTTTTCCATGTATAATGCGCCCCCATGTATAATACGCACCCTAAAAATGGCATGTCGATGCTGGAAAAAAGCCTGTACCCATGTATAATACGCACCCAAATTTTGACTTTTTTTTTTTTTTTTTTTTTTTAAAGTCCCAATGATCGTCACACACGCGTCTGGGTGTGGTGAAATTTGTCCTCTGCATTTGACCCATCCCCGTGTGATTTTGATCCATCCCCTGGGGGAGAGGGGAGCAGTGAGCAGCAGCGGCGCCGCGCTCGGGAATCATTTGGTGATCTAACTGTCAGGCTCAGAGCAGGGAGAGGACTCGAATGCAGAGTTCAAAACAAGGTGTTTATTTCCTCCACGGAAAACAGCACTAGGAACAAAAGGCGCCTCAAGAAGAGGGAAAAAGGCAAAAACAAAAAGCGCCTCAACACGAGGGAAAAAAGGCTGCGAACAGCAAACAAAAAGCGCCTCAAACTGAGGGAATAACGAAGGCAAAATCCAACGAACAAAACACCGAGCTTGGGCAAAAAGACTTTCACGGGGAATGTCTGGTACTAAGGGATCGCTGGTGGTCATGACACGCAAGACGCACTGGCACAAGACAAGGGGAAAACGCAGGCTAAATACACACACGGAAGGGGGAGGACACAGGTGCAGACGATCAGGGCGGACGACACAGGTGTATGTAGTTGGGTAACAGGAGGTCAAGTGGACTGTCGTGCAGGGGAAGGACCCACGATCTGAAACGTGACATACAAAATAAAACAGGAAGTGATACGATGAAGCACAGGACAAAATAAAACAAACTACAAAACCTGACAGCATGACACTAACCCCCCAATTCCAACCCTTAATGCTGAGTGCCAAGCAGGGAGGCAATGGGTCCCATTTTTATAGTCTTTGGTATGACCCGGCCGGGTTACTTAAGTCCGTAAACATAAAATTATTTCAGAAAAAAGATCATCTTTGGGAACAACCGGATGTTATTCTGCCGGTCAGTATCACTGCGCATGCAGTAGCAAACTCGATAGCGAAGAAATATGTGAGACTCTCAACGGGATCACCAATATTTGAGTGATGTTCCAGTTATTTATCACAATTATTTATTATTATAATAATAATAATATATATAATATATATAATAATTATTTATTTATTATTCACAATTGTCATGGTGATCTTTCTGGTGATTTCTTAACTAGGCTGGATGTATTTTTTTTGTTGGCGTTGATTTCTCCGACTGCCCAGAAAGGCACCACCGCGATCAGTTAGGTTAAAATGAAAAGAGAGGAAAGTGACGTTGTGAAGAACCATCCGTGACAAGATTTTCTTCAAAAATTGTTGTACCATGATTTTCTTCACAAAAAAAAAATAAATAAATAAAAAAAATAATAATAATTAAAAAAAAATTTACCCATGTATAATGCGCACCCCAGATTTTAGGACAATAAATTAGTTAAATTGTGCGCATTATACATGGAAAAAAACGGTAGTTATATAGTAGATCTGTGGAATAACGACGAGGCTGACGTCAGGGCGCACGCACGCGCGGCGTTGTTGACAAAGGACGAGGAATTTGATCGATGGATTTAATGATTTAGAGTGCACAGATGGTTTGATAACATTATTGCTTATATAATAGTTATTTAATATATAATTTATATATCGTTATATGGGCCTGTGGAATATTTTGAAGTGCAAGAGCCGTCAGCGGCGCGCACGCATTGTTGACAAAGGACGATTGATGGATTTAATGAATTGGAGTGACACAGATGGTTTTATTAACGTGTTATTTATGTAATCGTTTTTTGAATAACTCAGAATTTTACGTCAGGGCCGTTCTCAGCTCTTAGTTTGTGTTTATGTTACGTTAGCATACCTATCGTCTATGGCAGTGGTCCCCAACCTTTTTTGCGCCACGGACCGGTTACATGTCAGAAATATTTTCGCGGACCGGCATTTATATAAATAAATAATACATTTATATAAATAAATAAATAATACATTTATAATAAATATATAAATACGATGAAATAAAATGATACGACTGACATAAAAACAAGTACAAATGACAAAAATAAAACTCACCATTACGTTGAATTAGTGGGAGCACTGAGTTTGTTTCTCAGAAACGAGCCGGTCCCATCTAGACGTAATCGGAGACAATGACACCCGAAGTGATTAAGGTTTGTCTTTTATTGCAGGATGCTTGGTCTCCATGTGTTGAAGCAGTTTTGAATGCTTCATTGCCTGGTTAGTTAGCCTGTCGCCACATATTAGCTTTGCGGGCTCGACTGGGGAAACATGTCACGTGACCGGGACGAGTGTCTTGACCTGAATTAATTGATCGTCGATAATTTTTTTTTTTTCTGTGCGGCTTGGCGGCCCGGTACCAAGTGACCCACGGACCGGTACCGGTCCGCGGCCCGGTGGTTGGGGACCACTGGTCTATGGAGCTCTCTTCCATTTCCGTGGCTGGAAGTCCACGCCGCCACACGCCTGTAAGTTTGTTTTGTTAAATAAAGAGCCGTTTACCAAACCCACGTCTTTCCTTGAACTTTGTTAACGCTACAATATAGTTATATAGTAGATCTGTGGAATAACGACAAGGCTGACGTCAGGGCGCACGCACGCGCGGTGTTGTTGACAAAGGACGAGGAATTTGATCGATGGATTTAATGATTTAGAGTGCACAGATGGTTTGATAACATTATTGCTTATATAATAGTTATTTGATATATAATTTATATATCGTTATATGGGCCTGTGGAATATTTAGAAGTGCAAGAGCCGTCAGCGGCGCGCACGCATTGTTGACAAAGGACGATTGATGGATTTAATGAATTGGAGTGACACGGATGGTTTTATTAACGTGTTATTTATGTAATAGTTTTTTGAATAACTCTGAATTTTACGTCAGGGCCGTTCTCAGCTCTTAGTTTGTGTTAGCATACCTATCGTTTAGCCTGTTGTTGCTCGTTCATGACTGTTCTTGGTGTTGGATTTTGTCGAATAAATTGCCCCCCAAAATGCGACTTATACTCCGGAGCGACTTATATGTTTTTTTTTTCACTTTTTTGGGCATTTTATGGCTGGTGCGACTTATACTCCGGTGCGACTTATAGTCCGAAAATTACGGTATTTGTTTTTCTTATACTGTGGTATTTCATAATAATCTCACTTGTAAAAAGTAATGTCACCAAAAACACAACCAAAATAGAGCAATTCTGTCAACCAATAGCCATTTTCAGCAGACACATACATAGTCTCTTCCTCCTTCCATTTTGCCGTACTCTGACTCATTTATGCAATCACAAGCCACAGGCACCTCCATGGTATTAGACTGTCACATCTTTTAAAAATTTCACAACCCAAAACTGCAGTTTTTCCACAGTCAGTCCCAAGTCTGAACAAAAATGGGTGGGTTGCATTGCCAAACAATATCATGTGAGCGACTCGCTGTGGTGACCCCACACAGCAAAAAGCCAAAAGTCACCTCAGTTTCTTTTTATTTGATTAAAGCTCACACAATGAGTCGACATCCAAAAAAAAAATCAATGACATAACTGATTCACCTGGTCTTTCAAACCTTCACGAGCCAAGTTCAGTCTGAAAGGTATGGGGGAATAAATCTTTACTGTTACACTTTTGATAACACCACTTTGTTGGGAATTCAGTGTGAAAATGGATTTTGCATGTATTGGGGTGAAATTTATTTCCCATTCTAAAGCACCAAAAGGCAGCAAAAAGATTACTGTTTCAGCTTTAAATTCTTTCACACTAAATTATCTTATGATAATGTGGTCAAATAGTATTTCAAGTATATGCATCAAGAGTGTTTTCCGTACTGTTTTTGAAATTGTAAAACCTCTAAAGTCAAACAGTATCATTGTTTTGTTCATTTGATCTTCCATTTTTTTTCTTCTCCTAAATAAATTTAGCAGGGGTCTCTCAGCTCAGAGAAAGAGTTATCACAATTCTTATCACCGGATATTTCCAGCCACCTGATTCTGACAAAATCATTGGGCTCAAATACAGATGAGGCACACCAACAAAGAAGCAACATCTCCATTGATGACGTCGCATCGCAGCCTCCAGGTAAAATTATTAAAATATATACATTAGCATGCAGATCACAGTCAAGGCCAAATGATAATGTCTGGTTACAGAAACAAAGTAAGACTCCACGCAAAATTTAAGGTAAATAGTTTGTTTCCTTTGTGCTTCGTTTGTGCTGGTTTGTGCGGTAAAAATTTTCAATTTTGCTGCAACAGTCATCGCTATAAATTAAATATGTAATATCTACGAAACCGTAACAGCACAAACGAAAATTTTTGCGGCACAAACCAGCACAAACGAAGCACAAACGAACGGTATCATTTTGGGTCCATTTGGAAGTGAATAGGGGGATGGGGCTACGTGACGTCATCGCTATAAATTAAATGTGCAATACCTACGAAACCGTAGCAGCACAAACAAAAGTTTTTGAAGCACAAACCAGCACAAACGAAGCACAAACGAACGGTACCATTTTGGGTCTATTTGGAAGTAAATGGGGGGCTGAGTGACGTCATCGCTATAAATTAAATGTGTACCGTATTTTTCGGACTAAAAGTCGCTCCGGAATATAGGTCGCATTAGCCATAAAATGCACAATAACGTGAAAAAAAACATATAAGTCGCTCCGGAGTATAAGTCGCATTTTGGGGAAAATTTATTCGACAAAATCCAACACCAAGAACAGACATGAACGAGCAACAATAGGCTAAACGATAGGTATGCTAACGTGACATAAACACAAACAAAGAGCTGAGAACGGGCCTGACGTAACATTAGTTATTCAAAAAACTATTACATAAATAACACGTTTATAAAACCATCTGTGTCATTCAAATTCATTAAATCCATCGATCGTCCTTTATGTCAACAATGGGCGCGCGCCGCTGACGGCGCTTGCACTTCAAAATATTCCACAGCACTCCAAATCATTAAATCCATCGATCAAATTCCTCGTCCTTTGTCAACAACGCCGCGCGTGCGCCCTGACGTCAGCCTCGTCGTTATTCCACAGATGTAGTATATAACTATATTGTAGCGTTAACAAAGTACAAGGAAAGACGTGGGTTTGGTAAACGGCTCTTTATTTAACAAAACAAGAGTTCAACGAGCCAACAACTACTGAACTGTAACGATTAAAGATTAAAGATTAAAGTCCCAATGATTGTCACACACACATCTGGGTGTGGTGAAATTTGTCCTCTGCATTTAACCCATCCCCATGTGATTTTAATCCATCCCCTGGGGGAGAGGGGAGCAGTGAGCAGCAGCGGTGCCGCGCTCGGGAATCATTTGGTGATCTAACCCCCCAATTCCAACCCTTAATGCTGAGTGCCAAGCAGGGAGGCAATGGGTCCCATTTTTATAGTCTTTGGTATGACCCGGCCGGGGTTTGAACCCACAACCTTCCAGTCCCAGGGCGGACACTCTACCACTAGGCTACTGAGCTGATACAAACATATGCAAGTTGCTACACAAAATAAAATATATCAAATAACTATAACATAAATAGTTCACCGCCACACGGCCCCAAGCACCGGCGTCGACTTCCAGGCGTGTGGCGGCGTGGACTTCCATCCCCGGAGGTGGCAGTTCCAGCCACGGAGGTGGAAGAGAGCTCAATAGAATAGGACCGGGCATGCGTAAAAGCCATGTCCGAGTCCCATCCACCGTCCCCGGACAGCCATCCGGCCGAGCACCGGCCCCCGACTTCCATCCACGGAGGTGAAAGGGAGCTACGTAGAGTAGGACCGGGCGTGCGTAAAAGCCATAATAGTTTTTCAAACCTTCTGTGTCACTCCAAATCATTAAATCCTTCAAACTCTTTGTCCTCCGTGTCACTTACAAACAAAGCCGCTAATGATGTAGTAAGTGGGGCCCTTCGTCATCATCGTCATCCCGTGATCGAATCTTTGTCCTTTATGTAAACAACCGCCGCGCGGCGCTGCTGACGTTACTTGAAATTCAAATTACAGTAATCCCTTCCTACATCGCGGTTCGTTTATCGCGGTTTCACTTATTTTTTTTATTTTGAAAACGTATGAAAAAATTCACATATAAGTCGCTCCTCAGTATAAGTCGCCCCCCCAACCAAACTATGAAAAAAAATGCGACTTATAGTCCGAAAAATACGGTAATATCTATGAAACCGTAGCAGCACAAACAAAAGTTTTTGCGGCACAAACCAGCACAAACGAAGCACAAACGAACAGTACCATTTTGGGTCCATTTGGAAGTGAATGGCGGGGCGGGGCTACGTGATGTCATCGCTATAAATTAAATGTGCAATATCTACGAAACCGTAGCAGCACAAACGAAAGTTTTTGCAGCACAAACCAGCACAAACGAAGCACAAACGAACCGTACCATTTTGGGTCCATTTGGAAGTAAATGGGGGGCTGAGTGATGTCATCGCTATAAATTAAATGTGTAATATCTACAAAACCGTAGCAGCACAAACAAAAATTTTTGCGGCATAAACCAGCACAAACAAAGCACAGACGAACAGTACAATTTTGGGTCCATTTGGAAGTAAAAGGGGGGCTGAGTGACGTCATCGCTATGAATTAAATGTGTAATATCTACGAAACCGTAGCAGCACAAACAAAACATTTTGCGGCACAAACCAGCACAAACGAAGCACAAACGAACAGTACCATTTTGGTTCCGTTTGGAAGTAAATGGGGGCTGAGTGACATCATCGCTATTAATTAAATGTGTAATATCTACGAACCGTAGCAGCACAAACAAAAGTTTTTGCAGCACAAACGAAGCACAAATGAACGGTACCATTTTGGGTTCATTTTGAGCAGATGGGGGGCTGGGTGAACTCTGGATGACCTATAAAATAATCTTTGATAACGAAAAAAACGTTGCAGCACAAACGAAAAACTTTACGGCACAAACCAGGACAAACAAAGCACAAACGAAACTGACTATTTTCCTTAAATTTTGCGTGGGGTGGGGGGCCAGCTTCACGCAGGTAGTATTCTTCCACTCAAAGCGAACGGCGAAGGTTTAGTGAGTGTTTGCACATGGCACCAATATAGAATTCTTTGGGGGAGGAGCAGTGTTCGTTCAAGGTCGCATATGGTTGCAAAGACTAGACATTCGCCAACAGTATTAATGGTTGAAAAATTGTCCTGGACGCCTCCACGGTGTGGTGTTCTGCGCACGTCCCACTGGCTGGAGACCCCGGGACGACCCCAGACAGGCTGGAGAGACTGTCTCCCGGCTGGCCTGGGACCACCTTGGGATCCCTCTGGAAAGCTGGAAGAAGTAGTTGAGGAGAAGGAAGTTCTCTGCTGAAGCTGCTGCCTCGTGAGCTGGGCAGCCGGGGGGCAGGTCCGATCCCCGGCTGCAGAAGCTGGCTCTAGGGAAATGGAATGTCATCTTTCTGGCTGGAAAGGAACCCGAGCTGGTGTGCGAGGCAGAAAAGTTCCTACTAGACATAGTCGTACTTCGTACTTACCTCCACACACAGTTTGGGTTCTGGCACAAGCCCTCTTGAGAGGGGCTGGACTCTCTTCCACTCTGGAGTTGCCCACGGTGAGAGGCGTCGAGCAGGTGTGGGTATACTTATTGCCCCCCGGCTGAGCGCCTGCACATTGGGGTTCACCCCGGTGAACAAGAGGGTAGCCTCCCTCTGCCTTCGGGTGGGGGGACGGGTCCTGACTGTTGTTTGTGTCTATGCACCAAACAGCAGCTCAGAGTACCCACCCTTTTTGGAGTCCTTGGAAGAAGTGCTGGAGAGCGCTCCTTCTGGGGACTCCATCGTTCTACCAGGTGACTTCAATGCTAACGTGGGCAATGACAGTGAGACCTGGAAGGGCGTGATTGGGAGGAACGGCCCCCCCAATCTGAACCCGAGCGGTGTTCTATTATTGGACTTCTGTGCTCAACACGGATTGTCCAAAACGAACACCATATTCAAGCATAAGGGTGTCCATGTGTGCACACATGTTTTGAATACTTTGGTGATGAGAGGGGCGGAGCTGTCAACTGATCACCACCTGGTGGTGGGTTGGCTCCAACCTGGCAGACCCAAACATACTGTGAGGGTTTGCTGGTAACGTCTGGCAGAATCCCATGTCAGGAAGAGCTTCAACTCCCACCTCCTGCAGAGCGTTTGCCACATCCTGGAGGAGGCATGGGACATTGAGTCCGAGTGAACCATGTTCCGTGCTTCCATTGTTTAGGCAGCCGACCGGAGCTGTGGCTGTAAGGTGCCTGTCGTGGCGGCAACCCCCGAACCCGCTGGCGGACACAGGCAGTAAGGGATGCCATCGAGCTGAAGAAGGAGTCCTATCGGGCCGTTTTGGCCTGTGGGACTACGGAGCCAGCTGACAGGTACCGGATGGCCAAGCGGAACGCGGCTTCGGCGGTTGCTGAGGCAAAAACCCGGGCGTGGGAGGAGTGGCAAGGCCATGGAGAATGACTTCTGGACGGCTTCGAGGAAATTCTGGTCCACCATCCGGCGTCTCAGGAGGGGGAAGCAGTGCACCATCAACACTGTTTACAGTGGAGATGGCGTGCTGCTGAGCTCGACTTGGGACGTCATGAGTTGGTGGGGAGAATACTTTGAAGACCTCCTCAATTCCACCGACATGCCTTCCATTGTGAAAGCAGGACCTGGAGACTCTGAGGTGGACTCGCCAACCTCTGGGGTCGAAGTTACTGAGGTAGTTAAAAAACTCATCGGAGGCAAGGCCCCGGGGGTGGATGAGATCCGCCCGGAGTTCTTAAAGGCTCTGGACGTTGTGGGGCTGTCCTGGCTGACACGCCTGTACAACATTGTGTGGATATCGGGGACGGTGCCTCTGGATTGGCAGACTTGGGTGGTGGTTCCCGTCTTTAAGAAGGGGGACTGGAGGGTGTGTTCCAACTACAGAGGAATCACTCCTCAGCC
Source organism: Syngnathus acus (assembly GCF_901709675.1). Lineage (NCBI taxonomy): Eukaryota > Metazoa > Chordata > Actinopteri > Syngnathiformes > Syngnathidae > Syngnathus > Syngnathus acus. Next base: position 19,185,444 of record NC_051094.1, read on the forward strand.
TCCCTGGTAAGGTCTATTCAGGTGCTGGAGAGGCGGGTCCGTCGGGATGTCGACTCTCCGCTTCAGGAGGAGCAGTGTGGTTTTCATCCTGGCCGTGGAACAGTGGACCAGCTCTATACCCTCGGCAGGATCCTCGAGGATGCATGGGAGTTCGCTCACCAGTCCACGTGTTTTGTGGACTTGGAGAAGGCTTTCAACGATTTCCTTCGGGAAGTTCCGTGGGGGAGTATGGGGTGCCAAACCAACTGATAAGGGCGGTTCGGTCCCTGTATCATCGATGCCAGAGTTTGGTCCACATTTCCGGCAGTAAGTCGGATTCGTTCCCAGTGAGGGTTGGACTCCGCCAAGGCTGCCCTTTGTCACGATTCTGTTCATAACGTTTATGGACAGAATTTCTAGGCGCAGCCGAGGTGTTGAGAGTGTCCGGTTTGGGGACCTCAGCATTGCATCGCTGCTTTTTTGCAGACGACGTGGTGCTGTTGGCTTCTTCAAGCCGTGACCTCCAGCTCTCACTGGAGCGGTTCATAGCCGAGTGTGAAGCGGTCGGGATGAGGATCACCATCTCCAAATCTGAGTCCATGGTCCTCAGTCGGAAGAGGGTGAAATGCCCTCTCCGGATCGGGGATGAGATCCTGCCCCAAGTGGAGGACTTCAAGTATCTTGGGGTCTTGTTCACGAGCGAGGGCAGGATGGAGCGTGAGACAGGAGGATCGGTGCAGCGTCAGCTGTAATGTGGACTCTGTACCGGTTTGTCGTGGTGAAGAGAAGGCTGAGCCAAAAGGCAAAGCTCTCAAATTACCGGTCGATCTACGCTCCTACCTTCACCGTGGTCACGAGCTATAGGTCGTGACCGAAAGAACAAGATCCCGGATACAAGCGGCCAAAATGAGTTTCCTCTGCAGGGAGCCACTGCTCCTCCACGTTGAGAGGAGCCAGATGAGGTGGCTCGGGCATCTCACCAGGATGCCTCCTGGACGCCTCCCTGGGGAGGTGTTCCGGACACCCTGGATTGCTCCCTGTGTGTTGTTTGAAGATTTGTAATTTACTGTAACATCGGCGCTAATTTTGATTAGCATGCCTGCCATCAACTGTATTACCATATAGTTCACAGACGTCCGTTGTTTAATTTTACGTGCCAGTTTTGTATGGAACAGCAGCTTTTTGTCAACAACAGCATTTTGTCTTTACATTTTGCCTGTTAGTTCTACAGGTGGTTGTCAAGTGCCCTACCATACCAGATCGTCTTGAAAGTAATGAGAACATGTGAAATTAATTTGCTACTTACTTAGCAGTAACACTCTAAACATATTTCAAAAGTGATGAGCATCACACCTACCTATTTATAAACCATTTATCATCACCACTCAAATTGTCACTGGCCGCTGCCAGTAGCCTATCCCTGGTTTAGATGGAATATTGTTTTTTTAATGTATTTGCTTTGATTTTTGGCATATTTCGCTCGTGCTTCATTTTGCAATGCTTTGTTTTGTTCAGTCTTTGCGTTAAACTTTAAACTTTTAATATTGAGATGTTTCTTGTTCTCAGAAACCCCCACATCTGGACCTGAAGTGGAATGTGACACAATCTACAATGTACAACAAAAGACCTACCTGTTTTCTAATCATTCTCAGGATGCAGTTGGCCTGCCCACTGTTGTGCCCAATCCCACTTTGGTGCAGAGTCCACGTCATCACCAAATGATAGTTCATTATGAGGATGAGCTGCGAAAAGATGAGGATTCAACGACGGGATTTGCTGCATTGTCACTAGATGCAGATAGCAATTGGGGGGAATTAAAGACATGTGTAAGCAGTGATGAGACCACACCACTATATAGTAATTGCAATGTGTATCAGGAAGGCTATATAACTGGTTATGAAATATCTGGTTCAGAATCACCCTCTATGCCTAACCGTTGTCTTTTAAAACACAAAGCAGTGGAAAGAAATGAACAATTGGTATTGAAGCATCCCACCAAGGCTCAAGATAAAGCAGCAACGCTGGTGAGAAATATGTGGTGTGTTGATGCTCCCAACTTCACTGAGCAGCAGAACCACAGTGCTACTGAGGCTTCCAGTGCTAACCCATTCCAGTTTAATAGTACACTGTGTGGAAAAAAAGGCACGACTGCAAGTGTACTGGTAAACAATCAGCGCTATACAAAGGGGGCTACAAGTGACATTTTGGGTGTTTGTACTCTTGAGACTGTAACTCTGACAAGGAAGAAGGATGAATCTTTTGGGCTGGACCTGGAGATCATGTCATCCCCTCTGAAAGTTGTCATCAATGGGTTAAAACCTGGTGGTGCAGCAGAAACGGTAGGTCTTTATTAATGTTTAAGTTTATTAATATAAACCTCAGAATTAAAATTAAAGTGATAAATCTCAGTTTGTAGATTAAATTTGGAGTGCCCAACCAGTCAATCATAGTTGACTGGTAGACCACAGACAGCTCAAGTCGACCGCGAGGGGTGTCAGGGAGAGGAAAAAAAAAAAATGCATGCATGTTATTAATATTATTACAGTATATATTTTGCATTGGTATACGCTACAACTTGCACACCCAATCAGTTTCATGTCAACATTTTTATTTTTCTCAATACTTTATTTAGGAACACGTGAACAGAAAAGAACAGCTTCTATTACCCCAAAACAAACACACACATACAACACAAATACACGCACGCTCATTATCTGGCCACTGGTACTTCCAGTCTACTGGGTCGTTGGGTGTACATTGATCCGTCGTTTATCGCGGATAATTGGTTCCAAGACCTCACGCGATAGGTGAAAATCTGCAAACTCTTAACATACATACATTTTTTATGTATCAATAAATGTATATTAATCTATTTAAGTGCATATGTTATCATTAGAACATTAAATAATAGTTTCAAACGTGAATACTACGTATAGTAATAGTATAAATGACATACAGAAAATAATGTATAAATAATATAAATATGATACGTGTGGGCGGCTCGGTGGTGCGCTGGGTAGCACGTCCGCCTCACAGTTAGGAGGGTGCGGGTTCGATTCCACCTCCGGCCCTCCCTGTGTGGAGTTTGCATGTTCTCCCCGGGCCCGCGTGGGTTTTCTCCGGGCGCTCCGGTTTCCTCCCACGTCCCAAAAACATGCTTGATAGGCCGATTGAAGACTCCAAATTGTCCCTAGGTGTGGGTGCGAGTGCAAATGGTTGTTTGTCTCTGTGTGCCCTGCGATTGGCTGGCAACCGGTTCAGGGTGTCCCCCGCCTACTGCCCGTTGACGGCTGGGATAGGCTCCAGCACACCCGCGACCCCCGTGGGGACTAAGCGGTTCAGAAAATGGATGGGTGGATGATACGTGTGTGTGTGCGCGTGTGCGTGCGTGTGCGCGTGCGCGTGTGTCAAAGTCCGCTTTATTGTCAATATCTTCACATGCCAAGACACAAAGAAATCGAAATTACGTTCCCACTATCCCACGGTGACGAGACATAGTACACAATATACATACAAGTAGACAACACAAAAAAAATAAAAACAAGAAGGCACAAACAATGAATAAATAAGAGTGATGAATAAATAATAAATAAACAAATAACACAATAAACAAGAGGAGCAAAAATGGAGCAAGCGTGCATACAGCAGACAGTCAGAATATAGCGCAAAAGTACAGGACGCTACGCAGAAGGGGGGAGAGAGTTCAGGATCCTAACAGCCTGGAGAATGAAGCTGTTGGAGAGTCTGGTGGTGCGGGAGCGCAGGCTCCTGTACCTCTTCCCAGAGGGCAGAAGATCGAACAAAGAGTGAGCGGGATGACTCACATCACTCACAATCGTGGTCGCCTTGCGGGTGAGATGGGAGGTGTAAATGTCCTTCAAGGAGGGGAGTGAAGCACCAATAGCCTTACCAGCCATGTTCACTATGCGCCGCAGGGCCTTCATGTTGTATTCAGCGCAGCTACCACCCCAAACAGTGATACAACTGGAGAGGACGCTCTCAATGGTGCCACGGTAAAATGTAGTCATGACGGCCGGAGGAGCACTTGCTCGCCTAAGTTTCCGCAGAAAGTACAGGCGGCGCTGGGCCTTCTTCGCCAGTGATGCGGTGTTGGTGGACCAGGAGAGATCCTCACTGATGTGCACCCCCAGAAACCTGGTGCTGCTCACCCTCTCCACCACAGCACCATCGATGGTCAGCGGCAGGTGCTGGGTGTGACCCTTCCGGAAGTCAACAACAATCTCCTTGGTCTTGTTGACGTTCAGCAGGAGGTTGTTGTCCTTGCACCACGTGGTCAGAAGGTCAACCTCCAACCTGTATTGAGTCTCGTCGCCCTTGGTGATGAGACCCACCAGAGTCGTGTCGTCAGCAAATTTCACCATGCGGTTGGTGCTGTAGGTTGCAGCGCAGTCATGCGTCAGTCAGCAGGGTGAAGAGCAGCGGACTGAGCACGCAGCCTTGGGGGGCCTCCGTGCTCAGCGTGATGCTGGTGGAGAGTTTGTCGCCAACACGTACCACCTGAGGTCTCTGACTGAGGAAGTCCAGTAGCCAGTTGCAGAGGTAGGTACTGAGGCCCAGCTTGGCGAGTTTGCAGATGAGTCGTTGTGGCACAATGGTGTTGAAGGCAGAACTGAAGTCCATAAACAGCAATCTCACATACGAGTCCCTACTCTCCAGGTGGGTGAGGGCCGAGTGGAAGGCAGAGCAGATGGCATCCTCAGAGGACCGTTTGGCTCGGTACGCAAACTGGAAGGGGTCTATGGTGGGGGGGAGAATGGATCTGATGTGCTCCATGACAAGCCGCTCAAAGCACTTCATGATGATGGGCGTCAGTGCCACGGGGCGGTAGTCATTGAAGCAGGACGGGGCAGGTTTCTTCGGCACAGGTACGATGGTGGCAGCCTTGAAACACGAAGGGACGACGGCCTGCTGCAGGGAAATGTTGAAGATGTCCGTGAAGACACCCGTCAGCTCCCCAGCGCAGTCCTTCAGCGCTCGACCTGGGATGTTGTCAGGGCCCGCCGCCTTACGAGCGTTGATAGCGGCAAGCGCCCTCCTCACGCTATCAGCAGAGAGGCACAGGGGCTGCTCTTGTGGAGGGGGAGGGGTCTTCAGCGGGCAAGTGCTGTTCTGAGCGTCGAAGCGAGCAAAGAAGCGATTGAGATCGTTGAACAGACGGATGTCGCCCTCACAGCTCTGCGGCGCGGGCTTGTAGTCCATGATGGCCTGAATGCCCTGCCAAAGGTTCCGTGCGTCCTTGCTGTCCTTGAAGTGGGCGGTAATCTTGCAAGAGAACGCCCTTTTCGCCTCCTTGATGCCCCGGGACAGGTCGGCCCTCGCTGTCCTCAAGCCAGCCTCATCCCCCGCTCTGAAGGCTTTGTCTCTGGCCCTCAGGAGCCTGAGGACAGCCCCAGTCAGCCATGGCTTCCAGTTAGCCCGAGTGACGATGTATTTTGAGTGGGTCACATCATCAATGCACTTCGCGATGTAAGAGGAAACAGAGTCAGTATACTCCTCTATGTCCGTCCGATCATTGCAAGTGGCCGCCTGCTTAAACATTTCATGTGTGTGTGTGTATGTGTGTGTGTGTGTGTGTGTGTGTGTGTGTGTGTGTGTGTGTGTGTGTGTGTGTGTGTGTGTGTGTGTGCGTGCGTGTAACTTATGTACGTAGATGTAGCTAAAGTATACATACTGTAAATACCGTTTTTTTCCATGTATAATGCGCCCCATGTATAATACGCACCCTATAAATGGCATGTCGATGCTGGAAAAAAGCCTGTACCCATGTATAATACGCACCCAAATTTTGACTTTTTTTTTTTTTTAAAGTCCCAATGATCGTCACACACGCATCTGGGTGTGGTGAAATTTGTCCTCTGCATTTGACCCATCCCCGTGTGATTTTGATCCATCCCCTGGGGGAGAGGGGAGCAGTGAGCAGCAGCGGCGCCGCGCTCGGGAATCATTTGGTGATCTAACCCCCCAATTCCAACCCTTAATGCTGAGTGTCAAGCAGGGAGGCAATGGGTCCCATTTTTATAGTCTTTGGTATGACCCGGCCGGGTTACTTAAGTCCGTAAACGTAAAATTATTTCAGAAAGAAGATCATCTTTGGGAACAACCGGATGTTATTCTGTCGGTCAGTATCACTGCGCATGCGCTAGCAAACTCAATAGCGAAGAAATGTTTCGGATTTGTGTAGGGTACATTGTGACAGCAAACGAGCAGGTGATCGAGCAAGCGTCTGATACGAGAGCATTGCGTTCGTATGGAGCGTGTTTGAAGTGAACAGCAAAGAAAGGAACAAGGCAAAGTGTTGTGAAATAAAATATTACCTGTAATACGCATTTTGTTATTTGCTAATTGAAACTGCTAATTAAACTGTGAATTGAAACTAATAGGAAGAAAACTGAACTCTCGCTCTTTATATAGCTGACGTGTCTTGCGCATCCGTTCTGCGCATCGGATCCATAGTGCGCATGCGCAGTGATACTGCCTCCGTATGACGTCTGGTCCGCGATGGAGATTAAAAACCAAACAATATTTGACAATAACACACCATCAAGGATTGCACCATCGCATCAAACGATGTGTCGTCAATTATGAATTTTACTGACTAAGTGTGTTGGGCAGGATGGCTGAATGCGATGCGCGATTGACAACAAACAAGAAGAAAGGTGATTTCAAGTTTTATTTCGAGGGAGATTTGTCATGTCTCGTCCCCAGTTTTGCTATGTGTCTAGGTTGCCATAGTTTCTGTTCGCGTCGCCCTTCCCTTCCTGTGTCATCAATCAATGTAACCGCGGTCACCTGCCTCGTGTTTCGTGTTTTGTATTTAAGTCCTGTCTGCCCCTCGCTCACCGTCGGATCATTGCATGTGTTACTGTCATGATGTCTGTTTGGTTGCTGTTCCTGTCTTTGGTAATGTCACCCTGTCTTTTTGTTCCACGTCTTTGTCGGTCAGTCCTGTTGTTGGTTTTGTTAGAGAGTTATGTTAGTTTACCAAGTCTGTGTTTTGAGTTCCTCCAATGAACCCTGGTCCAAGCTGCACTTGGTCGCCCTGCTCCTTTCCACACTCCATCCGTGACAAGATTTTCTTCAAAAATTGTTGTACCATGATTTTCTTAAAAAAAAAAAAAAAAAAGAAAAAAAAAAAACATTTAAAAAAAAAAAGAAAAAAAAAATTGTACCCATGTATAATGTGCACCCCAGATTTTAGGACAATAAATTAGTTAAATTTTGCGCATTATACATGGAAAAAAACGGTATGTTTTTAAAACCCTTTTATTATTATAACAACTTTTTTATAACAAGTTACAAGTGTTCATACTGTAAACATGCTTTTAGAACTGTTTTATTATAAAAAAAAATTATAATAAGGTACAATACTGTAAATATGTTATAACAACTTTTTTAATAACAAGTTACAAGTGTACATACTGCAATTGTGTGGGCACTCCCTGCCTTCTGCTGGTGTGCGGGCAATTTACGTGCCATAATTCCTCAATTTAGAATTTTTATTTTGAATTTTTTATGTTTTTTTGGGGAGGGGGAACCCGCAATGTACCGAAGCCGCGATAAATGAACCGAGATGTAGCGAGGGATTACTGTTCATGCTTTCATGCAGGTGCACTCCCTGCATAGATGTGTCACACTTACAGAGTCATATTCAAATTATTCGCCTCTGACGAGGAAATGTGTTGTGACTTAAAGTAAAAAATTCAGATTTTGTGTTTTTTTACAACTCATTTTGAGTCATCGCCAATTTGTCCACAGGTCTAATGAGGAGATGCTAAAGGTATTGTTTGTCTGGGAGAGCATGTGGAAAGGCAGGCTAGAACAGACATGGGCAAACTACGGCCCGCGGGCCACATCCGTCTGTTGCCTTCCGGGTTAGAGCACGCTGGCGTCAGATTTGTTGACTGCCGCTTCTGTCCCGGACCGTGTCCGTTACTTGTTTTTCGTTTTCCCGTTTTCAGTGCACCCGTCTCTTCTTTTATTTTTCTCGTGTTGTCTTCCGTCCACCTCGCATCCCCGCAGCTCCGCTCTCACCTATCTGTTTCCTTTCCCTCGGACTACCAGCTACGTTAGCCAGCTAGCCAACAGCCAACTGGCCAAAACCACCACCGGACCCTCCTGCCTCCCGACTCGGAGCCTGTGGCCGCCTGCTGTGGACTCGACGGCAGCTCTGGCCCGGCTCTCTGGCCCGGCTCTCTGGCCTTCCGTCCGGCGTCCTCGGGGGACGGGCTCCACTCCCTGCGGGCTCGCCAACCATGGCGTGCCGCCGTGGTGCGTTGGGGCCTGCCGTTCGAGCGGGTGCAGTCGAGGTTGACCGGCATCACCACCTGGTCCACTGCTGCTTCCACATGAGGCTGGGATCCTTTGCCGTCGGCGCTACATCTGGACCGGCATTTCCCCGATGGCTCACCCATCTCCTCTTTTTGGACTACCAACCCCCCGTCACCCCCACCTCCCGTACTGGCAACCTCAACAACCTCCGCTCCCGCCCCTCCTGCTCCTCCATCCATCTCCTTCGCACTGCTGACCGATGTCCTGTTAACGATAACCTATTGTCTCTCTCTCACCCCCCCCACCCTTTTTTATTCCCTGTAAAGCGTCTTTGGGTTATTGAAAAGCGCTATATAAATTGAATGAATTATTATTATTATTATTATTAATCCGGCCCGCCAAACCTGAATAAATTGTATTATTAATTTTTTGGGGGTCATTTTCCCTGCAATTACTATGTTTCCCCAGTAGATGGGGAAGCGCCCGCCCGCGCATTTACTCCCGGGAGCCGTGTCAGAAAGCTCGGAGCACACTCACAAGTGCGTGTGGGTACTCAGTAGTACGTAGTAATTTCATCTATCAGTGCCGAATTTCGAGTGTAGGCTGTGACGTCAATATTCTCGTAATTCGCGCGCTGAGTTTTCAGATACAGTTTTACGCTAATGCCACCCACAAACCTTCCCCTGGAATCCTTCCATTAAAATGAGTGGCCCGAAGAAAAGAAAGGTGGACACTGAGTGCCGAATGTTAAAAAAGAGTGGACAATTTGGCTCGACCTACGTGTGTGAGAAGACGTTCAGCCACATGAACGTCAACAAAGCCCGTCACAGATCTAGGTTAACGGACCGACACCTCGGCTCTATCCTAAGAATTACCACAACAAATTTTACTCCAGACTATGATGCACTAGCAAAAAAGGGAAACCAACAATACTATTGATTTCTTTATTACTTTATTTAGATGTATTCTTTCACTGATTCTTCAAGATGATGTATTTAGTCAGAATGTTTGCCGTTGGATTTCGCCTCATTAGATAAACATATTTCATAAATCTGACCTGCAGGCGCTGAAGTGATGGAAAATGTTATTCATCATAACAGTGTCGTATTTAATAAGAATCACTGATAGTAGTTTTTTGGTGAAATATTTTTTTAATGCTGTTAATAAATGCATTTGTTTTCAAAAAGCTTTTTTTAATATCCATGCTTTAGTATCTACTAAAAGTAAAAACCTTTTATGCAATGACCTTTACATGTCATTTATATTACCTCACACAAACACTACATCCATCTGCTCCTGGTTCGGCCCCCCGGTCAAAATTTAGAACCCAATTCGGCCCGCAAGTCAAAAGGTTTGCCCACCCCTGGGCTAGAAGCTCAAGAGCAGGCTTCAAATTATTTTACCATGGTGTAGTTAGGGAGAGATATTGAGCAGGGGTTTTGTTTGAGTTTGTTAAGAATATCCTAGAGGTGAAAAGAGTGTTAATTAATTAATTAATTAATTAATTAAGACTGAAGCTTAAAATCAAGAGTTTCATTTTTAAAGTTAAGTTAAAGTTAAAGTCCCAATGATCATCACACACACATCTGGGTGTGGTGAAATTTGTCCTCTGCATTTAACCCATCACATGTGATTTTGATCTATCCCCTGGGGGAGAGGGGAGCAGTGAGCAGCAGCGGTGCCATGCTCTGGAATCATTTGGTGATCTAAGCCCCCAATTCCAACCCTTAATGCTGAGTGCCAAGCAGGGAGGCAATGGGTCCCATTTTTATAGTCTTTGGTATGAACCGGCCGGGGTTTGAACCCACAACCTTCCAGTCTCAGGGCGGACACTCTACCACTAGACCACTGAGCTGGTACCTTGTAAAGTGAATCAAGACATTTGTTTCTGGATATAATTGCTGAAATTAAAAAATGAGAACTGAGTAGTACTGAGGTGTGGAACCTAATTATTAAACAGTTTTTCACTGTTTCAGTTTTCCTGATGTTGTGGGCATCAGAATCAGCATCAGTTTTATTGACCAAGTTTGTGCATGCAAAAACAAGGAATTTGACTCCGGTTGATCTCAGCCTCTGTACAACATTTAAATGACTAACAACATTCAGGTGACATTTAAGTGGCAAGAACGGGATGTTATTGCCCAGTGATGTCTCTGAGACTCTATGAGTGGTGTGAGTTCATCAGAGCGACAGCCTGGGGAAAGAAGCTGTGTCTGCTGGTTTTGGCGTACAGCACTCTGTAACGCCGTCGGGAGGGGAGTAGTTCGAACAGACTGTGACCTGGGTGAGAAGTGTCTGTAGAGATGTTACTTGCACGTTTTGTGGTCCTGGACAGGTACAAGTCTTGGATAGAAGGTAGGTTGGTCCCGATTATCTTTTCCGCAGTCCTGATTGTCCGTTGCAGTCTGTGCTTGTCTTGTTTGGTGGCCGATCCAAACCAGACAGTGATGGTGGTGCAGAGGATAGACTGGATCATGGCAATGTAGAAGGTCTTCAGCAGCTCCTGTGGCAGGTTGAACTTCCTGAGCTGTCTCAGAAAGTACAGCCTCTGCTGGGCCTTCTTCCGGACAGAGTCTATGTGGCCGGTCCATTTCAGGTCCCGAGAGATTGTGGATCCCAGGAACTTGAAGGCGTCTGTGGAGGGAATAGTATTACTGAGGGTAGTGAGGGTTGAAAGTGGTGAAGGGTCTCATTTTTAGCATGGCTAAAATTGAGTCAGGCATGAGTCACCCACCTCCAATGTAAGAACTTCATTTGCATCAGTGGTAATCTGTCGCAATTGCAACATACACTAAATTAGCTATGCTTATGCTGATAATTTAGCAGAAAACACCAAGTAACAGACTTTGCCATCATAGAGATGTTTAGTCCGCCCCCACTCATGAGACCAGGTGTCATTGCCCTATGTATACTAGGTTATTTCATGTACAATCTCCGGCTTCTTACCAACCCAATGAAGTAATGCTCCAAGTTCCAATAACCAATTTTGGCAAACAAAGACGGGAATACTGGTCAAAGGCAGGTGCAATTTTTATACTGCTTCAAAATGTGTGCAGTTGCATTTTTCAAAATGTGCCAATAAAGATATGCTCTGTAATAATAAGTGTGATCCTTGGTGTCCTACTTACCAGCAATCAAAAGGAGTCTTGTGTCCGGGTGATGAGATTGTAACCATTGGTGGAAAACTGGTGAACGCCTGTGGATACCAGGGATTATGTGAACTCATGCATAACCTGCCCACGACACTGTCTTTGGAAGTCAAGAAAACTGTCTCAGGTAAGCCTTCTAACAAATCCATCGGGGTTTTTTTTGTCTATGCAAATTCACATTGAAATAGTAAATGGTGACAACAGTACCATAGATGTGTCAGTCTTTCCAAGATTGATTTGTAGGAACTCGGTTTATGGACCAAGCAAGCGACACTTCTTTTAAAAAATGTTTTAAACAAAATTATTTTTATGTCTCAAAACAAACAATTGACGAAGGTCCGTTAAGAACGTAGAATTGTTCTATTTTACTTGTATAGGGCCATTATGGTAGCAATAAAATTGCCACCTGGCTCAAAAAACATTCACCAAAATACATGTGTATTTCAATTCACAAACCTGTAAAATTTAAAATAAAATCACAAATTTGTGAAATATATCTCCAAATTGACACATTGATCTGTAATTGTAGACATGGATAAATGTTGATCTGGAAGTGTGAAATCCTTAATTATTTATTGGATCTTATTTTCCGTTTGAGTGCTGCAACACTTTTCCCACCGATCATCTGCAATTGTGTGAGGGGATTTGCATGTGTGAGTGTGTGTGTGTGTGTAGGTGCATGTGTGCGTGTGGAGTTGTAGTGTGTGTGTCTCCTCAGTTGCACATATGAATCCACTGCAAGCACCAGTATCACTGGCCACTGCTGACTGACCCTTGATGGCATTGATTTAAATTTGACCTAAAATTCCCGTTGTCTGAAAATGATTTGCTTTAAGCGGTGAAATAAATACAAAAACAATTGTGGTTTATGTTACTTCGTTTGTAACTCAAGTATTATTTCAGCCAGACTACAATGGTTTCCTATTTTAAAATGTTTGATAAGATAAACATCCACTTGTGATTTTCTAAATGGCTTTGTTTCCTTCTTTAAACACATACTAATAAACCCTGTAATGACGCTTTCCCTTAAATTCTACCGTAAGATTTAGGTTTAAATCTCACTTGGTCACATCCTCAAAACAGCCTCCTGGCCTCTGGCTTTCTATCCATGGTGACTATGTTTGTATATTTTGCTATTACCGTATTTTTCAAAGTCAAAAGTCAAAGTCAAAGTCAGCTTTATTGTCAATCCCTTCATATGTCAAGACACACAAAGAAACCGAAATTCCGTTTCCTCCATCCCACGGTGACGAGACATACAAGTAGGCGACACAAAACAAAAACAAGAAGGCACAAACCATAAATAATAAATAAGAAATAAAATAAAATGAGCGATGAATAAATAACAGACCAATAACCCAGTAAATAAGAGGGGCAAAACCGAGCCAGTGTGCATACAGCAGACAGCAAGAACAGGACGCTACGCTGAAAGGGGGAGCGAGTTCAGGATCCTAACAGCCTGGAGTACGAAGCTGTTGGAAAGTCTGGTGGTGCGGGAGCGCAGGCTCCTGTACCGCCTCCCAGAGGGCAGAAGTTCAAACAAAGAGTGAGCGGGGTGACTCACATCACTCACAATCTTGGTCGCCTTGCGGGTGAGATGGGAGGTGTAAATGACCTTCAAGGAGGGGAGAGAAGCACCAATAGTCTTACTAGCCGTTTTCACTATGCGCTGCAGGGCCTTCAAGTCATGGTCAGTGCAGCTGCCACCCCAGACAGCAATACAGCTGGAGAGGACGCTCTCAATGGTGCCGCGGTAAAAAGTAGTCATGACGGCCGGAGGAGCCCCCGCTCGCCTGAGTTTCCGAAGGAAGTACAGGCGGCGCTGGGCCTTCTTCGCCAGCGATGCGGTGTTGGTGGACCAGGAGAGATCCTCACTGATGTGCACCCCCAGGAACCTGGCGCTGCTCACCCTCTCCACCACAGCACCGTCGATGGTCAGCGGCAGGTGTTGGGCGTGACCCTTCCGGAAGTCAACAACAATCTCCTTGGTCTTGTCGACGTTCAGCAGGAGGTTGTTGTCCCTGCACCACGCGGTCAGAAGGTCAACCTCCAGCCTGTATTGAGTCTCGTCTCCCACCAGAGTCGTGTCGTCAGCAAACTTCACTATGCGGTTGCCGCTGCAGGTGGCAGCGCAGTCATGCGTCAGGAGGGTGAAGAGCAGCGGACTGAGCACGCAGCCTTGGGGGGCCCCTGTGCTCAGCGTGATGCTGGCGGAGATCTTGTCGCCAACACGTACCACCTGTGGCCTCTGACAGAGGAAGTCCAGTAGCCAGTTGCAGAGGCAGGTACTGAGGCCCAGCTTGTCAAGTTTGCTGATGAGACGCTGCGGCACAATGGTGTTGAAGGCAGAACTGATGTCCACAAACAGCAACCTCACATACGAGTCCCTCCCCTCCAGGTGGGTGAGGGCCGAGTGGAGGGCAGAGCAGATGGCATCCTCAGAGGACCGTTTGGCTCGGTACGCAAACTGGAAGGGGTCAATGGTGGGGGGGAGAACTGACCGGATGTGCTCCAAGACAAGCCGCTCAAAGCACTTCATGATGATGGGCGTAAGTGCCACGGGGCGGTAGTCATTGAAGCAGGACGGAGCAGGCTTCTTCGGCACAGGTACGATGGTGGCAGCTTTGAAACACGACGGGACGATGGCCTGCTGCAGGGAAGTGTTAAAGATGTCCGTGAAGACACCCGTCAGCTCACCAGCGCAGTCCTTCAGCGCTCGACCCGGGATGTTGTCCGGGCCCGCCGCCTTACGGATGTCGATAGCGGCAAGCGTCCTCCTCACGCTGTCGGCGGAGAGGCACAGGGGCAGATCGTGGGAAGGGGGAGTGGCCTTCAGCGGGCAAGTGCTGTTCTGAGCGTCGAAGCGAGCAAAGAAGCGGTTGAGGTCATTGAGCAGACGGACGTCGCCTTCACAGCTCTGCGGCGCGGGCTTGTAGTCCGTGATGGTCTGAATGCCCTGCCAAAGGCGCTGTGCGTCCCTGCTGTCCTTGAAGTGGGCGGTAATTTTGCCCGAGAACGCCCTCTTCGCTTCTTTGATGCCCCGGGACAGGTCGGCCCTCGCAGTCCTCAAGCCAGCCACATCCCCCGCCCGGAAGGCTTTGTCCCTGGCCCTCAGCAGCCTGAAGACAGCCCCTGTCAGCCATGGCTTCCGGTTAGCCCGAGTGACGACGGATATTGAGTGTGACACATCATCAATGCACTTCCCGATGTAGGAGGAAACAGAGTCAGTATACTCCTCAATGTCCGCCCGACCGTCGCAAGTGGCAGCCCTCCTAAACACGTCCCAGTCGGTAGAGCCAAAGCAGTCACGAAGCGCATCAGAGGCACCCTCAGGCCACACCCGCACCCGCTTGCGAACTGGTCTGGATGTTCTCACCTTTTGTCTGTATGCGGGCAAAAGCATAACAGTGATATGGTCAGAAAGTCCAAGATGGGGGAGGGGGGCGGCTTTGAAAGCTCCTTTATGCGAAGAGTAGACCAGGTCCAGGAAGCTGTCGCCACGCGTAGGAAAATCAACATGCTGGTGAAGCCTCGGAAAAACAGACTTCAGATCAGCATGATTAAAATCCCCAGCGAAGATGGTGAAACCGTCAGGGTGCGCTGTCTGTTGGTCACTGACAGCCTGGTACAGTTCACTAAGAGCCGCGACCCTGTCGCCTCCGATGTTGGAAGGCGGGATGTAAACCGCGACCAGCAGAATCGCGGTAAATTCCCTCGGCAGGTAAAAAGGACGGCACTTAATGATCACAAACTCCGCCAGTGGCGAGCAGTGCCTGCATACCACCACAGAGTCCCGGCACCACTCGTCACGGATGTAGACGCATATTCCACCTCCACGAGATTTCCCCCCTCGTACAATGGTCCGGTCCGCCCGATAGCACGCTAGCCGCTCCAGACGTACAGCCGAGTCCGGAATGTTGACGGTCAACCAAGTCTCAGTGAACACGAGCACACAGCAGTCACGCACCGTCCGGTTTGTAGATCTCAGCAAGCGAATGTAATGTGTTAGGAGGATCCATTTTGTTGTCCAGCGATCGAACATTCGCCAGAAGAATGGAAGGCACGGCCGGGCGAGCCGGGTTGGCCGCCAGCCTGGCCCGGACGCCCCCACGCTTGCCCCTCTTCAGCCTCCTCGCACACCACTTTCGACGCTTCCCAACCGGGGGAGGGATAGCAGACGAGTCCGGCGACGCTTCAGGACGTAGCAGTCCGAGCTCCTTTAATGTCCCCGCATCAAAGTCCAGAACTCGACAAAACTCGCTTTCACCGATGTCGAGCAGAACCTTCCTGCCGTACTTGTAGCACGACTCAGTACGACGAGACGAACGCACAAAACTGCCGGTCAAACACTCATTTGACGAACAAAACACCGTTCGAGCGGGACAGAGAGAGGTCGCTGCGTATGCACGCGCCGCCATCTTGAAAGACTATTTTCGGACTATAAGTCGTGTTTTTTTCCATAGTTTGGGTGGGGGGGCGACTTATACTGAGGAGCGACTTACGTATATGTGAATTTTTTCATAAATGTTCAAAAATAAAAAAATAAAAAGTGAAACCGCGATGTAGCAAGGGATTACTGTAATTTGAATTTCAAGTGACGTCAGCGGCGCGGCGGTTGTTTACATAAAGGACAATGATTCGATCACGGGATGACGAAGGGCCCCACGTACAACCGGCATCATTAGCGGCTTTGTTTGTAAGTGACACGGAGGACGAAGAGTTTGAAGGATTTAAGGATTTGAAGTGACACAGAAGGTTTGAAAAACTATTATGGCTTTTACGCACGCCCGGTCCTACTCTACGGAGCTCTCTTTCACCTCCGTGGATGGAAGTCGGGGGCCGGTGCTCGGCCGGGTGGCTGTCCGGGGACGGTGGATGGGGCTCGGACATGGCTTTTACGCACGCCCGGTCCTATTCTATGAAGCTCTCTTCCACCTCCGTGGCTGGAAGTGCCACCTCCGGGGATGGAAGTCCACGCCGCCACACGCCTGGAAGTCGACGCCGGTGCTTGGGTCCTTGTACTTTGTTAACGCTACAATATACTAGTTATATTCTAGATCTGTGGAATAACGACGAGGCTGACGTCAGGGCGCACGCGCGGCGTTGTTGACAAAGGACGAGGAATTTGATCGATGGATTTAATGATTTGGAGTGACACAGATGGTTTGATAATATTATTGATTATATAATAGTTATTTGATATATAATTTATATATCGTTATATGGGCCTGTGGAATATTTTGAAGTGCAAGCGCCGTCAGCGGCGCGCACCCATTGTTGACATAAAGGACGATCGATGGATTTAATGAATTGGAGTGACACAGATGGTTTTGTAAACGTGTTATTTATGTAATAGTTATTTGAATAACTCTGAATGTTACGTCAGGCCCGTTCTCAGCTCTTCGTTTCTGTTTATGTCACGTTAGCATACCTATCGTTTAGCCTGTTGTTGCTCGTTCATGTCTGTTCTTGGTGTTGGATTTTGTCGACTAAATTTCCCCCAAAATGCGACTTATACTCCAGAGCGACTTATATATGTTTTTTTTTTCACGTTATTGTGCATTTTATGGCTAATGCGACCTATATTCCGGAGCGACTTTTAGTCCGAAAAATACGGTAGTAGTCAATGATAACTTTTGCCTGTTCTTTTACTCCCTGCATAGAAACATAAAACAAAGAGTTGTTAAATGTGTGTATGCGAGATGCCATGATTTCAAGCCTATAATTAATAAGTAATTTCCCTCTTAAATTATGCCACATTTGTTAGGAGGATCCATTTGTGGAATGATGATCAATCTTTGTGGGAAACTATTCTACTGTAATATGCTTTTCAGTATTTGAAGACTTTAGTTACATATTAATTTGTTTGGTCGTATGGAATGTTGTTTCAAATGGTAAATTTAAATGTCTGATACGAACAAAAATCATAATTTAAGCCGTTTATTTTGAAAATATAAAAACGTTGCAGAGTGAGAGTGAGGTCAATAGATTGAAGCTAGTGGTAACTGGTAAGGTTAAAGTGAGGTTAAAGGAGATTTTGACACTACAAGCTTGACATTCACCTGAAGTCCAGAGCTCATGGACAGTTCTGGAACTTACTCACAGAGGAAAAGTATCCCAAATGCCCCGACTGGGTGCCCAGGACGCTGCTCACACGTTTGCCTGCTTTGTGACGTTTTCACCGGTTCAAGACCACGGTCCATTGGGCGCCGTTGAACTGGACTGCCCTTACACCTATCTATGGACCTCGTGGAGGCCATTTTGTGTGTTTTGGGGTGTTCTCTGATATTGAGGGGTGCTGGTTGGCCGCTGTTACTTTTTTCCTTTGTCTTTTTGCTTTGCTTTGATGGCTTTTATCTTTCGCACTTTCTGGCTTTCTTTGTGGCGCCGTTGTGTGGCAGCCTTATGAGAGGCTATTGAGTTGCGCTCATGCCATCTGTGTGTCTTTTGTATACCCGCTCTGTGGTATGGATACTGCTGGGGCCTGAATTTCCCCACCCCCGGGGATCAATAAATGTTTGTTCAATCACAACTTGAGGAAATGTGCTACCTCCTTGACTGCATTATTCAGCTCCATTTATTTATGTGAGTCAGCGTTTTCCCACATAAAGATAATTAAGTCCAAGTACCGTTCCACCATGACTGATGATCATTTGGAAGTGTGCTTGAGGCTGGCTGTCAGCAGCTACAGTCCACACTATGCATCCCTGGTTGATTCCATTCAGTGCCAGTCGTCAGAGTAAACTCAGACAATGACAAAAAATGTACATAGTTAAATGTGTTGGGTTGTGCAATATGGGCTCATGCAATTATGTAAGGTGCATTAAAATACATTGTACATATAAAGAATTCTCAATGTGTTTATAAATAAATATATATTTTACATTTTTATAGTAGGTTTTGACTTGGTCATTTTATATAGCTTGCATGCAGAAAAAGTATGAGCACCCCTGCACTATATATATATATATATATATATATATATACGTATGTGTGTTCTTTTTAGTGGGTAGATCTTTGTGACTTGGTCATTTCAAAAGTAGCTCGCGAACTGAAAACGTTTGGGCACCCTGCTCTACAGTTTGCGTATCAGGGGAAGGTAGGCGTGGAGGATGCTATTTCCTACATGCTACATCGCCCTCTCTCTCTCTCTCTCTCTCTCTCTCACCGGGACAAGGGTAAAGGTGCTGTGAGGATTACTTTCCTGGATTTCTCTAGCGCCTTTAACACCATTCCGCCTATGCTCCTGAAAGACAAAATGTTGGAAATGGGCATGAGCTCACACCTGTGGGCATGAATCATGTACTACCTGACGGGCAGACCTCAGTATGTGCGCATGGAGGACTGTAGGTCAGGCACTTTGAGGAGCAGCGTAGGAGGACCGCTGTATTCCCTGTATGCTTTGGTCTTCCAGTATACTCTGAGTCCTACCATGTGCAGAAGTTTGTGAACTGTGACTGTTGGTTGTATCAGGGATGGATGGGAGGAGGGGTACAGGAGCCTGGTCCAGCGCTTCATCAGTTGGTGTGACTCCAACTTAGACTTAGACTTAGACAAACTTTATTGTCATTTTGTCAACACTGGGTGTACACAAAACGAAATTTCGTTGCATACGGCTTTCAACAATGTAGTGGTATTGCGGCTGGTTAAAAAGTGACATTCTATATAAAAATATGAAATAAGATAAGTATAAAGTACAAAGTGCAGCAGTGATAAAGTATGTAAACAGTGCAGGAGACAAAAACAGTATTTACAAGTGTGCAGAGGAATGCTACGTTTGAATGTTCAACAGTCTGACGACAGCAGGGAAAAAACTATTGCAGAACCTGGTGGACCTGCAGCGGATG
Organism: Syngnathus acus; assembly: GCF_901709675.1. Classification (NCBI taxonomy): domain Eukaryota; kingdom Metazoa; phylum Chordata; class Actinopteri; order Syngnathiformes; family Syngnathidae; genus Syngnathus; species Syngnathus acus. The sequence continues at coordinate 19,204,708 of NC_051094.1, forward strand.
CTGCGAAACCTCTTCCCAGAGGGCAGCAGGGAGAACAGTCCATGGTGGGGGTGTGATGGGTCACTGATAATATTACGGGCTCGGGACACGCAGCGCTGGGATGACAAGTCCTGAATGGAGGGAAGAGGAGCCCCGATGATCCTCTCTGCTGTCCTCACCACTCTCCTCAGGTTCTTCCAATCGGAGGCGCTGCAACCTCCACACCACACCGAGAGACAGCTTGTCAGAATGCTCTCTATGGTGCTTCGGTAGAACGTCCTCATGATGGGTGGGGGCAGGTGGGCTCTCCTCATCCTCCGCAGGAAGTACAAGCGCTTCTGTGCCCTCTTGACCAGTGCTGTGGTGTTCACAGTCCAGGTGAGGTCGTCTGTGATGTGGACTCCCAGGAATTTAGTGCTGCTGACCACCTCCACAGCTGAGCTGTTGATGATCAGTGGAGCGTGGTGAGGCTGGTTCTTCCTGAAGTCGACGATGATCTCCTTCGTCTTCTCCACATTCAGGATCAGGCTATTTTCTCTGCACCAGCCCACCAACTGCTCCACCTCCTCTCTGTAGTCCAGGTTGTTGTTGTCCCTGATGAGGCCCACCACCGTTGTGTCGTCTGCAAACTTCACGATGTGATTGGTGGTGAACCTGGGGGCGCAGTCGTGTGTCATCAGGGTGAACAGCAGGGAGCTCAGGACGCAGCCCTGAGGGGAGCCTGTGCTGAGGGTGATGACATCTGAGGTGTTCTGTCCGACCCGGACTGACTGAGGTCTGTTGGTGAGGAAGTCTTGCAGCCAGTTTCGAAGGGGGGTGCTGAAGCCCAGGTGTTCCAGTTTTTCCACCAGATGCTGTGGAATGATGGTGTTAAACGCTGAGCTGAAGTCCAGGAACAGCAACCGCACGTGGGTGTTCCTCTCCTCCAGGTGAGCCAGGCTCAGGTGAAGAACGGAGGAGATGGCATCCTCAGTAGAGCGGTTCTGCCGGTAGGCAAACTGGAACGGATCGAATGTTGGGGGGAGTCTGGAGACGATGTGTTCTTTGAGCAGCCTTTCGAAGCACTTCATCATGATGGGAGTCAGTGCCACAGGTCTGTAGTCATTCAATGAGGTGATTTGAGGTTTCTTCGGCACCGGAATGATGGAGGCAGCCTTGAAGCATACTGCCACTTTGGCTTGGTCCAGCGAGATGTTAAAAATGTCTGTGATGACACCAGCCAGCTGGCCTGCACATTCCTTGAACACCCGCCCAGGTATGTTGTCGAGGCCTGGGGCCTTACGTGGGTTGACTCTTCTCAGAGTCTTCCACACGTCGGCTGAGTCAAGGCAGAGTGCCTCCTCTTCCTGGTGGGGAACAGTTTTAACTGCAGGAGTGCTGTTTAGTGCCTCAAACCGCCCAAAGGAGTTATTTAGACCAGTGGTCCCCAACCACCGGGCCGCGGACCGGTACCGGTCCGTGGGTCACTTGGTACCGGGCCGCCAAGCCGCACAGGAAAAAAATATATATATATACTATATATATATTTTTTTTTTTTCATTGACGATCAATTCATTCAGGTTAAGACGCTCGTCCCGGTCACGTGACATGTTTCCCCAGTCGAGCCCGCAAAGCTAGCAAAAATGAGTACGAATTTATTTTGAAAAATATAAAAAATTTGGCGAATCTCTGCCAATTACATCTGTCGGTGCATCTGAAAAATAAGGACTCTTGACACAGGGCGCTCGTCTCGGTCACGTGACATGTCACCACAGTCAAGCCCGCGAGGCAAGCAAAAATGAGCAAGAAACAGAGAAGTTTGGAAAGCTTCTTCGGAAAGGGAAAAACGTCCAATGAGGACACTGAAGAAGAAGAGGCTACGACTTCTAAGAAAAGGAAAGCTGCATTTAAAAGAACATTTCTGGAGTCCTACTTAAAATATGGATTTATCGCCACAGGTGACTCTGACGCGCCAAGTGCACTCCGCATATGTGGCGAAAGGCTAGCTAACGAGGCAATGAAGCCTTCAAACCTGCTTCGGCACATGGAGACCAAGCATCCTGCATTTAAAGACAAACCTTAACCACTTCGGGTGTCATTGTCTCCGATTACGCCTAGATGGGAACGGCTCATTTCTGAGAAAAGAGCTCGGTGCTCCCACTAATTCAACGTTTTATTTTTATATGGTTTATATTTGGTTTTATGCCAGTCGTATCATTTTATTTCATCCTAGTTATATATATATAAATATTTAAATAATAAATATATAAATATATTTATTTATATAAAGGCCGGTCCGCGAAAATATTTCTGACACGTAACCGGTCCGTGGTGCAAAAAAGGTTGGGGACCACTGATTTAGACCATTTAGGAAGTCAGCATCAACCTCACCCACCGGGGGGGAGGGTAAGTTGTAGTCCGTGATCGCCCGTATGCCTTGCCACATACTCCTGGTGTTATTGGCGTCGTGGAAAAAATCCTGAATTTTTCGACTGTGGCTTCGCTTCGCTAACCTGATGGCACGGTTCAAGTTGGCTCTCGCTGTCCTCAGTGCCTCCTTGTCGCCAGACTTGAAGGCTGAGTTCCGTGCTCGTAGCGTATGACGTACCTCCTCAGTCATCCAGGGTCGTTGGTTGGCTCGGGTGATGATGTTCTTAGTGGTGCTGACGTCCTCGGTGCATTTGTTGATGTAGGCTGACACAGTCATGGCGTACTCATCAATGTCGATCTGATTGTCATATGTTGCTGCTGATTTGAACATGTCCCAGTCAGAGCACTCAAAGCAGTCCTGGAGTGCCTCCATGGCCCCCTCAGACCACACCCTCACCTGCTTCACTGTGGGTTTTGCTCTGATCAGCAGGGGCCTGTATGCAGGGATTAGCATAACAGATAGGTGGTCTGAAGAGCCGAGGTGGGGGCGGGGGGCTGCTCTGAATGCATCCTTTATATTGGTGTAAACCAAGTCCAGAGTGTTCTCTCCCCGAGTTGGAAAATCCACGTGTTGGTAAAAATGAGGGAGAATAGTCTTCATGTTAGCCTGGTTGAAGTCCCCAGCAATGATGAAAACACCCTCTGTGTGCGTGGATTGCAGCTCACTGATTGTCCGATAGAGAACACTCATGGCCTCTTTAGTATTAGCGCTAGGAGGCACATACACAGCCGTGATGCTAACAACAGTAAACTCTCTGGGCAGGTAGAAGGGTCTGCAGTTAACAGTCAAAAGCTCGATGTCCGAAGAGCAGAAGCTGGCGACAGATCTAGCATTTTTGCACCAGTTGTTGTTGATGTAGACACACAGCCCACCTCCTCGGGATTTACCGCTTAGCTCGCTGTTTCTGTCGGCGCGGAATGTAGGGAGCCCCTCCAGGCTAACGGCGTTGTCCGGTATTGATGAGTTCAGCCATGTCTCCGTCAGGATGAGAGCGCAGCAGTTTCTAACCTCCCTCTTTGAAGAGAGTTCCAGTTGTAGATGGTCCATTTTATTATCCAGTGAGCGGACGTTGGAGAGGAAGATGGATGGAAGCGGCGGTTTGTAGGGGTTAGCTTTAAGCTTAGCCGTTAGCCCACCTCGACAGCCGCGCTTTCGCCGCCGGTCACACCGCCTACGCTTACTCCTCCTCCGGCGTGTGCTGCCCGGCGAGCCCGCTGCATCGTGAGCTTCTGGGGCTAGTGCCCTAAGCACTCCGAGGCTACGTAAACAGACTAGGGAAGTTGTGGCTACGAGTCCGAAAACACTTGATGACCGTACCTCCAGCAGGCGCTGGTGATCATATACTAATCTACTGGATGGATAAACTAGACTTTGTGTTGTTTGTAGTGTCCTAGGCGACATATTTTGTGAAAATACTCGTCGGTTGTCGAGAGCCGTCGCGGCCGCAGCCAACTGGGGCGCCGCCACCTGCACCTTAACACCACCAAGACCAGAGAAATTATGGTGGACTCACGCGAATTGCCACTGCGAGGCCAAGACGCGGGAGCCGGACCCGGTCAGCACCGGTCAGATGAGCAGGCGGCTGTCGCTGAGTCAAGCCGATCCTGACCAATGCGCACAGCCATCCCGGTTGCCAGCGCCAGGCACAGGAAAAATATCCACCCATGCTGAGCCAATCTGCACATGCCGAGGTGCAGTAGAAGGCACCGGCGTCACCGAGTGGACTGCCGAACGTGGGACAGCCCCAACCGTGGGGTATGGAAGTGGGGGCTTCACCTTGAAGATACAAATTTGACCACAGGAGAAGGATCCACAAATCTAGTGGAGGAGTTATGCATTATCTTGAGACATTAGATTATTTGTCAATTGTGATAGAAGTATATTATAATTTGTATCAATTGAGGTCAGTATGAGAAAAGATTTTTCAAAAAAAGTTACAATCACGAGTAATTTGCTCGCAAATCTGAATCAGAAGAATAGTGAAGAGTTCATTGCTAAAACAATACCAGTGTCGACATGTCAACATCATGAAATGAAAGCATCTGCTTATATTATATCTAACATACCAAGCCCTGGATAAAAAGACTTCATTGCAATGTCAGAAACTTGTATTATAAAGTTCCTTATAAACTCTCAAGAGTCATGGACATGAACTTTCAAGAATCCTGATTATTCGGACGCTTGGACAAAGAAATATACATATGAACCACCACGCTGTTCCTTTATACAACTTAAAATGTCATTCTTGTTCTTTTTGTGATAGAAATAGTTACATATAGAATGTGTAGTTATGGAGCTAAGTGATGTACGTAAATTGCTGGTTGAAACCGGGGCGGGACTAGATAAGCAAAATTGCTTCATCTCGTTGCCCAGTTTAGCAAGTCATGTGTTAACAGTGCATGAAATGAAATTGTGATGAATGGTGAAGCCGAAAGAAACAAACAAACACACAAAGTTGTCTCAAAAACATATGTTTGCTGTTAAAAAAATTGACCTCATTTAAAGGGGAAGTAAACAGGCCCTTCCGCACTATGAAGTGTATTGACAAAATGCATTATTGCAACAACCAAAAATATTCAAAACACATTTCTATATTTTTGGTATTATGTTTAAAGTAGGGTAGTTTGGAACCTTAATTTATCATAGCAGAGGTGTTGGTATGGATCCTGTACATCCAATTTAATTGTATAAAATGTGTGTGATTCATGTGTATACAGTGAAACCTCGTTTTTCACGGGGGTTACATTCCAAAAAGAATCTGTGATAGGCGAAATTCGTGAAGTAGTAACCTTTATGTTTTTTACAATTATTATTCAATGAAATACTCCATAATACATTGAAATCAAAGAACAAAACCTTTTTACAGGCCCAAGCATTTGTTAACAAATACAAGTACTGTATAAACGTTTTTTTTTTTTTTTACAAATAACTACTGTACTGTAAAATAATAACTTTAATCATCAATACAAACTGAAGGCTTCAAATTGCGGAGATCACCCACCGCGGGAGAAAATGAAAAATGATTATGAAAAAAAATACAAAGTACAGTAGGACAAAAAGTGACTCTTTCATTGCTCTTCTGACTGAGCTGATGCATCCTGACTCCTCTCTATAATATTTCTTCTAAAGCCCACAGTCCAGCGCGAGGGCATCCACACAAAGACTTTTATGATTTAATTTTTATACAAATACTTTGTACTTCTAAATACGTTATTGTATTTTAAACACTTTTTTAAACATTTTAAAGTGTAAAGGTGTCACAGCACTGCTCTGATGCGTCCCTGCAGCCCAGCGCGAGGGCATCCGCACAAGACATTTATAATTTTTATTTTTAAACACTTTATTAAACATTTTAAAGTGTAAACGTGCCATGGCTCTGCTCCGCTCTTGCCGTGCTAACATCCGCACATTGTTCAGAGGCGCGCCCTATTAGTGCTCATTGCCGGCCGCTGTCCCAAATCCTGGACTGCGGTGCTTGTTTTTCCTACGTGTGCGGTAGCCAACCGCGCACCCGGCGCTTGTCCTCAGTGCACACCCTGGGCTATCAGCGCTCATCGCTGTTGTCCCACCTGTTTCTGCACAGCGGTGCATTTTTCCTTCATGCGCGGCTGTGTCACGTCTCCGCTTTCACCCTGCTGGTCGGCTCACGTGCCCTCCGCGCGAGACTTCTGAAGCGCGCGTCGCCAATACGGAACTGCTAACTTGTCAGTCCTCAACGTTTGCCACCTGATTATCATTTTCCTGACCCGCTTTGTAACGAGATCCCCGTATAACGCGAGCTCACTGACCGGCTCGTCATTTTAAAGTGTAAACGTGTCACGGCTCCGCTCTGCTCTTGCTGACCGGCTGACGCGCTCCAAGCGCGAGGGCATTGCACAAGACTTTTATAATTTATTTTTAAACACTTTATTATACTTTTAAACACTTTATTGTATCTTTAAATACTTAATAGCTTGCTATGCCCTTCTGCTTCGATGACGCACGACGCGAGCTCGCTGACTGGCTCGTCAGCTTGTCTTGTATTCCAGCCCTCCTTGTTTCCTTTAAACTTTCCCCAAATAAAAAGCCCGTGTTTCATTTGGTTGTCCTGCCTCCTTTGTGACAATAAAACGAAGCGCGAATCAGAGATGCTGCTGATTCTGTTGACACAAACTAAGTGGAGGAGTGGATACGTAACAGGAGATTGAGAAAAAGCCTGGTTAGAGCTCTAAGCCAATCATCAGCCGGCAAGGATACAGGTCAATATGTTCCCATTGGTCTCCTACCGGCCAATAGTGTGCTGTAAAGTCATATGAGCAGACAAAGCCACGCGCTCCAAGTGACGCCGCAAAAAGCCGCGATGCACCGAATATATCCACAATATTTGTTTTCATAAAAATCTGCGATGCATCGAGGCCGCGATAAGTGAACTTTTATATATATATATATCGATAAGTGAACTTTTATATATATATATATATTATATATATATAGACAATGACTAAATTATCTTTCATTTTGATTCAAGATGTAGATGGGCTTTCCGCATTGAAAGTGTTCTCTGCGAGTAGTGACGGAGCCACAAGAATCATCCCTGATGTATCTGAAGAATTGGGTGACAGGAAAGTTCAATCCAACCACAAATCCCAAATGAAAAATGTCTGTCAAACTCCAATCACCAACATTGATGATATTGTATCACAAACTGTCCCCACTAGTGACCCTGCATATTCCCCGTGCAGCACCTCTCCTCAAGAAAATATATCTAAGAAACATATTCAGGTTCATATACTGTCACGTTCACATGACTCCTCTGCAGTGCACGCAGGAAATGAAAATGTGTGTCCCTTACATGTGAACCCACTTCTTCAAAACAACGCAAATGGATCATTCCCTGAAATGTTTGATACTATGCATAAAGGGAAAAATCTCAAAGGACTTCAAGATAGTGATTCCAGCGGAGACTTGACATGTGGCAAAGATGTCAAGCTAAGTAAACTGGACAGTGACAGTGGCAACTGCCATCTTCATGAGCCATCCTCAAACGAGAAGAAAGTGGAATTGAATTCCTCTGACAACCAAGTATCCATTGATGATGGACATATACACCTCAACACACCATCAAATAGAGCTTTGCCTCCACCTCATGTCGGTGAAAGAAAAAGTCTGGATAAGAATTTTGATAGGTTTCTCATCTCCTCAGAGATGACCATCAAAGAAAGCTTGGCACCTTCCCCCTTGATAGTCACAGCCACAGAGAAACAATGCACACCTTCACTTGCAATCCCTGTATCATCTTTGGAGGATCACAATAATTCCATTGAGTCTAACTCTAACAAACTTATAGCTGAGGCACATGGTGCTACGAGCCTTTCTGTTTGTAGCAGCAGTTCCCCACTTGATCGCTGTATCAATTACAGCAACCCTACAGTGTTGTCTGGTGGTGGCTTGCAAAACTCAGATGTCTTGAAGCAGAGTTATTTCAAACTGCAAGCATCTGAATTAACATCAGTGACAAATACTCACTGTTCTACCACTGAAAGATCAGATACAGCATTGCCAAAGACAATTAAAAAGGAAAAAAATAGTCAAAATGGTTTCCCAAATTTTAGCGCCAGTACTATGCCTCATGGTCTAAATTCCCCTGATGAACGTCAAATTGAAACTCAGATCAGACCAGACAATAGTATTAAACTGAAGGATGTAAGAATAAAAAGTAATAATGCCAAAGACTTATTCCAAAATAATACAAAAAGGGAAAGTGCTGTCCTTTCATCAAGCACTATCTTCTTCAATCGGCCTACAAACTTACTGCCAGAGAAAACATCTCCCATTTTGAAATCAAAAAATCCGCTTAATAAGATTACAGTTGCTTTATCTAATGTTAGTAAAATAAAGACAACAGCGCATGATACTATGTCAGACAACACATTTGAAATCGTAACTTCTAACAACAAATATATCCATTTAGATGTCAAAGCAATATTAAACTCCCAGACATTGTCACACTCACCTGCCACTCAGAGAACATTCATTGAAGTTCAGTTGTCTTCTTTATCTGGCGTGTCACCTGTTAGGGCAAAAAAGCTCACAGATTTAAATAACTCTACAGCAACTCAATTAGGCACAGATTCAACGCCTGTGCTTTCAAATTCCATATTAGGTACAACAAATGTCATTGTTGATAAAATAGTATTCAATGCAATGTCTTTTATGAAGAAAACTGATTTAAAAGGATCAAGTCATGACTTGAAACCCAACATGGAGACAAGTGGTAACCCAAAGTCTATGACATCCAAAGTGTACAAGAAGACAATGGTGAGGCGAAGCTTTGTCACAGACACTCCATTTTCTGTGGACTTCAATCCCTTTTCTGTCCAACACAAGATAAAGTCATTTGAAAATCTGGCTCACTTTGACAAGCCTATGGCTAAAGGTAGTGACATTCAGTCATATAATTTGGCATACAGGGCCTCGCTTAATCAAAAGATTGCAGGGTATATGGGCTCAATTAAATGTTCTGATAACCGGGCACAACACAACCATTTTAGTTCTTACGAAGACAAATTATTCTCTACACAATCCTGCTCATTACAGAATTCACAGGCAAGCATTACTTTGAAAAAACGTGATCCTCGATGTGAAAGCTCTTGTGCAGGTTGTCTGACGAAGACTAGTCTTGTCTCTGAGATGGGAAAGGTTCCTGATCTTTCACCAGAGACCCCGCCAGTGGTGGCCAGAAAAAAATGCGAGTCTTTTCCGCAACCGGATGTGGCAATCCAGAGCTCTCAGTATGCCTGAATTGGGAAAACTATTCACAGGTGACATGTTGAGCAGGAGAGATGGTTTAGCTGAGAAACCTGAGCGCACCATTCTTTCCACCGCCACAGAGACTTTGTGCACTTCACCTTCTGCACTCCAAGCCAAAATAGGGATAACAAAAGGAAACCAAAGAAACTCCGGATCCACTCAGGAAACATCTGAAAGAAACGTTGAGCTCCTTAAACAGTCTGAATCATCTCGCGCCATCAGGTGATTCAGTTAAATTATTCCCTTTTATTTTACACGTTGCTTTAGCATTGTCTTCATTGGTAAACAAAGATAGAAAATCTTCCTGTTCACTATGTGTATACCGTATTGGCCCGAATGTAAGACGATGTTTTTGCATTGAAATAAGACTGAAAAAGTGGGGGTCGTTTTACATTCGGGGCCTAGACAATATAACCATTCACAACACTAGATGGCGCCAGATACCTTTAAAGCGAAGTTACGTCACCGCGCCTTACGTCTTGCGTGAGTTACCTCAGCTTATCGCGATTGTTGGAGCTTATGCGCAGCGGTAAATTAAAGGTTGCAGGTATCGCTGAGTATGTTGCTGTGATCGTGTGTGTCTTTAACACAAAGTGAGTATATATACATTTCATTGATACTACTGTCCACTGGTGTGCCGTTTGTCCGATCGTGGTTTGCTTTGTGTGCGCGCCGTTTGATTGACAGCTCCGGCGCGCTCCTTTAAGTTTGCCTCGCATCGTACGAGTAGCTGTTACGCAGCGGCACGGTGACTAACGGTCGCCAGCAAATGTATTTTGTTGTCTCGATGACTTATGTTTGGTGTGTTGCAGAGTAGGGGTGTAAATCGCGGGTTTTGTCACGATACGATATCATATCGATACAAAGAATCACGATACGATATTTGCCGATATCTTAAAGCCTGCTGTGATTCAGTCACGATACATCACGATATAGTGCTCTACGATCGATATAGAACAATATCCTGATTTATAACAATTCATACGCAAAATCAACAAGGTACTGCAAACTCTTTATTTAGGAAATTACAAGAGTATTGTAGTATACAAAGTGCTTATTTTAACACTGAACTTTATCAAATTCCTATATTTTTTCTCATATAAGTAAGTAAAGAAAAATGAATATTCTTTCTTTTTTTGTAATACCATTAACTTTAAAGTGTATTACTGAACTATTTAATTACAAAACAAAAATAAGTTCTTTATAATGAATGTAGTAAACATTACACCTTGACCATATGTTCTAATCCAAATGCAAAAAAAAAACATTCTCTTGCAATACCAGAGAACTATACACTAACTTCTTGGACACTAGCCATAGCACCAGCCCAGGAGCCGCGTAGTTGTCGGCTCCCCTTTCACGTGCCTGCTCTGCTCACAACACAACACGCCGCGCACTGCTCCCGGAAAGAGGAAGCAAGCAACAATGAACTGGATTTCAAAATAAAGTCGCGTCTAATGTCCGAGGTCAAAAACGGGCGATATAGATCGATGTTAACGTTTAGCATCGATGCCAACAAATCGTAGAGCATTATATTGATTAATCGATGTGTATCGATGAATCGTTACACCCCTATTGCAGAGTATTTCATTTATGGTTATTTAGTATAGCAGAACCGTTATTCGCAGTTAGTTATGTAATGTGTGCCGTCTACTAGTGTTGTGTGACGTCAGAAGTTGAGCGTTGACGTCCTGTATTTCTGTCTGTTGCAGAACCACACACACACACACTCACACACCCTTCACACGTTCACACAATACCTTTTTGCCAGTTTGCCTGTATGGCCCTATGAGCCACAGTGCCGGTTACTTTTTTGACAATAATTCAGTAAAGCAATCAAAACTGAACCACGTCTTCCCTCCTGTGTTCTGACCGACACCCGGGGGCGAAAAAAGCATAACCATCCGAGCCAACCCCCATACAGTCCTCAGTACAATAGCGTTAGCAGTTTGCATTATTTTATTATTATAAAATAATAATATTATTATTTTATTGCAATGTTTTTCCTTATTCAGATTTGTTTCAAGACTACAGTTAGTTAGACTTCGCTTTGATGGTTAATGCAGTTATTACAATTTTGTTGTTTTATTACAGTAGATTGGTGTATTTACATTTCAAAAAACAGAAGCCATTCATTTACAAATGTGATTGCACTTTAGTTTACATATTTAAATGTTCAGATATTAAGATGTGATAGACAATTGTTGCATGATTTGAATGAGGCAAAATAACGTGTTTTTTCTCTCGAATATATTGTTGTAATCATTTGTTTCAGATGTACTGTAATTATTTTCTGTATAAAAATTAAATTTGGTGTTCAAAAAGTATTTTTTCAAACTAGAGTCAAAAAGTATTTTTTCAAACAAGTCTTGAAAAAGAGGGGGTCGTCTTATAGTCAGGGTTGTCTTATATTTGGGCCAATACGGTAGTATGTCACTATGTAGACCAGCGGTGGCCAACCCGCGGCTTGCGAGCCGCATGTGGCTCTTTGGCTGGTTTCATGCGGCTCTTTTACGTTCATATCAACATTTGTGTTTATTTTTCGTGCGTATTTGCTTCGCTTGAGTTCAATATGGTATTTTGGTCAAACGCGCATGCGCGTGAGGTGAAATCCCGCAAAGGAGGAGGGACAAACAGAGCGATTGGTTTTGCTGGCTTTTTAATGAATGGCGACTGTGACTACGGGGGCCCATTAGGTCCAGAAAAGCTGACAAGACAAATGCACAGCTAAACGAATATATGACAATGAACACAGGACGTTTTTAACAGGGTTAAAGTTGTTTTTTGTTGAACGCTATGGCAAGCCATTCTGCCTGATATGTCGGACGTCATTGGCGCATTTAAAAGCTTCAAATGGTCAGCGCCACTTCAGCTCACTTCATGCCAATATCGATAAGGACTTTGCAAAAGGGACTGAATTTCGCAAGCACAAGTTTGGACACTTTGAAAAGTCAGGCAGAAAAATAGGTACAGTTTTTCAGAAAAATTACAAAGCACTTAGACTGTCACACTTGCATTGTTTCAACTGGCTTGGAACATTGCACGGGCTAAAAAGCCATACAATGAAGTGGAGTTCGTTAAAATATGCCTCAGTGACGTTATTGAAATCTTGTCTCCTGAAAACGACAAACTAAAAATGGTCTGTCCCGCCACACATAGTAAGTGAAAAAACTTATGTTTTTGTTTGTGGAATTTGTTGAACTGAGAGTTTGTCTGTGTGAGACAATGCACACAATGTTCATTGTTGAAAATGTGGTCTTTGGTCTGTGGTTTTAGTACTGTAGGAGTCAATTTGTCATTATCATGTTGGTGCGTGACATAATAATGTCACACAATAAATTTGGCTGAGCAGAGGGGTGCGTGTGTGTGTGTGTGTGTGTGTGTGTGTGCGCGCGTGTGCATGTTTGTGTGTGTGTGTGGGGGGGGGTAATGTGTGCTCATGTGTATGATGTGGCTCTTTGCGATGACACAGTAAAAAATGTGGCTCTTAATCTCTGACTGGTTGGCCACCCCTGATGTAGACGAAATAGATTTCTGGGAAGCCATTTGACTAGATTTCGGGATATGACCTAAAACAATCTCAACTGTCTGGCCCATGTTGGGAGTGGAACATCTGGTAAGGATTTGGGTTAAACCAGGTAAAATAGTACCTGCTATATTCCGGATTGTTTTAATGTGAGTCTGTTCAAATTTGGTCGAATAAATCCATCCATCCATCCATCCATCCATCCATCCATCCATCCATCCATCCATCCATCCATCCATCCATCCATCCATCCATCCATCCATCCATCCATCCATCCATCCATCCATCTAATAAATCATCCATCCATCCATTTTCCAAACCACTCATCCTCCCGAGGGTTGCGGGAATGCTGGAGCCTATCCTAGCACTCCTTTGCGTCGGGTCAAATCACATTGGGGACATTCCCAAACTTGCCAAATTCAAAAATTTCACGTTTTCACGTTGTTAGGCTACTGATTTTAGTTATTGATCTGACTCCAAATTGTGATCAACACTTAACACATGAATCGTTATGTCCTAATCCACTCACTGGTACACCTAACAATTTTGCGAGTTCGTTCTGTCAAAGAGAAGACCAATAAATCAATTAGGCCGAATTTACCAATTGTTTAATCCTGACAAAGCAAACTAATACAGGCGCCTAGGTCCCCCGGGTCCCTCACACACTAAAGCTCGTGTGTTCTTGTGACCATCAAGAGACAACACATTCTTCCGGGTTTCCCAGTTTTAAAGAAACACAATATGAATATTCAAGCATGCAAAATATTGTGTGGTGATTGGTCGATGGTCATCCGCTGCTCAGCGCAGGTGTCTGGTCTCAGTTGTGGGCGGTTGGGTCTGGACCACCATGACGAGTTGTTATTCGCGGTCCTCACCGGCCTTGAGATGTCCTCCCTGTCTGGACATCCTTTTCCACAATACTTTGTAGAAAACAAGTTCATGTAGCCTGCACATTCCTTTCCACTTATTATGCGACCACACGAGTACACTACTAAAGTCCCAATGATCGTCACACACACATCTGGGTGTGGTGAAATTTGTCCTCTGCATTTAACCCATCCCCGTGTGATCTTAATCCATCCCCTGGGGGAGAGGGGAGCAGTGAGCAGCAGCGGTGCCGCGCTCGGGAATCATTTGGTGATCTAACCCCCCAATTCCAACCCTTAATGCTGAGTGCCAAGCAGGGAGGCAATGGGTCCCATTTTTATAGTCTTTGGTATGACTCGGCCGGGGTTTGAACCCACAACCTTCCAGTCTCAGGGCGGACACTCTACCACTAGGCCACTGAGCTGGAAATTATATTGATATGATTATATATACGTTTAACGCAGCTTTAATAAAATATGTTTGCAATCTGCCGAAAGCACATTTCCCTTTATTCCCTCTCATGACCTCATTTATGAGGTCATCACCCGTTACTCTAGCAAGCAGCGACCAGCACACTGTCGGTCCTTTCTTCCCCCCGCGGCTCATGTTGAGTCACCAGGGTATATTGGCCATTCGGTGACAACGGGCCAACGGTTTTCTCGATCAACCGAACAGTGAGTGATCTAATACATGGAATACAGCAACAACCGCATAAAATCATTATTGCAGTAAAAATAGCCACAGCAACAAGCACAGACATGATGAGGCCTTTCCAGCTTCCGAACGTTTTCATCCAATCAGACCAAATATCGGTGCGTACACCTGAATGATCTTTCATCTTTTTATTCAGTGTCCTTAGTCCTTCCAACGCCCGGGTCAGTCGGCCCCCTCGTGCCGTGTTGTTGGGGATGAAAATACAACATGCATCACCAAACATTCCGCACACACCATGTTCCTTAGCCAATAGCATGTCCAACGCAATTCTATTTTGGAACGACATCAATGACGTCGCAGCCAATTGTTCATGGACCGCTGCAAATGATTCAGCTGTATAATTACCCAGTCGTTGGACATTGTAATGAACGTAATTAATACGGTCAACATTTTTATTGGGGGTGATCCATAGGAAAATGCTTTCGAATCCCGAGGACACTTGATTAACGAGTTTATACTTATCTGGCACACCCCGGGGCACTCCTATGGCGTCAATATATGTTGGATCGTTGTCGCTCAACCATGGGGGCAAAACGTCTCTTTTGGCTCGCTTCAGGAGCCCCGCCAGTGGGGACTCCATGTTCCAATTGAGATTCTGTATTTCAATGGGGACAACCACTCCAGGCATTATCAAAGACACGAGGGCACAGATACCTGATGCATCCTTCGGCAAGCGATCATATAATTTGTTGTCACCACACCACAACCAGATGTCACTGGTCTTCCTCTGCTCCTTCCATCACTGCTAGTTGAATTCTGGCAAGTCCTGTTAAAGCTTAAAAACAAGTGAATTTGAAAAAAAAAACTGTAAATCACAATTACAAATTGAAACCTACTCACCCATTTCTATTTTACACCTACTCACCTACTCACCCATTTCTATTTTACACCTACTCACCCATTTCTATTTTACCACTCCCCCTTTTGACACATTCACCCAATGTGTCATTACGTATCAAAAGGAACCTGCAAAGCGTCCCCTCTCATCACCACACTCATTGTAGCCAGGCCCGCGGAACCTCTAGCTCCCATCTGGGCCCCGGGACCGTCACCCTAAGTCCTTAAAACTTGACTGTCCACCACATACTCGGCAACACAAACAAAAATCATCGCACTCCTGTCAGTGAGCTTATAGCCCTGCTGGCAGCGGACATTTGTACACACAAAAACAGACATCAAGTAACAAAATAAAAACAGTCATAAAATGAATCCTGGCGCCCGCGGATCATGTCCTGAAAACCATGTCATCAACAAGTTCATCATAAAAACCAAAAGGGCAAGGGTTAACATATTCTTGTAAATTCAACACAAATTTTCCACGAACGCAATCGACAACCTGCAAGAACGAAAACAAGTTACGCAAGCAGCGCGTAATCCGCTCCTTGGCTGGTGGCTGTTGCTGCAAAAAAAAAAATTAAGTCACACAGAAAAACAAAGCAGAGCGTGCTCTTGTCGCAAGCAAGCTCAAGCGTCAAACATTTGGTCACTGTCCACCTAGTCCGTGAGCTTAAAGTCGTCACACATCAAATCGTCCAAAATCTAGATGTTCGATACTAGTTTTGTCTTGTCTGACCATATTACTGAAATGGGCCTTCTCCATCGCACTGTTTTGTTGTCGATGGTGCCCCTGAGTAATCCTAAACCCATATTTAGTCCAAAATTAGCCCTGATCAATCGTGCTTTTTCAAATCTGTAGTATCTTTATATTTTTCAGGTGAGAGGAATGTTATCCTCTGCTGTGATCACATCACCCCAGCCTTGAATTATGTTAACCATTCACAATACACAAACACCACAAGCACAGACTTGACATTCATACACCATTACAGACAAACTGTCATCCCACAACACACACATAAAACCCCATACAATATTAAATTGTAAAAAGGAACCGTCCCTACGCAAAATTTTCTCCTCAATTAAAATTTCCCTTTTTTATTTTAATTCCAAAGTTAATATCTAATTGTCTGGTCTCCTGTCCTCTCATCGTTTGCCAATATGCATAATGCTGGAACATGATTTAACTCCCCATTTAGTTTGCTCACATCTCACACTTAGACTATTTGACACTTTGTGTTGAGCTGTAACTTCAATATTTCCACCTTCCCATATTTCTTCCACTAAACAGTTCCATTTTGCTTTCAGTTTAAATTCATCCCTCCAAATAACTACCTCTGGCAAAGAACCAACAATTTATAGAGCACTCCCTTTTACTGTTACCTTGTTCCTTCATTCATCTCCTCACAAGCATAACTGACCCTCCTAAAAAAATAATGATACCAAAAATAATGTTTAAAAACAATATACACAGCTTCCTCCTGCCACTTACCTTGAAGACTATCGTTCTCATTTTTGTTGATGCCAATTCTTAGAATTAAAAAAATGCTTACTAATTTCCTCGTCTTCTTGGACACTAGCCATAGCACCAGCCCAGGAGCCGCGTAGTTGTCGGCTAACCTTTCACGTGCCTGCTCCGCTCACAACACAACACGCCGCGCACTGCTCCCGGAAAGAGGAAGCAAGCAACAATGAACTGGATTTCAAAATAAAGTCGCGTCTAATGTCCGAGGTCAAAAACGGGCGATATAGATCGATGTTTACGTTTAGCATCGATGCCAACAAATCGTAGAGCATTATATCGATTAATCGATGTGTATCGATGAATCGTTACACCCCTACCCCCAAATGAACTCAGCATGAACCGGAAGTGCCCCAAATCAAACCGGAAGTGACCCCAAATAAAAAGGACGTGACCTCAGGTAAACCGAAAGTGACCTTTTTAAACCGGAAGTGACCCCAAATCAACTGGAAGTGACCTCAGTTAAACCGGAAGTGCCCCAAATAAACCGGAATTCACCTTATTTCAACAAGAAGTGCCTTAAAATAAACCAGAAGTTACCTAAATATAACATTTGCTCTAACTTTTACAATTTTTGTCCGATTCAACTCGTTTCAACTTTTGAACTCCAAAGTGAACCTCTTGAACCTGTAGTTTTCATTTTGTTCCAAATTTAAAAACATTTTGGCGCAAATCTTTTTAAAATTCCCATTCATGGTCTTCGCCTTCACACACAATTTCTTCAGAGATTGCATTTTCTAGTTAGTTATTCCTGTCCTTTATTATTATTAGTGTAAAGGTGAAGACCTTCACACTATTGTTATTCCTGTCCTTTATTATTATTATTGTGTGAAGGCTGTTATTCTACTTTGTTATTTTGTGTAGGCGAAGGCCTTCACACATTGTTATTCTACTTTATTATTACCGTAATTTTCGGACTATAAGTCGCGGTTTTTTTCATAGTTTGGGTGGGGGGGCGACTTATACTGAGGAGCGACTTATATGTGAATTTTTTCACAAATTTTCAAAATTCAAAAAAAAAAAAAGGAAACAAAAAGAAAAAGAAAAAAAAAGTTAAACTGCGACAAACAAACCGCAATGTAGCAAGGGATTACTGTAATTTGAATTTCAAGTGACGTCAGTGGCGCGGCACTGTGGTTGTTTACATAAAGGACAAAGATTCGATCACGGGATGACGAAGATGACGAAGATGACGAAGGGCCCCGCGTACTACCGGCACCATTAGCGGCTTTGTTTGTAAGTGACACGGAGGACGAAGAGTTTGAAGGTTTTAATAATTTGAAGTGACACAGAAGGTTTGAAAAACTATTATGGCTTTTACGCACGCCCGGTCCTACTCTACGGAGCTCTCTTTCACCTCCGTGGATTGAAGTCGGGGGCCGGCGCTCGGCCGGGTGGCTGTCCATGGACGGTGGATGGGGCTCGAACATAGCTTTTACGCACGCCCGGTCCTACTCTACGGAGCTCTCTTTCACCTCCGTGGATGGAAGTCGGGGGCCGGCGCTCGGCCGGGTGGCTGTCCGGGGACGTTGGATGGGGCTTGGACATGGCTTTTACGCACGCCCGGTCCTATTCTATGGAGCTCTCTTCCACCTCCGTGACTGGAAGTGCCACCTCCGGGGATGGAAGTCCACGCCGCCACACACCTGGAAGTTGTCGCGGGTGCTTGGGGCCGTGTGGTCGTGAACTATTTATGTAAATCCAAGATGGCGGCGCCCCTGTTGGCCGCGGCCGCTACGGGTCTCAGCATTCGACGAGGATATTCACAAAATATGTCGCCTAGGACACTACAAACAACTCAAAGTTTAGTTTATCCATCCAGTAGATTAGCGTATGATCGCCAGCGCCTGCTGGAGGTACGGTCATCGAGTGTTTTCGGACACGTAGCCACAACTACCCTAGTCTGTTTGCGTAGCCTCGGAGTGCTCAGGGCGCTAGCCCCAGGAGCTCACGACGCAGCGGGCTCGCCGGGCAGCACACGCCGGAGGAGGAGTAAGCGTAGGCGGTGTGACCGGCGGCGAAAGCGCGGCTGTCGAGGTGGGCTAACGGCTAAGCTGAGAGCTAACCCCTACAAACCGCCGCTTCCATCCATCTTCCTCTCCAACGTCCGCTCGCTGGATAATAAAATGGACCATCTAAAACTGGAACTCTCTTCAAAGAGGGAAGTTAGAAACTGCTGCGCTCTCATCCTGACGGAGACATGGCTGAACTCATCAATGCCGGACAACGCCGTTAGCCTGGAGGGGCTCGCTACATTCCGCGCCGACAGAAACAGCGAGCTAAGCGGTAAATCCCGAGGAGGTGGGCTGTGTGTCTACATCAACAACAACTGGTGCAAAAATGCTAGATCTGTCGCCAGCTTCTGCTCTTCGGACATCGAGCTTTTGACTGTGAACTGCAGACCCTTCTACCTGCCCAGGGAGTTTACTGTTGTTAGCATCACGGCTGTGTACGTGCCTCCTAGCGCTAACACTAAAGAGGCCATGAGGGTTCTCTACCGGACAATTAGTGAGCTGCAATCCACGCACACAGAGGGGGTTTTCATCATTGCTGGGGACTTCAACCAGGCTAGCATGAAGACTATTCTCCCTCATTTTTACCAACACGTGGATTTTCCAACTCGGGGAGAGAACACTCTGGACTTGGTTTACACCAATATAAAGGATGCATTCAGAGCAGCCCCCCGCCCCCACCTCGGCTCTTCAGACCACCTATCTGTTATGCTAACCCCTGCATACAGGCCCCTGCTGATCAGAGCAAAACCCACAGTGAAGCAGGTGAGGGTGTGGTCTGAGGGGGCCATGGAGGCACTCCAGGACTGCTTTGAGTGCTCTGACTGGGACATGTTCAAATCAGCAGCAACATATGACAATCAGATCAACATTGATGAGTACGCCATGACTGTGTCAGCCTACATCAACAAATGCTCCGAGGACGTCAGCACCACTAAGAACATCATCACCCGAGCCAACCAACGACCCTGGATGACTGAGGATGTACGTCATACGCTGCGAGCACGGAACTCAGCCTTCAAGTCTGGCGACAAGGAGGCACTGAGGACAGCGAGAGCCAACTTGAACCGTGCCATCAGGCTAGCGAAGCGAAGCCACAGTCGGAAAATTCAGGATTTTTTCCACGACGCCAATAACACCAGGAGTATGTGGCAAGGCATACGGGCGATCACGGACTACAACTCACCCTCCCCCCCGGTGGGTGAGGTTGATGCTGACTTCCTAAATGGTCTAAATAACTTCTTTGGGCGTTTTGAGGCACTAAACAGCACTCCGGCAGTTAAAACTGTTCCCCACCAGGAAGAGGAGGTCCTCTGCCTTGACTCAGCCGACGTGTGGAAGACTCTGAGAAGAGTCAACCCACGTAAGGCCCCAGGCCCCGACAACATACCTGGGCGGGTGTTCAAGGAATGTGCAGGCCAGCTGGCTGGTGTCATCACAGACATTTTTAACATCTCGCTGGACCAAGCCAAAGTGCCAGTGTGCTTCAAGGCTGCCTCCATCATTCCGGTGCCGAAGAAACCTCAAATCACCTCATGGAAGGACTACAGACCTGTGGCACTGACTCCCATCATGATGAAGTGCTTCGAAAGGCTGCTCAAAGATCACATCGTCTCCAGACTCCCCCCAACATTCGATCCGTTCCAGTTTGCCTACCGGCAGAACCGCTCCACTGAGGATGCCATCTCCTCCGTTCTTCACCTGAGCCTGGCTCACCTGGAGGAGAGGAACACCCACGTGCGGTTGCTGTTCCTGGACTTCAGCTCAGCGTTTAATACCATCATTCCACAACATCTGGTGGAAAAACTGGAACACCTGGGCTTCAGCACCCCCCTTCGGAACTGGCTGCTAGACTTCCTCACCAACAGACCTCAGTCAGTCCGGGTCGGACAGAACACCTCCGATGTCATCACCCTCAGCACAGGCTCCCCTCAGGGCTGCGTCCTGAGCCCCCTGCTGTTCACCCTGATGACACACGACTGCGCCCCCAGGTTCACCACCAATCACATCGTGAAGTTTGCAGACGACACAACGGTGGTGGGCCTCATCAGGGACAACAACGACCTGGACTACAGAGAGGAGGTGGAGCAGTTGGTGGGCTGGTGCAGAGAAAATAGCCTGATCCTGAATGTGGAGAAGACGAAGGAGATCATCGTCGACTTCAGGAAGAACCAGCCTCACCACGCTCCACTGATCATCAACAGCTCAGCTGTGGAGGTGGTCAGCAGCACTAAATTCCTGGGAGTCCACATCACAGACGACCTCACCTGGACTGTGAACACCACAACACTGGTCAAGAGGGCACAGAAGCGCTTGTACTTCCTGCGGAGGATGAGGAGAGCCCACCTGCCCCCACCCATCATGAGGACGTTCTACCGAAGCACCATAGAGAGCATTCTGACAAGCTGTCTCTCGGTGTGGTGTGGAGGTTGCAGCGCCTCCGATTGGAAGAACCTGAGGAGAGTGGTGAGGACAGCAGAGAGGATCATCGGGGCTCCTCTTCCCTCCATTCAGGACTTGTCATCCCAGCGCTGCGTGTCCCGAGCCCGAAATATTATCAGTGACCCATCACACCCCCACCATGGACTGTTCTCCCTGCTGCCCTCTGGGAAGAGGTTTCGCAGCATCCGCTGCAGGTCCACCAGGTTCTGCAATAGTTTTTTCCCTGCTGTCGTCAGACTGCTGAACATTCAAACGTAGCATTCCTCTGCACACTTGTAAATACTGTTTTTGTCTCCTGCACTGTTCACATACTTTATCACTGCTGCACTTTGTACTTTATAATTATCTTATCTCATATTTTTATATAGAATGTCACTTTTTTTTAACCAGCCGAAATACCTCTACATTGCTGAAAGCCGTATGCAACGAAATTTCGTTTTGTACACACCTAGTGTTGACAAAATGACAATAAAGTTCTGTCTAAGTCTAAGTCTAAGTCTAAGTCTATAGTTATTTGATATATTTTATTTCATATAGCAACTTGTATGTTTGTATCGTTACAGTTCAGTACTTGTTGGCTCGTTGAACTCTTGTTTTGTTAAATAAAGAGATGTTTACCAAACCCACGTCTTTCCTTGTACTTTGTTAACGCTATAACATAGTTATATACTAGATCTGTGGAATAACGACGAGGCTGACGTCAGGGCGCACGCGCGGCGTTGTTGACAAAGGACGAGGAATTTGATCGATGGATTTAATGATTTGGAGTGACACAAATGGTTTGATAATATTGTTGTATAAATAATAGTTACCGTTTTTTTCCATGTATAATGCGCCCCCATGTATAATACGCACCCTAGAAATGGCATGTTGATGCTGGAAAAAAGCCTGTACCCATGTATAATACGCACCCAAATTTTGACTCCTACTTAAGTCCGTAAACGTAAAATTATTCCAGAAAAAAGATAATCTTTGGGAACAACCGGATGTTATTCTGCCGGTCAGTATCACTGCGCATGCGCTAGCAAACTCAATAGCGAAGAAATGTTTCGGATTTGTGTAGGGTACATTGTGACAGCAAACGAGCAGGTGATCGAGCAAGCGTCTGATACGAGAGCATTGTGTTCGTATGGAGCGTGTTTGAAGTGAACAGCAGAGAAGAAAGCGCATCTGTAATGGCGGCCTCCGTATGATATCCGGATAAAAAAAAGAATTTAAAGAAGAAATTTGTACCCATGTATAATGCGCACCCCAGATTTTAGGACAATAAATTAGTTACATTTTGCGCATTATACATGGAAAAAAACGGTATTTGATATATACTTTATATATCGTTATATGGGTCTGTGGAATATTTAGAATATACGCGGCATCGTTTCCATAACGGACGATCGATGGATTTAATGAATTGGAGTGACACAGATGGTTTTATAAATGTGTTATTTATGTAATAGTTACTTGAATAACTCTGAATGTTACGTCAGGCCCGTTCTCAGCACTTCGTTTGTGTTTATGTCACGTTAGCATACCTTTCGTTTAGCCTGTTGTTGCTCGTTCATGTCTATTCTTGGTGTTGGATTTTGTCGAATAAATTTCCCCCAAAATGCGACTTGTACTCCATAGCGACTTATCATTATATGGGTCTGTGGAATATTTAGAATATTTAGACATCAGCGGCGCATACGCGGCATCATTTCCACAAAGGACGATCGATGGATTTAATGAATTGGAGTGACACAGATGGTTTTATAAACGTGTTATTTATGTAATAGTTATTTGAATAACTCTGAATGTTACGTCAGGCCCGTTCTCAGCTCTTCGTTTGTGTTTATGACACGTTAGCATACCTATCGTTTAGCCTGTTGTTGCTCGTTCATGTCTGTTCTTGGTGTTGGATTTTGTCGAATAACTTTCCCCCAAAATGCGACTTGTACTCCGGAGCGACTTATACGTATATGTTCTTTTTTTCACGTTACTGTGCATTTTATGGCTAATTCGACCTATATTCCGGAGCCAGTTTTAGTCTGAAAATTACGGTACTCAGCACGAGTGTCGTTTGACTTCAGAGGGATTGGTGTCATAAAGAGATTATATTGATTCTTTTAGAATTAATTTAACAAAGTTGGTTAACATTCGGACGAGTGCCTTCACCCCCGGCTTATTCAACCCTTTAATGGGAAGCCGGTCGCTTTAATAAAAAGTGCAGGTTTGACAGGAAATGTTATACCTTACTCATGAACTCGTAAGCAATTCTAAACCTGAATCAGGAAAAAACTTAACTGGTGCAACCAGCCCTTACTAGTCAATATGAAATCTGTAAGATATGACCACCAATGGCTCTATTGCAACTGAAACACCAGCACGGGACAAGAATTTTGATATGTCAATATTCAGTTGACAAGTCTAGAAACTTAAACCCTTAAGTGCCAGTAACACTTGCAGAGAATAGTGGTTATATAAAAACATGTACTTATGATGAATCTATCTCTCTCTAAAGACAATGGGGTGAAAAAGTAGATGTACTGTTCAGTTGTAAAAAGACAAAATGTGTACAACACTTATTTTGTGTTGAATATGTTTATTCAATATTGCATTAATGATACTGTGCATTCGCCATGTAATTAATTTTTCATCTATGTGAATCTTTTGTACATACTGGAAATTTGTGATTTCATCACTTCATCCAACCATCCATCCATTTTCTATACCGCTTGTCCCCACGGGGACGCGGGCGTGCTGGACAGCACAGCAGTCATTGGGCAGCAGGCAGGGGACACCCTGAACCGGTTGCCAGCCAATCGCAGGGCACATAGAAACGAACAACTACTCACACTTAGGGACAATTTGGAGTGCTCAATCGGCCTACCAAGCATGATTTTGGGATGTGGGAGGAAACCGGAATGCCCGGAGAAAACCCAACCTCATAATGTAAACAAATTAATTGGTTTTGTGATAAAAGATAAGAAGGTAGGGCTGTGTCTGTGTTTTGTTGTGTTGCTTTTCACAAGCGATGATCTTTTTTAGGTGAGCCGAGGTGATGACGCACGCCATCAAGTAAACTCCATCCATCTTCTACCGCTTATCCTGGGTTGGGTTGCGGGGGCAGCAGCTTTAGGAGCGACGCCGAGACCTCCCTCTCCCCAGCCACTTCGTCAAGTTCATCCTCGGGGATCTCAAGGCATTCCCAGGCCAGCTGAGACACAGTCTCTCCAGCGCGTCCTGGGTCGTCACCGGGGTCTGCTGCTGGTGAGAGGTGTCAAGGAGGCATCCTAATGAGATGCCTGAGCCATCTCATGTGGCTCCTCTCAACGTCAAGGAGCAGCATCTTGACTCAGAGTCCCTCACAGATGACTGAGCTTCTCACCCTATCTCTAAAGGATAGCCCGGACACCCTGCGGAGGAAACTCATTTTGGCCGCTTGTATCCGGGCTCTTGTACTTTTGGTCATGACCCATAGGTCGGTTTGACCCATAGGTAGGTTCACCTTTTGGCTCAGCTCTTCACCACAACGGACCGATACAACAGACACCGACCACCTTACAGCCACAGGTCCGGTCGGCCGCCTAAACAATGGAGGCACGGAACGTGGTCCGCTCAGACTCAATGTCCCCGGCCTACCCCAGGATGTGGGAAAAGCTCTGTTGGAGGTGGGAGTTACACCCAGCTCTGTCCGAGTCACGTGTCGTTGGGTCCTTGGGCAGGACACTTCACACACCTTACCTCCAGTGCCACTCACACTGTTAGATGGAGGTCGGAGGGGCACTGGCAGCCACGCCTCAGCCAGCCTGTCTCAGGACAGCTGTGACTACACATGAAGATTTCCACCACTACAGTGCGAATGGGTGTGCTTTGAATACAATAGTGAAGCGTCTTTTAGTGTTCAATTTATTTATTCTACTAGTGAACATTTGGGCATCACTAGTTAACTACCGTATTTTCCGCCCTAAAAGGCGCACCGGATTATAAGGTGCACCTTCAATGAACGGCCCATTTTAAAACTTTGTCCATATATAAGGCGCACCGGATTATAAGGCGCATAAAATAGAAGCTATACTGCAACAAACTGAGGTTGACTAGGGTTGCGGTATGCATCCACTAGCCAATAACCAACGAGCCCTCTGTAAACAATCGCGTTTCTCAAACGATCTCCTATAAAATGATCGGAACTGACTAAAGTTCGATCTAACGCATTGGTACTACTTACCTATGTTTCCCTTCCATATCGATCCGTAGATTTACTCGAAACATTAACAGAGCAGCCTATTTTGACATGAAATAGCCTGGTACGTATAGCAGCTATCGTTATAGCATTAGCCATCCGCAAAGCCCCACGAGCCTCAGCTCGCAATCTCCCATGAGCCTCAGCAAAGTGTAAACAATCACGTTTCTCAAACGATCTCCTATAAAATGATCGGAACTGACTAAAGTTCGATCTAACACATTGGTACTGCTTACCTATGTTTCCCTTCCATATCAATCCGTAAATTTACTCGAAACATTAACGGAGCAGCCTATTTTGAAATGAAATAGCCTCGCGGGTACAACAGCTATTCGGTGACGCCCCCTGACTACAGTTACCGTAATGTTGGGAAGCGATGCGACCTTGTAATTTACTAGTCGTACTAAAACGTACTGAAACATTTTGGCAGAGCACTGTGTACAACCAGTATGGATCAACAAATTCATCAATTGATCCATATATAAGGCGCACTGGACTATAAGGCGCACTGTCGGCTTTTGAGAAAATTTTAGGTTTTTAGGTGCGCCTTTTAGGGCGGAAAATACGGCAGTTAAATCAAAATAGCCTTTTGACTATTTTACTAGTGAGCAGGTCGGCATCTACTAGTTCTACTAGTGGACATTTTGAATCTGACTAGTCAAAATGTCACACTAGTGCTCGTGGATATTTGGGGCATAACTAGTACCAAGTAAAATGTTTTTAGACTTGCTAGTTAAATATCAAGGGTTTAAGGGGCTTTCGCTAGTAAACTAGTAAAGGAAAATGTGCTTTTTGGCAGCTTGCAAACATATTTTATTAAAGGCTACGTTAGACATATATATAATCACATCCAAATAATCTTCGGTAGTGGCTGTACTTATGCAAAGCATTTGATGAACCGGAAAGTGAGGAAGTGTGCAGACAACTGATTGAGCTACTGGTCTTCTCTTTGACAGAACGAACTGGTGATAACGAATTGTACGACCGCCTCCCAGCAAACGCCTCGGGGGCGTGTGCGCTTGCCTCACTGATTATGCCTGTGTTAGTTGTCCCCATTGATTTCCAGAGCATCAACTGGAACGCGGAGCTCCCGTTGACAGGGCTGTTGCAGCGGGCACGGCGCGACCTACAGCTTTTGGTAAGCAGAACTGGCGCTGCGGGATGAACTAAGCGAAAACGACCCAACATACAGTATATAGACGCTATCGGTGTGCCCAGGGGTGTCCCAGATAAGTACAAACTCGCCAATCAGATATCCTCGGGATTCGAAAGCATTTTTAATATGGGTCATCCCGAACAAAAATGTGGACCGAATCAATTATGTCCACTATAATGTACAGAGATTGGGAAACTATACCGCTGAATCATTTGCGGCGGTCCATGAGCAACTTGCGGCTACCTCGCTCATGGCCTTTCAGAACCGCATCGCATTGGACATGCTATTGGCGAAAGAACAAGGCGTGTGCGGCATGTTCGGTGAATCTTGTTGCACGTTCATTCCAAACAATACCGCACCTGGGGGGCGGCTAACTAAGGCATTGGAGGGACTCCGCACCCTAAACAAAAAGATGAAGGATCATTCCGGTGTACACACCAATATTTGGTCTGATTGGATGAAAACGTTCGGAAGCTGGAAAGGCCTCATCATGTCTGTGCTTGTCGCTGTGGCTATTTTTACTGCAATAATGATTTTATGCGGCTGCTGTTGTATTCCATGTATTAGATCACTCACTGTCCGGTTGATCGAGAAAACCGTTGGCCCGTTACCACCGAATGGCCAATATACCCTGGTGACTCAACATGAGCTGCCGGGGGAAGAAAGAACCGACAGTGCGCTGGTCGCTGCTTGCTAGAGTAACAGGTGATGACCTCATAAATGAGGTCATGAGAGGGAATAAAGGAAAATGTGCTTTTTGGCAGCTTGCAAACATATTTTATTAAAGGCTACGTTAGACATTGTCAAACGCGCACTTTATTAAAGTGGCACCGGCTCCCCGGTAACGGGCTCAATAAGCCGGGAGTGAAGGGACTAGTCCGTAGCTGACCACCCGCGTTAAATTAATTCTATTAGAATCAATCTAATTTCTATACGACGCCAACCCCTCTAAAGCCATTCGACGCGCGAGCCGAGTAACTCGATTCGAGGCAAGTCGTCGATATGACCGCGCCGTAATGATGGCTCCCTTCGGTTGTTTGATGCTGGTATTACTTTACGGATATTTTTTAGGTGCCTTTGTTAAGGCCTCAGGGATTCGTTTGTCTAGCGCACCCTAGCACTAGTTTTGTCGAAATAACTTTTGATATGGCCCCGCTCTACTGGGTTTGAGGAAGTAACGAGCCTACTTCCCTTTTTTCGGAAGAAAGTCCCATTTGCAGAAGTATGGCAATGATAGTGTTTGAGAATGACTTTAATGCATTAAATCACTAATTCTAACATGATATGTTTAAACACTTAACCGTGAGAGTGCTTCCACCAATTTGATTGTTTCCAACAAAATGATATTTTACTTAATACGATTTAAAATGATTTAATCGGATTATTATTATCTTGCTATTTATTTTGAAGGCAAATTAGTCCCTCCAAATCATTCAAAGTAACCTCTGACGCGGCCCGAAGAAACAGGAACGGGCTCGTGCCCGAAGGACATTTACTAATTATAGCTCTAACACTAATCCGAAAAGTCGAATTTGAAAACCTTCCTTATTTTTATTTAATATGGTATGTTTGCATACCATAATAATCTCCTATTTATAAACTGAGTTATCAACCCAACCTCAAACAATTAATTGCATACAAATTAGCGCACCACGAATTAAATGAGTATATAAAACACATTTATTGAAGAAGCATGAAATAGAATTACAAATCTCAATCCTCCAAAAACTGAACAATCCCACTCACTGATACACTTGCAAATAAAATCATTCAATCCCGGAGCACTTTTGATTGCAAAACAAAAATCAGAAAAGAGGGAAAAGGTAGCTACCAATTGGGTGTTATCTTCTTTTTGGTGGAAATAAAGTCGAGTGATCAGTTCGATTTTATTTCTAAAATCCAATTTGGAAACTAGTTAGGCCCCGTGAGGACAGACTACCCGATGACTGTCTCCTCCGCTTGCGGACATACAGAAGAAGTCTCCCCTCACCTAGTTTCTCACGCAAAGTTGTCCAGTCCAATTCTTTTGAGTAAATCCAAGTTAATCCAGGCCAGCGATCTTGCGTCTCACACAAGGCTCTTGAAGGCTGTAGAAAAAGTCTTGAAACTCATACGGGCTTCTTCACGTATGAACGCGGTCCGGGAGAGAGCCCCGTAGATGTCCAAGGTGACCTTTTTATAGACCTCTCTGGCCCCCCCCCTTTTCTCTATACTGTCCTCTATACTGTCCTCTATACTGTCCAGTTTCCCACGCTCATAAGTTATGAGTCATAACCTTGCGGTTTGAGCAGCTGTTTCCGCTGGCCTCTATACTGTCCAGTTTCCCACGCTCATAAGTTATGAGTCATAACCTTGCGGTTTTGAGCAGCTGTTTCCGCCCCACTCTCTTTCCACCAAAAACCTGTAGAAACCCTGGCAAGCACCTTATTTCCTCCTTTCCTCACTTCTCCTTTCATAAAACCAATATTTCAAAGTTACACTTTTTACTCAACCATTTAAATCAGAAATCAAAACCCTTGATTTTATTTTTTAAACATTTTCTTAACACACCACTCGTGGTGGGCCTCTTTTCCTAATTGTTTGATAATATTGCTTTATGCTGTTACAGAATATATTTCAGCCAAGCAAAGAAAATAAACTAAAAATAAAATAAAATAAAAACTCATTTATTTTCCCCTTTCCAACTATTTTTAACACACCCCTATTTTTATATGGGTGGGCAGCTTATTCTAATTCTGTGATAATATCGCTTTAAGCGGTTGCAGAATATATTTTAGCCAAGCAAGTAAAATAAAATTAAAATAAAAATTATATTTGTGCTTCCATGTGTGACCCATAATCCGACCCCTTTATCTCTTTGGTCTCCTGCACCGGTTTGGCTCCATCTTTTGGAAAATTTTGGAATTTCAGCTTTGCCAATTCATTCAATATTTCCCCACCTAATCTTGCACCATCTGCTGTTAAAATTTGGAATTTCAACCCCGCCAATTTATTACTGGGAGCAATCCATACTCACTTCTTGCACCATTTGTTTCCCCCCCCCCCACTCCATGTTACATGACAACATATATAATCACATCGAAATAATCTTCGGTAGTGGCTGTACTTATGCAAAGCATTTGATGAACCGGAAAGTGAGGAAGTGTGCAGACAACTGCACCAAGATGTTTTCTCCTAAGTGTTGTGTACACAGGGTGCAAGCATCGGTCAGGCGGGACCAAGACGACGTACAAGCTGTCAAAAATATCTCCAAATTGGAGAGGTGTGAATCACATCTCGTCGTTGTGGTCGGAAAAAACCCAACCACCAGAACAGCTGCACTCAGCGATAACATCCCATGAGGAGGGGACGGCCATCGACCAATCATCTCACAATGTTTTGCATGTTTGAATATTCATATTGTGTTTCTTTATAACTGGGCAATCCGGAAGAATGTGTTGTTCCTTGATGGTTACAAGAGCACACCAGTTTTGTGTGAGGGACCCGGGGAACCCAGGCCTGTATTAGCTTGCTTTGTCAGGAATAAACAATTGGTAAATTCGGTCTGATTGAGCTACTGGTCTTCTCTTTGACAGAACGAACTCGCAAAATTGTTAGGTGCGCCAGTGTGTGGATTAGGACATAATTCATGTGTTAAGTGTTGATCATAATTTGGAGTCAGATCAATAGCTAAAATCCGTAGCCTAACACTAGTCAGTGTTTTATCCTTTTTTATCTTAGTGGTTATTACAGTTCTCACTATTTAACCAGCACAAAAAGTCACAGGTCACACAGGTCACATGTGAGATCAATTCACATTTGACAAGTAAACATGTAGACGCTTTTGTATCTTATTAGATTACTCGTAAGACTTTAAACATTACAAGCTTGGTCCAGTTGGCCACTACGGCATCAAAAAGGGGATCAATCAATTCTCTCTCTCTCTCTCTCTCTCTCTCTCTCTCTCTCTAACACACACTTATTTCTAATTCAGGTATCATATTCTGCATTTCGCAACACATTTTATGCACGTAATGTGAATAACAAATTAATTTTGAGCATTAATCCAATCCCTGTCGGCTATTCAAGAACAACTCTCACCTACTACTGTCACAAATGATTATTTTGCTAGTTGACTGGTCACCTGTAAATGATCGTGCAACTTAAATTGAAGGCGATACTGTGGCCTTAACATTTTTAGCTGTTTAAATTTAGTGTATTTGAAATTAGAACCATAAACTATTGTATTCACTATGCCCACTTGCACTATGAGCAATAAACATGGATGTCACGTGATTTTCAGAATTCTATAGGTGGCGTGTAGGATGAAAGCATTTTGTTTTGAAAGTACATTGTAGTAGGAGTAAATTCTAAACCCACTTTCTCTGCACACCATGGAGAAAATTTAAGGAACATTGATCATATATTTTTTTTATTTAGTATTGATACGATAGTACTGATAATTGCCAACGAGACGGCAAGTAGAGTGGCAAAACATTAGGTAGGAGTGGCAGCTGCCACCACTTGCCATATTGTAAAACAGCCTGTTTGCAAGCCTTTGCAGCCCACCTTAACTCGTGATTGCCTGCAATTAATTTAAACCACGGTGTTTCATCAGTGGCACTTCAACGGGGCCTCGTTTGAGTCAGATAGACACTTTAGACCTGGGGAAAATTTTTTATTCTCATACCTGATTAAAGTCCACAAATGCAGATTTTGAATTCTAGGACGTTACAAAATTGTAGTGAATGACTAATCAATTGAATGAGAGAGATGAGAATATTTGAAATCCACATTTTTATTAATGAAGTGTGACTGACAATGAAATTTAAAAGAAAAAAGGTCAAGCACATCAGCCAACTAATTAAGCCTGGCGCATTATTCAAAAATGCAAAAGAAAAACACACAATCAATTGAATGAGAGAGATGAGAATATTTGAAAGCCACATTTTTATTAATAAAGTGTGACTGACAATGAACTCTAAAAGAAAAAAGGTCAAGCACATCAGCCAACTAATTAAGCCTGGTGCATTATTCAAAAAAAAAAACTTAAATAAAATAAAAAGCTGACACAATATTGCAATTCAAAATCCAGGGATCTCCTGCATTAGTTGTACCTCTGCAGTTGTCACTCCAAATGTTTCTTTGAATTTGATCTTTTTTTCCTCTTTTGAGTAGAAAACACTTAGTTTACTATGTACTGTACAACCAACCTTAATACTATTACAGGACTGTCTCAGAAAATTAGAATATTGTGATAAAGGTCTTTATTT
The DNA here is from genome assembly GCF_901709675.1 of Syngnathus acus. Lineage (NCBI taxonomy): Eukaryota > Metazoa > Chordata > Actinopteri > Syngnathiformes > Syngnathidae > Syngnathus > Syngnathus acus. The sequence goes on from NC_051094.1 coordinate 19,236,433, forward strand.
TCTGTAATGCAATTAAAAATACAAAAATGTCATACATTCTGGATTCATTACAAATCAACTGAAATATTGCAAGCCTTTCATTATTATAATATTGCTGATTATGGCATACAGCTTCAGAAAACTCATATAACCTATCTCAAAATATTAGAATATCATGAAAAAGTAAACTAATCGGGTATTCAACTAATCACTTGAATCGTCTAACTAACTCGAAACACCTGCAAGGGTTTTCTGAGACTTGAAAAACACAGCTTGGTTCAGTAAACTAAATCACAAGTATGGGGAAGACTGCTGATCTGACTGCTGTCCAGAGGACCATAATTGACACCCTCCATCAGGAGGGTAAGACACAAAAATAAATTTCTCAAAGAGCAAGCTGTTCACAGAGTGCAGTTTCAAAGCACATCCACAAAAAGTCTGTTGGAAGAGGGAAATGTGGCAAGAAACGCCGCACAACCAAGAAAGATGACCGCAGCCTTAACAGCATTGTGAAGAAGAGTCGCTTCCAGAATTTGGGGGAGCTTCAAAGACAATGGACTGAAGCTGGAGTCCAGGTATCAAAAGCCACCGTTCACAGACGTGTCTGGGAAATGGGCTACAATAGCCGTATTCCCATGGTCAAGCCACTTCTGAAGCGTCTGACTTGGGCTATGGAAAAGAAGCACTGGACAGTTGCAGAGTGGTCCAAAGTCCTCTTTTCAGACGAAAGCAAGTTTTGTATTTCATTTGGAAGTCAAGGCGCCAGAGTCTGGAGAAAGGCTGGAGAGGAGCAAAATCCAAGTTGCTTGAAATCCAGTGTAAAGTTCCCACAGTCAGCGATGGTTTGGGGAGCCATGTCAGCTGCTGGTGTTGGCCCACTGTCTTTCATCAAGTCCAGAGTAAATGCAGCTGTGTACCAAGAGATTTTAGAGCACTACATGCTTCCGTCTGCTGAAAAGCTCTATGGCGATGATGATTTCATTTTCCAGCATGATCTGGCACCTGCCCACAGTGCCAAAACCACCAGTAAATGGTATACTGACCATGGCATTACTTTCCTCGATTGGCCTGCCAATTCCCATGACCTGAACCCCATAGATAATTTGTATCTGTAAAGGTGATTAGTTCTATTATCATTATTATTTTTGGAAGGGTGAGGGGTGTTATTGGAAGCTGAAAGTTAATTTGGGGGAACTCACATTTGGGAATACAGGTTTATACTGAATTGCTGTGCACTCCACAACAGGAGGGGCTGCTGAGCTGTCTGGTCGACTGGAGGTTGATGAGGTTTTGTCAATAAATGGATTCTCCGTGGAAGGTCTTAAGCATCATGATGCCTGGAAAATCATTAAAGCAACTCATAAAGGGCCCATTCATCTTGTCATTTGCAAGCTTGGTGCCTGGCTGTAATGTGTAGAAAGTTATTTTAAACTCTCTCAAGAAAGAAATCTGAATGCTACAAAATTAAGTAGTAGAGCCAATGGTATGTTCTCAACAATAATGTTATTATACAAATGTCTAATTTTGAGTGATTTTACTCCATGTTGTCATTACCTGATATTTGTAATGTAGCATGCGAGATGTGTCTCAAGCTTTGTTTACAATGTATTTAATATTGATCATAAATGTGATTTGCAAATAAAGTGATTTAAAAGGTATTTTTTTAACAAAGCATTTGTTCTTTCTACAGTTTTATTTATGAATTTATAACTTTACCTCATAAGTCTTTTGTACATAACTGTATTTGGTATTTTGGCCCATTCCTGCATGCAGATCTCTTTGAGAACAGTGATGTTTGGGGCTATCGCTAGGCAACGCAGCCTTTAATAATAATAATACAGTGGAGCCTCAGTTTTCGAACGTCCCAGTTCTCGAACAAATCGGTATTCGAACAGAAGATTCGAGATTTTTTTTCCTTCGGATGTCGGACGACATTCGGTTGTCGAACCTCGCGAGATGAGTCGAGAGGACCCGCATGCCAACTGACTCCGTTCGTTATTACATTCTCGTTACTCTGAGGATTGCATCAACTCTAATCATGCCTCCAAAGGAAGCAAGTGGGAGCAGTAAAGCCATCCTAAAACACAAAGACGCTCCTAAAGCAATGCGACAGTGAGCGCCCGGCGGGCTGCGGTTGCACGATCGGACCAAATTGAGCTCCCTGCGCACTGAGGTCCACTTAGATTTTGGAAAGTACATCAGGACTTTAAAAATATTTTCTAAATTTTAGCGACCGCTCTGTCACAATAGTGCGACCAGCGCGGTGCAGTTGCACGGTCGGCGACGCGCTACTGTTGCGCATTCGGCGGTGCGCTGCAGTTGCGCGATCGGACAAAAATGCGCAAATGAAAAAATGCTTAAAACGGATTTTTTTTTTCCATTATTTGTAATGGGAAAACATGATTCGGACGATTCACTTCTCGAACAGCCTTCTGGAACGGATTGTGGTCGAAAACCGAGGCTCCACTGTACATCTATTCCCGAAGGATAAAAAATTTGGTTTGTCGTTCATCAAAGAGGCTTGCCGTGGACCACGTCGGCTTGCCCGCCGCTCAGCGAGGAGGCTCACCGCGGACGGTGTTGGTCGATCCACTGTACAGTGATGAGGCTTGCCGTGGACTGTGTTGACCGCGTTCCAATTTAATTTCGGGTAAATAGCTAGAAAACAATCTCAGGAGGTCGGCTTGTTGCAAATATTGCAATAACCAGTCTTCCAGCGAGGACCCTTCAGCTGAGTGTCGACTTTTAAAGGAACACAAAAAGGAAATTTCAGAACTTTTTTTTTTGGGTGAAAGGAAATGAAATCGTTTTTTGGTGATAGGAAATTGACAGACGTTACAGGGCACTTTAGCTGTAGGGAGGCTGCTTATTTCTTGCTCTTAATTTAGCCATGGAAAGGCGAATCGTTTAACGAGGTTTTCCGAGGTTGAAATGGGCCTAATTCCACCCATAGAGGCCATGCATTTTGCTTCAGTAACAGTCATTGCTCTGGCCTCCAGGTGAACTTGCGTGGAGGAAGGGGGGAGTTTGGAACACACATAGCAACCCTCCTGTGTGTGTGATCTCACAGTGAACTTAACGTACCGGTACCAAGTGTTGGTTTCGTATGGGTTTCTGGGGTCCCATGACCAGTCCTCAAAGTTCTCATCATGTAACCATCTTTTTCCACGATCAACATTGTCACTTGGTCTGTTCAGATGAGTCCATAGACCAGTGGTCACCAAACTACGGCCCGCGGGCCGGATACGGCCCACGGGACCGTTTAATCCGGCCCGCCAACCCTGAACAAATTGTATTATTAAACTTTTTTTTTTTTGTCATTTTGCCTGCAATGACTGCGTTTCCCCAGTAGATGGGGAAGCGCTCGCCTGCGCATTTACTACCGGAAGCCGTGTCAGAAAGCTCGGTGCACACTTACAAGTGCGTGTACGTACTCAGTAGTACGGACATGGCGCACTCGCGCTCTATTTGTATCAGTCCCGAATTTAGAGCGTGGGCTGTGACGACAGCATTCTTGTAATTCGCGCGCTGAGCTTTCAGATGCAGTTTTGCGCTAAAGCCACCCACAAACCTTCCCCTGGAATCCTTCCATTAAAATGAGTCGCCCAAGGAAAAGCAAGGTGGACACAGTGCCGAGCGTTTAAAAGAGAGTGGCCAATTTGGCTCGACGTACGCGACGTGACGTTCAGCCACATGAACGTCAACATCAACCCGTCACAGATCGAGGTAAACGGACCAACACCTCGGATTTCGCCTAAGAATTGCCACAACAAATTTTACTCCAGACTATGACGCACTAGCAAACTTTAACAAAAAAGACAGCGGTGTCTACAAGCCTACTGGAACCTACAAAAGGATTATAAGGAAGGAACACAAGAACTTTAAGAGACTGCTCATATGTGTCAGAGAGATTCTGCTCTGACAACTGAGCTGAACTTTTATCTGTTAAGATTGTGCATGGCACAACAGAAAGTTAATGTTCCATGGCTTTTTTTTTTATGAGGAACCCAGAGAGAGTTATTTAGTTATTATTTATTTCCGTTTTTTTCTGTGAAGAACTCAGAGAGGGTTATTTAGTTATTATTTATTTCATTAATAGTGTTATTATTTGTTTCCTGACTTTTTTTCTGTAAAGAACCTGGAAAGGGTTATTAAATAACCGTTATTTGGTTATGTGTGGCTTTCTGGAAAACAATACATTTTTTAAGCTCCCCTACGATCGTCACACTTTTTCTGTTACAAACTGACACCGGCCCCCCATCAGAGAAGGGAAAAGTTATGTGGCCCTCACAGGAAAAAGTTTGGGGACCCCTGCCATAGACCATAGCATGCTCCAACCACAACACAGCAGAGGATCCACCTGGCATGTGGAGCCCCGTTGCTACTAGGATGGCAGAGACGCCGATATTTCCCATTGCCTAGTCAGAGTGGGGATCTTATGGATTCCATTCTTCACCAACATTGAGACGCCCCGCCCTAAACGACGAGGCCCCTTTGTAGTCAGACCTCCCCCCACTCCGAAAATGGGGTACAGCACTCTCTGTAACGTCCAGTGGCTGAGGTGAAACTTTGCTGGGCCTTCCAGCAATGTTTAGTGCAGTGGTGGTAGTCAGCAAGACTTGGGATGGCCCCTCCCACCATGGTTGGCCCAGTTTGTCCTTTTTGCCGACCTTTATGTCGTCTCAGTCTCCTGGCTTGGAGCGGTTGTTGACCTGTGGGGAAGAAAGATCAGGCGGCAGTAAATTTCCATTTGACATCTTTCAGTTTGAGTGCTCTGATCATGCTATCTGCCAAGGACTGTTCTTCATCTGTTCTTTGCAACTCTTGTAGTCAATTTTATTGCCCTTTTGAACTGGGCAAATAGGAGTGTTTGCGGGAAGAGTTTGAGCACTTCCTAATGATTCCTCTTAACCAAAGGCCATTTATGACAGGGGCTATCCCATTTATTGCCTCCTGATTTAAAGGAGATTCTCTGATCTTGGTTGGATTTGTACTGGGGTAATGGACATTAAAAGTCCTACATCAGATGGGCCCTTTGTCCACAAGTTTTCAGGAAGCCCAGCCAATTCCCCCTCCTTCTTTTCATTCAAACAAGTGTTGATTAGCCAGGGAAGCGCATAAGCGCGTGCCCTTAACAGCTACACCACTTCCTCATAGCTTATTTAGTCACTTTTCAATCATCTTCCGATTGCTTCAAGCAAAAGTTTGAAAAGCTTGAGAAACTTTTAACTTAATGGTATGACGCCAAATGTATTAGAGAATCCATATGTCGTAAAGTGTTGTATAATTACTATCTTTCACAATCTGTCCAACTCCCTCCCCCCTTCTGAGGCTTGGCAACGCCCATGCCTCACACCTTGACAAACTTTTGGGGAGGATGTGTTTTTTACTACATATGATTCTATCACGGCGGCTCGGTGGCGCACTGGGTAGCACGTCCGCCTCGCAGTTAGGAGGGTGCGGGTTCGATTCCACCTCCGGCCCTCCCTGTGTGGAGTTTGCTGGCAACCGGTTCAGGGTGTCCCCCGCCTACTGCCCGTTGACGGCTGGGATAGGCTCCAGCACTCCCGCGACCCCCGTGGGGACTAAGCGGTTCAGAAAATGGATGGATGGATGGATTCTATCACCACTAGGTAGCACGTCCGCCTCACAGTTAGGAGGGTGCGGGTTCGATTCCACCTCCGGCCCTCCCTGTGTGGAGTTTGCATGTTCTCCCCGGGCCCGCGTGGGTTTTCTCCGGGCGCTCCGGTTTCCTCCCACATCCCAATAACATGCTTGGTAGGCTGATTGAGCACTCCAAATTGTCCCTAGGTGTGAGTGCGAGTGCGAATGGTTGTTTGTCTCTGTGTGCCCTGCGATTGGCTGGCAACCGGTTCAGGGTGTCCCCCGCCTACTGCCCGATGACGCTGGGATAGGCTCCAGCACACCCGCGACCCCCGTGGGGACTAAGCGGTACAGAAAATGGATGGATGGATGGCTGATTCTATCACCATTTAATTTGACTTTCTTTCCAAAACGCTTCTCAATTTCCCAGTTCACACATCTTCTGCATGTGTTACTGGTTCTCCAGTTTTTTCTCTAGTTAATTATCAATCCAAAAGCAACCTTTTTTTTCTCTTAGCATTCAACTTACTCAAAATCACTCTTTCTTCAAAGTCGCTCTAATAATTTTCCATAGTAGTCTCCAACAACTTCAACCATTCAACCTGTATTTTCCTTTCATTCAGGCAATCATTCATAAATGCTCATTTGCATCTCACACATTCTCCAAAAAGGAGTCTTTCCATCACATTGGTCCCAATTTATCCAAGCTCTCCACACAACATTCATATACCATTTTACACTCAAGGTTCCTGATAGAACAATCCACCAATCCAAAAAAAACTCAGCACAAAAAAACTGCTGGCACATTAATCAGAATATTGTTTTTTAAATTTAAAGAACTCAATCTCTCGGATCTAACTCACATATAGAAGTTTGTATAATCTTATAACACAACCAATCAATTATTCCTATTAAATGTAGCATTGCAATGTCTTAAATTCATAATTTTGCTTCTTCCAATTCCTGAAAGCATGTCCTGACGTTTTTTTCCGAATTTCTCATGAGGGCTTGACACTAATATGCACTAGTGTGGATCAGTTTCTGCCCGCAAACAGATTTCTCTCTTTTCCTCTCATTTTTATTTTTCAAAATGGTTTCTGTTTTGCGGTGCAAATTGGATAGACCAAAGTCTAGCAAATTTCTTTGCCCTAAAAGTTTAGCCAATTTCATCATTTTAACACATAGGCACACACATGCACAGCTCTCGCACGCGAAGGGTGGGGCCCCGGCACCAATGATTCGTCACAGGCTGGCCATTTCCTGCAGTCGATCATGAGCTGGTTCACGCCCACCCACACGAGGACAGCACATTCTAATTCTTTATTTATCTTTTAGAAGCAAGTTGTATTTCTTTACCACTTGATTTGCAAATTTTAACTTTAGTGTGGACACACAATTTGATCCCTGGTCATTTGTCCTTCCGTAATCTGACAATGAATCTAACCCAAAAGTAACGCGTGTTTTTTTCTTTTAATGTGTGGTGAATTTTCTTCGATGTTCTGCTGGTCTCCAAGATCAAACGGTGGATAGGTGGCTGGCTCAGGGAAGGAAAACTTCAGTGACACACGGCTGATTGGGGAAAGATTTTATTCAACCGATGTCAGAATTGAAGTGTCTCTCTCTAGCCAAAAAAAGAAGCCCCCCTGTCTTCTCCCGCCTTGGGTCTTATACCCCGTGCCCCCCCTTACTCGGGCGCACGCACATGAGGGCTGCTGGATGTCCTCTGACCCCCCAGCCTGCCTTGTTGATTCTAACCAAATGGCCGATTCCTGTATCCTGGTGCCAGGAAGTCTGCCTTCCTGGCACAGGCCCCATAAAATCCCATGCGCGCGTGACCTAGTCACCTCTAAGCTTAGAAATGAAATATACATTACATGAGACCTAAATAAAAATACACTACAAATGCACTCAGAATGACTCATGCTGTATGGACATCTATTATTTCTTTATCTGTAGGAGCATGAGCGGTCAAAGCGGAGGAAGCTTGTCATGCTGAAAATTTGACTTTTCCTCTGCCTCTTCCTTCGCCCTTTGATGGGTTTTGTTTTTTATGACGACACTCTCTTCAAGATTCAAGATTCAAGATTCAAGAGTTATCTGAATCTTATGGGGGTTTTGATTTGAATGGTGGCTTGCGACCTTGTTGGCCTCTAACTCTTCCTCTGCCCCTTCAGGAACTTTGGAAGAAGACCGTTGTATCTTCATCTAGATCATTATCTAGATCAGGGGTCTCAAACTCCAGTCCTCGGGGGCCGCATTCCTACATGTTTTCCAAGTTTCCCTCGTTAAACACACCTGATTCAAATGATCAGTTCATCCCCACGTTCTGTAGGAGCCTGATAATTGAATCAGGTGTGTTTAACGAGGGAAACTTGGAAAACATGTAGGAATGCGGCCCCCGAGGACTGGAGTTTGAGACCCCTGATCTAGATGAAATACATCAGAACTTTCGCCTTTTTTGATCACTTTGTCAGCGTCTCTGCCCCACTGCATGGTTGTTGTAACACAAGCAGTGTCCGCTTCCACCAAGTGTTTCCTCATCCAGTTGCGTAATTCAAGGGGGAAACCAATGAGGAGCGCATTTTTAAGATGTTGCTGATAAGCACTCTCAGCTGCATCATTGAATGGGATGCCACTGTGCAACCTAAATTGTTTTTCAAATCTTAATTGAATGGCGGCCTCATCACTTTTTATCTTCCTATTCTTTGTCTTTTGAATTTGTTCTCTTCTCTCTTGTAAAGCTTTCAACCACACTCTAGCACATTGCACTTCTCTCTCTTTTCTTTCCTTTCTCAATCCCTTTGGCTTCTTAGCCACACTCTCCTCCAAAATTTCTACCACTACGTTCCACATTTCAACTTTCCTTGTACTCCATACTTTTTCTTCCACTTCGGCATGTATTGCATACAATTAGAAAATCTACTCGCCATGTACCGTAATTTTCGGACTATAAGTCGCGTTTTTTTTCATAGTTTGGGTGGGGGGGCGACTTATACTCAGGAGCGACTTATATACATATATATGTTTTTTTTCACTTTTTTGGGCATTTTATGGCTGGTGCGATTTGTACTCCGGTGCGACTTATAGTCCGAAAATTACGGTACTTCTCATCAGATTTACCGTTTTTATTTCTCATCTTAATTTGGTATTTTAGTTTTTACAATTTGTTTTCAATTTTTTTCTTTGAGGATCCTCAATGCAGGTTTAAATTGACCTTTCAACAAACAAAAAATTAATGCTAGAACTGTTTTTAGTCGATTTATCCTACCAGTCACACTCTCAACCACACAAGTTTTTTTTCCCTGCCAACGCGAAGTCCTCTTTAAAAAAAAGAGCTGCTTCATCCGGAGGGGGGACTCTACAACACCCCTTCCTTCCCTGGGAACTAAAGACAACAGTCCTGTTACCCAGCCCCGCCAACGCGAAGTAGTACTTTTTAGAACAGTGGTTGTCAAATGGGGGTACACGGAGGTACTCTAGGGGGTACGTGAGATTTTACAAAAATATATAAAACAGTTTGAGAACCACTGCTCCAGAAGAGCCACTTCATCCGGAGAGGGACTCTACAACACGCCCTCCTTTCACAAGACTTAAGATCTTCTGTCCTCCCTATTTACTTGTATATTTTCCTGTGCACTTTTACTTTTACACGTTTCACATCTTTTACTTTAGGGCTTTTACTTGTCCCCTGGTTCGTTGCACTTCCAGATCCCGTCAATCCACTGTTGTCAGACGAAGGCAGACCTAAGATGCTGGCCCAGCAAAGAATTTTCTTCCCAGGTCTTTCTTTACCAGGTCCTCCTCATGGACGCTGGCTTGTCGACAATGCAGCACGTCGTCCTCCGTCCACCAGCAGCGGTATGTGAGGGATCCGGGTCACGGCACCAAAATAGAGTGGTGCTCACTCTAACTTATTTTGCAAGAACCACACAGGAGACAGTATGCATTTTGAACACTTGCAAGTGGAGAGCTCGTTCGTCGCTGTGCATACAACGATGATTGAACGAAGTCTGACTTTGGATTCTTGCAAGAGAGTATTTATTGAGAGAAAGCAGGGTGGGGGTGAGAGTGGACAGGATGGGGTTGAAGCCCCTGGCCTCTGGTCAAAGCATAGCAGGGGGTCTTTTACGAAGTTGGGGAAACAGAACAACTTAGATTGCTTCCTTTGCAGCTGGTCAATCAATTCAAAGGATCTTAGCACTTTATTCTACTATTTTGTTAAGACAGGCCATGTTTGATTAATTATTACAGGTTACATTCCAACATAAGCATAGGATGAAACTAATCTATCAACCCTAACAGTTGTATTAATGAGAAGTGTGATATTGGTGTTTCGACTGCAGTAAACGGGCCAGGTTGTATCATGAGAGATTTGTAATCCAAATTAAATCATTCTCCATTTTGTCTTTATTTTAACTTCATTCACAACAAAATACTTCATTATCCAAAATAATATTCCATAGTCTTTTTGTTGTGTAAGATCACTGTGTGGACACCCCGTAGTGTTTGTAGAGTTAGTAATAAGTAGACTGAGCTCTCACCAGTAGTCCGTGGGTTGTTTTGCCTTTCGCTGTGTAGCGGCACTGGCAGCGTCTCTGATCTTAGAGTCGCCTTAGTCCTTGGTGTGCGGACATTTGAATGAGGAAGTGTCTGTGTCACTGATTATCTAGCACCTGTGTGCGCGTAAACTGGGAAGGGAAGGGGGATAAAGTGCTTGCTCACGTGCGCGTTCCCGTTTGTACGCGTTTCATTTCTGTGGCTCACAGGTCCCCAGTACAGTGCCAGTGGGCCACATATTATTGATTTATGACACGATGCTTCGGGCTGGTCTAAATTTAGATATGGGCCGGTTTGGGCCCGTGGGCCGGACTATGGGCATGTCTGCATTACCGTAAGTTCCTGACTATAAGGAGCTACTTTTTGCACAAGCTTTAAATCCCGTGGCTTATAGTTCGGCTTATCTATGATTTCATGATTTCTGTGATATTGTAAAAGGATTTGTTTTGGTAATACAGATCATAAAATTGAAAACAATTCATTTAAAGAACCTGCGGCTTATAGTTCTGTGCAGCTTATAGTATATAAACAAAACGGGATTTTCCTTAATTTTACCTGGTGCGTCTTGTATTCAGGTGCAGTTTATAGTAAATCACAGTAGCTGTTTCAGTATTTCTCAAAATTGAATGGCTAAAGCAGAAAATGCTAGTCAAGTCAAGTTTATTTATATAGCCCTAAATCACAGGCAAGTCTCAAAGGGCTTCACATGTCAAAAAATTAACAATTTCGAACATCCCCTGATCTTAAACTCCCAGGAGGGCAAGGAAAAACTCAAAAAACTCCTACTGGGGGAAAAATGAGGAACCTTGAGAAGAGACCACAGATGGGAGGATCTCCCTTCCAAGATGACCAGGCTGTAATGGATGCAGAGAGGGCACATAGAACACATAATATAAAACAACCCAAAGAAAGAGTGGATGTCCAATTAAAAGGGAAGAGCTGCAGGAGGTGCTCTCGATTATCCTGGCAGTGTCTTCGAGGGGGGCAGTTCCCTCATCCCGATTGGTCCGCGAGAAATACAGACAGCCGTTGTCAGTTTGGGTGTCTCCTAACCACCTTTCAATCTGGGGAGGGGGGGCGAAAAAACAAACTCCAGCCGAATCGGCCACCACAGGTTAATTAAAGGCCATATCATAAAAATGTGTCTTTAAACGTGTCTTAAATGTTTCTAATGAGGTAGCAGTTTTCATATCTATCGGTAGGGAATTCCAGGGATGAGAATGGCAAATGTGAAAAAGCACGGAAAAGAAGCGGGGGGACACATACATATACGTATAGCCTCGGCGACTCGCGAGCATTCCCCCGCCCGCCGCGACGGCATATACGTATATATTCATGATTCTTGAATCTTGAATATATACCGTATTTTCCGGGCTATAAGGCGCACCGGACTGTAAGGCGCACCTTCAATGAATGGCTAATTTTAAAACTTTATCCATATATAAGGCGCACCGGACTATAAGGCGCATAGAATAGACGCTACAGTAGAGGCTGGGGTTACGTTATGCATTCATTAGATGGAGCTGCGCTAAAGGGAATGTCAACAAAACAGTCAGATAGGTCAATTAAACTTTATTTATAGATTACAAACCAGCGTTCTGACAACTCCGTTTACTTCCAATATGAATAAACAGCTGTTTTATGTGATGTGGTATTTCGTTTATCTTTTAACAACAGCAGGGTATAACATGTAGTGCAACATTTATATCACATAATGGAGGGGAACTTTTCCTGGATTCAATAAACACGTAAAAAACAGTCTGATACTGTTAAGGTAAATCAAACGTTAGCGCTATCACAATATAGTAACACTCGAAATAGTGCAAAGCAATAACAATATATAAATAACTCAACGTTGTTCAAACGTTAACGTCAAACGTCACACAACACAGCACACAAAATAAACATGTAAAGCTGCGGTAAAGGGAATGTCAACAAAACAGTCAGATAGGTCAGTTAAACTTCATTTATAGATTACAAACCAGCGTTCTGACAACTCCGTTTACTTCCAATATGAATAAACAGCTGTTTTATGTGATGTGGTATTTCGTTTATCTTTTAACAACAGCAGCGTATAACATGTAGTGCAACATTTATATCACATAATGGAGGGGAACTTTTCCTGGATTCAATAAACACGTAAAAAACAGTCTGATAATGTTAAGGTAAATCAAACGTTAGCGCTATCACAATATAGTAACACTCGAAATAGTGCAAAGCAATAACAATATATAAATAACTCAACGTTGTTCAAACGTTAACGTCTAACGTCACACAACACAGCACACAAAATAAACATGTAAAGCTCACTTTATCAAGTTATTCCTCATCCTTGAATCCCTCGAATTCTTCATCTTCAGTGTCCGAATTAAACAGTGGGGCGATTACGGGATCCAACATCCGTCTCGTCGGCGTCGTCACTAATCGAGTCAGTGTCGCTGCTGAGCAGTTCAGTGACAATTCCTGCCTTCCTGAAAGCTCGGACCACAGTTGAGACTGATATATCAGCCCAGGCCTTTACGATCCACTGGCAGATATTGGCGTATGTCGTCCGGCGCTGTCTCCCTGTCTTGGTGAACGTGTGTTCGTTCGCCTTCTGTCATCCACTGTTCCCACGCAGTTCGCAGTCTAGCTTTGAATGCCCTGTTGACACCAATATCTAGCGGCTGGAGTTCTTTTGTCAATCCACCCGGAATGACGGCGAGTATTGAATTAGTGTGCTTCACTTGTTTTTTGACACCATCTGTGATGTGGGAGCGCATGGAGTCGTAGACCAATAGGGACGGAGCTGTGTGAAAAAAGCCACCCGGCCTCGTCACGTAAATTTCTCTCAACCATTCGCTCATCTTTTCTTCATCCATCCATCCCTTCGAGTTAGCTTTGATGACGACGCCGGCTGGAAAGTTTTCTTTTGGCAAGGTCTTCCTCTTGAAAATAACCATGGGTGGAAGTTTATGGCCATTAGCCTGGCAAGCGAGAACCACAGTGAAGGAGGACTTCTCATTCCCTGTGGTGCGAACGTTTACCGTGCGTGCTCCCGTTTTATCCACAGTGCGGTTTACAGGAATATCGAAGGTGAGTGGAACCTCGTCCATGTTGGTGATGTGCTCTGGCCGGATCTTTTTTTCAGTAATGTTGTTTTTGCAATATGCGCGGAAAGTGGCCAGCTTTTCTTGGTAGTCTTTTGGCAGTTGCTGTGAAACAGTAGTCCGTGTGCGGATGGAGAGATTACGTCTTTTCATGAACCGAAAGCATCAAGAAGGACCGCCTTTAAAATCGTTAATGTTAAGTTCGCTTGCTAGTGCTGTTGCCTTCATTCGAATAGTGATTGTACTGACACTTCTACTTGTTGCTCTCTGTTCAACAACCCACTGTTCGAGTTTGTCCTCCAACGGTAGCCATCTCGCCTTGCTCCCTCGGAAACTCCGTTTAGTTTTCTTTACTTGGCGCAGGTCGTCTTCTTGCTTCCTCCACTTCCGCACCATTGATTCGTTAACGTTAAATTCCCTGGCTGCTGCTCTATTCCCGTGTTCTACTGCGTGACTGATCGCCTTGAGTTTGAACTCTGCGTCGTAGGCGTGTCTCTTAGTAGGAGCCATTTTGGGGTCTGTACGTAAACAAACAAATGGAATGAGACGGCGCCTCGCGCAGTCATATATCCCAGCATGCACCGCGCGCTTCTTCTTCTACGGGGGACGCGCAGTCATATATCCCAGCATGCACCGCGCGCTTCTTCTTCTACGGGGGAAAATGAAATCAGCCAGCGGCTGCTTACTGTATTGATCCATATATAAGGCGCACCGGACTATAAGGCGCACTGTCGACTTTTGATAAAAATTTAGGTTTTTAGGTGCGCCTTATAGCCCGGAAAATACGGTATATGCCGTCGCGGCGGGCGGGGGAATGCTCGCGAGTCGCCGAGGCTAACGTTGCCCGGCCAGCTGGCCGGCCGCTCCCCCACACATATAAAAAAAATAATTTTCTCAACGGGCGATTCCCGAAAATACCTTCGACGGAATAAAACACGGAAATCTGCGGATCCATGGAAAATTCTCATCCCTGGCATTCCAAAGCTCTGGAGCCCGAATAGAAAATGCTCTAGACCCTGCAGACATCTTTTTGGCCCTCGGGGTCACTAGAAGACTAGCGTTTTGCGAGCGGAAGTTACGGGACGGAAACTAAGGAACAACTAGGTCGACGAGATATGAAGGTGCTATACCATGCAATGATTTATAGGTTAATAGAAGAACCTTGAAGTCACAGCTTAAATGGACCGGGAGCCAATGTAAGTTGGCTAATATTGGGGTCATGCGATCAAATTTTCTTGTCCGTGAGAGCAGCCTTGCAGCAGCATTTTGTACTAACTGTAGACTTTTAATACTGGACTTAGTAAGACCAGAGAATAATGCGTTACAGTATATGTATAATAGTTTCCTCATCACCGGTCGAAAGAATCGGACGAATCTTAGCAATATTACGGAGTTGAAAAAACGCAATTATAGTTACGTTCTTAATGTGCTTTTGAAAGGAGAGCATTTGGACAAATATTACCCCAAGATTAGTTACAGTATCACCAGAGGCGTAGCCAGGAAAAAAAATCGAACATCACCCACGCCGTTCGCTGATCGCTAAAACAACATCCGGGTCCGGGAGGCAAAAGGTGAATGGATAACATCGCGCACATAGAATAGCGCAAGCACATTCGCGCAAGACCGAAAGAAAAAAACGGCATGAAAATGAAGAATCGAAAAAGCTCGATTTTTTTCAACCGGGGCGCAGGGAGTCCTAACCGGGGCGCCGCCCCGGCTCGCCCCGGCTTGGCTACGCCTCTGAGTATCACTCTGAGTGATAGTACAGTTATCCATAGTTATAGTGGTTTCCTTAAATAAGTGGTGATAATGAGCTGGACCAATTATCAACATCTCAGTTTTATCTGGGTTAAGACGAAGGAAATTGAGAGACATCCATTGTTTGATCTCCGCAAGGCACGCCTCAAGATTACAACAGTCCCGCGGATTTGTCATCGATAACGGCATATATAATTGAGTGTCATCCGCGTAACATTTAAAACTAATGTTATACGTATTTACGTATTATGTCCCAAGCGGAATCATATAAATATTAAATAGAATTGGTCAGAGTACCGATCCCTGCGGGACACCACATGTAACGTTATAGAGCTCAGAGGCCGCATTGCTACGGACCACTCAGTGGGTCCTGTCAGATAAATAGGAATCAAACCAGTGTAGCGCTGACCCTGAAATACCAACACAGCTTTTAAGGTGTTCTAATAAAATATTGAAGTCTACAGTGTCGAAGGCAGCACTAAGATCGAGTAATAATAAGACCCATGAGGTGTTTGAATCGATAGCTACGAGGAGATCATTAGTCACTTTAGCAAGTGCTGTCTCGGTGGAACCTCTAAAACCAGACTAAAAAGATTCAAATTGATTATTGGCGACCATGTAATCAATAAGCTGCTGCCCTACTACTTTTTCAAGAATTGTTTGCAATGAATGGGAGATTTGAAACCGGCCTATAATTACCGAGACAATCCGGGTCGAGATTTGGTCGCTTAAGTAGCGGTTTAATGATAGCGGTTTTAAATGGTGTTGGCACGATACCAGAGGAGACAGACAAATTAATTATGTTTAAGACGGATGGTCCTAAAATCTGAAATAATTCTTTAAGTACCGTATTGGCCTGAATATAAGACGACCCTGATTATAAGACGACCCCCTCTTTTTCAAGACTCAAGTTTGTAAAAATACTTTTTGAACACCAATTTTTATACAGAAAATAAATACAGTACATCTGAAACAAATGATTATAACAATATATTCGAGAGAAAAAGCACGTTATTTTGCCTCATTGAAATCGTGCAAAAACTGTGTATCATCTTAATATCTGAACATTTAAATATGTAAATTAAACTGCAATCACATGTGTAAATGAATGGCTTCTGGTTTTTGAAATGTAAATCAACCTACGGTTTCTGTTGGGGAGCCTGAGGACTGGGTTGGCTCGGATGGTTATGCTCTTTTCGCTCCCGGGTGTCGGTCAGAACACAGGAGGGAAGACGTGGTTCAGTTTTGATTGCTTTACTGAATTATTGGCAAAAAAGTAACCGGCACTGTGGCTCATACAGGCAAACTGGCAAAAGGATATAGGCACATGTTTGGTCGTTAGGATGTGAGAGCAGGTGTGTGTAGTGTACATGGGTGAGTCTTTGGGTGTGTGAATGTGATTCTTGTGTGTGATTATTATATGAAGCGTGTGAAGGGTGTGTGGTGTGTGTGTGTGTGTGTGTGTGGTGCGTGTGCGTGTGGTTCTGCAACAGACAGAAATACAGCACGTAAGTCAACGCTCAACTTCTGACGTCACACTGTTGTGTCTACACTAGTAGACGGCACACATTAACGTTACTAACTGCGCGTAATGGTTCCGCTATACTACGTAAATAACCATAAATGAAATACTCTCAACAACACACCAAACATAAGTCATCGAGACAACAAAATACATTTGCTGGCGACCGTTAGTCACCGTGCCGCTGCGTAACGGCTACTCGTATGATGCAAGGCAAACTTAAAGGAGCGTGCCGGAGCTGTCCATCAAATGGTGCGCACACAAAGCAAACCGCGATCGGACAAACGGCACAAGATTCAAGAGTTTTTATTCGCCATGTTTGAGCGTGCCAAACAAGGAATTTGACTTCGGTAAATCACAGCCTCTGTTCAACATTTAGGTGACTAACAACACTCAGGACATGTGAAAAATGGCAAATATTCTCAAACATCCCCTGATCTTAAACTCCCAAGAGGGCAAGGAAAAACTCAAAACTCTGGAAAAACTCAAAACTCACAACAGTGGATAGTAGTAAAAATGAAATGTATGTACTCATCTTGTGTCAAAGATGCACACGATCACAGCAACATACTCAGTCAATACCAGCAACCTTTGACTTACTGCTGCGCACAAGCTCCAACAATCGTGATAAGCTGAGGTAACTCACGCGAGACTTAAGGCAGGGTGACGTAATTTTCCAACATTTTAACATCAACATAGGAACCTTTCTAACAGCTATTTTTATTTTTCTTCTTTGTGACAGGGGTTCGCTTTGGCCTGGGGAGTTAAGTTCAGCATTCGCTTTAAAGATATCTGGCGCGTCTAGCGTTGTGAATGGGTATAATATCTAGACCTCGAATGTAAGACGACCCCCACTTTTTCAGTCTTATTTCAATGCAAAAAACATAATCTTATATTCGGGCCAATACGGTACTTACTCATTAACGAGTACTGCTTTCGTGTGAAGTGATCTAATATTCATAAAACCGAGTTTGAGTCTAATCGGTAGATCAGAGTTCGTATCTATCGGAGGATTTTTAAACGAAATACGAGTTTTCGACCACAATCCGTTCCAGAAGGCGGTTCGAGAAGTGAATCGTTCGAATTCCGAATCTATTTTTCCCATTACAAATAATGGAAAAAAATGTAATCCGTTTCAAGACTAAAAAAACATTTTTAAGCATTTTTTCATTTGCGCATTTTTGTCCGATCGCGCAACTGCAGTGCACCGCCGACTAGGGGTGTAAATCGCGGGTTTTGTCACGATACGATATTTGCCGATATCTTAAAGCCTGCTGTGATTCATTCACGATACATCACGATATAGTGCTCTACGATCGATATAGAACAATATCCTGATTTATAACAATTCAAACGCAAAATCAACAAGGTACTGCAAACTCTTTATTTAGGAAATTACAAGAGTATTGTAGTATACAAAGTATTTATTTTATTCCAAACGAATGACTTGAAGCCCAAAGGGGAGCGAATTTCCTCGTCTTCTTGGACACTAGCCATAGCACCAGCCCAGGAGCCGCGTAGTTGTCGGCTCCCCTTTCACGTGCCTGCTCTGCTCACAACACAACACGCCGCGCACTGCTCCCGGAAAGAGGAAGCAAGCAACAATGAACTGGATTTCAAAATAAAGTCGCGTCTAATGTCCGAGGTAAAAAACGGGCGATATAGATCAATGTTTACGTTTAGCATCGATGCCAACAAATCGTAGAGCATTATATCGATTAATCGATGTGTCTCGAATCGTTACACCCCTACCGCTGACCGCGCAACCGTATCGCGCCGCCGACCGCGCAACTGCACCGCGCTGGTCGCATTATTGTGACAGAGCCGTCGCTGAAATGTAGAAAATATTTTTAAAGTCCTGATGTACTTTCCAAAATCTCAGTGGACCTCAGTGCGCAGGGAGCTTAATTTGGTCCGATCGCGCAACTGCAGCGCGCCGGGCGCTCACTGTCGCATTGCTTTAAGAGCGTCTTTGTATTTTAGGATGGCTTTACTGCTCCCACTTGCTTTCTTTGGAGGCATGATTAGGGGTCAATACGATCCTCAATGTAACAAAAATACAAAAACAACGAACGCAGTCAGTCGACATTCGGGTCGCGTGGTCGGGTTTTTTCGGGTCCTCTCGGCTCATCTCACGAGGTTCGACCTCCGAATTTTTGTTCGACAACCGAAGCAAAAAAATGTCAATTTTTTTTTTGTTCGAGAACCGGGACGTTCGAAAACCGAGGTTTGACTTTATCTCTAAAATGTTTATTAGCGCGGCGGGAAGATACGACCATAGGAATTTGATAGTTAATATTTGAGCTAATTGTTTTCATTTTCCTGTTGAAAAAATGGATAAACTGGGCTAAATAGTGACAAATGAACCTGCTTCGCTTTTATGTCCTTTTAATGATGGAAAACCTTTGTTACTTTGGCCCCAGCTCTCTGCAGGTCATTGGCCAGTTTAGTTCTGGGGTTTTTGCTCACTGTTCTAATGATAATTTCATTGCACAGGGTTATCTTGCATGGAGCCCCAAGCCCTTTTATGTAATACATATATTTCACTATATTTTGCAAATTCAAGCTCTAAAAATCCTAAAATGTGATTTCCAGTAGTTTTTTTTTTACATTCTGTCTCTCACAGTTAGTGTACTCTGTGGTGCAAATTGCAGAACTCTCTCATCATTTTAAGTGGGAGAACTTGGACATCTTGTCTCTTGCAGTTGACATGTAGCTATGATGAAAATTACAGACCTTTGTCAGAATTTTAAGTGGTAATCATTACACAATCGGTGGCTGAATTAATACTATTTTATCCCACTGTAGACGTTACTAAATGAGTAGGAAGAAGTATTGACACCTTTAATGTTCCCCACATTATCAATGCAGCTGAACCTCGATTTTAAAAGGACTTTGGGGTCCAGTATTTGGGAATCATGTTAATCCCAAAAGCACGTGATTTAGAAAGTCTTTGAAATGTAATAAAATCAGAGCCATGCATACAAGTGTATGGGGAAATTGCAGTAGGGAATTACCTACTATGATACACGTGTTTGCATTTAGGGAATAATGTCATTATTCTGGACAAGATTAATACGATATAATTATTAAAAATGATTAGATTACCAATCAGGGTAGCGATCATGTACGGACACCCTATCTATTAGCATAAGTAGTCATAAAGACCAAACAGCTGTTGGATTTTGTCCACAAATTAGGGAGCGCGCTATCTGCGCCTCACGGCAAAAGCCATTGCCAATCACCTGTTATCCAATTTACTCACTGCATGCTCGTTTGATTTCTTCAGATTTAGGAAAATGCCAAGACACTGAAGCAGAAATTAGACTTACACAGGTTGGTTGAGTTCAATCACAATTCTTGTTAAGAAAGCTCTGTTTTCAGGAAAGTACAATACAGCGCTGGGCCTTTCAAGAGCAGAAAGTCTCCATTCAGAAAAGGCAACGTTCAAGGTTCTTTGGTCAGCTTATATTCAGTTGCACATGCCGGTGTGGGCCGAGTTTGATGGGTGATGAGTCAGGGGGTGTGGCAAGTTCGCAGGAGATTCTGATTCCATGGGAGTGGGTGCTGGTTATGGGCGATTCAGTGTGTGTGGGCTGTGGGGGCTGTTGTCTTCCATCCCGTCTTTCGGCCTTGGCGATCATCTTTGGCCGAGTCCTTGGGTGGGGGCTGTTGTCTTTCATCCCGTCTTTCGGCCTTGGCGATCATCTTTGGCCGAGTCCTTGGCTGACTCCCTCTGGCACCTGCTGGTTTTTATCTCCAAGTGACCTTCCTGTAAACATTCTCCTCCATTCTTGCACATACACTGTCGCACCTCATTCTTTCATCATTCTTTCAATTTTGTCATTTTGTACGAAATTATGTGAGCTTTTTGGCTGTGACATCATTAATCTATTAATGTTCCCTGACTATGCAAAGTTTGTTCTTTTGATACTCCATGTCTTTGCTGACGTCATTATATTCTTAGTTTAATCATGCTTCCAACCGTATCTTTTCTTTGTTAGGCAAAATATTTCCCTCTGTGCAGAACGTTCAGTAGTAATCGAAAACTGGCGTCTAGCATTAGTCAAAACATAAAATACAATCAAGTACTGAACATTTTTAGACGACTTTGGCAGTGTCCGTGGTTTAGAAAATCATCAGGCATGCATTAAACAGTTCCTTAAGGGTCATTAAGCTATTCAGGCAATATATCAAAAAACATTTGTTATTTCAAAGTGCTCAGAAATATATGTCAGATCATAAAGTTATAAAAACCTTTGTCATTACCACCTATCAAAAATGTCTAGTTATGTCTTCTTTATTGATTTGGTGTGTAGGTATAATTATATGCTTAAAATGTTTCTTTTATTGATTTAATATGTGAATATACTTTTCTGCTTATGTACTTTATTCAATGAGGTTTGAGCATATCTGTTTTTGTTGCTAGGCAGGCCTTTTTGTATTTCGACCCCATTCCTTCACCGCCCTTACCGATATATCTGTGGTCGTACAAAGGAGTGCTGTTCCGACGTCTTATCAAACGCCTTTAAATTAGTCACGGAATTTGAATCACTAGCGCTCTAAGGTCCACGCGCTAATCATTTAGCTTCGTACGGTCCTTATATCTTTATAAACTCGGGTCTAGGACCAAACCAAAGCGCGTAAAACCAAGGTTCAGGTGCATATAATTTTTCTGTCGATCTCATATCGCATTTACAGCTTATGATATATACAGTGCACAATATAGTAAACGTACATGTCCCAACTGACTGACCATACTTATATTTAGTTATGCATTATACTATTATGCTAACTAAAAAAATATTTGATTTAATTCCAAAACATCTAATATTTATAAATAACTATGAATGTAGTAATAGAACATGGTTTTCAGTGAAGAAAAAAAAAAAGTCAGTCACAGTGCAGCTTCCTTCTGACTTCAGCCACGAGGGGCTTATTGTGAACCAGGCAACTTCTGGGTGAGAAAAATAGCCACCAAAATACAGTCCTGCTCACCAATATTGGCACCAATGAAGTACCGTATTTTTTGGATTAAAAGTCGCTCCGGAGAACAAGTCGCATCAGCCATAAAATGCACATTAAAGGGGGAAAAAACATGTCGCACCGGAGTTTAAGTCGCATTTTGGGGGAAATCTATTTGACGAAATCCAACACCAAGTACAGACATGAACCAGCAAAAACAGGCTAAACGATACGGTATGCGAACGTGACATAAACACAAACGAGGAGCTGAGAACGGGCCTGATGTAACATTAACAGTTATTCAAATTACTATAACATACATAATACATTTATCAAACCATCTGTGTCACTCCAAATCATTGACTCCATCGATCAAATTCTTCATCCTTTCTGAAAACAACGCCGCGGGTGCGGCGCGCCGCTGACGTCAGACTCGTCGTCAGTTGCAGTTCAAATTATTCAACAGGCCCATATAACGATATATAAACTATATATCAAATAACTATAATATAAACAACAATTTTATTAAACCATCTGTATCACTCCAAATCAATTAATCTATGGATGGAATTCTTCGTCCTTTAGGTAAACAACGCCGCGTGTGCAGCGCGCCGCTGACGTCGGACTCGTCGTCAGTTGCAGTTCAAATTATTCCACAATATAAACAACAATTTTATCAAACCATCTGTGTCATTCCAAATCATTAAATCCATCGATCAAATTCTTCGTCCTTTATGTAAACAACGGCACATGTGCGGCGCGCCGCTGACGTCGGACTCGTCGTCAGTTGCAGTTCAAATTATTCCACAGGCCCATATAACGATAAATAAACTATATATCAAATAACTATAATATAAACAACAATTTTATTAAACCATCTGTATCACTCCAAATCATTAAATCCATCGATCGAATTGTTCGTCCTTAATGTAAACAACGGCGCGTGTGGCGCGCCGCTGACGTTGGACTTGTCAGTTGCAGCTCAAATTATTCCACAGGCCCATATAACAATATTTAAACTATATCAAATAACAATAATATAAACAACAATTTTATCGAACCATCCATGTCACTCCAAATCATTAAATCCATCGGAATCTTCGTTATGTGTCACTTTAATAAAAAAAAAAAAACACAGCTGTTGACGTCAGACTAGATATATCAAATAAATGTAATATAAACAACAATTTTAACGAACCAATCCGTGTCACTCCACATCATTAAATCCATCGGAATCTTCATCCGCTGTGTAGCAAAAAAACAGCTGCTGACGTCAGCCTCGTCGTCAGTTGCGGCTCCAATTATTCCACAGAACTACGTTATTGCAGCATTACCAAAGTACCAGGCAACACGTGGGTTTGGTAACCGGCTCTTTATTTTACAAAACAAGAGCTCAACATATGAGCCAACACAGTGCTATGAGCAAGCGCCCTGGATCGCGCTTCCCGTCCCCCCCTCCCCCCACTGCCTTCACGGCCTTGCTAGACAATCGGAAACTACTGAAATATAACAACATAGACGTTGCTACTCTAAATAAACTATATATAAAATAACTAACATAAATCACAAGTTTATCGAACCATCTGTGTCACTCCAAATCATAAAATCTCCTGACTCCGGAAGTCAGTGAACGGAACTCATTGTTAGTGAGGCTCCAATTATTCCACAGCCATAGTGCGCCCTCATGCGGTTTAAAGTGAAAATAACATGCATACATACTAGTAAGTAAGTAAAGTGTTAATGATCAAGTAAAATGTGAATTATTACACATATAAGTCGCTCCTGAGTATAAGTCGCCCCCCCCACCCAAACTATGAAAACAAACGCGATTTATAGTCCGAAAAATACGGTATATTGTGGAAATCATACGACATATCTGCAAAAAATACTTTTCCTTTCATTTAAAGTTACCATTTATAACAGAATAAACGGCTACAATAAGTACAAAGACGAATTTTCAGCTTTTCAGAGGTTTCTTTACTGTATAATTGACATCAATGTGCAATGCTCTCATAGACTTCAAATCTGTACTGGATACCATTTTCTTCTTGCAGGCCATGTGGCACTCCTGGAAACCTGTAAGCAAAATAAAACTTACTGCACTTAGGGTTTCATATCGATTTTAAAATCCAACTAACCTTTATAACTATGAATCAGAACTTGTGTAAAAATCTATAGAAATACTTCTGGTTTTATACCAAAAATGCGCTATATTTTATGTACTATATTGTGAAATAATAGTTTCAACTTCCGTCTGACTGCAGAGGCTTCATATAAGAAATCAAATTTTATTGCAGTTCCATGTTTTTACTGAATGTTTCCGTGTTTTTACTGAACATGACATGCAAAAGTCAATTGCATTGTGGAAAAATTTAAATGTTTGTCTTTAAACTGCTTGAGCCACTTGGCAGCTATGACCTCAGAAAAATGCTTCCTGTAGTTGCAGACTAGACCTCGGTTCTTTTCAGAAAGCATGGTCAAGCCAAATAGTCAAACGCTGACCAACTTTGAGAGTCAGTATTTTCTTCCATTTACATTAAGTTACCAGATTTCACTGCTTACAATGTTGCAGACAAACTGCAGAGATAAAATAAATTGACTAAATTGACTTTTTTAAATCAACTTCGCTTTACTGTACCATAAAACACATTCAGAAATACTAAGTCTAAACTGAAATTCATATTTGTTTGAAATTGTTCCACTGAAAAATGGCCAGGTCATTCTTGGAAACAAGATTTTTAATCTCAATGAGTTTTTTATCTGGTTAAATAAATGAAGGAAATTAATTTTTTCTACATACAAATAATAATATGGAGTGTTTTAGAAGTCTTGGCCACATTGAAGATGTAAAAAACTATTAAGAATATAAAAATGCATGTGAGAAATTTTG
This sequence comes from Syngnathus acus, assembly GCF_901709675.1. Taxonomy (NCBI): domain Eukaryota; kingdom Metazoa; phylum Chordata; class Actinopteri; order Syngnathiformes; family Syngnathidae; genus Syngnathus; species Syngnathus acus. The sequence continues at coordinate 19,260,797 of NC_051094.1, forward strand.
AACGCTTGCAATCTCAAGTATTTTATGGAATGTTTAAAGCTGTTCAATGTGAGCACCATTGGCCACATGCAAAATGCGTGTTCTGCTTGAGTGAATGCCATAACTGGATGTTAAAAATAAGAAAATCATTGGCATTACAAAAAATAGCTTTAAAATGGTACCAGTTGTATCTTATTACCATTCTTAGTTCAGCAGATACGAGTACATGAAATGTGCCCAAGAATGGAACACCCCATATATTGCTGCTATACACAATATGAACTTAAGAAGTAAAAATAGTTAAAAAAAAAAAAATCATTCGTTACACTGATGTTTGTTTGTTTGTTTGTTTGTTTGTTTGTTTTATTTAGGATCCCCATTAGCTCTGGCAATGCCAGCGCTACTCTTCTGGGGTCCTTAAACCATTCTTCACATAGTCAAATACAACACAGTCACATTCATAACTTAACAACACTAAAATAAAGATACATAGTTACACAACACACTACACAGACAACACAGAGCTCCCTCAGTCAATTTACATAATACATTTGTTACTCATTCAATAGTTTTTTTTTCTTTCTTTCACATACCTTACACGCCTCAACAGCCCAATCGTATATATACTTTACCATCATAATTTCCAAATCAATCTGGCCCAGAACAAATACAGACTTGACAACAACATTATAACTTACAAAGAACTGTTTCTGTTCTAAGATGTTATACGCTTATACTTATCCTTCATTATATTTCCATAGCAAACAGATACTCTTTAATTAACTTTTTAAACATGATTTTACAATTTTTCTTGTTATACTATGTGGTAATTTGTTCCATTGATTCATCGCTCTATAGGTTACCATTCGTTTAATTGCATTTGTTTTCGCTGTTGGTAGTGTAAACTTTGCTCTCATAGCATGTCTAGTTTCATGGCTATGTCTATCGGAACTATAATATAACTTATTGTATATGATTGATGGCTTTTTTGTTGTTAGAATGTTTTTAAAGAAAACCATCAGTGAATAAAGTAATCTATTCTTAACCAATAGCCAGCCCAAATGATTATGCATAACTATTATGTTTGTTCTATAATTGCAATGCACGGCTGTTCTTGCTGCTCTGTTTTGCACAGTTTGTAATTTTTTAATGTTTTCTTGTGATGTGTTAGACCAGTGGTCCCCAACCTTTTTTGCGCCACGGACCGGTTACATGTCAGAAATATTTTCGCGGACCGGCATTTATATAAATAAATAATACATTTATATAAATAAATAAATAATACATTTATAATAAATATATAAATACGATGAAATAAAATGATACGACTGACATAAAAACAAGTACAAATGACAAAAATAAAACTCACCATTACGTTGAATTAGTGGGAGCACTGAGCTTGTTTCTCAGAAACAAGCCGGTCCCATCTAGGCGTAATCGGAGACAATGACACCCGAAGTGGTTAAGGTTTGTCTTTTAATGCAGGATGCTTGGTCTCCATGTGCCGAAGCAGTTTTGAGGGCTTCATTGCCTCGTTAGCTAGCCTGTCGCCACATATTATGCAGAGTGGGCTTGGCGCGTCATAGTCTTTTAAATGCAGCTTTCCTTTTCTTAGAAGTCGTAGCCTCTTCTTCTTCCGTCTCCTCATTGGGCTTTTTTCCCTTTCCGAAGAAGCTTTCCAAACATCTCTGTTTCTTGCTCATTTTTGCTTGCTTCGCGGGCTCAACTGAGGTGACATGTCACGTGACCGAGACGAGCGTCTTGACCTGAACCGACGAATGTAATTGGGAGAGAATCGCCAATTTTTTTATATTTTTCAAAATAAATACTTACTCATTTTTGCTAGCTTTGCGGGCTCGACTGGGGAAACATGTCACGTGACCGGGACGAGCGTCTTGACCTGAATTAATTGATCGTCGATTAAAACAATTTTTTTTTTTTTTCTGTGTGGCTTGGCGGCCCTGTACAAAGTGACCCACGGACCGGTACCGGTCCGCGGCCCGGTGCTTGGGGACCACTGTGTTAGACCATACCATTGGACAATAATCTAAAACAGACAAAGCCAAAGACTGTACCACTATCCTAGCTAACCTTAATGACATAAAAGCTGCACATCTTCTTACAACAGGAACAGCCCTTCCCATTTTGATACCATCATATCAATATGTTTAGTCCACAACAGTTTATCTAACACAACACCAAGTAGTTTTGTTTCTTGTACTTGTTTCACACCTACGTTATTTATTATGAGACTTACCGTAATTTTCGGACTATAAGTCGCGTTTTTTTTCATAGTTTGGGTGGGGGGCGACTTATAATGAGGAGCGACTTATATGTGAATTTTTTCAAAGATTTTCCAAAAAAAAAGAAAACGCGATAAACGAACCGCGATGTAGCAAGGGATTACTGTAATTTGAATTTCAAGTGACGTCAGCAGCGAGGCGTGACGCGGCGGTTGTTTACAAAAAGGACAAAGATTGATCACGGGAGGACGAAGATGACGAAGGGCCCCACGTACTACCGGCATCATTAGCGGCTTTGTTTTTAAGTGACACGGAGGACGAAGAGTTTGAAGGATTTAAGGATTTGGAGTGACACAGAAGGTTTGAAAAACTATTATGGCTTTTACGCACGCCCGGTCCTTCTCTACGGAGCTCGCTTTCACCTCCGTGGATAGAAGTCGGGGGCCGGCGCTCGGCCGGGTGGCTGTCCGGGGACGGTGGATGGGGCTCGGTCATGGCTTTTACGCACGCCAGGTCATATTCTATGGATCTCTCTTCCATTTCCGTGGCTGGAAGTCCACGCCGCCACACGCCTGGAAGTTTTTTTTGTTAAACAAAGAGCCGTTTACCAAACCCACGTCTTTCCTTGTACTTTGTTAACGCTACAATATAGTTATATACTAGATCTGTGGAATAACGACGAGGCTGACGTCAGGGCGCACGCACGCGCGGCGTTGTTGACAAAGGACGAGGAATTTGATCGAGGGATTTAATGATTTAGAGTGCACAGATGGTTTGATAATATTATTGCTTATATAATAGTTATTTGATATAAAATTTATATATCGTTATATGGGCCTGTGGAATATTTTGAAGTGGAAGCGCCGTCAGTGGCGTGCACCCATTGTTGACAAAGGACGATCGATGGATTTAATGAATTGGAGTGACACAGATGGTTTTATAAACGTGTTATTTATGTAATAGTTTTTTTCAGTAACTCTGAATGTTACGTCAGGCCCGTTCTCAGCTCTTCGTTGTTGAGCCTGTTGTTGCTCGTTCATGTCTGTTCTTGGTGTTGGATTTTGTCGAATAAATTTCCCCCCAAAATGCGACCTATATTCTGGAGCGACTTTTAGTCCGAAAATTACGGTAGTTCAGGCTGTTGTTTTTAAGATATGGGTTGTGCCAAATATTATCCAATTTGTTTTTAAGACATTAAGAACCAGCTTGTTTTTACTAATCCACTCCACCATCGATTGTAATTCATACTTTAAGTACATATTTAACTCTGAACATTTAGTTGATGACAACCATACAGTAGAATCATCAGCATGCATTGATATTGGGGCTTTGTTTAATACCAGTGGTAAGTCATTTGTAAAGATAGTATACAATAAAGGTCCCAAACAACTCCCTTGAGGGACTCCACAGCTGATTTCCCTCTCATCAGAATAACTACCATTGAAATACACTTGTTGTTTTCTCTTTGTTAAATAACTCTTAAACCATGTTATTGCTGCATGTGAGAAACCATAACATTCCAAATTTAACTAATAATTCATGATCAATAATATCAAAAGCCGCTGTGAAATCTAACAAAACTGCTCCAACTAATTTCCTTTCTTCTATATTCATCAACCAATTATCTGTCATTTGAGTTAGGGCCGTAGCTGTGGAGTACCCTGCTCTATATGCATGTTGATATTCTGTGTTTAAATCATTCAAAGAAAAATAACATTTGATCACAAACAACAGTTTCCATGATTTTGCTCAACACAGGGAGCAAACTTATAGGGCGACTATTTGGTCCAGAAAATGACTGTTTTGCATTCTTTGGCAGTGGTGTTATTTTTGCTTTTTTCCATTCTTGTCGACACAACTTTTTTTATTAAGCTTTGATTAATAATATGACAAATAACCGGGGCAATCAAATCTGCCACCATTTTCAGCAGTCTACCATCTAATCCAGTGGTCCCCAAACCCCGGTCCGCGGACCGGTACCAAGCCGCACAGAATTTTTTTTTTTTGGACGATCAATTAATTTAGGTCAAGACGCTCGTCCCGGTCACGTGACATGTTTCCCCAGTCGAGCCCGCAAAGCTAGAAAAAATTAGTAAACATTTATTTTGAAAAATGTTTAAAAAAAAATGGCGATTCTTTCCCAATTATGTACAACAATTTTATTGAACCATCCGTGTCGCTCCAAATCAATAAATCCATCAGAATCTTCGTCTTCCGTGTCACTTGAAAAAAAAACAAAAAAAAAAAAACAGCTGTTGACGCCGGAAATACTACGTGCGCGCTGTTGTCAGACTAGATACATCAAATGAATGTAATATAAACAACAATTTTATCGAACCATCCGTGTCACTCCAAATCAATAAATTCATCAGAATCTTCGTCTTCTGTGTCACTTAAAAACAAAACAAAAAAAAACAGCTGTTGACACCGGAATTACGTGCGCTGCTGACGTCAGACTAGATATATCAAATAAATGTAATATAAACAACAATTTTAACAAACCATCCGTGTCACTCCAAATCATTAAATCCACCGGAATATTCATCCTCTGTGTCAAAAAAGAACCAAAAAACACAGCTGTTGATTCCGGACGTCCGTGCGCCGCTGACGTCAGCCTCGTTGTCAGTTGGCGGCTCCAATTATTCCACAGATCTACGTATGTAACTATATTGTAGCGTTACCAAAGTACCAGGCAAGACGCGGGTTTTGTAACCGGCTCTTTATTTCACAAATCATGAGCTCAACATGTGAGCCAACACACACAAGCGCCCTGGATCGCTCTTTCCCCCCCCTGTTGCCTTCACGGCCTCCCTAGAAAGTCGGAAATTACTGAAGTCTAACAACATACACGTTGCTACTCTAAATAAACCCTATATCAAATAATTATAACATACAGTGCCTTGCGAAAGTATTCGGCCCCCTTGAACCTTTCAACATTTCGCCACATTTCAGGCTTCAAACAAAGATATAAAATTTAAATTTTTTGTCAAGAATCAACAACAAGTGGGACACAATCGTGAAGTGGAACGAAATTTATTGGATAATTTAAACTTTTTTAACAAATAAAAAACTGAAAAGTGGGGCGTGCAATATTATTCGGCCCCTTTACTTTCAGTGCAGCAAACTCACTCCAGAAGTTCAGTGAGGATCTTTGAATGATCCAATGTTGTCCTAAATGACTGATGATGATAAATAGAATGCACCTGTGTGTAATCAAGTCTCCGTATAAATGCACCTGCTCTTTGATAGTCTCAGGGTTCTGTTTAAAGCGCAGAGAGAACCATGAAGACAAACGAACACACCAGGCAGGTCCGAGATACTGTTGTGGAGAAGTTTAAAGCCGGATTTGGATACAAAAAGATTTCCCAAGCTTTAAACATCTCAAGGAGCACTGTGCAAGCAATTATATTGAAATGGAAGGAGGATCAGACCACTGCAAATCTACCAAGACCCGGCCGTCCCTCCAAACTTTCATCTCAAACAAGGAGAAGACTGATCAGAGATGCAGCCAAGAGACCCATGATCACTCTGGATGAACTGCAGATAACTACAGCTGAGGTGGGAGAGTCTGTCCATAGGACAACAATCAGTCGTGCACTGCACAAATCTGGCCTTTATGGAAGAGTGGCAAGAAGAAAGCCATTTCTCAAAGATATCCATATAAAGTCTCGTTTAAAGTTTGCCACAAGCCACCTGGGAGACACACCAAACATGTGGAAGAAGGTGCTCTGGTCAGATGAAATCAAAATCGAACCTTTTGGCCACAATGCAAAACGATATGTTTGGCGTAAAAGCAACCCAGCTCATCACCCTGAACACACCATCCCCACTGTCAAACATGGTGGTGGCAGCATCATGGTTTGGGCCTGCTTTTCTTCAGCAGGGACAGGGAAGATGGCTAAAATTGATGGGAAGATGGATGGAGCCAAATACAGGACCATTCTGGAAGAAAACCTGTTGGAGTCTCCAAAAGACCTGAGACTGGGACGGAGATTTATCTTCCAACAGGACAATGATCCAAAACATAAAGCCAAATCTACAATGGAATGGTTCACAAATAGACGTATCCAGGTGTTAGAATGGCCAAGTCAAAGTCCAGACCTGAATCCAATCGAGAATCTGTGGAAAGAGCTGAAGACTGCTGTTCACAAACGCTCTCCATCCAACCTCACTGAGCTCGAGCTGTTTTGCAAGGAAGAATGGGCAAGAATTCCAGTCTCTCGATGTGCAAAACTGATAGAGACATACCCCAAGCGACTTGCAGCTGTAATTGCAGCAAAAGGTGGCGCTACAAAGTATTAGCGCAAGGGGGCCGAATAATATTGCACGCCCCACTTTTCTGTTCTTTATTTGTTAAAAAAGTTGAAATTATCCAATAAATTTTGTTCTACTTTACGATTGTGTCCCACTTGTTGATTCTTGACAAAAAATTTACATTTTATATCTATGTTTGAAGCCTGAAATGTGGCGAAATGTTGAAAGGTTCAAGGGGGCCAAATACTTTCGCAAGGCACTGTAAATAACAAGTTTATCGAATGATCTGTGTCACTCCGACTTCGGATGTCAGTGAATGGAACTCATTGTCAGTGAGGCTCCAATTATTCCACAGCCATAGTGCACCCTCATGCAGTTTAAAGTGAAAATAACTTGTGAAGTGACCAGTGATACTAGTAAGTAAAGTGTTAATGATCAAGTAAAAATTTGTGAAAAAAATTCACAAATAAGTCGCTCCTGAGTATAAGTCGCCCCCCACCCAAATTATGAAGAAAAAAAAAATGCGACTTATAGTCCAAAAAATACGGTAACTTTCACAACCATCAAGCCAACCCATACTGGAGCTCTCTGTACAACACTCACATACATACAGAACATACACTATTAAACATTTAATAAAATAATTCTGAACATGAAGTCTTGCATTGACATATTTGTCCATGTTGAAGCTCTGCTATCCACATAACTTTTTCATCGTTTATTTTACCTTTGACCATTATTTCTTTACATTTGAACTCATTAGGAAATTATTACCGGAAAGAAGAGTAAAAGAAGAAAAACTCGACTCACTCCATCGTGTCCATTGATATTCACCATCAGATGCCCGTGTCCATCAGATATTTTTGGCCAAGTTAAATCGTCTCTTTCGTTGTTTTACAGTTCCAGGGAAAGGTGAATGGGACGGGACTGGGGAGGGCGGGTGTAATGTCGTCTCTGGCCGATGTTTGCATATGAACAGAGGATAAGGGATGAAATTGGACACAGAAGGGGGGCGGGGTAGCAGTCAGATATTTTTGGCCAAGTTCAATCGTCTCTTCCATTGTTTTACAGTTCCAGGGTAAGGTGGATGGGACAGGGCTGGGATGGGCGGGGGTAAGAGTGGTCTCTGACCGATGTTTGCAGATGAACAGAGGATAAGGGGGATGAAGTTGGGCACAGAAGGGGGAGGGGGTAGCACTCACAAACACCGACACTCACTGTTAGATGGGCTTGATCACAGTGTGGAAATATTTCTCCGCGCTCTCATAATCCTTGAAGTATTTCTTTTCTTCTTTGTAGGTGACAACGAGAGTGGCTGGATGAATTATTCCATTTCTAATGTTCTGATCTCGTAGTTTCTTCCTTATATCCTTAAACTGGGCTCTCTGCTTGGCAACTGCAGTCGTCAGATCAGGGAATATCCTTATTTTCATGTCCTCAAACGCAATTTCTCCTTCTTCTTTTGCCATTTTTACAATGGCTTCTCGTGACGACTGTGTCTGCAATGTGACAATCATTGCTCTTTCCAGATGGATTGGCTGGGCCAACTCTATGGGCTACTTCCATTACCGGCTCATTTCAAAGTTTCTCATTAAAGATTGTTTTGAAACGTTGTGCCACATATTCAGTTGGGTTGCCCTTTTCCACATTCTGTTTCAGTCCAAACACTCGCACATTATATTTACGATTATGTGCTTCCAACTTTTCAGGCTTTTCTTCAAGTTTCTCCACTTTATCTTTCAGCTTCTCATTCTCTCTTTGAAGTTGCTCCTGTGAGGTCTCAAGCGTGCAATGCGCTCCTCAGCGTGAGTGAGCCTTTCGTTACATTGCTTCACTTCTGCTTTCACTGCTGCAATTTGCGGCTGGATGGCATTAATTGCAGCAGTAATTTCCTCCCGTATGATCGCTCTCATAGAAATCTGCATTTTACTTCGAGTTTCGCTGAAACTATTTTCTGATGTTGCCATTGTTACCTGCGGGCACTGATTAGTCACAGGTGCGTCCTCAGATGCACAAGACCAGTCCATCGGATTGTCATTCTTTTTATTCTTCCTTCCTTTTGTCATTGTGCTACTTCAAGTCACTTTAGTTGCTATACTATTCCATTTTCTATTCCATCTTTTCTCACATCAAAATTGTTTCTATACCAAGAATTAGTATTAGTAAAATGTATGTGGAGCTCCGCTTTTCGTGCCTCACGTGCCGCAACCGGACATGTTCTTAGTATTGTATTTTATTTACTGTTTAATAAATTAAACAGTATTTTATTTACTGTTTAATAAAGACCTTTGTTTCAGGTTCTTGGGATTAACCTGCAAGAAATAATGCTCTCCAAAATTAGAAACTTGCTTCAAATGAAGTCATTGATTTGCAAAACTGCCCTGCAAAGAAAAATAATGTTTTAAGCCTTGTGTTGGAATTTATCACAACTGAAAAATGAAGTGACCAACCGCATCTTTCACATTCAAAATAATACATACGTACGTATATAACACATTTAATTTATAATGCCCTTTACAGTTCAAAGAAATCTCGAAGTGCTAACTACCATGCTCATCTTACCCAGGTAGAAGATTGTACTTGTCTGAGCAGAATTCAGGGAAGAATGTGTCACATGGAAACTGTTTCAGGACTTGCGTGACAAATAACCTTTTGGTGCCTTGGCTCTGCATCAACTCCTACAACATTATCATCATAAAAAGCAACAATAGCGAGTGAGACAACTTTTTACAGGTCTTTTTAATACAGGACATTCCACAGTGCACTACCAATAGTATTCCTAAAAAGTGAGCTGCTTGAATTAAACAAGGTTTTCAAATTTTGACATTATTTTGGCTGTCTTATCCAATTTTCAAATCAGACAATTAACACAGTTGCATTACAAAGACAGCTACCGCTGAAGCTGGGAAATATTTGCCAGATTTAAACAAGATCTTAGAGATCTCTTCGAGAGGTTGTCCCTGCTAGAGAGGACGTGTCCGCCAGCAAGAGCAGAATAGTGCGATAACCGTAGATGTGGCGGACACAGATGCGGGCTGTAGTCAGCCCGCTAGCCCAGTTAGCATTAGCCCAAAGCGGTTTGCTAACTGCGATGAGCCAGTTAAAAAGCATAGTCGTCCTAAGCCATCTCGGTCTACTGGCTCTCGCACCTTGGTCATAGGTGACTCCATTACCCGAAACATCACGCTTACAAATCCAGCCACGGTAATGTGTATCCCTGGAGGTAGAGCACCCGACATAGAAGCTAATCTTAGGGAGCTTGTTCGCAATAGGTCTAGTCAACAGCGTAGGTCCAACAACACTAGCTACTCAGATATAGTGATACACGTTGGCTCCAATGATGTTAGGATGAGGCAATCAGAGATCACAAAGAAAAACATAGCGAGGACTTGTGATCTCGCCAGAAAGATGAGTCGGCATCGAGTATTTGTCTCTGGCCCCCTGCCTGAGAGAGGCACTGATTAGAGGTTTAGTAGATTAGTCTCCCTTAATCGATCGAAGGCTGGTTTCTGTAAGAAGCAGGGACTGTATTTTATAGATAACTGGTCCTCATTCTGGGGCCGCCCCGACCTGCTGAGGAAGGACGGCCTTCATCCTAACCGTGAAGGCGCCTTCACTCTTTCATGGAATATAGATTTCTGTTTGAGCCATTCATGACAGGTCACTTTAGAGCAGGCCTCGCTGGCGCGTCCTCGAAAAAAGGGTGGGGATGTCGCCCTCATCTCTATTTCCGATCTTAGATTTAGGCCTCGTTCGATTAACGTATTTAAAACATTTGAAGTTCTCACTGTCCGATCCATAGCTTTACCGTCATTTTATCTTGCTGTTATTTACCGTCCACCAGGGGCTTACTCTGGCTTCCTGGATGAATTTTCAGAATCCGTGGCTGATGTAGTGACTAATGCGGATAATATAATAATTATGGGCGATTTCAATATCCATATGAATTTACAGTCAGAGCCACTTACTCCGGCGTTTCAGACTTTAACTGATACGTTTGGTTTTACGCAAGCCATACAGGCAGCAACGCATAAGAATGGAAATACCTTAGATATAGTATTATGCCGAGGACTGGCAACCTCAAATATAACAGTACTGCCATACACTACTGTTATGTCTGGTCATTACTTAATAAAATTTGAAATTTCAGTTCTTTGTCAAAGACAAGAGTGCAATCAGAATTACAGCAGCCGTAATATTAACTCCGTAACTGCGACTGCGCTATCCGAGTTACTGTCGCCGGCAACTGCCATATTTCCCGCATATATCGGCTCTATTGATAATCTTACAAATGAATTCAATGCGACATTGTTAAATGCCATCGACTCTGTAGCGCCACTACGTCTGAAAACTCGCCGTAGTATGGCTATTCCGTGGTTCACAGATGAAACACGTAGGCTTAAGCAATTATGTAGAAAGCATGAGCGCAAATGGCGTTTAACCAAACTTGAGGTTTTCCATCAGGCATGGCGTGACAGCCTCCTGAAATATAAAGATGTGCTAATCTTAGCAAAATCTAATTATTTCTCGCAAGTATTGATCTCAATAAAAACAATCCTAAATAATTATTTGATACAGTGGCAAAGCTAACACTCCGACCCCCGATAGCTCCTTCCACTAAGGTGACGGGTTTATGAAATCTTTTGCTCGAAAGATTGAATCCATTAGGGATGAGATCAAGATGACCATTCCAATTGCTCAGTCGAGACCGCCGCTGATGATCATGCAATAACCCTCTCAAATTTTAAAAGCGTGTCCCTTGAAAGGCTTCGCAATTGGTTAGTGCGGCTAAACAAACATGTTTATTCGACCCGCTTCCAGACAAACTATTTAAAGAATTATTTCAAATTTTAGGACTGTCCGTCTTAAATATAATTAATCTGTCTGTCTCCTCTAGGATAGTGCCAACAGCCTTTAAAACCGCTATCATTAAACCGCTACTTAAGCGACCAAATCTCGACCCGGACTGTCTCAGTAATTATAGGCCAGTTTCAAATCTCCCATTCATAGCAAAACTTCTTGAAAAAATAGAAGCACAGCAGCTTATTGATTACATGGTCGCCAATAACCGATATGAATCTTTTCAGTCTGGTTTTAGAGCTAATCATTCCACCGAGACAGCACTTGCTAAAGGGACTAATGATCTCCTCATAGCTATGGATTCAAACACTTCATCGGTATTGTTATTACTCGATCTTAGTGCTGCTTTCGACACTGTAGACTTCGATATTTTATTAGAGCGTCTTAAAAGCTGTGTTGGTATTTCAGGGTCAGCACTAGGCTGGTTCTATTCCTATCTATCAGACAGGATGCACCGCGTGGTCCATGGCAATGCAGCCTCTGAGCTCTATAATGTTACGTGTGGTGTCCCACAGGGATCGGTACTCGGACCAATTCTATTTAATAGTTATATGATTCCGCTTGGGGACATAATACGAAAATATAATATTAGTTATCAATGTTACGCGGATGACACTCAATATGCCGTTATCGATGACAAATCCGCGGGACTGTTGTAATCTTGAGGCGTGCCTTGCGGAGCTCAAGCAATGGATGTCTCAAATTCCTTCGTCTTAACCCAGATAAAACTGAGATGTTGATAATTGGTCCAGCTCGTTATCACCACTTATTTAAGGAAACCAATATAACTATGGATAACCACACTATCACTCAGAGCGATACTGTAGCTAATTTCGGGGTAATATTTGACCAAACGCTCTCCTTTCAAAAGCACATTAAGAACATAACTAGAGATGTGTTTTTTCACCTTCGTAATATTGCTAAGATTCGTCCGATCCTCTCGACCGGTGATGCGGAAACTATTATACATGCGTTTATTACGTCGCGCCTGGACTACTGTAACGCATTATTCTCTGGTCTTCCTAAATCCAGTATAAAAAGTCTACAGTTAGTACAAAATGCTGCTGCAAGGCTGCTCTCACGGTCAAGAAAATTTGATCACATTACCCCAATATTAGCCAACTTACATTGGCTCCCGGTCCATTTAAGATGTGACTTCAAGGTTCTTCTATTAACCTACAAATCATTGCATGACTTAGCGCCTTCATATCTCGTCGACCGTAGTTGTTCCTTACGTTCCGTCTCGTAACCTCCGCTCGCAAAACGCTAGTCTTTTGGTGGCCCTGAGGGCCAAAAAAATGTCTGCAGGGTCTAGAGCATTTTCTATTCGGGCTCCAAAACTTTGGAATGCCCTACCAATGCATATTAGAACTGCTACCTCAGTAGAAACATTTAAGACGTTTAAAGACACATTTCTATGATATGGCCTTTAATTAACTTGTAGTGGCCGATTCGGCTGGAGTTTGTGTTTTCGCTCCCTCCCCCCGTCCCCCCCACCCCTCCCCGGCTGGGGAGGTGGTTAGGTGACACCCAACTGACAGCGGCTGTCTGGATTCTCGTGGACCAATCAAGATGAGGGAACTGCAGCGGATTACCCTCCTCAAAGACACTGCCAGGACAATCGAGGGCACCTCCTGCAGCTCTTTGCTTTGACTTGGACATCCACTTTCTTTGATTTTTTTAATATTATGTATTTTATGTGTCCTCTCTGCATCCATTGCAGCCTGGTGATCTTGAAAGGGGGATCCTCCCATCTGTGGTCCCTTCTCAACGTTTCTCATTTTTCCCCTAGTAGTTTTTTTTTTTTTTTTTTTCCTTGCCCTCTTGGGAGCTTAAGATCAGGGGATGCTTTGAGAATAATTGTAAATTTGTTTTGTATATGTGAAGCCCTTTGAGACTGCTTGTGATTTAGGGCTATATAAATAAACTTGACTTGAATCTTCAACTTGTATTATAATGCTGACTGTAGGCATGGGTCAGTATCAGATTCTGATGGTATGATAACCGTGAGCAAAACATATTTGGCGTTTAATTTTGATACGTTTCTGTAAAAAAAAAAACATCATTGAAGCCACAGCAATAAGAAAAATAGGAAAAGTAAATTAAACCTTAGTGCAACAGTAACTGATTATTTCTCAGAAAATTTCAATGCTAGTTATCTGCTTCATTATAGAGTCTATAGTATTTTTTTGACACATTAATGCTTGATGGTTGCAAATGTTCATTTTAAGACAGGGTTATAATAATATATTAACATCACTTAGAGTAATGAGCAGTGCAATGCCAAGCCTATGTACCCCTCATTGACTTCTCGCACCAATGACGAGAGGGAGAGGGCGTATCACTTTGCCTGCACCGAGACCCACACCAGAAAGACAGTAAAAAAAATTGAACCCATCAAATAAATATGGTTACCTTGTACAGTGAGCTACCTCCTATAACCCAGACCTGATCAGCCTGGTCTGACAGTTCAGTGTCAATCAGCCTGAGAGCTGAGCAAAAATCAGGAGCCAGATGATGGGCGCCAGTAGGGGGAACCCTGACGGTCAAGAAACATTATTGTTGAAACAGAGAAAGGTTCATTACATTTAAATGTACTATATTAAACCAAACCATTGCAATTAATCATTGCATAATTGGAGCAGATACTTAACCCTAAACTCCTAACGCAGGGGTCACCAACATGCCACCACAGGATAAACTCCAAGGACCACGGGAATAGCTCGCTGACCTGTTCTAAAACTACTTACCCAGTGATGGGACATTGTGATTGTGACAAATTAGTTTTTGTTACAACCCAAGTCAATATCATTAATTATCAACAACATAATGATCGATCACAATTTCCTCACTGGAAATTAATGTACAGACTATAGCTAAAATGTCCAAAAACACAAAAGTGTCAGCCAGCTCAAGGCTCACCCCATACTGCGTCACAATCCCCAGTTGTTGGCTGGGAAAGACTGGGAGCACGTGACTTCCAGCTAGGAGGCCGACCCTTCAGATGAGTGTGGCCGTTTAAAGCGCCTCCTTTTCGGATAGGCGGTGGAGGTGGTACCCCATACGTGGACTTCTCATTTCTTGCTCTTAAATCAGTCACGAAGGGGCTAATCCATGCGATATGTTAAAGTAGTCATAATTTGAGATGTCTATGTAAAGTTTGGTGCCAATTGATAACTGTTTTTGGACATTTTAAATGATAGTCCAATGAGGAAGTTGTGATCGCTTCCTTCTGTGACGTCATCAACCAAAACATGGGATGGGGTGTGTGGCCCGATTCCTCATTAAAAGTGGGCTTTTCTAAAGGCATTCATTGTTTCATTATTTGTTCAAAATGAATGGATAAAATAGAAAATGCTAACCTATTAAATTTTCCTGATAAAAAAATACAGAAATTGGGCTCGTTAATGAAAAAATGAACCATCTTGACTTTACCATCACTTAAGGCACTGAAAAAAAAAAGGGTACCGTATTTTTTGGAGTATAAGTCTCAGCTTTTTTCATAGTTTGGGTGGGGGGGATACTTATACTCAGGAGCGACTTATATGTGAAATTATTCACAAATTTTCAAAATTCAAAAATCCGCGATGTAGTGAAACCGCGATATACGAACCGCGATGTAGCGAGGGATTACTTGCCAATTTCAACTGCAACTGACGACGTCAGCGGTGCGGCGCACACGCGGCGTTGTTTACATAAAGGACGAAGAATTCGATCGATGGATTTAATGATTTGGAGTGACAGATGGTTTGATAAAATTGTTGTTTATATTATAGCTATTTGATATATAGTTTATATATCATTATATGGGCCTGTGGAATAATTTGAACTGCAACTGACGAGTCCGACGTCAGCGGCACGGCACACACGCGGCGTTGTTTACATAAAGGACGAAGAATTAATAATCCCCTCCGTGAGTCGTCACCTTATCGTGGTGGAGGGGTTTGCGCGCCCCAATGATCCTAGGAGCCATGTTGTCTGGGGCTTCATGCCCTGGTATGGTCATTCATGGCAAAAGGGTCCTATGTGTGGGGCCAGGCAAAGCACGGCTCACAGAAGCCCCTTATGAAGAAAAACCTAAATGGACTTCGTTTTCCCTCGCCCAGACGCAGGTCACCGGGGCCCCCCTCTGGAGCCAGGCCTGGAGGTGGGGCTCGAAGGCGAGCGTCTGGTGGCCGGGCCTTCGCCCATGGGGCCCGGGCGGGCACAGTCCGAAAAGGAAACGTGGGTCCCCCTTCCCATGGGCTCACCACCTGTGAGAGGGGCCAAAGGGTTTGGGTGCAGTGTAAGCTGGGCAGCCGCCAAAGGCAGGGACCTTGGCGGTCCGATCCCCGGCTGCAGAAGCTGGCTCTTGGGACATGGAATGTCACCTCTCTGGCTGGAAAGGAGCCTGAGCTGGTGTGGAAGGCAGAAATGTTCTGACTAGATATAGTCGGACTTGCCTCCAAACACAGTTTGGGTTCCGGTACAAGCCCTCTCGAGAGGGGCTGGACACTCTTCCACTCTAGAGTTGCCCACGGTGAGAGGCGTCAAGCAGGTGTGGGTATACTTATTGCCCCCCGGCTGGGCGCCTGCACATTGGGGTTCACCCCGGTGAACGAGAGGGTAGCCTCCCTCCGCCTTCGGGTTGGGGGACGGGTCCTGACTGTTGTTTGTGTCTATGCACCAAACAGCAGCTCTGAGTACCCACCCTTTTTGGAGTCCTTGGAAGAAGTGCTGGAGAGCGCTCCTTCTGGGGACTCCATCGTTCTACTGGGTGACTTCAATGCTCACGTGGGCAATGACAGTGAGACCTGGAAGGGCGTGATTAGAAGGAATGGCCCCCGTGATCTGAACCTGAGCGGTGCTCTATTATTGGACTTCTGTGCTCAACACGGATTGTCAATAATGAACACCATGTTCAAACATAAGGGTGTCCATGTGTACACTTGGCACCAGGACACACTAGGCCGCAGTTCGATGATCGACTTTGTAGCCGTGTCATCGGGTTTGCGGCCGCATGTTTTGGACACTCGGGTGAAGAGAGGGGCGGAGCTGTCAACTGATCACCACCTGGTGGTGGGTTGGCTCCGATGGTGGGGGGAGATGCCGGTCCGACCTGGCAGGCCCAAACGTATTGTGAGGGTCTGCTGGGAACGTCTGGCAGAATCCCCTGTCAGGAAGAGCTTCAACTCCCACCTCCGGCAGAGCTTTTCCCGCATTCCGGAGGATGCGGGGGACCATGTTCCGTGCCTCCATTGTTGAGGCAGCCGACCAGAGCTGTGGCCGTAAGGTGGTTGGTGCCTGTCGTGGCGGCAATCCCCGAACCCGCAGGTGGACACCGGCGGTAAGGGATGCAGTCAAGCTGAAGAAGGAGTCCTATCGGGCCGTTTTGGCCTGCGGGACTCCGGAGGCAGCTGACAGGTACTGGATGGCCAAGCGGAACGCGGCTTCGGCGGTTGCTGGGTTTGGCGGGGCCATGGAGAACGACTTCCGGACAGCTTCGAGGAAATTCTGGTCCACCATCCGGCGTCTCAGGAGGGGGAAGCAGTGCACCGTCAACACTGTTAACAGTGGCGATGGCGTGCTGCTGACCTCGACTCGGGACGTCGTGAGTAGGTGGGGAGAGTACTTTGAAGACCTCCTCAATTCCACAGACACACCTTCCGTTGTGGAAACAGGGCCTGCAGACTCTGAGGGGGACTCTCCAATCTCTGGGGTCGAAGTCACTGAGGTATTTAAAACAGTCCTCGGGGGCAAGGCCCCGGGGGTGGATGAGATCCGCCCAGAGTTTTTAAAGGCTCTGGATGTTGTGGGGTTGTCATGGCTGACACGCCTCTACAGCATTGCGTGGACATCGGGGACGGTGCCTCTGGATTGGCAGACTGGGGTAGTGGTTCCCCTCTTTAAGAAGGGGGACCAAAGGGTGTGTTTCAACTATAGGGGAATCACACTCCTCAGCCTCCCTGGTAAGGTCTATTCAGGGGTGCTGGAGAGGAGGGTCCGTCAGGAGGTCGAACCTCGGATTCAGGAGGAGCAGTGTGGCTTTCGTCCTGGCCGTGGAAGAGTGGACCAGCTCTACACCCTCGGCAGGATCCTCGAGGGGGCATGAGAGTTCGCTCAACCAGTCCACATGTGTTTTGTGGACTTGGAGAAGGCATTCGACCGTGTCGCTCGGGAAGTTCTGTGGAGGGTGCTTCGGGAGTACGGGGTGCCGAGCCAACTGATAAGGGCGGTTCGGTCCCTGTATCACCGATGCCAGAGTTTGGTCCGCATTTCCGGCAGTAAGTCGGATTTGTTCCCAGTGAGGGTTGGACTCCGCCAAAGCTGCCCTTTGTCACCGATTCTGTTCATAACTTTTATGGACAGAATTTCTAGGCGCAGCCGAGGCGTTGGGGGTGTCCTGATTGGGGACCTCAGCATTGCGTCTCTGCTTTTTGCAGACGATGTGGCTGTTGGCGTCTTCAAGCCGTGATCTCCAGCTCTCACTGGGGTGGTTCGCAGCCGAGTGTGAAGCGGTCGGGATGAGGGTCAGCACCTCCAAATCCGAGGCCAAGGGTGGAATGCCCTCTCCGGATCAAGGATGAGATCCTGCCCCAAGTGGAGGAGTTCAAGTATCTTGGGGTCTTGTTCACGAGTGAGGGCAGGATGGATCGCGAGATCGACAGGCGGATCGGTGCAGCGTCGGCAGTAATGCAGACTATGTACCGGTCCGTCGTGGTGAGGAGAGAGCTGAGCCAAAAGGCAAAGCTCTCAATTTACCAGTCGATCTACGCTCCTACCCTCACCTATGGTCACGTGCTATGGGTCGTGACCGAAAGAACAAGATCCAGCTCAGTGGCCTAGTGGTAGAGTGTCCGCCCTGAGACTGGAAGGTTGTGGGTTCAAACCCCGGCCGGGTCATACCAAAGACTATAAAAATGGGACCCATTGCCTCCCTGCTTGGCACTCAGCATTAAGGGTTGGAATTGGGGGGTTAGATCACCAAATGATTCCCGAGCACGGCACCGCTGCTGCTCACTGCTCCCCTCTCCCCCAGGGGATGGATTAAAATCACACGGGGATGGGTTAAATGCAGAGGACAAATTTCACCACACCCAGATGTGTGTGTGACGATCATTGGGACTTTAATTTTTTAACTTTTAACTTTAAGATCCCGGATACAAGCGGCCGAAATGAGCTTTCCTCCGCAGGGTGTCCGGGCTCTCCCTTAGAGATAAGGTGAGAAGCTCGGTCATCCGGGAGGGACTTGGAGTAGAGCCGCTGCTCCTCCGCATTGAGAGGAGCCAGCTGAAGTGGCTCGGACATCTCATCAGGATGCCTCCTGGACGCCTCCCTGGGGAGGTGTTCCGGGCATGTCCCACCGGCAGGAGACCCCGTGGACGACCCAGGACGCGCTGGAGAGACTATGTCTCTTGACTGGCCTGGGAAAGCCTTGGGATCCCCCGGGATGAGCTGGATGAAGTGGCTGGGGAGAGGGAAGTCTGGGAGTCCCTCCTAAAGCTGTTGCCCCCGTGACCCGACCCCAGATAAGCGGAAGAGGATGGATGGATGGATGGATGGATGGATGGATGGATGGATTTAATGATTCGGAGTGACACAGATGGTTTGATAATGGTGTTATATATATTAGTTATTTGATATTTAGTATCTATATTGTTATATGGGCCTGTGGAATAATTTGAACAGCAACTGACGACGAGTTCGACGTCAGCGGCGTGGCGCACACGCGGCGTTGTTTACATAAAGGACGAAGAATTAATAATCCCCTCCGTGAGTCGTGACCTTATCGTGGTGGAGGGGTTTGCGCGCCCCAATGATCCTAGGAGCCATGTTGTCTGGGGCTTCATGCCCTGGTATGGTCATTCATGGCAAAAGGGTCCTATGTGTGGGGCCAGGCAAAGCACGGCTCACAGAAGCCCCTTATGAAGAAAAACATAAATGGACTTCGTTTTCCCTCGCCCAGACGCAGGTCACCGGGGCCCCCCTCTGGAGCCAGGCCTGGAGGTGGGGCTCGAAGGCGAGCGTCTGGTGGCCGGGCCTTCGCCCATGGGGCCCGGGCGGGCACAGTCCGAAAAGGAAACGTGGGTCCCCCTTCCCATGGGCTCACCACCTGTGAGAGGGGCCAAAGGGTTTGGGTGCAGTGTAAGCTGGGCAGCCGCCAAAGGCAGGGACCTTGGCGGTCCGATCCCCGGCTGCAGAAGCTGGCTCTTGGGACATGGAATGTCACCTCTCTGGCTGGAAAGGAGCCTGAGCTGGTGTGGAAGGCAGAAATGTTCTGACTAGATATAGTCGGACTTGCCTCCAAACACAGTTTGGGTTCCGGTACAAGCCCTCTCGAGAGGGGCTGGACACTCTTCCACTCTAGAGTTGCCCACGGTGAGAGGCGTCAAGCAGGTGTGGGTATACTTATTGCCCCCCGGCTGGGCGCCTGCACATTGGGGTTCACCCCGGTGAACGAGAGGGTAGCCTCCCTCCGCCTTCGGGTTGGGGGACGGGTCCTGACTGTTGTTTGTGTCTATGCACCAAACAGCAGCTCTGAGTACCCACCCTTTTTGGAGTCCTTGGAAGAAGTGCTGGAGAGCGCTCCTTCTGGGGACTCCATCGTTCTACTGGGTGACTTCAATGCTCACGTGGGCAATGACAGTGAGACCTGGAAGGGCGTGATTAGAAGGAATGGCCCCCGTGATCTGAACCTGAGCGGTGCTCTATTATTGGACTTCTGTGCTCAACACGGATTGTCAATAATGAACACCATGTTCAAACATAAGGGTGTCCATGTGTACACTTGGCACCAGGACACACTAGGCCGCAGTTCGATGATCGACTTTGTAGCCGTGTCATCGGGTTTGCGGCCGCATGTTTTGGACACTCGGGTGAAGAGAGGGGCGGAGCTGTCAACTGATCACCACCTGGTGGTGGGTTGGCTCCGATGGTGGGGGGAGATGCCGGTCCGACCTGGCAGGCCCAAACGTATTGTGAGGGTCTGCTGGGAACGTCTGGCAGAGTCCCCTGTCAGGAAGAGCTTCAACTCCCACCTCCGGCAGAGCTTTTCCCGCATTCCAGAGGATGCGGGGGACCATGTTCCGTGCCTCCATTGTTGAGGCAGCCGACCAGAGCTGTGGCCGTAAGGTGGTTGGTGCCTGTCGTGGCGGCAATCCCCGAACCCGCAGGTGGACACCGGCGGTAAGGGATGCAGTCAAGCTGAAGAAGGAGTCCTATCGGGCCGTTTTGGCCTGCGGGACTCCGGAGGCAGCTGACAGGTACTGGATGGCCAAGCGGAACGCGGCTTCGGCGGTTGCTGGGTTTGGCGGGGCCATGGAGAACGACTTCCGGACAGCTTCGAGGAAATTCTGGTCCACCATCCGGCGTCTCAGGAGGGGGAAGCAGTGCACCGTCAACACTGTTAACAGTGGCGATGGCGTGCTGCTGACCTCGACTCGGGACGTCGTGAGTAGGTGGGGAGAGTACTTTGAAGACCTCCTCAATTCCACAGACACACCTTCCGTTGTGGAAACAGGGCCTGCAGACTCTGAGGGGGACTCTCCAATCTCTGGGGTCGAAGTCACTGAGGTATTTAAAACAGTCCTCGGGGGCAAGGCCCCGGGGGTGGATGAGATCCGCCCAGAGTTTTTAAAGGCTCTGGATGTTGTGGGGTTGTCATGGCTGACACGCCTCTACAGCATTGCGTGGACATCGGGGACGGTGCCTCTGGATTGGCAGACTGGGGTAGTGGTTCCCCTCTTTAAGAAGGGGGACCAAAGGGTGTGTTTCAACTATAGGGGAATCACACTCCTCAGCCTCCCTGGTAAGGTCTATTCAGGGGTGCTGGAGAGGAGGGTCCGTCAGGAGGTCGAACCTCGGATTCAGGAGGAGCAGTGTGGCTTTCGTCCTGGCCGTGGAAGAGTGGACCAGCTCTACACCCTCGGCAGGATCCTCGAGGGGGCATGAGAGTTCGCTCAACCAGTCCACATGTGTTTTGTGGACTTGGAGAAGGCATTCGACCGTGTCGCTCGGGAAGTTCTGTGGAGGGTGCTTCGGGAGTACGGGGTGCCGAGCCAACTGATAAGGGCGGTTCGGTCCCTGTATCACCGATGCCAGAGTTTGGTCCGCATTTCCGGCAGTAAGTCGGATTTGTTCCCAGTGAGGGTTGGACTCCGCCAAAGCTGCCCTTTGTCACCGATTCTGTTCATAACTTTTATGGACAGAATTTCTAGGCGCAGCCGAGGCGTTGGGGGTGTCCTGATTGGGGACCTCAGCATTGCGTCTCTGCTTTTTGCAGACGATGTGGCTGTTGGCGTCTTCAAGCCGTGATCTCCAGCTCTCACTGGGGTGGTTCGCAGCCGAGTGTGAAGCGGTCGGGATGAGGGTCAGCACCTCCAAATCCGAGGCCAAGGGTGGAATGCCCTCTCCGGATCAAGGATGAGATCCTGCCCCAAGTGGAGGAGTTCAAGTATCTTGGGGTCTTGTTCACGAGTGAGGGCAGGATGGATCGCGAGATCGACAGGCGGATCGGTGCAGCGTCGGCAGTAATGCAGACTATGTACCGGTCCGTCGTGGTGAGGAGAGAGCTGAGCCAAAAGGCAAAGCTCTCAATTTACCAGTCGATCTACGCTCCTACCCTCACCTATGGTCACGTGCTATGGGTCGTGACCGAAAGAACAAGATCCAGCTCAGTGGCCTAGTGGTAGAGTGTCCGCCCTGAGACTGGAAGGTTGTGGGTTCAAACCCCGGCCGGGTCATACCAAAGACTATAAAAATGGGACCCATTGCCTCCCTGCTTGGCACTCAGCATTAAGGGTTGGAATTGGGGGGTTAGATCACCAAATGATTCCCGAGCACGGCACCGCTGCTGCTCACTGCTCCCCTCTCCCCCAGGGGATGGATTAAAATCACACGGGGATGGGTTAAATGCAGAGGACAAATTTCACCACACCCAGATGTGTGTGTGACGATCATTGGGACTTTAATTTTTTAACTTTTAACTTTAAGATCCCGGATACAAGCGGCCGAAATGAGCTTTCCTCCGCAGGGTGTCCGGGCTCTCCCTTAGAGATAAGGTGAGAAGCTCGGTCATCCGGGAGGGACTTGGAGTAGAGCCGCTGCTCCTCCGCATTGAGAGGAGCCAGCTGAAGTGGCTCGGACATCTCATCAGGATGCCTCCTGGACGCCTCCCTGGGGAGGTGTTCCGGGCATATCCCACCGGCAGGAGACCCCGTGGACGACCCAGGACGCGCTGGAGAGACTATGTCTCTTGACTGGCCTGGGAAAGCCTTGGGATCCCCCGGGATGAGCTGGATGAAGTGGCTGGGGAGAGGGAAGTCTGGGAGTCCCTCCTAAAGCTGTTGCCCCCGTGACCCGACCCCAGATAAGCGGAAGAGGATGGATGGATGGATGGATGGATGGATTTAATGATTCGGAGTGACACAGATGGTTTGATAATGGTGTTATATATATTAGTTATTTGATATTTAGTATCTATATTGTTATATGGGCCTGTGGAATAATTTGAACAGCAACTGACGACGAGTTCGACGTCAGCGGCGTGGCGCACACGCGGTGTTGTTTACATAAAGCATGAAGAATTTGATCGATGCATTTAATGATTTGGAGTGACACAGATGGTTCGATAAAGGTGTTATTTGTTATAATTATTTGGATAACTGTTAATGTTACATCAGGCCCGCTCTCAGTTCCTTGTTTGTGTTTATGTCACGTTAGCATACCGTATGGTTTAGCCTGTTGTTGCTGGTTCATGTCTGTTCTTGGTGTTGGATTTTGTCAAATAAATTTCCCCCAAAATGCGACTTAAACTCCGGTGCGACATATATGTTTTTTTCCTTTTTATTATGCATTTTATGGCTGATGCGACTTGTACTCCGGAGCGACTTTTGGTCCGAAAAATACGGTAAATTTGTGCGTGTGTGTGCGTGCGTGCAAAACATACTTCAGTTGTCGACTGAGGACGATGTTGATCCTTTTGTTTAAAGGTCTGTTTTTTTCTGGGATGGAAAACCATGTCTTCCTGCCCATTATCACCACATTTTTCTTAGCTGCAGTAGACAACAGATTATGAAAAGACACTTCAACACAGCACTGTCTGTCATTCATAAACCTTCAAAATATTTTTAGAATTCTGTGGCATGACTTCAAATGTCATTGTAATTACACTGCGTCCGTAGTTATAATACAAACTGTGTTCATAAAGGTAAAATCTTGTCAGTTACACTTTGGTTTACTGAAATCAATCTGAGACACCTGAGCGAATTATTTTGCCAGGTGAGTACAAATGAAGGAATAAGTACTTTAGAAGGTTGTTCCACATTACAGGACTGTCTCAGAAAAATAGAATATTGTGATAAAGTTCTTTATTTTCTGTAATGCAATTAAAAAAACAAAAATGTCACATATTCTGGATTCATTACAAATCAACTGAAATATTGCAAGCCTTTTATTATTTTAATATTGCTGATTATGGCATACAGCTTAAGAAAACACGAATATCCTATCTCAAAATATTAGAATATTTCCTCAGACCAAATAAAACAAAAATGATTTAAAACAGCAAAACAAAAATCAAACATTTGAAAATGTCCATTAATGCACTCAGTACTTGGTTGGGAATCATTTTGCATTGATTACTGCAACCAATGCGGCGTAGCATGGAGGCAATCCGCCTGTGGCATTGCTGAGGTGTTATGGATGCCCAGGATGCTTCAATAGCATCCTTTAGCTCATTTGCATTGTTGGGTCTGGTGTCTTTCAGCTTCTTCTTCACAATACCCCACAAATTCTCTAATGGGGTTCAGGTCAGGGGAATTGGCAGGCCAATCGAGGACAGTAATGCCATGGTCAGTACACCATTTACTGGTGGTTTTGGCACTGTGGGCAGGTGCCAGATCATGCTGGAAAATGAAATCATCATCTCCATAGAGCTTTTTAGCAGAAGGAAGCATGTAGTGCTTTAAAATCTGCATTTACTCTGGACTTGATGAAACACAGTGGACCAACACCAGCAGCTGACATGGCTCCCCAAACCATCGCTGACTGTGGGAACTTCACACTGGATTTCAAGCAACTTGGATTTTGCTCCTCTCCAGCCTTTCTCCAGACTCTGGCGCCTTGACTTCCAAATGAAATACAAAACTTGCTTTCGTCTGAAAAGAGGACTTTGGACCACTCTGCAACTGTCCAGTGCTTCTTTTCCATAGCCCAAGTCAGACACTTCTTCTGTTGGCTTGAGTTCAGAAGTGGCTTGACCATGGGAATACGGCTATTGTAGGCCATTTCCCGGACACGTCTGTGAACAGTGGCTTTTGATACCTAGACTCCAGCTTCAGTCCACTGTCTTTGAAGCTCCCCCAAATTCTGAAAGCGACTCTTCATCACAATGCTGTTAAGGCTGCAGTCATCTCTCTTGGTTGTGCAGCGTTTCCTGCCACATTTCCCCCTTCCAACAGACTTTTTGTGGATGTGCTTTGAAACTGCACTCTGCGAACAGCTTGCTCTTTGAGAAATTTCTTTTGGTGTCTTACCCTCCTGATGGAGGGTGTTAATGATGGTCCTCTGGACAGCAGTCAGATCAGCAGTCTTCCCCATACTTGTGATTTAGTTTACTGAACGAAGCTGAGTGTTTTTCAAGGCTCAGGAAACCCTTGCAGGTGTTTCAAGTTAATTAGACCATTCAAGTGATTAGTTGAATACCCTACTAGTTATTTATTCATGATATTCTAATATTTTGAGATAGGATATTTGAGTTTTCTTAACCTGTATGCCATAATCAGCAATATTAAAATAATAAAAGGCTTGCAATATTTCAGTTGATTTGTAATGAATCCAGAATGTATGACATTTTTGGTTTTTTAATTGCATTACAGAAAATAAAGAACTTTATCACAATATTCTAATTTTCTGAGACAGTCCTGTATTAAGCAGATCACCATTTTAAAGCAACATGGGAAAGAAAAAGGATTTCTCTGATGCTGAAAAGCAGTAAAAGTTAGGTATGAAACCATAGATAATAAAAAGAAACTAAAGGAGGCTCATTGTACAATTAAGCTATTTGTTGCTGATTTAGAACACGCACAGGTGCGTCGAGCTAAATGAAAAATGAGAGCTGCTTCTGCCAGACAATTGCACTGGATTAAGAAGGCAGCTAGGTGTTTGAAGCTGCTGGTGCCTCTGGAGTCCCGTGAACAAAATAAAAATCAACATCATAAACAGCATGAACCTTCTATTTGGCCACCATTATCCAATGCTCGCAAACAGAAGTGACTCCAGCGGGCCCAGAAATACATGAAGACTAACTTCCGAACTGTCTTGTTCACCATTAAGTGCCATGCAACCCTGGATGGTCCAAATGAAAGAAGTGGTGGATGCTTGGTAGGTGTCCTTACTACCATGTCTCAACAGGGCTACGACATCAGAAAGGAGGTCCAGTTTTTGGCTGGAATCATGAGGAGCGAGATGGTCATCCCCTTTAGGCTTTAGTATTTAGTTTAGTGTTAAAATAACCTCTCTAAAGTATATATGTGGAGATTCTGAATGACCAATTTATATCATGGTACAAAAATAAGAAACCGTGCTTTCTGTTGCAAAATTATTTTCATGCATGAAAATGTACAATCTGAAGCTGTAACCATCATCCTCTCCTGAATCATGATAGAAATGGTCAGCCCCATTAGAGTCTCTGAAGGTGTTAAAATAGGTTGACAAGATTTGGGTTTCTGAAAAATAGGACACCTTTTTTGGGGGGCCAGGGGGATTCATCGGTGTATCGGTGGATGTTATGACACAAATGACATGGTATATACAGTGCCTTGCGAAAGTATTCGGCCCCCTTGAACTTTTCAACATTTCGCCACATTTCAGGCTTCAAACATAAAGATATAAAATTTAAATTTTTTGTCAAAAATCAACAAGTGGGACACAATCGTGAAGTGGAACGAAATTTATTGGATAATTGAAACTTTTTCAACAAATAAAAAACTGAAAAGTGGGGCGTGCAATATTATTCGGCCCCCTTGCGCTAATACTTTGTAGCGCCACCTTTTGCTGCAATTCCAGCTGCAAGTCGCTTGGGGTATGTCTCTATCAGTTTTGCACATCGAGAGACTGGAATTCTTGCCCATTCTTCCTTGCAAAACAGCTCGAGCTCAGTGAGGTTGGATGGAGAGCGTTTGTGAACAGCAGTCTTCAGCTCTTTCCACAGATTCTCGATTGGATTCAGGTCTGGACTTTGACTTGGCCATTCTAACACCTGGATACGTCTATTTGTGAACCATTCCATTGTAGATTTGGCTTTATGTTTTGGATCATTGTCCTGTTGGAAGATAAATCTCCGTCCCAGTCTCAGGTCTTTTGCAGACTCCAACAGGTTTTCTTCGAGAATGGTCCTGTATTTGGCTCCATCCATCTTCCCATCTGTTGGGATAATTTAAGTGAAGCCTTGGCCTGCCAGACCTGGAGGCCTTGTCTTTACTGTTTATGACTTTCCTTTAATCTAGGTTTTTCCTTTTAAGTGACAGGGATGTCTTTTGATCCCTGTCAGCCATATGTCTCCTTCCTGTCCTTATGTTATCTGTGTGTTTTTGTTCCTGTAGGAGGCTTTCACTAACAATGAGCCGAGCTTATTTGCATAGGCGAAATGTTCTTATTTGGTTCAGAGGAACTTCATTCCTTTTATCTAACTGTAGGTTTGGTTCATAGGTAGTTGTTGGTCAGAACTGTTTTTCTTTGTTAAGTGTTATATACAGTTTGAAGTAGTTGCGTACAAGTTATCCTATATTTACTCAATGTTCGTTTAAGGAACTGCATACCAGTTACCTTACATTTACTTAATGTGTGTTGAAGTGTTTAGGACAAGTTACTTATTATTATTGTGTGTTAATTTACCAAGTAGATAAAGTTAGCCAAGGTTTAGGTGCATTGTTCCACAGGAAAGCGGCAATTCAAGTTATCTGATCCCACTCGAGGACAAATCAGCCAACCATGAGAAGAACAGCTGGTTGAGGAAGGAGGACGAAGTCTGCGGGGGTCACGGGCCGACAATGAAGTGCTAATTCACACCACACTACATTCCTTAGCTGATAAGCGTTGCTACAGACACTATCTCCCCTCCCTTTAGTGTGGCAACGCCTCTGTAACCAGGGCAACCAAAACATTAAATAGAGGAGCACGTGAAGTGAGAACTCAGAATTGATGGAGATTGTAACTGAGTTTTCTCTCTCTATCGTTCTCCTCGCGAGTAAACCTGTTCCGGTTCTTTTCTCCTCTTCCTTCCAGCGTATGGTTTAATGTCTGATGGTATTTAGACCTAACATTTTGGTCCTTCGAGCCGGATGCCAATACACCTGAGGATTCCAGCGGGCGGCAGCGGAGATCCAGAAAGACCGCGCGCGGCAGGACCTCCCTAGGTGGGGTCCTAGAATCCTTTTTAAGGGCTGGCTGTCCGCTCCGTCAGCTGGGATCTGAAGGTTGAAGGCAATCCGAGGTGCAGAGGTGAAGAGAACCAGAGGGTGAGTTTTTTTTTGTAAAAAAGTGTGGTGCGGCCAAGGGCTCGTCATGCCCTGTAAAAACCTAGGTGTGTAAGTAGGACAACGGAAGTCCACAGACCCTGCATAACTGAAATTCCGCGTAGGACAGTGATGTCCAAGTAGTAGGTTGCGGAGCCACAGAAAAGCTGAAAATGTAAATTCCGTCTAACAGTAACAGTAAAAGTACAGAACGGAGACGTCCGTCTAAAACTGTGTGATTGAGAGTGTGAATGGGAATACGTATCACTAGATATAGTATTCCATATTAAAGCAGTGGGGAACACATAACGTGGTTCTGTGGACGCAATAGGCAAGGATTCTCCACCAGAACGCTGGTAGAAGTGAGAATCACCACAGGATCTTTTCGTTATCCCACTGGAAACACCCGACTTTAGAAACCCCTATGGTTTTACAGTTGGGACCAAATTGATTAAAATGGGGAACGGGAAGAGTAAAACTAATATCCGAGATACTCTAAAATGTAAAGATTGGAAAATAATTGAAAGGCAGGATCCCAACCGACTTAAAAAAGATTTCGATAAATGGGTTAAAAAATTGCAAATTTGAGAGACAACTAGAAACAAACAAATTATTAGGACTTAGAGGTGCCATAAACGAAACAACAAAAAGAAATCTTAAAGAAATTAAAGAAGGCATCTGATGAGCAATGTCCA
Organism: Syngnathus acus; assembly: GCF_901709675.1. NCBI lineage: Eukaryota > Metazoa > Chordata > Actinopteri > Syngnathiformes > Syngnathidae > Syngnathus > Syngnathus acus. Next base: position 19,289,321 of record NC_051094.1, read on the forward strand.
ACAGAGAAGGCTTTAGAGGCCGAGGAAGAGGAGTTGTGCAACCTCCAATAGAATGCTGGAGTTGCGGGGAAAACGGTCACATGGCACGTGACTGCACAAATGAACAAAGACAGTTATGACTAGGCCGAAATCAAATCAAATCAGATTTCCATGTAATGAAGTGGAAACCTGGCTGCAAAAAATTAAAGAGAAAGTAGTTTAAGTATACAGGAGATATTTAGGATAAAGATAAAGAAACACTGAAGTTAAAATTTGCTAAATAGATGGAAAAGTATTACAAATAGCTTCTAAAAGTGAAATAGTGAATAGATCAGAAAAGTAAGACGAACAAAAAGGTGTGTTAATGGGATCGATGTGTGTTCTATATGTTGTGCGTCATCCTTTTGTGCTGGTGTGTGTGTGTGTGTGCGTGTGCGCGCAGAGGATCCTCATGAATGTTGTGTGTATGAGTGTGAGTGAGATGTGTGTCCTATGGAAGAAATCAGTAATGGAGAATGTTCAAGAGGCTGTTGAAGCGATAATAGGGAAATTGAGAAGTAGACAATGATGTGTTTAAGTTGGTTGGAGAAACTAAGATGAGCAGTGTGTGGAAGTAGAGAAAATAAGACGTGTGTGGCAGAAAGTGACTAGAACGGTGGTTTGATAGGATGAGAATAAGAGACAACAAATGTTGTGTAGAAGACAGTGAAAGATGTCGAATGTGAACATGATGAAGGGGGCAACAGCAAAGTTGGCCTGCCCTTTGAGAGGGTGAGACTGATAAGCATGCCTGCGCTCGCGCGTAGTCGTGGGGCGGGGCTGTGCGCTTGGGCCTTTGCTATGCTCGTGTGGGCGGTGGGCCGGCATCATGATTGTTGCAGGAAATGGCCAGCCTGTGACCAATCAACATTGATGCCGCGCCCCCCCTCGCACGGGGGTGCTATGGCTGCGGGTGAAGCAGGGAAAGTGTGGGTTTCTCAGAGAATGTTTGAATATTTGAAGCAGGGTGATGCTTAAGGAAGATGTGACAGTATTTGCATGAAGGATAAAAGGCACTGATGAAAAAAAAAAGAGAAAAAAGTATAACCAAAACATCAAAAGAGAGGATGACGTTTGCGCAGCGTTGTTTGTTGGTATTGTTTGTGAGCTGTGTCTCTGCTGTTTTTGTGTTGTCTGTGTGCTGTAAGTGTTATGTGTTAAAAGGATGAAATTGGCTAATATAGGTGCACAAAAGAATTTCTTAGACTGTAGTCTATCTGATTTGCACCGCAAAACAAAAACGATTTTGTAAAAATAGGAAGTAAAAAAAGCAAGCAATTTGTTTATGGGCAGAAACTGGTCCACACTGCATTAAGGCCTAGCCTTGATGAAACAAAATTTGAGAGATGAAAGGAACTTGCTTTCTGGAATTGGATGAAGAAAAATTATGAAATAACGACATTTCGAAGCAAAATTTAAAGTGAATAGTCGATTGGTTGTGTCAAGACTATACAAGTTTTTACATTTGAGAATGAGAGCGATTGAGTTGAAGTTAAGAAACAACATCAATTAACTATTATATTAATTTACTGACGGTTATTTTGTTGGTTTTTATCTTTTTGTCTTGATTGGTTTGACACCTTGAGGAAGGAAAAATTAGGATGAGGAACACGGGTTGAGACAACCGGTTACACACGCAAAACGTGTGCACTGGGACACTGAGAAGCGTTTTGAAAGGTGTGTCAAAGTAAATGAAGATGAAATCATATGTAGTAATACATTTTACTACATATGGATTCTCTATATCGTACAATTGAGTAAAATAAAACATACATATTGATTTTTATTCAAATTGCTAAGATTCTTGTGATAAACGATGAGGAAATGATTGAAAAGTAACTAAAGAAACTACAAGAAACTACAACTAAGCTAGTTGTTGAAGCAGTCTAATTGCCACGAAAAATAGCCAGATGCACGTGTGCAGGGCACACACACGAGACTGATAAGGTGTCAAGAGGTAACAAGCTTGCAGACGGAACCGCATAGCTGTAGTGTAAAAGACGCTTCAAATTTTATACACACAAGAAGCAGATTAAATTACTGAAACGTTTTTAAAGATGTGCAGCGACAAAGTCCATAGACTGAAATTCAATTATGGACGAAAAGAGGGGCAAGAGTGGAGAATGGCATCTATAAATGACCAGAAGACTGACCTATCCTACGAAAAAACCTATACAAATGGGCAGCACTATTGAGCCATGGTGTGTGTCGCATGGCTCAAGAGGAGGGATAATGGGGCAGGTCAGTCAGCTTTATACAACATATGGATTTGATTCATATTCAAAACATTTATAAACAAAAACAATTTGTAGAGCTTGTTTAACATGTGCTAAACACAATCCACAGGGTTATAATGCCTGGTCATAATAGATGCATTCTCAAAATGGATTCAAAATAAAGACTGAATGCCTTAACAGTGGCAAAAACGTTATGTAAAGAAATAATATTTTGTCAACAACCGCTGTAGACGATAAAGAATGGAATTAATATATATCTAAAATGAATGTGGATAGTTTGTTTCAGCTGACTATAAGAGTAACTGGTAAAAGAAGCAATTGATTGCTAATGGCAAAACAAGCTGCAAAGAAAAAAAAGAAAAAATAAATAATGAATGCCATATGTATGGGTCTACGATCGATTCTTTATGTTGTACCATTACCATTGACCAAAGATTGTGTGAAATCTGTCACGTCTGCTGATTGTGAAATGTGCGACAGTGTTCTATATAATATCCGTTGGAAAACAAAAAGAAAGAAAGAAAAGAAACCATTGCTTTTAGGGAATGTAGTCAACCAAAATTGTATATGTTTCGACATGCCAAGATCTGGGAAAAAGCTGGAAATTGAAAAAACAAACAAACAAAATGTCTTTAAATTTGAGAGGCGACGATGATCTGACTGAAATTGATGCAATTAGAGTCCCCAGAGGAGTTCCTGATTAATAAGAATCAATTGACCAAATTGCAGCGCGATGGGAGTCCTCCATTTGCTGCTGGTATACGATGAACAAGAACGTTGACAGGATAAATTACATCCATTGCAACATGCAGAAATTGGGCAAACGGACACAAGCGGGACTTGAGGCAGTGCATGGACAGCTAGCCACGCCTTCCCTAATGTCAATCCAGAACCGCAATGCTCTTGTTATGTTGGTGTCTGAGAAAGGAAGGGTCTGCGCAATGTTCAGAGAACAATGCTGCACCTTCATCCAGAACGACACCGCCCCTGATGGGAGCCTGACGAAGGCGATTGCAAGCTTGCAATCCCTCAACACGAGGATGAAAGAGTGGATGACTGCTTTTGGGAAGTATAAAGCCCTTGTGTCCTCAATTACTGCTATACTCACCTTGTGTGGATGTTGTTATATTCCATGTCTCCGTGCTCTGTTTAATCGTCTCATCACTACAGCAATATCGCCCATGGACGACAAGATGGGCCGGGTATGCCTAATGTCTGAACGCCAGCATGTTGATGATAACGATGATGATGATGATGCAATTTTTGCACTTGAGTTTACAGACTTCTTCCCAGATCTGTGTGTTTCCGAATGATAATGTCGCAACATTTATCCTTTTTGGTGTAAACATATTGGTGCTCATACTTGTGATCCGACAACTGAAAATCGAGAGAAGTGGTTGTTTTTGGTGATGTGAAAATTGAGCAAATATGTGATAAACAGGAGGGAAATGTTGGGATAATTTAAGTGAAGCCTTGGCCTGCCAGACCTGGAGGCCTTGTCTTTACTGTTTATGACTTTCCTTTAATCTAGGTTTTTCCTTTTAAGTGACAGGGATGTCTTTTGATCCCTGTCAGCCATATGTCTCCTTCCTGTCCTTATGTTATCTGTGTGTTTTTGTTCCTGTAGGAGGCTTTCACTAACAATGAGCCGAGCTTATTTGCATAGGCGAAATGTTCTTATTTGGTTCAGAGGAACTTCATTCCTTTTATCTAACTGTAGGTTTGGTTCATAGGTAGTTGTTGGTCAGAACTGTTTTTCTTTGTTAAGTGTTATATACAGTTTGAAGTAGTTGCGTACAAGTTATCCTATATTTACTCAATGTTCGTTTAAGGAACTGCATACCAGTTACCTTACATTTACTTAATGTGTGTTGAAGTGTTTAGGACAAGTTACTTATTATTATTGTGTGTTAATTTACCAAGTAGATAAAGTTAGCCAAGGTTTAGTTGCATTGTTCCACAGGAAAGCGGCAATTCAAGTTATCTGATCCCACTCGAGGACAAATCAGCCAACCATGAGAAGAACAGCTGGTTGAGGAAGGAGGACGAAGTCTGCGGGGGTCACGGGCCAACAATGAAGTGCTAATTCACACCACACTACATTCCTTAGCTGATAAGCGTTGCTACAGACACTATCTCCCCTCCCTTTAGTGTAGCAACGCCTCTGTAACCAGGGCAACCAAAACATTAAATAGAGGAGCACGTGAAGTGAGAACTCAGAATTGATGGAGATTGTAACTGAGTTTTCTCTCTCTATCGTTCTCCTCGCGAGTAAACCTGTTCCGGTTCTTTTCTCCTCTTCCTTCCAGCGTATGGTTTAATGTCTGATGGTATTTAGACCTAACACCATCAATTTTAGCCATCTTCCCTGTCCCTGCTGAAGAAAAGCAGGCCCAAACCATGATGCTGCCACCACCATGTTTGATAGTGGGGATGGTGTGTTCAGGGTGATGAGCTGTGTTGCTTTTACGCCGAACATATCGTTTTGCATTGTGGCCAAAAAGTTAGATTTTGGTTTCATCTGACCAGAGCACCTTCTTCCACATGTTTGGTGTGTCTCCCAGGTGGCTTGTGGCAAACTTTAAACGAGACTTTTTATGGATATCTTTGAGAAATGGCTTTCTTCTTGCCACTCTTCCATAAAGGCCAGATTTGTGCAGTGCACGACTGATTGTTGTCCTATGGACAGACTCTCCCACCTCAGCTGTAGTTATCTGCAGTTCATCCAGAGTGATCATGGGCCTCTTGGCTGCATCTCTGATCAGTCTTCTCCTTGTTTGAGATGAAAGTTTGGAGGGATGGCCGGGTCTTGGTAGATTTGCAGTGGTCTGATACTCCTTCCATTTCAATATAATTGCTTGCACAGTGCTCCTTGAGATGTTTAAAGCTTGGGAAATCTTTTTGTATCCAAATCCGGCTTTAAACTTCTCCACAACAGTATCTCGGACCTGCCTGGTGTGTTCCTTTGTCTTCATGGTTCTCTCTGCGCTTTAAACAGAACCCTCAGACTATCAAAGAGCAGGTGTATTTATACGGAGACTTGATTACACACAGGAGCATTCTATTTATCATCATCAGTCATTTAGGACAACATTGGATCATTCAAAGATCCTCACTGAACTTCTGGAGTGAGTTTGCTGCACTGAAAGTAAAGGGGCCGAATAATATTGCACGCCCCACTTTTCAGTTTTTTATTTGTTAAAAAAGTTTAAATTATCCAATAAATTTCGTTCCACTTCACGATTGTGTCCCACTTGTTGATTCTTGACAAAAAATGAAAATTTTATATCTTTATGTTTGAAGCCTGAAATGTGGCGAAATGTTGAAAGGTTCAAGGGGGCCGAATACACTAACAAAAACATACTATGTACACTGACATTTTTTAGTTTTGTAGTGGTACACTAAGTAAAAAAAGACAAAATACGGCCATCAGTGCAGCTGTTAGAAAAATGTATATACCGTATTTTCCGCCCTAAAAGGCGCACCGGGTTATAAGGCGCACCTTCAATGAACGGCCCATTTTAAAACTTTGTCCATATATAAGGCGCACCGGATTATAAGGCGCATAAAATAGAAGCTATACTGCATCAAACTGAGGTTGACTAGGGTTGCGGTATGCATCCACTAGCCAATAACCAACGAGCCCTCTGTAAACAATCGCGTTTCTCAAACGATCTCCTATAAAATGATCAGAACTGACTAAAGTTCGATCTAACGCATTGGTACTACTTACCTATGTTTCCCTTCCATATCGATCCGTAGATTTACTCGAAACATTAACAGAGCAGCCTATTTTGACATGAAATAGCCTGGTACGTATAGCAGCTATCGCAATAGCATTAGCCATCCGCAAAGTCTCACGAGCCTCAGCTCGCAATCTCCCATGAGCCTCAGCAAAGTGTAAACAATCGCGTTTCTCAAACAATCTCCTATAAAATGATCGGAACTGACTAAAGTTCGATCTAACGCATTGGTACTACTTACCTATGTTTCCCTTCCATATCGATCCGTAGATTTACTCGAAACATTAACAGAGCAGCCTATTTTGACATGAAATAGCCTGGTACGTATAGCAGCTATCGCAATAGCATTAGCCATCCGCAAAGTCTCACGAGCCTCAGCTCGCAATCTCCCATGAGCCTCAGCGAAGTGTAAACAATCGCGTTTCTCAAACGATCTCCTATAAAATGATCGGAACTGACTAAAGTTCGATCTAACGCATTGGTACTACTTACCTATGTTTCCCTTCCATATCGATCCGTAGATTTACTCGAAACATTAACAGAGCAGCCTATTTTGACATGAAATAGCCTGGTACGTATAGCAGCTATCGCAATAGCATTAGCCATCCGCAAAGTCTCACGAGCCTCAGCTCGCAATCTCCCATGAGCCTCAGCAAAGTGTAAACAATCGCGTTTCTCAAACGATCTCCCATAAAATGATCGGAACTGACTAAAGTTCGATCTAACGCATTGGTACTACTTACCTATGTTTCCCTTCCATATCGATCCGTAGATTTACTCGAAACATTAACAGAGCAGCCTATTTTGACATGAAATAGCCTCGCGGGTACAACAGCTATTCGGTGACGCCCCCTGACTACAGTTGCCGTAATGCTGGGAAGCGATGCGACCTTGTAATTTACTAGTCGTACTAAAACGTACTGAAACATTTTGGCAGAGCACTGTGTACAACCAGTATGGATCAACAAATTCATCAGTTGATCCATATATAAGGCGCACTGGCCTATAAGGTTTTTCGGCTTTTGAGAAAATTTTAGGTTTTTAGGTGCGCCTTTTAGGGCGGAAAATACGGTATATGTAATCATGCGTTCTCTAATCGATGCTTTACCGCAATATTACTGCAATATATGCTTGCTGTTTGGCCTTGCTGTTTTTATGATGTACCACAGAAGAGAGAGGTTACAGCTGGGTCCGACAGGTCGCAGCGGACAACTCAGCAAAATGAAGACATCTACCAAGACAGTTCCTTTTTAACAAAGACCCTTTTGATCTGATCAACAACATGCCTCATCGCTATCTCGCACCCCCCAATGAACCTGCAAGTGATCACTCATGTTTCCTGATTTCATCACAGACACAAAGAATGGTTGCTGATCACTCATACTCCTCATCACACTGTTCCTTTTTAGTATGTAACACCTTGTGATTTTTCTGCTTACGAGACAAAGCCCACGTGCTTTCCCCCTCCCCTTTAGGGGCTTTATCTCATTTTGTGGGTAGGGATAATCCAAATAAAAAGCGCAGGAGTGCATACAGATATTTAGTGTAGTGAGATTGTTGTAAGCGATCTGTACTGCACTCCTCGCGAGAAAAGAACTAATATTCCGTCTCACTTGTGGTTTGTTTGCTGATGCTCTTCTCTTAATAGTTATTCAGTCAGCGAATTAAACCTGACAGCAGCATTTAAAGAAAAGAAGAAAGGGCTCCTCTTCAGTCCTCCTCTTGCGGGTGCGTTGGTACGTTTATTTGCCAGAGACACGCAAGTGGCACCTTTATTTGCCAGAGACACGCAAGTGCCTGCCTTACATGTCAAGCACTCACCTTCATAAGGATCACGACCCTGACGAAGGCACGGAATTTTTTATTCAACTCCTCCGTGAACGTGCATTTTGGTTTCGGCATTGCTTGTAAACATTCGGTGTAGACTGGCCAGCCCACCCTACTTCGTAGGGAAGTGACTAGATTTGGGGAGAAGGGCGTGACTTATTTGCGTATGATACAGAGAAACCTGGAATTGAGCGAAATGGAACGAAGTGGCAATCCTATTGACAATGTACTGTACATATATATTATGTTTGTGGCAGTCGAAGAAAATCCCGGACAATTTCAAAAAATTCTCCTCTGACATTTTTTTAGGTCTCAAAAGTAGGACATGTCCGGGAAAAAAAAAAAAGAGGACGTCTGGACGTCCTTGTTAAAATTACCTCTCTAAAGTATGTGGGGTTTCTGAATGACAAATTTCTACCTAAAAACAACTGTGCTATCTGTAGCAAAATTGTTTTCATGCACGTTAATACATAATAATCTCATGTCCTGACCTTAAAATTGAGAACCATTGGAGCATCGTCAAATAAAAGATCTATGAAGGTGGGACACTATAGAGGACAAAAAAACAACCAAAATCTATCTCTAATATAATCATCTAATATATATACATACCGTATTGGCCTGAATATAAGACGGTGTTTTTCGCATTGAAATAAAACTGAAAAAGTGGGAGTCGTCTTACATTCGGGGTCTAGACATTATACCCATTCATAACGCTAGATGGCGCCAGATATCTTTAAAGCGAATGCTGAACTTAACACCCCAGGCCAAAGCGAACCCCTGTCACGAAGAATAAAAATAAAAATAGCGATAGCACGAAGAAGAAAAATAAAAAATAGCGGTAAGAAAGAAAAAAGAAGAAAATCAGAGAAGAGATAACAGAAAATGGAGAAACGTAGCAACAATCGGGAGAAAAGTGGGTCGAAGATCGGCCAGGTTAACCGGCAGCTGAGGAGAAGTTATGATGCAAACTTCAAGATGATGGTGATAATTGAGGCAGAGTCTTCAAACAATTGCAAAGCGGCTATGAAATATGCTGTCACAGAGTGTAATGTATGGAGATAGAGAGCTCAAAAAGACCGCCTAAGAAATGCTCACAATCACACAGAGAAAAGTTTTCCGTGTTCCTCAGAGCGGCCGCTTTCAAGAGTTCGACAGGAGGGTGTGCACGTACGTGGACAGTGACACTGGAGCACAGCGAGGCAGAGGATGTTTGTGAGGAGTAATGTTCTGACATGACAGATCTCAGCTACTCTCAAGTTTAAACCAGTTTGCATTATTTTATTGCAATGTTTTTCCTTATTCAGATTTGTTTCAAGACTACAATTACAGTTAGACTTCACTTTGATGTTAATGCAGTTATTGCAATTTTGTTTTTTTATCACGGTAGATTGGTTCATTTACAGTTCAAAACCCAGAAGCCATTCATTTACAAATGAGATTGCACTTTAGTTTACATATTTAAATGTTCAGATATTAAGATGTGATAGACAGTTTTTGCATGATTTGAATGAGGCAAAATAACATGCTTTTTCTCTCGAATATATTGTTATAATCATTTGTTTCAGATGTACTGTACCGTCTTTTTCCATGTACCGTAATTTTCGGACTATAAGTCGCGGTTTTTTTCATAGTTTGGGTGGGGGGGCGACTTTCAAAAACAAAAAAAAAAAAAAAAAAAAAAATGAAACCGCGATAAACGAACCGCAATGTAGCAAGGGATTACTGTAATTTGAATTTCAAGTGACGTCAGCAGCGCGACGTCGCGGTCAGCAGCGCGACGTCAGCAGCGCGATGTCAGCAGCGCGACGCGGCGTTGTTTACATAAAGGACAAAGATTGACTCGACGGAGCTCTCTTTCACTTCCGTGGATCGAAGTCGGGGGCCGGCGCTCGGCCGGGTGGCTGTCCAGGGACGGTGGATGGGGCTCGGACAATGCTTTTACGCACGCCCGGTCCTACTCTACCGAGCTGTCTTTCACCTCCGTGGATGGAAGTCGAGGGCCGGCGCTCGGCCGGGTGGCTGTCCGGGCACGGTGGATGGGGCTCGGTCATGGCTTTTACGCACGCCCGGTCCTATTCTATGGAGCTCTCTTCCATTTCCGTGGCTGGAAGTCCACGCCGCCACACGCCTGGAAGTTTGTTTTGTTAAATGAAGAGCCGTTTACCAAACCCACGTCTTTCCTTGAACTTTGTTAACGCTACAATATAGTTATATAGTAGATCTGTGGAATAACGACGAGGCTGACGTCAGGGCGCACGCACGCGCGGCGTTGTTGACAAAGGACGAGGAATTTGATCGATGGATTTAATGATTTAGAGTGCACAGATGGTTTGATAACATTATTGCTTATATAATAGGTATTTGATATATAATTTATATATCGTTATATGGGCCTGTGGAATATTTTGAAGTGCAAGAGCCGTCAGCGGCGCGCACGCATTGTTGACAAAGGACGATTGATGGATTTAATGAATTGGAGTGACACAGATGGTTTTATTAACGTGTTATTTATGTCATAGTTTTTTGAATAACTCTGAATTTTACGTCAGGGCCGTTCTCAGCTCTTAGTTTGTGTTTATGTCACGTTAGCATACCTATCGTTTAGCCTGTTGTTGCTCGTTCATGACTGTTCTTGGTGTTGGATTTTGTCGAATAAATTGCCCCCCAAAATGCGACTTATACTCCGGAGCGACTTATATATGTTTTTTTTCACTTTTTTTGGGCATTTTATGGCTGGTGCGACTTACACTCCGGTGCGACTTATAGTCCGAAAATTACGGTATAATGCGCAAAATTTAACTAATTTATTGTCCTAAAATCTGGGGTGCGCATTATACATGGGTACAATATTTTATTATTTTTTTTTTTTTTTGAAATCATGGTTTCCAAGGGTGTTTTTATTCCTCTTCAACTTCTCTCCCATACAGAGCCGCCTTTTTCACATGTCCGCACGTCCCTTTCCTCTCTTTTCATTTTAACCTAACTGATCGCGGTGGTGCCTTTCTGGGCAGTCGGAGAAATCAACGCCAACAAAAAAAATACATCCAGCCTAGTTAAGAAATCACCAGAAAGATCACCATGACAATTGTGAACACACAGAAAGATAATAAATAACTGGAACATCACTCAAATATTAGTGATCCCGTTGAGTGTCTCACATATTTCTTCGCTATCGAGTTTGCTAGCGCATGTGCAGTGATACTGACCGGCAGAATAACATCCGGTTGTTCCCAAAGATGATCTTTTTTCTGAAATAATTTTACGTTTACGGACTTAAGTAGGAGTCAAAATTTGGGTGCGTATTATACATGGGTACAGGCTTTTTTCCAGCATCGACATGCCATTTTTAGGGTGCGTATTATACATGGGGCGTATTATACATGGAAAATTACGGTAATTATTTTCTGTAGAAAAATTAAAATTGGTGTTCAAAAAGTCCTTTTTCAAACTTGAATCTTGAAAATGAGGGGGTCGTCTTATACTCGGGTCGTCTTATATTCGGGCCAATACGGTATGTCCACAAACACAATGTGCGTGTGTGTGTGGGTGAGAGTGGCAAACCAAAAAAATATATATAATTCCGCGATGCACCGAATCTATCCGCAATATTTGCTTAAAAAAAAAAAAAATCCACGATAGAGCGAGGCCACGATAGGTGAAGCGCGAAGTAGCGAGGGATTACTGTATAGTGTGTGTCTGTGTTGGGTTAAATTATTCGACTATCGGTTGTTAGTCTTGCCTGGCCCCTGTGTGTGTGCGCACGCACTCACTGTGTTGACTTTGAACTGTGAGCACCACTAATTGACACCTATCAATTACTCCAACAATTAATTGGATTATCTGATAAAATGTTATTCGGCAAAATGTATTACCAAGTCACTTTTCCTGATTACTGTTAATTAGTTGTTGTTGTTTTTAATCACCAAACAAGACCAGATAAACAACAAAACGCAATATCACACAAGAGGGATTTGTGTTGTACTCCAGCCTTTCTGAAATATATCAACTTACAGGTTTGGTCATTGTTTTCCAAAGTAAAAGTGAATATTGCATAAATGTCTTGGTGTGATTAAACACAAAAGACAATTGACAATTTTTATGAAGGACTAAAGGAATCTGAGAATTGTTACTGTTGAGAGGCTAAAATCAGAGGATTTGGAAAATTTAAAAATAAACTATGGATCTAAAGTTAAGAGTCTAAACCATTACTCAAATAGTTCAATGGTTCTCAATTATTTTGATAATAGATTAGTTGTTGATTGATTCATTCATTTAGACACCTCTGGTATACAATCACTAGCTTTGCCATTTTCATTGTATTCACACAGAAAACACAAATAATAATATATGATACCATTATATTGTATGTACCGTAATTTTCGGACTATAAGTCGCTCCGGAGTACAAGTCGCATCAGCCATAAAATGCCCAAAAATGTGAAAAAAAACATATAAGTCGCTTCGGAGTATAAGTCGCATTTTGGGGGGCAATTTATTCGACAAAATCCAACACCAAGAACAGTCATGAACGAGCAACAACAGGCCAAACGATAGGTATGCTAACGTGACATAAACGCAAACGAAGAGCTGAGAACGGCCCTGACCTCAAATTCAGAGTTATTCAAATAACTATTACATAAATAACACATTAATAAAACCATCTGTGTCACTCCAATTCATTAAATCCATCGATCGTCCTTTGTCAACAATGCGTGCGTGCAGCTGACGGCGCTTGCACTTCAAAATATTCCACAGGCCCATATAACGATATATAAATTAGATATCAAATAACTATTATATAAGCAATAGTATTATCAATGTCTGACTTCATAAGACCAAGTCGGGTTGTTATGATGCGTCTAGTGTGTTGGTGGAGTGCCCAGTGCATGTCACTTCTCACTGTCAATCCTCACCGCTGGCTAGCAGTATGCGAACGGGAGAGCCGAGTGCGTAAGTCTCTCCCTGCCAGTACAAAGCCTCTCTAACAGCAAGCCCTATGTAGTGCCTCCACGCGGCGACACATGGTAACTGGGTACAACACGGACCCAGGCTAAACTACAAGGGACTCGGAGGAGGTTTGGCCCCTAGACGTGCGGCACGCAGGCCCACCGGTGTGTGGACACGCCCTGGTGCCCACGAACCAGCCCCCAACTATGGGTTAAATAGTACCACTGCCCAGTGGGCTCCTCGGGAGAGGAATGGGCTAAGGGAGTCAACCCCTACAGAAAATCAATTTCCCCTTGGGTTGGTGTCAGGAAGGGCATCCGCCTGTAAAATGTTTTGCTCCAAAAATGTTCTCGGTATAGGACTCTCAACCACGAGATGGCCATGGACTGTCCCCGGTGGAAGAAAGCCATACTGAGAATCCAGTCCAACCCAGCGGCGCCTGGAACATGGACTTTAAACCGATGATGATGATTATCAAACCATCTGTGCACTCTAAATCATTAAATCCATCGATCAAATTCCTCGTCCTACGTCAACAACGCCGCGCGTGCGCCCTGACGTCAGCCTCGTCGTTATTCCACAGATCTACTATATAACTATAATGTAGTGTTAACAAAGTTCAAGGAAAGACGTGGGTTTGGTAAACGGCTCTTTATTTAACAAAACAAACTTCCAGGCGTGTGGCGGCGTGGACTTCCAGCCACGGAAGTGGAAGAGAGCTCCATAGAATAGGACCGGGCGTGCGTAAAAGCCATGACCGAGCCCCATCCACCGTCCCCGGACAGCCACCCGGCCGAGCGCCGGCCCTCGACTTCCATCCACGGAGGTGAAAGACAGCTCGGTAGAGTAGGACTGGGCGTGCGTAAAAGCATTGTCCGAGCCCCTTCCACCGTCCCTGGACAGCCACCCGGCCGAGCGCCGGCCCCCGACTTCAATCCACGGAAGTGAAAGAGAGCTCCTTCGTCATCTTCGTCATCCCGTGATCAATCTTTGTCCTTTATGTAAACAACCGCCGCGCCACGCCGCGTCGCGCTGCTGACGTCACTTGAAATTCAAATTACAGTAATCCCTTGCTACATCGCGGTTCGTTTATCGCGGTTTCACTTTTTTTTTTGAAAATATTTGAAAAAAAAACACATATAAGTCGCTCCTTATTATAAGTCGCCCCCCCACCCAAACTATGGAAGAAAAAAAAAAACGCGACTTATAGTCCGGAAATTACGGTACAATGTAGTTACTTCTGCTGTCACGTCAGCCTGATTCAGAAAATATTTAAAGAGACCTCGGCTGCTATAATGCACCGAGCGCCTCTCTCTTTGTTCTCTGCTTCTACGTGTTCATATCCCTTGGGCCCTCCCTTACACTTGAAGACTTCGATAGTTACCTTCCACAGATGCCGTGGCAGTCATCTTCCGAAAGTATTTGAATTCATCACTGGAAGAGAAAAGCATTTATTGGAGATATATATTAATTCAAACACATTTTTTTAAAACAAAGTGCATAGCTTGCACCAGCTTCTGCATATAAACCACATGCTTTCCTTCATAATTTCTAAAGCATCTTATTGATAAAAGGGTTTCGAGTTTAGTTTTTCTTATTTTAAAAACCAATAATAAAAGGCAGCCCTGGTAACATTGGGCTATTGGTACGGTGGGATACTGACACAATGGAAGTGGATTTTTTTTTTTTAATGAACATCAGAAAGTCACAAAGAATCGAAGCGTGTTCTATCGAGGTACAAGTGTACTAGTAAAATTTACAATGTTACACAAAAGACAACCTATATAAGGACACTCATCAAACATATCCAATCAGAGTTACCGTAATTTCACAACCAAAGGGTGCACCGTACTAAAAGGCGCAGTCTCAATTATGTGTCATTACTGTATTTCACACACATAGGGCGCACCAATTTCCCTTGTCATTATCTCGTCGTTGTCACGTTGCTCTTCGGCAATGATCCCGGCTTTCCAGGAACCTTGAATTGTGCCTCGTAAGCATGTCTCTGTCTATGCAGAGGTACGTATTCCTCTACGTGTCACGTCCAGTCCTCTGATTGTGCCTCGTAAGCAAACGTAAACGTAAGCAAACGGGTGCCTGTATACCACGTCTCTGTAAAGCAAAGGCCAATGGCGGCAGAGGTATGTACTCCTCTACGTGTTACATCCAGTCGTCTGATTGGTTTACCGCCCCGACCAACGTAAAACGTAATGTCCTCTGATTGGTTCATCGGATGCCTGTATATTATGACTCTGTGTGGCGGAAGCCACACAAAACAATGGCGGCGAAGGTACGTACTCCTTTACGTGACACGTCTAGCCCTGTGATTGTTTTTTTTGTCCCGATCTACGTGGCGAAAGCCACACTAAACAATGGCGGCAAAGGTACGTACTCCTCTACGTGTTACGTCTAGTCCTCTGATGGTTTTTTTTGTCCCGATCTACGTCTACGCTTGTATATTACGGAAGCCACACAAAACAACTTTACGGATTTTTTAATTTGGTCCACTCAAAAGGCGCACCTTCTTAAAAGGCGCACCTTCATTTTTTGAGAAAATTAAAGGTGTGCGCCCTATGGTTGTGAAATTACAGTAATTGTAAACTGGAGCCTGAAAACCATCCCATTCACAAAAAGCAAAGGGTTAGCATTAACACATTTTTACAGACATGATACAAAACTCTCCCAGACAGCAATCATCAACCTGCAAAGTAAATACAAGATTCGCAAACAACTCAATCTGCTCCCTGGACTGCGGTTGGGGCTCCAATAAAATTAGTTAAAACCAGGGCTGTGGACTCGGACTCGGGGACTCGGTCATTTTTGCCGGACTCGGACTCGGTGCTGATTTTGACTCCACCGAGTCCGACAATAAAAAAAAATACGTTAAATTTTATTTTCATCATGCTGCTGAGAATGCGCGTAGGAATACTGTCCACAGCCCTGCTTACGATCAAGTTTGAAAAAGAACTTGACAGCATTGAGCGCCGCCGGCGTTTGTCGGCCGCCACCTCGCCAACCGGTCAAACGCGCATGCGCGTGAGGGGAAATCCCGCAAAGGAGGAGGGACAAACAGAGCGATTGGTTTTGCTGGCTTTTTAATGAATGGCGACTGTGACTACGGGGGCCCATTAGGTCCAGAAAAGCTGACAAGACGCTTGCCAAAATGGCAAGGAAAAAATGCACAGCTAAACGAATATATGACGATGAACACAGGACGTTTTTAACAGAGTTAAAGTTGTTTTTTGTTGAACGCTATGGCAAGCCATTCTGCCTGATATGTCGGACGTCATTGGCGCATTTAAAAGCTTCAAATGGTCAGCGCCACTTCAGCTCACTTCATGCCAATATCGATAAGGACTTTGCAAAAGGGACTGAATTTCGCAAGCACAAGTTTGGAGACTTTGAAAAGTCAGGCAGAAAAATAGGTACAGTTTTTCAAAAAAATTACGAAGCACTCAGAGACTGTCACACTTGCATTGTTTCAACTGGCTTGGAACATTGCACGGGCTAAAAAGCCATACAATGAAGTGGAGTTCGTTAAAATATGCCTCAGTGACGTTATTGAATTTTATTTTCATCATGCTGCTGAGAATGCGCGTAGGAATACTGTCCACAGCCCTGCTTGCTTGTTATGAAGACAAATTTAGTTGTTGCGTGCGCGCCCGCGCCTGCCTGCCTGCGTGCGTGCACGTACAAGACCGAGCGTAAGTTACAATCAATGCGGCCACGTTGAGTTGCACTTAGGCTAATGTTTACATTATGTACCAATGTCAAGGACGATTATGTCACCCAGCTTATATTATTGATGTGTTTCGATAGTTGTGGGGTCGTCACTAATTATTTGTGTTTAGATAAATGTCTGAGCTATAATGGTGTAATTAATGAGTAAAACTTGAAAGTATCTGTTTATTGTATTTGTTTATATGTTTAATAAAGACAAAGCCATCACAAAACTGTTGTAATTATTTAGATTTTGATCTAAATTAGCCTTGAATAAAGACTAAGCAGTCACATGAATTAACAGAAAAAAATGGACAGCCGGACTCGGACTCGTGGTCAAGAGGCCGGACTCGGACTCGGTGCAAAAATCCGACCGAGTCCACAGCCCTGGTTAAAACAAATTAACAAAGCAAGTCGTCAGTTTTGTCTCCATGGTTCCAGTCGGAAGCAAGTGCAAGCGTTAAACAATTGCTCACTGTCCAAGTAGGTGAGTAAATAGAATGTGTGTGTGTGTGTGTGTGTGTGTGTGTGTGTGTGTGTGTGTGTGTGTGTGTGTGTGTGTGTGTGTGTGTGTGTGTGTGTGTGTGTGTGTGTGTGTGTGTGTGTGTGTGTGTGTGTGTGTGTGTGCGTGCGCCGCCCTCATTTGAAACAGAGCTGTTGTTAGAAGGCAAGCACCTTTTCATCTTGAATAGTTATATCACAAAAAATATGAAGAAAAGGTAGCATTAAGGCTGGGAGATTCACTCATTCCCTATTCCTCAATAAGTATATTTGTATCTACTTTTGTATCATGGATTTTATGCAAGTCACCCTTCAAGCAAACGAAACATGGTTTCCCAAGAGTGCTCGGATGCAGGTTGTATTATACCCGATAAATAAACTTTAATAAAATTAACTTTATTAAACGTGTTACGTTTACTATTACGGCACTAGTTTAAATATTTCATTTGTCTTTCTGAAAATCATTCATGGAGCGGACACTCATTTTTCGATGGGAACAAAGTGCATCGAGCTTGCAAAAAAGGGGGTGAGCGGTCGGCTACGTCACGTGCCTCGTGAAAACTATCTCGTTAAAACGGCTATTTTCTTTCTTTCTTTCTTTGTCTTTTGTTGTCAATTCGAAATCATTTTTATACATTCAAACCAACCATCATTCCTCGCGTTCACTCAATCTGTGAACACGTTTTTAATACTGCAAAGATCCGCAGTTTTTTTTCCCTTCACTTTAGTCTTGTGGGGTGCCATGGGAACACGTTTTTAACACTACAAAGATCCGCACAGTTTTTTTTCCCACTTACTTTAGTCTTGTGGGGTGCCATGGGAGATGTCCGTCTCTGCCTATTCCCAGATCTGGACACATTGCCACAATACCGTTCAATATTCGAGGCATATTATTGTATCGACAGTTCTTCTTCTTCTTCTTCTGCTGCTGCTTCTTCTTCTTTCCTGCTTTTTGGCAGTATACCTCCGAATCTATGGGGCGTTGCTGGGTCGAAGGTGTGACAAGATATACGGCAGTTACAGACTAAATGCTTAATAATAATAATGATGATAAATAAATAAAAAACCATATCCTTCTATTAGCCCGGTGTTGTGCTAGATTTGGTTCCCCCGTGAGATTTTGTTCCCCCTGCCGCGGGAGCGCGCACGCCTTATTTGGAAAGCGAAAAACCGATGTCGTACGGCGTCAGCACTATGCTGTTTTCAATAAAAACATGAAGAACTCACGTTTGGGTCAGTCAATTTTAATTTTTAGAAAGGATTATTCTCATTTGATGTCTTTAAATTCATCCGCGTTCTGCCATTGAAGCGGGGTGCATTCAAAGACCAGTCGTACAGACGGAACACGCATTCACTTCACCAAAAAGCAACAATATAATTACGTGAGCTCTTTGCATAAACCTCGATGCAAAGAAACTCCTCTTTTTGGGTACCGTTACATGCTACAAGGAGTATATATTACAAAGGAGACTTTCTACTTAATTGTGATCATCATTCATCCATCCATTTTATTACTCAGGTATTTTCAAAGCAAATTAATATTGTTGCATTTATTAATTTGCTTTAAAATGACAGCGCCATATAATTAAAAGCTGACACTATAGCAATGTCAAACGTGTTCATTTAAGAAAAAGCCACACACGTTTTATGATCAAATCTTTCATAACGAGAATGATTTGAGTGAATTGATTTGAATGAATACCGTTTTTTTTTTCGTGTATAATGCGCAAAATTTAACTAATTTATTGTCCTAAAATCTGGTGTGCGCATTATACATGGGTACAATTTTTTTATTTTTTTTTATTTTTTATTTTTATTTTTTTAAGAAAATCATGGTACAACAATTTTTGAAGAAAATCTTGTCACGGATGGAGTGTGGAAAGGAGCAGGGCGACCAAGTGCAGCTTGGACCAGGGTTCATTGGAGGAACTCAAAACACAGACTTGGTAAACTAACATAACTCTCTAACAAAACCAACAACAGGACTGACCGACAAAGACGTGGAACAAAAAGACAGGGTGACATTACCAAAGACAGGAACAGCAACCAAACAGACATCATGACAGTAACACATGCAATGATCCGACGGTGAGCGAGGGGCAGACAGGACTTAAATACAAAACACGAAACACGAGGCAGGTGACCGTGGTTACATTGATTGAGGTGACACAGGAAGAGAAGGGCGACGCGAACAGAAACTATGGCAACCTAGACACATAGCAAAACTGGGGACGAGACATGACAAATCTCCCTCGAAATAAAACTTGAAATCACCTTTCTTGTTTGTTGTCAATCGCGCATCGCATTCAGCCATCCTGCCCAACACACTTAGTCAGTAAAATTCATACCGTTTTTTTTCCATGTATAATGCGCAAAATTTAACTAATTTATTGTCCTAAAATCTGGGGTGCGCATTATACATGGGTACTATTTTTTTTAAATTTTGTTTTTAATTTTTTTTTTTTTTTGACACGTCAGCTATATAAAGAGCGAGAGTTCAGTTCTCTACCTAAATGCGTATTACAGGTAATATTTTATTTCACAACACTTTGCCTTGTTCCTTTCTTCTCTGCTGTTCACTTCAAACACGCTCCATACGAACACAATGCTCTCGTATCAGACGTTTGCTCGATCACCTGCTCGTTTGCTGTCACAATGTACCCTACACAAATCCGAAACATTTGTTGCGGCTCCGAGTCACGACGAGGGGCAAGTTTTGGTTTCCAAGGGTGTTTTTATTCCTCTTCAACGTCTCTCCCATACAGAGCCGCCTTTTTCACATGTCCGCACGTCACTTTCCTCTCTTTTCATCTGATCGCGGTGGTGCCTTTATGGGCAGTCGGAGAAATCAACGCCAACAAAAAAAAATACATCCAGCCTAGTTAAGACCATACCAAAGACTATAAAAATGGGACCCATTGCCTCCCTGCGTGTGTGACGATCATTGGGACTTAAAAAAAAAATAAAATAAAAAAAATAAAAAAAATTGGGTGCGTATTATACATGGGTACAGGCTTTTTTCCAGCATCAACATGCCATTTTTAGGGTGCGTATTATACATGGGGGCGCATTATACACGGAAAAAAACGGTATTCTATGGAGCTCTCTTCCACCTCCGTGGCTGGAAGTGCCACCTCCGGGGATGGAAGTCCACGCCGCCACACGCCTGGAAGTTGACGCCAGTGCTTGGGGCCGTGTGGTGGTGAACTATTTATGTTAAAGTTATTTGATATATTTTGTTTCGTGTAGCAACTTGTAGATGTTTTTATCGTTACAGTTCAGTAGTTGTTGGCTCGTTGAACTCTTGTTTTGTTAAATAAAGAGCCGGTTGTTCCCAAAGATGATCTTTTTCTGAAATAATTTTATGTTTACGGACTTAAGTAACCCGGCCGGGTCATACCAAAGACTATAAAAATGGGACCCATTGCCTCCCTGCTTGGCACTCAACATTAAGGGTTGGAATTGGGGGGTTAGATCACCAAATGATTCCCGAGCGCGGCACCGCTGCTGCTCACTGCTCCCCTCTCCCCCAGGGGATGGATCAAAATCACACGGGGATGGGTCAAATGCAGAGGACAAATTTCACCACACCCAGATGCGTGTGTGACGATCATTGGGACTTTAAAAAAAAAAAAAAAAAAAAAGTCAAAATTTGGGTGCGTATTATACATGGGTACAGGCTTTTTTCCAGCATCGACATGCCATTTTTAGGGTGCGTATTATACATGGGGGCGCATTATACATGGAAAGAAACGGTAATTGAGAAGAAATTTCAGTTCCGAAGGCTCCTTTTGTCCCAAGGAAAGTGACAGGTGGTGGGGAGGGGGGATAAAAATTGTAACAGGAACTCTATAAAAATTGTCAAGCCGTGAAAATTACATTTGTCCACATTTTCCCTCGTTTGTCTAAAAGTCAAAGACAGTCGTGGTGGTGTTGCGGTATTAAGAGCAGGGGAAAAGGGAGCTGTGGCTGGAGGAGCTGAGGCTGGAGGAGCTGAGGCTGGAGGAGCAGTGGCAGTGGGAGCGGTGCTTGGAGGAGCTGAGGCTGGAGGAGCAGTGGAAGTGGGAGCGGTGGTTGGAGGAGCTGCGGCTGGAGGAGCAGTGGCTGGAGGAGCAGAGGCTGGAGGAGCTGAGGCTGGTGGGGATGGTGACTGTGTCATCCAGGAGGATGCTCCTTTTTTGTTTTCATACCTATGAGGCACTCTTTGTTTATTTTCTTTGTATGGTTTTAGGTGGTCAATGTTTATTTTGGGGACCAAGGCTCCATTCTCATCCTGGAGGTCAGCTGTCTTGCCCTCAATCGCCACAATTTTGTATGGCCCCAAAGAATTGGGGTTCAATTTTCCTCCCTTTCTTTGTTGAGACCTGATATTTTGTCTTAGAACAAGATCTCCGATGTGTACAGTTGGTGTGGTCCCTGAGGTTGTTTTTGGGTGCCTTGTTTTTTCCTGCGCTTTTCTAATGTGCTCTCTAACTTGCTCAAATAGTTGGTCTTGTTCGTTATGGTCTTGTGCCATAACTTCCATCCCCACCACATCCTCCACAGTGCCATCAACCTTCAGAAAAAGCAAACATTTGCTGTCATGATTAAAGTGTTAACAAGTTTTAGTTTTATATTTGTGTTTTACAATTAAGATGTAACTCAACAAATTCAACAAGCAAATTGTCCTTGATCGTATAAAAACTTCTCCATGATACTGTATATCCTTGTAATGGATCATGGATCTTGATGTGCCAAAATCTTACCTCGTAGTGTTCTGGCACTTGAATGGGGTAGCATGCCTCTCTGCCGAACATTAGAAAGTAAGGCGAGTAGTTTGTCGTCATTTGTTTTTTGGTCCGCAGACCAAACATAACTGCATCCAAATATTCATCCCAGCTTTCTGGATGCTGACAAACCACTTTGCTCTGAGCTCTAAAAAACAAAATCAGTTTTAAAATTGCGCTGGTGACAGTGTTGTTGTTTTTTTATTAATTTTGGAGAATTGTATATAAATGACTCCAATAACAATTTTTAAACCAAAATGTGTTTTTTCTGACCTAACAGTTTTTATAGGCATGTTATTTACTTTGAAAGTGCCCTGAAAACAAAAACAAACTCACGAGCAACATCATAACAAGAAATTGTCAAAGATTAATGTGGGTAAACGAAGTATACTCACCTTTGAATTGTCCCATTTAAATTTTCCACCAACCCATTAGTTTGAGGGTGGTATGGTGAGCAAAGGCTTCTTTTTATGTCAAGCATTTCACATACTCTCTTGTTGATCTGCAGTTGCCAGGGGAAAGAATAAGTAATTGAGTTGGGCAATTTTGCAGTGAAATTGTCAGGTTTAATTCGCTGACTGAATAACTGTTAAGAGAAGAGCAACAGCAAACAAACCACAAGTGAGACAGAATATTAATTCTTTTCTCGCGAGGAGTGCAGTACAGATCGCTTACAACAATCTCACTACACTAAATATCTGTATGCACTCCCGCTCTTTTTATTTGGATTAGCCCTACCCACAACGTGAGACAAAAGCCCCTAAAGGGAAGGGGGAAAGCACGTGGGCTTTACCTCGTAAGCAAAAATCACAAGGTGTTACATACTGATAAGAACATGTGGGAAGAGGAGTTTGAGTGGACTGGATAGAGAAGAGAAAGCCCTTGACCTCTAGTCAAAACATAGCAGGGGATGTTTTACAACATTGTGTAGGATGGGACAAGCTAGGTTATTTATTACTGGATACGCACCAACATAAGCATCCGATCAAGATAGTTTGGAAAACCCTGACAATGATGGTCACTTGTAGGTTCATCGGGGGTGCAAGACAGCGATGAGGCATGTTGTTTCTCAAAATGGTCTTTGTTAAAAAGGAACTGTCTCGGTAGATGTCTTCTTTTTGCTGAGTTGTCAGCTGCGTCCTGTCTGACCCAGCTGTAACCTCTCTCCTGACCCAGCCGTAACCTTTCTCTTCTGTGGTACATCATAAAAACAGCAAGGCCAAACAGCAAGCATATATTGCAGTAATATTGCGGGAAAGCATTGATTAGAGAACGCATGATAACATATATGTACATTTTTCTAACAGAAATAGTGTTTGAGAATGTGAGCTTAAAGTCATCACTATACTGGCTTTGCATCACAAATACACAGAAGGAAAATACAACACCCACAACTGCAACAGTCACAAAACACGGACAAAATACAATGAGCAGTAAGAAACATTTTATTTTTTATTTTACTCCAGCTATTTTATGAAGTTCGACATCCTTTCGTTGCTTTCATCGGCCACACAAAATAAAGTTGCAGGCCAGATATGCCCTCAGGGACTTGTATTTGACAGCTATGGTGAAGATAATTTCTGCCAAACACTGTTGTACTTACTGCATTGACAAATTATTTGCCTTGATCTGTCAAGATCCTTTTTGGCGACTCAAATTGGTAGACGAATTTTAGGATACAGGCGGTAACATCAGCAGCAGACTTCGACCTCAATGGATAGGCTTGAGGCCATTTCGTGAAATAATCGACCATCACGCAAATATATTGGTATCCATCTTTTGTCTGAGCCAGTTTGCCAATGAGGTCCATCCCCAAGAGTTCGAATGGCTGAGACACCTAATAAATAAATATTTATAAAAACAAATTGTGTTAAACTGATGTTGCTGAGAAAAATAGTTATATAAAGTATGCCACATACAAAATACTATATAGACCTTGGGTCAAAATAGAGAACATTATTTGGATTACCGTTTTTTTCTGTGTATAATACGCAAAATTTAACTAATTTGTTGTCCTAAAATCTGTGGTGCGCATTATACATGGGTACAAATTTTTAAATTTTTTTTTTTTTTTAATTATTATTATTATTTTTTTAATTTTAAATTTTTGTTTTTGTTTTAAGAAAATCATGGTACAACAAAACCAACAACAGGACTGACCGACAAAGACGTGGAACAAAAAGACAGGGTGACATTACCAAAGACAGGAACAGAAACCAAACAGACATCATGACAGTAACACATGCAATGATCCGACGGTGAGCGAGGGGCAGACAGGACTTAAATACAAAACACGTTACAAGAACAATAGTGTGTTTGTACTGTGCTCTGGTCATTTCGTCAAAGAAGGGATAATAGTCCTCTTCTCTTCTTGACTGACAATGAATGTGATAGTTTAATACAATCAGCAAATAACAAAATGCGTATTACAGGTAATATTTTATTTCACAACACTTTGCCTTGTTCCTTTCGTCTCTGCTGTTCACTTCAAACACGCTCCATACGAACGCAATGCTCTCGTATCAGACGCTTGATCGATCACCTGCTCGTTTGCTGTCACAATGTACCCTACACAAATCCGAAACATTTGTTGCGGCTCCGAGTCACGACGAGGGGCAAGTTTTGGTTTCCAAGGGTGTTTTTATTCCTCTTCAACGTCTCTCCCATACAGAGCCGCCTTTTTCACATGTCCGCACGTCACTTTCCTCTCTTTTCATCTGATCGCGGTGGTGCCTTTACGGGCAGTCGGAGAAATCAACGGCAACAAAAAAAAATACATCCAGCCTAGTTAAGACCATACCAAAGACTATAAAAATGGGACCCATTGCCTCCCTGCGTGTGTGACGATCATTGGGACTTAAAAAAAAAAAAAAAGAAAAAAAAAAAAAAATTGGGTGCGTATTATACATGGGTACAGGCTTTTTTCCAGCATCAACATGCCATTTTTAGGGTGCGTATTATACATGGGGGGCGCATACACGGAAAAAAACGGTAACTGACCTGTATAGGCATGACCTCTGTTGGGCTTTTTATTGATATGCCGGCTGCCTGACATTCGGTGCACTGGGACACCTGACAATGACAAGGTTTGTGGAAAAGTAGTCATTGTTAATAAATGCATGCAAAAAGGGCAAGATCTTAGATAATCATTTTGAATTGTTTGCAAAAGATACAAAGGAATAGTTTCATTCATTACGTTTGCAGGCTAAAAAAAATGAACAAACAAGTATACTCTTTTTGTATTGTTTACATACCCACTCATTAATGTCAACAGACATCGCTGGCCAGTAATATCTCAGAGAGATGCTGTCTTGTTTTATTTTGCCCGGTGTGTGCCCCTGCCGGGCTGGCATGAAAACTCTTAAAAATGTAATTTGCCTCTTCAGCACCACAGACAACCTTCACTTGGACTGCCTGGTCTGTGCCTTTTTGGCGGCAATAATACAGCTCCCCTCCTGAGTAGAAGTAAAAATAAAACGTTGAATTAGCACCATACTTGTGGTAATTCATTAAGTGCTCACTCAATACACCTAATTGCAAATTTGCTACTTGGACAAAAGAAAAACATTAGTTTCATAATATATCAAATGTTCACTCAATGGGTCTACAACCAAATATGTTACTTTAGTTTGATAAGTTATCAAATATTTACCGTAATTTTCGGACTATAAGTCGCGTTTTTTTTTCATAGTTTGGGTGGGGGGGCGACTTATAATAAGGAGCGACTTATGTTTTTTTTCAAAAACTTTCAAAAAAAAAAAAAAAAAAAAAGAAAAGTGAAACCGCGATAAATGAACCGCAATGTAGCAAGGGATTACTGTAATTTGAATTTCAAGTGACGTCAGCAGCGCGACGTCGCGTCAGCAGCAGCTCCGTCGAGTCAATCTTTGTCCTTTATGTAAACAACCGCCGCGCTGCTGACGCGACGTCGCGGTCGCGCGTCAGCAGCGCAACGTCGCGTCAGCAGCGCGGCGGTTGTTTACATAAAGGACAAAGATTGACTCGACGGAGCTCTCTTTCACTTCCGTGGATTGAAGTCGGGGGCCAGCGCTCGGCCGGGTGGCTGTCCAGGGACGGTGGATGGGGCTCGGACATGGCTTTTACGCACGCCCGGTCCTACTCTACGGAGGTCTCTTTCACCTCCGTGGATAGAAGTCGGGGGCCGGCGCTCGGCCGGGTGGCTGTCCAGGGACGGTGGATGGGGCTCGGACAATGCTTTTACGCACGCCCAGTCCTACTCTACCGAGCTGTCTTTCACCTCCGTGGATGGAAGTCGGGGGCCAGCGCTCGGCCGGGTGGCTGTCCGGGGACGCTGGATTGGGCTCGGTCATGGCTTTTACGCACGCCCGGTCTTATTCTATGGATCTTTCTTCCACCTCCGTGGCTGGAAGTCCACGCCGCCACACGCCTGTAAGTTTGTTTTGTTAAATAAAGAGCCGTTTACCAAACCCACGTCTTTCCTTGAACTTTGTTAACGCTACAATATAGTTATATAGTAGATCTGTGGAATAACGACGAGGCTGACGTCAGGGCGCACGCGCGGCGTTGTTGACAAAGGACGAGGAATTTGATCGATGGATTTAATGATTTAGAGTGCACAGATGGTTTGATAACATCATTGCTTATATAATAGTTATTTGATATATAATTTATATATCGTTATATATGGGCCTGTGGAATATTTTGAAGTGCAAGAGCCGTCAGCGGCGCGCACGCATTGTTGACAAAGGACGATTGATGGATTTAATGAATTGGAGTGACACAGATGGTTTTATTAACGTGTTATTTATGTAATAGTTTTTTGAATAACTCTGAATTTTACGTCAGGGCCGTTCTCAGCTCTTAGTTTGTGTTTATGTCACGTTAGCATACCTATCGTTTAGCCTGTTGTTGCTCGTTCATGACTGTTCTTGGTGTTGGATTTTGTCGAATAAATTGCCCCCCAAAATGCGACTTATACTCCGGAGCGACTTATATATGTTTTTTTTCACTTTTTTGGGCATTTTATGGCTGATGCGACTTATACTCCGGAGCGACTTATAGTCCGAAAATTACAGTACTCAATAGATCTACAAATACTAGTTACTTGAAAAAAAAACATAGCTTGAGTTGTACTCAACAAATTCAACAATTTCCTTCATAGTGAGGTGTGTTATATATATTGCTTCCAACATTTTATAAGTCAATTATTTGTCTTATAGAGTAATTACTCTAAAACTTGAGTTTCTGACGTTAGTGTAGAAATGAGCAGGTTCTGCAATGTGAATGTTTGGTGCGTCTCTGGATCTAATTTGCTTGATTTATGTACATTGTGTATCTTACCCTCAACGTCGTAAAAAGAAGCTTTTATTCTCAATACGTACTTCTCCTTCTTCGTAATACCATTTGGGTATTCTTGTTTTGTTTTGTAGGCAATAATTTGTTGGTAAATAGTTGGGTCCATTGTGCGGCAGCGTATTGTTGTCAGAAAACAATGGCGAAATGACACGAAGTGCGCACTTACAAGGTGGGGTAAAATGGGTGCTTTGGTGACAAGTTTGAATTCAAGACAATATTGTTTGACCAACAAAGGAAAGAAAACATTATCTATTTGTTTATTTATTTATTTAACATCCAATATTGTATAGTTATCAGTGCACAAATCATTTATTTACATATACACCGTTTTAAATGGGGGGGAACATATTCTCACGGGGCAGCCGTGAGGATGTGTTCACCCCCTGTAATTTGGCCTAGAAATAAGGGAACCTGTTCAAATTTGCCACACTACCTGAACTGACCCCCAGGAAGACAGAAAAAAAACAGCTGGAGTCCAGCACTCACCGTTCTCAAAATAAGGGGGGGGAACATATCCTCACGGGGCAGCCGTGAGGATATGTTCCCCCCCTATAATTTGGCCTAGGAATAAGGGAACCTGTTCAAATTTGCCACACTACCTGAACTGACCCCCAGGAAGACAGAAAAAAAAACGCTGGAGTCCAGCACTCGCCGTTCTCAAAATAAGGGGGGGAACATATCCTCACGGGGCAGCCGTGAGGATGTGTTCCCCCCTGTAATTTGGCCTAGGAATAAGGGAACCTGTTCAAATTTGCCACACTACCTGAACTGACCCCCAGGAAGACAGAAAAAAAACAGCTGGAGTCCAGCACTCACCGTTCTCAAACTAAGGGGGGGGAACATATCCTCACGGGGCAGCCGTGAGGATGTGTTCCCCCCTGTAATTTGGCCTGGGAATGAGGGATTCTGTTCAAATTTGCCACACAACCTGAACAGACCCCCGGGAAGATAGAAAAAAAGCCAGTCGATGTCCAGGACTCACCGTTCTCAAAATTGGAGGGGGGCACAAATTTTCACGGCTTGACAATTTCTATAGAGTGACGTCAGCAGCGCGACGCGTCGTGGCGCGGCGGTTGTTTACATAAAGGACAAAGATTGATCACGGGATGACGAAGATGACGAAGGGCCCCACGTACTACCGGCATCATTAGCGGCTTTGTTTCTAAGTGACACGGCGGACGAAGAGTTTGAAGGATTTAAGGATTTGGAGTGACACAGAAGGTTTGAAAAACTATTATGGCTTTTACCCACGCCCGGTCCTACTCTCCGGAGCTCTCTTTCACCTCCGTGGATTGAAGTCGGGGGCTGGCGCTCGGCCGGGTGGCTGTCCAGGGACGGTGGATGGGGCTCGGACATGTCTTTTACGCACGCCCGGTCCTACTCTACCGAGCTCTTTTTCACCTCCGTGGATGGAAGTCGAGGGCCGGCGCTCGGCCGGGTGGCTGTCTGGGGACGGTGGATGGGGCTCGGTCATGGCTTTTACGTACGCCCGGTCCTATTCTATGGAGCTCTCTTCCACGTCCGTGGCTGGAAGTCCACGCCGCCACACGCCTGGAAGTTTGTTTTGTTAAATAAAGAGCCGTTTACCAAACCCACGTCTTTCCTTGAACTTTGTTAACACTACAATATAGTTATATAGTAGATCTGTGGAATAACGACGAGGCTGACATCAGGGCGCACGCGCGGCGTTGTTGACGAAGGACGAGGAATTTGATCGATGGATTTAATGATTTAGAGTGCACAGATGGCTTGATAATACTATTGCTTATACAATAGTTATTTGATATCTGATTTATATATCGTTATATGGGCCTGTGGAATATTTTGAAGTGCAAGCGGCGTCAGCTGCGCGCACCCATTGTTGACAAAGGACGATTGATGGATTTAATGAATTGGAGTGACACAGATGGTTTTATTAACGTGTTATTTATGTAATAGTTTTTTGAATAACTCTGAATTTTACGTCAGGGCCGTTCTCAGCTCTTAGTTTGTGTTTATGTCACGTTAGCATACCTATCGTTTAGCCTGTTGTTGCTCGTTCATGACTGTTCTTGGTGTTGGATTTTGTCGAATAAATTGCCCCCCAAAATGCGACTTATACTCCGGAGCGACTTATATATATATTTTTTTCACTTTTTTGGGCATTTTATGGCTGATGCGACTTGTACTCCGGAGCGACTTATAGTCCGAAAATTACGGTACTGTTTTTCCGAGGCTTCACCAGCATGTTAATTTTCCAACACGTAGTGACAGCTTCCTGGACCTGGTCTACTCTACACATAAAGGAGCTTTCAAAGCCGCCCCCCTCCTCCATCTTGGACTTTCTGGCCATCTCACTGTTATGCTTTTGCCCGCATACAGACAAATGGTGAAAGCATCCAGGCCGGTTCGCAAGCGGGTGTGGCCTGAGGGTGCCTCTGATGCGTTTCGTGACTGCTTTGGCACTACTGACTGGGACATGTTTAAGCGGGCGGCCACTTGCAACGATCGGACAGACATAGAGGAGTATACTGACTCTGTTTCATCTTACATCACGAAGTGCATTGATGATGTGACCCACTCGAAATCCATCGTCACTCGGGCTAACTGGAAGCCATGGCTGACAGGGGCTGTCCTCAGGCTGCTGAGGGCCAGGGACAAAGCCTTCAGAGCGGGGGATGAGGCTGGCTTGAGGACAGCGAGGGCCGACCTGTCCCGGGTCATCAAGGAGGCGAAAAGGGCGTTCTCTTGCAGGATTACCGCCCACTTCAAGGACAGCAAGGACGCACGGAGCCTTTGGCAGGGCATTCAGACCATCACGGACTACAAGCCCGCGCCGCAGAGCTGTGAGGGCGACGTCCGTCTGCTCAACGATCTTAACCACTTCTTTGCTCGCTTCGACGCTCAGAACAGCACTTGCCCGCTGAAGGCCCCTCCCCCTCCACACGAGCAGCCCCTGTGCCTCTCTGCTGATAGCGTGAGGAGGGCGCTTGCCGCTATCAACACTCGTAAGGCGGCGGGCCCTGACAACATCCCGGGTCGAGCGCTGAAGGACTGCGCTGGGGAGCTGACGGGTGTCTTCACGGACATCTTCAACATTTCCCTGCAGCAAGCCGTCGTCCCTTCGTGTTTCAAGGCTGCCATCATCGTACCTGTGCCGAAGAAACCTGCCCCGTCCTGCTTCAATGACTACCGCCCCGTGGCACTGACGCCCATCATCATGAAGTGCTTTGAGCGGCTTGTCATGGAGCACATCAGATCGCTGCACGTTCGCTTCTTAGACTTAGACTTAGACTTAGACAGAACTTTATTGTCATTTTGTCAACACTAGGTGTGTACAAAACGAAATTTCGTTGCATACGGCTTTCAGCAATGTAGAGGTATTTCGGCTGGTTAAA
Organism: Syngnathus acus; assembly: GCF_901709675.1. Taxonomy (NCBI): domain Eukaryota; kingdom Metazoa; phylum Chordata; class Actinopteri; order Syngnathiformes; family Syngnathidae; genus Syngnathus; species Syngnathus acus. The sequence goes on from NC_051094.1 coordinate 19,319,796, forward strand.
AAAAAAGTGACATTCTATATAAAAATATGAGATAAGATAATTATAAAGTACAAAGTGCAGCAGTGATAAAGTATGTGAACAGTGCAGGAGACAAAAACAGTATTTACAAGTGTGCAGAGGAATGCTACGTTTGAATGTTCAGCAGTCTGACGACAGCAGGGAAAAAACTATTGCAGAACCTGGTGGACCTGCAGCGGATGCTGCGAAACCTCTTCCCAGAGGGCAGCAGGGAGAACAGTCCATGGTGGGGGTGTGATGGGTCACTGATAATATTTCGGGCTCGGGACACGCAGCGCTGGGATGACAAGTCCTGAATGGAGGGAAGAGGAGCCCCGATGATCCTCTCTGCTGTCCTCACCACTCTCCTCAGGTTCTTCCAATCGGAGGCGCTGCAACCTCCACACCACACCGAGAGACAGCTTGTCAGAATGCTCTCTATGGTGCTTCGGTAGAACGTCCTCATGATGGGTGGGGGCAGGTGGGCTCTCCTCATCCTCCGCAGGAAGTACAAGCGCTTCTGTGCCCTCTTGACCAGTGTTGTGGTGTTCACAGTCCAGGTGAGGTCGTCTGTGATGTGGACTCCCAGGAATTTAGTGCTGCTGACCACCTCCACAGCTGAGCTGTTGATGATCAGTGGAGCGTGGTGAGGCTGGTTCTTCCTGAAGTCGACGATGATCTCCTTCGTCTTCTCCACATTCAGGATCAGGCTATTTTCTCTGCACCAGCCCACCAACTGCTCCACCTCCTCTCTGTAGTCCAGGTCGTTGTTGTCCCTGATGAGGCCCACCACCGTTGTGTCGTCTGCAAACTTCACGATGTGATTGGTGGTGAACCTGGGGGCGCAGTCGTGTGTCATCAGGGTGAACAGCAGGGGGCTCAGGACGCAGCCCTGAGGGGAGCCTGTGCTGAGGGTGATGACATCGGAGGTGTTCTGTCCGACCCGGACTGACTGAGGTCTGTTGGTGAGGAAGTCTAGCAGCCAGTTCCGAAGGGGGGTGCTGAAGCCCAGGTGTTCCAGTTTTTCCACCAGATGTTGTGGAATGATGGTATTAAACGCTGAGCTGAAGTCCAGGAACAGCAACCGCACGTGGGTGTTCCTCTCCTCCAGGTGAGCCAGGCTCAGGTGAAGAACGGAGGAGATGGCATCCTCAGTGGAGCGGTTCTGCCGGTAGGCAAACTGGAACGGATCGAATGTTGGGGGGAGTCTGGAGACGATGTGATCTTTGAGCAGCCTTTCGAAGCACTTCATCATGATGGGAGTCAGTGCCACAGGTCTGTAGTCATTCCATGAGGTGATTTGAGGTTTCTTCGGCACCGGAATGATGGAGGCAGCCTTGAAGCACACTGGCACTTTGGCTTGGTCCAGCGAGATGTTAAAAATGTCTGTGATGACACCAGCCAGCTGGCCTGCACATTCCTTGAACACCCGCCCAGGTATGTTGTCGGGGCCTGGGGCCTTACGTGGGTTGACTCTTCTCAGAGTCTTCCACACGTCGGCTGAGTCAAGGCAGAGGACCTCCTCTTCCTGGTGGGGAACAGTTTTAACTGCCGGAGTGCTGTTTAGTGCCTCAAAACGCCCAAAGAAGTTATTTAGACCATTTAGGAAGTCAGCATCAACCTCACCCACCGGGGGGGAGGGTGAGTTGTAGTCCGTGATCGCCCGTATGCCTTGCCACATACTCCTGGTGTTATTGGCGTCGTGGAAAAAATCCTGAATTTTCCGACTGTGGCTTCGCTTCGCTAGCCTGATGGCACGGTTCAAGTTGGCTCTCGCTGTCCTCAGTGCCTCCTTGTCGCCAGACTTGAAGGCTGAGTTCCGTGCTCGTAGCATATGACGTACATCCTCAGTCATCCAGGGTCGTTGGTTGGCTCGGGTGATGATGTTCTTAGTGGTGCTGACGTCCTCGGAGCATTTGTTGATGTAGGCTGACACAGTCATGGCGTACTCATCAATGTTGATCTGATTGTCATATGTTGCTGCTGATTTGAACATGTCCCAGTCAGAGCACTCAAAGCAGTCCTGGAGTGCCTCCATGGCCCCCTCAGACCACACCCTCACCTGCTTCACTGTGGGTTTTGCTCTGATCAGCAGGGGCCTGTATGCAGGGATTAGCATAACAGATAGGTGGTCTGAAGAGCCGAGGTGGGGGCGGGGGGCTGCTCTGAATGCATCCTTTATATTGGTGTAAACCAAGTCCAGAGTGTTCTCTCCCCGAGTTGGAAAATCCACGTGTTGGTAAAAATGAGGGAGAATAGTCTTCATGCTAGCCTGGTTGAAGTCCCCAGCAATGATGAAAACCCCCTCTGTGTGCGTGGATTGCAGCTCACTGATCGTCCGATAGAGAACCCTCATGGCCTCTTTAGTGTTAGCGCTAGGAGGCACGTACACAGCCGTGATGCTAACAACAGTAAACTCTCTGGGCAGGTAGAAGGGTCTACAGTTAACAGTCAAAAGCTCGATGTCCGAAGAGCAGAAGCTGGCGACAGATCTAGCATTTTTGCACCAGTTGTTGTTGATGTAGACACACAGCCCACCTCCTCGGGATTTACCGCTTAGCTCGCTGTTTCTGTCGGCGCGGAATGTAGCGAGCCCCTCCAGGCTAACGGCGTTGTCCGGCATTGATGAGTTCAGCCATGTCTCCGTCAGGATGAGAGCGCAGCAGTTCCTAACTTCCCTCTTTGAAGAGAGTTCCAGTTTTAGATGGTCCATTTTATTATCCAGTGAGCGGACGTTGGAGAGGAAGATGGATGGAAGCGGCGGTTTGTAGGGGTTAGCTCTCAGCTTAGCCGTTAGCCCACCTCGACAGCCGCGCTTTCGCCGCCGGTCACACCGCCTACGCTTACTCCTCCTCCGGCGTGTGCTGCCCGGCGAGCCCGCTGCGTCGTGAGCTCCTGGGGCTAGCGCCCTAAGCACTCCGAGGCTACGCAAACAGACCAGGGTAGTTGTGGCTACGAGTCCGAAAACACTCGATGACCGTACCTCCAGCAGGCGCTGGCGATCGTACACTACTCTACTGGATGGATGAACTAAACTTTGTGTTGTTTGTAGTGTCCTAGGCGACATATTTTGTGAATATCCCCGTAGATTGCTGAGACGCGTAGCGGCCGCGGCCGACTGGGGCGCCGCCATCTTGGATCTCTTCCGGGGGGGGGTAATCGGACGTCAAGCGTTTTGTGTGGCGGGCTCCATCTAGTGTGGAAACTGAGAAGTGCTCAAGCTGTTGTGCGGGCCACATTCAATTATGTTTTCAGAATTTGCTGCGGGCCAAAAAAAACTGGACCGCGGGCCGCAGTTGGCCCGCGGGCCGTAGTTTGGACACCCCTACTGTAGACTAATCAAACTATATATAAGTGCTGTCGTAATTATGTCTCTGCTGATCAGTTATTATTTTCATTTTCTTTTTTCAGAATGGAAAACCTCTGGACGCTCCATCAACTGCCAGCGGCGGTCACGGCCAAAGTGGTGGCCTTAAAAACCACAACAAAATATTCAAGATGGGCCCTAAAAGAGGATGGCACGGTGGAGGCTGGGGCCTCCCACTGTAATACAGTGGTGGCCCTCTGTGATGGCCACCATTTGTGCAAATATTCTTTTTGAATATTTTGCCTCCGATGTCTCTGTTGGAGGCACTTTTCCATTTATTAATTTTGGCCGGGGAAAAGAAAAAGGGGTCCTCCTCTCCCGGCACAACACTACCATTTATGTGGCTGGGGGATAGAGGTGATGCCAGATTTGGAGGTGAAGGGGACAGCTCTGCTTTACCCTTCAAGCATTGGCAGAGCCTTGAAGGACATCCGCCACGAGGAGGGTGTCCTTTTCACGACAGACGGCATTGTCTCTGCTGTAAGATCAATCTCTCTCTTTTCGCTCCCTCTCTTTCATGAAGTAGTGATGTTTAATCTGTCTTTCTTTTTTAGATCCGCCCCATCAGGATGGTGCTGTCACGTGGGTCGACGGTCCCATTAGGCATCTTTTATTTCAAAAAGTAAACTGACTGTTCTCTCTCTCTCTGTCACACTATGTGTGTGTGTGTGTGTGTGTACGTGTGTGTGTGTGTGTGTGCGTGCGTGCATGAGTGTGCGTGTGTGTGCATGTGCGTGTGTGGGCGTGTGTCTCTAAATATAGATATATCACACACACTCACATTTCACCTGAGTAAGGTGCCTTAGGGCATCAAGGCCTGATCCCTTCCAAGCTTTTGATAGCTCCCTTAATATCACCTGTGCAGAGTTTGCTGACGATCATGTATATTAGAGGAGGGAGATGTCTAAACATGCAAGACACTGGTTTTGTAGGACAGGAATTTGACACCAGTTTCTTGAGTATTTCTCTAGCTTTATTGCCTTAGTAATTGTAGCCTAGATCTATATTTCAACAGCTAGTACTAATTTGACATTTTCATTATAGGATCAAAGGGAAATTTAGGTGGTCAGGTGGCGAGAGACCAACATTTTTCATCTAACAGTTGGACAGCGGGTGTCCCTGACGCACCTGAAAACATCGTGTTCCGGTGGCCTGGAGCTCCACTCCACGGAAAATACTGTGATAAAGGTACCTAAAGCAAGCAGTTTTTTCCCATGTGTATAAACAAAGGTATTCTAAATTGAATCAATACTGTTATTTACTTGGGATGCACTGCTATCAGTGGCTCATCATCATTAAGGTTGAAGTCAGATTCATGCTTTAGGAGTTTTCTCAAAATCTGGATCACCAACTTTATAAGATTTTGTCTCAGATACAGCCCTATCAGGAAGACATACAATTTCACTTGCTTCCTTGACTGTATAAAATCATAGTGGTTGTGATTATGGTCATGAAATTAATCAAATTGTTTTAGGTTTTAAGTTTTCTATCTATCTATCTATCTATCTATCTATCTATCTATCTATCTATCTATCTATCTATCTATCTATCTATCTATCTATCTATCTATCTATCTATCTATCTATCTATCTATCTATCTATCTATCTATCTATCTATCTAGGTGGACTCTTGTGACAGACCCCAGCACAGTAATATCAGTGTGATAGAGGACAACTTACCAACAACGTTGACAGCCGGAGTGCCTGAGAGAGCGGAGGCTTCGTGGCCGTTTGTCTACCGTCGATCATCGGACACAAAGTATGGCTGCGGATCAAGAGGTTTGTACGGCTTCGTGCACCAACTGCACCCTTCTCTTAGAGAGGTTGTCCCTGCTAGAGGGACGTGTCCGCCAGTTAGAGCAGAATTGCGCGATAACAGTAGATGTGGCGGACACAGACGCGGACTGTAGTCAGCCCGCTAACCCAGTTAGCATTAGCCCCAAGCAGCTTGCTAATCACGATGAGCCAGGTAAGACGCATAGCCGCCCAAAGTCATCTCGGTCTACTGGCCCTCGCACTTTGGTCATAGGTGACTCCATTACCCGAAATATTACGCTTAAAAATCCAGCCACGGTAATGTGTATTCCTGGGGGCAGAGCACCCGACATAGAAGCTAATCTTAGGGAGCTGACTCGCAATAGGTCTAGTCAACAGCGTAGTTCCAACAACACTAGCTACTCGGATATAGTGATACACGTCGGCTCCAATGATGTTAGGATGAGACAATCAGAGATCACAAAGAAAAACATAGCGAGGACTTGTGATCTCGCCAGAAAGATGAGTCGGCATCGAGTATTTGTCTCTGGCCCCCTGCCTGGGAGAGGCACTGATGAGAGGTTTAGTAGATTAGTCTCCCTTAATCGATGGATGGCTGGGTTCTGTAAAAAGCAGGGACTGTATTTTATAGATAACTGGCCCTCCTTCTGCTGAGGAAGGACGGCCTTCACCCTAACCGTGAAGGCGCCTTCACTCTTTCTAGGAATATAGATTACTGTTTGAGCCACTCATGACAGGTCACTTTAGAGCAGGCCGGGGCACAGGTGATTAGACCACCTGTCAGGATGGGTTTGGAGTCTGTTAAGTTAAAGTTAACTAGCGCTAGGCTAGACTTCCAGCATGCACATAGCTCCTCGTGTAGACTAGAGTGTGACAGTTTGAATAGTGCGACAGTACACATAAACACACTTTCTACTGGGGTAGTAGACAAATCCAATCACTCCACCCCGACCGGTTTTGCTGATGAAACGGTGCCTGTTTCAGATAATTTTACATGTGTAACAAATATTTACTATCAAATTCCCACGGTCGTATCGTCCCACCGCGCTAACAAACATTTGAGAGGAGATGTCAGGCCTAGAGAACACAATCTTACTCGCATCTCGTTTAAAAATCCTTCGATAGATACGCACCCTGATCGACCGATTACACTTAAACTCGGTTTTATGAATATTAGATCGCTTCATACGAAAGCAGTTCTCGTTAATGACCTCATCACGGAACATAATCTAAACGTTTTTGGTCTCTGCAAGACCTGGTTAAAACCTAATGAACTGCTGCCGCTTAACGAGGCCTCGCCTCCAAATTTTGTGAGCTCGCATGTGGCGCGTCCTCGAAAAAAGGGTGGGGGTGTCGCCCTCATCTCAAATTCCGAGCTTAGATTTAGGCCTCGTTCGATCAACGTATTTAAAACATTTGAAGTTCTCACTGTCCGATCCACCGCTTTACCGTCATTTTATCTTGCTGTTATTTACCGTCCACCCGGGGCTTACTCTGGCTTCCTGGATGAATTTTCAGAATTCGTGGCTGATCTAATGACCAATGCGGATAATATAATTATCATGGGCGATTTCAACATCCACATGAATTTACCGTCAGAGCCACTTACTTCGGCGTTTCACTTTAACTGATACGTTTGGTTTTACGCAAGCCGTACAGGCAGCAACGCATAAGAATGGAAATACCTTAGATCTGGTATTATCCCGAGGACTTGCAACCTCAAATATAGCAGTACTGCCGTACACTACTGTTCTGTCTGATCATTACTTAATAAAATTTGAAATTTTAGTTCCTTGTCAAAGACAAGAGAGCAATCAGAATTATAGGAGCCGTAATGTTAACTCCATGACTGCAACTGCGCTATCTGAGTTACTGTCGCCGGCAACCGCCATATTTCCCGCATACATCGGCTCTATTGATAATCTTACAAATGAATTCAATGCGACTTTGTTAAATGCCATCGACTCTGTGGCGCCGCTACGTCTGAAAACCCGCCGTAGATTGCCTACTCCGTGGTTCACAGATGAAACACGTATGCTTAAGCAATTATGTAGAAAGCATGAGCGCAGATGGCGTTTAACCAAACTTGAGGTTTTCCATCAGGCATGGCAGGACAGCCTCCTGAAATATAAAGATGCGCTTATCTTAGCAAAAACTCATTATTTTTCACAAGTTATTAATCTCAATAAAAACAATCCTAAACACCTATTTGATACAGTGGCAAAGCTGACACTACGCCAGCCGACCCCCGATAGTTCCTTCCACTCAGCTGACGAGTTCATGAAATCTTTTGCTCAAAAGATTGAATCCATTAGGGACGACATCAAGAATACCATTCCAATCGCTCAGTCGAGACCGCCGTCTACCAGCGCTGATGATCATGTAATAACCCTCTCAAATTTTAAAAGCGTGTCCCTTGAAAGGCTTACACAATTGTTTAGTGCGGCTAAACAAACAACATGTTTACTCGACCCTCTTCCAGCCAAACTACTTAAAGAATTATTTCAAATTTTAGGACCGTCCGTCTTAAATATAATCAATCTGTCTGTCTCCTCTGGGATAGTGCCAACAGCCTTTAAAACCGCTATCATTAAACCGTTACTTAAGTGACCAAATCTTGACCCGGACTGTCTCAGTAATTATAGGCCAGTTTCAAACCTCCCATTCATAGTAAAACTTCTTGAAAAAGTAGTAGCGCAGCAGCTTATCGATTACATGGTTTCCTCCCCCACCGTCTGTTGTCTTCCGGGTTAGAGCACGCTGGCGTCAGATTTGTTGACTGCCGCTTCTGTCCCGGACCGTGTCCGTTACTTGTTTTTCGTTTTCCCGTTTTCAGTGCACCCGTCTCTTTTATTTTTCTCGTGTTGTCTTTCGTCCACCTCGCATCCCCGCAGCTCCGCTCTCACCTATCTGTTTCCTCTCCCTCGGACTACCAACTACGTTAGCCAGCTGGCTAACAGCCAACTGGCCAAAACCACCACCGGACCCTCCTGCCTCCCGACTCGGAGCCTGTGGCCGCCTGCTGTGGACTCGACGGCAGCTCTGGCCCGGCTCTCTGGCCTTCCGTCCGGCGTCCTTGGGGGACGGGCTCCACTCCCTGCGGGCTCGCCAACTGTGGCTCTGCTATGTGCCGCCGTGGTGCGTTGGGGCCTGCCGTTCGAGCGGGTGCAGTCGAGGTCGACCGGCATCACCACCTGGTCCACTGCTGCTTCCACACGAGGCTGGGATCCTTCGCCGTCGCCGCTACATCTGACCAGCATTTCCCCGATGGCTCACCCATCTCCTCTTTTTGGACTACCAACCCCCCGTCACCCCCACCTCCCGTACTGGCAACCTCAACAACCTCCGCTCCCGCCCCTCCTGCTCCTCCATCCATCTCCTTCGCACTGCTGACCGATGTCTTGTTAACTATAACCTACTGTCTCTCCCCCCCCCCACTCTTTTTTATTCCATGTAAAAGCGACTTTGGGTTATTGAAAAGCTCTATATAAATTGAATGAATTATTATTATTATTATTATGGTCGCCAATAATCGATATGACTCTTTTCAGTCTTGTTTTAGAGCTAATCATTCCACTGAGACAGCACTTGCTAAAGTGACTAACGATCTCCTCATAGCTATGGATTCAAACACTTCATCTGTATTGTTACTACTCGATCTTAGTGCTGCCTTCGACACTGTAGACTTCGATATTTTATTCGGGCGTCTTAAAAGTTGTGTTGGTATTTCAGGGTCAGCACTAGGCTGGTTCTATTCCTATCTATCAGACAGGACGCACCGAGTGGTCCATGGCAATACGTCCTCTGAGCTCTATAATGATACGTGTGGTGTCCCACAGGGATCGGTACTCGGACCAATTCTATTCAATATTTATATGATTCCGCTTGGGGACATAATACGTAAATATAATATTAGTTTTCAATGTTACGCGGATGACACCCAATTATATATGCCGTTATCGATGACAGGGCCGCGGGACTGTTGTAATCTTGAGGCGTGCCTTGCGGAGATCAAGCAATGGATGTCTCTCAACTTCCTTCGTCTTAACCCAGATAGACTTAGACTTAGACTTAGACAAACTTTATTGTCATTTTGTCAACACTAGGTGTGCACAAAACGAAATTTCGTTGCATACGGCTTTCAACAATGTGGTGATATTTCGGCTGGTTAAAAAGGGACATTCTATATAAAAATATGAAATAAGATAATTATAAAGTACAAAGTGCAGCAGTGATAAAGTATGTAAACAGTGCAGGAGACAAAAGCAGTATTTACAAGTGTGCAGAGGAATGCTACGTTTGAATGTTCAACAGTCTGACGACAGCAGGGAAAAAACTATTGCAGAACCTGGTGGACCTGCAGCGGATGCTGCGAAACCTCTTCCCAGAGGGCAGCAGGGAGAACAGTACATGGTGGGGGTGTGATGGGTCACTGATAATATTACGGGCTCGGGACACGCAGCGCTGGGATGACAAGTCCTGAATGGAGGGAAGAGGAGCCCCGATGATCCTCTCTGCTGTCCTCACCACTCTCCTCAGATTCTTCCAATCGGAGGCGCTGCAACCTCCACACCACACCGAGACAGCTTGTCAGAATGCTCTCTATGGTGCTTCGGTAGAACGTCCTCATGATGGGTGGGGGCAGGTGGGCTCTCCTCATCCTCCGCAGGAAGTACAAGCGCTTCTGTGCCCTCTTGACCAGTGTTGTGGTGTTCACAGTCCAGGTGAGGTCGTCTGTGATGTGGACTCCCAGGAATTTAGTGCTGCTGACCACCTCCACAGCTGAGCTGTTGATGATCAGTGGAGCGTGGTGAGGCTGGTTCTTCCTGAAGTCGACGATGATCTCCTTCGTCTTCTCCACATTCAGGATCAGGCTATTTTCTCTGCACCAGCCCACCAACTGCTCCACCTCCTCTCTGTAGTCCAGGTCGTTGTTGTCCCTGATGAGGCCCACCACCGTTGTGTCGTCTGCAAACTTCACGATGTGATTGGTGGTGAACCTGGGGGCGCAGTCGTGTGTCATCAGGGTGAACAGCAGGGGGCTCAGGACGCAGCCCTGAGGGGAGCCTGTGCTGAGGGTGATGACATCTGAGGTGTTCTGTCCGACCCGGACTGACTGAGGTCTGTTGGTGAGGAAGTCTAGCAGCCAGTTCCGAAGGGGGGTGCTGAAGCCCAGGTGTTCCAGTTTTTCCACCAGATGTTGTGGAATGATGGTGTTAAACGCTGAGCTGAAGTCCAGGAACAGCAACCGCACGTGGGTGTTCCTCTCCTCCAGGTGAGCCAGGCTCAGGTGAAGAACGGAGGAGATGGCATCCTCAGTAGAGCGGTTCTGCCGGTAGGCAAACTGGAACGGATCGAATGTTGGGGGGAGTCTGGAGACGATGTGATCTTTGAGCAGCCTTTCGAAGCACTTCATCATGATGGGAGTCAGTGCCACAGGTCTGTAGTCATTCAATGAGGTGATTTGAGGTTTCTTCGGCACCGGAATGATGGAGGCAGCCTTGAAGCATACTGGCACTTTGGCTTGGTCCAGCGAGATGTTAAAAATGTCTGTGATGACATCAGCCAGCTGGCCTGCACATTCCTTGAACACCCGCCCAGGTATGTTGTCGGGGCCTGGGGCCTTACGTGGGTTGACTCTTCTAAGAGTCTTCCACACGTCGGCTGAGTCAAGGCAGAGGGCCTCCTCTTCCTGGTGGGGAACAGTTTTAACTGCAGGAGTGCTGTTTAGTGCCTCAAAACGCCCAAAGAAGTTATTTAGACCATTTAGGAAGTCAGCATCAACCTCACCCACCGGGGGGGAGGGTAAGTTGTAGTCCGTGATCGCCCGTATGCCTTGCCACATACTCCTGGTGTTATTGGCGTCGTGGAAAAAATCCTGAATTTTTCGACTGTGGCTTCGCTTCGCTAGCCTGATGGCACGGTTCAAGTTGGCTCTCGCTGTCCTCAGTGCCTCCTTGTCGCCAGACTTGAAGGCTGAGTTCCGTGCTCGTAGCGTATGACGTACATCCTCAGTCATCCAGGGTCGTTGGTTGGCTCGGGTGATGATGTTCTTAGTGGTGCTGACGTCCTCGGAGCATTTGTTGATGTAGGCTGACACAGTCATGGCGTACTCATCAATGTCGATCTGATTGTCATATGTTGCTGCTGATTTGAACATGTCCCAGTCAGAGCACTCAAAGCAGTCCTGGAGTGCCTCCATGGCCCCCTCAGACCACACCCTCACCTGCTTCACTGTGGGTTTTGCTCTGATCAGCAGGGGCCTGTATGCAGGGATTAGCATAACAGATAGGTGGTCTGAAGAGCCGAGGTGGGGGCGGGGGGCTGCTCTGAATGCATCCTTTATATTGGTGTAAACCAAGTCCAGAGTGTTCTCTCCCCGAGTTGGAAAATCCACGTGTTGGTAAAAATGAGGGAGAATAGTCTTCATGCTAGCCTGGTTGAAGTCCCCAGCAATGATGAAAAACCCCTCTGTGTGCGTGGATTGCAGCTCACTGATTGTCCGATAGAGAACACTCATGGCCTCTTTAGTATTAGCGCTAGGAGGCACATACACAGCCGTGATGCTAACAACAGTAAACTCTCTGGGCAGGTAGAAGGGTCTGCAGTTAACAGTCAAAAGCTCGATGTCCGAAGAGCAGAAGCTGGCGACAGATCTAGCATTTTTGCACCAGTTGTTGTTGATGTAGACACACAGCCCACCTCCTCGGGATTTACCGCTTAGCTCGCTGTTTCTGTCGGCGCGGAATATAGCGAGCCCCTCCAGGCTAACGGCGTTGTCCGGTATTGATGAGTTCAGCCATGTCTCCGTCAGGATGAGAGCGCAGCAGTTTCTAACTTCCCTCTTTGAAGAGAGTTCCAGTTGTAGATGGTCCATTTTATTATCCAGTGAGCGGACGTTGGAGAGGAAGATGGATGGAAGCGGCGGTTTGTAGGGGTTAGCTTTAAGCTTAGCCGTTAGCCCACCTCGAAAGCCGCGCTTTCGCCCCCGGTCACACCGCCTACGCTTACTCCTCCTCCGGCGTGTGCTGCCCGGCGAGCCCGCTGCATCGTGAGCTTCTGGGGCTAATCTACTGGATGGATAAACTAAACTTTGTGTTGTTTGTAGTGTCCTAGGCGACATATTTTGTGAAAATACTCGTCGGTTGTTGAGACCCGTAGCGGCCGCGGCCAACTGGGGCGCCGCCATCTTGGATAAAACTGAGATGTTGATAATTGGTCCAACTCGTTATCAACACTTATTTAAGGAAACCACTATAACTATAGATAACCGTACTATCACTCAGGAGCGATACTGTAACTAATCTCGGGGTAATATTTGACCAAACGCTCTCCTTTCAAAAGCACATTAAGAATATAACCAGAATTGCGTTTTTTCACTTTCGTAATATTGCAAAGATTCGTCCGATCCTCTCGACCGGTGATGCGGAAACTATTATACATGCGTTCGTCACGTCGCGCCTGGACTACTGTAATGTATTATTCTCTGGTCTTCCTAAATCCCGCATCAAAAGTCTACAGTTAGTACAAAATACTGCTGCAAGGCTGCTCTCACGGTCAAGAAAATTTGATCACATTACCCCAATATTAGCCAACTTACATTGGCTCCCGGTCCATTTAAGATGTGACTTCAAGGTTCTTCTATTAACCGATAAATCACTGCATGGCTTAGCGCCTTCATATCTCGTCGACCTAGTTGTTCCTTATGTTCCGTCTCGTAACCTTCGTTCGCAAAACGCGAGTCTTTTAGCGACACCGAGGGCCAAGAAAATGTCTGCAGGGTCTAGAGCATTTTCTATTCGGGCTCCAGAGCTTTGGAATGCCCTACCAATGGATATTAGAACTGCTACCTCAGTAGAAACATTTAAGACACGTTTAAAGACACATTTCTATGATATGGCCTTTAATTAACCTGTAGTGGCCGATTCGGCTTGAGTTTGTTTTCTCTCCCTCTCCCCCCACCCCCCTCCCCCCACCCCTCCCCGGCCGGGGAGGTGGTTAGGTGGCACCCAAGCTGACAGCGGCTATCTGGATTCTCGTGGGCCAATTCAGGATGGGGGAACTGCAGCTCAACCTCCTCGAAGACACTGCCAGGACAATTGAGTGCTCCTCCGGCAGCCCTTCGCTCTGACTTGGACATCCACTTTTTTCATTGATTTTCATATTATGTATTATTTGTGCCCTCTCTGCATCCATTGCAGCCTGGTGATCCTGAAAGGGGGATCCTTCCATCTGTGGTCCCTGCTCAAGGTTTCTCATTTTCCCCAGGCAGGGATTTTTTGAGTTTTTCTTTGCCCTTTTGGGAGCTTAAGATCAGGGGATGCTTTGAGAATAATTGTCAATTTTTGTCTATGTGAAGCCCTTTGAGACTGCTTGTGATTTAGGGCTATACAAATAAACTTGACTTGACTTGACTAACTTCCCACTTACCAAAATTTCAAAATTTCCTAATTTGAAATTCAACCAAATTCTCCAAAATTTCGTTTTTCTACTCTAATTTCTACATTTTTCAGCCGATTCAACCCATTCCAACTTTATTCACTTTGTTCACCTTATGCTTACCATAATCACCCCCTTCACCCCCACTTCCACTATGCTTACCAAATTCACCCCCACTTCAACAGTGTGGCGGCCATGTTGGATTGACCCAGAAGTGCCCCCAAATTAACACAAAATGAACTGAAAGTGCCCCAAAACAAAAGATTAGGTTGTCAAAAAAATTGCGCTCAGAAAACCCTAATAATAATCGAAAATCTTCTTTACAGAAGACTCTTGTAAGTTCAGCCTTGAGTCGCCAGAATCAGAATCAGCTTTATTGGCCAAGTGTGTGCATGCCAAACAAGGACTTTGACTCCGGTTGATCAGGCAGCAATGATACAACTATGCCGATTTTCAAAAAGAAAATGTAAACATTCAATCTGAATCATATCAACTATGGAGGACCAAAAGATACAAATAAAAAAATACACCTTGAAATGTTTCATAAAAAAATAATTGTTTAATTAAATATGGAATTAAATCAAGTCAACAAATAAATAAACGTGCCACTAAATTATTAAACGCACCATTAAGTAATTAAATAGATTCTTATATTTGTACAGACTTCCAACTAGGAAAAGTGCACGAGAACACCCCTTTAAACTGGGAGGTCAGAGTTGCGAAGTCGGAAAAATAGGACCCCGAGTTCAGCGAAGAGGGTTTGTTGGAGGTCAAATTGTGTGATAAACGCAAACAAAAATCCCTTTGAATCAGGCGACTTTGTTTGTTGTTGACATTCGCCTCGAACACTTTGAGGTCGAAATTTGGAAAATCCCGACTTCCGACTTTCTTCCTCGAATGCGGCAATCGTCCTCCCTTCGAGAATGAAGAACCACACGTGTTTATGACCCAGCCAATCAGTGACGATAACCCTACGTCATGGCAACGTTGTAAAATTTGACCAATCCGTGGGGTTTTAAATACGTGCCGCACTTCCTTGTTTGTTCAACACCGAAAACACGACGTTACACTGGAATGTCTAAAATTTGCGTAATATTTTAATCAGCCATGGTAAGTGGACAACTCTCACATATTTTATGTCTGAATACTTAGATTAAGTTGTAATTGAAGTGTTGCTGGATTTCTTATACGTTTTTATTTCTTTTTCTGGGAGCAAGTTCCCTGCCTTTACATACAGTTTGTGTCTGTGTGCCAATACCAATACCCAGTGGAACCTCATGTTACAAATCTGTTTCAGTGACCCCGTTTATAATCTGAAACGAGGTAATGTTTCCATTTAAATGAATGGAAATGCAATTAAAACGTTCCAGACCCCAAATAAGGTTATACTTACAAAAAAACACTTAAACACGTGGTGAATAAATTCAGTATCAGTGTAATGCAAATTAGAAACGAAAGAAAACACACATGAAGAAAATTAAATACTTAAATTAACTGCTTATTGTTCCTTAACTTCAATCTCATTATTCTGGTCATTTCTACCCTAAAACGCCTAAAAGAAAGCACACCCTCAAAGTAAATTTGAACCTGCTCTTTTTTATATTTTATATTTTCTTTTATGTATATAGCTTTAATAATGCTCTAATAATTTCATGTAAAATATTTGAATTATACTTTTGTTTTTATTTAGCATAAAAATGGTAATATTGTCCACAGATGGTATAAAAAAATAATCAAATAATTCAAAAACTGTACGTATATGAATAGGTCTGATAGCACTGATCTCCAATTGTCATATGAAATATTCAAATTATTTACTTTTTAAATAAATGTAAATTTTAGTATGTAAATTAAAAGTAATTAAGTATAAATAAATAATATACATGTATGGATAGGTCTGATGCCACTGAATATTTTGAGTGGTTGAAAGTAAAAAGATATTGAGAAATTACAAAGTTATCACACTTCAAAGGCACTGCCCAACTCGGGACACGTTTTGCGCTTAAGTATTACTTTAATTGTATTTCACGAGATGAAGAAAATAGGGGTCCTTGACCAAACCGCATTAGGCAGAAAGTTGCATAGAATCGAAGCGTCTAAAATCGAGGCTTAGCTGTAGTTACTAATCCAAATGCTATTATTTTCCTTCTGCAACTTTTGATTATACTTATACTAATTTATTCAATTATTAATTTCATATGCATACTCCAGCAGGTTTGGCTACAGGAGTATGCTACCCCTTTGAGCCCAAATTAAATTTAATTCTCATTTAATTCTCATTTACTCTGATGATTATTTTCATGCCATTTGGTAATTTGGTTTCATTCTAAATGGAAAACAAGGCTCCATGTAAACCTAATATTCAATCCATATCGGACATTTGCAAAGACTTGCTTTTACTGGGGAAAAATAACAAGCCACATTTCCCTCTATTTTCTCACATACATGAATTGGGGTTGTCAGTCGCAACTACGGATTTCCGTCAATGAGAAAAATGAGAGAGGGGGGTTAATTTAAAAAAGGCAACACATGTATTTGTTATGGTCTCGTTGAGGTTATCCAATTAAATCATCAGGTATTAAACTCTCAACCAATAAAGCTAGCCAGAGTCATGGTGCTAGCCAATCAGAAGTAAATCAGGGTGGGTCAGAAATATTGCCGACAATGGTTCTGTCACCTGTATGACTGACGCCTGATCAAGTTTTTGCCTGGATGGTCTGACACAAAGGTCGGCAACCCAAAATGTTCAAAAAGCCATATTGGCCCAAAAAACCAAAAATCATACCCGTCTGGAGCCGCAAAAATCCAAAAGCCTTTTATAAGGCAACATAGACTGTCAATACATAAGCTGTATGCCTACTATTAAAATAACGAAGTAGGCTACAAATACGAAATGCAAATACATTCATGATTAAATGTTTATTTTCCCTGCAGCGCATCCTAGAGAGAATTACGCACCACGTGACTACTGATTTACGATAGGCCTGTTACGGCTTCAAGTTTAGCCGAACTTCCATTACAATATTAATGTGTTATGTTTTGTTGCGGCCCATTAGAGTTCACTAACCTGCATAACAGAGCTGTCTGTTCGATATCGGTCACGTCACACGACTCATTAGAGGCCATTGAGAAAGCTAGAGCTGAATTGATGTCCTCGATTTGCTGATCGGTGATATTGTTTGCCATTTTAATTACCCTTTCCTTCACTGTTTTTGCGGAGAGAGGCATGTCTTAAATTTTCTGAATGATCTCGGTTTTGGTTTTGAAGTCCGAAAATAGGCACTCTGATATTTTAATGAATTAATCCTTCATGTACTCACCATCGGTGAATGGTTTTCCGCGCTTTATCTCCCGGGCTGCAACAGAACTTGCAGTAGTAGAGTTTGGAGAGGCAATCCACTTCTTAAAACAGTTTTTTCGGTCCTCAAATTTCTCCACCAGCACTGCAATTGCACCTTTCCTCTCAGTTCCAACTGGGTGATCGGCAGCAAATTTAGCATGCTTTAGCTGAAAATGTCGCTCCAAATTGCTCTTCTTGTTATTTGACAATTTCTCATTGCAAATCAAACATGCAGGCAATCCTTCAGCATTGGCTATGAAAGCAAATAGTTCAGTCCATTCTTTCTTAAACCCTCTGTTCTCATCAGCAATCTTTCTCTTTTTGCCTTTTGAATCCATGGCCCATCACTCACACACCTGTTTGTTTACAACTCGCCTGTGCTGTGTCGCAGACAATGACGTAATTTTGCTATTTGGCGCCATTCTGAAATTCGGTATTTTTGATATATTTAAACCATATTTGAAATAACAAAAAAACATCTTTTTCCATTTACACGCATTATTGCAAAAACTCCAGGGAGGCGCTAGGGGGGTGCTAAAGATCCGCATGTGGCTCTGGACCCGCGGGTTGCCGACCCCTTGGCTAAGGGCATGTACCGTAATTTTCGGACTATAAGTCGCGTTTTTTTTCATAGTTTGGGTGGGGGGGCGACTTATACTCAGGAGCGACTTATATTGATTGATTGATTGATTGATTGAATATTTATTGATCCCCAGGGGTGGGGAAATTCAGGCCCCAGCAGTATCCATACCACAGAGTGGGTACACAAAAGACACACAGATGGCATGAGCGCAACTCAATAGGCTCTCATAAGGCTGCCACACAACGGCGCCACAAAGAAAGTCAGAAAGTGCACAAGATAAAAGCCATCAAAGCAAAAACAAAGCTAAAAGACAAAGGAAAAAAAGCAACAGCGGCCAACCAGCACCCTCAATACAAGAGAACACCCAAAACACACAAAATAGCCTCCACGGGGTCCATAGACAGGTGTAAGGGCAGTCCAGTTCAACGGCGCCCAATGGACCGTGGTCGTGAATCGGTGAAAAACATCACAAAGCAGGCAAGCGTGTGAGCAGCGTCCTGGGCACCCAGTCGGGTGCACGTGCAGATGGTCACCACGGGGCTAGCATGGCGAAAGTCGTTGGTTCCGACGAGCACGAGGGAGCGGACTCCCCACAGGGGTCGCGGCTGCAAGGCGAGGGACCCGGTCATCACTGACCGGATAAGCAGGAAGCCGTCGTAGAGTTACGCCGGCCTCGACCGATGATCCCGGTCCCACGAAGAAAAAAATAAATGAAAAACATCCGATCCGAAGAGATACCGAGGTGCGGTAGAAGGCACCAGCATCGCCAAATGGACAAAAAGACAGAAAGAAAAAGGAGAAAAGAAGGAAATAGAGAGGAAAAGAGAGAACACTGCTGGGAGGCAGCCACTTACGGCGCCATACCGGACGTACATATGTGTTTTTTTTCAAAAATTTAAAAAAAAACAAAAAAAAGAAAGAAAATGAAACCGCGATAAACGAATCGCAATGTAGCAAGGGATTACTGTAATTTGAATTTCAACTGACGTCAGCAGCGCGACGTCAGCAGCGCGACGTCAGCAGCGCGACGCGGCGTTGTTTACAAAAAGGACAAAGATTGACTCGACGGAGCTCTCTTTCACTTCCGTGGATTGAAGTCGGGGGCCGGCGCTCGGCCGGATGGCTGTCCAGGGACGGTGGATGGGGCTAGAGATGCACCGATCCGACTTTTTCAGTTTCGATACCGATACCGATGCCGTGTCTTTGCGTATCGGTCGATACCGATCCGATATTATGGTTGACTTAAAGATTAAAGATTAAAGTCCCAATGATCGTCACACACACACACCTGGGTGTGGTGAAATTTGTCCTCTGCATTTAACCCATCCCCGTGTGATTTTAATCCATCCCCTGGGGGAGAGGGGAGCAGTGAGCAGCAGCGGCGCCGCGCTTGGGAATCAGTTGGTGATCTAACCCCCCAATTCCAACCCTTAATGCTGAGTGCCAAGCAGGGAGGCAATGGGTCCCATTTTTATAGTCTTTGGTATGACCCGGCCGGGGTTTGAACCCACAACCTTCCAGTCTCAGGGCGGACACTCTACTACTAGGCCACTGAGCTGGTAACAAGCTACATACCTCTACATGTGGAACAGAAAAGACTAAAGGCAATGGCATCAGGCATGACTACACAGTTCTTTGCTCTAAATGCTCATTTAAGCAGCAATGAGAAGTGCTCCCTGAAAACAAGCTCTGCTTAGTCGAACACAAAAAAAAACATTCAAAATTATTTCTAAGTACTGAAAGTGCAGAGTGGAATTAAAAATAAAATATAGCATTGGGACAAGAGAATAAACAAGTGACTTGGTCAAATACAATAATCAAGCAATGTAAACATGTCTCTACATAGTTGTGAAGCTCATGGCATCTACATCTCTTAATTCTTGTGACAAGTGTTCGCACACTTTCTCATACATTTCTGACAGTGCAGTCTCAGAAAAATACTTGCGCGAATTGTACCGTGGCTCCAGGTGCTCAAGTAAACGTCGGAAGCCCTCGTTTTCAACAACACTCATCGGTTGTCCATCCAAAACCATGAATTCCAGCACTTTCTCAGTAATTCTCATAGCTTTTGCGCTATTGCCTGGGAATTTCTCCCGTCTTTGCAGTGCATCTGCTAACGTTAACTGCTGTGTTGGTCCACCTCCCGCTCCCTTTGATCTGCTCAACTGCTGGAACTCCTGGTGCTCCGTTGCGTGGTGTTTCTGGAGATGCTTAATTAAATTGGTAGTACTATAACTGGCAGTACTACCACCACCCCTGGCAACATTAGCTTTGCAGACATTACAAACTGCCGTCGAGCTAGTTGGCATGTTCAGTTTAAAGTACCTCCACACAGCTGACTCTTTCGTTCGCTCCATGTTTGCGTTTGTTTAGAAAACTCTCGTGGCATGCGGCACACGTGCTGCTGACGTATGACGTAGCCCGCGTCCCGCGGCACACGTGCTGCTGACGTATGACGTAGCCCGCGTCCCAATAGATTAAGGAAAGGATCGGCTCACAGATCGGCTGCATTTTCCGAAACCCGATCCATCTATTTGGTTGATATCGGGGCCGATATCCGATCCAGATATCGGATCGGTGCATCTCTAGATGGGGCTCGGACAATGCTTTTACGCACGCCCGGTCCTACTCTACCGAGCTGTCTTCCAGCTCCGTGGATGGAAGTCGAGGGCCGGCGCTCAGCCGGGTGGCTGTCCGGGGACGGTGGATGGGGCTCGGTCATGGCTTTCACGCACGCCCGGTCCTATGGAGCTCTCTTCCACTTCCGTGGCTGGAAGTCCACGCCACCACACGCCTGGAAGTTTGTTTTGTTAAATAAAGAGCCGTTTACCAAACCCACGTCTTTCCTTGAACTTTGTTAACGCTACAATATAGTTATATAGTAGATCTGTGGAATAACGACGAGGCTGACGTCAGGGCGCACGCACGCGCGGCGTTGTTGACAAAGGACGAGGAATTTGATCGATGGATTTAATGATTTAGAGTGCACAGATGGTTTGATAACATTATTGCTTATATAATAGTTATTTGATATATAATTTATATATCGTTATATGGGCCTGTGGAATATTTTTAAGTGCAAGAGCCGTCAGCGGCGCGCACGCATTGTTGACAAAGGACGATTGATGGATTTAATGAATTGGAGTGACACAGATGGTTTTATTAACGTGTTATTTATGTAATAGTTTTTTTAATAACTCTGAATTTTACGTCAGGGCCGTTCTCAGCTCTTAGTTTGTGTTTATGTCACGTTAGCATACCTATCGTCTAAGGAGCTCTCTTCCATTTCCGTGGCTGGAAGTCCACGCCGCCACACGCCTGTAAGTTTGTTTTGTTAAATAAAGAGCCGTTTACCAAACCCACGTCTTTCCTTGAACTTTGTTAACGCTACAATATACCGTTTCTTTCCGTGTATAATGCGCCCCCATGTATAATACGCACCCTAAAAATGGCATGTTGATGCTGGAAAAAAGCCTGTACCCATGTATAATACGCACCCAATTTTTTTTTTTTTTTCTTTTTTTTTTTTTTCTTTTTTTTTTTTTTTTAAGTCCCAATGATCGTCACACACGCAGGGAGGCAATGAGTCCCATTTTTATAGTCTTTGGTATGGTCTTAACTAGGCTGGATGTATTTTTTTTTGTTGGCGTTGATTTCTCCGACTGCCCGTAAAGGCACCACCGCGATCAGATGAAAAGAGAGGAAAGTGACGTGCGGACATGTGAAAAAGGCGGCTCTGTATGGGAGAGACGTTGAAGAGGAATAAAAACACCCTTGGAAACCAAAACTTGCCCCTCGTCGTGACTCGGAGCCGCAACAAATGTTTCGGATTTGTGTAGGGTACATTGTGACAGCAAACGAGCAGGTGATCGAGCAAGCGTCTGATACGAGAGCATTGCGTTCGTATGGAGCGTGTTTGAAGTGAACAGCAGAGACGAAAGGAACAAGGCAAAGTGTTGTGAAAGAAAATATTACCTGTAATACGCATTTTGTTATTTGCTGATTGTATTAAACTATCACATTCATTGTCAGTCAAGAAGAGAAGAGGACTATTATCCCTTCTTTGACGAAATGACCAGAGCACAGTACAAACACACTATTGTTCTTGTAACGTGTTTTGTATTTAAGTCCTGTCTGCCCCTCGCTCACCGTCGGATCATTGCATGTGTTACTGTCATGATGTCTGTTTGGTTTCTGTTCCTGTCTTTGGTAATGTCACCCTGTCTTTTTGTTCCACGTCTTTGTCGGTCAGTCCTGTTGTTGGTTTTGTTGTACCATGATTTGTTTAAAAAAAGAAAAAAAAATAAAATTAAAAAAAAAAAAATAAAATAAAATAATTGTGCCCATGTATAATGCGCACCCCAGATTTTAGGACAATAAATTAGTTAAATTTTGCGTATTATACACGGAAAAAAACGGTAGTTATATAGTAGATCTGTGGAGTAACGACGAGGCAGACGTCAGGGCGCACGCACGCGCGGCGTTGTTGACAAAGGACGAGGAATTTGATCGATGGATTTAATGATTTAGAGTGCACAGATGGTTTGATAACATTATTGCTTATATAATAGTTATTTGATATATAATTTATATATCGTTATATGGGCCTGTGGAATATTTTGAAGTGCAAGAGCCGTCAGAGGCGCGCACGCATTGTTGACAAAGGACGATTGATGGATTTAATGAATTGGAGTGACACAGATGGTTTTATTAACGTGTTATTTATGTAATAGTTTTTTTAATAACTCTGAATTTTACGTCAGGGCCGTTCTCAGCTCTTAGTTTGTGTTTATGTCACGTTAGCATACCTATCGTTTAGCCTGTTGTTGCTCGTTCATGACTGTTCTTGGTGTTGGATTTTGTCGAATAAATTGCCCCCCAAAATGCGACTTATACTCCGGAGCGACTTATATATGTTTTTTTTTCCACTTTTTTGGGCATTTTATGGCTGGTGCGACTTATACTCCGGTGCGACTTATAGTCCGAAAATTACGGTACACATTACAGCGATCCCTCGTTTTTCGCGGAAGATGTTCCAAAACCACCCGCGAAAAATGAAAATCCACAAAGTAGAAAAGATATGTATTATTTAGGAATTTAAACACCATTGTATTGAAATTTCCAACACGTGGTGTTTCTTGTTGGCCACTAGAGGGCCTGGATGTATTGCGAGTCAATTAGTAGAGTGTTTTTTTTTCCCTTGCCAAGCCATGCAACGTGTCCACCTTCAGAATTACCACACTTCACTGAACCAGCGGAATCATGCATAGCGAAACCAAAGTGAGTCACGGTGTCTTATGAATCTCCTCTTGCATTGTGGTCTAGTACACAATATTAAAGCTTTTTAAACCCTCCCCAATACTTTCATGCGACATAAACCTTTCCCATTCCCTTAATAACCATTTCCACACTGTTCTGTGCATGTATTGTACCTTTACAGTAAATAGAAAAACTAACACGTGTCTCGACTGCTTCTGGACCGGTTGGTGCATCTTCCCTCGTGTGTGGCCGGCTGCCGCCTCCTGCACTTGAACTCCGGCACGTCCACAGTGATGAACATTGCTCATAGGCACGCCCTGCGCTGTCCCAACTCTTGGACACGGCAGTGTTTTTTTTCCCATGTGCACGGCAGCCAGCCGCGCACCCTGTACTTGTCCTCAGTGAAACACATTGCTCAAAGGCATGCCCGCTCATTGTCGCTGTCCTGACTCTTTCTGCATGGAGGTGCATTTTTACTTTGTCACGTCTCCACTCTCGCCCTGCTGGCCGGCTGACGCACCCTCCGCCGTAGACCTCACGTAGAACTATGCGTGCTAATCGGCGCTGATCACCACCACCTGTCCCGTGTTACCCGCTAGTAGTGCGCGTATATAGACGCCGATCATCACCGGTCAGTCCTTGCTGTTTAGTCTGCTTTGACACACGCACGCCTGCCACTTGAATCTCGTTTGCCTGAGTCGCTACATAACGAGATGCCACCACGACGCACGACGCGAGCTTGCTGACCGACTCATCGATCGTCTGGTGCATCCGCTCTAGTGGCATTCTAGCCTCCCTTTTCATCTTTTCATTCTTCATTCCCTGAATAAACAGTCCATATTGCACGTTTGTCCTGCCTCATTCGTGACAGGCTGGCTGCCATGTTTCCCACGCTTGTCTTTGCTCAGAGGCACGCCCTGCACTATCAGTATGTATTTAAACCCCGTTTACCCGTCACTTTGCATTCGCGAAAGGTGAAGCATGAAGTGGTGAAGGATCACTGTCCCTCTAAAATTTAAAATTTTAGACTGAAGCCATGTTATTGGCATCGGCCGATCACACTCATGGACTATTGGCAGCGTAAAACCCTGCTTGGAACATCCCTAGTTATTATAGATTTATTAAGTGTATTTTATTGCTATTACCATAATTTTAATGCTACTTAGGGTTTGGCATTCTGGGCACACGATCGTGACATTTGGAGTCTTGTCATTGAACAATAACCACAACTAAGTCACGCATGTCGGTGGTCCCTAGGCAAGCTGACCCTCCCCCCCGGCCAAGGCATCCTGGCTAGCCTAGCCAACAGCTAACACTCAAGTTCAGTGTTCTCCAACCAGCACTATGTTAACTTACTCCATCCCCCGCTTGCTGGAGCTGAGTATTCACACCATTCCAGGGTGTGTCTCAGTCATCAAACAACTCGGACTTCTCTGCAGACCACCTTACATCCACAGAAGCACCTGTCGTAACTTTGTTTTCTCCCAACCTGTCCATAACACTGTACTATCCATCTGCTCCTCCTCCGCCCGACACCACGTCGCATGTCCAACACGTCATCAGAGACCTGGCGCACTTGGATCTTGTAGTAGCAACCAAGTGAGGCTGCAGTACTCCAGGTGGCCTGGAAAACATGGTGTGATCTTACCTCCAACACGGAGCGGACTCCGACACGAAACGTACACCGGGTTGCCGGGAAAACACGGAGTGGAAATTTTGTTCAACACGGGACGGACTCCAACACGGAGCGGACCCCGGGTGGCCAGGACAACACAAAGTGGATTTCACTCCAACACGGAGTGGACTGCACTTCATGTGGCACAGAAAACGCCCCCTACCTAAACACAGCCCCACAGCCACAATCAAAATGGATCTCCTCAACATCCAAGCACTCACCCGTAAATCATCATTTATTCACGACCTCACCCTGGACAAAGGCTTAGGCACAATGTGTTGTGCCTGACTGAGACCTGGCAACCACCGGATGTCTATCAATCCCTCAATGAAGCCTGTCCCTCTGGTTATAAATACATAACTGCATAACATACAGCTGCAGAGGGCGTGAGAGAGCGGAGGCTTCGTGGTCGTTTGTATACC
This sequence comes from Syngnathus acus, assembly GCF_901709675.1. NCBI lineage: Eukaryota > Metazoa > Chordata > Actinopteri > Syngnathiformes > Syngnathidae > Syngnathus > Syngnathus acus. The sequence continues at coordinate 19,344,654 of NC_051094.1, forward strand.
GTCGATCATCGGACACATAAAGTATGGCTGCGGATCAAGAGGTTTGTACGGCTTCGTGCACCAACTACACCCTTCTCTTAGAGAGGTTATCCCTGCTAGAGGGATGTGTCCGCCAGCGAGAGCAGAATAGTGCGATAACAGTAGATGTGGCAGACGCGGACTGTAGTCAGCCCGCTAGCCCAGTTAGCATTAGCCCCAAGTGGCTTGCTAATCGCGATGAGCCAGGTAAGACGCATAGCCGTCCAAAGTCATCTCAGTCTACTGGCCCTCGCACTTTGGTCATAGGTGACTCCATTACCCGAAATATTACGCTTAAAAATCCAGCCACGGTAATGTGTATTCCTGGGGGCAGAGCACCCGACATAGAAGCTAATCTTAGGGAGCTGACTCGCAATAGGCCTAGTCAACAGCGTAGTTCCAACAACACTAGCTACTCGGACATAGTGATACACGTCGATGCCAATGATGTTAGGATGAGACAATCAGAGATCACAAAGAAAAACATAGCGAGGACTTGTGATCTCGCCAGAAAGATGAGTCGGCATCGAGTATTTGTCTCTGGCCCCCTGCCTGGGAGAGGCACTGATGAGAGGTTTAGTAGATTAGTCTCCCTTAATCGATGGATGGCTGGGTTCTGTAAAAAGCAGGGACTGTATTTTATAGATAACTGGTCCTCCTTCTGGGGCCGCCCCGACCTGCTGAGGAAGGACGGCCTTCATCCTAACCGTGAAGGCGCCTTCACTCTTTCTAGGAATATAGATTACTGTTTGAGCCACTCAAGACAGGTCACTTTAGGACAGGCCGGGGCACAGGTGATGAGACCACCTGTTAGGATGGGTTTGGAGTCTGTTAAGTTAAAGTTAACTAGCGCTAGGCTAGACTTCCAGCATGCACATAGCTCCTTGTGTAGAGCGTCACAGTTTGAATAGTGCTACAGTACACGTGAACACACTTTCTACTGGGGTAGTAGACAAATCCAATCACTCCAGCCCGACCGGTATCGCTGATGAAACGGTGCCTGTTTCAGATAATTTTACATGTGTAACAAATATTTACTATCAAATTCCCACGGTCGTATCGTCCCACCGTGCTAATAAACACTGCCATATTTCCTGCATATATCGGCTCTATTGATAATCTTACAAATGAATTCAATGTGACATTGTTAAATGCCATCGACTCTGGGGCGCCGCTACATCTGAAAACTCGCCGTAGATTGCCTACTCCGTGGTTCACAGATGAAATACGGACGCTTAAGCAATTATGTAGAAAGCATGAGCGCAGATGGGGTTTATCCAAACTTGAGGTTTTCCATCAGGCATGGCAGGACAGCCTCCTGAAATATAAAGATGCGCTTATCTTAGCAAAAACTCGTTATTTTTCGCAAGTCATTAATCTCAATAAAAACAATCCTAAATACCTATTTGATACAGTGGCAAAGCTAACACTACGCCAGCCGACCCCCGATAGCTCCTTCCACTCAGCTGACGAGTTCATGAAATTTTTTGCTCGAAAGATTGAATCCATTAGGGATGAGATCAAGAATACCATTCCAATCGCTCAGTCGAGACCGCCGATTACCGGCGCTGATGATCACCCTCTCAAATTTTAAAAGCGTGTCCCTTGAAAGGCTTACACAATTGGTTAGTGCGGCTAAACAAACAACAGGTTTACTCGACCCGCTTCCAGCCAAACTACTTAAAGAATTGTTTCAAATTTTAGGACCGTCCGTCTTAAATATAGTCAAGCTGTCTGTCTCCTCTCGGATAGTGCCAACAGCCTTTAAAACCGCTATCATTAAACCGTTACTTAAGCGACCAAAGCTTGACCCGGACTGTCTCAGTAATTATAGGCCAGTTTCAAACCTCCCATTCATAGCAAAACTTATTGAAAAAGTAGTAGCGCAGCAGCTTATTGATTACATAGTCGCCAATAATCGATATGAATCTTTTCAGTCTGGTTTTAGAGCTAATCATTCCACTGAGACAGCACTTGCTAAACTGACTAATGATCTCCTCATAGCTATGGATTCAAACACTTCATCGGTATTGTTACTACTTGATCTTAGTGCTGCCTTCGACACTGTAGACTTCTATATTTTATTAGAGCGTCTTAAAAGTTGTGTTGGTATTTCAGGGTCAGCACTAGGCTCGTTCTATTCCTATCTATCAGACAGGACGCACCGAGTGGTCCATGGCAATACATCCTCTGAGCTCTATAATGTTACGTGTGGTGTCCCACAGGGATCGGTACTTGGACCAATTCTATTTAATATTTATATGATTCCGCTTGGGGACATAATACGTAAATATAATATTAGTTTTCAATGTTACGCGGATGACACCCAATTATATATGCCGTTATCGATGACAGGGCCGCGGGACTGTTGTAATCTTGAGGCGTGCCTTGCGGAGATCAAGCAATGGATGTCTCTCAACTTCCTTCGTCTTAACCCAGATAAAACTGAGATGTTGATAATTGGTCCAACTCGTTATCAACACTTATTTAAGGAAACCACTATAACTATAGATAACCGTACTATCACTCAGAGCGATACTGTAACTAATCTCGGGGTAATATTTGACCGAACGCTCTCCTTTCAAAAGCACATTAAGAATATAACCAGAATTGCGTTTTTCACCTTCGTAATATTGCTAAGATTCGTCCGATCCTCTCGACCGGTGATTTTGAAACTATTATACATGCGTTCATCACGTCGCGCCTGGACTACTGTAATGCATTATTCTCTGGTCTTCCTAAGTCCAGCATCAAAAGTCTACAGTTAGTACAAAATGCTGCTGCAAGGCTGCTCTCACGGACAAGAACATTTTATCACATTACCCCAATATTAGCCAACTTACATTGGCTCCCGGTCCATTTAAGATGTGACTTCAAGGTTCTTCTATTAACCTATAAATCACTGCATGGCTTAGCGCCTTCATATCTCGTCGACCTAGTTGTTCCTTATGTTCCGTATTGTAACCTTCGTTCGCAAAATGCTAGTCTTTTAGTGACACCGAGGGTCAAGAAAATGTCTGCAGGGTCTCGAGCAGGGGTGCCCAAACTTTTTCAGCTCGCGAGCTACTTTTGAAATGACCAAGTCACAAAGATCTACCCACTAAAAAAATAATAATTTTATATATATATATATATATATATATATATATGTGTGTCATCGTGGAAAAAAAAGTCCTACTCCCATTCCCTATGAAAGTGATACTTCTTACTATGGCCAGCTGCCCCACTCATTTTTATACCCTTAAGTTTAAGAGAAAAAACAGGGTTTTGACAATTGGAGGGAACCCGCGAGCTAGCGTGTTTGTGCTGTGTTGTTAGCGCCGTTGTTTGTACACGCGTCAAGTGCGAAAAAAAACAAAAAAAAACATTTTAATATCACGCGATCGACCAATCGTGGCTTGTCGATCGCAATCGACGTATTGCGCACCCCTGGTCTAGAGCATTTTCTATTCAGGCTCCAAAGCTTTGGAATGCCCTACCAATGGATATTAGAACTGCTACCTCACTAGAAACATTTAAGACACGTTTAAAGACACATTTCTATGATGTGGCGTTTAATTAACCTGTAGTGGCTGATTCGGCTGGAGTTTGTTTTCGCTCCCTCTCCCCATCCCCCCTCCCCCCACCCCTCCCCGGCTGGGGAGGTGGTTAGGTGGCACCCAAGCTGACAGCGGCTATCTGGATTCTCGTGGACCAATTCAGGATGAGGGAACTGCAGCTTACCCTCCTCGAAGACACTGCCAGGACAATCGAGGGCACCTCCGGGCAGCTCTTCGCTTTGACTTGGACATCCACTTTTTCATTAATACATCATATTATACTAGCTCAGTGGCCTAGTGGTAGAGTGTCCGCCCTGAGACTGGAAGGTTGTGGGTTCAAACCCCGGCCGGGTCATACCAAAGACTATAAAAATGGGACCCATTGCCTCCCTGCTTGGCACTCAGCATTAAGGGTTGGAATTGGGGGGTTAGATCACCAAATGATTCCCGAGCGCGGCACCGCTGCTGCTCACTGCTCCCCTCTCCCCCAGGGGATGGATCAAAATCACATGGGGATGGGTTAAATGCAGAGGACAAATTTCACCACACCCAGATGTGTGTGTGACGATCATTGGGACTTTAACTTTAACTTTTTATTATGTATTATTTGTGCCCTCTCTGCAGCCATTGCAGCCTGGTGATCCTGAAAGGGGGATCCTTCCATCTGTGGTCCCTTCTCAAGGTTTCTCATTTTCCCCTGGTAGGGTTTTTTTGAGTTTTTCCTTGCCCTTTTGGGAGCTTAAGATCAGGGGATGCTTTGAGAATAATTGTCAATTTTTTGTCTATGTGAAGCCCTTTGAGACTGCTTGTGATTTAGGGCTATACAAATAAACTTGACTTGACTTGATAACTAAACCTTCCAGCACTGGCCGTGGCAGTGGCCTGGCTGTACTCCTTCGTCTTGATCTAGAGCTGTCCCCCTCCCTCTACCTGACCACTCCTCATTCAAATCCCTTGCATTCAAATGTAAACCTCCATATCCTATGACAGTTTTACTCATTTACCGCCTTCCTAAACCAAACTCTGCTTTCATTCCAGAACTACACGATCTACTCACTACCCTCTGTACCTCCACTTCCTCTAATCTAACCATACTAGGTGATGTTAACATTCATGTCGACACCCCCTGCCGCCCCCCTGCCTCTGACCTGCTGCAACTATTGGACTGCTTACACCTCACTCAACATGTAAATGTCCCCACTAAGGACAAAGGGCATACACTTGACCTTGTCATCTCCTCATCGGCCATAAGCAACCTACAAGTTCACGAGGTCGGTGTGTCTGACCACAAACTTATTCAAATTCAAGCGGCCTTTCCCACGCCCCCACTCCAAACCCAAGCGGCAAATCTCATTCAGAAATATCAAAAACATCAACCAAGACACTATAGCACAGGACCTCCAGCTTCTCTCCTCCTCCTCTGCAACCTTTCCATCAGTCAGCAAGGCAGTGGACTATTACAATAACTCTTTAGCCAAACTTCTAGGTATCCACGCCCCCATAAAAAATAAAACAGTCACTTTTTCACGCTCAGCCCCCTGGTACACCAGTGAGCTGCGTCTGATGAAGTCAATTGGACGCATCCTGGAGCGTTGTCTCAAAGCCTCAGGACTGACCGGGCACAAACAGGCCTACAAAGAACATCAGAAGGCCTACTCAAAAGCCCTTGGGACTGCACGTGCTCAGTTCTACTCCAATATCATAAACAATACCCCTGGAAATTCAAAACAGCTCTTTTCAACCATCAACCACTTTCTCAAACCCCAACCCACCACTCCAACAGAATCCTCAGAGGTAGTGTGCAATAACTTGATGACCTTCTTCACCGCTAAGGTTGACAACAGCCGCTCCCAGCTCCTCCCCTCTTCTGGCCCCTCCACTTCACCTCCACCCCCCTTCCTTCCACCCGGGACAGTCCGGTTTTCGCTCTGGCCACAGCACTGAAACAGCCCTTGTTAGGGTCACCAACGACCTTCTCATGGCTGCCGATGCAGGCTCCCCGTCACTCCTCATTCTGTTGGATCTGTCCGCTGCATTTGACACTGTCCACCACAATATCCTCCTTAATCAACTTCACTCCACTGGATTCTCTGGCACTGCTCTACCCTGGCTTCAGTCCTACCTCTCGAACCGAACCGAGTAAGTTTCCCTGGGAGGGAAAAAATCCAACACACACACTGTCACCTCCGGTGTCCCCCAGGGATCTCTACTCTGTCCTACCCTCTTCACTCGCTATATGCTACCCCTTGACAATATAATCAGAAAGTTCGGCATCTCATATCATTGTTATGCGGACGACACCCAGCTATACCTCAAACTCGACCCCCTGCCCTCCACAACCCAGCCTCCTCCATCTCCCTCATCCATCCTCTCCCTGTGTCTGGAGGAGATAAAGGCGTGGATGAATCTCAGCTTCCTGCAAGTCAACAGTGACAAAACCCAAGCCATGTTAATTGGCACTCCCCATCAGATCCTTACCTGCCCAATAACAAGCATCTCATTTGCCGGTCACACTATACCCCTCTCAGCCACTGTCACCAACCTGGGTGTGAAACTGGACCCTCAACTCAACCTAGAGTCACACATAAAACACATCTGCAAAACCTCCTTCTTACACCTCAGGAATATTTCTAAACTCCGCCCCACACTTACCCTGACGGATGCTGAGAAACTTGTCCACGCTTTTGTCTCCTCCAGGCTTGACTACTGTAACGCACTCCTCATTGGGATCCCCAGCAAGAGCCTCCAGAGGCTACAGTACATCCAAAACAGCGCTGCTAGGATCCTGATGAGGGTGCGGAAAAGCGACCACATCACACCCATCCCATGATTGAGATGTCACGTCAAGATGTTGTCACATTCCAAGCTTGTTGTCGGCAATGTTAATATTATTATGGTTATGTGATGGGCAAAACAATGAATACAAACAGAGCAATGCACCAATTGTGCTGTAGTAGATTTTTTGAAATAGTAAAATTGCTACTTGCCTAGAGGCATCAGCAGTTTGTCTACCATTCACGATAACCTGTAAAAATTTTGACGTCAAGAACTACAGAAATCGCTCTTAATGTTGTTAAAAATCACTAATCCACCTAAATTGGATTTTGTCCCCTTTAGGTAGTCACCCATTGTGCGATTAGCTTTAGGAATAACAAGATTTTTAAAGAGAAAAAAGTACAAAAACTTTGACCTATAACTCACTTATAAAATTATCCTTACAGTAGCCAATCACTGCTAATAAATTAATATGTAATGATGGGCTGACTGTGATTGGTTACCACCAGTGCAGTGCTGGTGAATTGTTGAGAAACTTCTGCATTTTTTAACAGAGGATGGCTGAAAAATAGTTATAATTTCAGCTTTGATTAAGCTTTTATTGCAATTTCATTTCCAGATCGTGCTGGCCCATCGCCAAAGAGATTACGTTCACCATCTTAAGTCCATGGTTCTTCGTCAATTCTGTGAGCTTTGACATGGATGATGCTACACTGAGCACATTGTAAAAAAAAATTGTAAATTAAACAGTTTAGACAGGACTTGGAATGTGTGACTGAAGCCAGGTAGTGTTTTGAATCAACAGAACTTCAGCAAAGCCAAGTTTGCTCGCGACTACAGATGCTCTTAAATTGCACACACTGAGGGCAAACTATCAAACTGCAATTCATCGTCGTGCTATGGAGCAAAAGAATATGTGCACCATCACTGGAAGGTCATATCCAAGAAAACCAACTTTCTTGCCATTGTGGGACTTATGGTCCTGCTCCAAGAGAGGTGTTGAAGCTCATTAGTTGTAAACGTAAAACAGGAGTATGTGCTTATAAGCCGCAGGTATCAAAGTCAAGGCCTGCGGCCAGATCATTTTATTTGGCCCGTAAAAGCAAATCATGTGACAGTTTCCATGTCATCACTAAAATCTGTACTAAAATGTTTGCCATGTGTGATAAATGATGTTGAGGTTTTGCAAGGTTTGTATTTTTACCATTTTTTCAGTAACAAACAATAATTGAACAAACTTCTATCCTTAACATCTGATTTCAAAGCTCGTAATCTATCATTTTTGAGTGTAGTATGTGATAATATGATGAGACAAACGTTTGGTTTCTTTGACAACGCTTACATGCAGTCAATAAAATAATCCTTTTAACCCTCATGGCATACCGTAATTTTCGGACTATAAATCGCGGGTTTTTTCATAGTTTGGGTGGGGGGGGCGACTTATACTCAGGAGCGACTTATATATGTTTTTTTTTCCCAAAAATGTAAAAAAAAAAAAAAAAAAAGTGAAACCGCGATAAACGAACCGCAATGTAGCAAGGGATTACTGTAATTTGAATTTCAAGTGACGACAGCAGCGCGACATCGCGTCAGCAGCAGCTCCGTCGAGTCAATCGTTGTCCTTTATGTAAACAACCGCCGCGCTGCTGACGCGGCGTCGCGCTGCTGACTCGGCGTCGCGCTGCTGACGCGGCGTCGCGCTGCTGACGCGGCGTCGCGCTGCTGACGCGGCGTCGCGCTGCTGACGCGGCGTCGCGCTGCCTCGTCGTTATTCCACAGATCTACTATATAACTATATTGTAGCGTTAACAAAGTTCAAGGAAAGACGTGGGTTTGGTAAACGGCTCTTTATTTAACAAAACAAACTTACAGGCGTGTGGCGGCGTGGACTTCCAGCCACAGAGGTGGAAGAGAGATCCATAGAATAGGACCGGGCGTGCGTAAAAGCCATGACCGAGCCCCATCCACCGTCCCCGGACAGCCACCCGGCCGAGCGCCGGCCCTCGACTTCCATCCACGGAGGTGAAAGACAGCTCGGTAGAGTAGGACCGGGCGTGCGTAAAAGCCTTGTCCGAGCCCCATCCACCGTCCCTGGACAGCCACCCGGCCGAGCGCCGGCCCCCGACATCAATCCACGGAAGTGAAAGAGAGCTCCGTCGAGTCAATCTTTGTCCTTTATGAAAACAACCGCCGCGCTGCTGACGCGGCGTCGCGCTGCTCACGCGGCGTCGCGCTGCTGACGCGGCGTCGCGGTCGCGCGTCAGCAGCGCGACGTCGCGGTCGCACGTCAGCAGCGCGACGCCGCGGTTGCGCGTCAGCAGCGCGACGTCGCGGTCGCGCGTCAGCAGCGCGACGCGGCGTTGTTTACATAAAGGACAAAGATTGACTCGACGGAGCTCTCTTTCACTTCCGTGGATTGAAGTCGGGGGCCGGCGCTCGGCCGGGTGGCTGTCCAGGGACGGTGGATGGGGCTCGGACATGGCTTTTACGCACGCCCGGTCTTATTCTATGGATTTTTTTTCCACCTCCGTGGCTGGAAGTCCACGCCGCCACACGCCTGTAAGTTTGTTTTGTTAAATAAAGAGCCGTTTACCAAACCCACGTCTTTCCTTGAACTTTGTTAACGCTACAATATAGTTATATAGTAGATCTGTGGAATAACGACGAGGCTGACGTCAGGGCGCACGCGCGGCGTTGTTGACAAAGGACGAGGAATTTGATCGATGGATTTAATGATTTAGAGTGCACAGATGGTTTGATAACATTATTGCTTATATAATAGTTATTTGATATATACCGTTTTTTTCCGTGTATAATACGCAAAATTTAACTAATTTATTGTCCTAAAATCTGGGGTGCGCATTATACATGGGTACAATTTTTTTTAAATTTTTTAAAAAAAAATGTTTTATTTTTATTTATTTTTTTTATTTTTTTTTAAGAAAATCATGGTACTGGTACGAGTATTGATTTATGTATTGTTCTCTTCTTGTCATGTTGTGAAAGAATGTGGGTTGAATAAATACCGAAAGAACAATAGTGTGTTTGTACTGTGCTCTGGTCATTTCGTCAAAGAAGGGATAATAGTCCTCTTCTCTTCTTGACTGACAATGAATGTGATAGCTTAATACAATCAGCAAATAACAAAATGCGTATTACAGGTAATATTTTATTTCACAACACTTTGCCTTGTTCCTTTCGTCTCTGCTGTTCACTTCAAACACGCTCCATACGAACGCAATGCTCTCGTATCAGACGCTTGCTCGATCACCTGCTCGTTTGCTGTCACAATGTACCCTACACAAATCCGAAACATTTGTTGCGGCTCCGAGTCACGACGAGGGGCAAGTTTTGGTTTCCAAGGGTGTTATTATTCCTCTTCAACGTCTCTCCCATACAGAGCCGCCTTTTTCACATGTCCGCACGTCACTTTCCTCTCTTTTCATCTGATCGCGGTGGTGCCTTTATGGGCAGTCGGAGAAATCAACGCCAACAAAAAAAATACATCCAGCCTAGTTAAGACCATACCAAAGACTATAAAAATGGGACCCATTGCCTCCCTGCGTGTGTGACGATCATTGGGACTTAAAAAAAAAAAAGAAAAAAAAAAAAAATTTAAAAAAAAAAAAAAAAATTGGGTGCGTATTATACATGGGTACAGGCTTTTTTCCAGCATCAACATGCCATTGTTAGGGTGCGTATTATACATGGGGGCGTATTATACACGGAAAAAAACGGTAATTTATATATTGTTATATGGGCCTGTGGAATATTTTGACCGCCATCAGCTGCGCGCACCCGGCCGGCATTGTTGACATAAAGGACGATCGATTGATTTAATGAATTGGAGTGACACAGATGGTTTTATAAACGTGTTATTTATGTAATAGTTTTTTGAATAACTCTGAATTTTACGTGAGGGCCGTTCTCAGCTCTTAGTTTGTGTTTATGTCACGTTAGCATACCTATTGTTTAGCCTGTTGTTGCTCGTTCATGACTGTTCTTGGTGTTGGATTTTGTCGAATAAATTGCCCCCCAAAATGCGACTTATACTCCGGAGCGACTTATGTATGTTTTTTTTCACTTTTTTGGGCATTTTATGGCTGGTGCGACTTCTACTCCGGTGCGACTTATAGTCCGAAAATTACGGTACATGGTTCCTTTCATAACTCTTTGAGGTTTTTCTGCTGTTCCATTATAGTTTGTCCCAGTTTTTTTTATCTTTAATGCTCGCTATGCTAATAGTAATTACCAGGAGGTTGACCTCTCACTTTAACCATTTAATGTATGCCAGAAAGATTCAGACACAACTGTGGAGCCTTCTCTGCAAGATTGCGGAAGGTCTAACAGCCACCTCCAGAATCCCTACTCTTACGTTGTTAGAAAACTGTAACGTATAGAATGCTAGGGCCTTCCGCCTTACATCAACCATTGATAATCACCTGTGTCGAACTTCTTTAACGCGTGTTTGTTTTTCTTCTAAGAACAAAGATATCCACACAAATCAGACTCACACCAGATTAGTTAAATTTCAACCGATCATATTAAGTCTGCGTTCAGGAGAATGCAGTACGGCACTGGGCGTTCTCCCCGAGACATGGAAGAACCGCACCCCTCCAAACAACCTCCAACAAATTTTTATACACATCACTTGGTTTCGTAACAAGAGGTGGAGACTATTAGTCTTGTCCTCTTGCGGATCTCAAAGTCAAGTTCTCCCCTCACCCAAATGGGCTGCTACATCTTGTCCAATCCTTGTTTGAATATTTTGAAAGTCCAGTTACGTCTGGTCCCATCCTTGGCAGCCCTTGGACCTTTGCTGACATCAATTCGTGTAGCCAATCTCATTTGTTCATCTCCTCGGTCCTGGTGAACTTTCTTGTGCGACGATGAACTATTGTTTTGTTGCTATGTTATCATTTTTCCATGCCAATGGCATCTGTCCCCATTTCCATTCTCCATGCTTCAGAATAACACATTATTCATTATCAAACCATCTTGCAAGTTTTTACTGCTGGTGTCTAATCTTTACACATGCGCCATGTGTGTATATGCATACTTCTGAATACTTAATAGTTACTTAGTTAAACTGATCACTGTTTGACCTATATGAATTTAAGATAAATTGGAAATTTTTTTTAATCCAGATCTTCAACGTCTAATTCACATCGGGTGCAAAACGGCTACAGTGTGTTTTTTTTCCGGAACGCCGCAAGGAAGAGAAAGTATTGGAGTCAACGAGTCAATTCACAGTGACTGCGGAACCTCGTTGGCTAGAATTTTATCTGGAGGACGCATGCATACTATTTTCATGAAGCTGAAGAAATTACACGGCTCAGACAGGAAATCGGGCGTCAAAGAACGAGGTTGATCGGGTATATTTCAAAATAAAACCATTTCTGTGAACTCTTTTTTTTTTCCACATATCTACAACCTACAGTCCTAACGTTTCAGCTAAGTGCATAGCTTGGCATGAATTGGACAATTAAAATACAAAAAAAACGAGCTCAAAATAAATTATACATGACAAAATAACACTATATAAACACAAAACATACTTGTAGAAGAGCCAAAGCCTTGGAAATAATGTTCCAAAAGTGTATCAATGAACAAAAGGATGGCTTTTGTTTACCAATTTTCACTGTTATTGCGTGAACTCAACTCAGTACAAAAAATATAACATGCACATGAAAAGTAAGTAAGGTCTTGATTTAACATCACTGGCATGTCAAGACGCCTCGCTCACCGGGTGGCCTGGTAGGGCGGGTGGCCTGGTTTTTGAATAATTTCACATAGAAGTCGCTCCTGAGTATAAGTCGCCCCCCACCCAAACAATGGAAAAAAACAGCGACTTATAGGCCGAAAAATACGGTAGATGTAATATGTACTTTGCGCGGGAAAGCATTTTTATTACTTTTCACACGTCCCGCAAATTGAGACATTGTCCCGCATTGTTTGTGACAGTCAGTTATAATCTGGCATTTATCAAATAGGGGGCGGTGCGGGCTGTTCGATCATAGAATAGAATAGAACGCCCTTAATTGTCATTTTACACCTTAGTTGTACAACGAAATTTAGATAGCTGCTCCCTTCCAAGTGCAAACATACAAAATTTAAAAAAGTATAAAAGGAAGTCTGAGAATAAAAGCGAAAGATCTTATTTACAGTATAGCTATTAGTGTAAGAAAGAAGGTTAAAAAATCTTATTTACAGTTTGTTCAATGTGGGTATATGTATTAACATGAATGAGGTTTGTACAGAAAGTAAATAATAAATAGTAAATGGTTATTGCACGTAGTTTTTAAAGCAGTGTCGGTGTTGTATTATAGCTGGTGTTGTTTTCTCTCAGAGTTCAGAGCGGTGATGGCTCTTGGGAATAAACTGTTTTTCAGTCTGGTAGTCCTTGTTCGAATGCCTCTGTAGCGCCATTGCCTCCCTGCTTGGCACTCAGCATTAAGGGTTGAAATTGGGGGTTAGATAACCAAATGATTCCCTAGCGCGGCACCGCTGCTCACTGCTCCCCTCTCCCCCAGGGGATGGATCAAAATCACATGGGGATGGGTTAAATGCAGAGGACAAATTTCACCACACCCAGATGTGTGTGTGACGATGATCATTGGGACTTTAACTTTAACTTTCTGGTTGGCAGCTGCCAAGGAGTTCCCCATGCTGGCCCACAAAGCTATTTTGACATTGCTCCCATTTTCCACAACATATCTGTGTGAGGTGAGCTTTTCAAGCCTGACTGCTGTAAAAACTAAAAACAGAGAAAGACTTAGAGCTGTGGAGGAAGAGCTAGGAAGTTCTTTATTTCTGTAGTGCAACTAAAAAAACAAAAATGTCATACATTCTGGATTTATTACAAATCAACTGAAATATTGCAAGCCTTTTATTATTTTAATATTGCTGATTATGGCATACAGCTTAAAAAAACTCAAATATCCTATCTCAAAATATTAGAATATCATGAAAAAGTATACTAGTAGGGTATTCAACTAATCACTTGAATCATCTAATTAACTCGAAACACCTGCAAGGGTTTCCTGAGCCTTGAAAAACACTCAGCTTCGTTCAGTAAACTAAATCACAAGTATGGGGAAGACCTGACTGCTGTCCAGAGGACCATCATTGACACCCTAAATCAGGAGGGTAAGACACAAAAATAAATTTCTCAAAGAGCAAGCTGTTCACAGAGTGCAGTTTCAAAGCACATCCACAAAAAGTCTGTTGGAAGGGGGAAATGTGGCAGGAAACGCTGCACACCCAAGAGAGATGACTGCAGCCTTAACAGCATTGTGAAGAAGAGTCGCTTCCAGAATTTGGGGGAGCTTCAAAGACAGTGGACTGAAGCTGGAGTCCAGGTATCAAAAGCCACTGTTCACAGACGTGTCCAGGAAATGGCCTACAATAGCCGTATTCCCATGGTCAAGCCACTTCTGAACTCAAGACAACGGAAGAAGCGTCTGACTTGAGCTAAGGAAAAGAAGCACTGGACAGTTGCAGAGTGGTCCAAAGTCCTCTTTTCAGACGAAAGCAAGTTTTGTATTTCATTTGGAAGTCAAGGCGCCAGAGTCTGGAGAAAAGCTGGAGAGGAGCAAAATCCAAGTTGCTTGAAATCCAGTGTGAAGTTCCCACAGTCAGCGATGGTTTGGGGAGCCATGTCAGCTGCTGGTGTTGGTCCGCTGTGTTTCATCAAGTCCAGAGTAAATGCAGATTTTAGAGGACTACATGCTTCCGTCTGCTGAAAAGCTCTATGGAGATGATGATTTCATTTTCCAGCATGATCTGGCACCTGCCCACAGTGCCAAAACCACCAGTAAATGGTGTACTGACCATGGCATTACTGTCCTCGATTGGCCTGCCAATTCCCCTGACCTGAACCCCATAAGAGAATTTGTGGGGTATTGTGAAGAAGAAGCTGAAAGACACCAGACCCAACAATGCAAATGAGCTCAAGGGAGCTATTGAAGCATCCTGGGCATCCATAACACCTCAGCAATGCCACAGGCTGATTGCCTCCATGCCACGCTGCATTGGTTGCAGTAATCCGTGCAAAGGGATTCCCAACCAAGTACTGAGTGCATTAATGGACATTTTCAAATGTTTGATCTTGTTTTGCTGTTTTAAATCTTTTTTTTTTTACTTGGTCTGAGGAAATATTCTAATATTTTGAGATAGGATGTTTGAGTTTTCTTAAGCTGTATGCCATAATCAGCAATATTAAAATAATAAAAAGCTTGCAATATTTCAGTTGATTTGTAATGAATCCAGAATGTATGACATTTTTGGTTTTTCAATTGCATTGCAGAAAATAAAGAACTTTATCACAATATTCAAATTTTCTGAGACAGTCCTGTATATGTAGCTAAAGTATAGATACTGTAAATATGTTTTTAGAACTCTTTTGATATAACAACCTTTTTATAACAAGGTACAAGTGTACATACTGTAAATATGTTTTTAGAACTCTTTTATTATTATAACATTTTTTTTATAACAAGGTACAATACTGCAAATATGTTTTTAGGACTCTTATTATAACAATTGTTTTATAAAAAGGTACAAATGTACGTACTGCAATTGTGTGGACACTCCTTGCCTTCTGCTGGCGTGTGGGCAACTTATGTGCCATAATTCCTCAATTTAGAAGGTTTATTTTGAATTTGTGAATTTTCTTTACAATTTTTTTTTTGAAAGAAATCCGCGATGTATTGAAGCCGCGATAATTGAACCGTGATGTAGCGAGGGATTATTGTATATTCATGTTCATAAACTTGAATACTTGCACGTTATATGAATTGTGTATATCACAGGTGTCAAACTCAAGGCCAGTGGGCAAGATATGGCCCGCCACATCATTTTATTTGGCCCGCGAAGACAAATTGTGCATCAAATTCGTGTATCATTACTAGAATTGCAAATTGTCTTCACTTTTAATATCTTTTTTTGTAAATATTTGACCAGTTTTTACTCGTCTGATTTGAAAACGAGTTATTTGTCAGTTTGTTTTGTAGCTTTTACTGTATATAATATGAGGTGCTCATGCATTTATTTGGGTTGACCGTCATAATGGCCCTCCGAAATCAGCTATGACTACAATGCGGCCCGCAAGAAAAATGAGTTTGACACCCCTGGTGTATATGAATATATGAACATATGAACTTTAATCAATGCAGTTTATGTGCATTTTTATTTTGGCTGACAGGGACATTTTGAGTCTATATCCAAAGTACTTTATGCAGGATTAGTATCAAAGTCAACATTTTGGTATTCTGACAAGACTATTTGATACTCTCTCACTGCCAAAATATTACTACCGTAATTTTCGGACTATAAGTCGCTCCGGAGTACAAGTCGCATCAGCCATAAAATGCCCATAAAAGTGAAAAAAAACATATATAAGTCGCTCCGGAGTATAAGTCGCATTTTGGAGGGCAATTTATTCGACAAAATCCAACACCAAGAACAGTCATGAACGAGCAACAACAGGCTAAACAATAGGTATGCTAACGTGGCATAAACACAAACGAAGAGCTGAGAACGGCCCTGATGTAAAATTCAGAGTTATTCAAAAAACTATTACATAAATAACACGTTAATAAAACCATCTGTGTCACTCCAATTCATTAAATCCATCGATCGACGTTTGTCAACAATGCGTGCGCGCCGCTGACGGCGCTTGCACTTCAAAATATTCCACAGGCCCATATAACGATATATAAATTATATATCAAATAACTATTATATAAGCAATAATGTTATCAAACCATCTGTGTCACTCCAAATCATTAAATCCATCGATCGTCCTTTGTCAACAATGGGTGCGCGCAGCTGACGGCGCTTGCACTTCAAAATATTCCACAGGCCCATATAACGATATATAAATTAGATATCAAATAACTATTATATAAGCAATAGTATTATCAAACCATCTGTGCACTCTAAATCATTAAATCCATCGATCAAATTCCTCGTCCTTTGTCAACAACGCCGCGCGTGAGCCCTGACGTCAGCCTCGTCGTTATTCCACAGATCTAGTATATACGTAACTATATTGTAGCGTTAACAAAGTACAAGGAAAGACGTGGGTTTGGTAAACGGCTCTTTATTTAACAGAACAAACTTCCAGGCGTGTGGCGGCGTGGACTTCCAGCCACAGAGGTGGAAGAGAGATCCATAGAATAGGACCGGGCGTGCGTAAAAGCCATGACCGAGCCCCATCCACCGTCCCCGGACAGCCACCCGGCCGAGTGCCGGCCCTCGACTTCCATCCACGGAGGTGAAAGAGAGCTCCCTAGAGTAGGACCGGGCGTGCGTGAAAGCCATGTCCTAGCCCCATCCACCGTCCCTGGACAGCCACCCGGGCGAGCGCCGGCCCCCGACTTCAATCCACGGAGGTGAAAGAGAGCTCCTTAGAGTAGGACCGGGCGTGGGTAAAAGCCATAATAGTTTTTCAAACCTTTTGTGTCACTCCAAATCCTTAACTGGTCATTGATTTTAGGAGGAAAAATAAAACGGACATTCCACCACTCATCATCGACGGGGTCTGTGTGAAGAGGGTGTCCTCCTTCCGCTACCTGGGAGGCCACATCGAGGAGGACTTCACCTGGGGCATGAACACCTCTGAGCTGCTTAAAAAGGCCCAACAGAGACTCTACTTTTTAAGGGTGCTGAGGAGGCACAGCATTACACGGAGACTGCTGGTGTCCTTCTATCGCTGCTCCATAGAAAGCACTTTAACGTACTGTATATGTGTTTGGTACTCCAGCTGCACTGCTGCTCAGAGGAAAAAGCTCCAAGGGGTCATCAACACAGCACAGAAGATCATTGGCTGCCCTCTCCCCACACTGGAAGACCTACACAGAACCCGCTGTCTCAAAAAAACACAGAACATTCTGAAGGACACTTCCCACCCTGGCCACTCCCTTTTCGAACTGTTGCCATCAGGCAGACGCTACAGATTAATTAGGTCGAGGACTAGCAGATTCGCCAACAGTTTTTACCCTACAGCGGTAGTCACATTGAATGCAGCTAAACGTAAATGATTATGTCTGTGTATGTTCTTCTGTGGGTTTTTATCTTGTTTTTTTTATCTTTTTATTCTTTTTATTCTATATATTTTTTTATCGCATGCGCGGATCGGTTGGCACTTTTTAAATTTCGTTGTACATGTGACAATGACAATAAAGATCTATTCTATTCTATTCTATTCTAAATCCTTCAAACTCTTCGTCCGCCGTGTCACTTAGAAACAAAGCCGCTAATGATGCCCGTAGTACATGGGGTCCTTCGTCATCTTCGTCATCCCGTGATCAATCTTTGTCCTTTATGTAAACAACCGCCGCGCTGCTGACGTCGCGCTGCTGACGTCGCACTGCTGACGTCGCGCTGCTGACGTCACTTGAAATTCAAATTACAGTAATCCCTTGCTACATCGCGGTTCGTTTATCGCGGTTTCACTTTTTTTTTTTTTTGGAACATTTTTGAAAAAAAACATATAAGTCGCTCCTTATTATAAGTCGCCCCCCCACCCAAACTATGAAAAAAAACGCGACTTATAGTCCGAAAATTACGGTATATCATATTGTTAGTAACTCTGTGATTACCACTTCAACTTTCACAATAGTGTAATCTTTGTTCTTATTGTATCCATCTGTTGTCCACAGTAACACGCAACAATGCCACAGCCCAGGATTTTGCTGGTGGTAACCGGGGATGATTTTGGTTATTGTCCCAAGAGGAATCAGGGGATTGTCGACTGCTTCAAGGCTGGAGGCATTTCCTCTGTGTCACTGCTGGTTAATGCATCTGCTGCCAAAGATGCAGCAGATTTGGCCAAAAGGTAATTTGACAGCTGCTGTAGCACCTTGGAGTTTTTTACTTAAATTATCATTAGACCTGTTTCACACCTAAAGCTCGATTTTACGCAGACTTTGGGGTCTAGAATTTGGGTATCGCGAAAGCACGTTGTATAGAAAGTGTTGTTTTTTTAGAGGCATGTTTTTAGGCAGCCTTTGTTACTATAATATAAGTCAGGCAGCCGAAGGGGTTTGTTTGCTGTCCATCACTGTGAGTTCTTCACACACATCAAAGCCTGTTAACATTTTATGAAAAGATAAGCAATATGCAGATGACAATATCAGGTGGATTGAGTAAGTCATTTTGATGCTATGTGAATTGGATAGAAGAGAGAATAAAGCAGCCACTACTGTGTCTGGTCATGCTCTCTGACTTGTGAGTGACTATGTGGATGAGGTGCTTCCACGAACTTCCCACTTTCCGGATCAAAAACAATCCTAGCTATCGCTCACTGTAATAAAGCAGTCATAAAGCTCAAACAGCCGAACTACTTCTTATCAAACGCCTTTCAATTGGTCACAGAAATCCATCAATCACTAACGCTAAGGTTTGCACTCATGTAGCTTCGTACGGTCCTGACGTCATTCATTTAAAAATCCTTGAAACTGTATTTACTAGGGGTGTAACGATTCATCGATACACATCGATTCATCGATATAATGCTCTACGATTTATTGGCATCGATGCTAAACGTAAACATCGATTTATATCGCCGTTTTTGACCTCGGACATTAGACGCGACTTTATTTTGAAATCCAGTTCATTGTTGCTTGCTTCCTCTTTCCCGGAGCAGTACGCGGCGTGTTGTGTTGTGAGCAGAGCAGGCACGTGAAAGGGGAGCCGACAACTACGCGGCTCCTGGGCTGGTGCTATGGCTAGTGTCCAAGAAGACGAGGAAATTCGCTCCCCTTTGGGCTTCAAGTCATTCGTTTGGAAGCACTTTGGATTCCAAAGAAAAGATGGCTCAACGGACAATTAAAATTATTGTAAATAAATAGTTCAGTAATGCACTTTAAAGTTAATGGTATTACAAAAAAAGAAAGAATATTCATTTTTCTTTACTTATATGAGAAAAAATATAGGAATTTGATAAAGTTCAGTGTTAAAATAAGCACTTTGTATACTACAATACTCTTGTAATTTCCTAAATAAAGAGTTTGCAGTACCTTGTTGATTTTGCGTATGAATTGTTATAAATCAGGATATTGTTCTATATTTTTTATTTAAAAAATAAAAATAAAAATATCGATCGTGGAGCACTATATCGTGATGTATCGTGAATGAATCACAGCAGGCTTTAAGATATCGGCAAATATCGTATCGTGATTCTTTGTATCGATATGATATTGTATCGTGACAAAACCCGCGATTTACACCCCTAGTATTTACGATTACCATGACCACACCGTGTCAGACAGAAAGTCAGGTGGAATTGAATCATGTCAAATCGAGGTTCAGGTGTTGTATCAAAGGTTGATGAACATTAAAATGCTATATGAATAAAAATACATTTTAAATGTTATAAATTGATCATGGGATTTGAACCAATAGGTCAATCTTTAAAGGCTTCGTCCAACTTATTATGGATTCCACAAATAAAAGATTTGAGACTGTTATTAAAGTTATCCAAGAGGTCAAGATGAGTCTGTAATTCACCCAAAAAGAGGTGGATGACCTGAAATCTTGCAACGACAAACAAACTGGAAAAGCCAACACAATGCAGGCTGACATATTTAAAGTATGTGAAAGTTTGCTGTCTATGACTGACAAACTGGAATACCTGGCAAGCTGTTACAGATTATATTATGGTGCAGCAAAGTACCAAAAATAGTAATCCAAAATTGTGTGTTGCTATGTGTAATTCAGAACAGATGGTGTTTCTCTAGTCACTAACAATTTAGCTATTGATCTCTAGTTCCCATCAGGTCACCCCTATTTCAAGCTTTAACACTATCTCCTGGTGAAATTTGGAATTGCTACATGTTTTAGCATAGCCAATTTGCCTGGGCCAAATCCAATACCCGATTACGCACCATTAGAACTATCATGCCACTTGAGACCGTGTACTGACCGACCAAGCCTGAACGCCACCAGCCCTGACCAAGCGCCCATACAACGACCGAGCCTGAATGTCGCCAGCCCTGACCAAGTGCCTGTCCAACGACCAAGCCTGAACACAGCCAGCCCTGACCGAACGACCAATCACTGACCACGATTCCGTCTTGCTCTTGGAACTCCACGCCCGAGCCCCCCATTTCCTCAATAAACAGTGTGTCGCATTTGGTTGTCTAGCTCGTTTTTTTTCTGTCACAGAATGAACTGACCAAATCACGACCACCGCGCCCGGAACCTCGGGTGGGAAATCCAGAGCAATTTGACGGCGACCCACAGCCAAGGTGGGATTTACCATCATGCACCCCTCCTATGGTGGACGTCCGAGTTCGACCAGCAAACACCCACCTGCGCTTCCTTTGAGGCATTCGCACAGAAAATGATCAAAGTCTTTGATGTCAGCTCCTCCGTCGCAGAGGCATCGCGGGAGCTGCTCGATCGGAGTTTGTGTAGTACCCTCGATAGTCGATATTTTTTTATGAGAGTCTGGATGACTATCTAAAACAGGGGTGTCAAACTCGATTGGACAGGGGGCCGAAATTCAAAACACACTTCAGGTCGCGGGCCGAACAGAACAAACATTTATTGAACACACTAAAACTAACTTTTAACATAAATATAAATACAAACGGACAGGAATGTTATTCTGGAATATATAAACTTAAACTTTAAATAACTTAAAATATCTTGATCTCCATAAAAATATATCCAGTTAAAATTATACAAGTTAGAAAAATATCTCCTGTCAAAATTATACAAGATAGAAATATGAACATGCTGCAAAACAAAACAAAACCTGGAAATATAAAAACAATTTGTGCTTTTCAGCAATAACAAATAATGAATCAAAACATTCAGTTTTCTTTGCTCTTATGCCATTTTATCAGAGCCGGATGATTGGCATCTTTTTTTGGCAACAAGTTGGTTTATGTTTGGTGTGAGGTCCCGTGTTGTGGAGACTCTCAGGATGGACTGAAGGTGCTCATCAGTGAGACGACTCCTGTGTGCTGTTTTGTTTGTCTTCATCACTGAGAACAGCTTCTCACACAGATATGTGCTACCAAACATGCACAAGGTTCGAGCCACATGTGGACGGAGTTGGGACATTGCTGCGGGAATGGAGTGAATAAACTCTGTGGGCCCTGCAGTGTCATACTTTGACTTTAGCGTCCCATTACACTGCAGCTCAATCAGCTCCATATGAATCTGAACAGGTGCAGATTCCACGTCGACGGCAAATGGGTTGCGAAACAACTCGAAATTCTTCTTTTGTTCCTCAAAATCACCAAAGTGCCGTGCGAACTCCGTGCGCAGTGCGCTCAGTTTAACAGCAAAGTGCGTATTTGGGAACACCGTTGTGCCGACTTGGTTCAGCATTACTTGGCAACAGGGAAAGTGGGACAAGTTGCAATGAAGCATTTGTGTCTCCCATAAAATCAGCTTCACTTGAAATGCCTTCACTGCGTCATACATGTCAGTGATCATGCGGTCACGTCCCTGGAGCTGGAGTTTTAAGGCATTGAGATGTGCGGTTATGTCAGCTAGAAACGCCAACTCACATTTCCACTTTTCATCCCGTAAAACGGTGGAGTCTTTGCCTTTACTGTCCATGAACTGACAAATTTCGTTGCTGAGCTCAAAAACTCTGTTGAGAACTTACCCCCGACTTAGCCAACGCACCTCTGTATGATAAGGAATGTCGGCAAACTCTGAATCTATAGTCCGCATAAAGGACTGAAATTGCCGGTGATTTAAACCTCTACTTCGGATAAAGTTTACGGTTTGCGTTAGTGCTCATTACATGGTCCATCTTCAGGACTTTGCCACACAGTGCTTCCTGGTGTATGATGCAGTGGTATGTTGTTAACTCACCAGTACAGTTCTCCTCCTGCATCTTTTCTCGCATCCTTCCTACTAGTCCACTTTTCTCACCGCACATAGTTGTAAGACCAATAAGTTTGTCCCAGGGCAGTTTCATGTCGGTTACACTTTGACATACGTTTTCAAAAATGTCCTTTCCGGTCGTTGTCCCGTGCATCGGTTTAATGTCCAATATTTCCTCAGTAACACGCAAATCGGAGTCCACCCCACGGATGAAGATGGCTAGCTCTGCAGTGTCAGTCATGTCAGTACTTTCATCCACAGCAAGAGAGTATGCAATAAAGTCTTTGCTTCTTTTACTCAACTGTGTTCTTAAATCAGTGGCCATCTCACAAACTCGATCAGCAACCGTATTTCTACTCAGGCTTACATTTGCCAGCATCTGCTTTTTGTCTGGACATATGATGTCGCACACCTTGACCATGCAGCTCTTCAGAAATTCTCCCTCTGTTAATGGCCGGCCTGCTTTGGCGATCTCCTCTGCCACGATAAAACTCGCTTTCACAGCAGTTCACTTTGTGATTTTGCACGGGTGAAAAACGTCTGCTGGAATGTCAGCTTCTTCTTTAACTCTTCTACCTTCTGTATCTTCTGCTCTGCATTCAGGTCTTTCAGGTTATCCAGATGTTTTGTTTCATAGTGCCGTCTTAGATTAAACTCTTTCAATACAGCCACATTAGCGCCACAAATGAGACAAACGGGCTTACCGGCAATGTCAGTAAACATATACTCAACCTCCCATCGGTTTTTAAAGGCTCTGTTTTCAGAATCAACTTTTCTCTTCGGCATCATGAGGGGCTAGCTTCGCAATAACTTGCAGCAACAAGCACTTGACCTGATTGCCGCGGAAAAACGCTCGGCAAGGGAGCGAAAGCACTGCATTATGGGATCTGTAGTGTTTTTTCGTGTTTTTTTTTTTTTTTTTTTTTTCGTTTTTTTCATATCGTCGGGCCATTAGTAACAATAATATAAAATGATCTCGCGGGCCGGATATAACTGCATGCCGGGCCGGATGTGGCCCGCGGGCCTTGAGTTTGACACATATGATCTAAAAGATGAGCTCATGTCATACGAGTTTCCCGCGTCGCTAGATGAAGCCACGGCGCTGACGACGCGCATTGATCGCCGCATCCAGAGGTGGCGAAAGGAGCGGGGTCCACGTCACTCAACGTGGGTTCAGGACAGAACCCGGAGGCTGGGTGACCGCACCGTTCAGGGTCCTCCCCGAGCAGATTGGCCGGACCGAGCAGAGCCGATGGAGCTTTGTAAGGCTTCCCTCCCTCCTGAGGAGCACCAGCAGCGACTGCACGCCAGCTTCTGCCTCTATTGTGGAGACGAGGGGCACCAAGAAAAGGAAGGAGCTCACGCGAGGTCAGGGAGATAGATCCGCGTGAGTTCGACCACGGCCTCCGTTCCCGCAAGACATTATTGCCAACTCGTCTGCTGATCAGTGACGAAGCACACAATCTGTCCGCATTGGTGGACTCCTGAGCAGAGGCCAATATTATGGACATCAATCTCGCTCGGAAGCTGCGGATCGGCGAACTGTCCCTGCCTGAACCCATTCCTGCGGCGCACTCGACAGATGCATCATAGTCAGCCACATCACCTTTCCAGTGATGATGTTCTTTTCCGGTAATCATCAAGAAACCATCCAGTTTTACCTGTTATCTGTCCTGGCCTAACCCGTCATGCTCGGTCATCCCTGGCTGAGGCAACATAATCTCCACATCGACTGGGAGACTGGGGTTGTGCGGGAGTGGAGCTCAAAGTGCCATTTAAGCTGCCTGAAAGGAGCCATCGTCGCAATGGACTCTCGCTCTACCTGTTCGCCTCCCGACCTCTCTGGTGTTCCCTCTTGCTACCAAGACCTCAGCAAGGTGTTCAGTAAAGCCTAGGCCACCTCTCTGCCACCTCATCGGCCTTACGATTGCGCAATTTACCTCCTGCCAGGCCCGACCCCCCCCAAGGTGTCGCCTGTACTCTCTGTCGGTCCCCGAGAGGCAAGCAATGGATGCCTACATCAAGGACTCCTTGGCGGGCGGTATCATCCGACACTCCTCGCCAGCGGGAGCCAGGTTTTTCTTCGTGGAAAAGACCTGGGAAGGAATCATTGGGAAGCATGGCATCGGAAAATGCAACAGCATTGGTTCACTGCTGCTCAAAATGTGCGCTGCGCATGACCTTGTCTTCACCAACACCATGGTTCGCCTACCCACCCGTAACAAGACGTCATGGATGCACCCTCACTCTAAGCATTGGCATCTCATCGATTAAATCATCACCAGGAAGAGGGATAGGCAGGAAGTCAGAGTGACCGAGGCTATGTGTGGTGCTGACTGCTAGACTGATCACACTCATCGTGTCCAGGCTCAAACTCTGCATCCTGCCCATGAGAAGACCCCAATGCCAAAAGACTATGATAAAACTGAACATCCCCAAGTTGAAGAGCTGCAAAATTGCAGATGACTTCTCTAAGGACCTTGAGAATAAACTAACTGATACAATGCACAATGATGGGGCCAGCATAGAGGAAAATCTTCAGAGACGTCGTATACTCGACTGCCTCTGACCACATTGGACCTGCTGCCCGGCATAACCAAAACTGGTTTGATGAAAACGAGGAAGGGATACAGGTGCTGCTTGCAGAGAAACAACTCCTTCAAACGCATCAGAACGACCCATCCTCGCGACCCAAGAAGGATGCCTTCACCAATGCAAAAACGAAAATCCAGAAGCTACACAAGATGCAGAACAACTGGTTCAGCAACAAAGCAGATAAAATCCAGGGCTATGCTGACAGCCACAATTCCAAGCGTTTTTGAAGCAGATACTGGAGAGATGGGCTGAAAATTTCAACAGCGTCCTCAACAGCCCAGCCTCAGTCAACGACAAAGCCATAGACCGCCTGCCTCAAGTAGAACCCAACCTTGACCTGGACAACCTACCCACTGAAGAAGTCAGGAAGACTGTCAAGCAACTCTCCTTTGGCAAAGCAACTGGATCCGACGCTATCCCTGCTGAAATGTAAAAGGCAGGAGGCCCTGCTATGATACAGAAACTGACTCTACTATTCCGGTCCATGTGGCATGAGGAAAAGGTCCCACAGCAGTTCAGGGAATGCCAGTGTCGTCCACAACTTAGTGTATTGTGCGCGTTTTGCAATAATGACTAGCAAATGCGCTACTTTGCAGGTTTATAAGTGACGGGAGAATGGCGTTTAAATACATACTGATAGCGCGGCGCGTGCCTCTGAGCAATGTGCGTCACTGCGGACAAGCGTGGGAAGCGTGGCAGCCAGTCTGTCATGCACGAGGCAGGACACCCAGGTGGAATACGGAGTGTTTATTTTAGGAATGTGAAAAGGGGTAAAGGGAGGCTGGAACGCAGCAGAGCAGGTGCACGAGGCGACTGACAGCGAGCTCGCGTCATGCGTTGTGGTGGCATCTCGTTACAGGAATCAGGTGTCAAGCCAAGACAACCAACCAGGTGTAATGCTAACCAGCAGATCAGGCAAATGTGAATCAGGTGGCAAGTGTACGTGTGTCAAACCGAAACGGCGAGGATGGACCAGCGAATGGCATCTATTTCCACGCCCAAATCAGCGGATACCACGGGACAAGTGGTGGCAATCAGCGTCATTAGCACACGTGTTCTGTATTGGCGGTGCGCGCTCCTGAGGTTTAGCACAGAGGGCGTATTAGCTGGCCAGCAGGGCGAGAGCGAAGACGTGACACAACCTTCCTGTGTACACTGTCAAACCCAAAAACCACAACAAGCTGGAAATAAAAAAATAAAGAAATAAATTACAAATAAATAATAAAAAGGGGTTTTTGTTTTATTTTTTTATTTTCATTTTCACTGTACCTTAGAGATTCATGCTTTCTGTAACTTAAAATAACTTACAGTATGGGAACTTCAAATTAACTTAGTCTATTTTTTTTAGTTTTTTTATTCAACTTATGTAACCTTAACTTAAAACTAACTTAAGTTATTTATTTTTTATATATTTTTTACGTTATTCTTTTTAACTTTTGTCTTCACCCTCTTTACTTCCACTCAATTCAGGCTTTCTTTTCTTTGCTTCACTTTCCTCCTCACATCACTCAACCGCTTTGCAGATTTTTAAAACATATATGCAATATAACATAAATGCCCTCATACCGCCTCTTCCACTGGATAAAACGAAAGTTAACTTTTTATGCGCTATTCTGCGGGGCTGCCACTCGGCTTTGGGAATGTACAGGGTCACACACACGACAGACTGTGTGGAGAAGGAGCGAACCAAATGCAGGAAGACTTCAAAAAATGCAGGAAAAGATAATTTGTGACACATCAGCCTGACTACGTCACGGAAAGAAGTGATCACAATTTCCCCATATCTCCTCCTAAACTTTAACCAGGCCCACTCCATCATTAGCTTGATAATTAGCGTTAGCCTCAGCATCCCGCGTCAGATCGCTGTTCTTTGCATTTACGTTGGTTGCAGGGTCTTCTGCAGTGCCTTTCTTTGGAGTACCCTTTCTCCCCTAATCACCCTTCTATCTCAACTATGTTTGTTTTTTCATTTTATCCATGCATCCATCCATCTTCTTCCGCTTATCCAGCGTCGAGTCGCGGGGGCAGCAGCTTTCGGAGGGACTCCCAGACTTCCCTCTCCCCAGCTACTTCGTCCAGCTCATCCCGGGGGATCCCAAGACGTTCCCAGGCCAGCTGAGAGACATAGTCTCTCCAGCGCGTCCTGGGTCGTCCACGGGGTCTCCTGCCAGTGGTACATGCCCGGAACACCTCAGGGAAGCGTCCAGGAGGCATCCTGGTGAGATGCCCGAGCCACCTCATCTGGCTCCTCTCAACGTGGGGGAGCAGCGGCTCTACTCCGAGTCTCTCCCGGATGACCGAGCTTCTCACTCTCTCTCTAAGGGAGAGCCTGGACACCCTGCGGAGGAAACTCATTTCGGCCGCTTGTATCCGGTATCTCATTCTTTCGGTCACGACCCATAGCTCGTGACCATAGGTGAGGGTAGGAGCATAGATCGACTGGTAAATTGAGAGCTTTGGCTTTTGGCTCAGCTCTCTCTTCACCATGACGGACCGGTACAGGGTCCGGATTACAGCCGACGCTGCACTGATCCCCCTGTCAATCTCATGCTCCATCCTGCCCTCACTCGTGAACAAGACCCCAAGATACTTGAACTCCTCCACTTGGGGCAGAATCTCATCCCCAATCCGGAGCGGGCATTCCACCCTTTTCCGAATGAGGACCATGGACTCAGATTTGGAGGTGCTGATCCTCATCCCGCCCGCTTCACACTCTGCTGCGAACCGCTCCCGTGAGAGCTGGAGATGATGGCTAGAAGAAGCCAACAGCACCACGTCGCCTGCAAAAAGCAGAGATGCAATGCTGAGGTCCCCAAACCGGACATCCTCAACACTTCAGCTGCGCCTAGAAATTCTGTCCATAAAAGTTATGAACAGAATCGGTGACAAAGGGCAGCCGTGGCGGAGTCCAACCCTCACTGGGAACGAATCCGACTTACTGCTGGAAATGCGGACCAAACTTTGGCATCGATGATACAGGGACCGAACCGCCCTTATCAGTTGGTTCGGCACCCCGTACTCCCAAAGCACCCTCCACAGAACTTCCCGAGGGACACGGTCAAACGCGTTCTCCAAGTCCACAAAACACGTGGACTGGTTGGGCGAACTCTCATGAACCCTCGAGGATCCTGCCAAGGTTATAGAGCTGGTCCACTGTTCCATTGCCAGGACCAAAACTACACTGCTCCTCCTGAATCCGAGACTCGACCTCCCGACGGACCCTCCTCTCCAGCACCCCTGAATAGACCTTACCAGGGAGGCTGAGGAGTGTGCCAATCCAGAGGCACCATCCCCTATGTCCACGCAATGCTGTAGAGGCGTGTCAGCCAAGACAGACCCACAACATCCAGAGCCTTTAAAAACTCTGGGCGGATCTCATCCACCCCTGGGGCCTTGCCCTTGATGAGTACCTCAGTGACTTAGACCCCAGAGATTGGAGAGTCCACCAAAGAGTCTCCAGGCCCTGCTTCCACAATGGATGTCGTGTCGGTGGAATTGAGGAGGTCTTTGAAGTATTCTCCCCACCGACTCACGGCGTCCCGAGTTGAGGTCAGCAGCACGCCATCTCCACTGTAAACAGTGTTGACGGTGCACTGCTTCCCCCTCCTGAGACGCCGGATGGTGGACCAGAATTTCCTCGAAGGCGTCCGGATGTTTTTCTCCATGGCCTCGCCAAACTCCTCCCACGCCCAGTTTTTGCCTCAGCAACCGCCGAAGCCGTGTTCCGCTTGGGCATCCGGTACCTGTCGGCTGCCTCCGGAGTCCCACAGGCCAAAACGGCCCAATAGGACTCCTTCTTCAGCTTGACGGCATCCCTTACCGCAGGTGTCCACCAGCGGGTTCGGGGATTGCCGCCACGACAGGCACCGACCACCTTACGGCCACAGCTCCGGTCGGCTGCTTCAACAATGGAAGCACGGAACATGGTCCACTCGGACTCAATGTCCCCCGCCTCCTCCGGGACGTGGGAAAAGGTCTGCTGGACGTGGGAGTTGAAGCTCTTCCTGACAGGGGATTCTGCCAGACGTTCCCAGCCTACCCTCACAGTACGTTTGTGTCTGGCAGGTTGGACTGGCATCTTCCCCCACCATCGGAGCAAACCCACCACCAGGTAGTGATCAGTTGACTGCTCTGCCCCTCTTTTCACCCGAGTGTCCAAAACATGCAGCTGCAAATCCGGTGACACGACTACAAAGTCGATCATCGAATTGCGGTCTAGGACAGATATGGGCAAACTACGGCCCCGCGGGCCACATCCGGCCCACGGGGCCGTTTAATCCGGCCCACCAAACCTGAATAAATTGTATTATTAAACTTTTTTTTTTGGTCATTTTCCCTGCAATTACTATGTTTCCCCAATAGATGGGGAAGCGCCCGCCCGCGCATTTACTCCCGGAAGCCGTGTCAGAAAGCTCGGTGCACAGTCATAAATGCGTGTACGTACTAAGTAGTACGGACCCGGCGCACTCCGCGCTCTATTTCCATCAGTGCCGAATTTCGAGTGTGGGCTGTGACGTCAGCATTCTTGTAATTCGCGCGCTGAGCTTTCAGATACAGTTTTACGCTAATGCCACCCACAAATCTTCCCGTGGAATCCTTCCATTAAAATGAGTGGCCCGAGGAAAAGAAAGGTGGACACTGAGTGCCGAGTGTTTAAAAAAAGAGTGGACAATTTGGCTCGACCTACGTGTGTGAGCAGACGTTCAGCCACATGAACGTCAACAAAGCCCGTCACAGATCTAGGTTAACGGAGTGACGCCTCGGCTCTATCCTAAGAATTACCGCAACAAATTTTACTCCAGACCATGATGCACTTGCAAAAAAGGGAGACCAACAATAATATTGATTTCTTTATTACTTTATTTAGATGTATTCTTTCACTGATTCTTCAAGATTATGTATTTGATCAGAATGTTTGCCGTTTGATGTGATTTCGCCTCATTAGATAAACATATTTCATAAATCTGACCTGCAGGCGCTGAAGTGATGGAAACTATTATTCATAATAACAGTGTCGTATATAATGAGAATCACTGATAATAGTTTTTTGGTGAAATATTTTTTAATGCTGTTAATAAATGCATTTGTTTTCTAAAAGCTTTTTTGGAATGTCCATGCTTTACTACCTACTAAAAGTACAAACCTTTTATGCAATGACCTTTACATGTCATTTCAAGATTCAAGATTCAAGAGTTTTTATTCGCCATGTTTGAGCGTGCCAAACAAGGAATTTGACTTCGGTAAATCACACCCTCTGTTCAACAGTTAGGTGACTAACACTCAGGACATGTGAAAAATGGCAAATATTCTCAAACATCCCCTGATCTTAAACTCCCAAAAGGGCAAGGAAAAACTCAAAACTCCAGCTAGGGGAAATGAGAAACCTTGAGAAGAGACCACAGATGGGAAGGTCCCTCTTCCAGGATGACCAGGCTGCAATGGATGCAGAGAGGACACATAGTACAAACATCCATCCATCCATCCATCTTCTTCCGCTTATCCGGGGTCGGGTCGCGGGGGCAGCAGCTTCAGGAGGGACTCCCAGACTTCCCTCTCCCCAGCTACTTCATCTAGCTCATCCCGGGGGATCCCAAGGCGTTCCCAGGCCAGCCGAGAGACATAGTCTCTCCAGCGCGTCCTGGGTCGTCCCCGGGGTCTCCTACCGGTGGGACATGCCCGGAACACCTCCCCAGGGAGGCGTCCAGGAGGCATCCTGATGAGATGCCCGAGCCACCTCATCTGGCTCCTCTCAACGTGGAGGAGTAGCGACTCTACTCCGAGTCTCTCCCGGATGACCGAACTTCTCACCCTATCTCTAAGGGAGAGCCCGGACATCCTGCGGAGAAAACTCATTTCGGCCGCTTGTATCCGGGATCTCGTTCTTTCGGTCACGACCCATAGCTCGTGACCATAGGTGAGGGTAGGAGCGTAAATCGACCGGTAAATTGAGAGCTTTGCCTTTTGGCTCAGCTCTCTCTTTACCACGACGGACCGGTACAGAGTCCGCATTACTGCCGACGCTGCACCGATCCGCCTGTCGATCACACGCTCCATCCTCCCCTCACTCGTGAACAAGACCCCAAGATACTTAAACTCCTCCACTTGGGGCAGGATCTCATCCCCGATCCGGAGAGGGCATTCCACCCTTTTCCGATCAAGGACCATGGACTCGGATTTGGAGGTGCTGACCCTCATCCCGACCGCTTCACACTCGGCTGCGAACCGCTCCAGTGAGAGCTGGAGATCACGGCCTGAAGAAGCCAACAGCACAACGTCGTCTGCAAAAAGCAGAGACGCGATGCTGAAGTCCCCAAACCGGACACCCTCAACGCCTCGGCTGCACCTAGAAATTCTGTCCATAAAAATTATGAACAGAATCGGTGACAAAGGGCAGCCTTGGCGGAGTCCAACCCTCACTGGGAACGAATCCGACTTACTGCCGGAAATGCGGACCACACTCTGGCATCGGTGATACAGGGACCGAACCGCCCTTATCAGTTGGC
The DNA here is from genome assembly GCF_901709675.1 of Syngnathus acus. Lineage (NCBI taxonomy): Eukaryota > Metazoa > Chordata > Actinopteri > Syngnathiformes > Syngnathidae > Syngnathus > Syngnathus acus. The sequence continues at coordinate 19,375,939 of NC_051094.1, forward strand.
TCGGTACCCCGTACTCCCGAAGCACCCCCCACAGAACCTCCCGAGGGACACGGTCGAACGCCTTCTCCAAGTCCACAAAACACATGTGGACTGGTTGGGCGAACTCCCATGCACCCTCGAGGATCCTGTTGAGGGTGAAGAGCTGGTCCACTGTTCCACGGCCAGGACGAAAGCCACACTGTTCCTCCTGAATCCGAGGTTCGACCTCCCGACGGACCCTCCTCTCCAGCACCCCTAAATAGACCTTACCAGGGAGGCTGAGGAGTGTAATTCCCCTGTAATTGGAACACACCCTCCGGTCCCCCTTCTTAAAGAGGGGAAACCACCACCCCAGTCTGCCAATCCAGAGGCACTGTCCCCGATGTCCACGCGATGCTGTAGAGACGTGTCAGCCATGACAGCCCCACAACATCCAGAGCCCTTAAGAAATCCGGGCGGATCTCATCCACCCCCGGGGCCTTGCCACCGAGGAGTTTTTTAACTACCTCAGTGACTTCAACCCCAGAGATTGGAGAGTCCGCCTCAGAGTCCCCAGGCCCTGCTTCCACAATGGAAGGCGTGTCGGTGGAATTGAGGAGGTCTTCGAAGTATTCTCCCCACCGACACACGACGTCCCGAGTCGAGGTCAGCAGCACGCCATCTCCACTGTAAACAGTGTTGACGTTGCACTGCTTCCCCCTCCTGAGACGCCGGATGGTGGACCAGAATTTCCTCGAAGCCGTCCGGAAGTCATTCTCCATGGCCTCGCCGAACTCCTCCCACGCCCGGGTTTTTGCCTCAGCAACCGCCGAAGCCGCGTTCCGCTTGGCCACCCGGTACCTGTCAGCTGCCTCCGGAGTCCCGCAGGCCAAAACGGCCCGATAGGACTCCTTCTTCAGCTTGACGGCATCCCTTACCGCCGGTGTCCACCAGCGGGTTCGGGGATTGCCGCCACGACAGGCACCAATGACCTTACGGCCACAGCTCCGGTCGGCCGCCTCAACAATGGAGGCGCGGAACAAGGTCCACTCGGACTCAATGTCCCCCGCCTCCCCCGGGACGTGGGAAAAGCTCTGCCGGAGGTGGGAGTTGAAGCTCTTCCTGACAGGGGATTCCGCCAGACGTTCCCAGCAGACCCTCACAGAACGTTTGGGTCTGCCAGGTCGGACCGGCATCTTCCCCCACCATCGGAGCCAACCCACCACCAGGTGGTGATCAGTTGACAGCTCCGCCCCTCTCTTCGCCCGAGTGTCCAAAACATGCGGCCGCAAATCCGATGACACGACTACAAAGTCGATCATCGAACTGCGGCCTAGGGTGTCCTGGTGCCAAGTGCACACATGGACACCCTTATGTTTGAACATGGTGTTCATTATTGAAAATCCGTGTCGAGCACAGAAGTCCAACAATAGAACACCGCTCGGGTTCAGATCGGGGGGGCCGTTCCTCCCAATCACGCCCTTCCAGGTCTCACTGTCATTGCCCACGTGAGCATTGAAGTCACCCAGTAGAACGACGGAGTCCCCAGAAGGAGCGCTCTCCAGCACTTCCTCCAGGGACTCCAAGAAGGGTGGGTACTCTGAGCTGCCGTTTGGTGCATAGACACAAACAACAGTCAGGACCCGTCCCCCCACCCGAAGGCGGAGGGAGGCTACCCTCTCGTTCACCGGGGTGAACCCCAATGTGCAGGCGCCCAGCCGGGGGGCAATAAGTATACCCACACCTGCTCGACGCCTCTCACCGTGGGCAACTCCAGAGTGGAAGAGAGTCCAGCCCCTCTCGAGAGGGCTTGTACCGGAACCCAAACTGTGCGTGGAGGCAAGTCCGACTATATCTAGTCGGAACTTTTCTGCCTCGCACACCAGCTCGGGCTCCTTTCCAGCCAGAGAGGTGACATTCCATGTCCCAAGAGCCAGCTTCTGCAGCCGGGGATCAGACCGCCAAGGTCCCTGCCTTTGGCCGCCGCCCAGCTTGCAATGCACCCGACCCCTTTGGCCCCTCCCACAGGTGGTGAGCCCATGGGAAGGGGGACCCACGTTTCCTTTTCGGGCTGAGCCCGGCCGGGCCCCATGGGCGAAGGCCCGGCCACCAGACGCTCGCCTTCGAGCCCCGCCTCCAGGCCTGGCTCCAGAGGGGGGCCCCGGTGACCCGCGTCCGGGCGAGGGAAAACGTGATCCATTAATTTTTGTCATCATAAGGGGCTGATGAGCCGTGCTTTGTCTGGCCCCTCACCTAGGACCCGTTTGCCATGGGTGACCCTACCAGGGGCATGAAGCCCCAGACAACATGGCTCCTAGGATCATAGGGGCACGCAAACCCCTCCACCACGATAAGGTGACGACTCACGGAGGGGATAGTACAAACAGTATAGACAAATTCAAAAAGGTGTGGAGAGCAGGATGTTATTGCACAGTAATGACTCTGAGACTCTAAGAATGGTGGGAGTTCATCAGAGCAACAGCCTGGGGGAAGAAGCTGTCTCTGTGTCTGCTGGTTTTGGCGTACCGAGCTCTATAACGCCGTCCGGAGGGGAGTAGTTCAAACAGACTGCAACCTGGGTGAGAAGGGTCTGTAGAGATGTTCCTTGCACGTTTGCTGGTCCTGGACAGGTACAAGTCTTGGATAGATGGGAGGTTGATTCCAATGATCTTTTCTGCAGTCCTGATTGTCCGTTGCAGTCTGTGCTTGTCTTGTTTGGAGGCCGATCCAAACCAGACAGTGATGGAGGTGCAGAGGACAGACTGGATGATGGCAGTGTAGAAGGTCTTCAGAAGCTCTCGCGGCAGGTTGAACTTCTTGAGCTGTCTCAGGAAGTACAGCCTCTGCTGGGCCTTCTTCCGGACAGAGTCTATGTGGCCGGTCCATTTCAGGTCCCGAGAGATTGTGGTTCCCAGGAACTTGAAGGTGTCTGTGGAGAGAATAGTATTACTGCGGATAGTGAGGGGTAAAAGTGGTGAAGGGTCCTTTGGTGAAGGGTGGTGAAAAATTTCTATTACTTCACACAAACACTACATCCATCTGTTCCTGGTTCGGCCCCCCGGTCTAAATTTAGAACCAAATTTGGCCCGCCAGTCAAAAGGTTTGCCCACCCCTGGTCTAGGGTGTCCTGGTGCCAAGTGCACATATGGACACCTTTATGCTTGAACATGGTGTTCATTACGGACAATCCGTGTCAAGCACAGATGTCCAATAATAGAGCACCGCTCGGGTTCAGATCGGGAGGGGGGGCGTTCCTCCCGATCACGCCCTTCCAGGTCTCACTGTCATTGCCCATGTGAGCATTGAAGTCACCCAGCAGAACGATGGAGTCCCCAGAAGGAGCGCTCTCCAGCACTTCTACCAAGGACTCCGAAAAGTGTGCGTACTCTGAGCTGCTGTTTGGTGTGCATAGACACAAACAACAGTCAGGACCCGTCCCCCCACCCAAAGGCGGAGGGAGGATACCCTCTCGTTTACCGGAGTGAACCCCAATGTGCAGGCGCCCAGCCGGGGAGCAACAAGTATGCCCACACCTGCTCGACGCCCCTCACCGTGGGCAACTCCAGAGTGGAAGAGAGTCCAGCCCCTCTCAAGAGGTGTTGTACCAGAGCCCAAACTGTGTGTGGAGGCAAGTCCGACTATGTCTAGTCTGAACTTTTCTGCCTCGCACACCAGCTCGGGCTCCTTTCCAGCCAGAGAGCTGACATTCCATGTCCCAAGAGCCAGCTTCTGTGGCCGGGATCGGACCGCCAAGGACCCCTCCTTTGGCCGCCGCCCAGCTCACTTTGCAGCCGACCCCTTTAGCCCCTCCCAGAGGTGGTGAGTTCATGGGAAGGGGGACCCATGTCTTCTTTTCGGGCTGTGCCCGACCGGGCCCCATGGGCAAAGGCCCGGCCACCAGACACTCGCCTTCGAGCCCCAGCTCCATTCCATTTTTATTTTCATTTTTACGGGGGAGAAATGTGTTACTTGTTGAGGGAGCTATCGCTCTAGGGTAGCATTTGTCGCAATGATGTCACCGGAATGCAACAGCATATTTTTAATGTTTAATTTGATGGTAAAAGATGATGCCTAAGAATTTACTGTCCAAATTAAGTTTTTAATTGAAATTATTTTAATTTTATAGCCAGTTGTGTCATCAAAATGTAAGCGTGAAGGGATTCTCAGTTTGACAAAAACGTTCAGCGGGTACACGAGACAAAAAATGTTTTTGAACTGCTGACCACTGAAATGATGACTCAGTAATTTTCTTTGATTGGGCAGACCTGTTGCTTAGAGAGGAGGAATGAGCAGGAATGCTATTTGTAAACACATGATAAAGACCAAAAACAAAAGTAATTAGAGAATGGAATTTCTGGAGAGAGCGCATGTGAAAACTAATAGTCAGAATTAAAACTTGTGGAATATTGTGGAAGATTAGGAGGCATGAGCTGAATAGTTTAAATTTGGAACAGCATGAATCAGCCACGAAATGTAGAAATTAGATGGGAAAACCTGAATAAGTCCAAATATTTGTCGGTCTTGTAATGGGGACAATGTATAATTTTTGGTGAGGGTGAATTCTTGGAATCAGTAGGGATAAGCTGTATAGTTTGAGAGAATGAGAAGTGAAATTTTGGCTAAAACTTTGTAAATTTTGGGACATTTTTGGAATGAAAAAAATGCAAGCGCCCGTGGCATGAATTTTTGGAATACGTTGAAGGTGGAACGGTAAGAATCAGTTGAAAAATGTTGAAGAAATTGTACGGCAAATGTCAAACGGGCACTTTTTATTAAAGTGCCTCCGGCTCCCCAGTAACGGGTTCAATAAGCCGGGGCGAAGGGACTCGTCCGTAGCTGACCACCCGAGTTAAATTAATTCTACTAGAATCAATCTAATTTCTATATGACGCCAACCCCTCTCAAGTCATCCGACGCGCGAGCCGAGTAACTCTATTCGAGGCGAGTCGTCGAAATGACCGCGCCATAATGGTGACTCCCTTCGGTTGTCTGATGCTGGTATTACGTTACGGATATTTTTAGATGCCTTTGTTAAGACCTCAAGGATTCGTTAATTTACTAGAGCGCCCTCGCCCTAGCTGAGCTCAAGATAACTACTTCGAACCAGATCTGACAATTCCTGATATTAAGGATTAAAGCTGTCTTCACTTTAAAAATAATTGAACAGATTTAAAGAATGACTATGATAGGGAAATAAAGACATTTTAAAGTTGTAATTACGGCATATAAAACCATGCTCGACATAGTTAATACGAAATAATCGATACCGAATTAAGGTTTAAGAGATTTAATGAATAAGCAAGAAAAAGAATTACAAGTCGAAAAAACAAAATAACAAGACTCACCCACACAGAACAAGAGAGGAGACTTAAGGTCTAAAATCCTATTTGGTTGAACAAGTCGAGTGATCGGCTCTCCTTTGTTCCAAAATCCGAATTCTGTTTAAAAAAGAGGAAAGGTCTGGCCGTGAGGAGCCTAGCCAAAAAAGTAAAATTGGCGACTTCTCCTTTCTGCCCGGGGCGGCTGTCTCCTCTGCCTTCCTCGAAGCTTAAAATTTGACAAAGTCCAATTCGAAGACTCTGGAAATTCATCTTAGTAGATTTTGGTTCAATCTCAAAAAGAATGCAAAATCCATCTTCGTTCTTTTACTCCGGGCAGCGTCACGGCCATCGCCCTGACTAGGAAGAAGCGCGCCCGCTCTGTGTCCGGGCAACATATTTATAGGCTTCTGGCATTACCTCATCGTAATACGTAGGTGCACCATGGTTGTCTTGGCAACCTTGCTTCAAGCAGCAATCACCGGATGCAGATGTTTCCTGTTTTGCTCGTTCTTTCTTTTAGTATTAGCCCTTAATGTCTCCTCTTCAACTTAATACATTCAGGTATGGATGGAACACCAATGTTAAATACAGGTTGGACAAAACATTGCAACATGAATCACATATATCTTGTCTAATAAAAATCAATCTCAACACATAATAGTACTTAACACAATAATGGGTTCCTCCAACTTAAACACATATATTGATATTGCTCAAGCTGTTACATCTTAAAATTATGGCATAGCAAACTCATATTCCAAAATTGTGGGTTGCTACGTGTTTGAGCAGGTCGTGTCCTCCCAATTGCTAACTATTTAATTTATTAGATTTGTTAATTTCCATCAGGTCACCCCTATGTCAAGCTTTAACACCATCTCCTGGTGAAATTTTGAACTACTACATGTTTTGGGATAGCCAATGTGCCTGGGCCAAATTCAATACCTAATTTTACACCATCTCGTACCACCATGTCACTTGACACAATAAAGTGCAAGAAATGAAATAGATGGATAAAGTCAATGGCTTAGAATAACGTGTGTGAAGGCAGAAAGTTAGGGAAAAAACCCAGAAAGTTTAGTCTGAATTGACACTGAGGTTGAAAAAGAATTAATGGACTTTTTCTATCAGACACAGCATCCCAATTGGGCTCCATGCCAACCTATCAGAAGGTATACCTGTGTGTCAGAGCCTCCGAGCAGCCTCTACACTCGTCGACGAGCGTGGTTTCTTCCATGGAAAGATGGGCTTCCGTCAGGCACTGGAACGACATCAGCTAAGCATGGAACAGGTACTAGGAGAAGCCTCACAATTTTTTTTTCTTATTCATTCAGCTAATTGTTTAACTAATGGTTGTTTAAATTCCAGCCATTCGTGGCAGAGCCAGTACCACTACCAGCCATTTTGAGGATTTTTATCCATTTTCGAAGGCCTGCAAAATATTGTGTTCTATGGCCACATAAAATAAACTTACACAGGAATCCAATTTTACTAGGTGTGGTAGGATAGAAGCACACACAGAATAAGTAACATATTATTCAACAATCAAATACATGGTAAGATATTTTTTTATGTTTTTTTTTGTTTATGTAGTTGATCGGCCAGTCAGTTTGTCACACACAAATGTCTGTGGGGGATCGGCGGAACCCCCATTTTGCCCACAAAGCGGCATAGTGTGTGTGTGTGTTGTGTGGGTCTTGAAAACGGCATGATGCTCCAAATATATTTGGAAATTCACACACAGGATTGAATGTTTACTAAAAATAAATCCACACAAGAAAAAAAACGTGATAATCACAAATGTAATTTGTGGATCGGAAAAACATGTGAAACTCAATTATATTTGTTGATCCAAACATAAAAATTGCGATTGTATTTGTGTGAATAATTTTGACACAAATCTCTTCTCATAGTTTTAGTTATGATAGAAATTAACAAGCAGATACGACGTCTATTTGCACCATGACATCGATGTGCTTCACCGTTTCAGTCGGGCCATTTAAATGAGCAAGCACCTCTGTCCATTAAGGCATGTTTCATTAATTCCAATTGTTTCAGAGACACGAATTCTGGCATTAACTCGAATATTGACTGCATATAAACGTATTGTCTTTAAAAAAGTGAAGAATGCATAAAAATTTGGTCCTGGTTCTTCAACAGGCAATCACTTCTTGCTCCTCTACCATCTATGTCAGGGATTGTCAACCGGTGGTCCAGGACCACCGGTAGACAATCCCTGTAGGTTGACCACGAGTGGTCTGTGGAGGTATTGAAGGTGGTCCGTGAAATTGGAAATGGAAAATCCATCTATTTTCTGTACCGCTTGTCACCAAGGGGGTCGCAGGCATGCTGGAGCCTGTCCCAGCAGTAATCCGGCAGTAGGCGGGGGACAACCGGAAGTGGTTGCCAGCCAATCGCAGGGCACACAGAGACGAACAACCGTCCGCACTCGCGCCTATGGGCAAATTGGAGTGCTCAATCGGCCTACCAAGCATGTTTTTCGGATGTGGGAGGAAACCGGAGTACCCAGAGAAAACCCATGCAGGCACGGGAAGAACATGCAAACTCCACAAAGGGAGGGCCAGAGGTGAAATCGAACCCACACCCTCTGACCTGTGCGGCAGAGGTGCTAACCAGCGCGTCACCGTGCCGCTACAAATGGAAAATAATTGTGACAGTTTTAAAAATAAAATAGATTCATTATTTAGACTTGATTTATTTTCCAGCATTTTTTTTTTAATCGTTTACCCATCCAAATTATGTCAAATGTTGCTGAGATTCCCAAAGTAGATGCAAATAAAAAGCCTGTATACCGTGTTTTTCCATGCATAATGCGCCCCCGTGCATAACACGCACCCTAAAAATGGCATGTCGATGCTGGAAAAAAGCCTGTACCCATGTATAATACGCACCCAAATTTTGACTCTTACTTAAGTCCGTAAACGTAAAATTATTTCAGAAAAAAGATCATCTTTGGGAACAACCGGATGTTATTCTGCCGGTCAGTATCACTGCGCATGCGCTAGCAAACTCGATAGCGAAGAAATGTTTCGGATTTGTGTAAGGTACATTGTGGCAGCAAACGAGCAGGTGATCGAGCAAGCGTCTGATACGAGAGCATTGTGTTCGTATGGAGCGTGTTTGAAGTGAACAGCAGAGAAGAAAGGAACAAGGCAAAGTGTTGTGAAATAAAATATTACCTGTAATACGCATTTTGTTATTTGCTGATTGAAACTGCTAATTAAACTGTGAATTGAAACTAATAGGTAGAGAACTGAACTCTCGCTCTTTATATAGCTGACGTGTCTTGCGCATCCGTTCTGCGCATACTGTAATGGCGGCCTCCATATGATATCCGGTCTGCGATGGAGATTAAAAAACAAACAATATTTGACAATAACACACCATCAAGGATTGCATCATCGCATCAAACGATGTGTCGTCAATTATGAATTTTACTGACTGTGTTGGGCAGGATGGCTGAATGCGATGCGCGATTGACAACAAACAAGAAGAAAGGTGTGATTTCAAGTTTTATTTCGAGGGAGATTTTCTTCAAAAATTGTTGTATCCATGCATAATGCGCACCCCAGATTTTAGGGCAATAAATTAGTTAAATTTTGCGCATTATGCATGGGAAAACACGGTAGGTCTATCCACCTTCGGTGCAAAATAAAATAATATTCCGCCAAAGCAGTGATCCCCAAGTTGCTTCTTGGTTATAAGGGTGGTCCCTTGGACAAAACCAGTTGAAAACCCCTGATCTATGTGATTAACTGGGGTGTATTATGTTTCCCACTTAAGTTTTCTTTTTTGTGTTAAGGTGGAGCTAGAGCTGAAGGACCAGATCAGGCTTTTCAGAGAACTGACAGGTCACCTGCCTTATCATATGGATGGACATCAACATGTTCATATATTGCAAGGTAAGTCAAGTATTGACTTTGTTCTCGTCTGTCTCTAGATCCCTTTTTGGATTTCAAATTTAAAGTTGCATGCTCTGCGACTAGCTGCGACCAGTTCAGGGTGGTCTGCCTTCCAACCGAAGTCAGCTGGAGTAGGTTCCAGCAACCCCCTGACCCTGAGCTGGATAAGCACTGTTGAAAATGGATGAAATTAAAAGTTGCCTGTCACTTAAGTTTTAGGAGAGGATTAATACTATTGTATAGCTGTTGCCGTCTCGCTCCCTTCATGGGGTCCTGTTGCAGACACACAAACGTACAGACTGTACGGTTATTCTAGCATCTGCTCTACAACAAAATAAATATACCAAATAACATAATGACTTAACATGAAGCTGAGATACATTGATCTCAGTATATAGTACAAGTACTATGTAAGTAAGATGGTAATGTTGCGTCTTTTTTTCTTCCAAACAGCTCTTCAGATTTTTTGTTGCTTAAATCAAAATACAATTGCCTAATTTATTGATTGTAAAAGGTAAGATCATGTGTGTACCAATGCAAAAACAACTAGAGCTGTGTGCACCAATAGACACTTTTGTACCCACTCATTTGCACCCACCCACGTGTTAAATGCTACCATATAATATATTGACTCAGCGGATGGGTTAACTCGAATACTGCGTTTTTTTAATGCATTGGATAGTAGATGTTTTATGCAATTGCTCACAAAATATCAAGCTTGGGAATGATTTTATTGAGTCATAATTGCCAGCAGATGTCAACAGTGCCTTGTATCAGAGCCAACAGTTAGGTTAAGCCCACATTGCAGGATGTGGTCTAGTTATGGGAAGTTATAAAAGAAATTATACAGTGCGATTACAAAATTGCGCATAAGAGGCAGAGACATTCTTCTGACTTAAAGCTTCCATATCACGTTTATAAATTCTTCCGTTTTACATTTTACTCATTCAGTTGTGGTCTATATAAAGTGGAACAGCGATGCATTTGTCTGAATTTCTCGTTTTGATAACATCACAGGTCCCTCTGAGGTGTGGCTGAGAGCAAGCCATTTTGGTGCGGTCTCTTTAAATCTAAATGAGATACTTCACACCCCACTCCCTCCAGGCCGCGAGATATACGCCCCCCTTTCCGGTTGGACGTATTTGTAGTTTTTTAGCCGAGGTAGCGTTTACTTGCTCCACAAACTTTTTGATTGATTAAAAGATGTCAACGGCAGAAGACTTGTCCATGCATACATAACGCGTGACAAAATAAATCCCCTCACAATATTTATCAACACATCATGTAAACAAGCACTGCAGTCAAGTTAACCAGTAAGCTAATGCTAGCATTTATTTATTTTATCTATTTATTGTTATTCTATATGTGGTATAACTGGATCTACTACATATTTGCTCAGAAGAGTGTTTATGCCATCATGTTGCAAAAGCATGACTTCCATGAGTTCTGAATACAATATTTTGAAAATCAGTCATTAACAAATATTGATATTTTGACGTTTATACTGTATTACATATTACGGAAAGAAAAGGAAGGAAAAAGTCATTCATGACTCTTCTGGGGTTAAAAAAAAGTTTATTTCGGAACCCTGATTTGAAAATTAATAAATATTTATCTTTTCACATACCCGTAACATATTTTGGTAGAACAGTCGGCATTTGTGGCTATTTTCTCTGGTGGTTTTAGGAACAATCTTCCAACTTTTTCGGTGCCCTCTGTTGATATACTAGCACAATCAAACTTGTCACCTAGCAGGTGCAATGCCATTCATATAACAGTTGTCATGATGACAGAGGTTTTAGAAATAAAGGCAACCCAAAATTAGGTGACCGCTTTTTTTGAGTTGAGTTGAGTTGAGTTTGAGTTTATTCACGCAATATCCAAGACATACAACATGATACAACAAACAGTATTACACAGTCGGATGCGTGAAAGGTCACCCCAAGCAAGCTATTTAAAGCTTTTAATAGGGGGCCCGGTTTCCCATAAGTATCAGATATTGGCCAGATATCCTTACATTATGGACAACATACAGATATATAATAGACAATAACAATAAACACACAATAAGGTACAACACACAATAAACATACGACAAGTAATAGATAGTCTCAGTATTCTGGTTACACTGGATTTGATGTGAAGTACATTAGCAATTAATAAATTAACAACAGGACACAGGTGTTCATGCGATTAATAATCAGCACATTAAACATACATTGATAGGAGTTGATTTTTTAGATTTGCCTTGAAGATGGATATGGATTGCAACATTTTTAGTGTTTCGTCAAGCTCATTCCAAATTTGTGGCCCTCTGCACACAATGCTAAAGCTTGTAGATTTTAGTTTCCGTTTTTTCCCAATGATTAGATTGCTATTCCTGGTGGTGTGGGTGTGGCTGGGAGTACAGATTGGGATGAGTTGACAGAGTTTATGGTTCTGTTTATGGACAGTCTGATAGATGACGCAAGCATTCTGGAAATAGTTGTGTTCAACAAGCCTCAGAAGATTGTGTCGGTGGAAGATTGTTTTAGTGGGGGCGTTAAACTCAGACCATGTTATGGCACGTACGACCTTTTTCTGAAGTATCTCAAGCTTTTTTAAATGGGTTGGAAATGTGTTACACCATATAATATTGCAATATTTTAGATGAGGTTCAAATAAGGATTTCTACAGAATAAGAAGTGCAGTGAGTGGGAGATAATGTCTCAATTTGAAGAACAAAGCAGCATATTTAGACAGTTTGATTGTGAGATTATCAATATGTCTTTTAAAGTTCAAGAACTCGTCAATGTGGATCCCCAAGAATTTAGTAGAGCTGACTCTTTCAATGTTTTGTCCGTTGATTTTTATGCAAATTTGGTCAATGTCCTTTTTTTTATGGGAGCGGAATACGATGTGGTTTGTTTTATTGACATTTAGGGAGAGTTTGTTGCATTTAAACCATATGTTTATTTTTGCTAACTCACTATTTATAATTTGTTCAAGTGTATTTGGATTTTTGTGGGAAAAAACAAGTTTGTATCGTCAGCAAATAATACTTTACGTAGTATGGATGAAGTATTAACAATGTCATTTATGTACAAGATGAAGAGGAGCGGCCCTAAGATGGACCCTTGGGGAACTCCATGATTGATGGGTTTGTATGAAGATTTATGGTTGTTAATAGAAACATATTGATGTCTTCCAAACAGGTAGCTGCGGAACCAGTCTAACGCCAGGCCTCTAATACCATAGTGTTGTAATTTATTTACAAGAATGTCAATCATAATGGTATCAAAAGCTTTAGACAAGTCCAGAAAAATCCCAATGCCATATTCGCCTTTATCAATTGCCTCGTAGATTTCATCAGTCAAGTCAAGTACTGCCATATATGTAGTGTTTTCCTTTCTGAATCCATACTGGGATGGGGCAATGATGTTTAGTTTGTTTAGATAGCTGTTAAGTTTATTGTAAACTACTCTTTCCAAAACCTTGGAAAGAGTAGGCAAAATTGATATTGGTCTGTAAGATTGTTTTTGTTGATACGTGCTATTTTTGCCATTTGTGGCACTACTCCAGAGAGTAGAGACAGATTGATGCAATGTGTAAGAGGTGCAGTTATTATATTGGAGATGCTTTTCAGAATTTTACTTGAGATACCATCTGCTCCAGCTGAGTTTGAATTCTTCATATTCATGATTATTTTATACACTTCATCGCAGTTAGTTGGATTCAGGAAGAAAGAGCCCAGGTAATTACCTGATAGGTAGTCTTTAAACGAGGCATCCTGAGGCTGACTGATTTTACTGGATATGTTGCTGCCAATGGAGACAAAGTAGTTATTGAATTCGTCGGCAAGACTGTTGTTTCTGGTGATGTTGCTTGTATTATTATCACGGTCAGGGAATACAGGAGTTTTTTGGCTTCTGTTCAAGACCTTGTTCAGTACTCTCCAAGATTTCTTGGAATCACCCTGTGATTCGTTTATCAAGTCGGCAAAATGATTACTCTTCCGCTTTCTGATAATATGTGTAAGTTTATTTCTATAATGAATATATGCATTTTTATTAGGGGTGTAAATCGCGGGTTTTGTCACGATACGATATCATATCGATACAAAGAAGCACGATACGATATTTGCCGATATCTTAAAGCCTGCTGTAATTCATTCACGATACATCACGATATAGTGCTCTATGATCGATATTTTTATTTTTTTAAATAAAAAATATAGAACAATATCCTGATTTATAACAATTCATACGCAAAATCAACAAGGTACTGCAAACTCTGTATTTAGGAAATTACAAGAGTATTGTAGTATACAAAGTGCTTATTTTAACACTGAACTTTGATGTCGTGTTTTTTCTTTAAATGTGCGGCGAGATTTGTGGTCCCTGAATATTTGATCACCGCATGGCATTTACAAACTGCACGTGTCTTGTCCGTTGAGCCATCTTTTCTTTGGAATCCAAAGTGCTTCCAAACGAATGACTTGAAGCCTAAAGGGGAGCAAATTTCCTCGTCTTTTTGGACACTAGCCATAGCACCAGCCCAGGAGCCGCGTACTAGTTGTCGACTCCCCTTTCACGTGCCTGCTCTGCTCACAACACAACACGCCGCGCACTGCTCCCGGAAAGAGGAAGCAAGCAACAATGAACTGGATTTCAAAATAAAGTCGCGTCTAATGTCCGAGGTCAAACACGGCGATATAAATCGATGTTTACGTTTAGCATCGATGCCAATAAATCGTAGAGCATTATATCGATTCATCGATGTGTATCGATGAATCGTTACACCCCTAATTTTTATTATTATGGTTAGGTTTATTTATGTATCTTTTACATAATTTATTTTTATGCTTAATAGACTTTAATATGCCCTTAGTGATCCATGGATTTTGAGTACCGTATTTTCCGCCCTAAAAGGCGCACCTAAAAACCTAAAATTTTCTCAAAAGCCGACAGTGCGCCTTATAGGCCAGTGCGCCTTATATATGGATCAACTGATGAATTTGTTGATCCATACTGGTTGTACACAGTGCTCTGCCAAAATGTTTCAGTACGTTTTAGTACGACTAATAAATTACAAGGTCGCATCGCTTCCCAGCATTACGGCAACTGTAGTCAGGGGGCGTCACCGAATAGCTGTTGTACCCGCGAGGCTATTTCCTGTCAAAATAGGCTGCTCTGTTAATGTTTCGAGTAAATCTACGGATCGATATGGAAGGGAAACATAGGTAAGTAGTACCAATGCGTTAGATCGAACTTTAGTCAGTTCCGATCATTTTAGAGGAGATCGTTTGAGAAACGCGATTGTTTACACTTTGCTGAGGCTCATGGGAGATTGCGAGGTGAGGCTCGTGAGACTTTGCGGATGGCTAATGCTATTGCGATAGCTGCTATACGTACCAGGCTATTTCATGTCAAAATAGGCTGCTCTGTTAATGTTTCGAGTAAATCTACGGATCGATATGGAAGGGAAACATAGGTAAGTAGTACAAATGCGTTGGATCGAACTTTAGTCAGTTCCGATCATTTTATAGGAGATCGTTTGAGAAACGCGATTGTTTACACTTTGCTGAGGCTCATGGGAGATTGCGAGGTGAGGCTCGTGAGACTTTGCGGATGGCTAATGCTATTGCGATAGCTGCTATACGTACCAGGCTATTTCATGTCAAAATAGGCTGCTCTGTTAATGTTTCGAGTAAATCTACGGATCGATATGGAAGGGAAACATAGGTAAGTAGTACAAATGCGTTGGATCGAACTTTAGTCAGTTCCGATCATTTTATAGGAGATCGTTTGAGAAACGCGATTGTTTACACTTTGCTGAGGCTCATGGGAGATTGCGAGGTGAGGCTCGTGAGACTTTGCGGATGGCTAATGCTATTGCGATAGCTGCTATACGTACCAGGCTATTTCATGTCAAAATAGGCTGCTCTGTTAATGTTTCGAGTAAATCTACGGATCGATATGGAAGGGAAACATAGGTAAGTAGTACCAATGCGTTGGATCGAACTTTAGTCAGTTCCGATCATTTTATAGGAGATCGTTTGAGAAACGCGATTGTTTACACTTTGCTGAGGCTCATGGGAGATTGCGAGGTGAGGCTCGTGAGACTTTGCGGATGGCTAATGCTATTGCGATAGCTGCTATACGTACCAGGCTATTTCATGTCAAAATAGGCTGCTCTGTTAATGTTTCGAGTAAATCTACGGATCGATATGGAAGGGAAACATAGGTAAGTAGTACCAATGCGTTGGATCGAACTTTAGTCAGTTCCGATCATTTTATAGGAGATCGTTTGAGAAACGCGATTGTTTACACTTCGCTGAGGCTCGTGAGACTTTGCGGATGGCTAATGCTATTGCGATAGCTGCTATACGTACCAGGCTATTTCATGTCAAAATAGGCTGCTCTGTTAATGTTTCGAGTAAATCTACGGATCGATATGGAAGGGAAACATAGGTAAGTAGTACCAATGCGTTAGATCGAACTTTAGTCAGTTCTGATCATTTTATAGGAGATCGTTTGAGAAACGCGATTGTTTATAGAGGGCTCGTTGGTTATTGGCTAGTGGATGCATACCGCAACCCTAGTCAACCTCAGTTTGATGCAGTATAGCTTCTATTTTATGCGCCTTATAAGCCGGTGCGCCTTATATATGGACAAAGTTTTAAAATGGGCCGTTCATTGAAGGTGCGCCTTATAACCCGGTGCGCCTTTTAGGGCGGAAAATACGGTAGTTGTATTGCATATGATAGCTTTCTCAGGAATGGTCCTTTGAATAGAGTCGGATATTTCTTTGGTTAGAGTTTCGAATGCAGCATCAACATCACTACAATTATATATTCCATACCATGTCTTGGTCTGCAGGTCCTCACCTAGACGTCGTATGGTTTCTTCATTGAGTAGTTTTGATTTTATTGTATGACGAGTAGGTGGGGGCCTAGCAGGGAGGTCAATGAATAATACAATAGGGAAATGATCAGAAATCTCAGAGAGTACAGTTCCAGAAGTAAGTGTGGCGTTTTGAAGATTTGTGATGAAATTATCAATAATTGACTTAGTTGAGTGAGAGACTCTGGTATAAGTATTTATCGTGGGAAAGAAGGATGAAGAGTGTAATGTGTTTATAAAGTCATTTTTGGCTGTATCATCCTTGGAAAGATCAACATTGAAGTTGCCAAGGAGGACACAGCTTTTGTTATTATCATTTATAGAAAATAATGCTTCCTCCAGTTTGGTCCTAAAGATTTCAAGATCAGCGTCTGGGGGACGATAGATTATACCAATAATGAGGTTTTTCCTGCTTTTTCCGCTTATTTCAACAAAAAGGGAGTCACTGTGGTTGTCTGCTATGACAATGTCATCACAAATCCTCACGTTGTATGCAGAGGAAATATATAGGCACACGCCACCGCCAGATCTGCCACATCTGTTCTTAGTCAACAACTTATAGCCATTAAGTTTTAAGATGTCAGTGTATGACCTGTCATTCAGCCAAGTTTCACTGCAGCCAATTACGTCAAAGCTGCAGCCTGTGTTTGTTAGTAGAGTAACTAGATCATCATGATGTTTATTCAAGCTCCTGATGTTTAAATGCAAAAAAGAGCAGTTATTTATATTTGTTAAATGTTTTAATTGCTCAGGAATATACTGATTACAACTTATATTTCTATGATAGTAGATGCAATTTATCACCTCGTCTCCTTCACTGTCCATTTCATTAAATGCCATCCACAGGGTAACGAGTGAGATTTACTGAGATCCAGCAACAAAGACACATTTAAGACCATGGACATATACATACACTCACCCATACCAAAGCGGGCCTGACAGACGTACACACATACACCCACACACTCAAACACACAAGAACACTCTGTAGTAGGGGTGTAAATCGCGGGTTTTGTCACGATACGATATCATATCGATACAAAGAATCACGATACGATATTTGCCGATATCTTAAAGCCTGCTGTGATTCATTCACGATACATCACGATATAGTGCTCCACGATCGATATTTTTATTTTTATTTTTTAAATAAAAAATATAGAACAATATCCTGATTTATAACAATTCATACGCAAAATCAACAAGGTACTGCAAACTCTTTATTTAGGAAATTACAAGAGTATTGTAGTATACAAAGTGCTTATTTTAACACTGAACTTTATCAAATTCCTATATTTTTTTCTCATATAAGTAAAGAAAAATGAATATTCTTTCTTTTTTTGTAATACCATTAACTTTAAAGTGCATTACTGAACTATTTATTTACAATAATTTTAATTGTCCGTTGAGCCATCTTTTCTTTGGAATCCAAAGTGCTTCCAAACGAATGACTTGAAGCCCAAAGGGGAGCGAATTTCCTCGTCTTCTTGGACACTAGCCATAGCACCAGCCCAGGAGCCGCGTAGTTGTCGGCTCCCCTTTCACGTGCCTGCTCTGCTCACAACACAACGCGCCTCGTACTGCTCCCGGAAAGAGGAAGCAAGCAACAATGAACTGGATTTCAAAATAAAGTCGCGTCTAATGTCCGAGGTCAAATACGGCGATATAAATCGATGTTTACGTTTAGCATCGATGCCAATAAATCGTAGAGCATTATATCGATTAATCGATGTGTATCGATGAATCGTTACACCCCTACTCTGTAGACATTACCCGCTGTATTATCACAGAGCAGACAAACAGACAATTGCCTCGTCCTACCTAGTCAGTAGTATTTGTAGTGTTGTGATAATTAGACGCTACCCCTTTAAGAGACTGAGGAAGTGAGAGGGTGTTGAACAGTGGGAGAGAGAAATGTTGCTGTACAGGCCAAGTGAGGAGGAGTCAATATTATATTACCTGTAACTGTGAATGAAAGTTATTAAAGCTTCAACTTAAAAGATCTAAACTGAGAGGACATTCAGTTCCTATTAGGGGTGTAACGATTCATCGATACACATCGATGAATCGATATAATGCTCTACGATTTATTGGCATCGATGCTAAACGTAAACATCGATTTATATCGCCGTGTTTGACCTCGGACATTAGACGCGACTTTATTTTGAAATCCAGTTCATTGTTGCTTGCTTCCTCTTTCCGGGAGCAGTGCGCGGCGTGCTGTGTTGTGAGCAGAGCAGGCACGTGAAAGACTGAGCCGACAACTACGCGGCTCCTGGGCTGGTGCTATGGCTAGTGTCCAAGAAGACGAGGAAATTCGCTCCCCTTTGGGCTTCAAGTCATTCGTTTGGAAGCACTTTGGATTCCAAAGAAAAGATGGCTCAACGGACAATTAAAATTATTGTAAATAAATAGTTCAGTAATGCACTTTAAAGTTAATGGTATTACAAAAAAAAGAAAGAATATTCATTTTTCTTTACTTATATGAGAACAAATATAGGAATTCGATAAAGTTCAGTGTTAAAATAAGCACTTTGTATACTACAATACTCTTGTAATTTCCTAAATAAAGAGTTTGCAGTACCTTGTTGATTTTGCGTATGAATTGTTATAAATCAGGATATTGTTCTATATTTTTTATTTTAAAAAAATACATAAAAATATCGATCGTGGAGCACTGTATCGTGAATGAATCACAGCAGGCTTTAAGATATCGGCAATAATCGTATCGCGGTCCTTTGTATCGATATGATATCGTATCGTGACAAAACCCGCGATTTACACCCCTAGTTCCTACAGTATTCAGGCCAGTTCCCAAGCCAAAAATGAGAAAATAAATGTAAGAGAGAGGAAAAGAGGAAAAAGAGGGGGGCGAGTGGTGAGATGGGGAGAGAAAGAGCGAAATAAGCCATTCACCGTCTCCAGGTTCAGTGGTTGTCATGACAACATGGACGCTGTTTTTGATGACGTCATCATCACGCGCCTGTGTTTACAGTTGGGGGGAGGCGGCATGTTGCAAGTTGGCAGACAGTTCTTCTTGGAGTTCAGAATTAATGTCTCCATCTCCTCCACTCAGCCAATAAGTTGTTCGGGGGTTCCTGTACAGTTTGCCCTCGATGTAAAGCTAGTCAATGAACAGTCGAGCGGTCTTTTTGGCTTTCCTTGCCTCGGCCATGATCGGGTGAAGCAGCCTCCATCTGTTCATGATCTCCGGAGGGAACTGATCGCTGATGGAGTAGTTAGAGCCTTTTAGCTCTCTGCCCCTCGACATGACGGCAGACTTCATCTTTGAGTCAACGACTTTAGCCACAATGGGACGGAGCCTCCTCTGTTGGTCGGTTCTGGTCCTCCCGAGGCGATGTACTCTCATCATCATCATCGTTTTAAAGTCCGCTTTCCAGGCGCCGCTGGGATGTACTCTGGAGAAGCGAACAGCTCCGACGTCCTCAGGCTTCATTTTCAATTCGTTGACAAGAAATGTTTTGACAAGTTCTTCTGATCTCCGGTGAGTTTCATCTTTTGTTTCTGTAAGTCCGTGTATAATGATGTTATCCCTCATACTTCGGCACTGCAGATCAAGAATGGAGTTTGCCTTGTTGACTTTGTCTCTTTGTAGTTCGGCTGTCAAATGTTTGAGGTGGTTTACTTCAGTCCGAAGTGACGAATTGTCAGCCTTTAGCACCTCGATGAGTGAGTTGTTAAACTCCACAGAGTGCTTCAGTTCTTTTACATCAGTAGTCAGTTGCTCGAGTAGATCAAGCTTCTTGAGTTGTAGTTTTATAGATGTTATAGACTCACTGATGTCAGAGATTTCCTTTTCGCTTGGGTTCGACTTGGCTCGGGTATTCATGGCCTCGGGTTGTTGTTAGGCGCATTTACAATAAAATGCGTCGCTGTAGGCTTCCAAGTCCTCTAACGACTCATCAACAGGCAAATCCAGTTTGATTAAATTCTGATCACTGGTCAAATTAGATGCGATGGCATAATTGGGAAATTTTCTGGCATAGCGTACCAGGTCTTCTAGGTCTTAATTGAGGGAAACCCCTGAATACTGTACAGAACCTTTAGATCAGCACAACCAGAAGTACTTTAATGCCTGTTTAGTTAATTGTAGATGCTTGCCTGTGAAACGATATTGTCTATTGATATCAATTTATGATCTTGTGTTGCAGAGGTACGCGAGGTGTTTGCACAGGTCCTGTCAGATCACAGAATTCCATATACTCGTGTTCCAGTGGAGCCAGGTTTACACAGCTGCCAATGGCTGCCAGCACATCTTAAAAGTTTCTACGCACAGGTGGAGAAAGACGCTCTTGACTCCATCCCTGTTTTCAAGCGTTATGGAATAAGGTGTGTGTGAGGGTTTTATTTGGGTGGTGCATGACTCCAGGGGTCACCAACACGGTGCCCGCGGGCACCAGGTCGCCCGTGAGGACCGCATGAGTCGCCCGCAGGACTGTTCTAAAATTAGCTCAAATAGCGGCACTTGTCAGTGAGCTGCATCTATTTATTTTACAGTCAAACCTCGGTTTTCGAACGTCCCGGTTCTCGAAATAATCGGAATTCGAACAAAAAATTCAAGATTTTTTTGCTTCGGTTGTCGAACAAAATTCGGAGGTCGAACCTCGCGAGATGAGCCGGGAGGACTCGAGAAAACCCGACCGCGCGGCCCGGATTAGATTAGATTAGATAATCCTTTATTATTCCCTCAATGGGGAAACTCCTGTGTTAGCAGCAATACACTTAACATATACACACACACACACACGCGCATGCGGGGAAGGGGGTAAAAGATTTTAAAAAGTAAAAGATATATATAATTAAATTATTGCATGTTATTATTGTCCGTTAGCTACAATGATCGGCCTGGTTGTACAGTCTGATGGCAGCAGGGAGGAAGGACCTGCGATGCCTCTCGGTGGTGCATCGTGGGTGACGAAGCCGGTCACTGATGGAGCTCTCCAGGGCTCTGACAGTCTCATGAAGGGGGTGGGAGACATTGTCCATGATGGAGGACAGCTTAGCCACCATCCTCCTCTCCCCCACCACCTCCACCCGGTCCAGACTGCAGCCCAGGACAGCTTTCTTCACCACCTTGTCCAGTCTCTTCTTCTCCGCTGCAGTGATGCCGCTGCTCCAGCAGACCACCCCATAAAAAATGGCGGACGCCACCACAGAGTCGTAGAAGGTCCTCAGGAGGCCGTCCCTCACTCCGAAGGACCTCAGTCTGCGCAGCAGGTGGAGTCTGCTTTGGCCCTTCTTGTATAGGGCCTGAGTGTTAACAGTCCAGTCCAGTTTATTGTTCAGGTGAACACCCAGGTACTTGTAAGAGCCGACTGACTCCGTTGTTATTCTATTTTCGTTACTTTGAGGATTGTATTAACCCCTAATCATGCCTCCAAAGAAAGCAAGTGGGAGCAGTAAAGCGATCCTAAAACACAAAGACGCTCTTAAAGCAATGCGACAGTGAGCGCCCGGCGCGCTGCGGTCGCGCGATCGGACCAAATTAAGCTCCCTGCGCACTGAGGTCCACTTAAATTTTGGAAAGTACATCAGGACTTTAAAAATATTTTCTAAATTTTAGCGACGGCTCTGTCACAATAATGCGACCAGCGCGGTGCAGTTGCGCGGTCGGCGACGCGCTGCTGTTGCGCGTTCGGCGGTGCGCTGCAGTTGCGCGATTGGACAAAATTAAGCTCCCTGCGCACTTAGGTCCACTTAAATTTTGGAAAGTACAGCAGGACTTTAAAAATATTTTCTAAATTTCAGCGACGGCTCAGTCACAATAATGCGACCTGCACGGTGGGCGACACGCTACGGTTGCGCGTTCGGCGGTGCGCTGCAGTTGCGCGATCGGACAAATTTGCGCAAATAAAAAAATGCTTAAAAAAGGCACAGTTTTTTTTTGTCGCGGGCTTAAAAAAAGGCAAAGCCACTCGACGATGGTTTAGCATTCGTCGAAGTGGTCAACGGCCTATTTTTTTGTCTTGAAACGGATTTTAAAAATTTCCATAATTTGTAATGGGAAAAATAGATTCGGAATTCGACCGATTCGCTTCTCGAACCGCCTTCTGGAACGGATTGTGGTCAAAAACCAAGGTTTGACTGTATTTTTGCTATTCTTGTTAAGATCACACATGTGAACTGGAAATGACAATAATAACACATAGTGAAAGCCAAATTGAGCAAATTTGCTATTTCAGAAATGTGTGTCAAACTGGTAGCCCTTTGCCTTAATCAGTACCCAGGAAGTAGCCTTCCGTTTAAGAAAGGTTGGTGACCCCTGCCCTAGACCAACCTTAAATAAATATTTATTCATGTCTATGTTCTTTGTTCACCAAAAACTTTCATCTTACATAAACCCCACTACCCGATACCCATAGCTTTCCTAAAAAAATAATTAATCCAGCCTTTTTCTGGATTGCTCTTGTTAGTATTTTCTAACAGGGATGGTACCATTTCACATTTGGACAGGTACACTATTGATACCAGGTACCTGAGTATCGATACTAGTACATTAGTTTTTGCGCGCGTGCAGTTGTGTGTGCGAGTGTGTGTGCGTGTGTGTATGTGTGCGTGTGTACGTGCGTGCGTGCGAGCGTGCCTGCCTTTCTGGCTGCCTGTGTACGCACACAACCCAAACTGGCATTGGTGAAGTGACAATCTTTGCTTGATTTATTTCATATTCAAAATCTACGAACTTGTCCATTTCCATAGGGGTGGGTGATATTACAAAAACAGAATATCATGGTTTTTTTTTAATTATAAAGAAACCTTTTTGATTTTATCATGTTTTTTCTTAAGCAATAGAAATGAAATTACACATGAAATAATAGAACTATTAAACAAATACATGTACTGATCATTATCCATCCACTTTCTTAACTGCTTTTTTCTCACGAGGGTCGCGGGCTTGCTGGAGCCTATCCCAGCTGACTTCGAACAGTAGGCGGGGGACACCCTGAACTTGTTACCAGCCAATCGCAGGGCACACAGAGACAACAACCATCTGCTTTCACTCTCACACCTACGGGCAATTTGAAGTGATCAATTAGCCTACCATCCATCCATCCATCCATCCATCCATCCATCCATCCATCCATCCAGTTTTAGGAGGGACTCCCAGACTTCCCTCTCCCCAGCCACTTCATCCAGCTCATCCCGGGGGATCCCAAGGCGTTCCCAGGCCAGCTGAGAAACATAGTCTCTCCAGCGCGTCCTGGGTTGTCCACAGGGTCTCCTGCCGGTGGGACATGCCCGGAACACCTCCCCAGGGAGGCGTCCAGGAGGCATTCTGATGAGATGCCCGAGCCACCTCATCTGGCTCCTTTCAACGTGGAGGAGCAGCGGCTTTACGCCGAGTCGCTCCCAGATGCTTCTCACCCTATCTCGAAGGGAGAGCCCGGACACCCTGCGGAGGAAACTCATTTCGGCCGCTTGTATCCGGTATCTCATTCTTTCGGTCACGACCCATAGCTCGTGACCATAGGTGAGGGTAGGAGCGTAGATCGACCGGTAAATTGAGAGCTTTGCCTTTTGGCTGACGGACCGGTACAGAGTCCGCATTACTGCCGACGCTGCACTGATCCGCCTGCTACCATGTATGTTTTTGGAATGTGGAAGGAAACTGGAACACTGTGAATTGCATATTTACATGCAAACTCAACGCAGGGAGGCCAGAGTCGGAATCGAACCCGCAACCTCTGCACTATGAGGCAGATGTGCTAAACCAGGGGTGGGCAAACTTTTTGACTTGCGGGCCGAATTGGGTTCTAAATTTTGACCGGGGGGCCGAACCAGGAGCAGATGGATGTAGTGTTTGTGTGAAGTAATATAAATTGCATAAAAGGTTTTTACTTTTAGTAGATACTAAAGCATGGATATTAAAAAAAAGCTTTTTGAAAACAAATGCATTTATTAACAGCATTAAAAAAATATTTCACCAAAAAACTACTATCAGTGATTCTTATTAAATACGACACTGTTATGATGAATAACATTTTCCATCACTTCAGCGCCTGCAGGTCAGATTTATGAAATATGTTTATCTAATGAGGCGAAATCACATCCAACGGCAAACATTCTGACCAAATACATCATCTTGAAGAATCAGTGAAAGAATACATCTAAATAAAGTAATAAAGAAATCAATAGTATTGTTGGTTTCCCTTTTTGGCTAGTGCATCATAGTCTGGAGCAGGGGTGGGCAAACTACGGCCCGCGGGCCACATCCGGCCCACGGGGCCGTTTAATCCGCCCCGCCAAACCTGAATAAATTGTATTAAAATTTGTAAAATTTGTTGTGGTAATTTTTAGGATAGAGCCGAAGTGTCGGTCCGTTAACCTAGATCTGTGACGGGCTTTGTTGACGTTCATGTGGCTGAACGTCTTCTCACACACGTAGGTCGAGCCAAATTGTCCACTCTTTTTTAACATTCGGCACTCACTGTCCACCTTTCTTTTCTTCGGGCCACTCATTTTAATGGAAGGATTCCAGGGGAAGGTTTGTGGGTGGCATTAGCGTAAAACTGTATCTGAAAACTCAGCGCGCGAATTACGAGAATATTGACGTCACAGCCTACACTCGAAATTCGGCACTGATAGATGAAATTACTACGTACTACTGAGTACGCACGCACACGCACTTGTGAGTGTGCACCGAGCTTTCTGACGCGGCTCCCGGGAGTAAATGCGCGGGCGGGCGCTTCCCCATCTACTGGGGAAACATAGTAATTGCAGGGAAAATGACCCCAAAAAAAATTAATACAATTTATTCAGGTTTGGCGGGCCGGATTAAACGGCCCCGTGGGCCGGATGTGGCCCGCGGGCCGTAGTTTGCCCACCCCTGTGCTAAACAGTGCTTCTCTGTGCCGCCGCATTCATTGTTAATTTGTGATAATGAATACAGTAATAAATACCTTTTGTGTAGAAAAATACAAATTATAAAGCAGCTAGATATCTGAGAAAGTTTTGTTTTCAAGAAGTCTAATACAATCAAAATAGCAAATATCATGTGTACATACCTTGGCTGATATAAACAGCTCCTGGGAGCCATAAAAGCACTTTTATAAATAAAGATCACAATATATATTGTAGAAAATTAAAACTTATTAGTGGAAGAATTACAAAGGTCACCGGTCTGTCTTAAAGATGTCTAATACAATCAAAATAGCATCTGTCCTAAAATGCACACAGCTTTTAAAGTCGTGATTAAAAAAAGCAGCCTATAAACACATTGTGTAAAAGTTAAAGGAACTGCTGCTGCTGGTAGTTACAGTGAGCTATATTGAAATATGCAGTGCCTTGCAAACGTATACTCCCCCCTTGAACTTTTTGACCTATTCTTACAATTCAGGTTTCAAACAAAGATATGTTTTTTGTGAAGAATCCACATCAAGTGGGACACAATCATGAAGTGGAATGAAATTTATTGGCTATTTTAAACTTTACCAAATAAAATAACTGAAAAATCTTGCGTTCAAAATTATTTAGCCCCATTGAGTAAATTAATTCTTGGTAGCGCCACCTTTTGCTGTGATTACAGCTGCAAGTCACTTAGGGTGTATCTCTATCAGTGATGCACATCAAGAGACTGAATTTTTTCCCATTCTGCAAAACAGCTCGAGCTCAGTGAGGTTGAATGGAGAGTGTTTGTGAACCTCAGTTTTCAGTTTTTTCTAGAGATTCTTAATTGGATTCAGGTCTAGACTTTGACCCAAACACACAGAATTCACTCTTGAATTCTGTATGCTGTCATGCCCGTGCCAGAGCACGCTCGGCCGGACACTTCCCTCAGTCACACTCCGTCGAATTCTTCCTCTTCCGTGTCTGAATTTAAGTTTTTTTGAACAGTTGAACGATATACAAAACAAACCTTGCACAATAACACGACGTTTACATATCCTGTCCACGAATACATCGAATTCTTCCTCTTCCGTGTCCAAATCGAAGTTTTTTTGAACAGTTGAACAATATACAACACAGACATTGCACAATAACACAACGTTGTTCAAACGTTAATGTGCATATTTACATATCCCTGTCCACGAATCTGTTGAATTCTTCCTCTTCTCCAAATTGAAGTTTTTTTGAACAGTGGAACGATATACAGTACAAACATTGCACAATAACATGACGTTGTTCAAACATTAATGTGCATATTTACATATCCCCGTCCACGAATCCATCGAATTCTTCCTCTTCCGTGTCCGAATTGAAGATTATTTTTAACAGTTGAACGATACACAATACAAACATTGCACAATAACACGACGTTGTTCAAATGTTAATGTACATTTACATAACCCCGTCCACAAATCCGTCAAATTCTTCCTCTTCCGTGTCTGAATTGAACAGTTGGGCGAGTGCGGCATTCATTATGCCCGGGCTCCCTCTCATCTTTATCCGTGTCAGTGTCTCTGCTATTCCCTGGCAGTTCAGTCAGTTATTATTCCTGTACCACTGTTGAGACTGATATATCAGCCCAGGCGTCCACAAGCCATTGGCAGATAGTGGCATGCGTGTCATTTTGGCGTCTTTATACACACAAGTGGTGTTGTTGGATTAGGAGTAAGCACAGCATGAGACTCATACTATGAGTGTTTACCGCTATTACTTCAGTGACGCCCCTGACTACGGTTGTCATAATGCTGAAAGCGATGCGACCTTGTAATTTACTAGTCGTACTGAAACATTTTGGTAGAGCGCTGTGTACAACCAGTATGGATCAACAAATTCACCAATTGATCCATATATAAGGTGGCCCGGATTATAAGGCGTACTGTGTTTTTTTGAGTAAATTAAAGGCTTTTAAGTGCGCCTTATAGTGCAGAAAATACGGTACTTTGCAATTTGTTGTTCATGTGCTTTGAATTTTTCGTTGTTTTCTCATGGCTCATGCTTTCCAGGTGATCTCAGCGTTGACTTTTGTCAGGTGTTCGTTCATATACACGTTAGTTCCTTTTAACATTCTACCTTGTTTTTATACGGTGGTCTTGTGTTTTCTGTTGGCAAAACTCATAATTACAGCTTGTTTTCTATTTGTATTCCTTTTGGGCAACAAGTGGCAGACCTCGATGCTGTCGTAGTCCACAGAAATGCCTTTGGAGTTAAGAAAGGCAACTACTTGATGCTCGGTAGCATTAGCTTCCTGTTCCATGTCCTCACCTCCGTTTTTATCGGCCGGCACGGGCATAGAACTGGGGTTTGATGTAAATCCTCGTAACGATCGTTCATCCTCGTGTACTGCTCGAGGTCCGCCACCCTGCACTCCTGGTGAGAAGTGCACTTATCCTTCTTCTCGCTCAGTAAGCACAGCGACGAGAATACTCGCCGACGGTATCCTGCGTCATTAATGTCAGTGACAAGTATTCTCGTCGCTGACATACAAAGAGATAATAAATTAAATTAAAATTAAATATACAATAAAAATTGTTTAAATTTTTCAAATATACTGTGATTACAGAAATTCTAAATATGATTTACACATAATTATTTTCATAATGTTTCTGTTTTTTCTGTCCGTTTCTCCATTGTTGTCCGCTCGTGCAATAGCTCATTAGGCTTTAACCAGGTCTCATAAAAACCAATCATGTTAAGATTATGGTCTCTGAGGTAATTAACTAGTCGTGTTTTCGCAGAAAGTGATCTAATATTTATAAAACCAAGTTTCACTCTAGTAAGCGGATCTAGGTTATTTCCCATCAGAGGATTTCTAAATGAAATATATTGTCGTCTAAGTCCCAATTTGCATTTGAAGTGACTATTTATGCGGCAACAGATGATGACAGTAGGAATCTGACAGCTGTTTGTCGGCAACTATAAGTACTCTTATTGGGAGCTAGCACTGTGTCATAAGACTGGCCAGGGAAGAAGGCCTCAACTCGTGTCGCATTATTCAAGATTCAAGATTTTGTATTTTTATTGGCCATGTTTGAGCATGCCAAACAAGGAATTTGACTTCGGTACATCTCAGCCTCTGTTCAACATTTAGGTGACTAACAACACTCAGGACATGTGCGAAAATTGACAAATATTCTCAAACATCCCCTGATCTTAAACTCCCAGGAGGGCAAGGAAACACTTAAAACTCCTACTAGGGGAAATGAGAAACCTCGAGAAGAGACCACAGATGGGAAGATCCCTCTCCCAGGATGACCAGGCTGCAATGCATGCAGAGTGGACACATAGGACACATAATATAGACAATTCAAAGATAAAGCGTCGAGAGCAGGATGTTATTGCACAGCAATGTCTCTGAGACTCTAAGAGTAGTGTGAGTTCATCGGAGCGACAGCCTGGGGGAAGAAGCTGCCTCTGTGTCTGCTGGTTTTGGCATACAGTACTCTGTAACGCTGTCCTCGCAGTCCTCACTACAGGCTTAAATTTTTTTTATTTCTCACAGTCCTCACTACAGGCTTAATTTTTTTTTATTTCTGCCTGTAGGCTGGGATCAGATGAACTAGACAGTGATCCGAGAGTCCTAAAGCTGCACGAGGCACAGAGCAGTATGCATCCTTTATTACGGTGAAGCAGTGGTCCAGTGTCTGTGCCCCTCTGGTGGGACATGTTATGTGCTGTCTGTATTTGGGGAGTTCGTGTGCGAGGTTCGCCCTGTTAAAATCACCCAGAACAATGATTAGTGAGTTTGGTAGTATTTTCTCCATGTCTGTTACCTGATCAGCCAGCAGCTGCGTGGCTTTGATTGCACGTGCGTGTGGTGGAATGTAAACAGCCGCCATGACGATCGAGGAGAACTCCCGTGGTGAATAAAATGGCCGGTAATTTATGAAAAGTGTTTCTAGGAGAGGGCTGCAAGACTCTTTCAACACCGTGACATCAGTACACCAACGTTCATTAAGATAGAAACACAGACCACCTCCCTTTGCTTTTCCCGAGAGCCCCGTGCTGCGATCGGCGCGGATTAGCCTAGATCCAGGTAGCTGCACGGCATGGTCGGGGACGAGTTCGGAGAGCCACGATTCAGTGAAGCACAGGGCAGCAGAACCGCTAACGTCCGGGTTCCGTGGGATGAGAAGCAGCAGTTCGTTCATCTTGTTCGCCAGGGAGCGGACATTCGCCAGATGAATTGATGGTAGGGGAGAACGGAACCCTCTCTGCCTCAGCTTCACGAGGGCTCCGGCGCGCTAGCTACTCCGCCGTCTTCGGCATGCTAGCTTGTATAGCGCCGCCGCTCCGGCTAAAATCTCCGTCAAACAGTCTGGGTCAGAGAAAACTGGAGAAAAAGTACCAGGAGAAGACTGTCCGATGTTTAACAGTTCTTCTCTGGTAAAAGTGATCCGGGATGGGCAGCAGAAGACGCAGAAAACACACAAAGTAAGACAAAGTAGCAGAGAGCGAGTCACCGATGCGGCCATCCGCGGTGCCATCTCCATAGAAAACATATCAGTATATAGTGTTGCACTATGTATGTGTACTAAGTTTATCGGTCTTATCTACACACAGCATTGTAAGCATCCAGCATAGCGCTAGTTACCGCAAGCTTTCACACTCCATACCCATTCTAGTAGTAAGTGAGCTAGCCACCTGTAACTCAGCCTGCTCTCATGTCCTGGAAGGCTCTAACAGTAATGTTTCTGGAAAGAGTGAGACCTGGTTAGGGTGAAAGCTGTCCATCCTCAAACAGATCGAGGCAGCCCCAAAAAGGCAGATTATTTACAAACTAGTCCTTTCTCTCTTCAGAAGCTTGCCAGCCTTTGGTTAAACGATAATAATCTGCTCAAGATTTGCTAAACTGTCAATTACAGTAATAAAAATGACAGTCAATCCCTTTCCGTATTCACAGATGGCCAGACGTGTACCTGGGACTGACCACAGTAGGCCGGAACATGTCTGTCTTCAACCTTCGGCTGGCCCTCCGCCATGCCTTCAGTATGTCCTCCTGTGTTGCGTCAAGTCCTGAAGAACGGGTGGTCACAGCAGAACTCATGGTACACCCAGGTTACCCCAGTCATTCACAAAAAGGTGGCTGTGGAGAAGGACCAGATGAGTTCTCCCAGTCAGATGATAGGCAACATGAGCTCAGTGTGCTTACTGACTTGTCACTGCTTGATATGTACCGCAAGGAAAGAGTGCAACTCTGTGGTTTTAAAGATTTTTGAGAATATGCCTTCAGTATGCATTTGTGAATTTGTGATCCACACCAGTTGAATTTGCTGGCAAAGTTAACCTTTAACTTTTTCGTTTCAAATTACATTGACAGTTGTTACTCTTAATAGTATATTAAACATTTCTTACAACCTTAAAACTACAATGTCAATTTTTGG
Organism: Syngnathus acus; assembly: GCF_901709675.1. Classification (NCBI taxonomy): domain Eukaryota; kingdom Metazoa; phylum Chordata; class Actinopteri; order Syngnathiformes; family Syngnathidae; genus Syngnathus; species Syngnathus acus. The sequence continues at coordinate 19,406,307 of NC_051094.1, forward strand.
AAAAATCTCTAAATTGGTATTACCAATATTAGAGATACAATATGGCAATGTTTTTGAAGTCAACATGGCTTACCACCACTGGACTACGAATTGAGTGTGTGTATGTAATAATGCATCTACTGTGAGCGTTTTGAGTATAGGCTCCTATAGAATAGCGCAATATAAATCCATCCATCCATTTTCTGCACCGCTTTGTCCCCACGGGGGTCGCGGGTGTGCTGGAGCCTATCCCAGCCGTCATCGGGCAGTAGGCAGGGGACACCCTGAACCGGTTGCCAGCCAATCGCAATATAAATACAATATATTATTATTGTTATTATTATTATTATCATTATTATTATTATTATTAATAATTGTAGGCAAAGGGGCAATTACAGAACAAACAACTTACCAACGAAATAAAACATCAAAGACCAGGATTTGTAGTTTTTCTTCATTGAAGGTGCCTCAGCAGAGCTCAGGATAGTGTCCTACTGCCTTCTATGTATGGGCGAGCCGCCACTGCACACCTATTTCTGTTCTGGGCGCAAGTCTAGCATAAACACAATCTAACTGTGCTCATTGGTGGAGTATTTTGCCAGATGGTAGAATTGGCCGCAACAGGTGGGTTTGCACCTTTGTGCACAGTTGTGAGATGTAGGAGTAGACATTTCCTAGCCAATCCGTGATATGGTTCTCAATTGCAAATCTGACATTGTGGACACAAAACAACACCATAGCCATACCATGCCCAAAAGTCAGATCAAAGGAAGTTTGATCAAGGTCAGAGAGGATACATCTGATTCCGTAAAGGTCACAGGTTATCATCAGAGATCACAGTGTCCCCACCAGAGATTACATCTGTTTTACTACAAACCGGATTCGGTTGAAGTTGGGAAATTGTGTAAAATGTAAATAATAACAAGATACAATGATTTTAAAATCCTTTTCAACCTATATTCAATTGAATACACTACAAAGACAACATATTTAATGCTCAAACTCATAAACTTTATTTTATTTTTCAAATAATAATTAACTTAGAATTTCATGGCTGCAACACGTGCAGTAGAAGTTGGGAAAGGGCTTGTTTACCACTTCGTTACACCACCTTTCCATTTAATAACACTCAATAAACGTTTTGGAAGAGAGGAGACTAATTCTCTTAGCTTCTCATGTGGAATTCTTTCCCATTCTTGCTTGATGAACCGCTTCAGTTGTTCAACAGTCCGGGGTCTTCCCTGTCGTATTTTACGCTTCATAATGCGCCACACATTTTCAATGGGAGACAGGTCTGGACTGCAAGCGGGCCTGGGGAGAACCTGGACTCTTTTACTTCGAAGCCACGGTGTTGTAACACGTGCAGAATGTGGCTTGGCATTATCTTGCTGAAATAAGCAGCGGCGTCCATGAAAAAGACGTCGCTTGGATGGCAGCATATGTTACTCCAAAATCTGTATGTACTTTTCAGCATTTAGTCAAAGTCAAAGTCTGCTTTATTGTCAATTTCTTCACATGCCAAGACACACAAAGAGATTGAAATTACGTTCCCACTATCCCACGGTGACAAGACATAGTACACAATATACATACAAGTAAACAACATGATAATTATCTTTTGCCAAATAATAATTAACTTCGAATTTATGTTGCCTTCACAGAAATGTAGGTCACCCATGCCATGGGAACTAATGCACCCCCATACCATCACAGATGCTGGCTTTTGAACTTTGCGTTGATAACAGTCCGGATGGTCCGCTTCCTCTTTGGTCCGGAGGACACGGCGTCCAGTGTTTCCAAAAACAATTTGAAAAGTGGACTCATCAGACCACAAAGCACTTTTCCATTGTGCATCAGTCCATTCTACATGAGCTCGGGCCCAGAGAACCCGGCGGCGTTTCTGGATGTTGTTCATAAACGGCTTTTGCTTTGCATGGTAGAGTTTTAACCCGCACTTACTGATGTAGTGACAAACTGTATTTACTGACAGTGGTTTTCTGAAGTTTTCCTGAGCCCATTTAGAATAGAATAGAATAGAATAGATCTTTATTTGTCATTGTCACATGTACAACAAAATTTAAAAAGTGCCAACCGATCCGCGCATGCGATAAAAAATAAATAGAATAAATAGAATAAAAAGATAAAAAAAACAAGCTAAAAACCCACGGAAGAACATACACAGACATAATCATTTACGTTTAGCTGCATTCAATGTGACTACCGCTGTAGGGTAAAAACTGTTGGCGAATCTGCTCGTCCTCGACCTAATTAATCTGTAGCGTCTGCCTGATGGCAACAGTTCGAAAAGGGAGTGGCCAGGGTGGGAAGTGTCCTTCAGAATGTTCTGTGTTTTTTTAAGACAGCGGGTTCTGTGTAGGTCTTCCAGTGTGGGGAGAGGGCAGCCAATGATCTTCTGTGCTGTGTTGATGACCCCTTGGAGCTTTTTCCTCTGAGCAGCAGTGCAGCTGGAGTACCAAACACATATACAGTACGTTAAAGTGCTTTCTATGGAGCAGCGATAGAAGGACACCAGCAGTCTCTGTGTAATGCTGTGCCTCCTCAGCACCCTTAAAAAGTAGAGTCTCTGCTGGGCCTTTTTAAGCAGCTCAGAGGTGTTCACGCCCCAGGTGAAGTCCTCCTCGATGTGGACTCCCAGGTAGCGGAAGGAGGACACCCTCTTCACACAGACCCCGTCGATGATAAGTGGTGGAATGTCCGTTTTATTTTTCCTCCTAAAATCAATGACCAGTTCTTGGGTTTTAGCCGTGTTTAGGAGCAGATTGTTCTCTCCGCACAACTCCGATAGCTGGACCACTTCGTCCCTGTAGGCAGACTCATCCCCCTTTGAGATGAGCCCCACCACGGTTGTGTCATCCGCAAATTTCACGATGGTGTTGCTGCGGTGGGCGGGGGTGCATGCATGTGTGTAGAGCGTGTAAAGCAGTGGGCTCAGTACGCAGCCCTGTGGGGAGCCGGTACCAAGACTGAGAGGTGTGGATGTATGACGGCCCACTTTCACCCTCTGGCTGCGACCCGTCAGGAAGCTCTTCATCCACCTGCAAGTATTATGTGGAAGTCCCAGGCCCTCCAGTATGTCCACCAGTCTGTGGGGGAGGATGGTGTTAAAAGCAGAGCTAAAGTCCACGAAGAGCATCCGCACATAGCTCCCCGGCTGCTCCAGGTGGGACAGTGCAGCGTGGAGGGCTGTAGCTACTGCGTCCTCTGTGGATCTATTTGCCCTGTAGGCAAACTGGTGGGGGTCAAAACCTCTGAACAGGAGTGCTGTGATGTGACCCCGTACCAGCTTTTCAAAGCACTTCATGACCACCGGGGTGAGTGCGACTGGCCGGTAGTCATTGAGGCTGGTGATGTGGCGTTTCTTGGGCAGGGGGACTATAGTGGAGGATTTTAAACAGGATGGGACGGTGGACTCGGTAAGGGACTGGTTGAAAATCTTTGTGAAGACTCCAGCCAGCTGATCTGCGCAGTCCTTCAGGACACGCCCAGTGACGCCGTCAGGACCCGCAGCCTTCCTCGAGTTGATGGTCCGCAGCGTGCGCCTCACCTCGTGCTCCTTCACTGTGAGGGTGAAGCTGCTGCGGTCTGTGGGATGTGATGTGGCCGCTTCAGGTGGCTCGGACTCGAACCGGGCAAAGAAGGTATTGAGGACCTCCGCCAGTGAGGCGTCCCCTTCAGCAGCTCCGATGGTGGTTCTGTAGTTGGTGAGATGCTGGACTCCCTGCCACACCTGCTTGCTGTTGTTGCTGTCCAGGTGATCCTCAATCTTCTTCTTGTAGGCAAGCTGGGCCTCTCTGATGCCTCTCCTCAGGTTGGCTCTGGCTGTGCTGACCTTGTCCAGAGTGTTAACTCCTCTAGTGGCACATTTAACATGCTGATGGAAACTAGGGAGTGCTGCTTTCAAATCTACATGATTAAGGTCCCCTGCCATGATGTGGACTGCGTCAGGATATCTGCTCAGCTGGCTGCTAATACTGCCATGTAATAGTCCAATAGCTAGCTTAGCATTAGCCTCCGGAGGTATGTAAACAACAGTCGTCATGACTACGGTAAATTCACGAGGGAGGTAAAAGGGCCTGCATTTAATAGTCACGTACTCCAGGTCTGGGCAGCAGTGACTGTCTACAGTCACCATATTAGTACACCAGTTGTTATTGACGTACATACAGAGCCCCCCCCCCCCTTGCTCTTGCCGGAGTTCTCAGTCCTGTCATGACGCTGTGTGGTGTATCCTGCTAGCTCGATAGCAGAGTCCGGTATGAGTGGATGAAGCCAGGTTTCGGTGATCAGTACCATGCAGCAGTCCTTCACGGTCTGGTTCGCAGACATCTGTAGCCTTAGTTCATCCATTTTGTTAGCAAGAGACCTGGCGTTGGTAAGAAACAGGCTAGGGAGCGGTGGTTTGAACGGCTGCTTCCGTAGCCTGGTTAGCGCGCCGGCCCTGCAGCCTCGTTTTTGCCTCCTCTCTCTGCGCTGCCTTCGCTTCCTCCCAGCGGGGATGGTGATCCAAGGGGAGCCGGGGCGCCTGATGATATCCTCCGGAATGTTTTTCGAGCGGTGAAACTCCGCTGCGACACTCAATTCGCAGCAAACACCTATCCTGAGGAGCTCCTGCCGGTTGTAAGTGGTGTATGATCGACATACAATCGGTACAAACACTAACAAAAAACAAACAATGCGTAGATCGGGAGAGCACTGAGCCGCTGCAACTGCGTGCGCCGCCATCTTCATCATTTGGTGATATCCTTTACACACTCATGTCGGTTTTTAAGGCAGAGCTGTCTGAGGGATCGAAGGTCACGGTCATTCAGTCTTGGCTTCCGGCCGTGGCGCTTACGTGCAGTGATTTCACCAGATTCTTTGAATCTTTTGATGATGATATGATGTTGAAATCCCTAAATTCCTTGCAGTTTTGCTTTGAGAAATGTTGTTCTTAAACTGTTCAACTACTTTTTCACACAGTTATGGATAAAGTGGTGAACCTCGCCCCATCCTGGCTTGTGAATGGCATGTTTAGGGAGGCTCCTTTGATACCCAATCATGGTAGCCACCTGTTCCCAATTAGCCTGATCACATGTGGGATGTTCCAAATAGATGTTTGAGCTTTTCTCAGCTTTCTCAGTATTTTTTGCCACCTTTCCCAACTTCTACTGGACGTGTTGCAGCCATGAAATTCGAAGTTAATTATTATTTGGCTAAAAACAATTAAGTTTATCAGTTTGAACATTAAATATGTTGTCTTTGTAGTGTATTCAATTGAATATGGGTTGAGAAGGATTTTCAAATCGTTGTATTTTGTTTTTAATTACATTTTACACAATTTCCCAACTTCAACCGAATCTGGTTTGTATATTTTAAAATGTGTTTAAAATTATGTAATAGCATAAAGGTGAATGTAAATGAGGTAAACGTTCTCTTCAATACATTTAACCTGTGATCTTTACCTTTGTGATATGCCAGGGTGTGAAAATTTACATTGTTTTTTTTATATAAATAGGTTTTATTAACAGTCATACATACAAACAGTGTTTGCAGATATAAATACACCTTTTGATGTTAAAATTAACCAAAACGATAATTGAACCTAAATAAAAATATTTATACATTATCCAACCATCACAAATGGTGCAATGTTTTTAATCATATGTTTAAAAAATGTAAAAATATACATACAATATTAAAAAATGGGAGCTATTTTAATAGAACAAAACTACTAAGTTACAATATAAATATATACATATATACATATACAACCAGCTCGGCAAAACACAAGGGGAAACAATATAAACATCACTCTCTTGTGGGGTTTTGATAGCCCCCTTTACTACTCAGCGCTGGAGCCTGTTTTAATTTTAAAGCCATTGCGGTCCTTGTTTCATCATCCGTGGCCTCTGTGCGTGTCGCCAACAGCTTCTACAAAGATGAACTCGATGGATACCAGGCACCACCCATTGTAGACCTTTGGATTACTCTGTAAAAGAAAAATGAATATGGAAAAAAAAACTACCTTTAAAATAGTTTTTCCTTGATGTATGTCATGTCAGTCGCACATTTCGAACATAAAGCAATCGCACAGAAACGAGCAGACAAGTTTTTTTTATTTACCAGCGCGATCAGAGCAGTCTTCTTGTGCGCCCTCTTTGCACGAGTTTCACCACCACGCATATTGTCATTTGTGTAAAATCTACAACAGAAAAAAAATGTCAACGTTGCGAGCAGCCACCACATCGTAAGCCTTCACTGTTGGCTTTTCTAATTTACAATACAGATGTCAAACTAATCATACCTGTCCATGGTCTTTCTGGAAAAAAAAGACCATGGACAGGTATGATTAGTCGGTCTTCAAATCAGCCCCTCCCAACACAAGACTGCTTTGCAATCAGTATACAAGGAATTATGAACAGTGTCGCAGAAGAGTGGAATTAAGAGTGGACAAAATTGAATTGAGGACTTTTTTTCTTGTAAATCAAGCAAAAAATAACTGAAAAGTCAGTGACTTTGATAGTACAGCAATTAAATCAAATGGAACCCTACAGGTTCCATTTGTAAGCTATCAAGAGTGAAGCACACACGAAACAAACCGTGATCAGACAAACGGCACAACAGTAGACTGTAGTAACGATGAAATGTATACTTTGTTGCCACAGACGGTCCATTCCTGTGCAGTTTTTGTTGTTACTTTGTTGCCGCAGGCGGTCCATTCCTGTGCAGTTTTTGTTGTTACTTTGTAGCCACAGACGGTCCATTCCTGTGCAGTTTATGTTGTTACATTGTTGCAACTTGCCACAGACGAGCCATTCCTGTGCTGTTTATTTCTCAACTTTGTTCCGCTGCGCTGCAGCGAGGATTTGTGTTGTGGTATTTTTGCCAGTGATTATTAAACCTTGGTTCCAACTTTTCCAACTCCACCAAGGCTTTCAAGAGTGAAAGAAACGAATGTGGAGAGGAATTTACAAAACCAAGGATCTCAAGAGTGAAAGGAAATACAAGAAAACTTTACCAATCTAAGCAGATCATGAACCGGCGAGTGTTAGCAAACAGCATTTCCCGGACACGTCTGTGAACAGTTGCTTTTGATACCTGGACTCCAGCTTCAGTCCACTGTCTTTGAAGCTCCCCCAAATTCTGGAAGCGACTCTTCTTCACAATGCTGTTAAGGCTGCGGTCATCTCTCTTGGTTGTGCAGCGTTTCCTGCCACATTCCCCCCTTCCAACAGACTTTTTGTGGATGTGCTTTGAAACTGCACTCTGTGAACAGCTTGCTCTTTGAGAAATTTCTTTTTGTGTCTTACTCTCCTGATTTAGGGTGTCAATGATTGTCCTCTGGACAGCAGTCAGATCAGCAGTCTTCCCCATACTTGTGATTTAGTTTACTGAACCAAGCTGTTTTTCAAGGCTCAGGAAACCCTTGCAGGTGTTTCGAGTTAATTAGACCATTCAAGTGATTAGTTGAATACCCTACTAGTATACTTTTTCATGATATTCTAATATTTTGAGATAGGATATTTGAATTTTCTTAAGCTGTATGCCATAATCAGCAATATTAAAATAATAAAAGGCTTGCAATATTTCAGTTGATTTGTAATGAATCCAGAATGTATGACATTTTTGGTTTTATAATTGCATTACAGAAAATAAAGAACTTTATCACAATATTCTAATTTTCTGAGACAGTCCTGTACAAGAATAAATGAAATTGTCATCACTGGAATAGCGATTAAACCTATACCTTATGCAAGGGCAGTGACGGCAGGCAGCAATGGCTGTGAGCAAGATGCAAGCTCAGCCGAGCAACAGGTAGCTGCATTTCTGCAAACAAAAGGAATAACTACGGACACCAACCAGGTTGAAGCCCGCCATCCGCTGCCCAGACGAAACAGTAACGACAAGCCAGCAGTCATTCTGGAATTTGTCAACAGGAAGCACAAAATTGCACTTCTAAAACAGGAGAAGTTGCTCAAAGGCACAGACATCTACATAAATGAACATTTGACAAAGACCAACGCGGACATTGCAAAGAAAGCACGTCACCTGAGAAGAATGAAAAAAATACAGTACATGGACCAGAAATTGCAAGATATACATTAAGCTTAATGGATCACCAGAAGAGGCCAAGATACTGATGGTGAGGAATATTGAGGAACTGGAAAAGCTTGAATAAGTATCATCAATAGAAAATCAACTGGATTGGACTTGGACTGAATGGAGGTAACAACACAAAACGCAAACATAATGCTCAGGGACACTACTCAACCTACATCAAGCAACAATGGACAAGTAATACAGTGTATACAGGAACATGAACAACTCCAACTAACGTTTGATTACAGTGAAAGCAGCACTCTGGACATAGATCAGGGCATCGACCCAGACAATAACTTCTCCTCCACCATAAACAACACATGCTATTACTACAGCAATGATCAGTATAATAGGGACATCTTAACAAAGGATAAGATATCTCTTATCCATTTCAATAGCAGAAGTCTGTATAAAAAATTTAGTAGCATTGGGGATTATTTAAACACATTCAAAAAACCATTTAATATATTACTATTTCTGAGACCTGGATTACGACTGAGAAGGGAATGCATTTCGAGATGGAAGGCTTTGAATTCATACATAACAGACAGAGTAAAGGTGGGGGTGGTGTTGCAATCTATGTTGATTTGAATATGAAATTCAAGATTGTAGAGGCTGACACAGGTGGTGAACAACCTTCTTGAATGTCTCACAATACAGATTTGTGTTGAAAAGAAAAAATATATTATTATGAGCTGTGTCTATAGAGCTCTTTCCCCTTGGGTTGGCGTCAGGAAGGGCATCCGGCTGTAAAAGGTTTTGCTCCAAAAATGTTCTCAGTATAGGACTCTCAACCACGAGATGGCCATGGACCGTCCTCGGTGGAAGAAAGCCATATTGAGAATCCAGTCCAACCCAGCGGCGCCTGGAAAACGGACTTTAAACCGATGATGATGATGATGATGGTCTATAGAGCTCCTGGTTCTAGCATTGACACGTTCACAGAATGGATAGAAAATGTGATAATACAAAACGGCAACAAAAATATCTTTATTTGCAGGGATTATAACATTGATATATTAAATCCAAATAAGCAACGAAATATTGATGATTTTTTTTAAATTTAATGCATAGCCTGAGTCTCTTTCCTACAATCACTAGACCCACTAGAGCAGTGGTGTCCAAACTACGGCCCGCGGGCCAACTGCGAAATGATCTGAAAACATAATTGAATATGGCCCGCACAAGAAGCTTGAGCTCAACTCTGTTGCACCTCTCAGTTTCAACACTAGATGGAGCCCGCCACACAAATGAAATCAAGCGAAGAAAAACTTTTACCGCGAGTCCCCAGAAATGGCTGCACCGAAGAAACGCAAAATAGCAAGTGAGTGTAGAATATTTCAAACACGTTGGGAAAATGAGTATTTCTTCAAAGAAATCAACAGAAAGTGTGTCTGTTTGATTTGTAATGAAGACGTTGCTATGATGAAAGAGTATAATGTCCGCGCATTTACTCCCGGGAGCCGTGTCAGAAAGCTCGGTGCACACTCACAAGTGCGTGTGCGTACTCAGTAGTACGTAGTAATTTCATCTATCAGTGCCGAATTTCGAGTGTCAGCTGTGACGTCAATATTCTCGTAATTCGCGCGCCGAGTTTTCAGATACAGTTTGACGCTAATGCCACCCACAAACCTTCCCCTGGAATCCTTCCATTAAAATGAGTGGCCCGAAGAAAAGAAAGGTGGACACTGAGTGGCGAATGTTAAAAAAGAGTTGACAATTTGGCTCGACCTACGTGTGTGAGAAGACGTTCAGCCACATGAACGTCAACAAAGCCCGTCACAGATCTAGGTTAACGGACCGACACCTCGGCTCTATCCTAAGAATTACCACAACAAATTTTACTCCAGACTATGATGCACTAGCAAAAAAGGGAAACCAACAATACTATTGATTTCTTTATTACTTTATTTAGATGTATTCTTTCACTGATTCTTCAAGATGATGTATTTGGTCAGAATGTTTGCCGTTGGATGTGATTTCGCCTCATTGGATAAACATATTTCATAAATCTGACCTGCAGGCGCTGAAGTGATGGAAAATGTTATTCATCATAACAGTGTCGTATTTAATAAGAATCACTGATAGTAGTTTTTGGGTGAAATATTTTTTTAATGCTGTTAATAAATGCATTTGTTTTCAAAAAGCTTTTTTTAATATCCATGCTTTAGTATCTACTAAAAGTAAAAACCTTTTATGCAATGACCTTTACATGTCATTTATATTACTTCACACAAACACTACATCCATCTGCTCCTGGTTCGGCCCCCGGTCAAAATTTAGAACCCAATTCGGCCCGCAAGTCAAAACGTTTGCCCACCCCTGCACTAGAGTAACATCACAGAGTGCTACTCTGATAGATAACATATTCACCAATGTAATAGAAAACAGAACAACAAGCGGGTTATTAATTACTGATATTACTGACCGCCTTCCAGTATTCACAGTATATGACAATAATTTTAAAATTGAAATAGGGGAGTATAAACAACAAAGAATTAGGACAGATGAGACAATTGCTACTCTAAAACATGAATTAATGGAGCAGAACTGGGATACAATATATAAAGAAAAAGATGTAAACAATGCATACAATAAATTAATGACTATATTCACTTCATTATATAATAAGCATTGTCCGATCAAGCAATATAATTAAAAAAAAAGCTAAATATAAGAACAGTTTGAATCAGTTCTTTGTAAATGTTGGGCCTGAAATAGCAAAAATCATAACAAATCCAGCACCGAATGTAGAAAACAGAGATAAATGAATAGAAAGGAATCCCCACTCAATGTTTTTGAAGGCAGTTGAAGAAAATGAAATTATTAACATTGTAAAACAATGCAAAAACAAAACATCTACCGACTGCAATGGGATTGCTATAATGTTAGTTAAGCAAATCATTAAGGGGATTTCAAAGCCACTTGTGTACATCTGTAATTTGTCATTTCTAAGTGGTACATTCCCAAAGGAGATGAAAATTGCTAAGGTAGTTCCGCTTCATAAAACTGGGAACAAACACAACTTTACAAACTACAGACCTATCTCAATATTGCCACAACTCTCAAAAATATTGGAAAAGCTTTTTAACAGTAGAATGGATGGATTTTTGGAAAAACAAATTATTTGCAGAGAACCAATATGGCTTTAGGGTTAACAGCACAGGCATTAATGGAATCAATCGAGGAAATCACAGATGCAATAAACAACAAAAGACATGCAATAGGAGTATACATTGACCTCAAAAAAGCTTTTGACCCAATTAATCATAACATACTATTCAATAAACTAGAAAAATGTGGGATAAGGGGATTAGTATTAGACTGGATAAAGGATTATCTGAGAGAACGGCAACAGTTTGTAAAGTTGGGTAATCAGTGCTCTGCATATTTGGACATACCTTGTGGTGTCCCACAAGGGTCAGTATTAGGCCCTAAATTGTTTATTTTGTATAGAAATGATATGTGCAAAGTCTCTAAAGAACTAAAACTCGTCAATTTTGCAGATGACACCAATATCTTTTGTTCAGGTAATAAGATCCAACAAGTCGAATCAGTGTTAAATGAGGAAATGAAAGAAAAAAAAAAATGGTTTGACTGGAGCAAATTATCATTAAATGTATGTAAGACCACGTTTATGTTATTTGGCAAAGGCACAGCGAACATAAAGGTACGAATAGAAATAGATGGGACTGAAATTGAAAGGGTGCAGGAAAACAAATTTCTCGGGGTTATAATAGATGACAGGCTGAGTTGGAAGCCACATATCAAACATGTACAGTCCAAAATTTCCAGAAGCATTGCAATCATATACAAAGCAAAAGAATTACTGGATTATCATTCACTTCGGACACTTTATTGTTCACTTGTCTTGCCCTATTTGCATTATTGTGCTGAGGTTTGGGGGAATACTTACAAAACTTCACTACAGCCACTTATCATCATGCAGAAAAGAGCGATAAGGACTATTCATAAAGTCAACTACTTGGAACACACCAATCCACTTTTCATACAATCCAAACTATTGAAATTTACTGACATAGTATCTTATCAAACAGCAATCATCATGTATAGGGCAAAAGCAAAACAACTACCAGAAAATATCCAGAACTTATTCAGGAATCGGGAGGGAGGTTATAAGTTAAGGGGGAATCACAACTTCAAAATCTTAAACATAAGAACAACCTTTAAAGGTTTCTGTATAACTATAACCGGGGTCAAACTATGGAACAGTCTAAGTGAGGAACTCAAGCAAAGACTAAAAATGCCAAATGGCTACACAAAAGCAAAAATGAAACAGAAAAATAAGTTGAAAGTGTGTCTATTTGTGTTCTGTGTATGTTGAATCATTAGTTAATGGATAAAGTGAGAAAGGGGTAGGAATCTAAAAAGCTATGCTTCTTCCTACTCCTTTTCGAGCCTTCTTTGTTTTGTTTTTTTCAGTTTGTTGGTTTATTGATTGTTTGTTTGTTGTACGGACTTACATATGACACTTTGGAGTGTTATTTGTTTTATTTTTTATCTTTTTATGTTTTAAATATGTTCAAAATAAAGATATCAATCAATCAATCAATCAATCAACCAACCAATCAATCAATCAATCAATCAATCAATCAATCAATCGGGCACTACAACATCCAAATTTTTGACTAGCCAATTCCAAGCTTAATCATTATGTCATTCAGTATTGCATCCTGTTTGTCTTTTATTTCCTTAGACATCATGTCAAAGGTCTCCAGATCAGTCATGCGCAACCGTCCACTCTCCCCGTCACATTATGAACGAGAGTTGAGGCTCCTCAGCCCAGGGATTGCCAGATGGGGCTCCACGATGATCTTCAGAAACTCTGAGAATAAAGAGAAATAGAAATAAAATACTCACTTAAATTACTGCAGCTATGACCTCTTTTTAGATGATTAATGCCTACAAGAAAAAACTTTCTTACTTTTCCCTGTCATGGCCATTTCACACTCAATTCCTAGCTGTTGAAGAATGAAGCAAATGTTAGCTGCAAGATTCAAATGAACCGTTTTTCAATTATTAACTTTGCCCTGTTTGAAAAAAATGATGGCATTCTGTCTGTGCCTTCGAATGTGCTGCAATTTAATTTGGCTGTTGTACATATCCAATAACGTTATTTTAAAATAGTACTGTGTAGAAATAAAATTGCTTGTTCTACAAGTTGTTATCCGAATGATGAAAATGTACAGGGTAAACCTGGGTTTTATTTCGCACCTTGACATCCGCCCCGGTTTCTGGAGTGTGAAAGTCAAGGCAATGACATGTCATAAATGCAAGTTCGATATTGGCGATTGCAATCACAACATACGCTTTTTGCATATGCTCGACAGTAGCTAAGCATACACCAGTATATTCAAACCATCAATGACATATCAATTTCCAAAGATAACGCAAGGCTGTTGTGATTACTTCTACAATCAAGAATAAGTCAAAAATCAATCTGTACCTTGTGGAGTCCGGTCAGTTTTTTTTACAAATGCTCCTCCTTTCTCCAGGCTTGGAGTCTGGGTTGTTAAAGGGGGAAAAAACATGTCTGATTTGACAATTTACCTAATAACCGCTGTCAAGTGGCATGGTGGTACAAGATGGTGTATAATTGGGTCTCGAATTTGGCCCAGGCACATTGGCTATCCTAAAACATGTAGTAGTTCCAAAATTTCACCAGGAGATGGTGTCAAAGCTTGACATAGGGGTGACCTGATGGAAACCAGGGCTGTGGACTCGGTCGGATTTTTGCACCGAGTCCGAGTCCGGCCTCTTGACCACGAGTCCGAGTCCGGCTGTCCATTTTTTCTGTTAACTCATGTGACTGCTTAGTCTTTATTCAAGGCTAATTTAGATCAAAATCTAAATAATTACAACAGTTTTGTGATGGCTTTGTCTTTATTAAACATATAAACTAGGGGTGTAACGATTCATCGATACACATCGATTAATCGATATAATGCTCTACGATTTATTGGCATCGATGCTAAACGTAAACATCGATTTATATCGCCGTGTTTGACCTCGGACATTAGACGCGACTTTATTTTGAAATCCAGTTCATTGTTGCTTGCTTCCTCTTTCCGGGAGCAGTATGCGGCGTGCTGTGTTGTGAGCAGAGCAGGCACGTGAAAGGGGAGCCGAAAACTACGCGGCTCCTGGGCTGGTGCTATGGCTAGTGTCCAAGAAGACGAGAAAATTCGCTCTCCTTTGGGCTTCAAGTCATTCGTTTGGAAGCACTTTGGATTCCAAAGAAAAGATGGCTCAACGGACAATTAAAATTATTGTAAATAAATAGTTCAGTAATGCACTTTAAAGTTAATGGTATTACAAAAAAAGAAAGAATATTCATTTTTCTTTACTTATATGAGAAAAAATATAGGAATTCGATAAAGTTCAGTGTTAAAATAAGCACTTTGTATACTACAATACTCTTGTAATTTCCTAAATAAAGAGTTTGCAGTACCTTGTTGATTTTGCGTATGAATTGTTATAAATCAGGATATTGTTCTATATTTTTTATTTAAAAAAAAAATAAATAAATAAAAATATCGATCGTGGAGCACTATATCGTGATGTATCGTGAATGAATCACAGCAGGTTTTAAGATATCGGCAATAATCGTATCGTGGTCCTTTGTATCGATATGATATCGTATCGTGACAAAACCCGCGATTTACACCCCTAATATAAACGAATACAATAAACAGATACTTTCAAGTTTTAATCATTAATTACACCATTAATCTGACATTTATCTAAACACAAATAATTAGTGACGACCCCACAACTATCGAAACACATCAATGATATAAGCTGGGTGACATAATCGTCCTTGACATTGGTACATAATGTAAACATTAGCCTAAGTGCAACTCAACGTGGCCGCATTGATCGTAACTTACGGTCCGTTTCCCCCCCAAATCTAGAGGCAAAACATTGTTCTCTCGCTACTCCCGGGTTCTTCCATCTTGGCTGCGCGCGGGGCATTGTGGGTCTTGTACGTGCACGCACGCAGGCAGGCAGGCGCGGGCGCGCACGCAACAACTAAATTTGTCTTCATAACAAGCAAGCAGGGCTGTGGACAGTATTCCTACGCGCATTCTCAGCAGTATGATGAAAATAAAATTCAATAACGTCACTGAGGCATATTTTAACGAACTCCACTTCATTGTATGGCTTTTTAGCCCGCGCAATGTTCCAAGCCAGTTGAAACAATGCAAGTGTGACAGTCTCTGAGTGCTTCGTAATTTTTTTGAAAATCTGTACCGATTTTTCTGCCTGACTTTTCAAAGTCTCCAAACTTGTGCTTGCGAAATTCAGTCCCTTTTGCAAAGTCCTTATCGATATTGGCATGAAGTGAGCTGAAGTGGCGCTGACTATTTGAAGCTTTTAAATGCGCCAATGACGTCCGACATATCAGGCAGAATGGCTTGCCATAGCGTTCAACAAAAAACAACTTTAACTCTGTTAAAAACGTCCTGTGTTCATCGTCATATATTCGTTTAGCTGTGCATTTTTTCCTTGCCATTTTGGCAAGCGTCTTGTCAGCTTTTCTGGACCTAATGGGCCCCGTAGTCACAGTCGCCATTCATTAAAAAGCCAGCAAAACCAATCGCTCTGTTTGTCCCTCCTCCTTTGCGGGATTTCCCCTCATGCGCATGCGCGTTTGACCAAAACGCCGGCGGCGCTCAATGCTGTCAAGTTCTTTTTCAAACTTGATCGTGAGCAGGGCTGTGGACAGTATTCCTACGCGCATTCTCAGCAGCATGATGAAAATAAAATTGAACGTATTTTTTTTATTGTCGGACTCGGTGGACTCGGTCAAAATCAGCACCGAGGCCGAGTCCGAGTCCGGCAAAAAAGACCGAGTCCGACCGAGTCCGAGTCCCCGAGTCCGAGTCCACAGCCCTGATGGAAACTAACAAATCTAATAAATTAAATTGTTAAAAATTGGGAGGACACGACCTGTTCAAACAAGTAGCAACACACAGTTTTGGAATATGATTTTGCTATGCCATAATTTTAATCTGTAACAGCTTGAGCAATATCAATATATATGTTAACGTTAGAAGAACCCATTATTATGGCTAAGTATGATTATGTGTTAAGTTGATCATTACTAGACAAGATATGTGTTATTAATGTTGCAATGTTTTATCCAACCTGTATTTAACATCGTTGTTCCATCTATACATGAATGTATTGAGTTGAGAGGAGACATCAAGGGTTAATAGTGATATTAAGTGGTGGAAGCCTGCGATCCCATGCATGAGCCTGACCCAGAGGTCACCTCATCCGGTCGAGGATGCAGTTGCAGTCTATTTTTAGTAAAAAATATAGGTGTAGGACCTTTGGGGACCTATAGAGGCCTATAGGAAAATCCCCGTCACGTGCAGGGAGACGTATAGGGGAAGTCACGTGCAAGGGAAGCCTATAAATATGTCGTCCTGACACAGAGCGAGGCTGTTCTTCCTGGTCAGGGCGATGGCCCTGTTGCTGCCCGGAGTAAAGAACGCTGGTTAGACGAAGATGGATTTTTCGTGCTTTTTGAGATTCTACCAAAATCTACTCAGATGAATTTTCAGTCTTTGAATTGGACTTTATCAAATTTTAAGCTTCGAGGAAGGCAGAGGAAACAGCCGCTTCTGGCAGAAAGGGGAAGACGCCAATGTAACGGCGTTGGCTAATCTCCTCATTGGCAGACCTTTCCTCTTTTTAAACTGAATTTGGATTTTGGAACAAAGGAGAGCTGATCACTCGACTTGTTCAACCAAATAGCATTTTAGACCTTTTAACTCCTCTTTTGTTCTGAGATTGGTGAGTGGAATTATTGTTGTTTGTTCGACTTGTAATTCTTTTTCTTGCTTATTCATTAAATGTTTTCTTAATCCTTAGTTTGGTTATCGATTATTTCGTATTAACTATGTTGAGCATGGTTTTATATGCAGTAATTAGAACTTTGAATTTTCTTTATTTCCTGTTAGGTCTAAATACCATCAAACCACACGCTGGAAGGAAGAGGAGAAGACAACCAGAACAGGTTTACTCGCGAGGAGAACGATAGAGAGGAAACTCAGTTACAATCTCCATCAATTCTGAGTCCTTACTTCACGTGCTCCTCTTTTTAATATTTTGGTTGCCCTGGTTACAGAGGCGTTGCTACACTAAAGGGAGGGGAGATTGTGTCTGTAGCAACGCTGATTAGCTAAGGAATGTAGTGTGGTGTGAATTAGCACTTCATTGTCGGCCCGTGACCCCCGCAGAATTTGTCCTCTTTCCTCAACCAGCTGTTCTTCTCCCATGGTTGGCTGACTCGTCCTCGAGTGTGATCAGATAACTTGAATTGCCGCTTTCCTGTGGAACAATGCAACTAAACCTTTGCTAACTTTATCTACTTGGTAAATTAACACACAATAATAATAAGTAACTTGTCCTAAACACTTCAACACACATTAAGTAAATGTAAGGTAACTGGTATGCAGTTCCTTAAACAAACATTGAGTAAATATAGGATAACTTGTACGCAACTACTTCAAACTGTATATAACACTTAACAAAGAAAAACAGTTCTGATCAACAACAATCTATGAACCAAACCTACAGTTAACTAAAAGGAATGAAATTTCTTTGAACCAAATAAGAACATTTCGCCTATGCAAATAAGCTCTGCTCATTGTTAGTGAAGGCCTCTTACAGGAACAAAAACACACAGATAACATAAGGACAGGAAGGATACATATGGCTGACAGGGATCAAAAGACATCCCTGTCACTAAAGAGGAAGAACCTAGATAAAAGGAAAGTCATAAACTCGTAAAGACAAGGCCTCCAGGTCTGGCAGGCCAAGGCTTCACTTAAATTATTCCAACATTTCCCTATCATATTCTTTAAATCCGTTTAATTATTTTTAAAGTGATGACCGCTTTAATCCTTAACATCAAGTATTGTCAGATCTAGTTCGAAATAGTTATCTTAACTGCATTCAACACCATTGTACCACAGCGACTCATCTGCAAACTCGACAAGCTGGGCCTCAGTACCTACCTCTGCAACTGGCTACTGGACTTCCTCTGTCAGAGGGCTCAGGTGGTACGTGTTGGCGACAAAATCTCCGCCAGCATCACGCTGAGCACAGGGGCCCCCCAAGGCTGCGTGCTCAGTCCGCTGCTCTTCACCCTGCTGACGCATGACTGCACTGCAACTTACAGTAGCAACCGCGTGCTGAAATATGCCGACGACACGACTCTGGTGGGTCTCATCACCGGGGGCGACGAGACTCGATACAGGTCGGAGGTCGACCTTCTGGCCACGTGGTGCAGGGACAACAACCTCCTGCTGAACGTCAACAAGGCCAAGGAGATTGTTGTTGACTTCCGGAAGGGTCACACCCAACACCTGCCACTGACCATCGACGTTGCTGTGGTGGAGAGAGTGAGCAGGACCAGATTCCTGGGGGTGCACATCAGTGAGGACCTCTCCTGGTCCACCAACACCGCATCACTGGTGAAGAAAGCTCAGCGCCGCCTGTACTTCCTGCGGAACCTCAGACGAGCAAGTGCTCCTCTGGCCATCATGACTACATTCTACCGTGGCACCATTGAGAGCGTCCTCTCCAGTTGTATCGCTGTTTGGGGTGGTAGCTGCACTGAATACAACATGAAGGCCCTGCAGCGCATAGTGAACACGGCTGGTAAGATTATTGGTGCTTCACTCCCCTCCCTGAAGGACATTTACACCTCCCATCTCACCCGCAAGGCGACCACGATTGTGAGTGATGTGAGTCACCCCGCTCACTCTTTGTTTGATCTTCTGCCCTCTGGGAAGAGGTACAGGAGCCTGCGCTCCCGCACCACCAGACTCACCAACAGCTTCATACTCCAGGCTGTTAGGATCCTGAACTCTCTCCCCCCTTCTGCGTAGCGTCCTGTACTTTTGCGCTATATTCTGACTGTCTGCTGTATGCACACTTGCTCCATTTTTGCTCCTCTTATTTATTATGTTATTTGTTTATTTATTATTTATTCATCACTCTTATGTATTCATTGTTTGTGCCTTCTTGTTTTTACTTTTTGTGTTGTGTACTTGTATGTATATTGTGTACTATGTCTTGTCACCGTGGGATAGTGGGAACGTAATTTCGATCTCTTTGTGTGTCTTGACGTGAAGAAATTGACAATAAAGCAGACTTTGACTTTTTTGACTTTAAGCTCAGCTGGGGCGAATGTGCGCAAGTGTAAATAACGAATCCCTGAGGTCTTAACAAAGACATAAATATATCCGAGATTTAACAAAAGCCTCAAATCAGAAGGGAGCCACCAGTAGGGCCCGGTCATTCTGACGACGTGTCTCGACCTTAGTTACTCGGCATAAAGAGATTAGATTGATTCCTTCAGAATTAATTTAATAAAGGTGGTTAGCAACTGGGACGAGTCTCTTCACCCCCGGCTTATTTAACCCTTTAATGGAAAGCCGGTCGCTTAAATATAATAAGTGCAGATTTGACATGTGGCACCCAACGTTGTTTTGGGGAGTTGCGATTTAAGTTTGATATCAGATTTCACTCGTGACTTCAAGAGAATCTGTGTGGAGTTTTTTTTCAGGTTTTTTGTTTTTTTTACGAAAGCTGTTAGGATTCCACTCACTGATTGATATCATGTCAGATGGCCTTGAGTTGGCATGAAAACAGTATCTTTAAGGAATAGAGTTTCCTAGAAAAGAACCTTTTGTACCACGGAAGGACTAGAACTGTTTTGTGTCATCGTAACGGTGGCCTGTACCCCTTACCTCAAAGCTTTCAAGTATGGTTGATGATCAGTTTCGTGTGAACTGGTTCATTTTTGCAGAACTGAGAGTAATGTTTTTGGTTCTGTGGAAAACGCGGGTTGGTAATTGGGCACATATCTTGCGTGGCGATCTTGAAGAGAGTGCGCGGCTATTTGACGGCGAGACTATGGCAGACGTCTTGGATTTTATGCCTAAACCAGAGCCAAGGAAGAAATGACCATCTTTAAGCCCCGGACGGAGGGATTTTTTTTTTTCCGAGGACTGCAGTTGGTGAAAACTTTCACCAGTGGATTACAAATTGCTGTTTTTTTGAGGACTGCAGTTGGTGAAAACATTCACCAGTGGATTACAAATTGCTGTTTTTTGGATGGCTGCAGTTGGTGAAAACATTCACCAGTGGATTACATATGGCTGTTTTTTCTGAGGACTGCAGGTGGAAACGTTCACCAGTGGATTATAATTGCTCTCCATGAGGATGACGGTTTGTCAGAACAATTCTTCTACGGCTTTTGTGGTTCGTGGCTATTAACAGCTGGGGGCCCTCCATGAGCCGCCAGTGCCTCTTGGCCACAATAGCCTGTGGGCTGCAGTTTGCCGTGGAACACGCTCTCATCGAAGTATCCTTGCAGTGAAGACATTGCAACGCAAGAAGTGCATCCTGCCATTGAGGACATCAACTAGCGAGGCGTGGGTCCTCAAGTTGGTGTTCTTGTGTGAGTAGAGTCGACGCGAAATGCGCCGTCGAGTAACTCGGAAGCTGCCATCCCAGCCCCGAAGTACAAGGGGGGGTTTTCGAAATGAACAGCTTCGACCTACAACTAAGCGTTCTGCCATTCAGAAGACCAGTTTGTGTAATACTTTTTGGAGACGGCTTGTGAAGCTGGCCTCCAGAGTTTGCTAAATACGTCGTAGAACTAGCGTGGAAGCGGCGCCTCGCTTTTTGAGGAAGGAATAATAGAGAATGAAAAAAAAGGAAAAAGAGGTCGTTTGCCTGGTGGGGACTGAGTGTGCTCGAGGAGGATATTAAAGTGACAGTTTGTTTCCCAGGGACTGTTTGAAGCGGGGAGAGGACGACGTTTGCGCTGCGTTGCTTGTGTGTGTGTATGTTGTCTGTCGGTGTTATGTGTTGAAAGACTAAATTTACTATAATGGTGCGCTAAAGGATTTGCTAGACTGTAGTCTGGTTTGCACCGCAAAACAAAAAGAAAAAAAAAAGGGGGGGATTAGTTGTTGACAGAAACTGGTCCACACTGGTTTAGGGTCTAGCCCTAATAAAAATAAAAAAAATTACAGACAGAGAGCATTCTGTCTGACATTGGACGAAGCAAGATTATAAAATAAAGACATCTCAGTCCTAAAGTCAGGAGAACTAGTTGATTGGCTGTGTCAAGACTATACAAGTATTTGCACAGGAG
The DNA here is from genome assembly GCF_901709675.1 of Syngnathus acus. Lineage (NCBI taxonomy): Eukaryota > Metazoa > Chordata > Actinopteri > Syngnathiformes > Syngnathidae > Syngnathus > Syngnathus acus. The sequence goes on from NC_051094.1 coordinate 19,427,593, forward strand.
AATAGGAGAGATTGAGTTATATAAAGTTAAGAGACAACAAGAATTTTGATTAATCTACTGGCAGTTATTTTGTTGATCTTTTTGGAGTAGTGAGTGGGTTATTAGAATCCTTGAGAGAGGAAAAACAGGAAGCAGCTGTCTCAAAAAAGGGAACTGTTAGCAGTCTTGAGTGAGACATCTGAGGTCAGCTGATTTTTGGAAAGTGACTGAAAAAGATTTACCAGCAAAAAAAAAAAAAAAGGTTGTGGAGGCAGTCCAATTGCCACAAAAAGAAGCTATATGCACGTGTACAGCGCGCGCACACGCAAGACTGATAAGATGTCGAAAGAAAACGAGTTGCAGACAGGCCCGCAGAACCAGACACCGCAAAAAGAGACGGATCAAGAAAGGATGGAGACCTGACAGCCCATTGGGGCTTCATCCCTAAGAGGAGTTACCGACGCCGAGGAAGAACGCCCGGCAACGCACAGGCAGGAGAAGTCGCTCCTGCAGTGCTGGAAAGACTGTTGGAGGTTGTGAACAGACACGCAGGAAGCGTGAGAGTCATAACCGACAGCCGTTATGGTGAGGAAGCCCTCAAAGACGTTCTGTCCATTTGGGAAGAACATGGCTACTGGGGTGTGAAAGGAAGACCGGATGGGCCCTAGGAGGGGGCCCGTTGGTAAAGAAACAAAGTTCATTGATATGTCAGAGAGAGAAGAATCATAGTTGTAAGAGCAGAAAACTGGAACAAGACCCCTCGCGGAAAGTGGTCCCAGAAGTGTCCGTGAAGCAAGTGGTGTCGGCCGTACAGTTAGCGCTAGGCCACAAGGGCCCCTTGCCTACATGGAAGGAGTTGGAAAAGCTGGAGCTCTGGATTTCCGAGAGTGCAATTTGTGCTGCCTTACGTGAACTGTAACAGGTACAGCACAGGTCGCAGAGGACAGCAAACAGACGGATTGACTTTCAAGCACTGTGCCATAGGGGCCAGTATGTCGCTAGACCCATGTGAGTCGATAGCGCAAGAGGTGAGTAGTACCTTGTTGTGCTTGTGGACTCTTTGTCAAGACTTGAAGGGCTGAAAGCTGTGAGAAGAGAATTACAACAGTAATCGTGAGCGTGATCAAGACGCTAGAAGAAAAGAATCCAGAGGGTGAGCAGTTGAAACCATTGCCAGCTGATCCGATTCGAGCTAAGAAGTAACCAAAAGAACCAGATCGCAGCTGATAACTTAGCTGTCCCCGCCTTGGTGTGTTTTGCCGTATGCAAAGGTGCGGTTATCATACGAAGAACACAGAATGGAAAAATGGCCGGTCGGGCCCTGGACCTGCTGAGAAGAGCCACACGGGCTGTCCCCCTAGGCAACGTGACTCTTTTTATTGGAACAGGGACGACGAAACACCGTGTGAGCATCTGGGAGCATCGTCGTCAAGTAGAAAGAGTCTAAAGTGAAGACCCAGGCCACCAGGAGGAAGACGACGTCGGTGCGACGGAGACACGACACGTGGACTGACTTTTTGACGACTCCCGGAGCCTTTTCGGCCCCGGGTCTCCAGATATTATACAAGACAAATAGGGAACTAGTGAGTGAGTATGCTCACTGTCCCAGCTATGTTGAGATGACGGGGTAACTCCCCAGTAATTTTAACGCACAGGCCACTTTGCTAATCTAACATTATAATTGATTTGCAAGTGTGAGTTTGAGGATAAATTTGTTAGAAGAAATTTGATACTCTAGGAGGGGGAGGGTCAAGCACAATGGTACAGCAATGCCTAGTGTGTCCCGTTACCCAAGACCAAAAGCAGCGGTTACTGAGAAGAGAAAGCAAAAACCAGAAAGGGAAGTACCGGAGGAATTTGCATCCCAACTTCCTCCTTTTTAAATTGTAAACGTCTCCTTAACAGGGCTCCAAAAAGCCTGTCTAGGAGGGCGTTAGTCAGAGAGTGTCAAAGTGCATTTGATAGAATAAGTCCTGATTCTATAATGTTGAGTTTGTAATGCCAACTTCCTCCTTTTTGAATTGTAAACGTCTCCTTAACAGGGCTCCGAAAAGCCTGTCTAGGAGGGCGTTAGTCAGAGAGTGTCAAAGTGCATTTGATAGAATAAGTCCTGATTCTATAATGTTGAGTTTGTAATGCCAACTTCCTCCTTTTTGAATTGTAAACGTCTCCTTAACAGGGCTCCGAAAAGCCTGTCTAGGAGGACGTTATTCAGAGAGTGTCAACGTGTATGTAATGTTGAAATGTTTTGTAATAGCAACTTCGATTTTATTTTTGTGTTATTACTTTGGAAGCGAATGTGAGCGATAAACACCTGCTGGCCAGTCCCTCTGCTCTGTGGAGGGATTGACCGTTCTATGTTCTAAACTTGTGTGTCTATGTGTTTCCGACAAGTACGTGTTTTGAATGCACCCAGGTGCGTTCTTAGTAGATTGAATCTGTCAAAATTCGCCTGGACGGTCGGAATGGCGGTTGTGGGGAGCTGTGACTTTCCCACATCCCCGCCGGCCTTACATGGCTTGCCCCTGATGTCAAGCGAGGAGAGCAGGCTCAGTTGGAGCGCCTTAGATGGGGTGGCTACTCTGACCTGATGACTTCAGATACGCAACTCGAGACGTCCCATGCCCCACCAAAACCATGGAATGTCCTCGTTTTGAGACAGGCTGATACCCTGTCGCACCATCTGGCCTCTGGTTCACATGGCTTGGCGCCACCTGGACGGATCACGATGCTTCACGTCCCACTGGCGGTGTGGCCGGTGTGTGGCTGTTGGCCTGCCTCGTCATCCTGAGTCTGAAGACTTCTATACCCGAGTAGAGGGACCCGATGCTGCTCCTGTCGTGGCTGTGCGATCCTCCCCTCGGCGCGGAGGACTTTGCCTTGAACATTGGTCCGGTGACGGCTTCTTCTTCAAGCTATCGCTGAGGGGGCCGTCAACGACAACGTCAACGACAACGTCAACGACAACGTCAACGACCACGTCAACGTCAACGTCAACGACAACGTCAACGACAACGTCAACGTCAACGACAACGTCAACGACAACGTCAATGACGTCAATGACAACATCGATGACAACATCGATGACAACGTCGGCAACGACAACGTCGGCGACAACGTCGGCGGCAACGTCGATGAAAACGTCGGCAACGATGGCAACGGCAGCGACAACGACATCAGCGTCCGTCACGGCGACGTGTTCATTCAGGACCGTGTGGAGCGCTTGCTTCGGACCCTGGGGTGACTTGCGGGAAAGGGCTGTTTCAGCCCACCCGACGGACTGCTCCCAGATTCCTCTACCGGGGAAGTTGTGGACATTTTTTTGACTCTGAGGACGACATGCCGATGTGGCTCCCGACTGTGGTGGAGGCCAAGGCAGTTCTGTTGCCTGTCCGAAAATTCGAGGGGGGGGTGTCAAGTGGCATGGTGGTACAAGATGGTGTATAATTGGGTAACGAATTTGGCCCAGGCACATTGGCTATCCTAAAACATGTAGTAGTTCCAAAATTTCACCAGGAGATGGTGTTAAAGCTTGACAAAGGGGTGACCTGATGGAAACTAACAAATCTAATAAATTAAATTGTTAGCAACACGACCTGTTCAAACACGTTAGTGGTGTGCATTCCAGTTCTTTTAGGTGAACTGAATCTTTAGAATTAGTTCACTCAAAAGATTCGTTCAAACGAATCGTTCAACGAATCGTCCCCCCCACCCTCACACACACACACAGATCCTTTTTTCTTTTTCCCGTGGAAACAACCCATACACATCAAACAAAACACAACCCCCCCAAATTATAACATAATAATAATTGGCTCGGGTAATTAACACATTTCTTTCTATAATACAACACCTACCCACTGATCCGTTGGCAACAGTCGCTCACCCGGTCGTGAACGGGAAATTGCGTCACTGACTCGTTCGTGAACGGGAAATTACGTCACTGACTCGTAAAGTCCCTCCTCCAGCTATCACTCGCTGCTGATTGGTCGTTCGCGAAGATTCACGAATGAGTGACAGACAGCATTGCCGCTACCCCATTGCCAGCCGAAACAAGTTACGCCGACATTGATGTTTTAATTTTGTATTTGTTGGCTTGTAGTTGATGGTGTTATTGTATTGAATGTGTTTGTGTTTGAATAAAAGGTTGAAAAAAAAACGTTATGCCGACATTTGTTATTTTGGGGGACACCAAATCATATAACTGTCACGCCCGTGCCAGAGCACGCTCGGCCTGCACTTCCCTCGGCCACACTCCTTCGTTACCGTAATGTCTGTCACCTGCTTCCTCTTGTTACCCTGTGTATTTAAGCCCTGCCCGTGTGTTTCTCCCTGTCGGTGTCTACTGTTATGTCCATTCCTGTTTGTGCCCAGTGTTCCTGTTCTTGTCGTCTGGTTTTCCCTCGGTCTGTCTGGAGGCTCACGGTCAGAATTTTAACCTTGTCCAAGGGGTCTTCATGTCAGTCGGTCTGTCTGTTTGCTGGCCGAGAGTCTGTCTCCCGTCTGTGCCGTCGGTTCCCCACCCGCCTCCCTTCCCCTTCAATAAATCCTGGTTCAAGCTGCATTTGGTCGCCCTGGCTCAACTCACTCCCAACAATAACAACGTAAAACACATACATATTGTCATATAATGCAGTTAACCAAATGTCTGATTTTTATGTTTTGATTGGCGAATATAAAAACAAGGAATAAAACACCAGACAAGTTATAAATGTTTATTAAATAATAATAATAATAATGATAATAATAAAAGTACATCTCAAACCAGCAATCTAATGTGAAACTGCAGTCAATATATTGGATAACAATATTTAGGCATATTATTGGCCTAAAGTCTGCCTTCCTGGCCCAGGCCCCATTAAATCCCATGTGTGCGTGACCTAGTCACCTCTAAGCTTAGAAATGAAATATAGATTGCTCAGAGAGTTGATTTGGAAGTACTGTATTTATTCTACACTACATAGATTGCATGAGACCTAAATAAAAATACACTACAAATTACCCCCTACGTGACGCTAAGTGTCTCGACAATGGCTCGAACAAGACGATCGCGATAACATGACGTGCGCAACATGTGATGTGCGACGGTAATGTGTCGCATCGATGGAGCGTCAATTGACGCACCCCGCTGTTGGAGGTAAATCAAAACAGCCGCTGTTCTAGTGTTAAGAACACCAGTGAGATGCAGGTATTGCATACTACATAAGGAAAATATACATATCGCCCATTTCAGTGCCCCTTGACGATCGGACAAAAAGTCTTCTCTATTAATCGCCCTGGGCAATAATTAGAATAAATATGGTACCATCAGTGAGGGTTTTTTCTTTTGGGGGTCACCTGGTTCTGACCTCCCACTTTGGCCTGAGTAGACCCATGGCTTCATGTAAAATCCTCCAGCTTCCAGGATGTGTTCAACATTGGCCGTTATTTGCTTCAGGTTTATTTGCTTATGGGGGCACACGTCGCGGTGACGCTTCGCTGCGCTCACCTCCTTGCTCCACTCCATCGGCGCCCGCCCGGTCCGACACCCCCACAATCTCAAGATGCTTCCCGAGCTGCTCCAACCACCGCGCACGCGGTCACCCCACTGGGCGCTTCCACCCCCTCGGGTCCGGAGCGGACAGAATCCTGTTCGCTGGATCCGAGGGCGGGTAGCGTACCACGTGGCCGTAGAAGCGCAGCTGTCGCTCCCATATCTGGCAGTTGACGCACTCCATCCCCGCTCGCTCGAGAACCATCTGGTTTGACACACGGTCTCGCCAGCAGATCCCGAGGATGCGACGGAGGGAAGTGCACACAAAGGTGTTCAGTTTTCGCCTTAGCCCGCCAGTCAGTGTCCACAAGAGTAAAGCAGGACGGGCATGACCAGCGAGCGAAAGACCTTTGTCAACGTGCTCAGATATGGGGAGCGCCAAACAGTCCCATTCAGTGAGCCCATCGCTCCATGCGCAAGACCAAGCCGACAAGCGACCTCAGCCTCACATGAAGTGGAGCGGTGCACCACGCTGCCGAGATAAGTGAACTTGTCTACGATCTCCACCTTCTCGCCCGCCACATCGGCTGACTCGATAGCAGCGTCCAGAAAGTCACCGAAGACCTGGATCCAGGAGACGTGCAGTCCCAGCGGCTCCGCCTCCTCGCTCAGCGCTTCAAGTGCTTCGGTAAAGACGTCTAGGGTCTCCGCAAAGATCACAGCGTCGTCACCAAAGTCCAGATCAGTGATCCGAACATTGCCGAACAACGCCCCGCAGCCCGTCCTGTCTACAACACGGCCCACAATCCAATCCATACAAGTGCTGAAAAGTGATGGGGTTAATACGCACCCCTGCCTCACCCCAGTATTAACTGGAAAGAAGTCAGAGGTGGTGCCTCCATACTTAACAGCACTTTCTGTGTCGGAATATAGAGCCGAGATGAGATGGACAAGCTGCGGGGGGATCCTGCGTAGCCCCAGAAGTCTCCACAGCATCTCTACTGACTGAGTCGAACGCTTTCTTGAAATCAATATAGGCTGCAAGCAGCTTTCTATTGAATTCTCGAAAGCGTTCGGTGAGGACACGAAGCGCGAGAATGCGGTCTACGGTCGATCTTTTTGGTGTGAAACCGGACTGCTCAGGGCGCTAGTGGTCTAAGAGCTGCTGACGTATCCTGTCTAGAAGCACCCGGGCGAAGACTTTGCCTGGCACCGAGAGAAGGATAACTCCTCGGTGGTTGTTATACTCTCGGAAATCACCCTTCCCCTTCCAGATAGGGACGACAACGCCCCTTTTCCGGTCGGTTGGGATAAGCCCCGAGCTCCATACGGAGCAAAACAGCGTGTGCAACCACCGGAGGGCGGCATCCCCTCCAGCTTTTAGCATCTCTGCACAGACACTGCAGATTACCGGAGCCCTTCCATCCCTCAGCTGACCCAGAGCCTTTCGGACTTCCTCAAGGGTAGGTGCATCAATGCTGAGGGGTGGGTTAGGCACCAGGCTCTGGATGCCTACAGCAGAGAGCTCGCAGCGTGGAGGTTCAGCCCGATACAACACCTCGAAGTACTCGGCCAAGCGTTTCAGCCCATCTACCTCCGAAAGGACACTGCCAACAGCCGCGAGGACGTTCGAGCTGTGCGGGCGGGGCCCAGATGAGCGGAGTTCTCGACTCGCCTCGTAAGCCGGGCGAGCGTCACTTTTACCCAAGTGACCCTCGACCGCCTCACAGAGATCCCGAACCCGCCCCTCATGGTCCTGACCAGCAGCTCGAATGGCTTCTCGCCTCAGTTCCTTATAGCGACCGGTTCTGCCATCGAGTCTTGCCTTGCGGCACTCGTCGATTATGTCCACCGTCTCCTGGGAGACGGGGCACTCCGACGATTCCTAGGGATCTCTGGTATGCTATCGCTGCCAGCCGCCAGGACCACATCTCTGAAGCTCTCCCACAGTGCCTGCTGGTCCCCCACCGCGCCCAGCCCACCAAGCCTCCCAGCCAAGTTCCCGGCATACGAGTCCGCCACGCCAGGCTCCTGCAGTCGACCGACGTCCAGATGAATCTGGCCGGGCGCCGCTCTCCTCGGAGCTCGAAGGCGTAGTTTCAGCGTTGCCACAAGAAGCCTGTGGTCGGTGTTGAAGAACTGTGCACTCCGGAACACCCTGCAGTTCTGCAGCAGGGTCCAGCGACCGTCCACAAGTACATGGTCAATCTCCTTCCTGACCAGGCCGGTATTTGAATACCAGGTCCAACGCCACAAATCTGGCCTCTGGAACCATGATCCACCAACTCTCAAACCACGACTCCTGGCAAATTCAAGCATGTTGGAGTTGGTGTCACGTTCCCCATTGGGGAAATTTCCAGAGCCGTGAAGACCGACACATGACTCGTAGCCATCCCTGCAGGTACCAGCGACAGCATTGAAATCCCCAAGAACAATCAGCGTGTCCCTCCCAGGAACAGCGTCCACAACCGAACTGAGTTCAGCGTAGAAATCTTCTTTCGCGGACAGCTCACTCGTCCCGGTGGGAGCGTACACCGCGACAAACGATACTACGCCCAACGAGTTTGCGAGCCGTAGTCGCATAATACGCTCCGAGACCGACGTGACCTCCTTTATCTGCGAAGCCACCCGGTCGGCCACCCGGTCGGCCACCGCAATGGCCTTGTGCTGACCGTCGGGTCGACCAGACCAGTGGTAGGTGTATCCACCTGCCCTGATCTCGCCAGAGCCCGGCCACCGCACTTCAGAGAAAGCAGCCACCACAATGTCCAGCCAAGCGAGCTCCGCCGACAAGGCGGGCACGTGGAAGTCATCCTGGAGTGAGAGTACGTTCCAGGCGGCCACCCGGACCGAACGCCTCAGGTTCAACCGAGGGTTTCGCGATCGGGTGAGCGACACCTCTGCACCACCGCAACACAAGGCCGCGCCCATACCAACCCGGTTGCTCAGGGGTTTACCCTCAATCGGGCTGCGGGGGTCCCGAGGGCTTTGCCCTGCCGCCTTCATACGGCACCATATTTTGGCATCGGGGGTACTTCCCCGGAGCGGGTTTCTAGTATGATTTCGTCGACGTTCTGTTGCGGGAGAAATTTAAAGGGGTGGGGGTGCAAGCCCCACTCTCCCGTGGCTACGGACGCAAGAGATGCCACCCCTTTCAGCCCAAGTACCGCCGATAGCGATATTTGCTTGAGTTGGTGCAGGTCATCATGCGAGGTCAAGATGTCATCGACATACCGTGTTTCCCATGCATAATGCGCAAAATTTAACTAATTTATTGTCCTAAAATCTGGGGTGCGCATTATGCATGGGTACAACAATTTTTTAAGAAAATCTCCCTCGAAATAAAACTTGAAATCACACCTTTCTTCTTGTTTGTTGTCAATCGCGCATCGCATTCAGCCATCCTGCCCAACACACTTAGTCAGTAAAATTCATAATTGACGACACATCGTTTGATGCGATGATGCAATCCTTGATGGTGTGTTCTTGTCAAATATTGTTTGTTTTTTAATCTCCATCGCAGACCGGATATCATATGGAGGCCGCCATTACAGTATGCGCAGAACGGATGCGCAAGACACGTCAGCTATATAAAGAGCGAGAGTTCAGTTCTCTACCTGTTAGTTTCAATTCACAGTTTAATTAGCAGTTTCAATCAGCAAATAACAAAATGCGTATTACAGGTAATATTTTATTTCACAACACTTTGCCTTGTTCCTTTCTTCTCTGCTGTTCACTTCAAACACGCTCCATACGAACACAATGCTCTCGTAGTATCAGACGCTTGCTCGATCACCTGCTCGTTTGCTGTCACAATGTACCCTACACAAATCCGAAACATTTCTTCGCTATTGAGTTTGCTACCGCATGCGCAGTGATACTGACCGGCAGAATAACATCCGGTTGTTCCCAAAGATGATCTTTTTTCTGAAATAATTTTACGTTTACGGACTTAAGAGTCAAAATTTGGGTCCGTATTATACATAGGTACAGGCTTTTTTCCAGCATCGACATGCCATTTTTAGGGTGCGTATTATGCACGGGGGCGCACTATGCATGGAAAAACACGGTATGCGTCTTGCTCCAGCACTCGACGCTCTTCTGCAAGATGGTGGAACATGGGCGGATTGGCTGTCTCCCGCATGGCGACTTGTGCAATACAGCCTGCTGGTTTATCACCAATGTTGACCCTCGTGATGGCATATTCCTGGAGGTCCTCCTCCTCAGAATCTCTCCACAAGAAGCGATGGAGGTGTACTTCTTGGTCCTCGAGCCATACAGAATTGTACATTTTTTTTATGTCCCCAAGTGCCGCAAAGACACCTTGCCGGAATCGGATGAGGACAGCTCAGATGTTATTGAGGACGTCTGGGCCTTTGAAGAGGAGATCATTTAGGCTCTGGCCCCTGAATTTCTGTTTACTGTTCCAGGCGAGGCGGACTGGTGTAGTCACAGAGTGAGGGTTTGGAGAAATTAAGTGGCTGATGTACCACACAGGACCAGTCCAGTTTGCCAAATCTTCTTTGGACAGTTTCACAGCAGCGTTCTGCCCAACCATCTCATGGACTTGTGCTTTGTAGGCTTCCTTCCATTTTGGCTCCTTTGCCAACTGCTTCGCTGTCCTCAGGAACGTTGCTCCGACAGCTCTCCTGTTGTTTGGCAATGTTACTGGATCTTCCACCCAGGGGTATTTGGCATGCCAGTGTGGTTTCTCGCTGTGGCAAACTCCAGTGGTGTACGTCAGTCCACACTTTATTTGCTCCAGCTCCCGTTCTTCAGAAATTGTCATCTCTTTCCCTCCAGGTTGGCAATTTCCACACCTGCAGCCGCCGCACTTGGGCTCACACGCGGCCCCGATGCTGTCCCACTTCCACCAGTCCATGAAGTCTCGGCTGGCAACAGACGTGATGGCTTGGGTGAGTTGAGGTGGCTGCACTGGGTCATGGCCAATTACTTCTCTGTACTCTACAGCTGCTGTGCGCATGGAGCGTGCAAAGTGAGTTCTGGGGCAATGGGCTGTGACTTTCACCTCTTCCAGGAGATCAGGATGAGAGCCCGACTGTTTTCCCAAGGGGGCCATCCCACAGGACCAAGTCACCGACGGAGCGCACCTTCTGAGGGACGAGTTGGCCTTCCTTGTGGCTGATTAACATTAATGTTAGTGGGGCGCACCAGTTCATGAAGAGTCAACGTTTGTGTCAGAAGCTCTTCTCTTCCAAATTATTAAAACTAAAGCAACTAGTCACGTAGTGAAAACGAAGTACGAGCGAGCAGGCAAGCTACAACTTAAGTCCAAGCTTGAAATCCATTGATAGTGAAATGGACAAACTTTGCAGGACAAAACAACAACTCTTACTGAAAAACCTCTAAGACTCACCTCATAGCCTTCTTAGTGTCTTTTTTTGATTTTGTCTTTTAGATTAAGCAACAGGTGTCGACTTGCATCGAACTCCAAATTTTTGGGCCCAGTCGAATTGTTGAAATTTCCGCGGGGATGGCGTGATGTTGAAAAACAGGATCGGCGAGGACAAGCACCATCACGACACCATCTCTGAGCTTTTTGATGTCACAGATCCAGCATTGTCAGCCGTGTCCACGAGGAACCAGAGAAGCTCCGTCACAGAGACTGGAAGAGACAAATCCAATGGGGCCTGATCTTATATTTGCCTGATCTTATATTTGCCTCTTTGGAAACGCAATTGAACAATCAAATAATCCATTCTGAGAATGAATATTTATCATTATACCCAAAAGTAAGTGTTTTGGAGGGGAGGTCATTTATTCCATTTATCCTGCAAGCGAAACTCCTTTGGTTTCCTCCCCAGCGATAAGGCAATAGGTGACCAGGGTGGCTGGAAGTCCGGCATCTGCCTCACATCGTCCACTGTGAAACCTCCAGGTATAGGTTTGTAAGATTAACAATCAGCAAAACAGGTAAACCTATAATTGATTATTGATTGAAATTCGTGGACTGGATTCCCCATCATAATTTGTAATTTTATTAAGTGACAGGATTTGGTGAAAGACAGAGGATGTCCTAATTATGGAAATTTGACATTGTCCATTACAAATTGAATAGAAAAAACAAGTAGTGTTTCACATTATCTGAAGTTAGAAAATAAAAATGGAAAACATAAAGGAAAATTGCACGTGTTGTTTGATGTTGTTCATGTGATGTTTTTTATTTGATTTTACATCACGGCAACGCGTGATCGGGATTAACCAGGTACACGTAAAATCTGTAAAATGTTGTTTTACTTAAGGGTTTTCAGAGAAGGTAAAGAAACAAGGGGGGTAGAGAGGATGAGGAATCATGAAACTGAGGTTCTAACAATTTCTGTTTGCGTGTATTTTTAAGGCATGTTTTCAGTATCTTCAGAATAATGATGAAAATGAATGTCGACTTTATTATTATTTTTTTATATATATATTTTTTTTATCTTAATTTCTACTGTTCTACAATACGACTCCTGAATGGGAGTTTCACTGGTGGGGAGGCTGAGGGAACTGTCGAATAAATTAAAATCATACTCTAGTGCAGCGGTGGCCAACCCGCGGCTCGCATGCGGCTCTTTGGCTAGTTTCATGCGGCTCCTTTACGTTCATATCAACATTTGTGTTTATTTTTCGTGCGTATTTGCTTCGCTTGAGTTCAATATGGTTTTTGGTCAAACGCGCATGCGCGTGAGGGGAAATCCCGCAAAGGAGGAGGGACAAACAGAGCGATTGGTTTTGCTGGCTTTTTAATGAATGGCGACTGTGACTACGGGGGCCCATTAGGTCCAGAAAAGCTGACAAGACGCTTGCCAAAATGGCAAGGAAAAAATGCACAGCTAAACGAATATATGACGATGAACACAGGAGTTAAAGTTGTTTTTTGTTGAACGCTATGGCAAGCCATTCTGCCTGATATGTCGGACGTCATTGGCGCATTTAAAAGCTTCAAATGGTCAGCGCCACTTCAGCTCACTTCATGCCAATATCGATAAGGACTTTGCAAAAGGGACTGAATTTCGCAAGCACAAGTTTGGAGACTTTGAAAAGTCAGGCAGAAAAATAGGTACAGTTTTTCAAAAAAATTACGAAGCACTCAGAGACTGTCACACTTGCATTGTTTCAACTGGCTTGGAACATTGCACGGGCTAAAAAGCCATACAATGAAGTGGAGTTCGTTAAAATATGCCTCAGTGACGTTATTGAATTTTATTTTCATCATGCTGCTGAGAATGCGCGTAGGAATACTGTCCACAGCCCTGCTTGCTTGTTATGAAGACAAATTTAGTTGTTGCGTGCGCGCCCGCGCCTGCCTGCGTGCGTGCACGTACAAGACCCACAATGCCCCGCGCGCAGCCAAGATGGAAGAACCCGGGAGTAGCGAGAGAACAATGTTTTGCCTCTAGATTTGGGGGGGAAACGGAGCGTAAGTTACGATCAATGCGGCCACGTTGAGTTGCACTTAGGCTAATGTTTACATTATGTACCAATGTCAAGGACGATGATGTCACCCAGCTTATATCATTGTGTTTCGATAGTTGTGGGGTCGTCACTAATTATTTGTGTTTAGATAAATGTCTGAGCTATAATGGTGTAATTAATGATTAAAACTTGAAAGTATCTGTTGTATTCGTTTATATGTTTAATAAAGACAAAGCCATCACAAAACTGTTGTAATTATTTAGATTTTGATCTAAATTAGCCTTGAATAAAGACTAAGCAGTCACATGAATTAACAGAAAAAATGGACAGCCGGACTCGGACTCGTGGTCAAGAGGCCGGACTCGGACTCGGTGCAAAAATCCGACCGAGTCCACAGCCCTACAGTGTATTCAATTGAATATGGGTTGAGAAGGATTTTCAAATCATTGTATTTTGTTATTTACATTTTACACAATTTCCCAACTTCAACCGAATCCGGTTTGTATATACTCACTTTGTGTCAAAGACGCACACGATCACAGCAACATACTCAGTCGATACCAGCAACCTTTAACTTACCGCTGCGCACAAGTGAATGGGTATAATGTTCAGACCCCGAATGTAAGACGACCCCCACTTTATTCAGTCTTTTTTCAATGCAAAAAAAAATCCTCTTATATTCAGGCCAATACGGTAGTTGTTTTGCTTGCTCATGTGCTCCACAGGTTCCATTGCTCGCACCGGGTACACTAATAAATTAACACACGCACACCCACTACATTATATGCACATTTTTGTTGTACTAGTTAGATTTTTCCATTCTGTACTGCACCACACTAGTGGCCCCTGAAGTTAGTGGCAACTCAATGAAAGGTCCGTGGGGGGCGGACCTGATGGTAAGAGCCTTGCCGTGTCGAGGGCCACATGCACATATTGGTAGGATTTTTGCACACACAAACAGGGGGTGGGAGGAACTGGCAGGAACAACAGACACAGACACAGCTTCTTTCCCCAGGCTGTCACTCTGATGAACTCACACCATTCACAGTCTGAGACATCACTTGTCAATAATATCCTGTTCTTGCCACTTAAATGTTGTTAGTCACCTGAATGTTGTTAGTCACTTAAATGTTTAGATCAACCGAAGTCAAATTCCTTGTTTGGCATGCACAAACTTGGCCAATAAAGCTGATTCTGATTGTTAGAATAGGCCTCTTTGGCACATGTGATTAGCTAGGTAGCTTGAGCTATGCCGTTATATCGCTGTAACCCATCTCTTGCTTCATTAGCTTTCTCTTCTCTATGACACTCTTTGCACATACGTAGAAGTCGCTCTCAGCTAAGACTACAAGGTCACACATTATCACACAGGCATGGCAGTCACCTCCTTGCAGAGTAGTGTAAGAGCAGGAAGCTTGGTGGTGGGAGTTAGACCTTCTTGCGCATCTCGCAGAGAAGGCTCCACAGCTGTGTATCGATCATTCTGGCATACATTAAATAGTTAAACTGTGAAGGCTGCCTCTTGGTAATTACTGTTAGCATAGCGAGCATTTAAGATAAAGAACTGGGAACAAACCTAACAGATTGTAGCAAATTTGTTTTTTTTGGCCCTCGCTGTATTTGACTTTGACATCTCTGCTATAGAGGAACCTTTGGAGTATCAAACAAACGATCTATGAGGGTGTTCACATCAAAACAGCAGCTCTGGGAGGCTATTCTGACATCATGCAAAGAAATTCAAGCAGAAACTTTCCAAAAACTCACAAGTTTAATGGATACAAGAATTGTGACTAATGTCAAAAAAGGGTTCCTATGTTCACATATAACTAGGCCTGTTGGGATGTTTTTGATTGAACTAGCCTTTGATTCAGTAAATGTGTCCTCCGGATGCTGCAAATTTCACAGATGACCATTTTCAGTTCTTTACAACCTATAAATGTTTTGAAACTGTTGTGTATGACAATAATAATTATAATAATAATGGAACGGTGCATTTTGAGTATTCTTTATTTTTTTAACAATGTCTGTTTTCATTGGGAGGTTTGCTCAATAAAAATACGAGATAGAACAGTTGATGACTTTTATCCTGCATTGACCATTTACGAAAACCCGAGAAAAATATAATTTGCATAATAATTTGGAGCAGGATGTACGTTCTCACCCTCACCTATGGTTACGAGCTGTGGATCGCGACCGAAAGAATAAGATCCCAGATACAAGCGGCCAAAATGAGTTCCTCTGCAGGGTGTACGGGCTCTCCCCTGGAGATCGGGTGAGAAGCTCGGTCATCTACTGCTTCTCCACGTTGAGAGGAGCCCGATGAGGTGACTCGCGCATGTTTGTTTCTTTCAGCTAGTACATTGTCACCACTCTTCACAATTGCACTGTTAACACATTACTTGCCAAAATAGTATAATAATTACACGTATATACGTATGTTACTGTTGCTATCACAAAAAATATTAGGATGTCTCCTGGAGACCTCCTTGGTGAGGTGTTCCGGTCATGTACCACCGAAAGGAGGCCCTGGCGACGACCCAGGATATGCTGGAGAGAAAATGGATTGAAAATGCCTTGGGATGATCCCCAGAATGAGCTGGACAAAGTGGGTGGGGATATGGTAGTTTGGGCCTCCCTGCTGAAGCTGCTACCCCCTACTCCGGATAAGCAGTAGAAAATGAATTGATGGAAGCTGGAAATTCCAAAATTAATGAGGCATCCCTTTATGAAAATGGATATTACATGTGAAAAAACACATTTAGCAATAATGCTTTGTAATGGACTTCACATTTTGGATCCGAATGTGTGAAAAGACAGCTCAGCCTTTTATGGATTTTGATTTGCTCATTTTCAATACATTATAATTTGAGTCCATTAATTAATTA
This sequence comes from Syngnathus acus, assembly GCF_901709675.1. Taxonomy (NCBI): domain Eukaryota; kingdom Metazoa; phylum Chordata; class Actinopteri; order Syngnathiformes; family Syngnathidae; genus Syngnathus; species Syngnathus acus. The sequence continues at coordinate 19,443,346 of NC_051094.1, forward strand.
TCAGGCAGGCAGTGAGGCAAAATTGTTAGCCATCTTTATTATGAAACAAGAACTGAAACCGTATCAACTGGCTGTTACATGTTTTGTGGCCACTCAGTCCCTTTCTATCTTGGCATAACCCTGAACTGCTATCCCCTCTCCCAGTTTGCTTTATAGTGGTCTGGTTGAGCTGAATTGCGCGCCAGGTGAGAGAATCTGCCTCCCAGTCCTTTGACCCCCCCACACCCCATTTAGGTCCTTTTTAGCACGGGAAGCTAAGCAGTGGATCTGCTGCCAGAATGTAGTAAATGGGGTAACCTAAATGAAAATGGTTACACTGCAATGACAAGCAGTGAAAAGATGAACCATACCAATTAAACAAGCAGGTTGTTCCTACTTTGAAATTTGATGTCTCAAAGTGTCAAGCGAAATTATTCTTAGTACTAAAAGAATACTACAAGGCATTTGTCATGCCAAAATCTTTTTCACCCAGGGAATATGTTTTGGTACACCTAATCAAACCCATAAAAACACAAATGAATATTTTTCTTTAAAAGGAGCCTGCAGAGAGTATTTGAGGAGGTTTTTTTTATACAGAAGTTTTATAACAATTCCGATGTGGAACAACATTGCTCAGAGGGTCAAACTGGGTAAGTGGAAATGTGGGGTAATTCCAAATAATACATTGCAAGTCTAGAAGCAGTGGAGGTTACGAAGGGAAATGCAGTCTGGAAAAAACAAAACAAAAACAAGGGCAAAGATTTTCTTTCTTTTCCTCGATTTGTTACTGCTAATATGGCTAAGAGAATGATTAATCAAACCGTTTCGAATCTCATAAAAAAAAACTATGTGAGATCTATTTAACACAATACTTTATATAGAAGATAATCAAACAGAAAATCAACATTACTCTTGAGAATTCCTATTTGACTCTCCATGTTTTCATTATGTCAGAGTAGAAAGTTAGTGACGGAAATCTATGGCAGGGGAGGAGGGAGAGGAAAGAGGAAGCGGTCTGATCCACATAACAGGTGGGAAGGGAGGCTCAGGCTACCACTGCTAGCTTCAGCAGGACCGCTCCCAGGCTGCAAGACTAAGCAGTGTGGGGAGCAACAGAGAGGAATCTGACTATAAGGGAGGATAAGGGAGGGAGTGAGATGGGTGGCGAGGAGGGGGCAAATAGCAAGAATATTTGCCTGGGCAGGTAAGCGGGAAAGGGAGAAAGAGACAGAGGGCTAAATGCTCAAGTGATCAGTCCATTGGCCGCTTTTCGCCATGTTTCTTTGTAAACTCTTCAGCATTCTTCAAGAATTTTTTACGGTCCTTTGAGTATTCTTCTGCTAGGTCTGCCCTCAAGGGATGTTCTGGCTGTGGGTCGTTCACCAGAGCAATGAGGGACTGAATAACTGCAAAACAAAACACAGAAATTCAGTTGGAGTCAGTCAATTTCCTGCTGGAACATTTTCTGAGTCAAATATTAAACGACTTTCAATTAAATGGCACATTGGCACATTGTTACTAAATATGTTCAGAATACATTTATCTTTTCTGCTTGTATACTCAAATCATACCATTGGGTCTGTTAAAGGATGCATCAACAGGTATTGTTTTGGCTAAGTATGAAATGATCAGATGCAAACAATACCTGCTTGGAACAAAGTGCTTGGTTTTTGTCTTATTGGAATGATTAACCGTCAACATTCACACATGTAAAACATGCTCTAGATGTGGGCTGTGTTTAAAAAACAAAACAAAAACAATGACAAAATCGAGTTGAATCGATTTTCCTTTTCATAACCTGATATTGATTCACAAAACCATTAAATGATCTGTGACCCACAATCTAACGTATGGTTGGAAAACCGGTGTATGCCATTCAGAAATAATACCTCATCCCGCCAGTGGGTGGGGCATATCTGTAACAGACATGTTTGGTGAGCAAGAAATTTCCCTGAAAATCATAAACAATGGTTAACTCACTCATATGACTAATGAGTTGCTTGCTTGTAAATTGATGTCAGGAGCTGTTCGCCATCAAATGACCATGTTAAGCTCTGGTAAGCAAAACCTCTGCTTGCTTAGAGACTAGACCTCAATACTAATGTGCTACACTAACTTGTTTTAGATTGTCTTGGTAAAGGCGAGCGGCCAACTGCTACGCTTGAACGTACTACTGTATTGGCCCAAATATAAGACGACCCTGATTATAAGACGACCCCCTTTTTCAAGACTCAAGTTTGAAAAAAATACTTTTTGAACACCAATTTTAATTTTTATACAGAAAATAATTACAGTACATCTGAAACAAATGATTATAATATATTCGAGAGAAAAAGCATGTTATTTTGCCTCGGTATCACATCTTAATATCTGAACATTTAAACATGTAAACTAAATCACATTTGTAAATTAATGGCTTCTGGTTTTTGAAATGTAAATAAACCAATCCACTGTGATAAAACAACAAAATTGCAATAACTGCATTAACCATCAAAGTTAAGTCGAACTGTAACTAGTCTTGAAACAAATCTGAATAAGGAAAAACATTGCAATAAAATAATGCAAACTCGTTTAAACTTGAGAGTAGCTGAGATCTGTCATGTCAGAACATTACTCCTCAAAAACATCCTCTGCCTCGCTGTGCTCAGTGTCACTGTCCACGTACGCGCACACCCTCCTGTCGAACTCTTGAAAGCGGCCGCTCTGAGAACCACGGAAAGCTTTTCTCTGATTGTGAGCATTTTTAGGCGATCTTTTTGAGCTCTCCATCTCCGTACATTACACTCTGTGACACCATATATCACAGCCGCTTTTCAATTGTTTGAAGACTGCCTCATTTATCACCATCATCTTGAAGTTTGCATCATAACTTCTCAGCTGCCGGTTAACCTGGCCGATCTTCGACCCACTTTTCTCCAGATTGTCGCTACGTTTCTCCATTTTCTGTTATCTCTTCTCTTGTTTTCTTCTCTTTTCTTTCTTACCGCTATTTTTTATTTTTCTTCTTCATGCTACCGCTATTTTTATTTTTATTCTTATTCTTCATGACAGGGGTTCACTTTGGCGTGGGGAGTTAAAGTCAGCATTCGCTTTAAAGATATCTGGCGCTATCTAGCGTTGTGAATGGGTATAATATCTAGACCCCGAATGTAAGACGACAGACTTTTTCAGTCTTATTTCAATGCAAAAAACACCGTCTTATATTTGGGCCAATACGGTACTTAATGTAATGTCCACTGATGGCTGCCAAGCTAAGCTTATATTATTGGTCCTTTCAAAAACAAAAATGTATATAGTTTATTGAAAGTGATTCATTTCAATGTCAGAGTATGATTTCAGACATTGTGATGATTCTACACAACAATAACTGTGTAGGTCTCCCAATTTTCTTTTTAACGATTTATACCTTGAGTGGCTCAGTGGCAAGCCAAAACCCAGGACAAATTTATTTTTCTCTTTGACACAGATAAGAAGACAAAAAAGTACCAGGGAAGTAGCAGAACAATCAAACTCACACATTTGTACAAGGGACAACATATTTCAATTTTTAGCTGTTCACAAAAGAGCTCCATTTAAGTTCCTTTTCATACAGTATACTGTGTTTGCCATATTGTTTTGTGAAAGCAATAAATCCATGCTGTTAAACACCTAGTGACACTCTTGAGAGTCATATTGCTAATTAGGCATATGCAACGCTCTGAACCAAAAGGAGTGAACCTGGCTCATGGGTCATTAGCTTTGGGTTTGAGTACCTCTAATGGTGCTACAGATCCTTTATGGTCATAAGTTTACAGTGTTTTTGCCAAAGATTGATATAAACCGGACCCCGAGGACCAGGATTGAAGACGCCTGCAATACGACGTTTCAAATGTACAGACCTCATTCAATGCACCAAACAGACTAGTCATCATAGGGAATACGTGGAACTATTTTATTTATTTGCCAGATCTAAAACCTCAGACACAGATGGAAAAAAATCAGAACAGCCTCATAAAGTGTGTGTTTTTTAATGGGTGGCTGAGGCCCTGTAAATCTTGAAAAAAAATTGGCGACAAGATGAAAGGCAGATCAAAGAAAGTCGGTCCCCTTCTGGATCATCTAATAGCAGCAGTGCTTCAAAAAAACACTTAGCGTCTATGTAGTTAACATGTGACATTTTGCTAAATCACCTATGTCGTTAGCATGTGACATTTTGCTAAATCGATTTTATCTGTTAGACCTCTCCAGCTTTTTAGTATTGATGTAATGGACTGAGAATGAAATGACGTGAATGGAAGAGAATATTCAGTAGTCATATTCTGTAAAAGTGCTATCTCTGTACCATAGAAACAGACATAGCTGTCCCATAGTTCTGTGCAGTCAAGGTTGAAAAGCTACTTTTAAAATTGATTATTGTACAGGTACTACTTAGCTGTTAAAAGAGTAGTTAGTAGTGTAATCCAAGTACCATAATATTAATGTAATGTTTAATTACTTTTTGATGAACACCAAATATACGAATAAAGCCAAAATATAAATGAATATAACTCTAAGATACTTATGTATACCACTGCATGCTGCGATTTGCGGGGTCAAGGGACGGGGTTAGCCGGCAAATAGTGAAAATCCATAGATGAATCAAGATTTCAGGTGTTTTTCTGGTAATGTCTGTAAAATGCACCTTTTTCTTGGGTATGGGCTCTTGTATTGACAAAGTGGAGAAAGGAAAAACTACCGTTTTTTCCATGTATAATGCGCAAGATTTAACAAATTTATTGTCCTAAAATCTGGGGTGCGCATTATACATGGGTACAATTTTTTTCTTTTTTTTTTTTTTATCCGGATATCATACGGAGGCCGCCATTACAGATGGGCTTTCTTCTCTGCTGTTCACTTCAAACACGCTCCATACGAACACAATGCTCTCGTATCAGACGCTTGCTCGATCACCTGCTCGTTTGCTGTCACAATGTACCCTACACAAATCCGAAACATTTCTTCGCTATTGAGTTTGCTAGCGCATGCGCAGTGATACTGACCGGCAGAATAACATCCGGTTGTTCCCAAAGATGATCTTTTTTCTGAAATAATTTTACGTTTACGGACTTAAGTAGGAGTCATAATTTGGGTGCGTATTATACATGGGTACAGGCTTTTTTCCAGCATCGACATGCCATTTTTAGGGTGCGTATTATACATGGGGGCGCATTATACATGGAAAAAAACGGTATTTAAAAAAAACACTACAATAATTTAAAAGAATATATAGGGGGTAGCAATACATCTATTTACCGTATTTTTCGGACTAAAAGTCACTCCGGAATATAGGTCGCATTAGCCATAAAATGCACAATAACGTGAAAAAAAACATATATAAGTCGCTCCGGAGTATAAGTCGCATTTTGGGGGAAATTTATTCGACAAAATCCAACACCAAGAACAGACATGAACGAGCAACAACAGGCTAAACCAGGGGTGGGCAAACTACGGCCCGCGGGCCACATCCGGCCCACGGGACCGTTTAATCCGGCCCGCCAACCCTGAATTAATTGTATTATTAAACTTTTTTTTTTGTCATTTTGCCTGCAATGACTGCGTTTCCCCAGTAGATGGGGAACCGCTCGCCTGCGCATTTACTACCGGAAGCCGTGTCAGAAAGCTCGGTGCACACTCACAAGTGCGTGTACGTACGTACTCAGTAGTACGGACATGGCGCACTCGCGCTCTATTTGTATCAGTCCCGAATTTACAGCGTGGGCTGTGACGACAGCATTCTTGTAATTCGCTCGCTGAGCTTTCAGATACAGTTTTACGCTAAAGCCACCCACAAACCTTCCCCTGGAATCCTTCCATTAAAATGAGTGGCCCGAAGAAAAGAAGTGAGTGCCGAATGTTAAAAGAGTGGCCAATTTGGCTCGACGTACGCGACGTGACGTTCAGCCACATCAACCCGTCACAGATCGAGGTAAACGGATCTCTCCTAAGAATTGCCACAACAAATTTTACTCCAGACTATGATGCACTAGCAAAAAAGGGAGACCAACAACACTGTTCCCACTGAAAATGAAGGGGAGGCTCTCAAGTTTGTTGTAAAAAAATGCATTTTGAATATGATTTGTACACATAGCAGGGATTGAAACTAGCGACCATTCTCATTTTCAAACAATGCAGGATGCTCAAGGACATTGATGCACCACCTGTTTGCGACTAATCTTAACCTGTAAAGTTCTTAAGGCTTACTTTAAGGAAGTGTTTCCCGTTTCCTCACCTCTGTTACCAGGTGTTTGTGAGTTAAAACTCTGCTCTGATGTTCAGATACCCCTCACCGTGTTGCCGTTTTGATTACTTTATTTGGATGTATGCTTTCACCGATTCTTCAAGATGATATATTTGGTCAGAATGTTTGCTGTTTGATGTGATCTCATAAGATAAAATTTTTCATTAATCTGACCTGCAGGCACTGAAGTGATGGAGACTGTTATTCATAATAATAGTGTCGTATTTTATGAGAATCACTGATAGCAGTTTTTTAGTGATTTCTTTTTTTTTAATGCTGTTAATAAATGCATTTGTTTTCAAAAAACTTGTTTGGAATATCCATGCTTTACTACCTACTAAAGGCCAAAATCTTTTATGCAATGACCTTTACAGGTCGCTTATATTACTTCACACAAACACTACGTCCATCTGCTCCTGGTTCGGCCCTCCGGTCCAAATTTAGAACCCAGTTCGGCCCGCGAGTCAAAAAGTTTGCCCACCCCTGGGCTAAACGATAGGTATGCTAACGTGACATAAACACAAACGAAGAGCTGAGAACGGGCCTGACGTAACATTCAGTTATTCAAATAACTATTACATAAATAACACATTTATAAAACCATCTGTGTCACTCCAATTCATTAAATCCATCGATTGTCCTTTTTGTCAACAATGCCAAAAATATTCATTTATATTTTGGCCAGAAGCGCGCCGCTGATGGCGCTTGCACTTCAAAATATTCCACAGGCCCATATAACGATATATGAATTATATATCAAATAACTATTATATAAGCAATAATATTATCAAACCATCTGTGTCACTCCAAATGATTAAATCCATCGATCAAATTCCTCGTCCTTTGTCAACAACGCCGCGCGTGCGCCCTGACGTCAGCCTTGTCGTTATTCCACAGATCTAGTATATAACTATATTGTAGCGTTAACAAAGTACCGTATTTTCCGCCCTAAAAGGCGCACCGGATTATAAGGCGCACCTTCAATGAACGGCCCATTTTAAAACTTTGTCCATATATAAGGCGCACCGGATTATAAGGCGCATAAAATAGAAGCTATACTGCAACAAACTGAGGTTGACTAGGGTTGCGGTATGCATCCACTAGCCAATAACCAACGAGCCCTCTGTAAACAATCGCGTTTTTCAAACGATCTCCTATAAAATGATCGGAACTGACTAAAGTTCGATCTAACGCATTGGTACTACTTACCTATGTTTCCCTTCCATATCGATCCGTAGATTTACTCGAAACATTAACAGAGCAGCCTATTTTGACATGAAATAGCCTGGTACGTATAGCAGCTATCGTTATAGCATTAGCCATCCGCACAGTCCCACGAGCCTCAGCTCGCAATCTCCCATGAGCCTCAGCAAAGTGTAAACAATCGCGTTTCTCAAACGATCTCCTATAAAATGATCGGAACTGACTAAAGTTCGATCTAACGCATTGGTACTACTTACCTATGTTTCCCTTCCATAGCGATCCGTAGATTTACTCGAAACATTAACAGAGCAGCCTATTTTGACATGAAATAGCCTGGTACGTATAGCAGCTATCGTTATAGCATTAGCCATCCGCAAAGTCCCACGAGCCTCAGCTCGCAATCTCCCATGAGCCTCAGCAAAGTGTAAACAATCGCGTTTCTCAAACGATCTCCTATAAAATGATTGGAACTGACTAAAGTTCGATCTAACGCATTGGTACTACTTACCTATGTTTCCCTTCCATAGCGATCCGTAGATTTACTCGAAACATTAACAGAGCAGCCTATTTTGACATGAAATAGCCTGGTACGTATAGCAGGTATCGTTATAGCATTAGCCATCCGCAAAGTCCCACGAGCCTCAGCTCGCAATCTCCCATGAGCCTCAGCAAAGTGTAAACAATCGTGTTTCTCAAACGATCTCCTATAAAATGATTGGAACTGACTAAAGTTCGATCTAACGCATTGGTACTACTTACCTATGTTTCTCTTCCATAGCGATCCGTAGATTTACTCGAAACATTAACAGAGCAGCCTATTTTGACATGAAATAGCCTGGTACGTATAGCAGCTATCGTTATAGCATTAGCCATCTGCAAAGTCCCACGAGCCTCAGCTCGCAATCTCCCATGAGCCTCAGCAAAGTGTAAACAATCGCGTTTCTCAAACGATCTCCTATAAAATGATTGGAACTGACTAAAGTTCGATCTAACGCATTGGTACTACTTACCTATGTTTCCCTTCCATAGCGATCCGTAGATTTACTCGAAACATTAACAGAGCAGCCTATTTTGACATGAAATAGCCTGATACGTATAGCAGCTATCGTTATAGCATTAGCCATCCGTAAAGTCCCACGAGCCTCAGCTCGCAATCTCCCATGAGCCTCAGCAAAGTGTAAACAATCGCGTTTCTCAAACGATCTCCTATAAAATGATCGGAACTGATTAAAGTTCGATCTAACGCATTGGTACTACTTACCTATGTTTCCCTTCCATATCAATCCGTAAATTTACTCGAAACATTAACGGAGCAGCCTATTTTGAAATGAAATAGCCTCGCGGGTACAACAGCTATTCGGTGACGCCCCCTGACTACAGTTACCGTAATGTTGGGAAGCGATGCGACCTTGTAATTTACTAGTCGTACTAAAACGTACTGAAACATTTTGGCAGAGCACTGTGTACAACCAGTATGGATCAACAAATTCATCAATTGATCCATATATAAGGCGCACTGGACTATAAGGCGCACTGTCGGCTTTTGAGAAGATTTTAGGTTTTTAGGTGCGCCTTTTAGGGCGGAAAATACGGTACAAGGAAAGACGTGGGTTTGGTAAATGGCTCTTTATTTAACAAAACAAGAGTTCAACGAGCCAACAACTACTGAACTGTAACGATAAAAACATATACAAGTTGCTACACGAAATAAAATATATAAAATAACTATAACATAAATAGTTTACCGCCACACGGCCCCAAGCACCGGCGTGGACTTTCAGGCGTGTGGCGGCGTGGACTTCCATCCCTGGACGTGGCACTTCCAGCCATGGAGGTGGCTGGGACCTCCGTAGAGTAGGACTGGGCGTGCGTAGGAGCAGTGTCCGACCCCCATCCACCGTCCCCAGACAGCCACCCGGCCGAGCGCCGGCCCCCGACTTCCAGCCACGGAGGTGAAAGAGAGCTCCGTAGAGTAGGACCGGGCGTGCGTAGGAGCAGTGTCCGACCCCCATCCACCGTTCCCGGACAGCCACCCGGCCGAGCGCCGGCCCCCGACTTCCATCCACGAAGGTGAAAGAGAGCTCCGTAGAGTACGACCGGGCGTGCGTAAAAGCCATAATAGTTTTTCAAACCTTCTGTGTTACTCCAAATCATTAAATCCTTCAAACTCTTCGTCCTCCGTGTCACTTACAAACAAAGCCGCTAATGATGCCGGTAGTACGTGGGGCCCTTCGTCATCTTCGTCATCCCGTAATCGAATCTTTGTCCTTTATGTAAACAACCGCCGCACCACGCCGCTGACGTCACTTGAAATTCAAATTACAATAATCCCTTGCTACATCACGGTTCGTTTATCGTGGTTACACTTTTTTTTTTTTTTTTAATTTTCAAAATTTGCTGTGGGTGACCCCAAACTTTTGAACGGTAGTGTATATATTTATTTAGATAATTATTTATAGATTATATATATAATCTTCTGTGTAAAAAATCTTATAATATATATGTATACTTATATTCATAGATTATATATAATCTTATACAAATATAAGATATAATTTATAATATTTAATTCATAATATTTTATTATAATAATATTTACACTACCGTTCAAAAGTTTGGGGTCACCCAAACAATTTTGTGACCCCAAACTTTTGAACGGTAGTGTAAGTCGCTCCTCAGTATAAGTCGCCCCCCCACCCAAACTATGAAAAAAAAACGCCCCACGATCTAGTTTCAGCAATGAAAGCCGGACTTATTGATTGAGGCTGGTCACACATTGACAGTAATTTTTAAGTTATCAATTAATGTTATCAATATCCATCCTATCCATCCATACTATTTCCACCACAGACACCTTCAAGTTCCAGGGATCCACAATCTCCTGGGACCTGAAGTGGACCGACCACATAAACTCTGTCTGGAAGAAGGCCCAGCAGAGGTTGTCCTTTCTGAGACAGCTCAGAAAGTTCAACCTGCCACAGGAGCTGCTGAAAACCTTCTACACTGCCAGTATATCCTCTGCACCTCCTCACTATCTGGTTTGGATCGCCCACCAAACAAGACAAGCAAAGACTGCAATGGACAATTAGGTCTGCGAAAAAGATAATTGGGACCAACCTCCCATCTATCCAAGACTTGTACCTGTCTAGGACCAGGAAACGTGCAAGTAACATCTCCGCAGACCCCCACACAGTCTATTTAAACCCCTCCCCTCTGGATGGCGTTACAGAGCGCTGTACGCCAAAACCAGCAGACACAGACACAGCTTCTTCCCCCAGGCTGCACTCTATCACTCATAGAGACTCAGAGTCATCACAGTGCAATAACATCCTGTTCTTGTCACTTAAATGTTGTTAGTTACCTGAATGTTGTTAGTCACTTAAATGTTGTTGAGCAGTGGTTCTTTTAAGATTTCAAGAATTTTATTGGCCATGTTTGAGCATGCCAAACAAGGAATTTGACTTCGGTACATCTCAGCCTCTGTTCAACATTTAGGTGACTAACAACACTCAGAAAATGTGCGGAAATTGACAAATATTCTCAAACATCCCCTGATCTTAAAGTCCCAGGAGGGCAAGGAAAAACTCAAAACTCCTACTCGGGGAAATGAGAAACCTTGAGAAGAGACCACAAGATGGGAGGATCCCTCTTCCAGGATGACCAGGCCGCAATGGATGCAGAGTGGACACATAGTACACAGAATATAGACAATTCAAAATAAAGCGTAGAGAGCAGGATGATTCCCTTGTTGGAGGTACCGATCCCCGCCAGTTTCATATGCGCATTCATCAAAAATTTTCAGTGAAAAATTCAAGACATCGATGTTTTTTACTGGTGCACAAAATGAGCCATGCATAAACATTACCTTGTTCAGAGAACAAAACCAACATAATGCATGAACGCACAACAAATTACACACCAGCAAATCAGTGTGACTTCTGCTGTTGCCTTTTGCATGACTACCGTAATTTCCCATGTAAAATACGCCCCCGTGCATAATACGCACCCTAAAAATGGCATGTCAATGCTGGAAAAAAGCCTGTACCCGTGTATAATACGCACCCAAATTTGGACTCTTACTTAAGTCCGTAAACGTAAAATTATTTCAGAAAAAAGATCATCTTCGGGAACAACCGGATGTTATTCTGCCGGTCAGTATCACCGCGCATGCGCTAGCAAACTCGATAGCGAAGAAATGTTTCAGATTTGTGTAGGGTACATTGTGACAGCAAACGAGCAGGTGATCGAGCAAGCGTCTGATACGAGAGCATTGTGTTCGTATGGAGCGTGTTTGAAGTGAACAGCAGAGAAGAAAGGAACAAGGCAAAGTGTTGTGAAATAAAATATTACCTGTAATACGCATTTAGAACTCGCTCTTGATATAGCTGACGTGTCTTGCGCATCCGTTCTGCGCATCTGTAATGGCGGCCTCCGTATGATATCCGGTTTGCGATGGAGATTAAAAAACAAACAATATTTGACAATAACACACCATCAAGGATTGCACCATCGCATCAAACGATGTGTCGTCAATTATGAATTTTACTAACTAAGTGTGTTGGGCAGGATGGCTGAATGCGATGCGCGATTGACAACAAACAAGAAGAAAGGTGATTTCAAGTTTTATTTCGAGGGAGATTTTCTTCAAAAATTGTTGTACCCATGCATAATCCGCAACCCAGATTTTAGGACAATAAATTAGTTAAATTTTGCGCATTATGCATGGAAAATCATGGTAGTTCAGATATGCGTTATCACAAATTTACCGTATTTTTCGGACTATAGGTCGCGTTTTTTTTCATAGTTTGGGTGGGGGGGTGACCTATACTGAGGAGCGACTTATATGTGAATTTGTTTCACAAATTTTCAAAAAAAAAAAAAAAAAAGTGAAACCGCGATAAACGAACCGCGCTGTAGCAAGGGATTACTGTAATTTGAACTGCAAGTGACGTCAGCAGCGCGGCGGTTGTTTACATAAAGGACAAAGGATTCGATCACGGGATGACGAAGATGACGAAGGGCCCCATGTACTACCGGCATCATTAGCGGCTGATTTGGAGTGACAGAAGGTTTGAAAAACTATTATGGCTTTTACGCACGCCCGGTCCTACTCTAGGGAGCTCTCTTTTACCTCCTTGGATGGAAGTCGGGGGCCGGCGCTCGGCCGGGTGGCTGTCCGGGGACGGTGGATGGGGTTCGGACATGGCTTTTACGCACGCCCGGTCCTATTCTACGGAGGTCTCTCCTCCGTGGCTGGAAGTGCCACCTCCAGGGATGGAAGTCCACGCCGCCACACGCCTGGAAGTCCACGCCGGTGCTTGGGGCCGTGTGGCGGTTAACTATTTATGTTATAGTTATTTGATATATTTTATTTCGTGTAGCAACTTGTATATGTTTTTATTGTTACAGTTCTGTAGTTGTTGGCTCGTTGAACTCGTTTTGTTAAATAATTTACCAAACCCACGTCTTTCCTGGTACTTTGTTAACGCTACAATATACCGTATTTTCCGCACTATTAGGCGCACTTAAAAACGTACATTTTACTCAAAAAACCACAGTGCGCCTTATAATGCAGAGCGCCTTATATATGGATCAATTGATGAATTTGTTGATCCATACTGGTTGTACACAGTGCTCTGCCAAAATGTTTCAGTGCGTTTTAGTACGACTAGTAAATTACAAGGTCGCATCGCTTCCCAACATTACGGCAACTGTGGTCAGGGGGCGTCACCGAATAGCTGTTGTACCCGCGAGGCTATTTCATTTCAAAATAGGCTGCTCCGTTAATGTTTCGAGTAAATTTACGGATTGATATGGAAGGGAAACATAGGTAAGCAGTACCAATGTGTTAGATCAAACTTTAGTCAGTTCCGATCATTTTATAGGAGATCGTTTGAGAAACGCGATTGTTTACACTTTGCTGAGGCTCATGGGGGTCTGCGAGCTGAGGCTCATGGGAGTTTGCGGGTGGCTAATGCTATAATAATAGCTGCTATACGCACAAGGCTATTTCATGTCAAAACAGGCTGCTCTGTTAATGTTTCGAGTAAATTTACGGATCGATATGGAAGGGAAACATAGGTAAGCAGTACCAGTGTTAGATCGAACTTTAGTCAGTTCTGATCATTTTATAGGAGATTGTATGAGAAACGCGATTGTTTACAGAGGGCTCATTGGTTATTGGCTAGTGGATGCATACCGCAACCCTAGTCAACCTCAATTTGTTGCAGTATAGCTTCTATTTTATGCGCCTTTTAATCTGGTGCGCTCTATATATGAAATAATTTCTAAAATAAAAAATTCAATGAGGGTGCACCTTATAATCCAGTGCGCCTTTTGGTGCGAAAAATACGGTAGTTACGTATATACTAGATCTGTGGAATAACGACGAGGCTGACGTCAGCGGCGCATGCGCGGTGTTGTTGACAAAAGACTAAAGATTTAATGATTTGGAGTGACACAGATCGTTTGATAATATTGTTGTTTATATGATAGTTATTTGATATATACTTTATATATCGTTATATGGGTCTGTGGAATATTTAGAACTGCAGCTCACGACGAGTCCGACGTCAGCGGCCCGGCGCATACGCGGCATCGTTTACATAAAGGACGATCAATGGGTTTAATGAATTGGAGTGACATAGATGGTTTTATAAACGTGTTACGTATGTAATAGTTATTTGAATAACTCTGAATGTTACATCAGGCCCGTTCTCAGCTCTTCGTTTGTGTTTATGTCACGTTAGCATACCTATCATTGAGCCTGTTGTTGCTCGTTCATGTCTGTTCTTGGTGTTGGATTTTGTCAAACAAATTTCCCCCAAAATGCGACTTATACTCCGGAACAACTTTTGTTTTTTTTTCACTTTTTTCACTTATTCCTGAGCGACTTAGTCCGAAAAATACGGTACAGGATAAATCAGGTGTGTTTGGACCTCCACAGCGGAGGCTCTGCCGAACCCCTGAGACAGACTCACCGAACACATAGGGTTCGATCGAACCCAGGTTAAGAACCACTGTTGTACAGACTGAGCTCAACTGGAGTCAAATTCCCTGTTTGGCATGCACAAACTTGGTCAATAAAGCTGATTCTGATATCAATACCCTTTATGATGAATAAAAACATTGGTCTACAATATCCCTTGCCCGGATGCGGGTAACCAGGGCCCCCTCTGGAACCAGTTCTGGCATATTGCACGGGTACGTGTACTTTACAAGATGTAAAAAAGACCCATTTTATTCTTTGGCCTTTGACTAAGTAATTGTTCTCCTGCTGTATATTAATTTATGTTATGTTTATGCATCAATTTACTGTTTTTAATGTCTATGTGGTTGTCCCCATTGCGACATGAGAAGAACCTCGTTACCTTTGCAGCTATGCGCTATGTAAATAAAGATGTATTGTATTGTATTGTATTGTATATTGTATCGTTAAAAAAAAGGTATGTTTACACTCGTGAAAATAATATATGTCATGGCAATTGCTTATATTTCTGCGTTACCAGCAAATAATTGTATTGCATATCGTATCGGTCAAAAAACTGATGTTTATACTCCTAAAAATAATATATTTCATGGCAATTGCTTATATTTCTGCATCATCAGCAAATACTGTTTTCATCACACAAAAAACTGATGCAAATTAATATAAAATAAAAACTAGAGGTGCAAGTAGCTAGAAAGGGCCATCACAACCCTGGCCACATTGGAGTACACAATGGGATACTTGGATGTTTGTAGTACTTAACCATAGCAACTTCCTGTAAAGAATAGCCTATGGCCCTGAAAGAGTTTTTCGTAGGTCATGGGCTGTCATATAGGTCTCCCAACTTTCATAGATCTCGATGAGATATAGAAACGGGGATATTATTAAAATAAATGTGGAGGGGGCATGGTTAAAAATGTTTTGATGAAACAGTCAAAGTTTGAAAACGATCTAATTTTGAGGAAGTTTGTTAAACTATGACTACTATAAAAGGCCAGAAACACTGCCCAATTCCAAAATAAAGTAAAATGTCAGAATTCCTGTTACCTTTAGCATATGGCTACAAAAAAAAAATAAAAAATTATTTGGGCTGTTGCGTCTTCCAATTTCCAATGTGTCTGTATCATTAATTTTTGCCCAAATTAAGACCTTTAAAAACAGCATGATTATTCTTTGTAAACAACGCATCAACCGCAACCATGTGCGTCAGTTCAGATGAAACACCCAGTTCGATAATGATCGGATAACATTTTTAGGATGAATTTGTTAAAATATGAGCCCTATAAATCTGCAAAATGGACCGAAATTGTACTTTGAAAAATTCAGAGCTCACTCCCTGTATAAACGTCATATGATGGCGCCGCGGATGGCAGCCACGGTGAGTCGCTCTCTGTTTCTTTGTCTTATTTTGTGTGTTTTCTGTGTCCTCTGCTGTCCATCCCGGATCACTTTTACCAGAGAAGCGCTGTTAAACATCGGACAGTCTTCTTCTGGTATTTTCTGGTTTCCCCCCCAAATCTAGAGGCAAAACATTGTTCTCTCGCTACTGCCGGGTTCTTCCATCTTGGCTGCGCGCGGGGCATTGTGGGTCTTGTACGCAGGCAGGCAGGCGCGGGCGCGCACGCAACAACTAAATTTGTCTTCATAACAAGCAAGCAGGGCTGTGGACAGTATTCCTACGCGCATTCTCAGCAGCATGATGAAAATAAAATTCAATAACGTCACTGAGGCATATTTTAACGAACTCCACTTCATTGTATGGCTTTTTAGCCCGTGCAATGTTCCAAGCCAGTTGAAACAATGCAAGTGTGACAGTCTCTGAGTGCTTCGTAATTTTTTTGAAAAACTGTACCTATTTTTCAAAGTCTCCAAACTTGTGCTTGCGAAATTCAGTCCCTTTTGCGAAGTCCTTATCGATATTGGCATGAAGTGAGCTGAAGTGGCGCTGACCATTTGAAGCTTTTAAATGCGCCAATGACGTCCGACATATCAGGCAGAATGGCTTACCATAGCGTTCAACAAAAAACAACTTTAACTCTGTTAAAAACGTCCTGTGTTCATCGTCATATATTCGTTTAGCTGTGCATTTTTTCCTTGCCATTTTGGCAAGCGTCTTGTCAGCTTTTCTGGACCTAATGGGCCCCCGTAGTCACAGTCGCCATTCATTAAAAAGCCAGCAAAACCAATCGCTCTGTTTGTCCCTCCTCCTTTGCGGGATTTCCCCTCACGCGCATGCGCGTTTGACCGGTTGGCGAGGTGGCGGCCGACAAACGCCGGCAGCGCTCAATGCTGTCAAGTTCTTTTTCAAACTTGATCGTAAGCAGGGCTGTGGACAGTATTCCTACGCGCATTCTCAGCAGCATGATGAAAATAAAATTGAACGTATTTTTTTTATTGTCCGGCAAAAATGACCGAGTCCGACCGAGTCCGAGTCCACAGCCCTGACTGCAACGGACAATCAGGACTGCAGAAAAGATCATTGGAATCAACCTCCCATCTATCCAAGACTTGTACCTGTCCAGGACCAGGAAACGTGCAAGGAACATCTCTACAGACCCTTCTCACCCAGGTTGCAGTCTGTTTGAACTACTCCCCTCCGGACGGCGTTATAGAGCTCGGTACGCCAAAACCAGCAGACACAGAGACAGCTTCTTCCCCCAGGCTGTTGCTCTGATGAACTCACACCACTCTTAGAGTCTCAGAGTCATTACTGTGCAATAACATCCTGCTCTCCACACCTTTTTTGAATTTGTCTACACTGTTTGTACTATGTGTCCTCTCTGCATCCATTGCAGCCTGGTCATCCTGGAAGAGGGACCTTCCCATCTGTGGTCTCTTCTCAAGGTTTCTCATTTCCCCTGGCTGGAGTTTTGAGTTTTTCCTTGCCCTTTTGGGAGTTTAAGATCAGGGGATGTTTGAGAATATTTGCCATTTTTCACATGTCCTGAGTGTTGTTAGTCACCTAAATGTTGAACAGAGGGTGTGATTTACCGAAGTCAAATTCCTTGTTTGGCACGCTCAAACATGGCGAATAAAAAACTCTTGAATCTTGAATGTTTGGGTATAGCTACTAAATTTATTTTTGTAGGTCTGAGGGTGCACCGCATGCTTATCAGTTTTTATAGCCATAAACCACTCCAAGGGTGCTACAGACCTATTTAAACAACTTTAAAATATGCAATTTTTTGCTGTGAGTTTACGTTCACGTTTAGTTCCTCAAAAATGGGAGTCTTTACGGTGAATATTTAATAACAAAAAATTAAGAATAAAAAAAATAATTAAGTAATGTGAATGTCAACCCGGAAGTGAGGTATCCGCAAGTTACGTGGCATCTCAACTCGGATGTATTTATTACGCATGTGGGGCTGATTATGCGCCGCACCCGTTTGTCTGATACAAACAGCTCTCTCTGTCTGCATGCCCCGTGTGCGTAATAAATAAATCTGAGTTGAAATGCCACGTTCAAAGTCTAAGGAATAAGTATTAAATCAATAAATCTGAGTCTACGTTGAAAGGGTGTCCAAGGAATAAATAATAAATAAATCAAAGTCTTCGTTGAACGCGTCATCTATCAGGGATGAGAACGGTAAATGAAAAAAACCCACTGAAAAGTAGCCAGGGTCTGGGGGCCGCATGCCCCACTGGAAGCCACTGGGTGGGCTTGTGCAAGTGGGTCACAGGCCCTCATTGGGGGCTGCAGGGGCCACAGGCCCCTATTGGGGGCCACAGGGCCCACAGGCCCCTATTGGGGGCCTTAGGGGGCCAGGGACAACGCCCCGGAGGGAGCTCAGGGGGAAAAGCTCTCTGGAAACTACTGGATTTTGGCAGTATAGCAACACCAAAACCATTAATTTCATCACTCAATTTCAACAGTTTTGTTACAAAAATATTCCTGCTTGGTGGCCTACCAAGGTGAATATAATACAGTCAAGCCTCGGTTTTCGACCACAATCCGTTCCAGAAGGCGGTTCGAGAAGCGAATCGGTCGAATTCCGAATCTATTTTTCCATTACAAATAATAATTTTTTTTAATCCATTCCAATACTTTAAGCATTTTTTCATTTGCGCATTTTTGCCGGATCGCGCAACTGCAGCGCACCATCGAACGCGCAACCGTAGCGCGTCGCCCACCGCGCAACGGCACCGCGCTGGTTGCATTATTGTGACAGAGCCGTCGCTGAAATTTAGAAAATATTTTTCAACTCCTGATGTACTTTCCAAAATTCAAGTGGACCTGAGTGCGCAGGGAGCTTAATTTTGTCCGATCGCGTCGGGCGCTCACTGTCGCATTGCTTTAAGAGCGTCTTTGTGTTCCGAGTTGTAAGATGACGCTGCTCTCGAGGCATGCCCATCTGAAGCAGTTCCTGATCCCGTTCGACATATGCTGACACCTCAATGAAAAAAGTACATAAGACAATAATATTCACACATTAAATGAATAAAACATTTTAAGCATATCAATAAAGAATAAAGAAGACATAACTAGACATTTTTTGATATGTGATGGACTAAGTGGTAATGAGAAATGTTTTTATAACTTCATGATGTGATAGGTATTTTTTTGCACTTTCAAATAAATATTTTTTGGTATATTGCCTGAATAGCTTGATGACCCTTAATGAACTGTTCAATGCATGTCTGATGTTTTTCTAAATCATGGACACTGCCAAGGGCATCTAAGAATGCTGAATGCTTGATTATATCTTATGTGTTGCTTAATGCTTGACGTGACGTCATATGTTGCCTGACGCAAGATACCCGCCTTGGATTATTGGAGAATGTTCTGGACAGAGGAAAATGTTTTGCCTGACAATGAAAATATATGGTTGGAAGCATGATTAATTGAGAATGTGACGAAAGTAAGTGCATGGAATGTGAAAAGAATAAACAAATAAATGGTATGTGTTGAGTACAAACTTTGCATGGAAGTAGTCAGGGAACATTAACGAATTCAGTATTAATGAAATTGCTAAATGCAGCATGATCAACTCGCTAACAGTTTGTTACACCCAAAACTTCATGTAATTCCGTACAAAATGACAAATTGGCAGGAAGATGAAATGGATTATCTGCGATAGAGGGTGAAGCGGATGTATGCAGGTCGGTTGTGCAACAATAGAAGAAAAACATTTAGAAGAAATACACTTGGAGATAAAACCAGCAGAAGTGCCAGAGGGAGAGCGGCAGGAGAAGAACAGCCAAGAACCTGGCAAAAGGGGGATCGCCAAGGCCAAAAGACTGGAAGCGGGTGGATGGAAAAACAACAATCCCCACCATTGTCGTTAAACCTAACAATACCCATTTCTAGTGACAGAGGAGCAGAAACTGAAATTTATGTTGGGCATTGTCGCACACATCAGCTGAGAGGAGGAAGTCAAAAGGTAGAGATATTACGACTCTTACTGATACTGAGTGCCACGACTTCATAAGACCAAGTCGGGTTGTTATGATGCGTCTAGTGTGTTGGTGGAGTGCCCAGTGCATGTCACTTCTCACTGTCAACCCTCACCACTGGCTAGCAGTATGCGAACGGGAGAGCCGAGTGCGTAAGTCTCTCCCTGCCAGTACATAGCCTCTCTAACAGCAAGCCCTATGTAGTGCCTCCACGCGGCGACACATGGTAACTGGGTACAACACGGACCCAGGCTAAACTACAAGGGACTCGGAGGAGGTTTGGCCCCTAGACGTGCGGCACGCAGGCCCACCGGTGTGTGGACACGCCCTAGTGCCCACGAACCAGCCCCCAACTATGGGTTAAATAGTACCACTGCCCAGTGGGCTCCTCGGGAGAGGAATGGGCTAAGGGAGTCAACCCCTACAGAAAATCAATTTCCCCTTGGGTTGGTGTCAGGAAGGGCATCCGACTGTAAAAAAGTTTTGCTCCAAAAATTTTCTCAGTATAGGCACTCTCAACCACGAGATGGCCATGGACCGTCCCCGGTGGAAGAAAGCCATATTGAGAATCCAGTCCAACCCAGCGGCGCCTGGAAAGCGGACTTTAAACCGATGATGATGACTCTTACTGATACTGCTTCTCGGTCCAGTATTATCAAAAACGGTATTCTTATTGGTACTATTTTTATTTTGAATAATCCGTCCATGGAAATGCACATTTATTTTTAGTTTGTTGAGTTTGTTGACATTTTAATGATAGACTACACTTGTGACATCATGCATAAGTCAAATCAAATTGATTTTTATAGCCCTTAATCATGTAGCAATAATCCCAACTCGCTCCCCCCCATCCTGGGCACGCACATTGCAACATTCCAATCCCCTTTCCCCTAACCAGCAGGACGTATGCAATGCAATGTACTAAATGCATTGGTCAACCATTAAAAAATGTGTATGTATCAATTTGGAGAAGATTCTTGAGCACATGGTTTCTTGTTGAATGATCAATATCTGATTATGTTCTGCACAGAGACTTCCCTAGATTAATCTATTGGTGGTGGTGGCTCCTTTCGGTTTATCTCTTCAGGGGTTGCCACAGCAATCCATCTGTTTTCCCAAATTGTTCGCATGAGAAGTTTTTGGCAACATTTTTAAACTGGGTGCCCTTCCTGACGCAACCCTTTGCATTGGCTTGGAACCGGCACAGGGGAGACACCCTTTATTGTAGTTTTATACACTTTGTTTGTATTTTGAAACACTGTTGTACATTTTTTAAAGTCAAACTGACTTGCAGAAAGATTCTTATTTATTCAAATAAATAAGAAAATAAATATGAGTCAATATATTGTTACAATAATACACACAATACTTTTATGAACCTTTTATGAAGTGTCTGAGTGTCTGGCTCCTCTCTGCTCTTGCGTGTTGGCGGACTGACACGACCCCGTGGCCCAGCGCATCCGCACAAGACTTTTATAATTTTATTTTTATACACTCTATTGTTCTTTTAAATACGTTATTGTATTTTAAACACTTTTTAAAACATTTAAAGTGTCACGGCTCCTCTCTGCTCTTGTGTGCTGGCCGACTGAGGCGCCTACGCGGCCCAGCGTGAGCGCATCCTGCACAAAACAAATTTAATTTTTCAGTACTTCATTGTATTTTGAAACATTTTAAAGTGTAAATGTGTCACGGCTCCGCTCCGCTCTTGTGGTGCTGACCGGCTGACGCAGCCCAGCGCGAGGGCCTCCATACATTGCTCAGAGGCACACCCTGCGCTTAGTGCTCATTGCCGGCAGCTGTCCAAAATCCTGCACTGCGGTGCATTTTTCCTTCGTGCCACGTCTCCGCTCTTGTTCTGCTGGCCTATGGCATCACACGCCCTGGGCGCTACACCTCTGAGGCGCGCGTTGCCAATACGGAACTGCTAATCGTCAGTCCTCACAGTTTTTTCTGTTTTGACACGCACGCCTGGCACCTCATTCTCGTTTGCCTGACCCGCTGTGTTACAAGATGCCTGCACGACGCGAGCTTGCTGACCGGCTCATCATTTTAAAGTGTAAATGTGCAACGGCTCCGCTCTGCTCTTGCCGTGCTGACCGGCTGTCGCACCCCTGCTGCCCAGCGCGAGGGCATCCGCACAAGACTTTTAAAATTTTATGACGGGCAAACAGGAGGATCCGATCGGGATTGACAAGCAGACACGTAGTTCTACTCCGCTTGGCGATCGAGGAGCGGAGATGTGATAGAATGTGTGTAATTAAGTGCAAGTCTGAGATGCTGCTGATATGTTGACGCAGATGGAGTGAATAAAGTAAGGGAGGCTGAGATAAAGTGTAGTTAGAAATGCTAAACCAATCAGCTGCAAGGACACAGGTCAACATGTTCCCTTTGGCCATTAATGTCATATGGGCAGACAAATCCCTGCGCTCCAAGTGACGCCGCAAAAAGCCGCGACCATCGGGGAGTCGCTGATGGTGGAGGGGTGCACTTGCCTGTCTTGTGTGCTTCATTGCACATGATGCTGTGAATGTGTGTGTGTGAAACAAAAAAAAAATCCACGATGCACTATATATAGTATATATATATATAAAATTGTATTTTTTTTTAGTGGGTAGATCTTTGTGACTTGGTCATTTCAAAAGTAGCTCGCGAGCTGAAAAGGTTTGGGCACCCCTGGTTTACACCTTCTTAAACTATAAAGAGAAAAACAATGTGGTGCCCTTGTGACGGTTGATTGTACTGCTGGCAGTAGATTTCCGCCACTATTACCTAAATAATTAATTATTCAACCAATTAACTGTAATCAGTTTATGATTTAATCAATTTGATCTTTTATTACCCCATATTCGCTACAATCACGAGACTCAAAGGGCTTCACAGGCCCACAGTTAATACATTGACATAGCCTGATTTCAACCCCCCAGGAGGACAAGGAAGAACTGAATGAGAAACTTCTTGAGAAGGGGCTATAAATGGGAAAATCCCACTTCTAGGCTGCAAAGGATGCCAAGTGGGTAGCAATTAACACAATGCAATATACAATGTTAATGACAATAAATATGAAAGTCCATTTAATAAGATGAAGTGCTGCAGGAAGACACCTTCAGGGAACTGGGTCCTCCTCAAAACCCGGATTTGATGGTCAATGCGGAAATCTTCAGGGCTGCACCTCCATGAAGGCCTACCTCAGATCATGTCCTGGCCAGTCGGTGCAGAATCCATTCAGCAACATCCAGTTTGGTAAATTTCACCTAGCCTCCTCCCCAAGAAGCAAGGAGGGGGTAGGAGAAAAAGAAAAAGTGGGAGTCAAATAGGCCTACATGTAGTTCAACTCAATGCAAGAGTGTAAAAGTAAGTTTTAAGTCCAGTTCTAAGCATTTCTACTGAGGAAGCGGCTCTAATTTCTGTGGATAGGCTATTCCAGAACCCTGGAGGCTAAATAGAAAATGCTCTAGAACCTGTAGACTTATTTTCGCTTGCAGAATCACCAAAAGAACGTGTTGTGAACAAAGGTTTCGCGACTGTACATATTAAACCAATGAGATGGGGAGGTGGTAAGCTGTGTAATATTTTATAACTAACACAACTTTGAAATCACATCACAAGAGGTCTGGGGGAGCCAATGCAACTTGTCTATCGAGGCAATATGATTGCACTTTTGTCTTGCAGGAGTCTTGCTGCAACATTTTGTACTAACTGCAGACATTTAATATTCAACATGGGTTTGCAATACGTTACAATAATTGAGGGGAGTACATAAACAAAAATTATGATCTCTGCGTCACTAGCAGATATTATACATTGTGGAGGTGAAAAAAACATTGCAGTTTTAGTAATATCTTGTAATATGTGTATGTAAGCTCAGTGGCCTAGTGGTAGAGTGTCCGCCCTGAGACTGGAAGGTTGTGGGTTCACACCCCGGCCGGGTCATACCAAAGACTATAAAAATGGGACCCATTGCCTCCCTGCTTGGCACGCAGCATTAAGGGTTGGAATTGGGGGGTTAGATCACCAACTGATTCCCGAGCGCGGCACCGCTGCTGCTCACTGCTCCCCTCTCCCCCAGGGGATGGATTAAAATCACACGGGGATGGGTTAAATGCAGAGGACAAATTTCACCACACCCAGGTGTGTGTGTGACGATCATTGGGACTTTAACTTTAACTTTTTTTTTTTTAATATGAGTGTTGAGTTTACTATAACACCATGATTGTTTGCTCAGTCACCAAGGTACATTTTAGCCGACATGGGCACTATCCCTTATTTTACCACAGTCAGGTCTCTGTCCTCGACCTAAGCACCCATCACATTGTCTTAGGCACTCTTTCGTTATTGTCCCTCCGTCCATTTCTTTGTATATAATAAACGTCCTTGAAAGAGGCTTCCGCTACCTCTGTCCATCATCAGTCGGAGAAAAACCAAGTCACAGTCTAACAGAATTAATAGAATGGAGATACATATCAGTATCTACATCATACACATTCCCAAGAGCTTTACAAAGCCTCTCGCTCACTTATTTATATGCAATCTTAAAATACCGACACGTTTTAGGTTTAAAATGGCTTAAAAATGGCCAGAGTCCGGCTCTATATTGTACCCAAGCATAGAATCAAATCTGAGGTTTCAAAATAGCGTATATTTTAATCTCATCTAAATAATTTACTATTCACATCCATTTAATTTATGGCACCCACTTCCATATTAACATTCACATGATAATGACGTAGTCCATCCATCCATTCATTAATCCTTAATCTACTGCTTATCCAGGGTCGGGTCACAGGAGCAGCAGCGTCCTGGTTCCTGGTTCTTTGGGCAAACGAGCTAAGAAATAATACATTCACTAAAACTGGTTTAAATTGGTTAGAGAAAATATGTTACTTTCAATATTTAGTACTTTACTTGTACATCCTTTGTTTCCTACCTCAGTCTGGCACTTACAGCAGATTGTGTTTGCACATTCTGGACCACAGACATGTTTTTTTCATATCACTAAAGAAAAAGACAATTCATTTTTCCTCTGTATTTCAGATTGTAGGGTGATAGTAGAATTATTTATGCATGCCCATTTTTTTGACAGTGGCCATTTTTCTGAAAACACAAAATTTATGTGATGTTGTCCCAAAATATGGCGTTGCAATCCAAATGTGATAACTAATTCATTTATGAAGGGTTTTTTTTCCACTTTAAACCACTCAAAATGTTCAGTGGCACCAGACCTAGCCATACATATAGAATGTATTATTATTATTTTGGCAGCGATGCCCTGTATGGACAACAATAGTAGTATTTTGCTCATAGCAAAAAAAATGCGCAGCTTAGAGGGAACACCCCTTCCGCACTGGTTGATGCTTCTTCCTTCACGTGTGGCCAGATGCCGCCTCCTGTGCTTGAACTCATTCACGTCTGCAGTGACGCACATTGATCAGAGGCACGCCCTGCACTATCAGCGCTCATGCTCGCGGTCCCGATTCCTGGACGGCAGTGCTTTTTTTCTACATGTGCGGATGCCAGCCGCACACCCAGCATTTGTCCTCAGTAAAGCACATTGCTCAGAGGCATTCCCCCCACATTGGTGCTGTCCGAACTCTTTCTGCAACGGGGTGCATTTTTCGTTTGCGTGGCTGTGTCACGTCTCCGCTCTCGCCCTGTTGGCCGGTTGCCAATACGGAACTACGCGTGGTAATCGGCGCTGATCGCCACCACCGTGTTACCCGCTGATTAGGGTGAGCATATAGACACCGTTCGTCGCCACTCAGGTTGTTAAATTTGGCGTGAATTTCGGAATTGAAAATTTTGAATTCTTGGTAAAGTTGTTGTTGTTAAAGTTTTGGAATAGGTAGGCAAAAATGAACAATTTTAACTTGGAATGGGTTGAATCGGTGGAAAAATGTAGAAATTAGAAGTGAAAAGTGAAATTTTGGGAAATTGTGCGCAAATTTTAAGCGTGAAAATGTGAAAAATGGGGCATGTCATTGTCATCTGATTGTCCGACAGTGATGAAGCAACAAACTATCTGCATATGCCCATCTCCTACTTTTACAATTAAAATAATATAGTTTTACAACACTGAACCATATTTACAATGTTATATGTCTGAAATATTGAAGCTTGGTGTAGAAAAATAATAATTCACAAGTGCATACAGTGCTCGAGAGGTCCCCAGTCACAGATAGGAGCCTCACCACTCCCTCAGCACAACAGGCAGCTGTGAGTAGGAACCGAAGGGCTTCAAACACTGCAGAGTTAAGATGACAAGCCGTTGACTCAGAGAGGTGGACAAATGAATTAAATTGCGCTCTTCATTCAGAATGAATGAGCATAGGTGGCAAGCTTTGCGTGCCACTTATAAAATCATAGTCACAGTTTTTCATGCAGGATGCGTATAAAATTGTAAAAATGGTCCAATACTGTTGTAAAATCTTCTAATGTGTAATGTACTCACTGTATATTTGTTGGGTGGGCGACAGACTTAACAGTGAGTCTGCAGGGCTTAACCCAGAAATCGATTACCATAATTTTCTGACTATAAGTTGCAGTTTTTTTTCATAGTTTGGGTTGGGAGGCGACTTATGAGGAGCGACTTATGTGAATTTTTTCAAAAAGTTTAAAAAAAAAAAAAAAAAAAAAAGTGAAACCGCGATAAACGAACCGCGATGTAGTAAGGGATTACTGTAATTTGAATTTCAAGTGACGTCAGCAGCGCGGCGGTTGTTTACAAAAAAAAAAGATTGATCACGGGATGACGAAGATGAAGAAGGGCCCCACGTACTACCGGCATCATTAGCGGCTTTGTTGTGACACGGAGGACGAAGAGTTTGAAGGATTTAAGGATTTGGAGTGACACAGAAGGTTTGAAAAACGATTATGGCTTTTACGCACGCCCGGTCCTACTCTACGGAGCTCTCTTTCACCTCCGTGGATAGAAGTCGGGGGCCGGCGCTCGGCCGGGTGGCTGTCCGGGGCTCGGTCATGGCTTTTACGCACGCCCGGTCCTATTCTATGGATCTCTCTTCCACCTCCGTGGCTGGAAGTCCACGCCGCCACACGCCTGGAAGTTTGTTTTGTTAAATAAAGAGTCGTTTACCAAACCCACGTCTTTCCTTGTACTTTGTTAACGCTACAATATAGTTACGTATATACTAGATCTGTGGAATAACGATGAGGCTGACGTCAGGGCGCACGCGCGGCGTTGTTGACAAAGTGTTGACAAAGGACGAGGAATTTGATCGATGGATTTAATGATTTAGAGTGCACAGATGGTTTGATAATATTATTGCTTATATAAATATGATATATAATTTATATATCGTTATATGGGCCTTTGGAATATTTTGAAGTGCAAGCGCCGTCAGCGGCGCGCACCCATTGTTGACAAAGGACGATCGATGGATTTAATGAATTGGAGTGACACAGATGGTTTTATAAACGTGTTATTTATGTAATAGTTTTTTTAATAACTCTGAATGTTACGTCAGGCCCGTTCTCAGCTCTTCGTTTGTGTTTATGTCACATTAGCATACCTATCGTTTAGCCTGTTGTTGCTCGTTCATATCTGTTCTTGGTGTTGGATTTTGTCGAATAAATTTCCCCCCAAAATGCGACTTATACTCCTGAGCGACATATATGTTTTTTTCCACGTTATTGTGCATTTTATGGCTAATGCGACCTATATTCCGGAGCGACTTTTAGTCCGAAAATTACGGTATTTGTCTATATGTGACTGCTTCTGTGCATTTGATGGGCTGTAGTTTGCAACATTGTCACATCATGCAAAATGGCAATTTAAATATTTATGACTAGCAAGGCAAAAACACTGGATAAGACTCGCTATTTGTGAAACGTTATGGCAGAAACCTAAATGCTATGTAGATGTCAAGTGCTCTGGCTTCTGACTGTGGCTCGGTTTTTAAGATTAATGTTGTGAGTGATGAAGAAAACCATAACTAAAGTGAGGGAGCCATTAGATCGAGGTGGAATGGGACTAGCTATAAGGGGTTGAATATTTTGAGTGTCTGAGCAGGCTCGTCATGATTAGCAAGCTGCTTAGAGCTAATGCTGACAATTAGGTTGGCTACTGTTGTATCCAGCCCGTTTACAGTTAAACTATTCTGTTCTAGCTGACCTACAGGTCCCTCTAATGGGGAAAGCAAGGGTATAAGAAGGGTGAAAGTGGTGCACGAAGCCATACCTTTAGTTTAATCAGCCGGAGATTTTGAGAGCGAAGATAGTTGATAAGTTGAGCAATATCAGGCAATATCCAAGCAGTGGTGTGGCCCAAGATGGTAAAAATCGCAGCTTTTCTGCTGGTAAAAGTTAAAAATTGTCTCCAAAAACTAAAACTAAAAACATAGGCTGCAGTTAGATGGGATTAGAAAAGAGTTAGAGAATAACGAGAGTTACAGAATAAAGTTTATATATATATATATATATATATATATATATATATATATATATATATATGAAGAGAGGGTGTGCTCTCTGTCCCTTTCCAAGGATGACCACTCAAACCAAGAAAAAAAAATTCTTTACCACTGTAGGCATTTACAACTGTTGTCATCTCTTTGTCACTACAAAAAGTTCAGATCATCACAAACCCAAAAACAGCAACGAGGTGCAATGTGGGAATGACAATCAGCAGGCGGACCAGTAGTAAGTATACAGTCCCTGACAGAAGTTGTCACTTATCCATGTTGTAGAAACAAAAGCTTATAACCTGAGTAGCCATATGAAAGGTAAAACTCTCCCGAATGAGGTGTGATGTATGAAAATAAATTTGCTTCACAGCAGAAATAAAACTGACTATTTAATGAACACAGGTCAGATCTTGGCAAAACAAACGTTTTGTCGCCTTGTCATACAATCCACCCAATCCTAGTTTACAGCCTCACCTAAGATCACTAATTGATCGGTTAATTAGTCCGTCAGCCATAGACGTCTATTAGACGTCTGGTCTATGTATAGACCTAATTTAGATGTCTAAAATTGGTCTATGTATAGACCTAAAATAGTCTAAATTAAAAACATCAAATATGATCATATTTCAAAATTTTAAAGTCTCAACCAGCTGTGAGTCGTATAAATAATAGGGGTGTAACGATTCATCGATACACATCGATTAATCGATATAATGCTCTACGATTTATTGGCATCGATGCTAAACGTAAACATCGATTTATATCGCCGTGTTTGACCTCGGACATTAGACGCGACTTTATTTTGAAATCCAGTTCATTGTTGCTTGCTTCCTCTTTCCGGGAGCAGTGCGCGGCGTGTTGTGAGCAGAGCAGGCACGTGAAAGAGGAGTCGACAACTAGTACGCGGCTCCTGGGCTGGTGCTATGGCTAGTGTCCAAAAAGACGAGGACATTTGCTCCCCTTTAGGCTTCAAGTCATTCGTTTGGAAGCACTTTGGATTCCTAAGAAAAGATGGCTCAACGGACAAGACACGTGCAGTTTGTAAATCCTGCCATGCGGTGATCAAATATTCAGGGACCACAAATCTCGCCGCACATTTAAAGAAAAAACACGACATCAAAGTTCAGTGTTAAAATAAGCACTTTGTATACTACAATATAGGGGTGTAACGATTCATCGATACACATCGATTAATCGATATAATGCTCTACGATTTATTGGCATTGATGCTAAACGTAAACATCGATTTATATCGCCGTGTTTGACCTCGGACATTAGACGCGACTTTATTTTGAAATCCAGTTCATTGTTGCTTGCTTCCTCTTTCCGGGAGCAGTACGCGGCGTGTTGTGTTGTGAGCAGAGCAGGCACGTGAAAGGGGAGCTGACAACTACGCGGCTCCTGGGCTGGTGCTATGGCTAGTGTCCAAGAAGACGAGGAAATTCGCTCCCCTTTGGGCTTCAAGTCATTCGTTTGGAAGCACTTTGGATTCCAAAGAAAAGATGGCTCAACGGACAATTAAAATTATTGTAAATAAATAGTTCAGTAATGCACTTTAAAGTTAATGGTATTACAAAAAAAGAAAGAATATTCATTTTTCTTTACTTATATGAGAAAAAATATGGGAATTTGATCAAGTTCAGTGTTAAAATAAGCACTTTGTATACTACAATACTCTTGTAATTTCCTAAATAAAGAGTTTGCAGTACCTTGTTGATTTTGCGTATGAATTGTTATAAATCAGGATATTGTTCTATATTTTTTACTTAAAAAATAAAAATATCGATCGTGGAGCACTATATCGTGATGTATCGTGAATGAATCACAGCAGGCTTTAAGATATCGGCAATAATCGTATCGTAGTCCTTTGTATCGATATGATATCGTATCGTGACAAAACCCGCGATTTACACCCCTACTTTGTATACTACAATACTCTTGTAATTTCCTAAATAAAGAGTTTGCAGTACCTTGTTGATTTTGCGTATGAATTGTTATAAATCAGGATATTGTTCTATATTTTTTATTTAAAAAATAAAAATATCGATCGTGGAGCACTATATCGTGATGTATCGTGAATGAATCACAGCAGGCTTTAAGATATCGGCAATAATCGTATCGTAGTCCTTTGTATCGATATGATATCGTATCGTGACAAAACCCGCGATTTACACCCCTACTTTGTATACTACAATACTCTTGTAATTTCCTAAATAAAGAGTTTGCAGTACTTTGTTGATTTTGCGTATGAATTGTTATAAATCAGGATATTGTTCTATATTTTTTATTTAAAAAATAAAAATATCGATCGTGGAGCACTATATCGTGATGTATCGTGAATGAATCACAGCAGGCTTTAAGATATCGGCAAATATCGTATCGTGGTTCTTTGTATCGATATGATATCGTATCGTGACAAAACCCGCGATTTACACCCCTACTACAATACTCTTGTAATTTCCTAAATAAAGAGTTTGCAGTACCTTGTTGATTTTGCGTATGAATTGTTATAAATCAGGATATTGTTCTATATTTTTCATCCATCCATCCATCCATTTTCTGAACCGCTTAGTCCCCACGGGGGTCGCGGGAGTGCTGGAGCCTATCCCAGCCGTCATCGGGCAGTAGGCGGGGGACACCCTGAACCGGTTGCCAGCCAATCGCAGGGCACACAGAGACAAACAACCATTTGCACTCGCACTCAATCCTAGGGACAATTTGGAGTCTTCAATCGGCCTACCAAGCATGTTTTTGGGATGTGGGAGGAAACCGGAGTGCCCGGAGAAAACCCACGTGGGCCCGGGGAGAACATGCAAACTCCACACAGGGAGGGCCGGAGGTGGAATCGAACCCGCACCCTCCTAACTGTGAGGCGGACGTGCTACCCAGTGCGCCACCGAGCCGCCATTTTCATATTTTTCATTTAAAAAAAAAAATATATCGATCATAGAGCACTATATCGTGATGTATCGTGAAGGAATCACAGAAGGCTTTAAGATATCGGCAAATATCGTATCGTGTGCCTTTGTATCGATATGATATCGTATCGTGACAAAACCCGCGATTTACACCCCTAATAAATAATGTACAGAAGTTGTTTGGCTTTGTTTTTAACAACCATATTGATCCGTATAGATCCAATCCATGTGAAGTGGTTATTTCTGTAACCTGATATAGACGTCTATTTTAGGTTATTCTATAGACCTAAAATAGACGTCTAAATTAGGTCTATGTGTAGACCTAAAAGACGTCTAAATTAGGTCTATATATAGACCCAAAATAGACGACAAATTTAAATCCAATAAATATGAAATATTAAACCATAAACCAGCTGTAGGTTATATAACTAATGAACAGAGGTTGCATTGCTTTGTTTTAAACGACCATTGATCCGGGTTAAGTGCGGTTATTTCTGTAACCTGATTGACGTCTATATTAGGTCTATGTGTAGACCTAACTCAGATGTCTATTTTAGGTCTACACATAGACCTAATTTAGACGTCTACTTTAGGTCTACAGAATAACCTAAAATAGACGACTATTTTAGGTCTACTCATGGACCTAAAATAGACGACAAAATTAAATCCATCAAATATGAAATATTAAACCCAAAACCATTCTGTAAGTTGTATACATAATGTACAGACGTTGTGATGGTTTGTTTTGAACAACTGTTGATCCGTGTGAAGTGTGGTTATTTCTGTAACCTGAGGCCAATATTAAATCCATCCATCCATCCATCCAGCCAGCCAGCCAGCCAGCCAGCCAGCCAGCCAGCCAGCCAGCCAGCCATCCATTTTCTATACTGTAAAGGGTTTACAGATTATCTTCATCGTATGATTATGTTGGAATGTAACCTGTAATAATTTACCTAGCTTGTCCTGTCTTAACAAAAGTAGTAGAACAAAGTGCTAAGATCTTTTGAACTGATTGACTAGCTGCAGAGGAAGCAATCAAAGTTGCCTTGTTTACACGTTGTAAAAGACCCCCTGCTATGCTTTGATCAGCAGGCCAGGGGCTTCAACCCCATCCTGTCCACTCTCACCCCCACTCGGTTTCTCTCAATAAATATGCTCCTGCATGAGGCCTGAGTCAGACCTCATTCGATCATCGCTGCACGCACAGCGACGAATGGACTCTCCACCTGCAGGTGTCTAAAAGGACTTACTTGTCTCCCGTGTGGTTCTTGGAAAATAAGTTAGAGTGAGCACCACCCTAACATTTTGGTGCCGTGACCCGGATTCCTCATACCCGCCATCTGGCTGACGGAGCAGAACGTGCTGCATTGTCGACAAGCCAGCGTCCTTTAGGAGGACCTGGAAAAGAAAGTCCTGGGAAGAGAATTCCTTCGCTGGGCCAGCATCTTAGGTCTGCCTTCGTCTGACAGAGGTGGATTGACGGGATCCGGCAGTGCAACGAACCAGGGGACAAGTAAGTTAAAGCCCTAAAGTTGTGTGAAAGAAGCGCTGATACGGCTTTGGTTTGTCCGAGCTATGTGATACGGCTTTGGTTTGTCCGAGCTATGAGATACGGCTTTGGTTTGTCCGAGCTATGAGATACGGCTTTGGTTTGTCCAGGCTATGAGATACGGCTTTGGTTTTTCCAAGCCATGAAACAGCTGGGATTCTAGTCCCAGTGGAAGGAACGGGCTAAGACAGAGTTTCTTTTTCCTAATTGAAGAAGGGCGTAGATTCTTTTTTTTTTGTCCGTTTTTCCAAGCTGTTTGGGAGGGTTTTACACCCATCCTGGATAGGCATAAAAATATAAAGCGCTGGAGTTTGTGTGACTGGTAGGATAAATTGACTCGATAGCAGTTCTAGCATTGATCCACGGCAATAACACAGGCTAGTAATTTGTTGGAAGGTCAATTTAAACCTGCATTGAGGATCCTCAAAGAAAGAAAAAAAAATTGTATAAACCTAAAATACCAAGTTGAGATGGGAAATAAAAACGGTAAATCTCTAGCTCTTGAAGGAGATGAGAAGTACATGGCGAGTAAATTTCTTAATTGTATGCAATACATGCCGAAGTGGAAGAAAAAGTAGGGAGTAGAAGGAAAGTTGAAAGTTGAAGTGTGGAAGATAGTGGTTGATGTTTTGGAGGAGAGTGTAGATAGGACGACAAAGGGACTGAAAAAGAAAAGGAAAGAGAGAGAGTTGAATTGTGCTAGACTGTGGTTGAAAGCTTCACAAGAGAGAAGAGAACAAATCCAAAAGACAAAAGATAGAAAGTTGAAAAGTGATGAGGCTGCGACTATGTTTGTCAGGCCGAAAGACAATGAGGCCACAGTGCGCAGGCGCACTGTCCCGGCCACGGTTCCAGCTGCAGCTCAAGCAGAGGACCAAGGGGGACCTTCCGCTCGTATGCAAAACTTGTATCCAAGCTTAACAGACCTGCGCCCTCCCCCATATAACAGAAAAAAAAGTCAGGGTCACATTACTAGAAGTCCTGTACAAACAAGAGGTTTGACCACTGCTGCTAGATTTTCCCAAAATCTGGACAATGTTGATGTGTGCCCAATGATACAGGTGCCAAACCCTATTGTAGGGGAAGGCCAACCTCCACATACGTATGTTTTTCGGCCATGGACTTTGGAAGAGGCAAGAAAAGCAGTTGAAGGGGTTACCCCTGTTGCTGAAGACCCAGATAAATGGGCAGAAGACATGGCTGGAATCATACATTCCTATAGACTGAATGGGCATGAGGCAGGAGAAGCTGCAATGTCTTCTTTGGGAAAAGACTGGGCAAAGGTTAGAGGACATTATACAGGTAGAAATTATCAAGGGCCTTTTCCCTATCCCGTTGAGGGAAATCAATTGGTAGGGGACTATGCAGCACAATGGAATGATCTTGTGCAAAGAGTGAGGACTATATTTCAAAGACGAGCGAATTATGGTCATTTGGCAGGAATAAAACAGAAGCCTGGGGAAGATACTGATGATTTTTCGCTTAAGATTTGAAAAAGAATTCAGTGTGCATCGTGGCATCCCATTCAATGATGCAGCTGAGAGGGCTTATCAGCAACATCTTAAAAATGCGCTCCTCACTGGTTTCCCCCCCGACTTAGGCAACTGGGTGAGGAAACACTTGGCAAGAGTGTGTCGTCGTGTAAAGCAAAACCAATCAAAGGGCGGAGGAAGGGGCAGAGGAAAAGCCAAATTTTCAGCATGACAAGCTTCCTCCCCTTTGACCGCTCATGCTAATACAGAGAAAGAAAGAATAAGATGCCCTTATGACAGCAAAACATGTCATTGTCGGATTATTAGAAATGTTTTTGGATTATTAGAGCTCCTGTCCATACAAGAAGTATGACAATGCTGTTTGTATGCCCAATGACAAATGACCTGAGATCAAATTGTGTGCACACTAAAGTTAAAATTTGCAAAATAAATGGAAAAGAATTACAAATAGCTTCTAAACGTAAAATAGAGAATAAATCTGACAAGTAAGACGAGCAAAAAGGTGTTCTTAGTGCGTTCTATGTGTTCTTATATGTTGTGCGTCATCCTTTTGTGCTGGTGTGTGTGTGCGTGTGCGCGCAGAGGATCCTCATGAATGGGTGTGTGTATGAGTGAGTGAGATGTGTGTTCTATGAAAGAAATCAGTCATGAAGAATGTTCAGGAGGCTGTTGAGCAATAATAGGGAAATTGAGAAGTGGATGATGGTGTGTTTAAGTTGGTTGGAGAAACTAAGATGAGCAGTGTGTGGCAGTAGAGAAAATAAGACATGTGTGGCAGAAAGTGACTAGAACGGTGGCTTGATAGGACAAGAATAAGAGACAGCAAATGTTGTGTAGAAGACAGTGAAAGATGTCGAATGTGAACATGATGAAGGGGGCAACAGCAAAGTTGGCCTGCCCTTTGAGAGGGTGAGACTGATAAGCGTGCCTGCGCTCGCGCGTAGTCGCGGGTCTAGGCCAGGGGTGGGCAAACTTTTTGACTCGCGGGCCGAACTGGGTTCTAAATTTGGACCGGAGGGCCGAACCAGGAGCAGATGGACGTAGTGTTTGTGTGAAATAATATAAGCGACCTGTAAAGGTCATTGCATAAAAGATTTTGGCCTTTAGTAGGTAGTAAAGCATGGATATTCCAAACAGGTTTTTTGAAAACAAATGCATTTATTAACAGCATTAAAAAAAAACCACTGTTATTATGAATAACAGTCTCCATCACTTCAGTGCCTGCAGGTCAGATTAATGAAAGATGTTTATCTTATGAGATCACATCAAACGGCAAACATTCTGACCAAATATATCATCTTGAAGAATCGGTGAAAGCATACATCCAAATAAAGTAATCAAAACGGCAACACGGTGAGGGGTATCTGAAAATCAGAGCAGAGTTTTAACTCACAAACACCTGGTAACAGAGGTGAGGAAACGGGAAACACTTCCTTAAAGTAAGCCTTAAGAACTTTACAGGTTAAGATTAGTCACAAACAGGTGGTGCATCAATGTCCTTGAGCATCCTGCATTGTTTGAAAATGAGAATGGTCGCTAGTTTGAATCCCTGCTATGTGTACAAATCATATTCAAAATGCATTTTTTTACAACAAACTTGAGAGCCTCCCCTTCATTTTCAGTGGGAACAGTGTTGTTGGTCTCCCTTTTTTGCTAGTGCGTCATAGTCTGGAGTAAAATTTGTTGTGGCAATTCTTAGGAGAGATCCGAGGTGTTGGTCCGTTTACCTCGATCTGTGACGGGTTGATGTTGATGTGGCTGAACGTCACGTCGCGTACGTCGAGCCAAATTGGCCACTCTTTTTTAAACACTCGGCACTGTGTCCACCTTGCTTTTCCTTGGACGACTCATTTTAATAGAAGGATTCCAGGGGAAGGTTTGTGGGTGGCTTTAGCGTAAAACTGTATCTGAAAGCTCAGCGCGCGAATTACAAGAATGCAGCCCACGCTCTAAATTCGGGACTCATACAAATAGAGCGCGAGTGCGCCATGTCCGTTACTACTGAGTACGTACACGCACTTGTGAGTGTGCACCGAGCTTTCTGACACGGCTTCCGGTAGTAAATGTGCAGGCGAGCGGTTCCCCATCTACTGGGGAAACGCAGTCATTGCAGGCAAAATGACCCCAAAAAATTTTTAAGAATACAATTTGTTCAGGGTTGGCGGGCCGGATTAAACGGTCCCGTGGGCCGGATGTGGCCCGCGGGCCGTAGTTTGCCCACCCCTGGTCTAGGCTGTGTGCGTGGGCCTGTGTTATGCTCGTGTGGGCGGTGGGCCAGCATCATGATTGTTGCAGGAAATGGCCAGCCTGTGACCAATCAACATGGATGCTGCGCCCCCCTCGCACGGGGGGTGCTATGGCTGCGGGCGAAGCAGGGAAAGTGCGAGTTTCTCAGAGAATGTTTGAATATTTGAAGCAGGGTGATGCTTAAGGAAGATGTGACAATAGTTGCACGAAGGATAAAAGGCACTGATGAGAAAAAAAAGTATAACCAAAACGTCAAAATAGAGGATGACGTTTGCGCAGCGTTTTTTGTTGGTATTGTTTGTGAGCTGTGTCTCTGGTGTTTTTGTGTTGTCTGTGTGCTGTAAGTGTTGTGTTAAAAGGATGAAATTGGCTAATATAGGTGCACAAAAGAATTTCTTAGACTGTAGTCTATCTGATTTGCACCGCAAAACAAAAACGATTTTGTAAAAATAGGAAGTGAAAAAAAGCAAGCAATTTGTTTATGGGCAGAAACTGGTCCACACTGCATTAATGCCTAGCCTTGATGAAACAAAATTTGAGAGATGGAAAGAACTTGTTTTCTGGAATTGGATGAAGAAAAATTATGAAATAACGACATTTCAAAGCTAAATTTAAAATTTGAGAATAAGAGAGCGATTGGGTTAAAGTTAAGAAACAACAACAATTAACTATTATATTAATTTACTAGCAGTTATTTTGTTGATACAAATGAACCGATACAAATGGGCAGCGATATTGAGCCATGGTGTTGTCACATGGTGTTGACACATGGCTCAACAGGGGGGATGAAAGGGCAGTTCAGTCAGCTTTATGAATTTGATTCATATTCAAAACATTTATAAAAAAAAATTTGTAGAGCTTGTTTACCATGTGCTAAACACAATCCACAGGGTTATAATGCCTGGTCATAATAATATATTATATATACTGTATATATAATAATAATTCTCAAAATGGATTGAATTGGCTTCAAAATAAACACTGAATGCCTTAACAGTGGCAAAAACATTATGTAAAGAAATAATACTTTGTCAACAACCGCTGTAGATGTTAAAGAATGGAATTAATATCTCTAAAATGAATGTAGATAGTTTGTTTCAGGTGACTATAAGAGTAACTGGTAAACGAAACAATTGATTGCTAATGGTAAAACAAACTGCAAAGACAGAAAGAATAATGAATGTCATATGTATGGGTTTACGACCGATTCTTTATGTTGTACCGTTACCATTGACCAAAGATTGTGTGAAATCTGTCACGTCTACTGATTGTGAAAGGTGCGACAGAGTATTCTATGTAATATCCGTTGAGAGAAAAAAAGAAAGAAAAGAAACCATTTCTTTTAGAGAATGTAGTCAACCAAAATTGTATATGTATCGACATGCCAAGATCTGGGAAAAAGCTGGAAAAAACCAAAATGTCTTTAAATTTGAGAGGCGCCGATGATCTGACTGAAATTTATGCAATTAGAGTCCCCAGAGGAGTTCCTGATTAATAAGAATTAATTGACCAAATTGAAGCGGGATGGGAGTCCTCCATTTGCTGCTGGTGTACGATGAACAAGAATGTTGATGGGATAAATTACATCCATTGCAACATGCAGAAATTGGGCAAACGGACACAAGCGGGACTTGAGGCAGTGCACGAACAGCGAGCCACGGCTTCCCTAATGTCCATCCAGAACCGCAATGCTCTTGTTATGTTGTTGTCTGAGAAAGGAAGGGTCTGCGCAATGTTCAGAGAACAATGCTGCACCTTCATCCAGAACAACACCGCCCCTGATGGGAGCCTGACGAAGGCGATTGCAAGCTTGCAATCCCTCAACACGAGGATGAAAGAGCACTACAAGTGGATGACTGCTTTTGGGAAGTATAAAGCCCTTGTGTCCTCAATTACTGCTATACTCACCTTGTGTGGATGTTGTTGTATTCCATGTCTCCGTGCTCTTTTTAATCGTCTCATCACTACAGCAATATCGCCCATGGAAGACAAGATGGCCCGGGTATGCCTAATGTCTGAACGCCAGCATGTTGATGATAACGATGATGATGATGCAATTTTTGCACTTGAGTTTACAGACGTTTTCCCAGATCTGTGTGTTTCCGAATGATGATGTCGCAACATTTATCCTTTTCGGTGGAAACATATTTGTGCTCATACTTGTGATCCGACAACTGAAAATCGGGAGAAGTGGTTGTTTTTTGTAATGTAAAAATTGAGCAAATATCTGATAAACAGGAGGGAAATGTTGGAATAATTTAAGTGAAGCCTTGGCCTGCCAGACCTGGAGGCCTTGTCTTTACGAGTTTATGACTTTCCTTTTATCTAGGTTCTTCCTCTTTAGTGACAGGGATGTCTTTTGATCCCTGTCAGCCATATGTATCCTTCCTGTCCTTATGTTGTCTGTGTGTTTTTGTTCCTGTAAGAGGCCTTCACTAACAATGAGCAGAGCTTATTTGCATAGGCGAATTGTTCTTATTTGGTTCAAAGAAACTTCATTCCTTTTAGTTAACTGTAGGTTTGGTTCATAGATTGTTGTTGGTCAGAACTGTTTTTCTTTGTTAAGTGTTATATACAGTTTGAAGTAGTTGCGTACAAGTTATCCCATATTTACTCAATGTTTGTTTCAGTGTTTAGGACAAGTTACTCATTATTATTGTGTGTTAATATACCAAGTAGATAAAGTTAGCAAAGGTTTAGTTGCATTGTTCCACAGGAAAGCGGCAATTCAAGTTATCTGATCACACTCGAGGACGAGTCAGCCAACCATGGGGGAAGACAGCTGGTTGAGGAAAGAGGACAAATTCTGCAGGGGTCACGGGCCGACAATGAAGTGCTAATTCACACCACACTACATTCCTTAGCTAATCAGCGTTGCTACAGACACAATCTCCCCTCCCTTTAGTGTAGCAACGCCTCTGTAACCAGGGCAACCAAAACATTAAAAAGAGGAGCACGTGAAGTAAGGACTCAGAATTGATGGAGATACGTGGTATCATCTGTCCCAGTGCGCCCCAGTGAAGGGTTCCTGCAAGGAACCAGATCCGCCATCGACAGCGTCCCCAGTTCAAACAGAGGCAGAATAATCCTCTTCCCCCTTGGTGGCCGGGTAGTCCACCCTGAGCCACTGAAGACAACGACCACGCGGCAGATATTTCCAAGTTCTCCCCGGACGGAGCAGAGCTGCGAAGGGGGTGAGAATTGTGCTCACCCTCCACCAGTGGGCGTGCCAAGCCCCCAACGGCTGAACAATCACGAGCAATTTTTATCTTGAACTGTTGTTATTGATAACATTCTGGTCGCCTAAGGCAGAGGGACCGTGTGAGACTTTTCCTGCAAAATATCTAGCCGCAGGTTTTTCACTCACACAAAATTTGGACTGGAGTATTGAGGGAAAACCTCATCTTCACTGGAAATTATTGCTGTCATTGTATTTTCTTACTTATGTTTGATTGATCGGAATTGACATAATCATATGATAAAACAGGGGGGATATGTTAGGGTTTACAGATTATCTTCATCGTATGATTATGTTGGAATGTAACCTGCAATAATTTACCTAGCTTGTCCTGTCTTAACAAAAGTAGTAGAACAAAGTGCTAAGATCTTTTGAACTGATTGACTAGCTGCAGAGGAAGCAATCAAAGTTGCCTTGTTTACACGTTGTAAAAGACCCCCTGCTATGCTTTGATCAGCAGGCCAGGGGCTTCAACCCCATCCTGTCCACTCTCACCCCCACTCTCACCCCCACTCTGTTTCTCTCAATAAATATACTCCTGCATGAGGCCTGAGTCAGACCTCATTCGATCATCGCTGTACGCACAGCGACGAATGGACTCTCCACCTGCAGGTGTCTAAAAGGACTTACTTGTCTCCCGTGTGGTTCTTGCAAAATAAGTTAGAGTGAGCACCACCCTAACATATACCGCTTGTCCCCACCATCAGATATGAAATATTAAACCCTAAACCAGCTATAAGTTGTATAAATAATGTACAGAAGTTGTATTGCTTTGTTTTAAACAACCAATAATCCGTACGAAGTGTGGTTATTTCTGTAACCTGATATAGAAGTCTATATTAGGTTAGTCCATAGACCTTATATAGATGCCAAAATTAAATCCATCAAATATGAAATATTGAACATCAAACCAGCTGTATTTTTTATTTTTTTTGCCACGCACGCACGCACGCACGCACACACGCACGCACATCACATCACATCACATCACATCACATCACATCACATCTGGGAATCAAACTCACGGTGTCGGCACACAAGACAACCAAGTGCACCCCGACACCATCAGCCACTCCCAACCAGCTGTAAATTGTACGAACAATGTAGAATGTTGTGTTGCTTTGTTCAAAAATTTCCGCTAGGAGGCATAAATTGTGCGCCACCGTAAAAAAAACAAGAAGAAGTAGCGTGCACAGCAAGTAAAGTCATCTTTGAAGTTCGAGGCGAGTCAACGCCTGCTGCTTAATCTAAAAGACAAAATAAAATAAAAAACACTAAGAAGGCTGCTATGAGGTGAGTCTTCGAGGTTTTTCAGTAAGAGTTGTTGTTTTGTCTTGCAAAGTTTGTCCATTCCATTATCAATCGTTTTCAAGCTTGGACTTAAGTTGTAGCTTGCCTGCTAGCTCGTACTACGTTTTCGCTACGTGACTAGTTCCTTCAGTTGTACTAAGTTCATTTTGTCTTCACTTATAGATTAGTTGACTGGTTCTTTTATCACAGACAAATGATTTAGGTTATTTTATTTACCTGACATGTTTCGGCATGTACTTTCGCCTAGTTGCTTTAGTTTTAATAATTTGGAAGAGAAGAGCTTCTGACACAAACATTAATGGGTTCTAAAAGTTAATGGTAGCTAAAGTGAATTTGCTACAAATTCCAAAAAGTTTTTTTCATGTCATGTGTATGTAATAGTTTTCTTAAGTAAATAAAATCTCAAGTGTATAAAATATTTTTGAAAGTTTATAACTGTATGAGTTGCCTACATTTAAAAAGAAAATGTTATTTTTGACAAATTCAAATGTGAATTCAAAACTAATGTTAATAATGGCATTGCTTTTGCAAATGTCAGCAGCTGGCTTTCAAAAATCGCCGTGGCTATTATAAAACAAAAACAAGATCAAACAGTAAGTATAGATCACAAATTTGAGATTTGGCATGGCAAAGATGTAATTTCCCTTTTTACCCATTTGTGACTCGAGATTTAGCTCAAGGAGTGGTACGTGGAAAGGTAGATTTTTGTCTTCTGATGTCATTAAAATGTGCACATAACATTGTTTTACACTCAATAGGGCTTGGAACTCTAAGGCAAATCACTTCAAAAGTTAAAATTGTGTTGTGTTATGTGATTAACAGCGGTTAATAGGAAAATTGTCAAATCAGACATGTTATTTTTCCCCTTTAACAACACAGACTCCAAGCCTGGAGAAAAGAGGAGCATCTATATTAAAAACTGACCGGACTCTACAAGGTACAGATTGATTCTTGACTTAGTCTTGATGTAGAAGTAATCACAACTGTCTTGTGTTATCTTTGGAAATTGACATGTTATTGGTGGTATGAATACACTTATGTATGCTTAGCTACTGTCGAACATATGCAAAAAGCGTATGTTGTACAAACCGGATTCGGTTGAAGTTGGGAAATTGTGTAAAATGTAAATAAAAACAAAATACAGTGATTTGAAAATCCTTTTCAACCTATATTCAATTGAATACACTAAAAAGACAACATATTTAATGCTCAAACTCATAAACTTTATTTTATTTTTCAAATAATAATTAATTTAGAATTTCATGGCTGCAACACGTGCAGTAGAGAAGTTGGGAAAGAGCATGTTTACCACTTCGTTACATCACCTTTACTTTTAATAACAATAAACGTTTTGGAAGAGAGGAGACTAATTCTCTTAGCTTCTCATGTGGAATTCTTTCCCATTCTTGCTTGATGAACCGCTTCAGTTCAACAGTCCGGGGTCTTCCCTGTCGTATTTTACGCTTCATAATGCGCCACACATTTTCAACGGGACACAGGTCTGGACTGCAAGCGGGCCTGGGGAGAACCTGGACTCTTTTACTTCGAAGCCACGCTGTTGTAACACGTGCAGAATGTGGCTTGGCATTATCTTGCTGAAATAAGCAGCGGCGTCCATGAAAAATATGTCGCTTGGATGGCAGCATATGTTGCTCCAAAATCTGTATGTACTTTTCAGCATTTATGTTGCCTTCGCAGAAATGTAGGTCACCCATGCCATGGGAACTAATGCACCCCCATACCCTCACAGATGCTGGCTTTTGAACTTTGCGTTGATAACAGTCTTCCTCTTTGGTCTGGAGGACACGACGTCCAGTGTTTCCAAAAACAATTTGAAAAGTGGACTCATCAGACCACAAAACACTTTTCCATTGTGCATCAGTCCATTTTACATGAGCTCGGGCCCAGAGAACCTGGCGGCGTTTCTGGATGTTGTTCATAAACGGCTTTTGCTTTGCATGGTAGAGTTTTAACCCGCACTTACTGATGTAGTGACGAACTGTATTTACTGACAGTGGTTTTCTGAAGTTTTCCTGAGCCCATTTGGTGATATCCTTTACACACGCATTTCGGTTTTTAAGGCAGTGCCGTCTGAGGGATCGAAGGTCACGGTCATTCAGTCTTGGTTTCCGGCCGTGGCGCTTACGTGCAGTGATTTCACCAGATTCTCTGAACCTTTTGATGATATTATGGACCGTAGATGTTGAAATCCCTAAATTCCTTGCAGTTTTGCTTTGAGAAATGTTGTTCTTAAACTGGTCAACTATTTTCTCACGCAGTTGTGGATAAAGTGGTGAACCTCGCCCCATCCTTGCTTGTGAATGACATGTTTAGGGAGGCTCCTTTTATACCCAATTATGGTAGCCACCTGTTCCCAATTAGCCTGATCACATGTGGGATGTTCCAAATAGGTGTTTGATGAGCTTTTCTCAGCTTTCCCAGTATTCTTTGCCACCTTTCCCAACTTCTACTGGACGTGTTGCAGCCATGAAATTCTAAGTTAATTATTATTTGGCAAAAAACAATTAAGTTTATCAGTTTGAATATTAAATATGTTGTCTTTGTAGTGTATTCAATTGAGTATGGGTTGATTAGGATTTTCAAATCGTTGTATTTTGTTATTATTTACATTTTACACAATTTCCCAACTTCAACCGAATCCGTTTTGTAATTGCAATCTTCAGTATTTAACTTGCATTTATGACATGTCATTGCCTTGACTTTCACACTCCGGAAACCGGGGCGGATGTCAAAGTGCAAAATACAACCCAGGTTTACCCTGTACATTTTCATCATTTGGATAACAACTTGTAGAGCAAGCAATTTTATTTCTAAACAGTACTATTTTAAAATAATGTTCTTGGATATGTAGAACAGCCAAATTAAATTGCAGCACATTCAAAGGCACAGACAGAATGC
The DNA here is from genome assembly GCF_901709675.1 of Syngnathus acus. NCBI lineage: Eukaryota > Metazoa > Chordata > Actinopteri > Syngnathiformes > Syngnathidae > Syngnathus > Syngnathus acus. Next base: position 19,487,261 of record NC_051094.1, read on the forward strand.
CATCATTTTTTTCAAACAGGGCAAAATTTATAATTGGAAAATGGTTCATTTGAAACTTGCAGCTAACATTTGCTTTATTCTTCAACACCTAGGAAGTGAGTATGAAACACCCATGACAGGGAAAAGTAAGAGGTTATTTTTGTAGGCATTAGTTATTTAGCTGCAGTAATTTAAGTGAGTATTTTATTTCTATTTCTCTTTATTCTCAGAGGTTCTGAAGGTCATCATGGAGCCCTTCTGGCAATCCATGGGCTGAGGAGCCTCAACTCTCATTCATAATGTGATGTGGAGAGTGGACGGTTGCCCATGATTGATCTGGAGACTTTGCCATGATGTTCAAGGAAATAGATAAACAGTATGACTTTTCAGTTATTTTTTTGCTTGATTTACAAGAAATAAAGTCCTCAATTTAATTTCGTCTACTCTCAATTTTACTCTTCTGAGACACTGTTCATAATGCCTTGTATATAGATTGCAAAGCAGTGTTGTGTTGGGAGGGGCTGATTTGAAGACCTGCATGTTTCCAAGACCATGGACAGGTATGATTAGTTTGACATCTGTACTGTAAATTAGAAAAGACATGAAGGCTTACGATGTGGTGGCTGCTCGCAATGTTGACATTTGTTTTCTGTTGTAGATTTTACACAAATGACAATATGCGTGGTGGTGAAACTCGTGCAAAGAGGGCGCACAACAAGACTGCTCTGATAGCGCTGGTAAATAAAAAAACTTGTCTGCTCGTTTCTGTGCGATTGCTTTATGTTCGAAATGTGTGACTGACATGACATACATCAAGGAAAAACTATTTTAAAGGTAGTTCTTTTTTCCATATTCATTTTTCTTTTACAGAGTACCGTAATTTCCCATGTATAATACGCCCCCATGCATAATGCGCACCCTAAAAATGGCATGTCGATGCTGGAAAAAAGCCTGTACCCATGTATAATACGCACCCAAATTTTGACATACTTTCCGAAAACGTAAAATTATTTCAGAAAAAAGATCATCTTTGGGAACAACCGGATGTTATTCTGCCGGTCAGTATCACTGCGCATGCGCTAGCAAACTCGATAGCGAAGAAATGTTTCGGATTTGTGTAGGGTACATTGTGACAGCAAACGAGCAGGTGATCGAGCAAGCGTCTGATACGAGAGCATTGTGTTCGTATGGAGCGTGTTTGAAGTGAACAGCAGAGAAGAAAGGAACAAGGCAAAGTGTTGTGAAAAATAATATTACCTGTAATACGCATTTTGTTATTTGCTGATTGAAACTGCTAATTAAACTGTGAATTGAAACTAATAGGTAGAGAACTGAACTCTCGCTCTTTATATAGCTGACGTGTCTTGCGCATCCGTTCTGCGCATACTGTCATGGCGGCCTCCGTATGATATCCGGTCTGCGATGAAGATTAAAAAACAAACAATATTTGACAATAACACACCATCAAGGATTGCACCATCGCATCAAACGATGTGTCGTCAATTATGAATTTTACTGACTAAGTGTGTTGGGCAGGATGGCTGAATGCGATGCGCGATTGACGTGTCTTGCGCATCCGTTCTGCGCATACTGTCATGGCGGCCTCCGTATGATATCCGGTCTGCGATGGAGATTAAAAAACAAACAATATTTGACAATAACACACCATCAAGGATTGCACCATCGCATCAAACGATGTGTCGTCAATTATGAATTTTACTGACTAAGTGTGTTGGGCAGGATGGCTGAATGCGATGCGCGATTGACAAACAAGAAGAAAGGTGATTTCAAGTTTTATTTCGAGGGAGATTTTCTTCAAAAATTGTTGTACCCATGCATAATGCGCACCCCAGATTTTAGGACAATAAATTAGTTAAATTTTGCGCATTATGCATGGCAAATCACGGTAATTCAAAGGTCTACAATGGGTGGTGCCTGATATCCATCGAGTTCATCTTTGTAGAAGCTGTTGGCGACACGCACAGAGGCCACGGATGATGAAACAAGGACCGCAATGGCTTTAAAATTAAAACAGGCTCCAGCGCTGAGTAGTAAAGGGGGCTATCAAAACCCCACAAGAGAGTGATGTTTATATTGTTTCCCCTTGTGTTTTGCCGAGCTGGTTGTTTTATTTATTTGATATGTCCTACATAAAATATGTATATATTTATATTGTAACTTAGTAGTTTTGTTCTATTAAAATAGCCCTCATTTTTTAATATTGTATGTATATTTTTACATTTTTAAACATGATTTAAAAACATTGCGCATTTATATTTGTGATGGTTGGATAATGTTTGAAAAAATGTTTTTATTCAGGTTCAATTATCGTTTTGGTTAATTTTAACAACAAAAGGTGTATTTATATCTGCAGCTAACATAAGTATGACTGTTATTGAAACCTATTTTTATATTAAAAAAAAAACGATGTAAATTTTCACACCCTGGACTATCACTAATCAAATGCATTTTCACAACATCCTGGAACTACACAAAGGTAAGGATCACAGGTTAAATGAATTGAAGAGAACCTCAATGTTGAATAGACGTCTAGATGTTCAAATGATCACAAGCTATTAGAGCGATTAGCGCTAATCACGCTAATAGCTATTAGCCATCATTCGAACGTCTACGCAATAAATGTCTAAAAATCTTTCAAATCTAGACGTCTAATAAATGTCTAATAGACGTCTATCCGGTAGACGTCTAAAATACTTTCACGTATAGACGTCTATCCCGTAGACGTCGAAAAAACTCACATATATAACGTCAAAATGCTCGCAGGGGTGGGTGTGTACAAAAGGAACCCAACACCCCTGATCTTCACTTGAACTGCAATTGACCTCGAACAACATGCCCAAGATTCAACCTGCAACCAAAGCCTTGGTTATTAAGGGGTTGAAGACCAGATCCACTGCAGAGGTGGCAGGCACCATTAATGTGTCACAGCGTCAAGTACAAAGAAGTAAAGAAAGATTTGAAGAGACTGGAGATGTTTTTGACAACCCCACGTCTGGCAGATCCCGCAAGACAGTTGCTCGGGAGGAATGGTTGCTTCGAAAATCCAATGCCAGCCCCTTTTCCACTAAAGCGGAGCTCCACCAGGCCTGATCACCGCAAGTCCCTGTGTCAACTAGAACAATTTTGTAGGATTCTATCTTGAAATGGCCTCCATGGTCAAATCAGTGCCCAAAAGCCAACACTAAACAAAAGGCAGTTAGAAAAATGTGGCATTTGCCAAGGCCCACAGCCTGCTAAACGGATGGATGCTGGAAAAGTTGCAGAAGGTGAATTTCTCAGATGAACCTTCAGTTGAATTGCACCACAGCTGCTGCAAATACTGCAGGAGACCTACTGGAGCCCGTAAGGATCCATGATTCACCCAGAAAAGAGCCAAATTTGGTGGTGGAAAGATCATTGTCTGAGGTTACATTCAGTATGTGGGTGTGCGAAACATTTGCAAGGTGGAAGGCAATATCAATACCCTAAAATATTATGAAGTATTAGCTACCTCCTATAAGAGGTAATATTTTGCAGCAGGATAGTGCTCCCTCTCATACAACCATCTCTATATCAAAGTTCCTCAAGGCGAATAAGATCAAGGTGTTCCAGGACTGGCCAGCTCAGTCACCAGACATCATTGAGCATGTTTGGGGCGTCATATGATGGCGCCGCGGATGGCAGCCACGGTGAGTCGCTCTCTGTTTCTTTGTCTTATTTTGTGTGTTTTCTGTGTCCTCTGCTGTCCATCCCGGATCACTTTTACCAGAGAAGCACTGTTAAACATCGGACAGTCTTCTTCTGGTATTTTCTCTCCTGTTCTCTCCGATTCAGACTGTTTGTCGGAGATTCTAGCCGGAGCGGCGGTGCTATACAAGCTAGCGCGGCGACGGCGGCGCGGAAAACGAGCCGGAGCACTCGTAAGGCTGAGGCAGAGAGGGTTCCGTTCTGCTCTACCGTCAATTCATCTGGCGAATGTCCGCTCCCTGGCGAACAAGATGGACGAACTGCTGCTCCTCACTTCAAGGAACACGGACTTAAGCAGATCCGCCGCGCTGTGCTTTGTGGAAACGTGGCTCAGCGAACGAACCCCCCACCACGCCGTGGAGCTAGCGGGGTATAGGCTAACTCGTGCAGATCGCAGCGCGGAGCTCTCCGGAAAATCGAAGGGAGGTGGTCTTTGTTTCTACATTAATGAACGTTGGTGTACTGATGTCACGGTGTTGAAAGAGTTTTGCAGCCCTCTCCTAGAAACACTTTTCATAAACTGCCGGCCGTTCTATTCACCACGGGAGTTCTCCTCAATCGTCATGGCGGCTGTTTACATTCCACCACACGCACGTGCGAGTGAAGCCACGCAGATGCTGGCTGACCAGGTAACAGACATGGAGAAACTTCTACCAAATTCACTAATCATTGTTCTGGGTGATCTTAACAGGGCGAACCTCGCACACATATACAGACAGCACGTAACGTGTCCCACCAGAGGGGCACAGACTCTGGACCACTGCTACACCGTGATTAAGGATGCATACCACTCTGCCGCTCATGCAGCTTTAGGACTCTCGGACCACTGTCTAGTTCATCTGATCCCGGCCTACAGGCAGAAACAAAAAACTTCTAAGCCTGTGGTGAGGACCGTGAGGAAGTGGACAGTGGAGTCAAGGCAGGACCTCCAAGCCTGCTTTGACTGCACCGATTGGGGAGTTTTCGAGGCTGCAACTTCAGACTTGCATGAACTCACTGACACTGTCACATCATACATCAGTTTTTGTGAGGATCTGTGTGTGCAGACTAAGACCTTCTGCACGTACAACAACAACAAACCTTGGTTTACACCGAACCTCAGGAGGCTGCGCAAAGTCAAGGAGGAGGCCTACAGGAGCGGCGACCGCAACCTGTTCAAGCAGACCAGAAACACACTGAATCGAGAGGTCAGGAAAGCCAGGAGGTGTTACGGGGAGAACCTGAAGAGACACCTCTCTGCCAATCCTGATCCCTCAACAGTGTGGAAAGGTCTGCAGAGCATCACGGGGTACAAGAAACGAACCCCCCGTCCTGTGGAGAGCCCAAGGCTTGCTAACCAGCTAAACAGGTTCTACTGCAGGTTTGATCGGTCCTCCCACACAACGGGACTTCCTGCAGCACAATCTACATACTCACCTCTCCCCACAACTACTCTGTCCACACCTCTATCATCGTTGTCACCCACTCTCTCTCTTGCAGAGGCCGCGCCCGCACTCCAGATCCGCGAGGAGGAAGTGCGCCAGATGTTCCGGAGACAAAAGACCAGGAAGGCACCGGGCCTAGACGGCGTGTCACCTTCCTGCTTGAAAGTCTGCGCTGAGCAGCTGGCGCCCACCTTTGCACGGATCTTCAACCGCTCTCTGGAGCTGTGTGAGGTGCCCTCGTGCTTCAAGAGCTCCACCATCGTTCCAGTGGCCAAGAAGCCCGCCATCACAGGTTTGAATGACTACAGACCTGTCGCACTGACATCTGTGGTCATGAAATCTTTCGAGAGGTTAGTGCTGAACCACCTGAAGGATGTCACGGGCCCCCTGCTTGACCCCCTCCAGTTTGCCTACCGTGCAAACAGGTCAGTGGATGATGCGGTCAACATGGGACTGCACTACATCCTGCACCACCTGGACACCCCAGGAACGTACGCCAGGATCCTGTTCGTGGACTTCAGCTCGGCGTTCAACACCATCGCTCCTGACATCCTCCAACAGAAGCTCATCCAGCTTGCGGTGCCTGCCTCCACCTGTCAGTGGATCACCAGCTTCCTGACCAACAGGAGACAGCGTGTGAGGCTGGGGGGCATCACATCTGACACCCGGACCACCAATACTGGAGCCCCTCAGGGGTGCGTCCTCTCCCCACTGCTCTTCTCTCTCTACACCAATGATTTCTCCTCAGGTGACTCTCCTGTGAAGCTTCTGAAGTATGCAGACGACACCACTCTCATCGGACTGATCCAGGACGGTGATGAGACTGCGTACAGACAAGAGGTGGAGCGGCTGGCCCACTGGTGCAGCCAAAACCACCTGGAGCTGAACCCGCTCAAGACCGTGGAGATGACAGTGGACTTCAGGCGAGACCCTTCACCACTTTTACCCCTCACTATCCGCAGTAATACTATTCTCTCCACAGAGACCTTCAAGTTCCTGGGAACCACAATCTCTCGGGACCTGAAATGGACCGGCCACATAGACTCTGTCCGGAAGAAGGCCCAGCAGAGGCTGTACTTCCCGAGACAGCTCAAGAAGTTCAACCTGCCGCGAGAGCTTCTGAAGACCTTCTACACTGCCATCATCCAGTCTGTCCTCTGCACCTCCATCACTGTCTGGTTTGGATCAGCCTCTAAACAAGACAAGCACAGACTGCAACGGACAATCAGGACTGCAGAAAAGATCATTGGAAACAACCTCCCATCTATCCAAGACTTGTACCTGTCCAGGACCAGGAAACGTGCAACGAACATCTCTACAGACCCTTCTCACCCAGGTTGCAGTCTGTTTGTACTACTCCCCTCCGGACGGCGTTATAGAGCTCGGTACGCCAAAACCCGCAGACACAGAGACAGCTTCTTCCCCCAGGCTGTTGCTCTGATGAACTCACACCACTCTTAGAGTCTCAGAGTCATTACTGTGCAATAACATCCTGCTCTTCACACCTTTTTTGAATTTGTCTACACTGTTTTTACCATTTTTCACATGTCCTGAGTGTTGTTAGTCACCTAAATGTTGAACAGAGGGTGTGTTTTACCGAAGTCAAATTCCTTGTTTGGCACGCTCAAACATGGCGAATAAAAAACTCTTGAATCTTGAATGAAAGAGCAAGCTTGGAAGACAAAACCGAAAAATCTTGATGAACTCTGGGAGGCATGTAAGACTACATTCTTTGCTATTCCTGATAACTTAATCATTAAATTGTATTTATTTTTGTTGAACCACATGGATGCAGTCCTTCAAGCTCATGCAAGTCCTAGAAAATATTAAATATGGCTCTAATAGCACAGGTTCATTTGGCAATGTTAAAAAACATTTGTAGTTGAAGTGAAGTACTATTTGTTTGACTTTCACATTACTTTCTGTGGGTGACAAAACTTTTGTCTTGCCAAAATCTGACCTTTCTGTGTTCATTACATGAGCAATATTTGTTCAGTGAGGCAAATTAATTTTCATACATTAAACCTCATTCAGCAGATTTTAAGTTTTCGTACGAGTCATTTTTAAAACCCATGGATGAATTAAAAGTCAGGTTATAAGCTTTTGTTTCTGCAATATGGATAAGCAACAGAACTTCTGTCAGGGACTGTATATGTGTGCTCAATTATTAGGCAAATTGTATTTTTGAGGATTAAGTTTGTTTTTGAACAACTACAGTGCTCTCGGTCAACCAAAATGTCAATAAACCCCTAACTTGAAGCTCTTTTCTTTTAAACTACAGAACGTTTATGACCATTAAAAATGAGTGGGGTTGCTGGACCAAGTAAGAAGCCAAACACTTTCACCCCATCGCTTGATTGACGTACAGGTAAGCCTGTCGGGAGGCAATCGCAGTGAAAAGCACCCACCAACATCCATGTTTAGCTGCACATACACAAATCCGGCACCAAAGCTAACAAGCTAATTTAATTAACGCATTACGCATCAACGCACGCACTCGCTTTTGTCTTTTAAACTAAAGAAAGTTTATAAACATCAAAAATGAGTGGGAATGCTGGAACAAGTACCGTATTTTCCGCCCTAAAAGGCGCACCGGATTATAAGGCGCACCTTCAATGAACGGCCCATTTTAAAACTTTGTCCATATATAAGGCGCACCGGATTATAAGGCGCATAAAATAGAAGCTATACTGCAACAAACTGAGGTTGACTAGGGTTGCGGTATGCATCCACTAGCCAATAACCAACGAGCCCTCTGTAAACAATCGCGTTTCTCAAACGATCTCCTATAACCAGCTCAGTGGCCTAGTGGTAGAGTGTCCGCCCTGAGACTGGAAGGTTGTGGGTTCAAACCCCGGCCGGGTCATACCAAAGACTAAAAAAATGGGACCCATTGCCTCCCTGCTTGGCACTCAGCATTAAGGGTTGGAATTGGGGGGTTAGATCACCAACTGATTCCCGAGCGCGGCACCGCTGCTGCTCACTGCTCCCCTCTCCCCCAGGGGATGGATTAAAATCACACGGGGATGGGTTAAATGCAGAGGACAAATTTCACCACACCCAGGTGTGTGTGTGACGATCATTGGGACTTTAATCTTTAATCTTTTTTAAAATGATCGGAACTGACTAAAGTTCGATCTAACGCATTGGTACTACTTACCTATGTTTCCCTTCCATATCGATCCGTAGATTTACTCGAAACATTAACAGAGCAGCCTATTTTGACATGAAATAGCCTGGTACGTATAGCAGCTATCGTTATAGCATTAGCCATCCGCAAAGTCCCACGAGCCTCAGCTCGCAATCTCCCATGACGGACCGGGCCATTGTACGAGGGGGAACATCGCGTGGAGGTGGACTGTGCGTCTACATCCGTGACGAATGGTGCCGGGACTTTGTTGTGGGATGCCAGCACTGCTCGCCACTGGCGAAGTTTGTGATCTCCAGGCTGTTGGGGTCCTGAACTCTCTCCCCGTTGTTTTACTTGTGTGTTAATCGTGTGCTGTGTCTCGTCACCGTGGGATAGGGGGAACGGTATTTCGGTTTCTTTGTGTCCTCTAGCATGAAGGAATTGACAATAAAGCTGACTCTGACTCTGACTCTGACTCAGCAAAGTGTAAACAATCGCGTTTCTCAAACGATCTCCTATAAAATGATCGGAACTGACTAAAGTTCGATCTAACGCATTGGTACTACTTACCTATGTTTCCCTTCCATATCGATCCGTAGATTTACTCGAAACATTAACAGAGCAGCCTATTTTGACATGAAATAGCCTGGTACGTATAGCAGCTATCGTTATAGCATTAGCCATCCGCAAAGTCCCATGAGCCTCAGCTCGCAATCTCCCATGAGCCTCAGCAAAGTGTAAACAATCGCGTTTCTCAAACGATCTCCTATAAAATGATTGGAACTGACTAAAGTTCGATCTAACACATTGGTACTGCTCACCTATGTTTCCCTTCCATATCAATCCGTAAATTTACTCGAAACATTAACGGAGCAGCCTATTTTTAAATGAAATAGCCTCGCGGGTACAACAGCTATTCGGTGACGCCCCCTGACTACAGTTGCCGTAATGTTGGGAAGCGATGCGACCTTGTAATTTACTAGTCGTACTAAAACGTACTGAAACATTTTTGCAGAGCACTGTGTACAACCAGTATGGATCAACAAATTCATCAATTGATCCATATATAAGGCGCACTGGACTGTCGGCTTTTGAGAAAATTTTAGGTTTTTAGGTGCGCCTTATAGTCCGGAAAATACGGTAATAAGCCAAACCGTATCACTTTCATCCCATCGCTTGCTTGACATACAGGTAAGCCTGTCAAGGAGGCAATCACAATGAACCGCACCCACCCACTCACCGCAGCTTTTTGGCCGCGCATACACAAACCCGGCACCAAAACTAACAAGCTAATCAATGCATAACGCATCAACGTACACACTCGCTTTTTTCTTTTAAACTAAAGAAAGTTTATGACCAGCAAAAATGAGTGGGGTTGCTGGACCAAGTAAGAGGCTAAACCGTATCACTCATACGGAATGGGAGTTGGACTTTTTTACCTCATTGACTGGGTTGACACTCCCTTTAGCACACAGCACCATCTAGTGGATAACACATAACACAACCCTGGGTCAACCCCAGTTTGATGCAGTAGCTTCTATTCTATGCGCCTTTTAATCCGGTGCGTCCTATATATGAAAACACGTCTAAAATAAAAAATTCAATGAAGGTGTGCTTTATAATCCAGTGCACCTTATAGTGTAGAAAATACTGTAACATTTAAAAGAAATTTAGTGACCAATATAGCCGCCCTTCGTTTTGATGACAGTTAAACAACCCCCCAATCCATGGACTCTCAGCTTCTTGATCTGTTGACGATTAAGTTTTTGTGCAGCAACAACCACAGCCTCACCGACATTGTTCACAGAGATGTACTGTTTTCTTTCAGCGTAAATCTCCCATATAGGAATGTTTCACAAGTTCTGTGATCATGTAACTATACCTGAGCGCCATGATAAGGAGTTATGATGTGGGTGACACCCAGTGCCAATAGGGAAACCACAGTTGAAAACTGATCAAATAGTTATGAATCCAAATGTTACTTTAAACACTTATTTTCCTTCTACAACTTTGTGTTCTACTTAATAAAATTAATAATTCTAATATTAATTTCATATCCATACTCCAGCAGAAGGAACCGGAATATGCTCAATCATTCGTCAATGAAATGGACATCCCTCATTGACTGATTGAGAGGTCTGTCTGTAGTAGGGGTGGAACACAAGAAACATGGTTCGATTCGATCACGGTCATGCTCAGTTTTAGGTTCAGTTTGGTGCACGTTGACTATTAAAAAAATGAAAACGTGGTAAACCATGAGTATATATTAGAGCATGACTTTTAATTACTACCATTATTGTACTATTTCAGAATTCACAATTGTTTTTCTTTCTATTCCATTGGCATAACGGGCAGGCATAACAAATAACTTCTCTTCACTTGGATGGCAAAGGAACAATCTGTTTATCCAGCTATCGCTTTTCATATAACAGGATAAGTCGTTGTTCTGGTACGGGTGGGCATGTTAAATAAGGATCCCAAAGCAGCCAACAAAAACTAAGTAACAAACACAGCTTTTTAATTTAACAAAAGGTGCATGGATAAAAACTCCACCAATTAAGAATAATGATAAATGTAACTCTTACAGAATGAAAACACCAACGAGGATTTAAATGAGGAAATAAACTAAAGACATGCAGGTGGACTGAGCTGCTGCAGAATGGAATTGTTACTTAGAGGAGATACTCGAAACAGGAACTAGAGAAATTACCAAGCCGAATGAATGAACTGGTTGCCGTCGCGATTCAATTCAAAAGCTAGATGTCAGGAGGCAGTTCGACGAGCCGGCCTGGGCAAGATTGCTGAGCCTACAAAGGGCGGCTGCTGCCACCAACCACCGAAGGTCCCAGCTGGCAATGCAGCCGAGAAGTTTCTGCGGTAAAGACTTGACGCATTGAGTCGCCGTCACGGGACGCTCATGTAAGCGCGGAGTGGTCGGAGGCTCTGGCTGAGAGCAACAGTCTGTGGAGACAAGTCCGTTCACTCGGGTTGCCGCTTCAGTGGCGGGAGGGTCTGTGGGCCGTGTGCACACGTTTGCTAATGAGCCTTTTTCGTTCGTGCTTCTATCAAGAATCTAACTCTGATTCAAAATTCTGTAACCGAATTCTAAATGATTCTGGCCTGATGGTCCCAGTTTCACGGTTATTGATGCCCAACCCTACTGCACACGAATGCTGAGTCATGTAGTGGCGGTGGCCGACTGCAACATGTGGAATGAGAACAATACAAAACTACCACCCCCCCCAAGTTCAAGCAACCAATCAGCGTCCGTGAGCACAGCACGTCCCCTAAAACGTTCCGGGTAGTACGGTGAAGACCCTGGTGGCTAGTAGGTACTTAGGAAGACACTGGTGGAACGTTCCAAAACCTTCCGGAACCTTTTTAGTGCGTGAACAAGGAAAGTACACAAACTACCACTGCGAGGGGGGAGTTCCTGAATTAGTTACGACAGTGGGAAAAGCCCCTATAATGAGAGATTTTAGACAAACGATCCACAACATTGATGGTAATGGGTTTGCCATGTGATATAGGAAGTTCAGTAACAAAGTCAAAAGCAATGTGAGACCACAGGCAAGTGAATGGGAAACGGGCAAAGGAGACCCAATGTCCTTGCAGAGGCCAGGCCACCAAAACCTTTGGGCAATAAGGAAATGAGTCTGACTCACTTCCAGGTGACAAGCCACCTTGGAGGAATCTCCCCATTGCAACACCACCTCGTGCAACTGTGCAGGTACAAACAGCTTGTTGTTTGGGCATCCATCCAGGACGTGGGCCTCACTGGTAACGTTGGCCTCCTTCCTCTCAACATCCCACTGGAGGGCTACAACCACAGTTGCTGGGTGCCAGGGTACCAATGGGAGGCCCAAAAATGCCAGACAGAGGTTTGGCATTCTGGGACCCTGGACGGTAAATGATGGTGAAATCAAAACACGTGAGGAACAGGGCCCAACGTGCTTGGTGAGAATTGAAACAATGGCCAGCAATTCCCGGTTACCAACATGGTGCACTCAGCGCGACTTAGGCAATGTGAGAAGAATGAACAATTGTGCAGAGGTTGGTCAACTGGGGAACGTTGGGTACCCCCACTCTTGAATGTGAGGCGTCAACCTCCACAACCAAAGGAAGATCAGGGTTAGGGTGTATGAGAAGCGGTGAACAAGAATATAGTGATCCCTCGCCACTTCGCGTTTCACGGCGAGGACTGACCGACGATCGGCGTCATATACACGCCCAAATCAGTTACATTTTCATTAAAGTCATTGCAAATTGCAGCTTAAGCACTCTTCTTCTTTTCAACAGCAGCATTATGGCCTTTACTTACAGCATGGTTTCCCCACAACTTGTTTCAGTAGTTTTTTCATACATACGAGTTTTTTTTTAACATTCTTTTTCTTTTAGCCATCGTTCAGGGTCAGAATTTCCTCGAGCAATGCTGTTCTCAATTCCATTTCAGGATTTTATGAGCATCACAATGCTATTAGGCTGTGCTCCAACTTAGGCTAATGAGGCCTAGGTGTTGTTTTAGCTTACTCCAGGACTTGATAGTCGAGGACCAATTAAAACAAATTAGAGCCATGCATGCTCATACAAGCCACTTAATTGACCTAGCTTTACTTTTCTGATTTACTATTCTTGTCTGTGATACCCAGCCTATATATGTTATAGGGACATTGTTCTATAGTTGCAACTTCATTTATAAAACAGCAAATGGATGGAATAAGTTAAAGGTACTGTGATGTGATTTCTAAAATATAAATTTTTTGTCCCTCATCTTTAACTGTTCATGTACACCGTATTTTCCAGACTATAAGTCAGTTTTTTTCATAATTTGGTTGAGGGGGGGCGACTTATAATCAGGAGCGACTTATTTGTGAAATTATTAACACATTATTACTTGATCATTAAAACATTACTTAGTAGTATCCCGGGATGAGAATGGCAAATGTGAAAAAGCAGGGAAAAGTAGCGGTGGGGGAGGGGGAGATTTATATATATTATGCCGTCGCGGCGGGCGGAGGAATGCTCGCGAGTCGTCGAGGCCAACGTTGCCCGTCCAGCTGGCCGGCCGCTCCCCCCATATACAAAAGAAATAATTTTCTCAACGGCTTTACACGATTCACGAGAATACTTTTGACGGAAAAAAACACAGAAATCCACGGATCCGCAGAAATTTCTCATCCCTGAGTATCGTTGATCACTTCACATGTTATTTTCACTTTAAACCGCATTAGGGCGCACTAGGCCTGTGGAATAACTGGAGACGCCACTGACAATGAGTTCCATTCACTGACTGACTGTCATGGCATGCATGCACCCTATAATGCAGTGCGTCCTATGTGTGGATTAAATACAGAAAAGGCCCCGGAATTGAGTCTGCATCTTTTAACCCTAAGTCAAAGTCAAAGTCTGCTTTATTGTCAATTCCTTCACATGTCAAGACATACAAAGAGATCGAAATTGCGTTTCCTACTATCCCACGGTGGAGACAAGACTTATTACACCCAATTGGTCCACAGACAAACAAAACATTCACGTAAACAATACAAAAAGTAAACATAAGAAGGCACATACAATGAATAAATAAGAGCAACTTGTGAAGTGCCTTATAGTGCGGGAAATAGGTTATATACCTTATTTTCCGGACTATAAGTCGCAGTTCTTTTATAGTTTGGCCGAGGGTGCGACTTACAATCAGGAGCGATTTATATGTGAAATTACTAACTCATTATTACTTGATCATTAACACATTACTTACTCGTATAGTTGATCACGTCATGTTATTTTCACTTTAAACCACATGAGGGCGCACTAGGCCTTGGAATAATTGGAGCCGCCATTGACTGAGTTTCATTCACTGACTTCTGGAGTTAGGAGTTGTTTATAACACAGAGGACAGAGATTGACACAAAGGACGAAGATTTCGAAGGATTTAATGATTTGGAGTGACACGGACGGTTCGATAAACTTATTTATGTTATAGTTATTTGATATATAGTTTATTTAGTGTAGCAACTTGTGTATTGTTAGAGTTCAGTAGTTTCCGATTGTCTAGGGAGGCCGTGAAGGCAGCAGGGGGGAGGAGATGGGAAGAGCGATCCGGGGCGCTTTGTTAGAGCACACACTGTGTGTTGGCTCGTGTTGAGCTCTTGTTTTGTGAAATAAAGAGCCGGTTACCAAACCCATGACTTGCCTGGTACTTTGGTAACGCTACAATATAGGTTATATGGTTCTGTGGAATAATTGGAGCCGCAACTGACGACGTGTCTGACGTCAGCACCGAATGTACTTCCGGAGTCTGCAGCGTTTTGTTTTTTTAAGTAACACAGAGGACGAATATTTTGAGAGATTTAATGATTTGGAGTGACACAAATGGTTCGATAAAATTTTTATTTTTTTAGTTATTTGATATATAGTTTATATATAGTTACATGGGTCTGTGGAATAATTTTATCTGCAACTTACGTCAGCGGCGCGCCGCACACACTTCCGGGTCAGAAGTGTTTAGGGCCAAAACCAGGGGTCGGCAACCTGCGGTTCCAGAACCGCATGTAGCTCTTTAGCACTCCCCGAGCTGGAGGTTTTGCAAAAATGTGTAAAAACAAATTTTGCTTTTTTTTTTTTTTTTTTTTTTTTTATAAATATGTTTTTTAGATGGTAATCATGACACAAACATTCTTATGCTGTAAAAATGTATGTACCGTAATTTTCGGACTAAAAGTCGCTCCGGAATATAGGTCGCATTAGCCATAAAATGCACAATAACGTGAAAAAAAACATATATAAGTCGCTCCGGAGTATAAGTCGCATTTTGGGGGGAAATTTATTCGACAAAATCCAACACCAAGAACAGACATGAACGAGCAAGAACAGGCTAAACGATAGGTATGCTAACGTGACATAAACACAAACGAAGAGCTGAGAACGGGCCTGACGTAACATTCAGAGTTATTAAAAAAAACTATTACATAAAATAACACGTTTATAAAACCATCTGTGTCACTCCAATTCATTAAATCCATCGATCGTCCTTTGTCAACAATGGGTGCGCGCCGCTGACGGCGCTTGCACTTCAAAATATTCCACAGGCCCATATAACGATATATAAATTAGATATCAAATAACTATTATATAAGCAATAATATTATCAAACCATCTGTGCACTCTAAATCATTAAATCCATCGATCAAATTCCTCGTCCTTTGTCAACAACGCCGCGCGTGCACCCTGACGTCAGCCTCGTCGTTATTCCACAGATCTAGTATATAACTATATTGTAGCGTTAACAAAGTACAAGGAAAGACGTGGGTTTGGTAAACGGCTCTTTATTTAACAAAACAAACTTCCAGGCGTGTGGCGGCGTGGACTTCCAGCCACGGAGGTGGAAGAGAGATCCATAGAATAGGACCGGGCGTGCGTTAAAGCCATGACCGAGCCCCATCCACCGTCCCCGGACAGCCACCCGGCCGAGCGCCGGCCCCCGACTTCTATCCACGGAGGTGAAAGAGAGCTCCGTAGAGTAGGACCGGGCGTGCGTAAAAGCCATGTCCGAGCCCCATCCACCATCCCCGGACAGCCACCGGGCCGAGCGCCGGCCCCCGACTTCTATCCACGGAGGTGAAAGAGAGCTCCGTAGAGTAGGACCGGGCGTGCGTGAAAGCCATAATAGTTTTTCAAACCTTCTGTGTCACTCCAAATCCTTAAATCCTTCAAACTCTTCGTCCTCCGAGTCACAACAAAGCCGCTAATGATGCCGGTAGTACTTGGGGCCCTTCGTCATCTTCGTCATCCCGTGATCAATCTTTGTCCTTTTTGTAAACAACCGCCGCGCTGCTGACGTCACTTGAAATTCAAATTACAGTAATCCCTTGCTACATTGCGGTCCGTTTATCGCGGTTTCACTTTTTTTTTTTGAAAATTCTTGGAAAAATTCACATATAAGTCGCTCCTCATTATAAGTCGCCCCCCACCCAAACTATGAAAGAAAATGCGACTTATAGTCCGGAAATTACGGTAGTTGTAAATATTAAAAATACAGAATTTCAGAATGGCGCCAAATAGCAAAATTGCGTCACAGTCTGCGACACAGCACTGGCGAGTTGTAAACTGAGTGATGGGCCATGAATTCAAAAGGCAAAAAGGGAAAGATTACTGATGAGAACAAAGGTTTTAAGAAAGAATGGAGTGAACTATTCGTTTTCATTGTCAATGCAGAAGGATGCCTGCATGTTTGATTTGCAATGAGAAGTTGTGAAATAAGAAGAGCAATTTGGAGCGACCATGCCCTGAACCATGACGTTGAACCATCTTTGTTTTAGGTCATTTGTCAGTTGTTTTGAGGCTCTCATGTTGCCACTCTTCAGAGAAGATGCAAAGAGGAGAACAACTTGCAACTGGCCACCTTAAATACCCTTTCTCATGATTGGCTTCACCTGTGTATGTAGATCAAGGTTCAATGAGCTTACCAAACTAATTTTCTGTTCCAATAATTAGTGCTAAAGGCATTCAAATCAATAAAACAAGGGTGCCCATATTTATGCACCTGCCTACTTTTGTTTAAGTAATGATTGCACACTTTCTGTAAATCCTATAAACTTTATTTCACTTCTCAAAAATCACTGTTTGTCTGCTATAGGATATATTTAACTGAGATTGCTGATCCGAACAAAAAAGGATGAAGGAAAATCTTGAAAATTATCAGGGGTGCCCAAACTTTTTTCATACGACTAAGTGGCACCAGATCCTGCCTTTTTTATCCTACTAAGCGAAGAGCAGGTTTTACATGTCTTTTCCTTCGCTGATTCACACTTAGCATCTCAATAACCCCTGTTTTCCTCTTCGATCCAACAGCCTTCCCTTCCCATCCGTGCTGTGGAAAACAAAAATAATAACAATAATAATAATACATTTTATTTGTAAGGCGCCTTTCAAGGCACTCAAGGTCGCCGAACACACATAAAATAGCAGGCACAATTAAAAGAAAAGAAAGTCTAAAAGCAAAGAACATCTGCAGGAGAGTAATAAAATTAGACAAATGCCTGCCTAAACAGGTGGGTTTTGAGGTGGGATATGAACAGTTGGATGGAGTCAATGTTTCTGGTGTCCGGGGGAGGGAATTCTAGAGGCGAGGGGCAGAGCAACTGAAGGCTCTGGCCCCCATACAGTGCCTTGCGAAAGTATTTGGCCCCCTTGAACCCCTTGCGCTAATACTTTGTAGCGCCACCTTTTGCTGCAATTACAGCTCCAAGTCGCTTGGGGTATGTCTCTATCAGTTTTGCACATCGAGAGACTGGAATTCTTGCCCATTCTTCCTTGCAAAACAGCTCGAGCTCAGTGAGGTTGGATGGAGAGCGTTTGTGAACAGCAGTCTTCAGCTCTTTCCACAGATTCTCGATTGGATTCAGGTCTGGACTTTGACTTGGCCATTCTAACACCTGGATACGTCTATTTGTGAACCATTCCATTGTAGATTTGGCTTTATGTTTTGGATCATTGTCCTGTTGGAAGATAAATCTCCGTCCCAGTCTCAGGTCTTTTGCAGACTCCAACAGGTTTTCTTCCAGAATGGTCCTGTATTTGGCTCCATCCATCTTCCCATCAATTTTAGCCATCTTCCCTGTCCCTGCTGAAGAAAAGCAGGCCCAAACCATGATGCTGCCACCACCATGTTTGACAGTGGGGATGGTGTGTTCAGGGTGATGAGCTGTGTTGCTTTTACGCCAAACATATCGTTTTGCATTGTGGCCAAAAAGTTCGATTTTGGTTTCATCTGACCAGCGCACCTTCTTCCACATGTTTGGTGTGTCTCCCAGGTGGCTTGTGGCAAACTTTAAACGAGACTTTTTATGGATATCTTTGAGAAATGGCTTTCTTCTTGCCACTCTTCCATAAAGGCCAGATTTGTGCAGTGCACGACTGATTGTTGTCCTATGGACAGACTCTCCCACCTCAGCTGTAGTTATCTGCAGTTCATCCAGAGTGATCATGGGCCTCTTGGCTGCATCTCTGATCAGTCTTCTCCTTGTTTGAGATGAAAGTTTGGAGGGACGGCCGGGTCTTGGTAGATTTGCAGTGGTCTGATACTCCTTCCATTTCAATATAATTGCTTGCACAGTGCTCCTTGAGATGTTTAAAGCTTGGGAAATCTTTTTGTATCCAAATCCGGCTTTAAACTTCTCCACAACAGTATCTCGGACCTGCCTGGTGTGTTCCTTTGTCTTCATGGTTCTCTCTGCGCTTTAAACAGAACCCTGAGACTATCAAAGAGCAGGTGCATTTATACGGAGACTTGATTACACACAGGTGCATTCTATTTATCATCATCAGTCATTTAGGACAACATTGGATCATTCAAAGATCCTCACTGAACTTCTGGAGTGAGTTTGCTGCACTGAAAGTAAAGGGGCCGAATAATATTGCACGCCCCACTTTTCAGTTTTTTATTTGTTAAAAAAGTTTAAATTATCCAATAAATTTCGTTCCACTTCACGATTGTGTCCCACTTGTTGATTCTTGACAAAAAATTAAACTTTTATATCTTTATGTTTGAAGACTGAAATGTGGCGAAATGTTGAAAGGTTCAAGGGGGCCGAATACTTTCGCAAGGCACTGTAGTTGACAGACGAAATGGGGGGACAGTGAGGGTGATACTGGAGGCAGACCTGAGAGACCGGGTGGGAATGTGTATGTGAAGGAGGTCTGACAGGTATGGAGGGGCGAGGTTATGGATAGCCTTGAATGTGTGGAGGAGGATTTTATGATCAATCCGCTGTTTTATGGGGAGCCAGTGAAGTTGGTGTAGAACGGGAGTGATATGATGGTAGACAGGGGTTCCGGTGACAATGCGAGCAGTAGCAATTTATGGAGGAGTTTGTGAGGGAGACCGACAAGGATTGAGTTACAATAATCCAGACGAGCGGTGACAAGAGAGTGGACTAGGATAGCAGCACTGTGTGGGGTGAGTGATGAACGGAGGCGATTAATGATACGGAGGTGAAAATAGGCATAACGGATAGTGTTGTTTATGTGGGTGCTGAATGATAGGGTGCTATCAAGGACGACACCAAGGCTCTTTGCCTGAGGGGAAGGGGAAACAGAGGAAGTGTCAATGGTGAGTGTGAAACAGGGTTGTTTGTTGAGAGAAGTTTTGAGGACTACCTCAGTTTTGTCACTGTTTAGTTTAAGGACGTTTCAGGTGAACCAGGATTTAATTTCTTGAAGGCACGCACTGAGGGAGGAGGGTGGGAGGCTGGAAGGATGTTTTATTTACGGAAAATCTGACCAAGCGGGAGGAGATAAATAGGATGGGACCAAGGACGGAACCCTGGTGAACACCGGAGGACACGGGGGAGGGGTGAAATGTGAATGATTTTAACTGGATAAATTGAGAACGGCCAGAGAGACAAGAGTGAAACCAGTGCAGGGGTGTGTCAACCAGTCCAATAGAGGCTAGTCTTCCGAGGAGGATGGAGTGAGAGATGGTGTCGAAAGCTGCACTTAAATCAAGAAGAATGAGTATGGATATGAGACCAGAGTCGGCTGCACTCATTGGTGATTTTAATAAGGGCTGTTTCTGTACTGTGTCGAGGGCGAAAACCGGACTGGAACTGTTCGTATAGATTATTATTAGTGGGTGTGGATTTGTGATGCAACGACTTTTTCAAGAATTTTGGAGAGAAATGGCAGGTTGGAGATGGGACGGAAGTTACTGAGGATATTGGGGTCTAAGCCTAGTTTTTTAAGAGTTGGTTGGACTGTAGCTGATTTGAAAGATAGAGGGACAGAACCAGAGGTGCGGAAAGAATTGATGATGGCAGTAATCAGGGGGAACAGAGAGGGGAGAGAGCCTAAGACTAGGGAAGAAGGCAGGGGGTCAAGTTGACATGTAGATGGCTTTAAATTTTTAATGAGTTTAGATAGATCAGCAGCAGAGGGAAGTTGGAATCAGGAAAGAGAGAGGGGGTGGGATGAGGAAGGAAAGAAGATGAACAGCTAGACTTGTTAGGGGTCAGTTGTTGGTGGATAGTGGCTATTTTATTGTCGAAGAAGGACATCTGGGTGTTACAGTGACCAGTAGAGTAGAAGTGTGGGGGGAGGGAGTCACAGGGGCGGGTTGAATTATTAATTATGGAGAACAGGACTCTGGTGTTTCCCGCACCAGCTGTAATTTTCTCCGCAAAATAGTGTGATCTTGCGGAGGAAATTGCATCCTTATATTGCATTATGTGAGTATGGTAAAACTGTTTACTATCCAAAAATATTCTGTGCCAGGAGCAAATTGTGAATTATTAAATCATTACGACATATTGGATATACATTAGTATTAAGTAGTACAGTTTATACTCGTGCATTTATATCAATTGTTTCCATAAATTAAGACAATGATGAATATTGTCATCTCACAATAAGTTTAATTTTTACGAGACGTCTGGCCCAAAAGACCCTTGCAAGTTGTACTTTTACACAAATTATAAAAAAAAAAAAAAAACTTACCATGCAAAGTTGTCCACACTTGTGTTTGTATTTTTTGGCATCTCATCCGTCTTCTTAGAAGCCTTTTCTCCCGCATCAATTTGATTATTTCTCAATGTCTTCATTCGGACTTAGTTCTGCCTTCAATAAATTCTCTGAGCCCAAGCATTATTGAGCAGCGATATTACAGTATGACTTGATTAGGACCAAATATTTTCTCATACTATGTTCTTTCCACATAAATCACGCAGGTTTCTTGAGTCTCTGTGACTAGCTCCCATCAGATTTAATTGCACAATTGGTTGGAGGCCAAACAAGCCAATCATAATTGTATTCATGGGCTCTTTCGTCATTCTGGTTGGTTGTCAACTTGTCCGTCCCCTTGCATCACCATGGTACTTTGATGAGAGACAACCTAAACAGACACGCCCATCCTTCGCTCACTTAGCAAGCCAGTGTTTTTTGGACAGTTTTCTGGCATTAGCAATTCGATGAAACTTCGAAGCAATTCGACTGATACAACTACTCAAAATACACTCACAACAAGTGAAAACAGAGCGCACAGCTCCAAAATCAGCAGAAAGACTGACGCTAATGGTATGAAAAGAGTGCAGACAATATTATTAAAATGAAATAATTTGTTATTTTTGTGTCATCTCAACATCTTTATTGTGTCCGTCGTTTCCAAAGATTGAAGGAGCTGAACCATCAATGAAATGAGGTCTTTCGGCAAATCCTTCTCTGAACTGACAAAAGATTTCTGAAACACTCCTTAACAAGCAGAACTTTGCCCGCAGACGAGGGAACACTGCTTGGAAAATGAAATTTGACCAGGCACTTTTTTGAGGTTCTGATGTTGTGCAATGATTTGCGTGGATTGATGCATCCAACAACGGAACATTTTGATCTCTCCACTTCGGTATCCTTGAGTTGTTTGGACTACAAAAGTCTCACAGAGTCATAAACAAGGCGGATTCGCCATGTTCATTACTCGGATTTTGGTTTGTCCTGCCCCAACAGATGTGATGTAATAGATAAAAAAACATCTTAGGAAACAGAGAAATGTGAACAGAGTAAAAAATAACCCCCCAAAACGATCATAACAGTATTTCTGCAGCACCTGGTGGGATATATTACACTTTTTTACACTCCTGGATACTCCAGATACACATGAAAATGATTTTAAAAGGAAAAATAGTCGATTCTCCATGATAAGTGTCCTTTAATGGTGGGGGAATTCTACAGCCTCCAGTACAATCAACCGCTTTGAAAAAGAGGTCACTAACTTTATTTAAACACGCACGCACATGTGCATGCACGCACGCACACGGACACGCACTCCACTTTTTTTGCTTTTATATTGATTTTGTTGTGCACTTGCAGTCTCTAAGATTGTAGAGAATCATTCCCCCTATACATATGCTACAGTGGGGAGAACACTCATCCATCAAAAGCAGGAAGCACTGCTGATTTTTCAGGTATCCCCACTTACAAAGCATGTACAGGGTCCGGCAAAATGATCTGACACATTTGTAGGTTTAATAAAACGCAAATAAATGAAAGAAACATTATTTTTTTTTTTTTTTTCGAAAAGTACATATAATATAATAATGTTTTTTGTTTCATTTCACTTGCTAACATGAATTGGACCAGTGAGCATCGCGCTTTCATTGTGGAAATGTTTATGAAGAACGAATCTGTAACTGCAACACAACGAGCGTTCCGTTTGCGCTTCAGACTTGGTAGACATGATCCCGTACCTGCTCGAAACAAGATCTTGTTATGGGTTACTAACTTAATAGCCATTGGATCAGCACTGAATCGAAAATCAACCGGCCGACCTCACACCGTCAGAACTCCAGAAAATATGGCAGCGGTAAGACCAAAATAACATTGTTCGAAAACTAAACTAAAATGAAACGAAACAAAATAAAATGGCATTATATGTACCGTATTGGCCTGAATATAAGATGATGTTTTTTGCATTGAAATGAGACTGAAAAAGTGGGGGTCTTCTTATATTCGGGGTCTAGACATTATACCCATTTTCACTTGTGCGCAGCGGTAATGGTGGCAATGGTAATGGTACCTCTCCGGGAACCATCACCTTATTGTGGTGGAGGGGTTTGCGCATCCCTATGACCCTGAGAGCTATGTTGTCTGGAGCTTTCAGCTCCTGGTAGGGCCTCCCATGACAGACTGGTCTTAGGCGAGGGGCCCAACAAAGAATCGTTCAGGGCAGGCCGGCGGGCCCCAAGGGGGCAGCCCCCCCCAGCTGGCTATCTGGCAGTGCGCTAACAACCTACTCCAGAGAAAACCCCTTTGTTACGAAACCAATCAGAAATAGCCGGACTGACCCAAGGTATCAACCCCCGCCCGTCCCTGACCTACGATCTATCAATCTCCGACATCCCTTACGTGTTGCTACATGCAATGTGCAAACACTTCAACGAACAGGTCACGCCACTCTATCTCGTGAACTGTCTCGATACAACATCTCCATCACGGGACTCTGTGAATTACAATGGTGCAATAGCGGTGGGAAAAAAAGAGGGTGACCACAGCTACATCTGGAGCGGCCCAAAAGATAACAGAGGGCTATATGGCGTCGCCCTAGCAATGCCGTGTCAGGTTAGGAAATCCCTAATCGGATGGACCCCAGTCAGCGAACGACTACTAACTGCCCGTTTCCAACAACAACACGGCAGGATGTCAGTCGTTGTCGCCTACGCACCAACAGTCTGCGAGACGACCGGGCAAAGAATGCCTTCTTTGATCAACTACATCAGGTCATCCAGCAGATACCCCCACATGACATCATGATTGTGCTAGCAGATTTTAACGCCACTGTCTCCTCCACCTCAAGAGACCCGCAGACCAAAAACGTCATTGGTCCAGAATCCCCAGATCCCATCACCAACAACAACGGCGTCCGCCTCCAGTATCTATGCAATGCTGGAGGTCTATCTATCGCAGATACATGTTTCCCCAGGAAGAATATACACAAATGGACAAGGTACAGCAATGATGGCAAAACCCATAAGGCCCTAGATCATATACTCATATACTGTTACCAACTGCCGTGTGTATCGTGGGGCCCAGCTAGGCAACACAGACCACCGCTTACTGGTAGCCCAGCTGAGACTGAAATTCAAGGCCATCCCATCATCATAGATAACACCTCGACTGAGATCTTCCCATCTTCAAGACCCAACCATCACCTCAGTGTTTACCCGCTCCATCACCAACAGGTATAAGACCCTGGCCAAGAAAGCACTTACCAACTGGGACCTTTTCGTGTCTACAATAAACCAAGCAACCGCCGAGTCCATCCCACGCAACCACCATACACCTAGGTGTCCCTGGATATCACCAACAACACTAGAAATCATAGAACTGCGCAGAGCTGCACGTCTCAGGGGCAATAACAGAATATCGTCGCCCGAATAGTATACGGAACACAGCAGACAGGGAGAAATTCTGGCAAGGAGAAGCAGAATGCCTGGACCCTGAGGCGAGTAAAAACAGGCCCCCAACAGAAGGCAGTCCTTCTGTCCTTATCCAAGATGGCGGCGCCCCAGTTGGCCGCGGCCGCTACAGCTCTCAACAACCGACGAGTATTTTCACAAAATATGTCGCCTAGGACACTACAAACAACACAAAGTTTAGTTTATCCATCCAGTAGATTAGTGTATGATCGCCAGCGCCTGCTGGAGGTACGGTCATCAAGTGTTTTCGGACTCGTAGCCACAACTACCCTAGTCTGTTTACGTAGCCTCGGAGTGCTTAGGGCGCTAGCCCCAGAAGCTCACGATGCAGCGGGCTCGCCGGGCAGCACACGCCGGAGGAGGAGTAAGCGTAGGCGGTGTGACCGGCGGCGAAAGCGCGGCTGTCGAGGTGGGCTAACGGCTAAGCTTAAAGCTAACCCCTACAAACCGCCGCTTCCATCCATCTTCCTCTCTAACGTCCGCTCACTGGATAATAAAATGGACCATCTACAACTGGAACGCTCTTCAAAGAGGGAGGTTAGAAACTGCTGCGCTCTCATCCTGACGGAGACATGGCTGAACTCATCAATACCGGACAACGCCGTTAGACTGGAGGGGCTCGCTACATTCCGCGCCGACAGAAACGGCGAGCTAAGCGGTAAATCCCGAGGAGGTGGGCTGTGTGTCTACATCAACAACAACTGGTGCAAAAATGCTAGATCTGTCGCCAGCTTCTGCTCTTCGGACATCGAGCTTTTGACTGTTAACTGCAGACCCTTCTACCTGCCCAGAGAGTTTACTGTTGTTAGCATCACGGCTGTGTATGTGCCTTCTAGCGCTAATACTAAAGAGGCCATGAGTGTTCTCTATCGGACAATCAGTGAGCTGCAATCCACGCACACAGAGGGTGTTTTCATCATTGCTGGGGACTTCAACCAGGCTAACATGAAGACTATTCTCGCTCATTTTTACCAACACGTGGATTTTCCAACTCGGGGAGAGAACACTCTGGACTTGGTTTACACCAATATAAAGGATGCATTCAGAGCAGCCCCCCGCCCCCACCTCGGCTCTTCAGACCACCTATCTGTTATGCTAATCCCTGCATACAGGCCCCTGCTGATCAGAGCAAAACCCACAGTGAAGCAGGTGAGGGTGTGGTCTGAGGGGGCCATGGAGGCACTCCAGGACTGCTTTGAGTGCTCTGACTGGGACATGTTCAAATCAGCAGCAACATATGACAATCAGATCGACATTGATGAGTACGCCATGACTGTGTCAGCCTACATCAACAAATGCTCCGAGGACGTCAGCACCACTAAGAACATCATCACCCGAGCCAACCAACGACCCTGGATGACTGAGGAGGTACGTCATACACTACGAGCACGGAACTCAGCCTTCAAGTCTGGCGACAAGGAGGCACTGAGGACAGCGAGAGCCAACTTGAACCGTGCCATCAGGCTAGCGAAGCGAAGCCACAGTCGAAAAATTCAGGATTTTTTCCACGACGCCAATAACACCAGGAGTATGTGGCAAGGCATACGGGCGATCACGGACTACAACTTACCCCCCCCCCGGTGGGTGAGGTTGATGCTGACTTCCTAAATGGTCTAAATAACTTCTTTGGGCGTTTTGAGGCACTAAACAGCACTCCTGCAGTTAAAACTGTTCCCCACCAGGAAGAGGAGGCCCTCTGCCTTGACTCAGCCGACGTGTGGAAGACTCTGAGAAGAGTCAACCCACGTAAGGCCCCAGGCCCCGACAACATACCTGGGCGGGTGTTCAAGGAATGTGCAGGCCAGCTGCCTGGTGTCATCACAGACATTTTTAACATCTCGCTGGACCAAGCCAAAGTGCCAGTATGCTTCAAGGCTGCCTCCATCATTCCGGTGCCGAAGAAACCTCAAATCACCTCATTGAATGACTACAGACCTGTGGCACTGACTCCCATCATGATGAAGTGCTTCGAAAGGCTGCTCAAAGAACACATCGTCTCCAGACTCCCCCCAACATTCGATCCGTTCCAGTTTGCCTACCGGCAGAACCGCTCTACTGAGGATGCCATCTCCTCCGTTCTTCACCTGAGCCTGGCTCACCTGGAGGAGAGGAACACCCACGTGCGGTTGCTGTTCCTGGACTTCAGCTCAGCGTTTAACACCATCATTCCACAACATCTGGTGGAAAAACTGGAACACCTGGGCTTCAGCACCCCCCTTCGAAACTGGCTGCTAGACTTCCCCACCAACATACCTCAGTCAGTCCGGGTCGGACAGAACACCTCAGATGTCATCACCCTCAGCACAGGCTCCCCTCAGGGCTGCGTCCTGAGCCCCCTGCTGTTCACCCTGATGACAGACGACTGCGCCCCCAGGTTCACCACCAATCACATCGTGAAGTTTGCAGACGACACAACGGTGGTGGGCCTCATCAGGGACAACAACGACCTGGACTACAGAGAGGAGGTGGAGCAGTTGGTGGGCTGGTGCAGAGAAAATAGCCTGATCCTGAATGTGGAGAAGACGAAGGAGATCATCGTCGACTTCAGGAAGAACCAGCCTCACCACGCTCCACTGATCATCAACAGCTCGGCTGTGGAGGTGGTCAGCAGCACTAAATTCCTGGGAGTCCACATCACAGACGACCTCACCTGGACTGTGAACACCACAACACTGGTCAAGAGGGCACAGAGGCGCTTGTACTTCCTGCGGAGGATGAGGAGAGCCCACCTGCCCCCACCCATCATGAGGACATTCTACCGAAACACCATAGAGAGCATTCTGACAAGCTGTCTCTCGGTGTGGTGTGGAGGTTGCAGCGCCTCCGATTGGAAGAACCTGAGGAGAGTGGTGAGGACAGCAGAGAGGATCATCGGGGCTCCTCTTCCCTCCATTCAGGACTTGTCATCCCAGCGCTGCGTGTCCCGAGCCCGAAATATTATCAGTGACCCATCACACCCCCACCATGGACTGTTCTCCCTGCTGCCCTCTGGGAAGAGGTTTCGCAGCAACCGCTGCAGGTCCACCAGGTTCTGCAATAGTTTTTTCCTTGCTGTCGTCAGACTGTTGAACATTCAAACGTAGCATTCCTCTGCACACTTGTAAATACTGCTTTTGTCTCCTGCACTGTTTACATACTTTATCACTGCTGCACTTTGTACTTTATAATTATCTTATTTCATATTTTTATATAGAATGTCCCTTTTTAACCAGCCGAAATACCACTACATTGTTGAAAGCCGTATGCAACAAAATTTCGTTTTGTGTACACCTAGTGTTGACAAAATGACAATAAAGTTTGTCTAAGTCTAAGTCTAAGTCCTGGTAAAGGACGCGCAGGGCAACATACTAAACTCCAAGGTCGACTGTATCAGCCACTGGAAGGAGCATTTCAGCAACCTGTTGAATCATTCCTCACCCCAAACGGGACCGCGTTCTCACCATATCATCCGTAATTGCCAGTGGAAATTACAACTGCAGCACAGACTCCATCACAAAAGAAGAAGTCTCGCAAGCCCTGGCTACTCTTCGAAATGACAGAGCCCCAGGAATCTGTAACATCACAGCGGAAATGATGAAAGCGGGTGGTGACAACATCATTGACTGGCTCACCCATATCATCAATCATGGTTGGATTACCGAGCACCCCCCAGAAGACTGGACCAGAGGCATCATTCTCCCCTTCTGGAAAC
The DNA here is from genome assembly GCF_901709675.1 of Syngnathus acus. NCBI lineage: Eukaryota > Metazoa > Chordata > Actinopteri > Syngnathiformes > Syngnathidae > Syngnathus > Syngnathus acus. The sequence goes on from NC_051094.1 coordinate 19,515,188, forward strand.
ATAAGGGTGATAAAATGGTCTGTAACAACTACAGAGGGATTACACTTCTCTCTATCCCAGGAAAGATCTTCACCCGCATACTTCTCACCCGGGCCCTCCCGTCCATTAGAAGCAAAAGACGCCCCCCAACAGGCGGGCTTCATGCCAAACCGCTTCGCAACAGACCAAATCTCTGCCCTACGCCTCATCACGGAGAAGGTACAAGAGTTCCGCCAAGACAGACACCTCTATATTGCCTTTCTTGATCTCAAGGCGGCTTTTGACACCGTGGACCACACCTTCCTCTGGAAGATTCTCACCATCCTCGGAGCACCAAGAAAAATTACCACCCTCTTTCAAAAGCTCTACAGCAGGGGTAGGCAATTCCGGTCCTCGAAGGCCAGTGTCCTGCATGTTTTCTATGTCACCCTGTTGCAACACACCTGATTCAAATGGTCAGATAATTGGCAAGGTCTGCAGAAGCTAGATAACAATCCCGATCATTTGAATCAGGTGTGTTGCAGCAGGGAGACCTATAAAACATGCAGGACACCGGCCCTCGAGGACCGGAATTGCCCACCCCTGCTCTACAGTGATGCCGAAAGCTGTGTGCGTGTCAACGGTACCAACTCCACCTGGTTCTCAATCAAAAGCGGTGTGAGACAGGGATGTGTAGCTGCACCAGACTTTTTTAACTATCATTGACCATTTGATGGAACGGATATGTGCGCGTATTCCAGGGGTTAAACTAGGCAGTTATAGCCTCACTGATCTGGAATACGCAGATGACACCACGCTATTTTGCTCCACCCCTGAGCAGTTGAAAGAAGCCTTGGAAATCCAACAAGAGGAAACCAACAAGCTGGGTCTGAAGGTCAGTTGGCCCAAAATGAAACTGATGCACACAGGAGGCCCATCCCTTCCGCCGCTGCATATCAATGGAGAAGAAGTCCATTTTGTAACATCCTTTACCTACCTTGGCTCCGTAATCGCCAGCAACAGCAACATGCTACCAGAAATAAATCAGAGACGTGCTCTGGCAGCCACTACCATGAAAACACTCTGGAAACCACTGTGGAGACATCACTCCATATCAAGAGAGACCAAACTAAGGATATATAACTCCTCAGTCTTGTCCATCCTCCTTTACGGAGCAGAAACCTGGCCTCTCAACATGACCCAGGCTGCCAGAATCTATGGCTTTGACACCAGAGCACTGCGCACTATAGAGGGGATAAAATGGACAGATAAAGTCCCCAACTCTGTGCTACGGGAATGCACCCAACAGCCCCCAGCATCCCACCTGGCAGCACAACGTGGGCTGCGCTAGTATGGCCATGTCAAAAGACTCCCCCCTGGCACACCCGACTCACACTATCCTCAATTTCCAACCAAACATTGCCGGCTGGAAATGACCCCGCGGTGCCCCACGCACTCGATGGATCGATGCCGTCACCATGGACCTACATCACCTGGGCCTGTCGCTAGCTGAAGCTTAGCCCCTAGCACTGGACCGAAGCAACTGGCGAAGACTAACTAAACTGATTGGCTCTACGCATGGCGCTACCCCCATCGCTGAGCAAGAGAACTGATGATGATGATGCAGCGGTTAAAGGTTGCTGGTATCGACTGAGTATGTTGCTGTGATCGTGTGAGTCTTTGACACAAAGTGAGTATATACATTTCATTGTTACTACTGTCCACTGTTGTGCAGTTTGTCCGATCGCGGTTTGCTTCGTGTGCGCGCCGTTTGATTGACAGCTCCGGCGCGCTCCTTTAAGTTTACCTCGCATCGTACGAGTAGCCGTTACGCAGCGGCACGGCGACTAACGGTTGCCAGCAAATGTATTTTGTTGTCTCGATCAATGACTTATGTTTGGTGTGTTGCCGAGAGTATTTCATTTATGGTTATTTATTATTATTATTTGCCAATAATTCAGTAAAGCATTCAAAACAGAACCATGTCTTCCTTCCTGTGTTCTGACGGACACCCAGGGGTGAAAAGAGCATAACCATCCGAGCCAACCCCCTATAGAGGCTTTGCAGTCACGTGGTTTTATCACGTGATTTTGTGTTATGCCGCCATCTTGGCGGTCAACTAGTCAGCTCGTTCCTACGTGTTTGTATGGATTGTCTGATTTCTGCGCTACGTTTTCACCGATTTCTTCCGAATTATGGCTGATTTGCTATCCAACGAAGTTAGGCATTTGGATGAAGACTCCAAGAATCGTCACAGAGAGAAGTTGAACCTTGTTGGCACAACGGATCCGTACCTTTTACCGAGAAGCATGCTAAAATCGCCCGAGCATTTTGCAACAGCCGACCTGCCTGAACGCTCATATCCAGATATTTATAATTACCTCGTCGATTTGTTTTGTAATGGCATTTCATAACTTGACATATTAAAAAACTGAATAGAGTGAAATCATTCAGATACTGTACCTGTCTGTTCAAGTTGCTACCATTTTTATTATTTGTTTATTTTTGCATGATGCCACATCTGATTGGCTTGAAAACTTAACCAATAAATATAATTCAATATTTACATTGATAACGTTTTCAAGCATCATGAAAAAATAAACACAAAATAAAAACGGGGGGGTGAACTGAAGAAATCATCCCATTCCCTGCCTTGCTGCTCTTGCTGCCTTTCTAAAAATGCACCCAGCATTTTCAACAATCATATTTGTATCATCCCATATTGTATTATTTCACATTTTGTGAAACAAATCAGGGGTGAATAGTTTGTTTACATACCTGATATGAAGTCCTCATTGCATATCCTTGTGTAAATCGTAGGTTTCCATCGTTCACGACGAATATCCGCGATCCATTTATCACGTTTTTTCATGTTCGCCGGAAATCTATAGAAGCTAAGATTTGGTTTATCGCCTCGTCTATTGCTACATCCAACAGCACAGCAGGTATCCGGCATTTTTAAGCTCAAATAGCAGCAGATATAACAAGAAAGCGTGTGTGAGTCGTTGACCGGCACTGAAAAGTTGACCGCCATGATGGCCGCCAAGCTAATGTGGGTAGCTTGATGACGTCAGCTGCAAAGCCTCTATACCAGGGGTGGCCAACCCGCGGCTCGCGAGCCGCATGCGGCTCTTTGGCTGGTTTCATGCGGCTCTTTTACGTTCATATCAACATTTGTGTTTATTTTTCGTGCGTATTTGCTTCGCTTGAGTTCAATATGGTATTTTGGTCAAACGCGCATGCGCGTGAGGTGAAATCCCGCAAAGGAGGAAGGACAAACCCATTTGAGGAGTGTCAATTTCGCTCTCAAAATGGCAAGGAAAAAATGCACAGCTAAACGAATATATGACGATGAACACAGGACGTTTTTAACAGAGTTAAAGTTGTTTTTTGTTGAACGCAATGGCAAGCCATTCTGCCTGATATGTCGGACGTCATTAGCGCATTTAAAAGCTTCATATGTTCAGCGCCACTTCAGCTCACTTCATGCCAATATCGATAAGGACTTTGCAAAAGGGACTGAATTTCGCCAGCACAAGTTTGGACACTTTGAAAAGTCAGGCAGAAAAATAGGTACAGTTTTTCAAAAAAATTACGAAGCACTCAGAGACTGTCACACTTGCATTGTTTCAACTGGCTTGGAACATTGCACGGGCTAAAAAGCCATACAATGAAGTGGAGTTAGTTAAAAAATGCCTCAGTGACGTTATTGAAATCTTGTCTCCTGAAAACGACAAACTAAAACGAATGGTCTGTCCCGCCACACATAGTAAGTGAAAAAACTTATGTTTTTGTTTGTGGAATTTGTTGAACTGAGAGTTTGTCTGTGTGAGATAATGCACACAATGTTCATTGTTGAAAATGTGGTCTTTGGTCTGTGGTTTTAGTACTGTAGGAGTCAATTTGTCATTATCATGTTGGTGCGTGACATAATGTCACACAATAAATTTGGCTGAGCAGAGGGGTGTGTGTGTGTGTGCGCGCGTGTTTGTGTGTGTGGGGGGTGTTCATGTGTGCTCATGTGTATGATGTGGCTCTTTGCGATGACAGTAAAAAATGTGGCTCTTAGTCTCTGACTGGTTGGCCACCCCTGCCCTATACAGTCCTCAGGCTCCCCAACAATAGCGGTAGCCGATTGCATTATTTTATTGCAATGTTTTTCCTTATTCAGATTTATTTCAAGACTACAGTTAGACTTCACTTTGATGGTTAATGCAGTTATTGCAATTTTGTTGTTTTATCACAGTAGATTGGTTTATTTACATTTCAAAAACCAGAAGCCATTCATTTACAAAAGTGATTGCACTTTAGTTTACATATTTAAATGTTCAGATATTAAGATGTGATAGTTTTTGAATGATTTGAATGAGGCAAAATAACATGCTTTTTCTCTCGAATATATTGTTATAATCATTTGTTTCAGATGTACTGTAATTATTTTCAGTATAAAAATTAAATTTGGTGTTCAAAAAGTCTTTTTTCAAACTTGAGTCTTGAAAAAGAGGGGGTCGTCTTATAATCGGGGTCGTCTTATATTCGGGCCAATACGGTACTTTTCGAAAATAAAAAAAACGTTTTTGTTTCTTTAATTTATTGGCATTTTATAAAACCTACAAATGTGTCAGATCATTTTGCCGGACCCTATAGAAGTCTGTAATTTCTATCATTGGTACTCTTCAACTGTGAGTCATGAAATCTAAAACAAAAATCCAATCACATTGTAGGATTCTTAAATAATTAATTTCCATTTTATTGCATGAAATAAGTATTTGATACATCAGAAAAACAGAACTTAATATTTAGTGCAGAAACCTTTGTTTGCAATTACAGAGATAAGACGTTTCCTGTAGTTCTTGACCAGGTTTGCACACACTGCAGCAGGGATTTTGGCCCACTCCTCCATACAGATCTCCTCCAGAGCCTTCAGGTTTTGGGGCTGTCGCTGGGCTACACGGACTTTAAGCTCCCGCCAAAGATTCTCTATTGGATTCAGGTCGGGAGACTGGCTAGGCCACTCCAGGACCTTGAGATGTTTCCCACGGAGCCACTCCTTAGTTGCCCTGGCTGTGTGTTTGGGTCGTTGTCATGCTGGAAAACCCAGCCGCGACCCATCTTCAATGCTCTTACTGAGGGAAGGAGGTTGTTGGCCAAGATCTCACGATACATGGCCCCATTCATCCTTCCCTGAATGCGGTGCAGTCGTCCAGTTCCCTTTGCAGAAAAGCATCCCAAAGAATGATGTTTCCACCGCCATGCTTCACAGTTGGGATGGTGTTCTTGGGGTTGTACTCATTCTTCTTCCTCCATACACGACGAGTGGAGTTTAAACCATAAAGTTCTATTTTTGTCTCATCAGACAACATGAACTTCTCCCATTCATGATCCAGAGGTTTTCTATTACGTATTGTTATTTATTACATCACATCCGTTGGGGCGGGACTACCAAACAATTTTGCAAATCCGCCATCTTTATTACTCGAAAAGACTTGTCATGCAAACAACTCAAGGATGCCTAAGTGGAGAGATCAAAATGTTCCGTTGTTGGATGCATCAATCCACACAACTCATTGCACCGTCCCCCAGCATAAAAACCTCAAAGAAGTGCCTGGTGAAATTTCATTTTTCAAGCAGTATTCGCACATCTGTGGGCAAAGTCCTGCTTGTTCAAGGACGAGTGTTTCTGAAATCTTTTGTCAGTAGGATTCACGAAAAGACTTTTAGTTGATGGTCCATTTCCTTCAATCTATGGAAACGACTGACAGTATGGCGGTAAGCTTGAGATGACAGAAATAAACTGTATTTGGCTTTCATATCGTTGTGCGTCTATGATTCACTCGTTTTCATAGCATTAGTGTCAGTCTTTCTGCTGATTTTAGAGCTGTGCACTCTGTTTTCAATTCTTGTGGGTGTATTTTGAGTACCATATTTTCCGGACTATAATAAGTCAAAGTCAAAAGTCAAAGTCTGCTTTATTGTCAATTTCTTCACATGTCAAGACACACAAAGAAATTGAAATTACGTTCCCACTATCCCACGGTGACAAGACATAGTACAGTCAGAATATAGCGCAAAAGTACAGGATGCTACGCGGAATGGGGGAGAGAGTTCAGGATCCTAACAGCCTGGAGTATGAAGCTGTTGGTGAGTCTGGTGGTGCGGGAGCGCAGGCTCCTGTACCGCCTCCCAGAGGGCAGAAGATCAAACAAAGAGTGAGCGGGGTGACTCACATCACTCACAATCGTGGTCGCCTTGCGGGTGAGATGGGAGGTGTAAATGTCTTTCAGGGAGGGGAGTGAAGCACCAATAATCTTACCAGCAGTGTTCACTATGCGCTACTACTACTTTTTGCACAACCTTTGAACCCCGCGGATTGGCGTCCGGTACGGCGTATCTATGGGTTTTTCGTGATTTTTGTGATGACTAATACACTTATACACTCGTAAAAAGGCTGTGGATCACTGTTATGTGGCACCGCTTTGCTGGGCGGAGGGACATGTGACACGTTCACTAGGGAGAAGAGTGGTGTGTTGATCACATGTCCATCCACCAGGCAAACAAGTGTCGTATAATTGACACAAAGAAGAGACGGAACCAGATTAAAACAGACATTACTGAACAAAAGAAGCTTATTAACCCTTAGATGCATGAGTGACTGAACCCTACACTCTTCCATAAGTGGGTCAAAAATGACCCATATTAGAATCAATGCGTTTTATGCCATTTTGCTTAAGAATAATCATATATATAACATTTAGTATTATATTTACATTATTTACCCAATAATTATTTAATGTTTGAAATATCTTTATTTTTCACTTTTTAACATTATTGAAAAAGAAAAATTACATGGAACAACAATAGAAAAACTGTGAACTGTCTGTGTGTGTGTGTGTGCGTGCGTGCGTGTGTGTGTGTGTTTTGCCTCATTTTCTCATCACTGCCTGCAGTTCAGGCAAACTACCTTCTTCTGGCTGTGATCATTGCACACAGGTACACACCTATTGCTGACCTTGCGGCCTTTTCTGCTTGGGCAGATCTGACACCTCTTCCTCTTTGGTTGGCCCAGGCTGCTACTTTCCTGTGGCTGGGCTGTGGGTTTTGTCACCCCACACCTTTCCATTGTTTCTATAATCGGGGTTTGTAGCTGGTGGCAGCGTTCCAGCCGACTCCTCATGTGTGGTGTGACAAGCTCCTTTGACAGCTCTTTGAGGAAGAGCAGTCATGCATTGGTGATGCCACTCTTGAAATCTGGGTGTTGAGCTGTGAAAAAGGTGTAGGCATTCAGGTGGCCATCACTGTGTTTGGCGCTTGCAAGTGTACGTGCCAACCATCTGGTCAGTGGTGTCGACACCTCCTTTCGTCTTATTGTAAAATGTGATCACTTCAGTTTTTTTCTTTGCGCTATTTTCATCCACTACTTTGTCGTGGTGCATCATGCTCAGGAGCACAACAGCTTTTCCTTTCTTCCTGACATAGCTGACCATGGTAAGGTTGCCATTGAATCCAAACTCTGTGCTGTGAACATCTCTGGACTTGCAAGGCTTCATCAGAGGAGGGATATCTGGCTTGTTCTGGCGTATAGTCCCCACAATGGTGAGATCCTTATCCAAGAGATGCTGCGCAAGAGGCACACTGGTAAAGAAATTGTCCGTTGTTATGTTTCGACCTGTGTGTCTAAATTGACTACACAACTGCTGGACAATGGTTTCACCCAGATTCTTCTGAACTTCTTCTCCTGGTTGTCTCCCCGTGTAAACTATGCCATCTATTGCATAGATGGTGGCCAACCAGTCAGAGGCGAAGAGCCACATTTTTGACTGTGTCATCCCAAAGAGCCACATCCCCCCCCCCCCCCCCCGCAAAGAGCCACATCAGACCCCCCCCCCCCCCCCGCAGACAGAGAGAGACAGACACACACAGGCCTCTGCTCAGCCAGATTTATTGAATATGTCCCACACCAAGATAATGACAGTTATTTAACAGTTAACATTGTGTGCACTGTCTCACACACACATAAACTCTCAGTTCAAGCAAGTCCACAAACAGAAATATAACAATTTTCAATAACCCTAACCCTTTAATGAAGTCGCCTTCGTTGTATGGCTTTTTAGCCTGTGCAATGTTCCAAGCCAGTTGATATGATGCACGCGTTACGGTCTCTGAGTGGTTTGTAAATTTTTGGAAAAAATGCATCTGCTTTTCTGCCTGACTTTTCAAAGTGACCAACCTGTGCTTGCGAAGTTCAGTCCCTTTTGGAAATTCCTGGTCGATATTAGGATGGACTGAGCTGAAGTGACGCTGAAGATTTGAAGCTTTGAAATGCGCTAATGATGCCTGACATATAAGGCAGAATGGCTTGCCATTACGTTCAACAAAAAAATATAAACTCTCCCACTCTGTTAAAAACGTCCTGTGTTCTTCATATTTTCGTTTGGCTGTGCTTTTTTTCCCTGCCATTTTGAGAGCGAACTTGAAACAAATTATTTACAACTCAAATGAACGCGCGCATTTGTCATCAGTACGTCATTCTTCTTCTTCTTTTCAACTCAAACCGATTCAACTGGTCAGCGCACCACCGCCACCTAGGGGGAATAAATGGCAGCGCCAGCCAAGCATTTTGACGCTTGTCATGTGAAATCTCCTGAAGAGCCGCATGAAACCAGCCAAAGAGCCGCATGCGGCTCGCGAGCCGCGGGTTGGCCACTGCTGGCATAGGGGATGCCTGCATCACAAACCCAAAAGATTTTTAGGCCGTACTTTGCAGGGTTGCTTGGCATGTACTGTAGGAACTTGCACCTACCCCTGAAAGGCACAAGTTGTTCGTCCACAGAAACACAATCACTGGGGATAAATCGCTGTCGGCAATTGACCAGAAACAGGTCCCAAAAATAACGAAAGGCTGCCATGCGGTCTGTTTCCAGCCGGAAGCGCAAGGTACGGCGAATGTCTTCAAATCTCCCAATCGACATTGTGGTCTTGTACATATATGCTGTGGTGGAGAGAGTGAGCAGCGCCAGGTTCCTGGGGGTGCACATCAGTGAGGATCTCTCCTGGTCCACCAACACCGCATCACTGGCGAAGAAGGCCCAGCGCCGCCTGTACTTCCTTCGGAAACTCAGGCGAGCGGGCGCTCCTCCGGCCGTGATGACTACATTTTACCGCGGCACCATTGAGAGCGTCCTCTCCAGCTGTATTGCTGTTTGGGGTGGCAGCTGCACTGACTACGACTTGAAGGCCCTGCAGCGCATAGTGAAAACGGCTGGTAAGACTATTGGTGCTTCTCTCCCCTCCTTGAAGGACATTTACACCTCCCATCTCACCCGCAAGGCGACCAAGATTGTGAGTGATGTGAGTCACCCCGCTCACTCTTTGTTTGATCTTCTGCCCTCTGGGAGGCGGTACAGGAGCCTGCGCTCCCGCACCACCAGACTCTCCAACAGCTTCATACTCCAGGCTGTTAGGATCCTGAACTCGCTCCCCCTTTCTGCGTAGCGTCCTGTTCTTTGCGCTATGCTTACTGTCTGCTGTATGCACACTGGCTCAGTTTTGCTCCTCTTATTTATTGGGTTATTGGTTTATTATTTATTCATCGCTCATTTTATTTATTTGTTATTTTTTATTTATTATTTATTGTTTGTGCCTTCTTGGTTTTATTTTGTGTCGTCTGCTTGTATGTCTCGTCACCGTGGGATAGAGGAAACGGAATTTCGGTTTCTTTGTGTGTCTTGACATATGAAGGGATTGACAATAAAGCTGACTTTGACTTTGATATGAGATAATACTTACATGTATCAGCTCTTGCTATGTAAAATATCTTTGAGAGGAGTGATATTTCTCATATAGATTGTGTGGTCCACAGCCACAGTTGATGAGGATCAAAGGTTCCCATTGGATTCCATAGAAAATGCATGCGGGTCATTTTTGACCCACTTATGGAAACTTGGGGTAGTAATACAGAAACTACAATTTCTCAAAATATATAATAGGTAAGTTAAAAATGTCAATAGCATGATGTCAAAAACATGTTTTTTGAGGAATTCCTGGAATATGAAATGATAACAGTTTTCAATTACAAAGATATTTAAAAAAATACAACCATACCGGGTCATCTTTGACCCACTTATGCATCTAAGGGTTAAAACAAACCCTCATTATGGGGTACAAAAGAAATGCATATGATGCATTTTAAGTTAAAAGTCGATTTGGCTCTTAACTAAGGAACTAGACCCGCTCATGCACTGTAGAGGTTTCCTCCGGTCACTAGAAGGCACTGGGCTATTGTGGATGACATCTTGTTGCCTTTTCTTTCTTTATTTCCCAGTCACGTCTACTCTGGATACGTGTCGCTCGTTAGTTTAATGTAACTTAGCGCTTTGTGCATGAATAGAATTTGCATGAACAGACCCTCATCATCGAAAATGCTAGAAGAAATGCATAAAAGCGACAACGAAAGAGAGACTGAGAAAGTGTGTGGCGAAATATATTTGACGCCATTCCAATCAGACACTGAGGAGGAAGACTTTGATGGTTTCAGTGCAAAGGAGGAAGATGAAGACGGCTCTCAGTGACTTTTACAGGTATGTTTTTTTAACCAGCCCTGTTAGTGCTGTGCTACCGTGTTGCTGCTGTGTTACTGCCGCGTCACAGGCATTGTTTGAAACGAAAAGTAATGTTATTAAAACTTTAAAAACTCTTTGTGCGTACCGTCTTTCTTTGTAAAGATTTCATGTTTCAATGTGAGCACGTGCAGCTTATAGTACAGTGCAGTTTATATATATTTTCCCCTAATTTTTGCTGGTGCGGCTTATAATTAGGTGCAGTTTATAGTCCAGAAGTTGTAGTTGTATCAGATGAATTGCATCGAAGGTGCTGTATTATTCTTGGGCTTGTTTACAAAACGTGTTCATAAAATTGTGAGGGAATTTATTTTGTTACGGGTTATGTATATATGGACAAGTCTTCTGCCGTTCACATCTTTTCATCAATCAAAAGGTTTGCGGCGCACGTAAACGCCACCTTGGCTAAAAAACTACAAATATGTCCGACCGGAAACGGAGGTGCACATCCTGCGGCCTGGAGGGTGTGGGGTGTGAAGTATCTCATTTGCATTTAAAGAGACCGCAACAAAACGGTTTGCTCTGAGCCGCACCTCAGAACAAGTATAAAAGAGGGACCTGTGGTGCTATCAAAACGAGGAATTCAGACAAAAACATTGTTGTTCCACTTTATATAAACCACAACTGAATGAGTAAAACTTAAAATGGAAGAATTCATAAACGTGATACATAAGCTTTAATATGAAATTTAGGCTTGAACGGTTTAAGACAAAGCTGATTTATCTGCCTAAAACCATGACCTACACTTTTCTAGAAATGGCAAAAGATTTTGTTCTTTTTGCCATCCAAGTAATGAGAAGTTATTTTATGCCTGCGACTATATTCGTTATTCACCAATAGGTGCATACAAACAAATATATAACCAAATAATACTATAGAAACTTGTGGTGTGGAATCACAAAGTGATATACATACAATAAAATTAGAAAAACACAGATCAACAAAAGGAGATGAACAGAAAAATAAAACGAGCAAAAAATGGAAGATGAAAAAGGGTTTAACCAGCAGAGAAAAAAGCAGGGCGGAATCAAATACATAATAACGTTTGTGTTAGTGATATTTATAATAAAAGTCTAACAACAATATCCAAAATGAAGATGAATTGTAATTTGGCAGTTTGTTGATGATGTTTTTGTTACGCAAGTTTCAGTAAGGATTTCTACAGATTTCCAATTTACACCCCCCCCCCTTTTTTTTTTATTTCTTTTTTTTTATACATGACCATTAACAAGCCTGTGTGTATTTATGCTGTGGCAATGACTCACTGGCAATGAGAAGGCAGTAAGAATTGTGGTGATCTTAAATTATTGTAATTGATTCTTTTTGGTTGCTGACTGCTGGTCCATTGATGTGTTGTGTATAGTAATCCTGCCATCTAATTGTAATATTTTTTGTTTTTCCAGTTGAGCAGTTTTCTTGGCGATAGTTAGAACCACAAACGATTTTGATTTCTTTTGAGTTTGTGTTGTTCAGTTCTTCTACATTTTGCAGACTGTGGGGGATATTCTGGTGAAGGAACCGGGATGGGCTGAACTGGTGGGCAGAGCCAAAGTGCGTACGCGTGGTCATCTTAAGTGTAAAAAAATGGTCCCCAACCCTTTTATAGCACCACGGACCGGATTACTGTCAGACAATATTTTCATGAATCGGTGTTTGATGACGTCATGATTTTTGCGAAGAAAACTTCTAAATACTATTCTAGAAAATCAAAATCAAATGTCGAAATCATCAATATAATAAAATATAATAAAATCATCATTTGACTGACCACACATTGTTTATGGACATTTTCTTCGCAAAAATTCTCCGTGTTTGAACTACAATCCCATTTCCGCAAAAAAGACCAACCACAATCTTAAATCCTGCGATCATGTGGTTTTCAAACTGTTATGTTTTCTGATTGTAGGAGAGAAATTGAAGTTTTTTTTATTGATGTCTTGGCAGTCTGCTCGATGTCTCACCAGGGGTGATAGTTTTGGGTTGAATGGATCTAATTGGCAAGGAATTGTAACTAACTGGCTAAGTAGTAATGATAGAAAATTGAGCATCTGACCTTGTGTTTTTGATTGTCATAGTGTGGTTAGTTTTACCCTAGAAGTTTTGTTTTTCCAGTAGAATGATGTTATTGTCATGTCCAGTGTGTTACACAATTTTAATGTAGGTTGGATGGGAATCGTTGTAAACAGTCAGGTTTTGGCATTATCATTTTAATTGTGGTGATGCGTCGTATAATTGAGATTGGTAGTGTCGTCCATTGGTTTAGTTGTGTAGTTTTTAAAAGTGGTATGAAGTTCAGGTTTAACAAGTCAACATCCGGGTGGAGAATTTCATGTTCCGTTGTGCTCGTCTGCTGCTGTGGGGCAGAACACGCTCTCTTACGGGGTGGAGCCAGCTATTTAGTCTTTATTTTGTATTTTAGCAGTTAACACAGAATTGGAGAACCTTTGTTTATTTATTAATTTATTCCCACAGAAGTGCTGATATTTGGTAAGATTTTTGCCAACTAAAATTCACGGTGTGATACTGGTACCAGTACTTGGTCCAACTAGGTTTTTTTCTGCTTGCTTCTGAACGAAGGCAGCCGCTTCTTACTCTCGTCCTGCTCCCTTCCACCCCATCGTCCCTATTTGTCGAGTTGATCTCTGTGTCTCCGTTTCAACTCATTCTATCTTCCTGCTGTATTTTTCTTCCAGAATCTAACCGGGTAATTAGTCAGATGGACACTTGACTCCATCGACAAAAAAAACTTTCAGACAATGCCTGCAGACAATGGGGGCACTTCTTGCCCCTCTGGGAACATTTGCTGCTGGGTACACCTTAGATTCCTGGAAGTGGAAGATGGTGTGCCTATGAATACTGTCCATAGAGCAGTGGTTCTTAACCTTTTTCCTTGTTCGCACCCCATTCAATTCACCAACCAGTTCTCGCACCCCTAACCCTAAATAATTATTATAATAATTGGTTTACTTTACAGCTATAAGGCTTAATTAGCATTATCCATAATGCCAATTAACACGATGACTTCTTGATTTCCAGAATTTTTCACTTTTTTCTGTTATCCCCGAAAAATTGTAAATTTCCCCCAGGGTATCCTTGCACCCCCTAGGAAGCATTCTCGCACCCCTAGGAGTAACCCCCAGTTAAGAACTACTGCCATAGAGGATGTAGAGGGAGTCCATATTGTCGGACTTCTGATAACAGACTGCCTGCTGTTTTGAGTAGGAGGTTTCTTGATCTCTCACAAAATTTAGCCGACTGGAGCAGCTTCGTTGGATTGGAACAAGATGCCAGTCCTTCTGGATTGCGAAGAGCACTCCAACTCATTTGATGAGTGAACTTAATCTCAGAGTGGATGCGATTTTTAGGGCTCTTTTGCAAAATGGAAACAACCGTGAAGATGTTGGAGTCTCGCCTTGACAGATCGATTGATGATTTGACAAACTGATTGTGCTCTGGCACAGGCTACAGACTTTCAAGTCTAACCAAATTCTTGTCAGCCTGCTTCCAACAAACATCTGTTAACTGTCCCTATACCCTGGATGAAGAATAGTATCCCGGTAAACCCTTATACCCCTCCCTTCCATGGGTCTAAGACTGGTATACCAAGGACATCTCCATAACATTGAGATGTTAAGACTGGCAAAGAAGCTGTGGACACTGATACACACAGACACACACGGAGGTACACACGGAGGCACATATGGAGGTGCACGCACGCACATGATAAAACACAAAGCCTCTTCGTCACCGCCTTTGTTGGACTCCTATTCTTCCCCAAAACAAAATCTGTGCTCCGGGTGCACTCGCATGGACTCAGCTGCTGGTCAGTTTTCGTCACGCTCCCCATCTACCCCATTCCAGCTTTGCCACTTCACTCTATGTAAAGTCTTGAGATCTGTTGGACTTATCCTTTAATGTATGGTGTTTATGATGAGGTGTTTTTTTCTGGAATCAAAGTATCCTCCACCAAGGAGTAAACAGCCCTCCTCTTCCCTAGTGTCTCTCTTTCCAAGATCTTGCAATATTCAATGACAATAACGATTCATTCTTTCATCCATTCATCCATCTATCCAACACTGTATGTTTAGCATCAAAACTAAAGGGCATTTATTCTTCCACAGACAAACATACAAACCCACCTTGGTCAGTCCTGGTGGCTGGCTTCCAGTTCTCTGCACTGATAACAGGCAAACACACCTGCCCCTTCTCATCAATGTTGGGGTGATAGATCTTTGTTTTGAAGGTGATCTTGGGAGGCTTGAAAGGGTACTCAGTAGGGAAAATAATCTCAATCCTGAATGCGCCTTTGTCATAGGGAGGGTTGTCCTACATAGAGAGAGGAAATTGATAAAAGTGAGGTCCCAAAGATGCAGTTACAGTCACAGATTAAAAATAAAAAATAGTTGCTTACAGGAACAATGAGCCCTTGCCATGACAACAGGTTTGATTCATCAACTTGAATGTTTCTGAAATTTTTCATTCCAGATTTGCGAATCTCGTCAAGTTCCTGGGTAGAAAAAACAACTGAGTACATAAGAAGTGATAGAAGACAATAATGAAGGAGAAAGAAGACTTTCAAGTAAAACGTTTGGTAGGGCTGTAACAAAGAAATCGTTTTAGGATTGATTATCCCATCGATTGATTATTCAATCTAAATCAGGAACCGTCCACCACCGCATAACCCCCGGATGTTTTTATTTTTACTGGGGAAAAGACACCTCAACACAACACTTGAGTTTATTTCCCCCCTTTTCCCCTCAATACGGCCCCCAGGTGTCCATAACAAAAAACTGTTGAACATTAACCAAAAAAATAAAGGCCTGTTGTTAAATAAAGCAATTAAGTAAACAAATAACTAGTGGGTGTCATTTTTACTCATTAGAGTTGTACAATTGCAGTGTAGAAGGGTGATTTTTATCTTGTGTTATGTAAAAAAAAATTGCGATTTATAGTCCGGAAAGTACGGTATATACATATATATGCATGTTTAAAGGGGGAAAATAAAGATGACTATAAAGATGCACATCTGTTGAAGCACTACATGTACAGTTGAAGCATTACATAAACCAATAACTTTAAATGTTCAGTATCACTGCCACTGAGCATAGGGTGCTGTTAAGTTTGTTTTACAGTTACTTACACTGCAGTGCTTGTTATTCCCCTTTGCTGCAATAAACTAGTTGTTAAAAATGAATATATTTTATCTTTCACATCTTTACTTCAGTCAAATTACATACAAACATATTGCTGAGTGTTGATAAATATCGGCATTAGTAAGGAGTATCAGTACCGGTATTGACATCGCTAAAATCCTAACAATATGCATCCCTAGCCACAATTGATAAATGATATGTTTGTGCAAAGCGAACAGCATTAGGACCCCCTAAAATGGCATAGACAGAGACATTCTTACGAGGCAGCATTCAAGCTTTCTGGAAAGCCAGGATCATTGCCGAAGAGCAACGTGACTCGGACAATGACGAGATGGAATTTAGCAAGTTTAATGGCGAACTTGCCCGACTGTTTAATTTGGATACAGAAGAGGAGTACTTGGACGTATTTGCATATGAATATCGATCAACAATAATGTGTACATGGTTAAACAGTAGAATAAAGTACAACCAGACTCACCATCTTGCTCGGGTTACTTTTTTTTTTTTTTTTTTACCGTAAGTGATGCCATGCATGAACCCTATAATGCGGTGTGCCCTGTGTGTGGATTAAGTACAGAATAGCCCCCGCAACAGAGTCTGCGCCTTTTAACCTGGCGCGCCTTATGGTGCGGAAAATACG
Organism: Syngnathus acus; assembly: GCF_901709675.1. Classification (NCBI taxonomy): domain Eukaryota; kingdom Metazoa; phylum Chordata; class Actinopteri; order Syngnathiformes; family Syngnathidae; genus Syngnathus; species Syngnathus acus. Next base: position 19,531,555 of record NC_051094.1, read on the forward strand.
ATAGTTTCTCCAATTGGAGTGTCCATAACGCGACGTCATTGCACATCCTCCACTCCGCTCAGATTTTGAATACCGTATTTTCACGACCAAAAGGCGCACCGTACTAAAAGGCGCAGTATCAGTTATGTGTGCCATTATTGTATTTAACACACACATAGGGCGCACTGCATCATAGGGCTCAGGTTTTATATATGCAATGCACTTTAACGTTTCTCATGGCGCTCTCTACTACGTCCGCCTTACAACAACACACGCACAGGGCGCACTGCAAATCAACGCCAACACTTTCCCCTTTAACGTTCTCATGGCGCTCTTTACTACGTCCGCCTTACAACAACACACACACAAGCATACAAGTTTGCGTATTTAAAAATAGAGCAGGAGCAAAACAAAGTTTGGTTGTGTTTTATAAAAGTATTGATTACAAAGTACTGACATTTTTTTAATCAATAGGCGTGGGTATGATAAAACACACGGATAAAACAAGCACACAAGTGTGCATATTTAAAATTAGAGCGGGAGCAAAACGGAGTTTGGTATTCACATTTTTACCGGTAATCGTCATCAATCAAGCCCATCGAAGTCCTCATCCTCCGTTTCTGAATTGAACAGCTGCGCTAAATCTCCAACAGACACGCCAGGTTCACTTTCTTCACTGTCAGTCTATCCGTGCCGTGCGGCTCCTTGGATATGATGCCGGCTTTTGCGAAAGCTCGAACAACAGTGCCAGCAGACACGTTAGCCCGAGCATCTACAATCCATTCGCAAATTGGGGTTTAACTCGCCCGGCGCTGCCTTCCACTCTTAGTGAAAATGTGGTCTCCAACGGTCATCCATCGCTCCCCCGCCGCTCGCAGCTTTACTTTGAACAGCCAGTTCACCCCGATGTCCAGCGGTTGGAGTTCCTTTGTCATGCCTCCCGGAATGACAGCAAGCTCAGAGTTCATTTGCTTAACTTGTTTTTTCACATCGGCTGTGAGATGGGCACGCATAGAGTCACAGATCAAGAGCGATGGTGATACGTGGAAAAAAACACCTGGTCTCCTTACATACACCTCCCTTAGCCATGCCGTCATCATTTCCTCATCCATCCAGCCCTTTTCATTTGCCTTAATGATGACACCTGGAATGTTCTCTTTAGGCAAAGTCTTTCTCTTAAAAATCACCATAGGCGGCAATTTCTGTCCATTAGCATGGCAGCCAAGCACAACAGTAAAAGAAGACTTTTGGTACCCCGTTGTGCGTATCACTATCGTGCTGGTCCCCTCCTTCTCCACAGTGTGACTCACCGGGATGTCGAAAGTGAGCGGCACCTCGTCCAGGTTAGTGATGTGGCTGGGGTGGATGTGTTTGTCGGCGATGTGTTTGCTGTAGGAGCGGAAGATGGCCAGCTTTTCATTATAATCCGTCGGAAGTTGCTGTGCTAATGTAGTCCTGATCCGGATGGAAAAATGGCACCGTTTCATGAAAGGAAAGCACCAAGACGGACCTCTTTGAAAATGTTCAATTTTCATTTCTTCTGCTAGCGCAGGGGTGGCCAACCCGCGGCTCGCGAGCCGCATGCGGCACTTTGGCTGGTTTCATGCGGCTCTTTTACGTTCATATCAACATTTGTGTTTATTTTTCGTGCGTATTTGCTTCGCTTGAGTTCAATATGGTATTTTGGTCAAACGCGCATGCGCGTGAGGTAAAATCCCGCAAAGGAGGAGGGACAAACAGAGCGATTGGTTTTGCTGGCTTTTTAATGAATGGCGACTGTGACTACGGGGGCCCATTAGGTCCAGAAAAGCTGACAAGACGCTTGCCAAAATGGCAAGTAAAAAATGCACAGCTAAACGAATATATGACGATGAACACAGGACGTTTTTAACAGAGTTAAAGTTGTTTTTTGTTGAACGCTATGGCAAGCCATTCTGCCTGATATGTCGGACGTCATTAGCGCATTTAAAAGCTTCAAATGGTCAGCGCCACTTCAGCTCACTTCATGCCAATATCGATAAGGACTTTGCAAAAGGGACTGAATTTCGCAAGCACAAGTTTGGACACTTTGAAAAGTCAGGCAGAAAAATAGGTACAGTTTTTCAAAAAATTACGAAGCACTCAGAGACTGTCACACTTGCATTGTTTCAACTGGCTTGGAACATTGCACGGGCTAAAAAGGCATACAATGAAGTGGAGTTCGTTAAAATATGCCTCAGTGACGTTATTGAAATCTTGTCTCCTGAAAACGACAAACTAAAACGAATGGTCTGTCCCGCCACACATAGTAAGTGAAAAAACTTATGTTTTTGTTTGTGGAATTTGTTGAACTGAGAGTTTGTCTGTGTGAGACAATTCACACAATGTTCATTGTTGAAAATGTGGTCTTTGGTCTGTGCTTTTAGTACTGTAGGAGTCAATTTGTCATTATCATGTTGGTGCGTGACATAATAATGTCACACAATAAATTTGGCTGAGCAGAGGTGTGTGTGTGTGTGTGTGGGGGGGGGTGTTCATTTGTGCTCATGTGTATGATGTGGCTCTTTGCGATGACACAGTAAAAAATGTGGCTCTTAGTCTCTGACTGGTTGGCCACCCCTGTGCTAGCGTTACTGCTTTTAGTCAAATGGTGACCGTCGAAACACTTCTCCCACTTGTTCTTTGCTCGATGATCCACTGGTCGAGTCTTTCCTCCAACTCGGGCCACCTCGCCTTACGTCCGCAGAAACTCAGCTGCGTCTTCTTGACCTGTCGGAGTTCTTCCCCCTTTAACGTTCTCATGGCGCTCTCTACCACATCCACCTTACAATAACACACACACACGGCGCACTGCAAATTCACGCCCACACTTCCCCCTTTAACGTTCTCATGGTGCTCTTTACTACGTCCGCCTTACAACAACAACAACATCAACACACATAGGGCGCACTGCATAATGGGGTGTGCCGCACAGTTTGAAGAAAATCTAAGACTTTTATCCACGCCCTATAGTTTTGAAAATACGGTACGTTTTGCATTTTTTATTTCACGATATCATGACTGCGATTGGTCTCAGAAATAATGGCCAGAGGAGCCCTCAACTGCTCTCAGAGACTGCTTTGAATCAACAGGGTGGGAGATATTCAAACAGGCCGCTGCCTACAATGGCCATTACTGACATTGAGATATACACAGACACCGTGACCTCCATCACAAAATGCATTGATGTGAACTGACACAAAAACCGTCATCACCCAGGCAAACTGCAAACTGTGGCTAACAGGTGATGTCCGCCAGCTGCTGAGGGTAGGAGATGAAACCTCCAGAGCAGGGGATGAATAGGGCTTGACAACAGCGAGAGCCGACCTGTCTAGTGGCATCAAGGAAGCAAAACCTGGACTAAGTTATCTGCCCACTTCAAGGACAGCGGAGATGCACAGACCCTATGGCGGGACATTTGGGCCATCACGAACTACAAGCGTAAGACACAAAGCTGTGAGAGAAAAATCTCTCTGGTGGACAGCTTTTTTGCACACTTTGAAGCACTAAACCTTCCCCCTCTCAAGGCTGTGGGCTCAGTCCCCTGCTCTTTGCCCATCTGACAGATGACTGCACAATAACCCACCAAACCAACTACATTGTGACGTTTGCGAACAATATAACTCTGGTGGGTCTTATCACCAAGGGTGATGAAGTTCACGAAAGGGAGGAAGTCAATCTTCTGCCCAAATGGTGCAGTGACAAAAATCTCCTTTGAATGTCGGCAAGACAAACAAGATTGTTATGGATTTCAGCAGGAACCACACCGAACACCTACCACTGACCATCGATAGTGCTTCTGTGGAGAGGGTGAGCAGCATCAAGTTCCTGGGGGTGCATAAAAGTGAGGACCTCTCCGGGACCACCAACACCATGGCACTTGCGAAAAAAGTCCAGCAACGTCTCTACTTCCTGAGCATACTCAAGAACTCAAGTGCCCCAGCACCAGGGCTGTGGACTCGGTTCGGACTCGGGGACTCGGACAAAATCAGCACCGAGTCCGAGTCCGGCAAAAATGACCGAGTCCGACAATAAAAAAAAGAGGCAAGACGCAGCCAGAGAGTGTCAGGTTACAGTCAGCGCGGTAGGAGTTGGAAGAAGCAGTAAAAACTCCGCCAAACTCGTCGTAATGACACGTGATATATGTTATATCCTTACTATTTTCCAGGTTCTTAGATAGCAAGAATAGGTCGGACAACGACGTGAATGATAACTGCTTTATTCCTTACTCACAGTGCGTTCACAGGGCGTACCAGAACAACACAGAATGCCCATCACACTTCCGGGGTTTTTCTACTACGGAATTTGAGTTAGCCCAAAATACACAACATCTCTTCCCCTCTTACAATGAACGTGCTATATGCATGAACAACATAGTCTTATGCACCTATAACTTGACATCTTCAAGATCTATCAATAACTACCATTAAACAATTATCATATATGGTCCAGACAATTATGACAATAATATTCCCATGAAACCTTAACTTTGGGTGGACTACCTCGAATTATGCCGAATTATAGCGAAAAACCGATGTCGTACGGCGTCAACACTATGTTGTTTTCAATAAAAACATGAAGAACTCACGTTTGCGTCAGTCAATTTTAATTTTTATAAAGGATTATTCTCATTTGATGTCTTTAAATTCATCCGCGTTCTGCCATTGAAGCGGGGTGCATTCAAAGACCAGTCGTACAGACGGAAACGTTTTGTGATCAAATCTTTCATAACGAGAATGATTTGAGTGAATTGATTTGAATGAATAATTGAGAAGAAATTTCAGTTCTGAAGGCTCCTTTTGTCCCAAGCAAAGTGACAGATGGTGGGGAGGGGGGATAAAAATTGTAAAATCAATTCACTCAAATCATTCTCGTTATGAAAGATTTGATCACAAAACGTGTGTGGCTTTTTCTTAAATGAACACGTTTGACATTGCTATCGTGTCAGCTTTTAATTATATTGCGCTGTCATGTTAAAGCAAATTAATAAATGCAACAATATTAATTTGCTTTAAAAATACCTGAGTAATAAAATAAAATGGATGGATGAATGATGATCACAATTAAGTATAAAGTCTCCTTTGTAATATATACTCCTTGTAGCCTGTACCCAAAAAGAGGAGTTTCTTTGCATCGAGGTTTATGCAAAGAGCTCACGTAATTATATTGTTGCGTTTTGGTGAAGTGAATGAGTGTTCTGTCTGTACGACTGGTCTTTGAATGCACCCCGCTTCAATGGCAGAACGCGGATGAATTTAAAGACATCAAATGAGAATAATCCTTGATCAAAATTAAAATTGACTGACGCAAACGTGAGTTCTTCATGTTTTTATTGAAAACAACAGTGCTGACGCCGTACGACATGGGTTTTTCGCTTTCCAAATAAGGGGTCGTCACTAATTATTTGTGTTTAGATAAATGTCTGAGCTATAATGGTGTAATTAATGATTAAAACTTGAAAGTATCTGTTTATTGTATTCGTTTATATGTTTAATAAAGACAAAGCCATCACAAAACTGTTGTAATTATTTAGATTTTGATCTAAATTAGCCTTGAATAAAGACTAAGCAGGCACATGAATTAACAGAAAAAATGGACAGCCGGACTCGGACTCATGGTCAAGAGGCCGGACTCGGTGCAAAAATCCGACCGAGTCCACAGCCCTGGCACCCATCATGGGCACTTTCTGCAGGGCCGCCATCGAAAGCATCCTGACCAGCTGCATCACAGTGTGGGGCGGAAGCTGCATGAACTATAACAGGAAAGCCCTGCAGCGCATCGTAAACACAGCTGCCAAGATCATTGGTGCCCCACTCAAGCACCTGCAGGACCTATACACCACCAGGCTCACCCGCAAAGCCATCACTATTGAGGGGGATGCAAGCCATCAAGCCCACAACTTGTTCAGCCTCCTGCCTTCTGGAAAGAGGTATAGGAGCCGCCGTTCCTGCACCACCAGACTCACAAACAGCTTTGTCCACCAGACTGTGAGGATGCTGAACTCTCTCCCCTCAGCTCAATCAAGGCTGTCATGAAGCTGAGAAACTCAGTCTTCACTCTTTTATTTTATTATAATATTTATCACTACATATCATGTGTGACACTTGAGATAGCCCGGAACGCATTATTTGCTTTTACATTGATTCCTATGGGAAACGTTGCTTCTACTTACAAACTTCTCTACTTACAAACCCGATTCTTAAGTAGAGGAACCACTGTAAATGCATCCATAAAATGAAGTACCGAAATGCCGCGGTCCATCACCATCAGGACACCTTCCTCCGTCACCCCCTCCCTTCACCCACCGGTGCCGAAGAACTTTTTCATGATTAGTACTTCAAAATAATAGGATATACGTACTTTATCAGAAAATAAAATATTGAGCTTAAACATTTTTACATCCTAAAAAAAAAAATCTGTATTCTGATATTTTTTTACCCAGTCTTTACGTTTCAACATGTCTTATTCAGTATTGGTCGGGTGTCAACCATCCGTACCTTGGCCATGTCTCTGAGCACTCAACACCTGCTACTTCTGGGCAATCCATTCAAGTTGAAGTTCTGGAATATGGTAGCACTGAAGGATAGTGTGTTCCTGGTAGCTTGATGTTTCAGTCTTAATGTTTCAGTCTTCTCAAATCTTTGGCAGTTAATTTGCGTGTTTTTCCTCAACATATTTCCTGTGACCCTATTGACTATTTGCAATGAAATGTTTGATGGTTCTGTGATCACTCCCCAACATCTTGGAAATTTCAAAAGTGATGCAACCCCTTGAAAGACTTTTTACAATTTTTGATTTTTTTTGGGCCTATTTTTCCTGAAGAAAACAAAGTGCCTAATAATTACATACATTAAATACAACTGATAGGTGTTGATCTTCTTTGGCCCAACCATCCCTCATTATATAAATACACATCACTTCATGTGCTTGTATCGAGTAAGCATTCAAGCTTATACTGCATGGAGATGGAAAATATGCATAAAATGATCATATTGTCAAAATACACACTTGTCCAATAATTGTGCACACAGTGTATTGTTAAGCAGTACAGCTTATGATCATTTTCATGGCCAAACGTGCATCTGTATAACGTATGAATGTTGAACACAGAATTGACCCATTTGGATGTGAAGAATTTCCTGCATTTATGAGTTTATATAGGTAGGCAACTCCGGTCTTCGTGGGCCGGTGTCCTGCATGTTTCCTATATCTCCTTGTTGCAACACACCTGATTCAAATGGTCAGATAATTAGGAAGGTCTGCAGAAGCTGGATAACCATCCTGATCATTTGAATAGTCAAATGGTCAGATAATTAGCAAGGTCTACAAAAGCTGGATAACAATCCTGATCATTTGAATCAGGTGCATTTCAACAGGGAGACATAGAAAATATGCAGAACACCGGCCCTCGAGAACCGGAATTTCATACCCATGCTGTATATAGTGTCATGTACATTAACTGTTTAGGCTTTTGCACTGCATGCCACATTCTTAACCTATTCGATGTCATCCATTGTTGATTTTAACAATCCATTTCCACCATTACGGTCAAGCAAATATGTTAATTGCAAATGAGCCAGTAATGTTACTTTGAGTGTCACCGTAGGTGTGCGCGCATGCATGCATGTTTTGTCTCCTCCCAACTAGCAGTCAGCAAAGCGCTTGGCCCGATTGGACGTGTTGTGACTTTGCGCCACTGAAGTTTTAAAATAAGCCTTACAGACGTCTTTGCCATGTCAGTCAGCTTTCCACGGCTATTGGCAAAAAAGTTCCAAAAAGTTTCATTTGAAACTTTGCGAGAGATGCTTTTCAACAAGAAGCAGGTGACAGCAAGTGAGCGTTTTGCTTCCTCTTGCACAGTGCACACAGGCATGTACTAGATGGAGGTGTGTGCCAGGCACTAAAGGGCATTTCACACGTAGGTAGACAGGCGGCTTTAAGTGTATGTATGTATACATACTTACATTAGTCGCCTCACAGCACTAATCTCGACGCTTCATTTTCAATATCACTAAAAGGAGGCCCAGCCAACATAAACGTGAGTGTCCTGGGCACTACCTGGGTATGGACTAAAAGTGGGAGGAAACCGGAGTATCCGAAGGAAATCCACGCAAGCACGGGAAGAACTTGCAAACTCCACACAGGAAGCCAGAGCCCAAATCAAAGCCAAACTTCTGCACTGTATGTGGACATGCTATCCAGAGCTCTACTGTGGCACCACCCTCTTTGTCCATTCTTAACATTTTGGATTAATAATTTGAAAAAAGAAGTTTTATTTTTGCATATTTTTCAGATTTTTGTCTAGTTTTTTCCCCTCTTCTTGGTCAAGATGGGAATATTGTAACTTGTGTAAATAATTAACCTGTTTGTACTTTAGTTTGAGTATATAAAACAGCACCCCCCAGGCACTTAAGACACAGTAGATATTTAAACAGTAAATATATATGGAAATATTCATTATCCATATTTTCTTAAAGATATTTTATGTATTCTGATTATTTATGAAAGCAAAATATGCAGGTTACGTGTTCATTACTGTGAAAATAAGAATTCAACTAGTTAATTTGTGTTCCCGTTCTACATTCAAACTTTAAACTAAATTTAAAAAAACGACCAAAAAAAATCACGCTAATTTCCACTTTAAATTAACATGCCAACCCGTTTAGCGTTGTTTCTAAAAACATCCAACAGTACAAAAAAGTATTGGGTTGAATTGAATTCAGACTGCGTGTATCGAACGATATGCACGCATCAGCGAGGTTGACAAAAACCCATATATAAGTGCTGACTGGGTAAACGTAACGAACTTTAAACTTGGCTTTACAATGCATTGTAATAGCAGATCGTTACATGTAAGACCTTAAATTACCCGTTGTTACAGGTGAACGCTCTGACTGATGAGAGTCTACAATTAGCCAAGGCGCTAGCTTTAACGCAGCTCATATCCAAGGATAGCAAGTTAGCTGATTAGCAAACGGGACGGAGTGTGTCTTAGAATTCTGCCGTTTTTATTGTGCGTCATCGAGCGCCAATGCCTTATTCATGCACGCAAAACTATTCACACGTTATCTCATATAGAATAATTTAATTTCTTAGGTCAACTCTTTTTACTGCTCATCGACGCTGGCCTAATTTGCCGGGTGCTTTACTTCCTAATATCAGATTAACTGTGGAGTGACCTCTATAATAAAAATGTACCATATCACCAACATGTTTTCATGGTAGACTAGAGTCAAAGATTTGCTTAACTCATAACATCCAAAGCACGAAACACAATGTAGGTGACTTAACTACAATCGAGTCGGATGATTTACCTTGTTCAGCCTCCTGCTCGCCGCCATCTTGAAACTTTTGCATTACTTCCCAGAATTCCCAGTGCAAAGAATATATATATATATATATATATATATATATATATATATATATATATATATAGATAGATAGATAGATAGATAGATAGATAGATAGATAGATAGATAGATAGATAGATAGATAGATAGATTAAATTATATATAGATATATAGATAAAAATTAAATTAGATAGATAGATAGATAGATAGATAGATAGATAGATAGATAGATAGATAGATAGATAGATAGATAGATAGATAGATAGATAGATAGATAGATAGATAGATAGATAGATAGATTTTTTTTGTGGGGAAGCATTAGTATTTGGATTAAAAAAAAGGTTGTTAGCGCACATCGAAACATGATATAAAAACAATATTTTTACGGATTTTTAGAAGTGTAACGTCATTAAATTACTCATAAAATCATTATAACTGTGGAATGTAATGCATTTATTTACATTGTGTCTGTCCACAAAATGTGTACAGTGCATTGTTTTTACAACTGTAGTGACAAATGTTAGTCTCCATCGAAACATTATATAAAAACACATTTTTTTGCAGATTTTTAGAACAGTAACATCATTAAATCACTCATAAAATCATTATAACTGTGTAATGTAATGTATTGATTTACATTGTGTCTGTCCACAAAATGTATACAGTGCATTGTTTTTACAAGTAGTAGTGATAAATGTTAGTTTCCTTTTCTATGTAGAATGCCTTCCTAGATAGATAGATAGATAGATAGATAGATAGATAGATAGATAGATAGATAGATAGATAGATAGATAGATAGATAGATAGATAGATTAAATTATATATAGATATATAGATAAAAATTAAATTAGATAGATAGATAGATAGATAGATAGATAGATAGATAGATAGATAGATAGATAGATAGATAGATAGATAGATAGATAGATAGATAGATTTTTTTTGTGGGGAAGCATTAGTATTTGGATTAAAAAAAAGGTTGTTAGCGCACATCGAAACATGATATAAAAACAATATTTTTACGGATTTTTAGAAGTGTAACGTCATTAAATTACTCATAAAATCATTATAACTGTGGAATGTAATGCATTTATTTACATTGTGTCTGTCCACAAAATGTGTACAGTGCATTGTTTTTACAACTGTAGTGACAAATGTTAGTCTCCATCGAAACATTATATAAAAACACATTTTTTTGCAGATTTTTAGAACAGTAACATCATTAAATCACTCATAAAATCATTATAACTGTGTAATGTAATGTATTGATTTACATTGTGTCTGTCCACAAAATGTATACAGTGCATTGTTTTTACAAGTAGTAGTGATAAATGTTAGTTTCCTTTTCTATGTAGAATGCCTTCCTTTCGTCATCAAAAAATACATAGTAATAATATACATAATCCTTTATGATGTAGTGACTGTACTTTCAATAATTACTTTATTTAGCACTTCCGCTTATATCGATGACTTAAGTGGGTGAATAGCTGATTTCCCTACCTTGACAGTTGATGGAATTATGTACGTACCATTAAGTAATTAAATACTGTGACAAAGTAGGTGCTAAAAGGATAAAAATGGAAAAAATAATTAAATAGGTCATCATCATATTCTTTTCAAGATATTTTCTCTTTATCATACAGAGAAAATTGTCTCGATTGAAAGGAACCTGCAAACGCTGACAATTTGAATGACAGGTGAAGATGAAAGCTAGAGAAAGAGAGCGATTAGAAAGAATTTCAAAAAAGAGAAATCACACACACAATCGTAGCTTCACATCCATCTTATTCCTGTGGCTCTCATAGGTAAACAAATGTTAGGAACTTCTGGTAAGAAACTTAAGGTAAAATGCTCCCATTTGTTACAATGGGTTTTGCTTCATGGAGCGGTGTATTTGAATGGTTTTGTACACCTAAGCACCTAAGCAATCATTAGCCCTCATTGCACCAAACAATGTCTTGAATGCCCTGGGAGGTTGTTTCACTGTTGGGAGCTGTACTAACAACCAGAAGTTGAATCTGTGTCTACAAGTGTATGTTTTCTTTTAATTGGCTTTTGCAGACGAGGAAAGAGTATAGCTTCTACCCGAGAATAAAAAACTGAGAAATTAATCTGAGAGTTGTTAAATGTGCTCCTTTCCATTTAATGGACAAAGCAAGTCACTACACTTTGTTGTTATGTATTTAGATTACACCACCCTTGTTGAGTAAAAGCATTTTTCCAATTGGATCAAGTCTGCGCTCCGATTTTGTTACCTTGCAATGCCATTGTCCTAACAAAACAAGGTTGGCAGGCCATATTTAAACATCTTATTCTGGTTTTGTTGCTGTTGATTGTACTTCTGTGTATTGACAGTCTTATCTCAAATTTACCCAGATGAAACCTAGCTGAGGATGAAAATGTCTAGGTGTCATCGTTTTAGCAATTGATTTGACCTACATGCAGAAAAACCAACTCAGACGTCCAGAATGAGTGAGGAGTGTTTATTGGAGGAGCTGCGGTGGAGGTAGAGCGGGATGATCAGAGCCAGGAGCATGGAGCGGGGCAGCAGTGGCGGAGCGTGAGGAGTTCAGCCAGAACGTGGTGGATCTTGGCGGTGATCGGTGGAGGTAATCTACCAGCAGGATGCACAAGACTTGGTCAGAGAATTCAACGTGGCTGTGGCGGAGATCTTACTGCGACCCGAGGATCTGAAGAACGTGGCGTCGAAGAGCAAGGAGAGAACTATGAGCGAGGAGCTAGAGCAGTGGTGGGCAATTCCGGTCCTCGAGGGCCGGTGTCCTGCATGTTTTATAGGTCTCCCTGCTGCAACACACCTGATTCAAATGATCAGGATTGTTATCCAGCTTCTGCAGACCTTGCTAATTATCTGACCATTTGAATCAGGTGTGTTGCAACAGGGTGACATAGAAAACATGCAGGACACCGGCCCTCGAGGACCGGAATTGCCCACCCCTGAGCTAGAAGCACAACTGTGGAGAAGATCACACTGAAGGGACACTCAGGCGATAAGCAGTTAACAGCATGCTCCTTAAGAGCTCTCCTTTAACGAGCCTGATGAGTCGCACCTGGGCCCTCTGCACTCTGCCACTCTGCTCACAGTTGCTCCCTGTGAACAAAAGAAGTATGCCATCCCGGACCCTGACCCCCCCCCTCAACGGCCGCCCCCCGGAGGAAGTAGTCCGAGATGAGGGTAGGGTCGCAGTTGAAGGAACGGGGCACTCACGACCGGTCCTCGGGACCCTAGCCCTCCCAGTCGACAAGGTACTGCCACCCACGGCCCCGCCGACGGGTGTCCACGATCCGTCGGACCGGGTAGACCGGGTCGCCATCAAGATCTCGGGCAGGAGGCGCGGGCTCGGCCGGGGAAAGAAGCGCACTGGACTCGACCGGCTTAATCTGTGAGACGTGGAAGGTGGGATGGACTCGGAGGAAGACGGAGACGGACCGCCAAGAGACTAATCACTGCCAGGATCTCATATGGCCCAATGAAAGTGGGGCCAGTTTCCGGGACACGGACTTGAGGGGGACATCTCAAGAGGAAAGCCAGACCTTCTGACCTGGGGAATAAAGTGGGGCAGGCGTGCGTCGTCGGTCGGCATACTTGCGGTTCTGTTCGATGGACGGTGAAGGGCCTTGACGGCGTTGGCCCAAACGGTCTTGCAGCGCCCGGGATGGGCTGAGAATTTGGCCAAATGAAACCAGTTAATTAGGCGAGGACGGACTGAGGAAGGGACGTAGGTCTTTCCCCGTGGCCCCGTGCCTGGATCAGGTTCCCGTAGCTGAGCCTGAGCAACGAGCCCCTCGATATCCCAGGAGAGGGAGCCTATGGTGCAACTGGGGGGAAGGATGGGAGCTGGTTCCTCCACTGACTCGTCATGAGCGAATTGGCGGGACAAGGCGTCTGGCTTCGTGTTCTGGGAGCCTGGGCGATAAGAAATGGACAAATTAAAACGAGAGAAAAACAAGGACCAGCGAGACTGTCGAGGATTCAGGCGTTTGGCGGACTGTAGATACGACAGATTCTAGTGGTCGGTCCAGACCAGCACGGGTTGCTCAGTGCCCTCCAGCCAGCGACGCCGATCCTCAAGTGCCAACTTAATGGCCAAAAGTTCTCGGTCACCGACATCATAATTCCTCTCTGCGGGTGACAGACGTCGGGAGAAAAAGGCACAGGGGTGAAGCTTCCCATCAGAGTCCAAGCGCTGCGACAAGATAGCTCCTACTCCAGTGTCGGAAGCGTCGACCTCCAGGGTAAATTGTTTGCAGGGATCTGGATGAATCAGGATTGGTGCCTTTGAGAACTTCTCCTTTAAAGTGATGAACGCGGCGTTGGCTTCTTGAGTCCAGGTAAATGTTGTCTTGGTAGAGGTCAAGGCTGCTAGGGGAGCAGCTGTCTGACTGTAGATGCGGATGAATCGGCGGTAAAAGTTGGCAAACCCGAGGAAGCGTTGGACCTGGTTGCGGTTCTCAGGAACAGGTCAGTCCAGGACGGCCTTGATCTTGTCGGGGTCAGGCCGAACTTGACCTCCCTCGAGAATGAATCCCAAGTATGTGACGGAATGTTTGTGGAACTCGCACTTCTCAGCCTTGACAAATAAGCGATTTTCCAGGAACAAACAAGGTTTGTCGTTGTTGTACGTGCAGAAGGTCTTAGTCTGCACACACAGATCCTCACAAAAACTGATGTATGGTGTGACAGTGTCAGTGAGTTCATGCAAGTCTGAAGTTGCAGCTTCGAAAGCTCCCCAATCGGTGCAGTCAAAGCAGGCTTGGAGGTCCTGCCTTGACTCCACTGTCCACTTCCTCACAGTCCTCACCACAGGCTTAGAAGTTTTTAGTTTCTGCCTGTAGGCCGGGATCAGATGAACTAGACCAGGGGTGGGCAAACTACGGCCCGCGGGCCACATCCGGCCCATGGGACCGTTTAATCCGGCCCGCCAACCCTGAATTAATTGTATTATTAAACTTTTTTTTTTGTCATTTTGCCTGCAATGACTGCGTTTCCCCAGTAGATGGGGAACCGCTCGCCTGCGCATTTACTACCGGAAGCCGTGTCAGAAAGCTCGGTGCACACTCACAAGTGCGTGTACGTACGTACTCAGTAGTACGGACATGGCGCACTCGCGCTCTATTTGTATCAGTCCCGAATTTACAGCGTGGGCTGTGACGACAGCATTCTTGTAATTCGCTCGCTGAGCTTTCAGATACAGTTTTACGCTAAAGCCACCCACAAACCTTCCCCTGGAATCCTTCCATTAAAATGAGTGGCCCGAAGAAAAGAAGTGAGTGCCGAATGTTAAAAGAGTGGCCAATTTGGCTCGACGTACGCGACGTGACGTTCAGCCACATCAACGCGTCACAGATCGAGGTGAACGGATCTCTCCTAAGAATTGCCACAACAAATTTTACTCCAGACTATGATGCACTAGCAAAAAAGGGAGACCAACAACACTGTTCCCACTGAAAATGAAGGGGAGGCTCTCAAGTTTGTTGTAAAAAAATGCATTTTGAATATGATTTGTACACATAGCAGGGATTGAAACTAGCGACCATTCTCATTTTCAAACAATGCAGGATGCTCAAGGACATTGATGCACCACCTGTTTGCGACTAATCTTAACCTGTAAAGTTCTTAAGGCTTACTTTAAGGAAGTGTTTCCCGTTTCCTCACCTCTGTTACCAGGTGTTTGTGAGTTAAAACTCTGCTCTGATGTTCAGATACCCCTCACCGTGTTGCCGTTTTGATTACTTTATTTGGATGTATGCTTTCACCGATTCTTCAAGATGATATATTTGGTCAGAATGTTTGCTGTTTGATGTGATCTCATAAGATAAAATTTTTCATTAATCTGACCTGCAGGCACTGAAGTGATGGAGACTGTTATTCATAATAATAGTGTCGTATTTTATGAGAATCACTGATAGCAGTTTTTTAGTGATTTCTTTTTTTTTAATGCTGTTAATAAATGCATTTGTTTTCAAAAAACTTGTTTGGAATATCCATGCTTTACTACCTACTAAAGGCCAAAATCTTTTATGCAATGACCTTTACAGGTCGCTTATATTACTTCACACAAACACTACGTCCATCTGCTCCTGGTTCGGCCCTCCGGTCCAAATTTAGAACCCAGTTCGGCCCGCGAGTCAAAAAGTTTGCCCACCCCTGGTATAGGGGGTTGGCTCGGATGGTTATGCTCTTTTCGCCCCCAGGTGTCGGTCAGAACACAGGAGGGAAGACGTGGCTCAGTTTTGATTGCTTTACTGAATTATTGGCAAAAAAGTAACACGCCCTGTGGTTCATAGGGGCATACAGGCAAACTGGCAAAAGCAGCTGACGTCATCAAGCTACCCACATTAGCTTGGCGGCCATCTTGGCGGTCAACTTTTCAGTGCCGGTCAACGACTCACACACGCTTTCTTGTTATATCTGCTGCTATTTGAGCTTAAAAATGCCGGATACCTGCTGTGTTGTTGGATGTAGCAATAGACGAGGCGATAAACCAAATCTTAGCTTCTATAGATTTCCGGCGAACATGAAAAAACGTGATAAATGGATCGCGGATATTCGTCGTGAACGATGGAAACCTACGATTTACACAAGGATATACAATGAGGACTTCATATCAGGTGTGTAAACAAACTATTCACCCCTGATTTGTTTCACAAAATGTGAAATAATACAATATGGGATGATACAAATATGATTGTTGAAAATGCTGGGTGCATTTTTAGAAAGGCAGCAAGAGCAGCAAGGCAGGGAATGGGATGATTTCTTCAGTTCACCCCCCCGTTTTTATTTTGTGTTTATTTTTTCATGATGCTTCATCTGATTGGCTTGAAAACGTTATCAATGTAAATATTGAACTTCATATTGGAATTGAACAATTAATTCTCGAGTGAATGCATTAGGAAATTTCCCAAAAAATTATTATGAACCTTGTGAAACAATTTTTTTTTTAATGTAGCATTTTTTAACAAGAGGGTTTTTGTTACTTCATTTGGCACAAGGTAAAATCTACATTGGTAAAGTTTTCAAGCCATTGGCACAAGGTTAAAATTTTTATTGGTTAAGTTTTCAAGCCAATCAGATGTGGCATCATGCAAAAATAAACAAAAAATAAAAATGGTAGCAACTTGAACAGACAGGTACAGTATCTGAATGATTTCACTCTATTCAGTTTTTTAATATGTCAAGTTATGAAATGTCATTACAAAACAAATCGACGAGGTAATTATAAATATCTGGATATGAGAGTTCAGGCAGGTCGGCTGTTGCAAAATGCTCGGGCGATTTTAGCATGCTTCTCGGTAAAAGGTACGGATCCGTTGTGCCAACAAGGTTCAACTTCTCTCTGTAACGTTTCTTGGATTCTTCATCCAAATGCCCAACTTCGTTGGATAGCAAATCAGCCATAATTCGGATGAAATCGGTGAAAATGTAGCGCAGAAATCAAACAATCTATACAAACACGTAGGAACGAGCTGACGAGTTGACCGCCAAGATGGCGGCATAACACAAAATCACGTGATAAAACCACGTGACTGCAAAGCCTCTATAGGCACAAGTTTGGTCGTAAGGATGTGAGAGCAGGTGTGTGTAGTGTACATGGGTGAGTCTTTGGGTGTGTGAATGTGATTCTTGTGTGTGTGATTATTGTATGAAGCGTGTGAAGGGTGTGTGGGGTGTGTGTGTGTGGTTCTGCAACAGACAGAAATAAACCAGGTAAGTCAACGCTAAACTTCTGACGTCACAAAACACTAGTAGACGGCACACATTACATAACTAACTGCGCGTAACGGTTCCGCTATACTAAATAACCATAAATGAATTACTCTCGGCAACACACCAAACATAAGTCATTGAGACAACAAAATACATTTGCTGGTGACCGTTAGTTGCCGTGCCGCTGCGTAACAGCTGTAGTCATGCGTGTACGCTGCTCGTACGATGCGAGGCAAACTTAAAGGAACGCGCCGGAGCTGTCAATCAAACGGCGCGCACACGAAGCAAACCGCGATCGACAAACGGCACAACAGTAGATAGTAGTAACAATGAAATGTATATACTCACTTTGTTTCTAAGACGCACACGATCACAGCAACATACTCAGTCGATACCAGCAACCTTTAACTTACCGCTGCGCACAAGTGAATGGGTATAATGTCTCGACCCCGAATGTAAGACGACCCCCACTTTTTCAGTCTTATTTCAATGCAAAACACATCGTCTTATATTCGGGCCAATACGGTAGATTCGCTGAAAATCCTTCACCAAATTATGGAACTCTTGTAAGAAGTTTCCTTTTTCAGTGAGTGTGTGTACGCTGGCTTTTGTGTAGAGTTTCTGACTGTGTGTCCTATAGGTGAGTACTGAGGGCTGAGGGGTTTCCTCTTCATTTCGCTGCTTTTCTGTATCTTGTCCGTTATCTTCATCATGCACATCAAGCTCTGCACTACTTTCTTCAGTGCTTTGTATTATAGCATGATTGTCATCTGCCATTTTATCTTGATTGCACCTTTTATACATTCACATTAAACTTATCTTGCCGAGTGTGCAGCTCTTTTATCTTTCAAATATTACGTTGGCTTTGGTTGTTTGCTTGAATGAATGAATGAATGAATGAATGAATGAATGAATGAAACTTTATTTAAGTGAAACCACGATAAACGAACCGCGATGTAGCAAGGGATTACTGTAATTTGAATTTCAAGTGACGTCAGCGGCGCGGCGGTTGTTTACATAAAGGACAAAGATTCGATCACGGGATGACGAAGATGACGAAGGGTCCAACGTACTACCGGTATCATTAGCAGCTTTGTTTGTAAGTGACACGGAGGACGAAGAGTTTGAAGGATTTAATGATTTGGAGTGACACAGAAGGTTTGAAAAACGATTATGCTTTTACGCATGCCCGGTCCTACTCTACGAAGCTCTCTTTCACCTCCGTGGATGGAAGTCGGGGGCCGGCGCTCGGCCAGGTGGCTGTCTGGGGACGGTGGATGGGGCTCGGACATGGCTTTTACGCACGCCCGGTCCTACTCTACGGAGTTCTCTTTCACCTCCGTGGATAGAAGTCGGGGGCCGGTGCTCGGCCAAGTGGCTGTCCGGGGACGGTGGATGGGGCTCGGACATGGCTTTTACGCGCACCCCATCCTATTCTATGGAGCTCTCTTCCACCTCCGTGGCTGGAAGTGCCACCTCCGGGATGGAAGTCCACGCCGCCACACGCCTGGAAGTCGACGCCGGTGCTTGGGGCCGTGTGGCGGTGAACTATTTATGTTATGATTATTTGATATATTTCATATGATGGCGCCGCGGATGGCAGCCTCGGTGAGTCGCTCTCTGTTTATTTGTCTTATTTTGTGTGTTTTCTGTGTCCTCTGCTGTCCATCCCGGATCACTTTTACCAGAGAAGCGCTGTTAAACATCGGACAGTCTTCTTCTGGTATTTTCTCTCCTGTTCTCTCAGATTCAGACTGTTTGTCGGAGATTCTAGCCGGAGCGGCGGTGCTGTACAAGCTAGCGCGACGACGGCGGCGCGGAAAACGAGCCGGAGCACTCGTAAGGCTGAGGCAGAGAGGGTTCCGTTCTGCCCTACCGTCAATTCATCTGGCGAATGTCCGCTCCCTGGCGAACAAGATGGACGAACTGCTGCTCCTCACTTCAAGGAACACGGACTTCAGCAGATCCGCCGCGCTGTGCTTTGTGGAAACGTGGCTCAGCGAACGAACCCCCCACCACGCCGTGGAGCTAGCCGGGTTCAGGCTAACGCGAGCAGATCGCAGCGCGGAGCTCTCTGGAAAATCAAAGGGAGGTGGTCTCTGTTTCTACATTAATGAACGTTGGTGTACTGATGTCACGGTGTTGAAAGAGTTTTGCAGCCCTCTCCTAGAAACACTTTTCATAAACTGCCGGCCGTTCTATTCACCACGGGAGTTCTCCTCGATCGTCGTGGCGGCTGTTTACATCCCACCACACGCACGTGCGAGTGAAGCCACGCAGATGCTGGCTGACCAGGTAACAGACATGGAGAAACTTCTACCAAACTCACTAATCATTGTTTGATGGGATTTACGTCCACAAGTTGCAACCCACCCAAAGCGCTGTGCTTTTCTTGCGAGAAGAAATTAGCCAACGCTAGCATGAAGCCAGCACATCTCCAGCGGCATCTCACCACAAAACACGGGTGCCATGTTGGTAAGCCACCGGAGTTCTTCAGGAGGAAACTTTCTGACTTCAAGTCATCCCAAGACACAATGCGAAAAGCCTCCACTACATCAGCCAAAGCCCTGGAGGCTTCTTATGCGGTTTCTTTGCTCGTAGCTAAAGCCAAAAAAACGTTTACCATAGCTGAAGAGCTGCTGCTCCCCGCCGCTGTTGTATTGGCCGAAACTATGCTAGACAAAAAAATCTACGGATACATTAAAAACTGTGCCTTTGTCTAATGACACCGTTTGCCGCAGAATAGACAAAATGGGTGCAGACATTGTCGAACAAGTTGTGGGAAAACTTGGAGACTCTTTTTCACTCCAGCTGGATGAATCCACAGATGTCAGTGGGAATGCACAGATTGTTGCTTTTGTAAGATACATTGAGACTGACGACATTTGTGAACACAAACTTTTCTGCAAAAGTCTGGAGGGGAGAACAACCGGAGAGGACATTTTTAATGTTGTTAACGCATTTTTCTCTGAAAATGGTATCAGCTGGAAATCCTGCAGCAGCGTGTGTACTGATGCGGCTGCATCAATGACGGGCAGTGCAAAAGGGCTCATTGCGCGGATTAAAAAGGAAAATCCCGACATTAAGTGGACTCAGTGTGTGATTCACAGGGAAGCGTTAGCGTCCAAGAAAATGAGCCCCGTGTTGCATGATGTTTTGAACGACAGCATCAAAGTGATCAACTTCATCAAGTCAAGGCCACTTAATGCACGTTTGTTCCGCCGCCTCTGTGAAAAGCTGAACACATGCAACTCCTCCTCCATACAGAAGTGCGCTGGTTCTCTCGAGGGAAGATACTCAACAGGCTGTTGGAGTTACGAGCTGAAATGTACACCTTTCTGACAGCGCACGGATCTCCCCATGCCACCCTGTTTGAGAGCACGGACTGGCTTGCAAAGCTTTGCTATCTGGCAGATATATTCAGCAAACTGAACGAACTGAATGTGTCTCTGCGGGGCAAAGACACCAGCATCCCGAACCTGTATGAAAAGGTGGGTGGTTTCCTGAAGAAAGCAGAGCTCTGGAAAAGGGCATGTGGTCAGGAGAATTTCACCTGCTTTCCTCAGGTGGATGTTTTTCTCTCCAATGAAGATGTGGAGACAGCTCCAGTGAAGTTAGTCATAGTGGGACATTTGGCTAACTTGATAAAGGGCTTTCATTGCTACTTTGCTGACATGGAGAAATCTGCACAGCTGAATTGGGTGAGCAACCCATTTCTCTTGTCTGAAGCAAAGAGAAGCAAGCTTCCTGTCACTCATCAGGAAAAACTGATGGAAGTGGCATCTGACCAGATGAAGTTTGGCGCATCCACGCTCACACAGTTTTGTGTGTGTGTGAGGCAGGAGCAGCCTGAGATGGGACAGAAAGCTTTGGAGCAGTTGCTGCCCTTTGTCTCCACATATTTATGTGAGACCTCCTTCTCTGCAATGACTGTGATCAAAACAAAGCAAAGAAACAGACTGAGCCTGGAGAAGAACTTGATCACAGCAGTTGCCTCCCTGCCCCCAAGGATGACAAAGATCCTCAGTGAGGTACAAGCTCATGTTTGTTTCTCACTAAAATGTAGTATGAGTGCAAAAGACTCATTCAAGCTTCAAGACTGTTCAATGCTTGTTCAATGCTTGTCAAAAAAAATTTTAAAAGAAAAAAAAGTTTCATTTTGTATCCCAAAAGAGGTAAAGTTGATTATTTTTTATGAGTAAATCTTTATTTATTATTAAGTTATCAATTTATTTTGTAAACTAGATATTATTTATTTATAATTAAGTTAATTTATTTTTGTGAACACATTTTTAGTTATGTATATTTTTATTTCCTTACAAGAAATTATTACAAGAAAGATTAATATAAATTAGCAGTGTTCTGCACACAATATTTGAGTTTTGAAAGGGTTTATGCCTTCTTGGTGGTCACTGTTTACTGTTTATCTTTTTTGTTCTATATGCATTGTTTGAAACATAAATGTGTCTGTCAGGTACATTGCTACAAGTTGTTTAACTTTAATAAATCAAACACTGATGGCACAATCCTGTACCTCTTTCTTTTCGACCAGAAATGTGTTGTACCCCCAGTACATGGCTGAAAAAATATTTCAAAGGGGGTACATCACTGAAAAAAGTTTGAGAACCACTGCTCTAAAGGATTGTAAATGAACATTTGCGGCTGTGGCTCAGGCAGTAGAGAGGGTTGGCGGTTCGATCCTAGCTCTGTCACAGTCATATGTTGTTGTGTCCTTGGGCAAGACACTTAACACACCTTGCCTCCAGGTCGCCATTGTAAATGAGAAGGTGTTTTCAATTGGCTTACCTGGTAAAACATTGAATAAAAAAAAATAAAAAATTGGAGCGATACTACATTGTCCTAAAGGTTAGACACATATGATCGCTCATTTCTCTTGTTAGGAGACCCACTTACATCATCAATGACTTCTGTACCACTGTAACCGACATACTGTATGTACACGAACGTAAAACAGGAAGTGGTATCGCCTGAAAACGGCCTTCAAAATAGATCACCCTACCTCAAATCAAAGCACGGCTGAATAACATAAATAACATGGAGAATTCTTAACCCATACTGTAAATATGTTTTTAGAACAACTTTTATCATCATTTTTTTATAACCAGGTACAAGTGTTTATACTGTAAATATGTTTTTAGAACTCTTTTATTATTATAAAAAAAAATCTATAACAAGATACAACACTGTAAATATGTTTTTAGAACTCTTATTATTATAACAATGTTTTTATAAAAAGGTACAAGTGTACGCACTGCAATTGTATGGGCACTCCTTGCCTTCTGCTGGCGTGTGGGCAAGTTTTGTGCCATAATTCCTCAATTTATAAATTTTATTTTGACTTAAAAAAAAAAAAATTAATTTGGAAATAAAATCCGCGATATAGTGAAACCGCGATAAACGAACCACGATGTAGCGAGGGATTAATGTATAGTTTATATATAATTATATAGGCCTGTGGAATAATTGGAACTGCAACTGATGATGAGTCTGACGTTAGCGCCGCATGTACTTCCGGAGTCAGCAGCGGCGTTGTTTAGAAGTGACGCAGAGGACAAAGATTTTGATGGATTTTATGATTTGGAGTGACACGGATGGTTTGATAAACTTGTCATTTGTGTTATAGTTATTTGAATAACTGTTAATGTTATGTCAGGCACGTTCTCAGTTCCTCATTTGTGTTTATGTAACGTTAGCATACCGTATCGTTTAGCCTGTTGTTGCCTATTCATGTCTGTTCATGGTGTTGGATTTTGTCAAATAAAGTTCCCCCAAAAATGCAACTTGTACTGCGGTGTGACTTAAACATGTTTTTTTCTTCTTTATTATGCATTTTATGGCTGGTGCGACTTGTACTCTAGAGCAGCTTATATGTCCGGAAAATACGGTACACTTTAAAGTCACGTAAAGATTGACATAATATGACAACCCAAACAGCAAGTCAGACA
Organism: Syngnathus acus; assembly: GCF_901709675.1. Taxonomy (NCBI): domain Eukaryota; kingdom Metazoa; phylum Chordata; class Actinopteri; order Syngnathiformes; family Syngnathidae; genus Syngnathus; species Syngnathus acus. Next base: position 19,554,594 of record NC_051094.1, read on the forward strand.
AAGAAACACAAAGCATCAGGTCAAATATTATGGATCTAATCTTACATTACCATCACTTTAAATATCAAAACAGGCACTAAATGAACAACAAATTACCTTGGGGAATATTACCACAAAAATAACTTGATAAAAGTTGAAACTCAATACCCTTTCAAAGATTAAAGATTAAAGTCCCAATGATCGTCACACACACACCTGGGTGTGGTGAAATTTGTCCTCTGCATTTAACCCATCCCCGTGTGATTTTAATCCATCCCCTGGGGGAGAGGGGAGCAGTGAGCAGCAGCGGTGCCGCGCTCGGGAATCAGTTGGTGATCTAACCCCCCAAGTCCAACCCTTAATGCTGAGTGCCAAGCAGGGAGGCAATGGGTCCCATTTTTATAGTCTTTGGTATGACCCGGCCGGGGTTTGAACCCACAACCTTCCAGTCTCAGGGCGGACACTCTACCACTAGGCCACTGAGCTGGTTATAAGCCGTCTTCTTATCGTGGTGAAGGGTCAAAGTGTCACTCCTCAGCTCCTCTAGGATCCTGGTCAGCGCTCGTCCACCTGTATGTTTCAGTAACCCAGTCAGTGTCCTGACAATGACGTTCTTTGTTCACAGCCACACCCCCAGTGTAATCAGCGTTCATTGCCTGACACCTGTTCCTCATTTGCTCATCACCACACCTTCTCCCGGCTCATCAATTCCCCGCACTCTAGTCAGTCTTTGTCAGTTCGTCTGTCATGCTACCCGTTTGTTTCCCTGTCCCTGCGCTCCTTTGTGATTGTTTTCCGTTGCCGATCTTGTTGCCCGCCCAACTGACAGTCTAGTCCTAAACGCCGCCTGCCCCGACCTACTGCCCCAACCTACTGTCCGTTCACAACTATGTCTCGCCTTCCTGCTGCGCCTCACCCATCAAGCGCCAGTGTGCTGTCCTCACTGCGAATCGTCTACTTTTTCACCAGCTAGACAGCGAGCGAACGATGCCCCAAATAATCAGACTTCGTTGTCTTTAATGCTGATTTATTGAGGAATGGCCTCAAACCATTCCCCTCTCAAGACCATCGTGAAACTCCATCCATCCATGCATTTTCTGTACCGCTTTGTCCCCACGGGGGTCGCGGGCATGCTGGAGCCATCATCCCAGCCATCATTGGGCAGTAGGCGGGGGACACCCTGAACTGGTTGCCAGCCAATCGCAGGGCACACAGAGACGAACAACCATTCGCACTCGCACTCACACCTAGGGACAATTTGGAGTGCTCAATCGGCCTACCAAGCATGTTTTTGGGATGTGGGAGGAAACCGGAGTGCCCGGAGAAAACCACCGCGGACACGGGGAGAACATGCAAACTCCACACAGGGAGGGCCGGAGGTGGAATTGAACCCGCACCCTCCTAACTGTGAGGCGGACGTGCTACCCAGTGCGCGAAACATAGTTGGACTCACCTACGCACACAGTTTGAGCTCTAGTACTTGTCCTCTCAAAAGGGGTTGAGCTCTCTTTCACACTGGAGTTGCCCACGGTGAGAGGCACAAAGGAGGTGTGGGCATACTTATTGCCCCACAGCTTGTCACCTGTACTTTGGGGTTTGCAAGAGGGTAGTGGAGGTGTGAAGGAGTTCAAATATCTTGGGGCCAAATTACTTTCCTCCACAGGGTGTCTGAGCTCTTCTTTGGAGATAGGATGAAAAGCTCAGTCATCCGGGAGAGACTCCGAGTGAAGCCGCTGCTCCTCCACGTTGAGAGGAGCCAGATGAGGTTGCTCAGGCATCTGTTTAGGGCAGGGGTGTCAAACTCATTTTTTTCGTGGGCCGCATTGTAGACCTAGCTTCTTTCGGAGGGCCATTATGACTGTCAACCTAAATAAATGTATGAGCACCTCATATTATATACAGTAAAAGCTACAAAACAAAATGACAAATAACTCGTTTTCAAATCAGACGAATAAAAACTGGTCAAATATTTTAAAAAAAAGATATTAAAAGTGAAGACAATTTGCAATTCTAGTAATGACACGAATTTGACGCACAATTTATCTTCGCCGGCCACATAAAATGATGTGGCGGGCCGTATCTGGCCCCCGGGCCTTGAGTTTGACACCTGTGGTTTAGGATGTCTCCCTGGTGAGGTGTTCGGGCTCCTGGCATTTTGCGTGATCACTGAGCAGCACCAAACTGTCCCGACATTCTCTGATGGTTTTCATTTATCTTTGATGTATTCTATGTCAACCCTCACTTGCCACGTCGGCCGACTCAATAGCACCATCCAGAATCTTACCGAATGCTTTGTCTTGATCCAAGAGACACGTAGCCCCATTGGCTCCGCGTCCTCACTCCGTGGTGATCTTCGCGGTGGCACTACCTGTTCAGAAGTACAGGGGCGAAGACCTTGCCAGGCACTGAGAGGCGGGTAACCCCCCGATAATTGTTGTACTCCCAGATGTCGTCCTTCCAAATCGGAACAACAATGGCCTGCTTCCCGTCGGACGACTAATCCATTTTTAAAGGTGCAATTAGTTTACCAAATGTGATGTGTGAGCCAAGTTTCATGTTTTCTTAAATGTTAACACCATAAATATCTGCTTTTTTGGGCAGAACAAGTTTAGACAGAAGACAGAAGTGTTGAATAAAATAAAAAACTTTGGTTGACCATCTTTAGACTCCCACAGTTTCAAGACAAATTGATAAAACCTCTAAAACACAGGTGTCAAATTCAAGGCCCGGGGGCCAGATACGGCCCGCCACATCATTTTGTGGCCCGCAAAGACAAATTGTGCATCAAATTCGTGTGTCATTACTCGAATTGCAAATTGTCTTCACTTTTAATAATATCTTTTTTTTAAAACATTTGACCAGTTTTTACTCGTCTGATTTGAAAACGAGTTATTTGTCAGTTTGTTTTGTAGCTTTATTTGGGTTGACAGTCATAATGGCCCTCCGAAAGAAGCTATGACTACAATGCGGCCCGTTTAAACTATATTAAGCTAAGGAATCCCATTTAAGTTTGTGAACATTTTTAAGAACATTTACAACGTTTATTGTGGATAATTGGTTACAAGTCCACCCATGATAGATGAAAATAAGCGATGCAGAGAAAATATATTGTTACAATATCCATAAAAGACTTTTATGAACCTTTATTGTATTTTTAACACTGTATTATACTTTTAAATGCTTTTTTGTATTTTTAAAAATTTGTAAACATTTTAAAGTCAAACCGATTTTCATAAACATTCTTCTTTATTTAAATAAATAAGAAGATAAAGAAAATAACTAAGAGTAAATATATTGTTACAATACTTTTATGAACCTTTATTGTAATTTTATGCACTTTATTGTTTTTTTTATACTTTTTATTGTATTTTTAAACACTTTTGTAAAAAATGTAATGTCAAACTCACTTTCAGAAACATTCTTATTTATTTAAATAAATAAGAAAATAAACAAGAGTAAATATATTGTTACAATATACACAAGACATTTATTAACCTTTTATGAAGTATAAACGTGTCTGGCTCCTCTTTGCTCTTGCGTGCTGGCCGGCTGATGCGCCCCCGCGGCCCAGCGCGAGGGCATCCGCACAAGACTTTTGTAATTTTATTTTTATACACTCTATTGTACTTTTAAATACGTTATTGTATTTTTTTAAGTTTTTTAAAATGTTTAAAGTGAGAGGGTGTCACGACTCCGCTCTGCTTTCGCTGTGCTGGCCTGTTAGTATACAGGACTGTCTCAGAAAATTAGAATATTGTGATAAAGTTCTTTATTTTCTGTAATACAATTAAAAAAACAAAAATGTCATACATTCTGGATTCATTACAAATCAACTGAAATATTGCAAGCCTTTTATTATTTTAATATTGCTGATTATGGCATACAGCTTAAGAAAACTCAATTATCCTATCTCAAAATATTAGAATATCATGAAAAAGTATACTAGTAATGTATTCAATTAATCACTTGAATGGTCTGATTAAGAGATGACCGCAGCCTTAACAGCATTGTGAAGAAGAGTCACTTCCAGAATTTGGGGGAGCTTCAAAGACAGTGGACCGAAGCTGGAGTCCAAGTATCAAAAGCCACTGTTCACAGACGTGTCCGGGAAATGGGCTACAATAGCCGTATTCCCATGGTCAAGCCACTTCTGAACTCAAGACAACGGAAGAAGCGTCTGACTTGGGCTATGGAAAAGAAGCACTAGACAGTTGCAGAGTGGTCCAAAGTCCTCTTTTCAGACGAAAGCAAGTTTTGTATTTCATTTGGAAGTCAAGGCGCCAGAGTCTGGAGAAAGGTTGGAGAGGAGCAAAATCCAAGTTGCTTGAAATCCAGTGTGAAGTTCCCACAGTCAGCGATGGTTTGGGGAGCCATTTCAGCTGCTGGTGTTGGTCCACTGTGTTTCATCAAGTCCAAAGTAAATGCAGATTTTAGAGCACTACATGCTTCCGTCTGCTGAAAAGCTCTATGGAGATGATGATTTCATTTTCCAGCATGATCTGGCACCTGCCCACAGTGCCAAAACCACCTGTAAATGGTGTATTGACCATGGCATTACTGTCCTCGATTAGCCTGCCAATTCCCCTGACCTGAACCCCATTAGAGAATTTGTGGGTATTGTGAAGAAGAAGCTGAAAGACACCAGACCCAACAATGCAAATGAGCTAAAGGCCGCTATTGAAGCATCCTGGGCAGCCATAACACCTCAGCAATGCCACAGGCTGATTCCCTCCATGCCACGTCGCATTGGTTGCAGTAATCCGTGTAAAAGGATTCCCAACCAAGTACTGAGTGCATTAATGGACATTTTCAAACGTTTGATTTTGTTTTGCTGTTTTAAATCTTTTTTTTTACTTGGTCTGAGGAAATATTCTAATTATTTGAGATAGGATTTTTGAGTTTTCTTAAGCTGTAAGTCATAATCAGCAATATTAAAATATTAAAAGGCTTGCAATATTTCAGTTGATTTGTAATGAATCCAGAATGTAAGACATTTTTGTTTTTTTAATTGCATTACAGAAAATAAAGAACTTTATCACAATATTCTAATTTTCTGAGACAGTCCTGTATGTGCTCTGTATATTGAGAGTTTTATTTTGAAGGATGCAACACAGGAAGTACTGCTTTTTCTATTTCTGTTTGACAAATGTTCTTAATGTTGCCAGCTCAGTGGCCTAGTGGTAGAGTGTCCGCCCTGAGACTGGAGGCACCTGCACACTTGAGACTGGAAGGTTGTCGGTTCAAACCCCGGCCGGGTCATACCAAAGACTATAAAAATGGGACCCATTGCCTCCCTGCTTGGCACTCAGCATTAAGGGTTGGAATTGGGGGGTTAGATCACCAAAAATGATTCCCGAGCGTGGCACCGCTGCTGCTCACTGCTCCCCTCTCCCCCAGGGGATGGATTAAAATCACACGGGGATGGGTTAAATGCAGAGGATAAATTTCACCCCACCCAGATGTGTGTGTGTGACGATCATTGGGACTTTAACTTCTTTAACTTTAACTTCTACTAATAAAATCCAGGTGTTACCAATGTGTTAATTGGGGCACTGGCAAACCAAAGTGAGTTGTGTGACGGTCGTCATTTTCTCTGTCTCCACAGTATGACTTATTTTATTTAAATAACTCTGCTAACAGGTTATGGGCCCAGGATATGAAGTGGCCGTCTATGTGATAACTTTGTAGAGAGGCAATGTGCATTATTGACGTGCAACATTATGACCACGCAAGCTGAGTCAAGCCGCTGCTGGTCCCGGTTGGTTTTCGACGGTGACGAGAAGAATTATGAACTGTGGGAGACGAAGTTCTTGGGGCACATGTTGTTGCAAGGACTGAAAGATACCATCCTCAAAGAGCCCGACTGGAGTCCAAGCGACTCGAAGGAGGAAGAAGACGACGAGACTAAGAACGCCAAGGCTTATGTGGAGCTGATCCAGTTCCTGGACGACAAAAGTTTGTCACTCGTCATGCGAAAAGCAGCTGATAATGGTCGCAAAGCGCTTAAAAATTTGAGAGACTATTATGCAGGCAGAGGTAAGCCTCGGATCATTTGCTGACAACTCTACAGAAGGCCAGTGGAGAAAGCGTGACTGAGTATGTCATCCGTGCAGAAACGGCGATCACAGCTTTGAGAAATGCTGGAAAGACACTGAGTGATGGTCTGTTGGTGGCAATGGTTGTAAAAGGACTACCTGAAACCAGGGCCGGTTCTAGGAATGCACATAAGAGGGGGCAGTCAGAAATGTTCTATTTTTTTACACATTTTTAACACTGTTAGTGTTTTCTTCACGGTAGTTGTTGATGTGTCTGACTTCATAACACCAAGTCGGGTTGTTGTGATGCGTCTAGTGTGTTGGTGGAGTGCCCAGTGCATGTCACTTCTCACTGTCAACCCTCACCGCTGGCTAGCAGTATGCGAACGGGAGAGCCGAGTGCGTAAGTCTCTCCCTGCCAGTACATAGCCTCTCTAACAGCAAGCCCTATGTAGTGCCTCCACGCGGCGACACATGGTAACTGGGTACAACACGGACCCAGGCTAAACTACAAGGGACTCGGAGGAGGTTTGGCCCCTAGACGTGCGGCACGCAGGCCCACCGGTGTGTGGACACGCCCTGGTGCCCACGAACCAGCCCCCAACTATGGGTTAAATAGTACCACTGCCCAGTGGGCTCCTCGGGAGAGGAATGGGCTAAGGGAGTCAACCCCAACAGAAAATCAATTTCCCCTTGGGTTGGTGTCAGGAAGGGCATCCGGCTGTAAAAGGTTTTGCTCCAAAAATTCTCAGTATGGCTAGACAAAGACAGGAGAGGCGGGGTACAGCCTTAAGTACTCCGTGGGCATTTTCATCAGCCTACGACAAAAAGAATGATGGAAAAGGAGGCCAAACCGCAGGTAGATTATATGACGGCCCTCAGCCCGATGGACTGCGGGGAGGCCTGAACCGGAACAGAGAGGGGCAGGAGGTACGTGTTAGGGTGGCTACATGGAACATCGGCAGCATGTCACACCGATCGGGGGAGGTGGTTGAGGCTCTACACAGGAGAAGGGTGGATGTCTGCTGTGTCCAGGAGTCGAGATGGAAGGGTGGAAGTGCAAGGATGCTGGGTGCAATCGGCAGAAGGTACAAGTTCTTCTGGCAAGGCTGCAACGAAGGGACTGGTGGTGTTGGAGTACTTATTGCTGAAAAGTGGATAGATCAAGTGCTAAGCATTAGCAGGTTAAATGAGCGGATCATCGTTGTGAAGTTGATCGTTGGGAAGCGTCTGACAAACGTAATTTCAATCTATGCCCCTCAAGTTGGCAGAAGTCAGGACGAGAAGGATCCGTTCTGGGACAAGGCCATCATGGTGCTGTCAGGGATCCCCCAGAATGAGGTTATAATTCTGGGAGGTGATCTGAATGGACACGTGGGGAGGGAGTCAGATGGCTTTGAGGGGGTACATGGGGGACAGGGGTACGGCATGCGGAACGCAGAGGGAGAGAGGATCCTGGAGTTCGGCGACGCACTGGAGCTGGTGCTGTGCAACACGCTTTTCAAGAAGGACGAAGCCAAATTAGTAACATACAGTTCGGGTGGCTGCAAGAGCACAATAGATTACATCATGGTCAGAAAGGAGGACCGCGTCCTGGTCAGGGATGCCAAGGCAATCCCCGGAGAAGAGTGTGTGTCTCAGCATCGCCTAGTCATCGGAGACCTAACTCTGCGGATCAAGAAGGTGGGGGCTAAGAAGCATCCTCCCAAGTTGAAGGTGTGGAAGCTACATAGCGGAGGGAATAAAAACGAGTTTAGGGAGAAGATTGAGCATATAGCAGAAGAAGTGGAGGAGATGATGGAGTCGGGTGGTGTGGATGGCAAGTGGCAGGCAATGAAGAAGGCTCTGCTTAAAGCCACAGAGGAGGTGTGCGGATGGTCAAAGGGTAAAGCAAGACAAAGAGAGACATGGTGGTGGAATGACAGCGTCGAAAGAGCGGTGAATGAGAAGAGGAGGTGCCATAAAGTATGGAAGAAATCTAAAAGGGAGGCAGACCGAGTGCGGTATGTAGAGGCAAGGAGGGCGTCACGGACAGCAGTGTGGGAGGCCCAAGAGACCAAGAGGAAAGAATTTGCAAGTGAATTGGAGAGTGAAAGAGGACAAAAGAGCTTATTCAAGATAGCGAAGCAAATGGTTAAGGAGAGGCGTGATGTGACCGGTGCAAACTGTGTGAAGGATGAGGATGGCAACATCGTGACAGACAACAGAAGAGTGAAGGAAGTATGGCGAAGGTACATGGAGAAGCTGCTGAATGTGGAGAATGACTGGGATGGTGAGGCGGGATGTGACGAAGTGGAGGGTGAATGTGGCCCGATCACACGGACAGAAGTGGGAAAAGCCATGAAGGCCATGAAGGATGGAAAGGCAGCTGGACCATCTGGAGTGGTGGCAGAGATGCTAAAGGCAGCGGGAGACGTCGGTGTGCAGTGGATGACCGACCTGTGTAACAGTGTCATCGCTGAGGGGCACATTCCGGAGGACTGGACAAGAAGCGTCCTGGTGCCTCTATTCAAAGGGAAGGGGGACCCACTCGCATGCGGGTCATACAGGGCCATAAAGCTGCTGGAGCATGGAATGAAGTTATTAGAGAGGGTGTTGGAAAAGAGGGTGAGGACACGGGTAAAGGTGGACGAGATGCAGTATGGCTTCATGCCTGGTAAAGGTACAACAGACGCAATTTTTGTCATCCGACAGATGCAAGAGAAGCACCAGGAGAAGAGGAAGAGGTTGTACTTCGCTTTTGTCGACCTGGAAAAAGCGTTCGACAGGGTGCCAAGGGAGGTGGTGAGGTGGGCCCTAAGGAAGTCGGGTGTGGAAGAGGGACTGGTAAAGGCTGTGATGGCTCTCTACTGCAGAGCCTGCACAACTGTTAGAACAGGAGTTGGCGACAGTAATGGGTTTGAAGTAAGGGTAGGGGTGCACCAGGGATCAGTGCTCAGCCCATTACTGTTTGCTATCGTGATGGATGTGGTATCGAGGGAAGTGAGGGGTGGACTACCATGGGAGCTGCTCTACGCGGATGACCTGGTATTGATGGCTCACAGCCGAGAAGACCTAGCTAGGAAGCTAGCGGCCTGGAAGACATGCCTGGAAGTGAAAGGAATGAAGGTGAATGCGGCAAAATCAAAGGTCATGGTCGGTGGTGCTGGCCTGGGAGTGATATCGCAGTCAGGAGCATGGCCATGTGGAGTTTGCGGGAAGGGAGTGCAAGCTAACTCTATCCGGTGCAAGGGTTGCCAGAGATGGGTACACCGAAGATGCAGCGGAGTAAAAGGCAGCCTACTAGCTGCAAGTGAGACCTTCCAATGCAAGCGGTGTAGGGGAGAAGTCGCCCAAGCAGACCCAGCTGAGCAAGAGGGGCTCGTGGTAGATGGGGAGATGTACGAGGTGGTGGACAGCTTCTGCTACCTTGGAGACATGCTTAACGCTGATGGGGGGGTGGACCTAGCAGTGACCACAAGGGTGAGAAGCGGGTGGAAGAAATTCAGGGAACTCATGCCCTTCTTAACATCTAAGGCCCCATCCCTGAAGATGAGAGGCCAAGTGTACTCAGCCTGTGTCAGAAGTAGTATGACGTACGGAAGTGAGGCATGGGCCCTGAAAACAGAACATGAAGACAAACTAAACAGAGCAGAAATGAGGATGATCAGATGGATGTGTGGTGTGTCAATGAGGGAGGAAAAGACCAGTGCAGAGCTGAGACAGAAGATGGGAGTGGAGGCCATAGTGGATGTGGTGAGGAGAGGCAGACTGCGATGGTACGGACATGTAGTGAGGAAGGACGAGAACGACTGGGTGAAGAAAGTTATGTCGTATAACGTAGAGGGAACAAGACCCAGTGGCCGACCTAAAAAGACCTGGCAGATGACCGTGGCAGCCGACATGAAGGCACTCGGCATCAACCACGAGATGGCCATGGACCGTTCCCGGTGGAAGAAGGCCATATCGAGAACCCAGTCCAACCCAGCGGCACCTGGAAAGCGGACTTTAAAACGATGATGATGATGATGAGTTGTTAGCTGTGTGTCCAGATCTCAACCTGGAGAAGTGGATTGCACTCTGTCAGGCCTCTACACTAAGACCTGTCCAGCTTGGGTGTCCCACCTGAAGACTAAAGCTTCTGCTGGTATAGCTCTTAGGGTCACTTCGGCACGCAAACCCCCTGACCACAATAAGGAGGCGATCCCTCAGGGGGGGACTGAAAAATAAATGAAATAAATAAATGAAAAGCAAAATAAAATATCCTTTATCCAGATTTTAACAACCAGGCATTAACCAATTTCAACAACATAACATTAATCTTAACTGGATGGCCTAATTCTCAAATACATTTCAAGCTACAGGAAAGACTTGTCACTATCATCAATATTTATGAAACTGAAAGGAAGTGTTGTGAAAAAAAAAATCACCAAACATCAAGTTCTCAAACTAATTTATAAAAACAGAAACATTTATAATTTTCTCTTTATTAGCTAATAACTCAAAATAGTTAGGGAACTAATTTGTACAACACAACAGTTACAGAACAGAACACATAAGAACTTTTTTTTCTTCTTTTTTTAATGTATTTTTTATTAGCAATTTAATAACTAAAATCTCCTCCTTTCTCATTATTTTTTCTCCCCACTCCACTCTACAACAAAAGTTAGGGAACTAATTTGTACAACATAACAGTTACGGAGCAGAACATATAACACATAACTTTTTTCTTCTTTTTTTAATGTATTTTTTTATTAGCAACTTAATAACTAAAATCTCCTCCTTTCTCACTATTTTTTCTCCCCACTCCACTCTACAACACCAGTCTCCTGTTTCCTTGTGCAAAAACTCTCACAAATTCATCCATATCCAAGTTACTCGTTATGGACTTCTCATGGGCTAAGATGACCAAATTTATCTTTCGCTTGTGTAACATGGTGCGACGAAAAGGGGTTAGGACCCGTGACAATGTGGAGAAGGAACGCTCACACGATGCTGAAGACACATCAATTACCAGGGCTGTTACATACAATTTATGCAACTCAGGAAAAGCTTCCTTGTACTCCTGTAGGTGTTTACAGACAGTGGATAGGTCTGTTTCATTTGGACATTTCTTGAGCAACATCTGTTTTGCCACAAGAATTTCATTTTTTAAATCATCTGCCACAGTGCCAGCCAGCGCAGACAGAGGATGCAACACGGTTGAATCTAGAAATGTGCTAGATTTGGGTGCAAGACTAGATATGGCTCTCATCAGCGCAACGTTCTTCTGAGAAAATCTATTCTCCATTTCTGAAATGGCCATGTCAATGATGTTGAGCTGAGATCTTTTCAGAGACAGAGAGGGGGAAATGGTTGGATCGTCCGAGTCTGTATGACCCACAGTTGAGAGCACAACACTTTGACCAAGACATTTGCTCATTGTCCAAATCCCGAGCAGCTGCCTGAGATGACTCTCCCAAATCCTCATCTTCACGGAGGCTTTTTAAGGACTCCAGTGCTGCACCAACAACCTCAGAAGCACTGCACATATCTACAGACTAAGACTGTAGAATTGCATTTGCTGGTTTCAAGACACCAAGCACCAGCACTAGAAACTTTCCAGTCTCAAAGAAGTGATGCCTCTTAATTTGACACAGCAGGCCCGATGCCTCGGTGCACAGGTCAACAGCAGCCCTATCATCCTCTGTCATCTCAGATAGGATACTGACAATATGGTCTTGATTGTCAACAATGCACCTTGTCACCTCATAGTGGCTTGTCCATCGGATTTCAAGCAGCCTTTTAAGGTTAGGTGCATTATATTTCTCAGACACATAGTGGTGCTGAAAAAACGTGTACAATGAACTAGAGAGGTCATAAAATCTCTTTGCACATGGTTCACTCTGGATGGCACGCACAACCACAAAGTGCAGTTGATGGTTGTAGCAGTGGATGTATGGGATATACCTAGCAAGCTTGTTTTGCAGCAGAGCTTGTACACCACCTCTTATCCCACTCATCACAGAAGCTCCATCATAACACTGGCTAAGTATGTTGTCAGCACTGTAGCCAGCATCAGAAAGGTGTGTCAGTATTTCAGACGTGATGTACTCTGTATCAAGTTGATGCAAGTCAATCAACCCAATAAGATGCTCCTCTGGCATGGAATTGCTGACAAATCTAATCATCACAGACAAATTTTCCACATTGCACCTGTCCCTGGTCCGATCACTTTTGAGCCAAAACCCTGCAGAATCAGCATTTTCATATTTTTTCCTGACCTCTGCAAGCACCATGTCTGCCAGTGTTTTGATCATTTCATTTTGGATATCCTTAGATGTGTATTTTGCATTCTTTGGGATACCCTTAGCAATTCTTGCTAGCTTCTCATCCCTCTCTAATGTATACTCCATGAGTCACCACCTGCATCATGTCTCAAAGTTTCTTCAGTCACACGGAGCCCCAACTCATTCACACAGAGAAACTTAATAGCACTGCCCACACTCTTGACATAATAATGATTTTTTTCAAGCCGGCCCCACCTGAAACATTCAAACCATTCGCAGTTCACATCTCACAGAGTGAGGGCCCAGTGAGTTTTGCAGACTTTAAAAGCAAACTCAGAAGTTTTGAGGACACTGAAAAGATGCGTGGGGCAGCGACATCAGAGGACAACGTCATGAGGGCACAAGTGCGGCCGGCAGGGAAGCGCACTCCAGCAGGTGTTGGTGACCGACGGGGAGATGGTACCACGGATGTGGTGTGTTATCAATGCGGCATGAAATGGCACGTAGCCAGGGTGTGCCACCGCAAGCAGTGGTGCAACCACTGTCAAAGTTCATCCCACCGCTTCATGACCTGCAGAAGAAGACCGCAACATCGGAACGACGCGCGGACAGTTTCACAGTCACAGTTTATATGACACAACCAGAAGGTTATGAAGTCACATCTGACAAAGGTGAAATGTTGGTGTGTAAGCTGGAAAGATCACTGTATGGCTTAAAACAATCAGGTAGAAACTGGAACAAAATGTTACATGATTTCTTGTGTGACAATCTCTTTATTCAGAATCCAGCTGATCATTGTGTGTAGACTAAAGAAACAGAAAATCAAAAAGTGGTCATTGTGATATGGGTCGATGACCTGATTATTGTTGCCAGTGATGACAATGTGATGAAGAATGTAAAAGAAATAATCACAGCTAGATTCAAAATGAAGGACTTGGGTAAACTGAACAACTTTCTGGGTATTGATTTTCATCAAACTGATCACTGTATAACAATGTCACATAAAAGATATTTTGACAAAATACTTGACAGATTTGATATGCAAGATTGTAAGGCACGAGCAACACCACGTGAACCTAAGCTTAACTATTCTGAAAACGCAGAAACCCTGAGTGGAATGTGTTTCTATTATATGATGAATTTTGAGGTATTTATGTTTATGAAATGTGTATGCATTACCTTGAGAAAAATCATTTTTATTCTATTTTGCATGTATTTACCAATATAAGAGCAAGTGGGGGTGTTAGTATATGTCAGGGGTCACCAACACGGCACCAGGTCGCCCGTGAGGACCCCATGAGTCGCCCGCAGGACTGTTCTAAAATTAGCTCAAATAGCGGCACTTGTCAGTGAGCTGCATCTATTTATTTTACAGTCAAACCTCGGTTTTCGAACGTCCCGGTTCTCGAAATAATCGGAATTCGAACAAAAAATTCAAGATTTTTTTGCTTCGGTTGTCGAACAAAATTCGGAGGTCGAACCTCGCGAGATGAGCCGGGAGGACTCGAGAAAACCCGACCGCGCGGCCCGGATTAGATTAGATAATCCTTTATTATTCCCTCAATGGGGAAACTCCTGTGTTAGCAGCAATACACTTAACATATACACACACACACACACACACACGCATGCGGGGAAGGGGGTAAAAGATTTTAAAAAGTAAAAGATACATATAATTAAATTATTGCATGTTATTATTGTCCGTTAGCTAGAATGATCGGCCTGGTTGTACAGTCTGATGGCAGCAGGGAGGAAGGACCTGCGATGCCTCTCGGTGGTGCATCGTGGGTGACGAAGCCGGTCACTGATGGAGCTCTCCAGGGCTCTGACAGTCTCATGAAGGGGGTGGGAGACATTGTCCATGATGGAGGACAGCTTAGCCACCATCCTCCTCTCCCTCACCACCTCCACCCGGTCCAGACTGCAGCCCAGGACAGAGCCGGCTTTCTTCACCACCTTGTCCAGTCTCTTCTTCTCCGCTGCAGTGATGCCGCTGCTCCAGCAGACCACCCCATAAAAAATGGCGGACGCCACCACAGAGTCGTAGAAGGTCCTCAGGAGGCCGTCCCTCACTCCGAAGGACCTCAGTCTGCGCAGCAGGTGGAGTCTGCTTTGGCCCTTCTTGTATAGGGCCTGAGTGTTAACAGTCCAGTCCAGTTTATTGTTCAGGTGAACACCCAGGTACTTGTAAGAGCCGACTGACTCCGTTGTTATTGTATTTCCGTTACTTTGAGGATTGTATTAACCCCTAATCATGCCTCCAAAGAAAGCAAGTGGGAGCAGTAAAGCGATCCTAAAACACAAAGACGCTCTTAAAGCAATGCGACAGTGAGCGCCCGGCGCGCTGCGGTCGCGCGATCGGACCAAATTAAACTTCCTGCGCACTGAGGTCCACTTACATTTTGGAAAGTACCTCAGGACTTTAAAAATATTTTCTAAATTTTAGCGACGGCTCTGTCACAATAATGCGACCAGCGCGGTGCAGTTGCGCGGTCGGCGACGCGCTACTGTTGCGCGTTCGGCGGTGCGCTGCGGTTGCGGAATCGGACCAAATTAAGCTCCCTGCGCACTGAGGTCCACTTAAATTTTGGAAAGTACATCAGGACTTTAAAAATATTTTCTAAATTTTAGCGACGGCTCTGTCACGATAATGCGACCAGCGCGGTGCAGTTGCGCGGTCGGCGACGCGCTGCTGTTGCGCGTTCGGCGGTGCGCTGCAGTTGCGCGATTGGACAAAATTAAGCTCCCTGCGCACTTAGGTCCACTTAAATTTTGGAAAGTACAGCAGGACTTTAAAAATATTTTCTAAATTTCAGCGACGGCTCAGTCACAATAATGCGACCTGCACGGTGGGCGACGCGCTACGGTTGCGCGTTCGGCGGTGCGCTGCAGTTGCGCGATCGGACAAATTTGCGCAAATAAAAAAATGCTTAAAAAAGGCGGGTTTTTTTTGTCTTGAAACGGATTTTTAAAATTTCCATAATTTGTAATGGGAAAAATAGATTCGGAATTCGACCGATTCGCTTCTCGAACCGCCTTCTGGAACGGATTGTGGTCAAAAACCAAGGTTTGACTGTATTTTTGCTATTCTTGTTAAAATCACACATGTGAACTGGAAATGACAATAATAACACATAGTGAAAGCCAAATTGAGCAAATTTGCTATTTCAGAAGTGTGTGCCAAACTGGTAGCCCTTTGCCTTAATCAGTACCCAGAAAGTAGCCTTCCGTTTAAGAAAGGTTGGTGACCCCTGGTATATGTGCTCTGTATATTGAGAGTTTTATTTTGAAGTATGCTACAAAGGAAGTACTGCTTTTACTATTTCAGTTTGACAAATGTTCTTATTAAAATCCAGGTGTTACCAATGTGTTAATTGGGGCACTGGCAAACCAAAGTGAGTTGTGTGACGGTCGTCTTTTTCTCTGTCTCCACAGTATGACTTATTTTATTTAAATAACTCTGCTAACATGGCCTACTGATGTGCCCCTGCGGCCCAGTGTGAGGGAATCCAGCCGCACAAGACTTTTATAATTTTATTTTTAAACACTTTATTGTATTTTTGAACATTTGAACATTTGAAAGTGTAAACGTGTCACCGCGCCGCTCTGCTCTTGCCGTGCTGACCGGCTGACGCGCCCCTGCAGCCCTGTGCGAGGGCATCTGCACAAGACATTTATAATTTTATTTTTATATACGTTATTTGATTTTTAAACATTTTAAAGTGTAAACGTGTCACAGCTCCACTCTGCTCTTGCCGTGCTGACCGGCTGACGCGCCCCTGCAGCCCAGCGCGAGGGCATCTGCACAAGACATTCTATTTTGAAATACTTTATTTTATTTTTAAACATTTTAAAGTGTAAATTTGTCACGGTTCTGCTCTGCTCTTGCCGTGTTGACCGGCTGACGCACCACCGCAGCCCTGCGCCAGGGCATCCGCACAAGACTTTTACAATTTTACACTTTATTGTACTTTTAAACACTTTATTGTATCTTTAAGTACTTTTTAAATAGCTTTAAAAAGCCTTCTGCTTCGATGACGCACGATGCAAGCTTGCTGACCGGCTCTTCAGCTTGCCTTGTCGTCCTGCTCTGCAGTCATTCCAGCCCTCCTTGTCTCCTTTAAACTTTGTGTGAATCCGTGTTGTATTTGGTTGTCCTGCCTCGTTTGTGACAAAAGGAAGAGCAAAGGATAGGATAGAGATCAACATGTTCCCATTGGTCTCGGCCCCTATACCGGCCAATAGTGTGCTGTAAAGTCATATGGGCAGACATACCGCGCTCCAAATGACGCCGGAAAAAAACACGATGCACCTAATATATCCGCAATATTTGTTTTTCGAAAAACACGCGATGCACGGAAGCCGCAATAAGTGAAGCACGACATAGCGAGGGATCACTGTATACCGTATTTTCACGGCCATAAGGCGCACCTAGAAATCTTAAATTTTCTCCAAATATTTACTGAAAATACCCTGTCCCTGACCACAATATCTCCGTCTGACTCAAGACACCTGTCGTCATTCCCCGTTTTGCCCTTGTCTGGCTGTTTGTCCGTCTCCCTGTCAAACTGTCTGCTGTCTGACTCGGCGACACCTGTCCTCATGCCCCATTTTGCTCCTGTCTGGCTGTTTGCCTTTCTGCCTGTCTACCTGTCTGTCTGCCTGCATTCAAAGATTGTTCTTTATATTGGTGGCTGCAACAAGCAGTATTAAGATCAACAACCCACAATCATTTTGCCTGTAATTTTTTGGCAACTTGATTTTCAAAATAGACAGAGTTTCAATGGAGGAAACAACATGTGCATAAAACATAATAAAACAAATAAAATAATTGTAGATATAAATTGCCACAAGAAATTCTGCACCTGGGAGAAATTGCTTTAGTAGAACTTGTGAATACCAACAAAGTGTTTAAAGGCTCCAGACTGATAAAACTAATTAAATAATCGCATGAGACTCACAAACACACAGTCCATGGTTCCAAAAAGCTCTTAAGTTAAACATTTAAAAAACGCAAAAAAAAAAAAAAAAAAGAGAGAAATCCTCGTTAGAAGCTTGCTAATGAGAAATATGATCCTGCTTACGGAGGGAATTTTGCTTTATGCATTTGGTAGGAAAGCATACAGTAGCATAAATCTCATGAAACAGCAAACAATATGGGGAAAATGTCACGCACCTGTGACACCTGCCACTCAGAAACGCCCTCCCAATCAAGTAATCATCCACACCTGTCACTGGCTCGTCACGCTCCCTATTTAAACCCCTCAATCCAGTCACTCCCTTGTCAGTCTGTCCCGTGATGCTACTTGTTCGCGCACTGCTCTCATTCTGCCTAACTCCTGTTACTAACCCAGCCTGTGTACTGACCTGTCTATTCCTGCTTGCCGCCTGTTACAAATCACGTTTTGCTCGCCGCCCGTCCTGAGCATCCGCTTGCCCCTGACCACGCTACTCCGCTACTTTCTGCTGCTTTTCTCACCAAATGGTGTCCAGCCCTCAGCCAGTCAGCTCTGGGTAAGGAAGTGCTCAATCGCTACGCTGCCAGTCGCGTCCGCAGGCCACATCCCGGCGACGCGAGCACTCCAACTCGACCACCAGTGCGCCACCTTCCCCTTTAACAATAAAGTCTGTGTTGCTCTGAATTTCGTTGTTAAGTCTGATATGTCATAGAAACAATATACTGTAAAAGACACCCAATCGCTCTGACTAAGAGGACACATTTACAAGTGCAGAATTCAAGACAAAGCTAATTACAAAACAATTGGGGTCCCGGATGGCCACAGAGAATGATTTAGAGGGACAAGGCCCTGTCCCTACTCACTGCTAGGATATATCACACATACAGACCCTCAAAGTTTTGCACACGTTTTGGGTTTTATGCGGAGCTGACGTATACACAGTTCTCCCTGTAAAGCAAGGGTGTCAAGATGATTTTTGTTGCGGGCCACATTGGAGTTATGGTTTCCCTCGTGGGTTAATTAAGCTTTAATTTATTAATGACTTAAATAGCGATGAATGGGATGATATCACATACATGCAACAGAAAATTTAAACAAATTTCCAATTTAAATTGAAATTAGGATTATAACAAAAATGTTGCAACATCTCACTGTTATTAAAGGGAAAGACAATTTAGAGTTTTGGTATTTTAACAAAAAACATTGAATTAACACACGTGATTTTGCTTTTGCGGGCCACATAAAATGATGTGGCGGACCGGATCTGGACCCCGGGCCTTGAGTTTGACACTTATGCTGTAAGGCACAGGTTTGTTCTACCAGCATTGCAACAGTATTGCTCGGTCATTGGCACCAGGCTGGCAAATCTTGTGGTTCAAACTGAAGCCTTGTACTTGTTTGGACCATGCAGCTGTCTGACAATGATGAGACGAGGGGCACTGGTGTCATCCAGGGTGACGCTCTTCAGTCTGTTGATCAGATGGTCAAGACCTGGAGTCACCACAGGATTTGGCCAATTCACTGATTTTGCGCAGGTTACAGGCACAAAATTTTCCTGTGCGTTGATTGAAGATGACTGAGAACTCCACTTCATCCCCAGTCTGGAGCTCCAGGTTACTCTGGACTTCTTTGACAAGAAAGAAAAACGTCTTACGTTTTCCGACTTCGTGATGAAACCAAACTGGTCTTTGATACATTCCACCAAGGCTCTATGCTGCGCCATCTTCTGTCCAGTATGGAATATATTATACAATAATATACAATTGCACCATTTCCACCAAGTTGCTCTTATTTATTCATTGCTCTTATTTATTAATTGTATGTGCCTTCTTATTTTTACTTTTTGTATTGTTTACAAAATTGTTTATCCCACGATGACATGTCTTGTCATCGTGGGATAGTAGGAAACGCAATTTCGATCTCTTTGTATGTCTTGACGTGAAGAAATTGACAATAAAGCAGACTTTGACTTTGTGCAAATCTGGAATTTTACCTGCAATTTTTAAAAAAGTTCTTCTTTTTGCTGTCTGTTTACCTTGTTAGCCATACTTATGATCCTAAATAAATAGATGGAATTTTACCTGGAATCTTTAAAAAGTTCTCCTGTTGGTGGTGTTGGTGAGAGCACTGAAGTGGGCAACGGCAGTCAAACAAAATCCCGGACAATTTTGAAATTCCCCCTGGACATTGTTTTAGGTCTAATAAGTAGGACAAAAAAAGATGTCTGGTCACCCTAGTGCAGGGTTCGGCAACCCATAATGTTCAAAGAGCCATATTGGCCCAAAAAAACAAAAATCATACCTGTCTGGAGCCGCAAAAATCTAAAAGCCTTTTATAATGCAACATAGACTGTCAATACATAAGTTGTATGCCTACTATTAAAATAATTTAAAGAAAAATAGTGGTGTCAATTTGATCATTTCTTCTTGCGGCTGTCATGTAACATGGAGTGGGGGGGGGGAAACAAATGGTGCATAAAGTGAGTATGGATTGATCCCAGTAATAAATTGGCGGGGCTGACATTCCAAATTTTGACAGCAGATGGTGCAAAATTAAGTGGGGGAAAATTGAATGAATTGGCAAAGCTGAAATTCCAAAATTCTCCAAAAGATGGAGCCAAACCGGTGCAGGAGACCAAAGAGAAAGAGGGGTCGGATTATGGAACACACATGGAAGCACAAAAATGGTTTTTATTTGTATTTCTATTTTACTTGCTTGGCTGAAATATATTCTGTAACCGCTTAAAGCAATATTATCACAGAATTAGACTAAGCTGCCCACCCATATAAGAATAGGGGTGTGTTAAAAATTGTTGGAAAGGGAAGAACAAATGAGTTTTTATTTTTATTTTATTTTTTATTTTTTTTTATTATTTTCTTTGCTTGGCTGAAATATATTCTGTAACAGCAACAAGCAATATTATCACACAATTAGGAAAAGAAGCCCACCACGAGTGGTGTGTTAAGAAAAAGGTTAAAACATAAAATCAAGGGCTTTGATTTCTGATTTAAATGGTTGAGTAAAAAGTGTAACTTTGAAATATTGGTTTTATGAAAGGAGAAGTGAAGAAAAGAGGAAATAGGGTGCTTGCCGGGGTTTCTACAGATTTTTGGTGGAAAGGGAGTGGGGTGGAACCAGCTGCTCAAACCGCAAGGTTATGACTCATAACTTATGAGCGTGGGAAACTGGACAGTATAGAGGCCAGCGGACACCTGCTCAAACCGCAAGGTTGTGACTCATAGCCTATGAGCGTGGGAAGCTGGACATTATAGAGGACAGTATAGAAAAAAGGGGGGAGGGCCAGAGAGGTCTATAAAAAGGTCACCTTGGACATCTGCGGGGCTCTCTCCCGGACCGCGTTCATACGTGAAGAAGCCCGTACGAGTTTCAAGACTTTTTCTACAGCCTTCAAGAGCCTTGTGTGAGACGCAAGATCGCTGGCCTGGATTAACTTGGATTTACTCAAAGAATTGGACTGGACAACTTTGCATGAGAAACTAGGTGAGGGGAGACTTCTTCTGTATGTACGCAAGCGGAGGAGACAGTCATCGGGTAGTCTGTCCTCACGGGGCCTAACTAGTTTCCAAATTGGATTTTAGAAATAAAATCGAACTGATCACTCGACTTTATTTCCACCAAAAAGAAAATAACACCCAATTGGTAGCTACCTTTTCCCTCTTTTCTGATTTTTGTTTTGCAATCAAAAGTGCTCCGGGATTGAATGATTTTATTTGCAAGTGTATCAGTGAGTGGGATTGTTCAGTTTTTGGAGGATTGAGATTTGTAATTCTATTTCATGCTTCTTCAATAAATGTGTTTTATATACTCATTTAATTCGTGGTGCGCTAATTTGTATGCAATTAATTGTTTGAGGTTGGGTTGATAACTCAGTTTATAAATAGGAGATTATTATGGTATGCAAACATACCATAATAAATAACAATAAGGAAGGTTTTCAAATTCGACTTTTCGGATTAGTGTTAGAGCTATAATTAGTAAATGTCCTTCGGGCACGAGCCCGTTCCTGTTTTTTCGGGCCGCGTCAGAGGCTACTTTGAATGATTTTGAGGGACTAATTTGCCTTCAAAATAAATTGCAAGATAATAATAATCCGATTAAATCATTTTCAATCGTATTAAGTAAAATATTATTTTGTTGGAAACAATCGAATTGGTGGAAGCACTCTCACGGCTAAGTGTTTAAATATATCATGTTAAAATTAGTGATTTAATGCATTAAATCCATTCTCACACACTATCATTGACATACTTCCGCAAATGGGACTTTCTTCGGAGAAATAGGAAGTAAGCTTGTTACTTCCTCAAACCAAGTAGAGCGAGGCCATATCAAAAGTTATTTCGACAAAACTAGCGCTAGAGGGTGCGCTAGACCAACGAATCCTTGAGGTCTTATCAAAGACATCTAAACAATATCCGTAACGCAATACCAGCATCAAACAACCGAAGGGAGCCATCATTACGGCGCGGTCATATTGACGACTCGCCTCGAATAGAGTTACTCGGCTCGCGCGTCGGATGACTTAAAAAGGATTGGCGTCGTAAAGAAATTAGATTGATTCTGGTAGAATTAATTTAACTCGGGTGGTCAGCTACGGACGAGTCCCTTCACCCCCGGCTTATTGAACCCGTTACTGGGGAGCCGGTGCCACTATAATAAAGTGCGCGTTTGACACGGCCCATTAGAGTTCGCGTACCTGCATAGCAGCGCTGTCTGTTCGATATCGGTCACATCACACGACTCATCCATCACAGGCAATTGAGAAAGCTGGAGCTGAATTGATGTCCTTGATCTGCTGATCTGTGATATTGTTTGTGCGGAGAGGCATGTCTTTAATTTTCTGAATGATCTCGGTTTTGTTTTTGAAGTCCCAAAATATGCGCTTTATTATCTCCGGGGCTGCAACAAAACTTGCAGCAGTAGTAGAGTTTGGAGATGCAATCCACTTCTTGAAACTGTTTTTTCGGTCCTCAAATTTCTCCACCAGCACTGCAATTGCACCTTTCCTCTCAGTTCCAACTGGGTGATCGGCAGCAAATTTAACATGCTTTAGCTGAAAATGTCGCTCCAAATTGCTCTTGTTATTTGACAACTTCTCATTGCAAATCAAACATGCAGGCAATGCTTCAGCATTGGCAATGAAAGCAAATAGTTCAGTCCATTCTTTCTGCCCTCTGGGAAGAGGTACAGGAGCCTGCGCTCCCGCACCACCAGACTCGCCAACAGCTTCGTACTCCAGGCTGTTAGGATCCTGAACTCTCTCCCCCCTTCTGCGTAGCGTCCTGTACTTTTGCGCTATGTTCTGTCTGCTGTATGCACACTTGCTCCGTTTTGCTCCTCTTATTTATTGTGTTATTTGTTTATTTATTATTTATTCATCACTCTTATTATTCATTGTTTGTGCCTTCTTGTTTTTATTTTGTGTTGTTTACTTGTATGTATATCGTGTACTATGTCTCGTCACCGTGGGATAGTGGAAACGTGATTTCGATTTCTTTGTGCGTCTTGGCGTGTGAAGAGATTGACAATAAAGCTGACTTTGACTTTGACTTTCTTAAAGCCTCTGTTCTCATCAGCAATCTTTCTCTTTTTGCCTTTTGAATCCATGGCCCATCACTCACACACCTGTTTACAAATCACCTGTGCTGTGTCGCAGGATATGACGCAATTTTGCTATTTGGCGTCATTCTTAAATTCGGTACTTTTAATATATTTACTACATACATTTTTTACAGCATAAGTATGGTTGTGTCGTGATTACCATCTAAAAACCATATTAAAAAAAAAAAACAATAAAAAAACATTTTTCCATTTTCACGCATTTTTGCAAAAATTCCAGGGAGCCGCTAAGGGCGTGCTAAAGAGTCGCATGCGGCTCTGGAGCCGCGGGTTGCCAACCCCTGCCCTAGTGTAGTGTGGCAATTCTGAAGACCTCTTTGGCACTTGTGATTAGCTAGGTAGCTTGAGCTATGCCATTATATTGCTGTAACTTTTCTCTTGCTTTTACTGGCTTTCCCTTCTAAATGACACGCTTTGCACATATCTAGAAGTTGCTCTCAGTTAAGACTTCAAGGTCACATAATATCACACAGGCTCGGCAGAGTCGCCACTTTGCAGGAGGGTGGCCCAGAGTAGTATAAGAATAGGAACCTTAAAGGTGGGGGTTAGACCTTCTGCAATCTCACGGAGAAGGCTCCACAGCTGTGGATTGATCTTTCTGGCATACATTAAATAGTTAAACTGAGAAGGCTGCCTCCTGGTAATTACTGAAAGCATAACGAGCACTAAATAAAGAACTGGGACAATGTCAAACATATGCAAGTTGAGTATATGAATATATTCGTTTTTGCAAACAGGGAATTTTACTCTACACCTCAATTTCTTTTTTATTCACAAAGACTTTTCACAATTTTTCTGGTCAAATTTAAGATATATCTAACATAAAAACGGAAAGGTTTGAAAGCATTTACCA
Source organism: Syngnathus acus (assembly GCF_901709675.1). Lineage (NCBI taxonomy): Eukaryota > Metazoa > Chordata > Actinopteri > Syngnathiformes > Syngnathidae > Syngnathus > Syngnathus acus. The sequence continues at coordinate 19,578,304 of NC_051094.1, forward strand.
CCTACTGTCTGTTATTATCATGAGTGGATAGCAACTAACAGTATATATATATATATATATATATATATATATATATATATATATATATATATATATATATATATATATATATATATATATATATATATACAGTGCCTTGCGAAAGTATTCGGCCCCCTTGAACCTTTCAACATTTCGCCACGTCAGGCTTCAAACATAAAGATATAAAATTTAAATTTTTTGTCAAGAATCAACAACAAGTGGGACACAATCGTGAAGTGGAACGAAATTTATTGGATAATTTAAACTTTTTTAACAAATAAAAAACTGAAAAGTGGGGCGTGCAATATTATTCGGCCCCTTTACTTTCAGTGCAGCAAACTCACTCCCGAAGTTCAGTGAGGATCTTTGAATAATCCAATGTTGTCCTAAATGACTGATGATGATAAATAGAATGGACCTGTGTGTAATCAAGTCTCCGTATAAATGCACCTGCTCTTTGATAGTCTCAGGGTTCTGTTTAAAGCGCAGAGAGAACCATGAAGACAAAGGAACACACCAGGCAGGTCCGAGATACTGTTGTGGAGAAGTTTAAAGCCGGATTTGGATACAAAAAGATTTCCCAAGCTTTAAACATCTCAAGGAGCACTGTGCAAGCAATTATATTGAAATGGAAGGAGTATCAGACCACTGCAAATCTACCAAGACCCGGCCGTCCCTCCAAACTTTCATCTCAAACAAGGAGAAGACTGATCAGAGATGCAGCCAAGAGGCCCATGATCACTCTGGATGAACTGCAGATAACTACAGCTGAGGTGGGAGAGTCTGTCCATAGGACAACAATCAGTCGTGCACTGCACAAATCTGGCCTTTATGGAAGAGTGGCAAGAAGAAAGCCATTTCTCAAAGATATCCATAAAAAGTCTCGTTTAAAGTTTGCCACAAGCCACCTGGGAGACACACCAAACATGTGGAAGAAGGTGCTCTGGTCAGATGAAACCAAAATCGAACTTTTTGGCCACAATGCAAAACGATATGTTTGGCGTAAAAGCAACACAGCTCATCACCCTGAACACACCATCCCCACTGTCAAACATGGTGGTGGCAGCATCATGGTTTGGGCCTGCTTTTCTTCAGCAGGGACAGGGAAGATGGCTAAAATTGATGGGAAGATGGATGGAGCCAAATACAGGACCATTCTGGAAGAAAACCTGTTGGAGTCTGCAAAAGACCTGAGACTGGGACGGAGATTTATCTTCCAACAGGACAATGATCCAAAACATAAAGCCAAATCTACAATGGAATGGTTCACAAATAGACGTATCCAGGTGTTAGAATGGCCAAGTCAAAGTCCAGACCTGAATCCAATCGAGAATCTGTGGAAAGAACTGAAGACTGCTGTTCACAAACGCTCTCCATCCAACCTCACTGAGCTCGAGCTGTTTTGCAAGGAAGAATGGGCAAGAATTCCAGTCTCTCGATGTGCAAAACTGATAGAGACATACCCCAAGCGACTTGCAGCTGTAATTGCAGCAAAAGGTGGCGCTACAAAGTATTAGCGCAAGGGGGCTGAATAATATTGCACGCCCCACTTTTCAGTATTTTATTTGTTAAAAAAGTTTAAATTATCCAATAAATTTTGTTCCACTTCACGATTGTGTCCCACTTGTTGATTCTTGACAAAAAATTAAAATTTTATATCTTGGTTTGAAGCCTGAAATGTGGCGAAATGTTGAAAGGTTCAAGGGGGCCGAATACTTTCGAAGGCACTGCTCAAAAAAATTAAAGGAACAGTTTTTTATCAGGGTATGGCATGAATTCAATTAGACTTTTCTGATAAGGTTTTGGTCAGGTACACGGCAGAGGGGGTTGTTAATCAGTTTCAGCTGCATTGGTGTTGATGGAATTAACAACAGGTGCACTAGAGGGGCAACAACGAGATGGTCCCCAAAACAGGACTGGTTTTGCAGGTGGAGGCCATTTCAAGTTCCTCCCTCTTGATCTTTTTTAACTGGTTTTCCACAAGTATTGGCTTTAGCTAGAGTCATTATCACGACTGGGAGCATGAGGCGATTTCTTAACCCTCCTGAAGTTGAGCAGATTGTCCAACTCCTCCAGGATTGCATATCCATGCGTTCTGTTGCAAGATTTTATGTGTCTCCCAGTACAATCTCCAGAGCATGGAGGAGATTCCAGGAGGCAGGCAGTTACTCTAGGAGAGCTGGACAGGGCTGTAGACGGTCCTCATCCCATCAGCAGAACCGACATCTGCTGCTTTGCGCAAGGAGAAACAGGTTGAGCACTGCCCGAGCCCTACAGAATGACCTCCAGCAGGCTACTGGTGTGAATGTCTCTGTCCAAACAGTCAGAAACAGACTTCACGAGGGTGGCTTCAGGGCACGACGTCCTGTAGTGTACCCTGTGCTCACTGCTCAGCACCGTGGAGCTCGATTGACATTTGCCATATAACACCAGAATTGGCAAGTCCGCCACTGGCGCCCTGTGCTTTTCACAGAGAGCGGGTTTACCCTGAGCACCTGTGATAGACGTGATAGGGTCTGGAGAAGCCAAGGAGAGCGCTATACTGCCTGCAACATCATTCAGCGTGACCGGTTCAGTGGTGGGTCAGTGATGGTCTGGGGAGGCATTTCCATGGAGGGACGAACAGACCTCTACAGGCTAGAGAATGGCAGTCAGACTGCCATTAGGTATCGGGATGAAATCATTGCACCCATGGTCAGACCCTACCCTACGCTGGTGCAGTAGGTCCTGGGTTCCTCTTGATCCACGACAATGCCCGGCCTATTGTGGCAGGAGTATGCAGACAGTATCTGGAAGATCAAGGAATTGACACAATTGAATGGCCCTCATGATCACCTGATCTAAACCCGATAGAACACGTCTGGGACATAATGTTTCAGTCCATCAGACGCCGCCAGGTTGCTCCTCAGACTTTGCACACTGATGCCTTTAGACAGATCTGGGAGGACATCCCACAAGACACCATCCGTTGTCTCATTAGGAGCATGCCGCGACGTTGTCAAGCATGCATACAAGCACGTGGGGGCCACACAAGATATTGAAAATAATTTTGAGTTGCAGAAATTGAATTTAGGCAAAATGGACGAGCCTGCCACATCATTTTTTCACTTTGATTTTTGGGGTGTCTATATACTGAGCCCTCTGTAGGCTGAAAACTTTTATTTCCAGCAAAAGATGTTGCATCTTTTTGTTCCTGGGACATTAAACTGTCCATATCAGTATAGATATCCAACATTTTTGTTGTCACCATTGAAATCTGATGTATTTTCAAAGTGTTCCTTTAATTTTATTGAGCAGTGTGTGTGTGTATATATATATATATATTTTTTTTTTAAAAGTGTGGTTTGCATTGAATACATGAATTTTAAAAAATGAACAAAAAAGATCAGTCTTGACTGCCCCAATATGGCCGACCAGTGACGTCTTTGATGAACCCGTCTCAAGCAACCTCGCGTTTTTAAAGATATCTATGAAGGTGATCAAGAAGATGGCGTCCAACCGGGAGAATCCGGTAGGCGAAAAGAAAAATGTGATATGTTGTTATTGTTGAGTTTGTCAGCCTTCTCTATCTGTTGCGAAAACGTGTTTTGCTTTCTTGAGTTCAAACAAACTTTGAAGGTTGGATTTTTACAACATGTATACGTTTTTTTGTCAGTCTCACTGCTAGCAGTTTATGATTAGCAAGTCGTCATTGTCTTATACTAGTTCGCATTGTTTTGGTGCTTAGTCGTTAAAGATTTCCGACAGTATGAGTTTGGCCACGATAGTTAAACGATCTCAGAATATCACATAAGTGCGCAAACTAGACAGTATATAACATCTGGGTGCTCTGTTATGAAAATATTAAAGCGGTGGTTATCTTGCCGGTGTTACATGTCAAGTTGCTCCCATGTTATCTTGCTCCCCGTCTCGAGTTACGACTGTTATGGTAAAGCGATTTTGTGTTTCGCGACTAGAGATTCGTTACAAGCGACTTGGAACTTGCCTGACTGCAAAACTGTTCAAATTCTCAATAAAAACGCTGAACGAAACTTATTGTTTGCATTTCCGACTGGCTGCAACACATAGCAAATATACAAAAAAATATATAAAATAGAAAAGTCATAAGCGGGATTTGAACCCGTAACGCAAAGAAATAAAGTACAGCGTACTGAGCACAGCCTTAATCGCTGTGCTGTCGTGGCACACAGTACATTCAATACATAGTTTTTAATATACTCAAAACTAAATTACCAGGCGAGGGTACGCGTTGATCTGATGCCTTGTGTATACCCGCCCATATTAACTGGGTCCTCGGAAGCTACTTGACATGTTCGCGTTCCAAAGCTTCACGCCAACCTCGTAGCAGGGCATCATGCATTTATGACATGATCAACTTTCTAGACACATAAGGAATGGGTCCAAGTACTAAAGCAGCGGTGTTATATTGATCGGCTTTGCGTATTAATAGGAGTGTGGAGAGAACAAAATTTCACTAATGGTTGTCTGTCATGCGACGCGCGGAGGGTGAGCGGTGGGATATACAAAAGTAAAAGTTACCTTTATTGACTTTACAGTTTTTTGTCTCTAATTATTCATCACATTTTAACGGTCCTTACACTACTATTTCAAAATCCATGCGTTGACATCATCCCTGACATTGTGGTGCAAACAAACTTGAACATTGGGCGCGCGTGTATTCAGGTGCCTCTAAGGACTTTTGAATGTCAACATTGTGTAAAGAGTGCTCTGATGTCAAACATAACAGAACAATAATTCATCCTTGGCTGGGGGGCTGTGCAAGTGTACCACCTTTTCAGCGATAAACTTTCGTTCACCCTCCGCGCGTCGCATAACAGACAACCATTTGTGAAATTTTGTTCTCTCCACACTCCTATTAATACGCAAAGCCAATCAATATACCACCGCTGCTTTAGTACTTGGACCCATTCCTTATGTGTCTAGAAATTTGATGTCATATATGCATGATGCCCTGCTACAAGGTTGACGTGAAGCTTTGGAACGCAACCATGTTAAGTTGCTTCCGAGGAGCCAGTTAAAATGGGCGGGTATACACAAGGCATCAGATCAACGCGTACCCTCGCCGGGTAATTTAGTTTACGGTATATTAAAATTTATCTTTTGTATTTACTGTATACCACGATAGCACAGTGGTTAAGGCTCTGCTCGGTACGCTGCAATTTACTTATTTGCAACACGGGTTCAAATCCCGCTTATGACTTTTCTATTTTATATTTTTTTTAGTGTTTGCTGTGTTGCAGCCAGTCGGAAATGCAAACGATACGCTTCGTTCAGCGTTTTTATTGAGAATTTGAACAGTTTTGCAGTCAGGAAAAGTCCAAGTCGCTTGTGACGAATCTCTAGTCGCGAAACACAAAATCGCTTTACCATAACAGTCGTAACTCGAGATGGGGAGCAAGATAACATGGGAGCAACTTGACATGTAACACCGGTGTTGTGCCAAAGTAGGTTCAAGACAATCTTGTTTGACCAAAAGGACAACGAAATTATTTATTTGTTTACTTATTTAATTATTTATTTACTATCCCATATTGTAAAGTTATCACTACACAAATAATTTATTTATTCTTTCTTCTCCGTTATTATTAAGTTAGTACTGCACAATGCATTCAATAATTTCTTCATTATGAGTACTCAGTCATACAACAGGTAAAAGGAACATTTGTAACTAGAAAATGCAATTTCTGGAGAAATTGCATGTGAAGGTGAAGAAACTGAATAACGTCTGGGGGAATGCTGCAGAATGATGTTGGAATGAGTTGAATTACTTGAGAAATGTAGAAATTAGAGTTGAAAAACAAAATCTTGGAGAATTTGGCGTGAATTTCAAAATTGAAAATTTGGAATTTTTGGTAAGTTAAAAGTTGTGGAATAGGTAGGCAAAAGATAAACAGTTGAAAGTTGGAATGGGTTGAAAAATGTAGAAATTAGGTGAAATTTTGTGAAATGTTAAGAAATGTTAAGAAATGTTAAGAAATGTTAAGAAATGTTGTGAAATTTTGTGAAATTTTGTGAAATTTTGAGGAAATTTCAAAATTGAAAATTTTGAATTTTTGGTAAGTGGGAAGTTGTGGAATAGGTAGGCAAAAGATGAACTGTTGAAAGTTGGAACGGGTTGAATCGATGGAAAAATGTAGAAATTATAGGGGAAAAACGAAATTTTGGAGAATTTGTCATGAATTTCAAATTTGAAAATTTGGAATTTTTGGGAAATGGGAAGTTGTGGAAAAGGTAGGCAAACGATGAACAGTTGAAAGTTGTAATGGGTTGAATCGGTTGAAAAATGTAGAGATCAGAGGTGAAAAACAAAATTTTGTGAAATATTGCGGAAATCTTAAACGTGAATACGTGAAATTTTTGAATTTGACAATTTTGGGAATGTCGAGAATCTTTCCGAATGTGATTTGAATGTGCTGAATGTTGTAGAATAAGTAGGCAAAAGATGAACAGTTGAAAATTGGAACGGGTTGAATCAGTGGAAAAATGTAGAAATTAGAAGGGAAAAACAAAATTTTGGAGAATCTGCCGTAAATTTCAAATTTGAAAATTTTGAATTTTTGGGAAGTGGGAAGTTGCGGAATAGGTAGGCAAAAGATGAACAGTTGAAAGTTGGAATAGGTTGAATCGGTTGAAAAATGTAGAAATTAGAGGTGAAAAACAAAATGTTTGTGAAATTTTGCAGAACTTTTAGACGTGAAAATGTGAAATTTTTTAATTTGTCAATTTTGGGAATGTCGAGAATCTTTCCGAATGTGACTTGAATGTGCTGAATGATGTGCATTTCAAACTGGAACGACGTAAATGTGAAATGTTGAATGTGCCATTAAGAATGAATGGGGAAAACTGTCGTAAATTTGCGAATTTTGCGAAAACGGAATATTTTTGGAACGAGAAAAATAGAAGCCCTCATCTTGTGAATATTTGGAATAGCCCTCATCTTGTGAATATTTGGAATAGCCCTCATCTTGTGAAGATTTGGAATCTTGTGAAAAGTGGAATGGAGTGAATTGGTTGAATTATGTGGAAGTAGTAGAAGGGTTAAAATAGAAATAAAATAGAAAAAGAAGAAGAACTAGAAAATGCAATTCCTGGGGAAATTGCGTGTGAAGGTGAAAACTTTGAATAACTTCTTGGGGAATGCTGCCGAATGATGTTGAAACGAGTTGAATTACTTGAGAAATGTAGAAAATAGAAGTGTAAAACGAAATTTTGGAGAATTTGTGGTGAATTTCAAAATTGAAAATTTGTAATTTTTGGGGAAGTGGAAACTTGTGGAATAGGTAGGAAAATGATGAACAGTTGAAAGTTAGAACGGGTTGAATCGTTTGAAAAAGGTAGAAATTAGAGTTGAAAAATGACATTTTGGAGAATTTGGCGTAAATTTCAAAATTGAAAATTTTAACTTTTGGCAAGTGGAAAGTTGTGGAATAGGTAGGAAAAAGATGAACAGTTGAAAGTTGGAACGGGTTGAATCGGTTAAAACATGTTGAAGTTAGAGCAAATGTTGAATGCCTCATAGAGAATGAATGAGAATTTAAAAAACAAATTTGCGCCAAAATCTTTTGAAATTTGGAACTTAACGAAAACTACAGGTTCAAGAGGTTCACTTTGGAGTTCAAAAGTTGAAACGGATTGAATCGGACAAAAACTGGTTTCATTTAGGGCAGTGGTCCCCAACCTTTTTTGCGCCACGGACCGGTTACATGTCAGAAATATTTTCGCGGACCGGCATTTATATAAATAAATAATACATTTATATAAATAAATAAATAATACATTTATAATAAATATATAAATACGATGAAATAAAATGATACGACTGACATAAAAACAAGTACAAATGACAAAAATAAAACTCACCATTACGTTGAATTAGTGGGAGCACTGAGTTTGTTTCTCAGAAACGAGCCGGTCCCATCTAGACGTAATCGGAGACAATGACACCCGAAGTGATTAAGGTTTGTCTTTTATTGCAGGATGCTTGGTCTCCATGTGTTGAAGCAGTTTTGAATGCTTCATTGCCTGGTTAGTTAGCCTGTCGCCACATATTAGCTTTGCGGGCTCGACTGGGGAAACATGTCACGTGACCGGGACGAGTGTCTTGACCTGAATTAATTGATCGTCGATAATTTTTTTTTTTTTCTGTGCGGCTTGGCAGCCCGGTATCAAGTGACCCACGGACCGGTACCGGTCCGCGGCCCGGTGGTTGGGGACCACTGATTTAGGGCACTTCTTGTTGAAATAAGGTCACTTCCGGTTTATTTGGGGCACTTCCGGTTTAATTTAGTGCACTTCCGGTTTTTTTGGGGCACTTCCGGTTTAATTTAGTGCACTTCTGGTTTGATTTGGGTCACTTCCGGTTTGATTTGGGTCACTTCCGGTTAGATTTGGGTCACTTCCGATTCACTTCCTGTTAAAATTGGGGCACTTCCGGTTCACTTCATGGTCAAATTGGGTCACACAAGGGGTGAATTTGGTAAGTATAATGGAAGTGGGGGTGAAGGGGGTGAATATGGTGAGCATAAGGTGAATAAAGTTGGAATGGGTTGAATCGTTTGAAAATTGTAGAATTTAGAAGGGAAAAACCAAATTTTGGAGAATTTGGCGAGAATTTCAAAATTGAACATTTTGAATTTTCGGTAAGTGGGAAGTTGTGAATAGGTAGGCAAAAGATGAACAGTTGAAAGCAGGGCTGTGGACTCGGACTCGGGGACTCGGACTCGGTCGGACTCGGTCATTTTTGCCGGACTCGGTGCTGATTTTGACCGAGTCCACCGAGTCCGACAATAAAAAAAATACGTTCAATTTCATTTTCATCATGCTGCTGAGAATGCGCGTAGGAATACTGTCCACAGCCCTGCTTACGATCAAGTTTGAAAAAGAACTTGACAGCATTGAGCGCCGCCGGCTGTGACTACGGGGGCCCATTAGGTCCAGAAAAGCTGACAAGACGCTTGCCAAAATGGCAAGGAAAAAATGCACAGCTAAACGAATATATGACTATGAACACAGGACGTTTTTAACAGAGTTAAAGTTGTTTTTTGTTGAACGCTATGGCAAGCCATTCTGCCTGATATGTCGGACGTCATTGGCGCATTTAAAAGCTTCAAATGGTCAGCGCCACTTCAGCTCACTTCATGCCAATATCGATAAGGACTTTGTAAAAGGGACTGAATTTCGCAAGCACAAGTTTGGAGACTTTGAAAAGTCAGGCAGAAAAATTACGAAGCACTCAGAGACTGTCACACTTGCATTGTTTCAACTGGCTTGGAACATTGCACGGGCTAAAAAGCCATACAATGAAGTGGAGTTCGTTAAAATATGCCTCAGTGACGTTATTGAATTTTATTTTCATCATGCTGCTGAGAATGCGCGTAGGAATACTGTCCACAGCCCTGCTTGCTTGTTATGAAGACAAATTTAGTTGTTGCGTGCGCGCCCGCGCCTGCCTGCCTGCGTGCGTGCACGTAGAAGACCCACAATGCCCCGCGCGCAGCCAAGATGGAAGAACCCGGGAGTAGCGAGAGAACAATGTTTTGCCTCTAGATTTGGGGGGAAACGGAGCGTAAGTTACGATCAATGCGGCCACGTTGAGTTGCACTTAGGCTAATGTTTACATTATGTACCAATGTCAAGGACGATTATGTCACCCAGCTTATATCATTGATGTGTTTTTCGATAGTTGTGGGGTCGTCACTAATTATTTGTGTTTAGATAAATGTCTGAGCTATAATGGTGTAATTAATGATTAAAACTTGAAAGTATCTGTTTATTGTATTAGTTTATATGTTTAATAAAGACAAAGCCATCACAAAACTGTTGTAATTATTTAGATTTTGATCTAAATTAGCCTTGAATAAAGACTAAGCAGTCACATGAATTAACAGAAAAAATGGACAGCCGGACTCGGACTCATGGTCAAGAGGCCGGACTCGGACTCGGTGCAAAAGTCCGACCGAGTCCACAGCCCTGGTTGAAAGTTGGAATGGGTTGAATCGGTTGAAAAATTTAGAAATTAGAGGTCAAGATTTTGTGAAACCTTGCGGAAAATTTAAACGTGAAAACGTGAAATTTTTGAATTTGGCAATTTTGGAAATGTCGAGAATCTTTCCGAATGTGCTGAATGTTGTGGAATAGGTAGGCAAAAGATGAACAGTTGAAAGTTGGAACGGGTTGAATCGGTGGGAAAATGTAGAAATTAGAAGGGAAAAAACGAAATTTTGGAGATTTCTTTTTTTTTTTATTCAATGTTTTACCAGGTAAGCCAATTGCGAACACTTTCTCATTTACAATGGCGAACTGGAGGCAAGGTGTGTCAAGTGTCTTGCCCAAGGACACAACGACATGTGACTGTGACAGAGCTGGGATCAAACCGCCAACCCTCCGGTTACTAAATGATCCACTCTACTGCCTGAGCCACAGCCGCGTGAATTTCAAATTTGAAAATTTTGAATTTTTAGGAAGTGGGAAGTTGTGGAATAGGTAGGCAAAAGATTCGTCACAAGCAACATGGAAATTGTCGGACTGTAAAATTGTTCAAATCCTTAATAAACACGTAAAACGAAACGTCTCGTTTACATTTTCGACTGGCTGCACGAAATTGGAAATTATAAAAAAATATAACAGTAGAAAGCTGCATTTGAATCTATGACGCAACTTAATGAAGAACCACCTGAGAGCTTGACCACTCAACTGCTGTGCTACGAACCACTTATTCAAGATGTGGCAATCTAAATAAAAATCTTCATGAAAAAAAAAATTAAAATCAGACATCGAGATGTACCGAATTTTTGTATATGTTGTGCAAAATGTGTATTTATGTTTAATTGTAGTGTGCCTACGTCCATAAATTTGTGCACAGCCTTATTGGCGCTAGAAAAATTACGTAGCATACTCATTTGGGTGGGCGGGCAGTTTCGGCTCATTCGGAATGGTGAGGTGGAAACGGAGTTTGTGTAGGATACGGAGAGAGAGAAAGGAAAGTTTAACGTGAAAACGAGTGGCGAGACAGATGGTGAGGGTACTACAGGAGGTGATCACAGGCCAGTAAAGCAAAAATATAAACGCTCGACATGTTTTAACATTGACTGGTTAAAACAGGAGAAATACACAATGTGACCAAGACCATGCCGAGGCGATCCATTTTATGCTAGCGGCTCCCTGTGCCCAGCAAAAATTCTCCTCAGATATGTAGGTAAAACTGCATTAGATGATCACGCAAAGTCTAAAAACATCAAAATCATACCCAGCCAAGAGCAGCAAGCAGCAGAGGCACAGGCAAGTACAAGCAAAGCACACACCACACTCTAACGCAAAAGTTTTGGCTCAGCGGCCACATTGAGTCAAGTCAAGTTTATTTGTATAGCCCTAAATCACAAGCAGTCTCAAAGGGCTTCACATAGACAACAATTGACAATTATTCTCAAAGCATCCCCTGATCTTAAGCTCCCAAAAGGGCAAGGAAAAACTAAAAAAAACCCGACCAGGGGAAAATGAGAAACCTTGAGAAGGGACCACAGATGGAAGGATCCCCCTTTCAGGATCACCAGGCTGCAATGGATGCAGAGAGGGCACAAATAATACATAATATGAAAATCAATGAAAAAGTGGATGTCCAAGTCAAAGCGAAGAGCTGCCGGAGGTACCCTCGATTGTCCTGGCAGTGTCTTCGAGGAGGTTGAGCTGCAGTTCCCTCATCCTGAATCGGTCCACGAGAATCCAGATAGCCGCTGTCAGCTTGGGTGCCACCTAACCACCTCCAAAGCTCTGGAGCCCGAATAGAAAATGCTCTAGACCAGCGGTGGCCAACCCGCGGCTCGCGAGCCGCATGCGGCTCGCGAGCCGGGTTTCATGCGGCTCTTTTACGTTCGCTTCGCTTCGGGGGGGGGGGGTTAATGGGACGTCAAACGCTGCGCGTTCGCTTCGTTCCGGGGGGGGGGGGGGTATGGGGTGTTAATGGGACGTCAAACGCTGCGCGTTCGCTTCGCTTGGGGGGGTGTTAATGGGACGTCAAACGCTGCGCGTTCGCTTCGGGGGGGGGGGGGTTGTGGCTCTTTGCGGTTCACAGTAAAAAAATGTGGCTCTTAGTCTCTGACTGGTTGGCCACCCCTGCTCTAGACCCTGCAGACATTTTCTTGGCCCTCGGTGTCACTAAAAGACTAGCGTTTTGCGAACGAAGGTTACGAGACGGAACATAAGGAACAACTAGGTCGACGAGATATGAAGGCGCTAAGCCATGCAGTGATTTATAGGTTAATAGAAGAACCTTGGAGTCACATCTTAAATGGACCGGGAGCCAATGTAAGTTGGCTAATATTGGGGTAATGTGATCAAATTTTCTTGACCGTGAGAGCAGCCTCGCAGCAGCATTTTGTACTAACTGTAGACTTTTGATGCGGGACTTAGGAACACCAGAGAATAATGCATTACAGTAGTCCAGGCGCGACGTGACGAACGCATGTATAATAGTTTCCGCATCACCGGTCGAGAGGATCAGACGAATCTTAGCAATACAACGAAGGCGAATAAACACAATTCTGGTTATATTCTTAATGTGCTTTTGAAAGGAGAGCGTTTGGTCAAGTATTACCCCGAGATTAGTTACAGTATCGCTCTGAGTGATAGTACGGTTATCTATAGTTATAGTGGTTTCCTTAAATAAGTGTTGATAACGAGTTGGACCAATTATCAACATCTCAGTTTTATCTGGGTTAAGACGAAGGAAGTTGAGAGACATCCATTGCTTGATCTCCGCAAGGCACACCTCAAGATTACAACAGTCCCACGGATCTGTCATCGATAACGGCATATATATATAATTGGGTGTCATCCGCGTAACATTGAAAACTAATATTATATTTACGTATTATATCCCCAAGCGGAATCATATAAATATTAAATAGAATTGATCCGAGTACCGATCCCTGTGGGACACCACACGTAACATTATAGAGCTCAGAGGACGTATTGCCATGGACCACTCGGTGCGTCCTGTCTGATAGATAGGAATAGAACGAGCCTAGTGCTGACCCTGAAATACCAACACAACTTTTAAGATGCCCTAATAAAATATCGAAGTCTACAGTGTCGAAGGCAGCACTAAGATCGAGTAGTAACAATACAGATGAAGTGTTTGAATTCATAGCTATGAGGAGATCATTAGTCACTTTAGCAAGTGCTGTCTCAGTGGAATGATTAGCTCTAAAACCAGACTGAAAAGATTCATATCGATTATTGGCGACCATGTAATCAATAAACACAGCTCAGTGGCCTAGTGGTAGAGTGTCCGCCCTGAGACTGGAAGGTTGTGGGTTCAAACCCCGGCCGGGTCATACCAAAGACTATAAAAATGGGACCCATTGCCTCCCTGCTTGGCACTCAGCATTAAGGGTTGGAATTGGGGGGTTAGATCACCAACTGATTCCCGAGCGCGGCACCGCTGCTGCTCACTGCTCCCCTCTCCCCCAGGGGATGGATTAAAATCACACGGGGATGGGTTAAATGCAGAGGACAAATTTCACCACACCCAGGTGTGTGTGTGACGATCATTGGGACTTTAATCTTTAATCTTAATAAGCTGCTGCGCTACTACTTTTTCAAGAAGTTTTGCTATGAATGGGAGGTTTGAAACTGGCCTATAATTACTGAGACAGTCCGGGTCAAGATTTGGTCGCTTAAGTAACGGTTTAATGAACGGCTTTAAAGGCTGTTGGCACTATCCCAGAGGAGACAGACAGATTGATTATATTTAAGACGGACGGTCCTAAAATTTGAAATAATTCTTTAAGTAGTTTGGCTGGAAGCGGGTCGTGTAAACATGTTGTTTGTTTAGCCGCACTAACCAATTGTGTAAGCCTTTCAAAGGACACGCTTTTAAAATTTGAGAGGGTTATTGCATGATCATCAGCGCTGGTAATCGGCTGTCTCGACTGAGCGATTGGAATGGTATTCTTGATCTCATCCCTAATGGATTCAATCTTTCGAGCAAAACATTTCATGAACTCGTCAGCTGAGTGGAAGGAGCTATCGGGGGTCGGCTGGCGTAGTGTTAGCTTTGCCACTGTATCAAATAGGTATTTAGGATTGTTTTTATTGAGATTAATGACTTGCGAAAAATAACGAGTTTTTGCTAAGATAAGCGCATCTTTATATTTCAGGAGGCTGTCCTGCCATGCCTGATGGAAAACCTCAAGTTTGGTTAAACGCCATCTGCGCTCATGCTTTCTACATGATTGCTTAAGCGTACGTGTTTCATCTGTGAACCACGGAGTAGGCAATCTACGGCAAGTTTTCAGACGTAGCGGCGCCACAGAGTCGATGGCATTTAACAATGTCGCATTGAATTCATTTGTAAGATTATCAATAGAGCCGATATGTGCGGGAAATATGGCAGTTGCCAGCGACAGTAACTCAGATAGCGCAGTTGCAGTCATGGAGTTAAAATTACGGCTGCTATAATTCTGATTGCTCTCTTGTCTTTGACAAGGAAGTAAAATTTCAAATTTTATTAAGTAATGATCAGACAAAACAGTAGTGTATGGCAGTACTGCTATATTTGAGGTTGCAAGTCCTCGGGATAATACCAGATCTAAGGTATTTCCATTCTTATGCGTTGCTGCTTGTACGGCTTGCGTAAAACCAAACGTATCAGTTAAAGTCTGAAATGCCGACGTAAGTGGCTCTGACGGTAAACTCATGTGGATGTTGAAATCGCCCATGATTATTATATCATCCGCATTTGTCACTAGATCAGCCACGAATTCTGAAAATTCATCCAGGAAGCCAGAGTAAGCCACGGTGGACGGTAAATAACAGCAAGATAAAATGACGGTAAAGCGGTGGATCGGACAGTGAGAACTTCAAATGTTTTAAATACGTTAATCGAACGAGGCCTAAATCTAAGCTCGGAATTTGAGATGAGGGCGACACCCCCACCCTTTTTTCGAGGACGCACCACATGCGAGCTCACAAAATTTGGAGGCGAGGCCTCGTTAAGCGGCAGCAGTTCATTAGGTTTTAACCAGGTCTCGCTAAGACCAAAAACGTTTAGAATATGTTCCGTGATGAGGTCATTACCGAGAACTGCTTTCGTATGAAGCGATCTAATATTCATAAAACCGAGTGTAAGTGTAATCGGTCGATCAGGGTGCGTATCTATCGAAGGATTTTTAAACGAGATGCGAGTAAGATTGTGTTCTCTAGGCCTGACATCACCTCTCATATGTTTATTAGCACGGTGGGACGATACGACCGTGGGAATTTGATAGTAAATATTTGTTACACATGTAAAATTATCTGAAACAGGCACCGTTTCATCAGCGAAAAAAAGTTCACTCTTTCTAGGAATATAGATTACTGTTTGAGCCAGCATCAACATGCCATTGTTAGGGTGCGTATTATACATGGGGGCGTATTATACACGGAAAAAAACGGTACATATATTGTAAACACTTTTTTAAACATTTTAAAATGCTCTGTTCTTGCCGTGCTGACCGGCTGATGTGCCCTTGCAGCCCAGCGCGAGGGCATCCGCACAAGACATTTATAATTTTATTTTTAAACACTTTATTGTATTTTCAAACATTTTAAACTGTAAACGTGTCACAGCCCCGCTCTCCTCTTGCCATGTTAACTGGCTGATGCGCCCCTGCAGCCCAGGATGAGGGCATCCGCACATTGCTCAGAGGCATGCCCTGCGCTATTAGTGCTCATTGCCGGCCGCTGTCCCAAATCCTGGACGGCAGTTCTTTTTTCCTACGAAAGAAGAAAGGAACAAGGCAAAGTGTTGTGAAATAAAATATTACCTGTAATACGCATTTAGGTAGAGAACTGAACTCTCGCTCTTTATATAGCTGACGTGTCTTGCGCATCTGTTCTGCGCATCTCTAATGGCGGCCTCCGTATGATATCCGGTTTGCGATGGAGATTAAAAAACAAATAATATTTGACAATAACACACCATCAAGGATTGCACCATCGCATCAAACGATGTGTCGTCAATTATGAATTTTACTGACTAAGTGTGTTGGGTAGGATGGCTGAATGTGATGCGCGATTGACAACAAACAAGAAGAAAGGTGATTTCAAGTTCTATTTCGAGGGAGATTTTCTTCAAAAATTGTTGTACCCATGCATAATGCGCACCCCAGATTTTAGGACAATAAATTAGTTAAATTTTGTGCATTATGCATGGGAAATCAGGGTAAGACTTTTTAAATTTTATTTTTAAACCTTTATCATACTTTTAAAGACTTTATTGTATCTTTAAATACTTTTTAAATAGCTTTAAAAAGCTTGCTATGCCCTTCTGCTTCAATGACGCATGACGCAAGCTCCCTGACCGGCTCGTCAGCTTGCCTCGTAGTCCTACTCTGCCGGCATCCCAGCCCTCCTTGATTCCTTTAAACTTTCCCCAAATAAAGAGCCCGTGTTGCATTTGGTTGTCCTGCCTCGTTTGTGACAACCAGGGATGAGAATTTTCCGCGGATCCGCGGATTTCCGTGTTTTTTTCCGTCGAAAGTATTATTTTCGTGAACTGTGTAAATCCGTTGGAAAATTATTTTTTTATATATGGGGGGGAGTGGCCCGCCAACTGGCCGGGCAACGTTAGCCTCGGCGACTCGCGAGCATTCCCCCGCCCGCCGCGACGGCATCTTTAGGTTTTGTGTATTCTTTGTCAAGATATGATTAGTTATGGAGGTCGCGGCGCTGGGAACATTAAAAGAACACATCGAAACAAAAAAACACAAAGCTACGTTTTTACTTTTACAAGCATGTGGGTTTAGAAAGTAACATGATGTTACATGTAAGCTAATGTTAGGCTATTGTCATGATATCCTTAAAGAACAAATCTTCATAATCCCCACCCCCCCGCTACGTTTCCGTGCTTTTTCACATTTGCCATTCTCATCCCTGGACAACAAAACGAAGCGCGAATCAGAGATGCTGCTGACAAAAATGAAGTGGAGTCGATAAGTAGCAGAAGATTGAGATAAAGCCTGGTGAGAGTTGTTCTTACAGCTCTAGGCCAATCATCGGCAGGGATACAGATCAACATTTTCCCATTGGTCTCCTACTGGCCAATAGTGTGCTGTAAAGTCATATGGACAGAGAAAGCCCCGCGGTCAAAGTGACGCTACAAAAAGTCGCGATGCACCAAGTATATCCGCAATATTTGTTTTCATAAAAATCCGCAATGCACCGAGTCCGCGATAGATGAACCACGAAGTAGCGAGGGATTACTGTAAAGCCAACGAAATCTTTATCCTCTATGTCACTATGTCGAACAAAAACCAAAAAAATAAAGGCCTGCTGTTAAATAAAGCAATGAAAGCATTCGAGCTATACAATTGCAGCGTAGAAGGGTGACTTTTATCTTGGGTTAGATGTGCGAAGGGTGCCATTGCTTACAAACAAAACGGTCGATTCTATGTCAAAATTGACAGGATTTTTGTCAGACCTAGGTGGCAACCCTATTTGACGGATGTCAGGCCTCAGTAGATCCAGATGTGACCTTGGGTTTCTTTCCATGAACAACATTGCAGGTGACTGACCAGTTGTGGGGTGTGTAGTGTTCCTGTAAGTGTAAGCCATCAGAAATGTGCAATTTTCTGTCGCAGAGGCACTTTCTCCCCTCCACTCGATTTCATGGAATGTACATGTCTGTACAAAATGCTCAGCAAGTCCATTGGTGGCTGGGTGGTGAGGAGCGGAAGTAATATTAATAATAAATAATAATACATTTTATTTATAAGGCGCCTTTCAAGGCACTCAAGGTCGCCGTACAGACAGAAAATAGCATGCACAATTAAAAGAAAATAGAAAAGAGAGTCTAAAGGCAAAGAAACATCTGCAGCAGAGTGATGAGTTCAGGCATATGCCTGCCAAAATTGGTGGGTTTTGAGGTGGGATGCAAACATATGGATGGAGTCAATGTTTCTGATGTCTGGGGGGAGAGAATTCCAGAGGCGAGGGGCAGAGCAACGGAAGGCTCTGGCCCCCATAGTCGACAGACGAAATGGGGGGACAGTGAGGGTGATAGTGGAGGCAGACCTGAGAGACCGGGTGGGAATGTTTATGTGGAGGAGGTCTGACAGGTATGGAGGGGCGAGGTTATGGATGGCCTTGAATGTGTGGAGGAGAATTTTATAGTCAATGTGCTGTTTTATAGGAAGCCAGTGGAGTTGGTGTAGAACAGGAGTGATGTGATGGTGGACAGGGGTTCTGGTGACGATGCGAGCAGTAGCATTCTGGACCAGTTGCAATTTATGGAAGAGTTTGTGGGGGAGACCGACAAGGATGGAGTTGCAATACTCCAGACGGGAGGTGACAAGAGAGTGGACCAGGATAGCAGCGCTGTTTGGAATGAGTGATGAACGGAGGCGATTGATATTACGGAGGTGGAAATAGGCAGAACGGATTATATTGTTTATGTGGGTGCTGAATGATAGGGTGCTATCGAGGACGACACCCAAGCTCTTAGCCTGAGGGGAAGGGGAAACCGAGGAGTTGTCAGTGGTGAGTATGAAACTGGGTTGTTTGTTGAGGGAAGCTTTGAGGACTACCTCAGTTTTGTCACTGTTTAGTTTAAGGAAATTTGAGGTGAACCAGGATTTAATTTCTTGAAGGCACGCAAAGAGGGAGTAGGGTGGGAGGCTGGAAGGGGGTTTGGAGGAGACATAGAGCTGGGTGTCGTCCGCGTAGCAGTGAAAATTTGTCACAATTCTGTTCATAACTTCTATCGTCAGAATTTTTAAGAGCAGCCGAGGCGTTGGTGCAGCATCTGTTGTGATGCAAACTCTGTACCAGTCTGTCGTGGTGAAGAAGGAGCTGAGCCGAAAAGCGAAGCTTACGATTTATCGGTCAATCTACTTTCCTACCCTCACCGATGGGGACAAGCTGTGGGTCGTGAACAAAACAACGAGATACCGCATGCAAGCAGCCGAAATGAGTTTCCTCCGCAAGGTGTCCGGGCACTCCCTTAGAGATAGTATGAAAAACGTTGTCATCCGCGTGGCACTCAGTCGAACCACTGCTCCTCCTCGAGAGGAGCCAGATGAGGTGGCTCAGGCGTCTGGTTAGGATGCTTCCTGGATCCCACCCCAGGGAGGTGTTCCGCCCATGTCCCACTCTGGAAGGAAGCCCCTGGGTTCACCCAGGACACGCTGGAGAAACCATGTCCCCCAACTGGCCTGGGAACACCTTGGGGATCCCCCGGGATGAGCTGAACGAAGTGGTTGGGGAGAGGTAAGTTTAGGCTTAGCTGCGGAAACCAGCTGCCCTCGTTACCCTACCCTTGATAAGGGGTGGATGGGTGAGATGGATGGATAAATTTGTACTTCCATACCAAAGGAGACATTTGCATCATGAGTCAAAGGGTGATTTTTTTGGGATGTCTTTCTATGTTTAAAATAAGCTCAGTTAGAAATATGTTTCTTTCAAAGATAACATAGCCATGGACAACCATTTTACTGTTCCGCTTGTTTGATATGTGTGAACACTAATATCTCTGCAGGATTCATTGCTGTAGCAGACGTCAACTGTTGACCGGTAAAGCAACCCTTCAACAGGAACCAACATGAATCTCCAGGACTCTGCACCTCAAATACCACCTGTTCACCCTGATGTGCAGATGAAATCTTTGCCCTTCTATGATGTGCTGGATATACTCATCAAACCTTCCAGCTTAGGTCTGTCTTTTCTGTTTATTCAAAGTTAAAGTCAAAGTCAAAGTCTGCTTTATTGTCAATTTCTTCACATGTCAAGAGACACAAAGAGATTGAAATTACGTTTCCCACTATTCCACGGTGACAAGACATAGTACACAATATACATACCGTATTTTCCGCACTATTAGGCGCACTTAAAAACTTACATTTTACTCAAAAAAACACAGTGCGCCTTATGATGCAGAGCGCCTTATATATGGATCAATTGATGAATTCGTTGATCCATACTGGTTGTACACAGTGCTCTGCCAAAATGTTTCAGTACGTTTTAGTACGACTAGTAAATTACAAGGTCGCATCGCTTCCCAACATTACGGCAACTGTGGTCAGGGGGCGTCACCGAATAGCTGTTGTACCCGCGAGGCTATTTCATTTCAAAATAGGCTGCTCCGTTAATGTTTCGAGTAAATTTACGGATTGATATGGAAGGGAAACATAGGTAAGCAGTACCAATGTGTTAGATCGAACTTTAGTCAGTTCCGATCATTTTATAGGAGATCGTTTGAGAAACGCGATTGTTTACACTTTGCTGAGGCTCATGGGGGTCTGCGAGCTGAGGCTCATGGGAGTTTGCGGGTGGCTAATGCTATAATAATAATAGCTGCTATACACACAAGGCTATTTCATGTCAAAATAGGCTGCTCTGTTAATGTTTCGAGTAAATTTACGGATCGATATGGAAGGGAAACATAGGTAAGCAGTACCAGTGTTAGATCGAACTTTAGTCAGTTCTGATCATTTTATAGGAGATGTTTTGAGAAACGCAATTGTTTACAGAGGGCTTATTGGTTATTGGCTAGTGGATGCATACCGCAACCCTAGTCAACCTCAGTTTGTTGCAGTATAGCTTCTATTTTATGCGCCTTTTAATCCGGTGCGCCCTATATATGAAATAATTTCTAAAATAAAAAATTCAATGAGGGTGCGCCTTATAATCCAGTGCGCCTTTTGGTGCGAAAAATACGGTACAAGTAAACAACACAAAAAGTAAAAACAAGAAGGCACAAACAATGAATAAATAAGAGCAATGAATAAATAATAAATAAACAAATAACATAATAAATAAGAGGAGCAAAAATGGAGCAAGTGTGCATACAGCAGACAATCAGAATATAGCACAAAAGTACAGGACGTTACGCGGGAGGGGGGAGAGAGTTCAGGATCCTAACAGCCTGAACAGTATGAAGCTGTTGGTGAGTCTGGTGGTGCAGGAGCGCAGGCTCCTGTACCTCTTCCCAGAGGGCAGAAGATCAAACAAAGAGTGAGCGGGGTGACTCACATCACTCACAATCGTGGTCGCCTGGCGGGTGAGATGGGAGGTGTAGATGTCCTTCAGGGAGGGGAGTGAAGCACCAATAATCTTACCAGCCGTGTTCACTATGCGCTGCAGGGCCTTCATGTTGTATTCAGTGCAGCTACCACCCCAAACAGTGATACAACAGGAGAGGACGCTCTCAATGGTGCCACGGTGGAATGTAGTCATGACGGCCGGAGGAGCACTAGCTCCCCTGAGTTTCCGCAGGAAGTACAGGCGGCGCTGAGCTTTCTTCGCCAGTGATGCAGTGTTGGTGGTCCAGGAGAGGTCCTCACTGATGTGCAACCCAGGAATCTGGTGCTGCTCACTCTCTCCACCACAGCACCGTCAATGGTCAGTGGCAGGTGTTGGGTGTGACCCTTCCAGAAGTCAACAACAATCTCCTTGGTCTTGTTGACGTTCAGCAAAAGGTTGTTGTCCCTGCACCACGTGGCCAGAAGGTCGACCTCCGACCTGTATTGAGTCTCGTCGCCCTCGGTGATGAGACCCACCAGAGTCGTGTCGTCGGCATATTTCAGCACGCGGTTGCTGCTGTAAGTTGCAGTGCAGTCATGCGTCAGCAGGGTGAAGAGCAGCGGACTGAGCACGCAGCCTTGGGGGGCCCCCGTGCTCAGCGTGATGCTGGTGGAGATATTGTCGCCAACACGTACTACCTGAGGCCTCTGACAGAGGAAGTCCAGTAGCCAGTTGCAGAGGTAGGTACTGAGGCCCAGCTTGTCGAGTTCACAGATGAGTCGCTGTGGTACAATGGTGTTGAATGCAGAACTGAAGTCCACAAACAGCAATCTCACATACGAGTCCCTTCTCTCCAGGTGGATGAGGGCTGAGTGGAGGGCAGAGCAGATGGCATCCTCAGAGGACCGTTTGGCTCGGTACGCAAACTGGAAGGGGTCTATGGTGGGGGGGAGAATGGATCTGATGTGCTCCATGACAAACCGCTCAAAGCACTTCATGACGATGGGTGTTAGTGCCACGGGGCGGTAGTCATTGAAGCAGGACGGAGCAGGTTTCTTCGGCACAGGTACGATGGTAACAGCCTTGAAACATGACGGACGATGGCCTGCTGCAGGGAAATGTTAAAGATGTCCGTGAAGACACCCATCAGCTCCTCAGCGCAGTCCTTCAGCGCTCGACCTGGGATGTTGTCTGGGCCCGCCGCCTTACGGGTGTTGATAGCGGCAAGCGTCCTCCTCACGCTATCGGCAGAGAGGCACAGGGGCTGCTCGTGTGGAGGGGGAGGGGTCTTCTGCGGCCAAGTGCTGTTCTGAGCGTCGAAGCGAGCAAAGTAGCGGTTCAGATCGTTTAGCAGACGGATGTTGCCCTCACAGCTCTGCGGCGCAGGCTTATAGTCCGTGATGGTCTGAATGCCTTGCCATAGGCTCCGTGCGTCCCTGCTGTCCTTGAAGTGGGCGGTAATCTTGCAAGAGAATGCCTTTTTTGCTTCCTTGATGCTCCGGGACAGGTCGGCCCTCGCTGTTCTCAAGCCAGCCTCATCCCATGCTCTGAAGGCTTTGTCCCTGGCCCTCAGCAGCCTGAGGACAGCCCCTGTCAGCCATGGCTTCCAGTTAGCCCGAGTAACGATGCATTTTGTGTGGGTCACATCATCAATGCACTTCGTGATGTAAGAGGAAACAGAGTCAGTACACTCCTCTATGTCCGTCTGATTGTTGCAAGTGGCTGCCTGCTTAGACATTTCCCAGTCAGTTGTGTCAAAGCAGTCTCGAAGCGCATCAGAGGCACCCTCAGGCCACACTCTTACCCGCTTGCGAACCGGCCTGGATGCTTTCACTCTTTGTCTGTATGCGGGCATAAGCATAACAGTGATATGGTCAGAAAGTCCAATATGGGGGAGGGGGATGGCTTTGAAAGCTCCTTTATGTGTAGTGTAGACCAGGTCCAGGAAGCTGTCACCACATGTTGGAAAATTAACATGCTGGTGAAGCCTCGGAAAAACAGACTTTAGGTTAGCATGATTAAAATCCCCAGCGAAGATGGTGAAACCATCAGGGTGCGCCGTCTGTTGTTCACTGACAGCCTGGTACAGTTCACTAAGAGCCGTGATCCTGTCGCCTTCAATGTTGGAAGGCGGGATGTATACCGCGACTAGCAGAATCGCAGTAAATTCCCTTGGCAGGTAAAAGGACGGCACTTAATGATCACAAACTCCGCCAGTGGCGAGCAGTGCTTGCATACAACTACAGAGTCCCGGCACCATTCGTCACGGATGTAGACACATATTCCTCCTCCTCGCGATTTTCCCCCCTTTACAATGGCCCGGTCCGCTCGATAGCACGCTAGCTGCTCCAGATGCACAGCAGAGTCCGGAATGTTGACAGTCAACCAAGTCTCAGTGAACACGAGCACACAGCAGTTACTCATTGTCCGGTTCGTAGATCTCAGCAGTCGAATGTAATCCATTTTGTTGTCCAGCGATCGAACATTCGCCAGACGAATGGAAGGCACGGCCGGGCAAGTTGGGTTGGCCGCTAGCCTGGCCCGGACGCCTCCGCGCTTGCCCCTCTTCTGCGTCCTCGCACACCGCTTCTGATGCTTTCTATCCGGGGGAGGAGTAGCAGGCGAGTCCGGCGTTGTTTCAGGCCGGAGTAGTCCGAGTTCCTTTAATGTCTCTGTTTCAAAGTTCAGAACGCTGCAAAACTCGCTTTCGCCGATGTCTGTCTGATATCTGATGTCTGTGGGATAATAATCAATTTAGAGTTTGAATGATTTTGCTAGGACTGTATTTGATTTACCAAACCAAGTTAACTGGCCATGGAACATTGGACCAGCTCTCGACAGGATGCTCAAGTTGAGTTCACTCAACCAGTCCACATGTGTTTTGCGGACGTGGAGAAGGCGTTTGACTGTGTCCCTCGGGGAGTTCTATGGGGGGGGGTGCTTCAGGAGTTTGGGGTACCGAACCCACTGATAAGAACGATTCTGTCCCAGTACTACCAATGTTAGTTTGGTCCGCATTTCCGGCAGTAAGTCTGATTCGTTTCCAGTGAGGGTTGGACTCAGCCAAGGCTGCCTTTTTTTTGTGTCTCTTGTTTAGTGGTAGTCGGGTTTCAGCTTTGCTTACCTTGGCCATGTCTCTGAGCACAGAAACCTTGTACTTCTGGACACTCCAGGTCGGTTGCAGTTCTGGAATATGACAGCACTGGAGGATAACAGGTTCCTGGTGGCTTCACGTTTGATTCATCTCAAATCTTTGGCAGTTAATTTATGTCTTTTCTTCTCAACACATTTCTTGCGACCCTGTTGACTATATGCAACAAAACGTTTGATGGTTCGGTGATCACGCCGCAATATCTTGGCAATTTCAAGAGTGCTGCATCCCTCTGAAAGACTTTTAACAATTTTTGACTTCTCAGAGTCAGTTAAATCACTTTTTTGGCCCATGTTACCTGAGGAAAAGACGCTGCCTGATAATTATGCACACCTTGATATAGGGTGTTGACCTCCTTAGGCCACACCCTCCCTCATTACACAAATACACTTCACCTGATATGCTTAAAACATATAAGCATTCAAGTTTAAAGAACCTGAAGTTGGAAAATTCACATGAAAATGATAATATGGTCAAAATGCTCACTTGCCTAATAATTGTGCGCACTGTTTATGGTCACAAGCTATGGGTCGTGACCGAAAGAACAAGATCCCGGATACAAGCGGCCAAAATGAGTTTCCTTCGCAGGGTGTCAGGGCTCTCCTTTAGAGATGGGGTGAGAAGTTCGGTCATCGGTGAGTGACTCGGAGTCGAGCCGCTGCTCCTCCAGATGAGATGGCTCAGGCATCTCATCAGGATGCCTCCTGGACGCCTCTCCGGGAAGGTGTTTCAGGCATGTCCCACAAGCAGGAGATCCCAGGGACAACCCAGGACGCGCTGGAGAGAGTAGGTGAGGGTAGGAGCGTAGATCGACCGGTAAATTGAGAGCTTTGCCTTATGACTCTCTCTTCACCACGACGGACCAATACAGAGTCTGCATTACAGCCGACGCTGCACTAATCCGCCTGTCTATCCGCTGGCCTAGGGTGTCTTGGTGCCAAGTGCACAGATGGACACCCTTATGCTTGAACATGGTGCTCATTATGGACAATCCGTGTTGAGCACAGAAGTCCAAAAATGGAACACCACCCGGGTTTAGATCGGGGGAGCCGTTCCTCCCAATCACGCCCTTCCAGGTCTCACTGTCATTGCCCACGTGAGCATTGAAGTCACCCAGTAGAACGATGGAGTCACCAGAACGAGCGCTCTCCAGCACTTCTTCTAAGGACCCCGGAAGGGGTGGGTACTCTGAGCTGCCGTTTGGTGCATAGACAAAATCAACAGGCAGTTCCCGTACCCCCACCCGAAGGCGGAGGAAAGCTACTCTCTCGTTCACCGGGGTGAACCCCAATGTGCCCTCTCACCGTGGGCAACTCCAGAGTGGAAGAGAGTCCAGCTCCTCTCAAGAGGGCTTGTACCACAACCCAAACTGTGTGTGGAGGCAAGTCCGACTATGTCTAGTCAGAGCTTTTCTGCCCTCCACACCAGCTCGGGCTCCTTTCCAGCCAGAGAGGTGACATTCCATGTTCTAAGAGCCAGCTTCTGCAGCTGGGGATTGGACCGTCAAGGTCCGACGCCTTTGGCCGCCGCCCAGCTCACTTTGCACCCGACCCCTTTGCCCCCTCCCACAGGTGGTGAGCCCATGGCAAGGGGGACCCACGTTTCCTTTTCGGGCTGTACCCGGCCCCATGGGCGAAGGCCCGGCCACCAGACGCTCCAGGCCTGGCTCCAGAGGGGGGCCCCGGTGACCTGCGTCCGGGCGAGGGAAAACAAAATCCATTTATATTATTCTTCATAAGGGGTTCATGTGAGCCGTGCTTTGTCTGGCCCCTCACCTAGGACCCTTTTGCCATGAGTGACCCTGCCAGGGGCATGAAGCCCCAGACACCTTGGCTCCTAGGATCATTAGGACGCGCAAACCCCTCCACCACAATAAGGTGACGACTCACGGAGGAACAATAATGGTCTGGGTTATTAATATGGTATAGATTTAAACATTAGTATTTGAATGCTGGATTAGAAAACTAGTTCTATAAGGGTAAGGGCATGTACCTGTGTGCAGAATTATTAGGTAAGTGCGTATTTTGACCGTATGATCATAAGCATGTTTTCCAACTTCATGCTGCGTAAGCATCCTATGAATGCTCAATACAACCATATACATGTATTCTTTCTATTCTAAGAAATCGTAGATTCAAAACCTCAGCGGATGTAAATGAACGAGACATGCAAATGATAAATGCTACAGCAAAGACTGTAACAGGGCCACTATATTCCCCGAAAAGATGAAAATAGTAAAAGTTTTCCCTATTTATAAACAAGGAAATAAGCATGAATTAAATAACTATTGTCCCTTCTTGATACTCCCGCAGTGCTCCAAATTCATAGAGGAACTGTTTAATCAAAGGTTGGAAAAATACATTGAAGATAACAGCATAGTGTGACAATCAATATGGTTTTCCCAAAAAGAAATCCACTACCCATGCCCTCACAGAATTCACCCAAAACATAAAAGGGGCCTTGGACAAGGTCCTGCATACATAATATTGGAATATTTTTGGAACCAACATCATTGATCATAACATACTACAGTAATCCCTCGTTTATCGCGGACAATTGGTTCCCAAAACCACCCGCGATAAGTGAAATCCGCGAAGTACGGTCACCTTCTCATCTGTACATTTTTTGTGTCAATAAATGTATATGAAAAATTAAGTGCATATTTTATTATTAGAACATTAAATAATTGTTTCAAACATGTAAATAATACAGTAATAGTATAAATAACATACAGAAAATTTTCTATACATATTGAAAATATAAATATTATACGTGTAAGCGTGTAACATTTTAACAAGAAGTACTGGGCAGGATAACGAGTTAGCGGAAAGATGCTAATTCACGATCGTGCTAACACGCGAAAACAGAGCTCTAAACGAATGTAAACGAACATTTGGAGCAATACTACATTGTCCTAAAGGTTAGACACATGCAGTGATTATATGTGTATTATATACATCATCTTAACTACGGAAATTAGTTAATAAAGCCACAGTGTTTGAACACTTAATCAGCGACATAGAGACAGACAGCAGTTCAGTCTAACTGCGTAGCATGTCAGCATAGGCAGCCGTGTGATTACGCAATCCTCAGCGGAGGCAAGGCAGGAAGTTGGCTCCTCCAAGCGACTCGTCTTCGGTTTTAACGTAACTATAAAAATTCAGCGATTTTGGTTCAAAATGATACAAAACTACTAAAATTAAAAGGAAAATGTCTTTATAATAAAAACAATTGAATTTGTTTTTTCCCCTTTTCATGATGGCAGGGAGGCGTGGCCTCCCTTGCCTCCTCTGACCGCTGATCATTCATTTCTCTTGTTAGGAGACCCATTTACATCGTCACTGACTCCTGTACCACTGTAACCGACATATGTACACAAACGCAAAACAGGAAGTGGTATCGCCTGAAAACGGCCTTCAAAATAAATCACCCCACTTTAAATCAAAGCACGGCTGGATAACATAAATAACATGGAGAATTCTTAACACGTACTGTAAATATGTTTTTAGAACAACTTTTATCATTATAATTTTTTTATAACAAGGTACAAGTGTACATACTGTAAATACCGTAAATTCCGGACTATAAGCCGCGACTTTTTTCCAAAATTTTGAACCCTGCGGCTTATAGTCAGGTGCGGCTTATATAAGGATTTTTTCGTGATTTTTGCGATGACTTGATCACTTTTATACACTGCGGTATCTTGAAGAAAAAAACAACAACAAAAATACTATTTTGAAACACTGCTGCTTATTCTGGCTGTGTTGCTTGTGACTATTATGAGCTTTAGTAGGAATGCACGCTAGGTGACCTGCGTCAAAGGGCTCTAAACCCTTTCTCTTACTCTGCCATGTGACTCAGAGATTACACAAAGCAGTGGCGCTGTTTGGACCATCTGCATTGTATTAAAACCCAATCAATCAGCATTTAAATTCAATTCTTCTGACATTTTGCTCACCAAAAACACGTTGTAATGAACGTGAACTTTTAATGCATTTTATTCAGAAGGTTAATTTGAGGCAGAGCACGAGCAAAGGCCATCCGGATCCCTGAATATAGGCGTAGGAGAATTAGCCCCTGACGAGCCAGAGGAGAACGTTGCCACTGTACAGGATTCGGAAATCAACCTTCTCAAGTCCGGAGAACTCACGATGGCCGTCCCGCTCAGCATCGAGGATATTTCCCAGTTTGGCGACGGCTCGCGGGAGCTCTTCATCAAATCCAGCTGTTACAGCATGGTGACCGTTACGGTGGCTGACGCGGGGCCGAGCATCGGCTGGATGTTTTCTTCGGAACCAAAAAGCATTTCCTTTAGTGTGGTTTACCGGGAAAATGCTGATGATCAATTGGAGCGATCAAAGGTTCTCATTCCACTGACGCGCTGCAATTCTCACAAAGAGACCATTCAGGGACAGCTAAAAGTGCGTCGGCCGGGAACCTACGCGCTCATCTTCGACAACTCCTTCTCACGATTTATCTCCAAGAAAGTCTTCTATCATCTGACCATGGAAAAGCCCATCATCTACGATGGACGCGACTTCCCCTGAAGCTTTGCCAACACTAAGTATCACCATGGCAACCGAAGGGAGATAAGAAGAGACAGACGAAGAAGAGATAATGCGCCGAAGAAGACGTGCTAGTTTGTGTTTTGATAGGCGTATAATTCACACGAAGAAGAGACAGAACGAGATCAAGACGGACATTACTGAAAGGGAGCTTTTATACACAAACCGTCATTATGGGGGACAAAAGAAATGCATATGATGCCGCTTTTAAGCTAAAGGCAGTCGATGTTGATGACATTGTCTTGCGTCACCCTTTTCTTTATTTCGTGGTCCCGTCTACTCTGGAGCTATACGTGTCGCTCGCTAGTTTAATGTAATTTAGCGCTTCGTGCATGAATAAAATTAGCATGAACAGACCCTCATCACACTCGAAGAAATGCATAAAAGCGACGACGAAAGAGAGACTGAGAAAGTGTGAGGCGAAGGATATCTAACGCTATTCCAATCGGACGCTGAGGAGGAAGACTTCGATGGTTTCAGTGCACAGGAGGAAGATGAAGACGATGAAGCTCTTTTTTTTACTTTTACTGGTATGTTTTTTAACGAGCCCTGTTGGTGCTGTACTACCGTGTTGCTGCTGTGTTACCGCCGCGTCTCAGTGACTTTTACCGGGTATGTTTTTTTTAATCCAGCCCTATTAGTCTTGTGTTACTTCCGTGTTGTTGCGGTATTACTGCCGCGTCACGGGCAGTGTTTGGAAAGAAACGTTAAGGTATGTTATTAAAACTTTAAAAAAGCTTTCTGTGTCCAGTCTTTCTTTGTTAATAACTCGCGTTGGAAAGAAATGTTAAGGTATGTTATTAAAACTTTAAAAAAGCTTTCTGTGTCCAGTCTTTCTTTGTTAATAACTCGCGTGGACACTTCCGTGTTGCTGCGGTACTACTGCTGCGTCACAGGCAATGTTGAGAAAGACATGTTAAAGTATGTTATTAAAACTTTAAAAAGGCTTTCTGTGAACGGTCTTTCTTTGGAAAAAACGCGTGTGCACGTGCGGCTTATAGTCCGGTGCGGCTTATATAAGACAAAAACTCAAATATCCCCCAATTTTAGCTGGTGCGGCTTATAATCCGGTGCGGTTTATAGTCCGGAATTTACGGTATGTTTTTAGCACTATTTTATTATTATAAATTTTTTCTATAACAAGGTACAACACTGTAAATATGCTTTTGTGAAGTGAAGTGAAATTTATTTTTGAACATAAGATCGACCAAACACAAAATAATTTCTTCACATTTTCACATAATTTCATGTATACTATGTTTTTTATAGTATAGTATAGTATACATACTATACTACATGTATACTACATGTATAGTGTCTGGGGTGTATATAGTGTACAAGATGGTGTATCGGTCAGAATACAGGAGGCCGCAAAAGGACGCTGGACACAGGGAATGGCCAAAAGGTAGATAGATGGATGGACAGGTTTATTGAGTTGCAGAATTAAAGGTTTATAGAATGGCGGAATTGGGCTGGTTGTGGCTGAGGCCTGTAGTGTAGAGGCTTGGTCCTCGGTGGAGTCAGGTAAGGAGGTAACTGATGAGCTCCCAGATTCCAGGCACTGAGGTCGGCGTTTAGAGCTTCCTCGGGTTCAGGCCATGGCGGGGGATCAGGCCAATCCTCCTCTTCCTCTGACTCAGTGAATGTCGAGCTGTTGCTCGTGGTGACGGCCCCATCAGGTGGTGTGGGACTGGAACATGCTGGTAGAGGGATGTTCACTTGACTCGTGCCTGTTCTTAGAGAGTGGGCCACGTCAATCAGCTGCTGAAGGTCACTACGGGCTTTATTTAGCTCCTTCAGTCCGGCACGGATGGCTTCGTGAGTCTCACGCAGAACCGCATTCTCATCTTGTAAGGTTTGGCGGTTCGGGTGGTACCTCGGGTGCTGGGTTGGCTGTTGTTGGTATGACTGGACAGGTGCAGATAAGGTTCTATCATCCGCATTCCTCCTCCGGGTGAAGCTTGAGGCTAGCTGAGGGGCTCTATACTGAGCAGCATCCTTGAAGCTCTCCGGGTGAAGTTGAGGTGCATGCAAGGAGATCGTCTGGACTAGTCCCCTCTGTGGATATGACGGTCTGCCTGTTGGGGTCGGTGTAAACGAGTCCCACCGTGGTTGGCCGCTGTGCTCATATCCCACGTAGTCCACCTCGAAGTCCTGCATCCAAGCTGGGGGGTGCGTCCGACGTTTTGGCCTCACATCCAGGTGTCTTTCTTGATCTTGCTCCATCCTGAACACTATATCCGGCTCGAAGGACCACAATATTGGGGAGGGTAATACGCTAGATCTGGGGTGTATATAGTGTACAAGATGGTGTATCGGTCAGAATACAGGAGGCCGCAAAAGGACGTTTTTGGTCATGAACTCGGCTTTACTTTGCTTCGACTGTGACTAGCGAACTTCTACACCACCATACCGTGAACTGCTCTCTTCCGGACTGCCCTGCTCATGCGCGGAGAATGCCGCGTCACCCCATGGAGTCACGTGACATGCGGCGCGGGAACACAAGGCAGAGCCGCTGCCATCACAAACATGCACATAGAACAGCACAACATGCAAACAATGTTACAGCCTTCTGTACAGCCGCCCCCAAATGTGCAGGGCACATTTGTTTCAAATGAAGGCTCATCAGTCTTTATGAGAGTCTTGAGTCACTTCCGATGGGAGGGCTGGTAGCACCACCAGTCGAGCTACTGGTCTGGTGTACACATGCCCTTTAATGTCGACATCAGCTGACCTTATGTGGCCATCGTCACTGCGATGGATCTTCGTCACATGACCAATAGGCCACATGGCACGGGGTAACTGTGGCTCGGTGATCATGACCACTGACTTCTCCAGGAGGTCGGGGGGGAGGCTTGCCATTTCTGTCTTGTTTGCAATCCCGGTAGGTAATCCCTGATAAATCTTGACCAAAACTGGTCGGCAAGGACTTGGGAGTGCCGCCAGCGCCTTTGGCTCAGGATTTCGCTCTTCGGGTAGACATGGTGGGGGAGTGATCCATCAGGCCGCCCTAGTAGGAGGCTATTGGGGGTCACGGGGTCGACGTCAGCCAGGTCAGCGGACACATAGCCCAAAGGTTTTGAGTTGAGAATGGCCTTTGCTTAGCCACAGGACGAATGTTCCATTTAGTGCTCTGCTTCTCCTTGGAGCTCCGGCTACTGGTAGAATCGTCAAAGTCCTGACACCATGACTCGTGGCGAAGCCACTCTGACAGGTCCCTCAAGGTGGATGTGGCTCCAGATCGAGTGGGCTGGGAACGGCGGAAATCGGCCCGCTGGTCGGGGGGGGAGGCTTGCCTTTTCTGTCTTGTTTGCAATCCCGGTAGGTAATCCCTGATAAATCTTGACCAAAACTGGTCGGCAAGGACTTGGGAGTGCCGCCAGCGCCTTTGGCTCAGGATTTCGCTCTTCGGGTAGACAATTTGGGGGAGTGATCCATCAGGCCGCCCTAGTAGGAGGCTATTGGGGGTCACGGGGTCGACGTCAGCCAGGTCAGCGGACACATAGCCCAAAGGTTTTGAGTTGAGAATGGCCTCCACTTCCAACAGGACGGTGGAGAGGACGTCCTCATGGATAGGCTCAGTACCTATACAGGTGCGGAGTGCAGACTTGACTGCTCGTACTTCTCTCTCCCATACTCCACCAAAGTGAGGGGCTGCTGGGGGGTTGAAGTTGAATTTGATTTTACGTTGAGCGAGTTGACTTTGTAGGGTTGGACACATACTTGTGAAGGCTTCCCGAAGCTCTTTCTCTCCTCCTCTGAAATTGGTCCCGTGGTCTGACCATAGTTCCGAGGGGGTTCCTCTTCTGGCAATGAATCGCCTCAAAGCCATCAGGAAAGCATCAGTGTCCATATTTCGTATGAGGTCCAGATGTACCGCTCTGGTGATCAAGCACTTGAAGATGAGACCCCAGCGTTTCTCATGGCGTCGTCCAACCTTTACTAACATGGGACCGAAACAGTCCATGCCAGTGGCGTGGAAGGCAGGTTTATGCAACTGGAGGCGTGCGGTTGGGAGGTCAGCCATTTTAGGTATGGAAGGCTTGGCCCGCCAGCGCTGACAATCTGCACAGGAACGTTGATAGCGACGAACTGCTTCACGGCCGTGAATGATCCAATAGGTCCTCCGCAGCTCTGCAAAGACTCGCTCTGGCCCCGGGTGTTTAAGGTCCTGGTCATATTTCTTTATGAGCAGGCGGGTCACAGGGTGTGAGGCGTCGAGGACGATAGGGTGTGGGGTGACCTCGTTCTGGCCCTCTAGACGGCGTAACCGGCCTCCTACTCTGATTAGGTCGATGGAGGTGTCGATGACTGGCGCTAAAGTAAGAAGCCGACTCGAAGTTTTCACGGGCTTCCCTGCTGACAGCTGAGCACAATCGTCTGGAAAGGATTGCTTCTGGGCTCGTTGAAGGATGAGTACCTCAGCTTGTCGGTATTCTTCAGCGGTAGGTGAGTAAACCGAAGGGGCATGGCCATGAAGCTCCCTTGCAGTAGCGTCCATGAGTTCCTGCCAGGTGTTGCATGTCTTGTTTTGTAGAATGGCAATGTCAGGTGAGGTGACGGTGGACCCACAGAAAGTACCTTTCCTTAATTCAGCGGCATCCTCAGGTGAAATACAGTGTGGCATGCAATAGCTTCTTCCTTCCTACCCCTTTTATACATCATAATTCTCAACATGGTTGCTAAGTAGTTTTGTCGAAGTACAGAAACCTGATTTATCGGAGGAAGCTAATTTTAGAAATGAAAAGCAGTTTATACAATAATATTCTGGAAAGAAAAATAAATAACTAAGATATGGACTATATAGCTGAGAACAGGCAGGCAGAAGATTTCAATTACCGTAATTGTCGGACTATAAGTCGCTCCGGAGTACAAGTCGCATCAGCCATAAAATGCCCAAAAAAGTGAAAAGATACATATATAAGTCGCTCCGGAGTATAAGTCGCATTTCGGGGGGCAATTTATTCGACAAAATCCAACACCAAGAACAGTCATGAACGAGCAACAACAGGCTAAACGATAGGTATGCTAACGTGACATAAACACAAACGAAGAGCTGAGAACGGCCCTGATGTAACATTCAGAGTTATTTAAAAAAAACTATTACATAAATAATAAGGGTGTAACGATTCGTCGATACACATCGATTAATCGATATAATGCTCTACGATTTATTGGCACTGATGCTAAACGTAAACATCGATTTATATCGCCGTGTTTGACCTCAGACATTAGACGCGACTTTATTTTGAAATCCAGTTCATTGTTGCTTGCTTCCTCTTTCCGGGAGCAGTACGCGGCGTGTTGTGTTGTGAGCAGAGCAGGCACGTGAAAGGGGAGCCGACAACTACGCGGCTCCTGGGCTGGTGCTATGGCTCGTAGGGGTGTAAATCGCGGGTTTTGTCACGATACGATATCATATCGATACAAAGAACCACGATACGATATTTGCCGATATCTTAAAGCCTGCTGTGATTCATTCACGATACATCACGATATAGTGCTCCACGATCGATATTTTTATTTTTTAAATAAAAAATATAGAACAATATCCTGATTTATAACAATTCATACGCAAAATCAACAAGGTACTGCAAACTCTTTATTTAGGAAATTACAAGAGTATTGTAGTATACAAAGTGCTTATTTTAACACTGAACTTGATCAAATTCCTATATTTTTTCTCATATAAGTAAAGAAAAATGAATATTCTTTCTTTTTTTGTAATACCATTAACTTTAAAGTGCATTACTGAACTATTTATTTACAATAATTTTAATTGTCCGTTGAGCCATCTTTTCTTTGGAATCCAAAGTGCTTCCAAACGAATGACTTGAAGCCCAAAGGGGAGCGAATTTCCTCGTCTTCTTGGACACTAGACTAGATATCGTATCGTGACAAAACCCGCGATTTACACCCCTAATAAATAACATGTTTATAAAACCATCTGTGTCACTCCAATTCATTAAATCCATCGATCGTCCTTTGTCAACAATGGGTGCGCGCCGCTGACGGCGGTTGCACTTCCAAATATTCCACAGGCCCATATAACGATATATAAATTAGAAATCAAATAACTATTATATAAGCAATAATATTATCAAACCATCTGTGCACTCTAAATCATTAAATCCATCGATCAAATTCCTCGTCCTTTGTCAACAACGCCGCGCGTGAGCCCTGACGTCAAGTGCCTTGCGAAAGTATTCGGCCCCCTTGAACCTTTCAATGGGGTATGTCTCTATCAGTTTTGCACATCGAGAGACTGGAATTCTTGCCCATTCTTCCTTGCAAAACAGCTCGAGCTCAGTGAGGTTGGATGGAGAGCGTTTGTGAACAGCAGTCTTCAGCTCTTTCCACAGATTCTCGATTGGATTCAGGTCTGGACTTTGACTTGGCCATTCTAACACCTGGATACGTCTATTTGTGAAACATTCCATTGTAGATTTGGCTTTATGTTTTGGATCATTGTCCTGTTGGAAGATAAATCTCCGTCCCAGTCTCAGGTCTTTTGCAGACTCCAACAGGTTTTCTTCCAGAATGGTCCTGTATTTGGCTCCATCCATCTTCCCATCAATTTTAGCCATCTTCCCTGTCCCTGCTGAAGAAAAGCAGGCCCAAACCATGATGCTGCCACCACCATGTTTGACAGTGGGGATGGTGTGTTCAGGGTGATGAGCTGTGTCGCTTTTACGCCAAACATATCGTTTTGCATTGTGGCCAAAAAGTTCGATTTTGGTTTCATCTGACCAGAGCACCTTCTTCCACATGTTTGGTGTGTCTCCCAGGTGGCTTGTGGCAAACTTTAAACGAGACTTTTTATGGATATCTTTGAGAAATGGCTTTCTTCTTGCCACTCTTCCATAAAGGCCAGATTTGTGCAGTGCACGACTGATTGTTGTCCTATGGACAGACTCTCCCACCTCAGCTGTAGTTATCTGCAGTTCATCCAGAGTGATCATGGGCCTCTTGGCTGCATCTCTGATCAGTCTTCTCCTTGTTTGAGATGAAAGTTTGGAGGGACGGCCGGGTCTTGGTAGATTTGCAGTGGTCTGATACTCCTTCCATTTCAATATAATTGCTTGCACAGTGCTCCTTGAGATGTTTAAAGCTTGGGAAATCTTTTTGTATCCAAATCCGGCTTTAAATTTCTCCACAACAGTATCTCGGACCTGCCTGGTGTGTTCCTTTGTCTTCATGGTTCTCTCTGCGCTTTAAACAGAACCCTGAGACTATCAAAGAGCAGGTGCATTTATACGGAGACTTGATTACACACAGGAGCATTCTATTTATCATCATCAGTCATTTAGGACAACATTGGATCATTCAAAGATCCTCACTGAACTTCTGGAGTGAGTTTGCTGCACTGAAAGTAAAGGGGCCGAATAATATTGCACGCCCCACTTTTCAGTTTTTTATTTGTTAAAAAAGTTTAAATTATCCAATAAATTTCGTTCCACTTCACGATTGTGTCCCACTTGTTGTTGATTCTTGACAAAAAATTAAAATTTTACATCTTTATGTTTGAAGCCTGAAATGTGGCGAAATGTTGAAAGGTTCAAGGGGGCCGAATACTTTCGCAAGGCACTGTAACTAGATTGTAGCGTTAACAAAGTACAAGGAAAGACGTGGGTTTGGTAAACGGCTCTTTATTTAACAAAACAAACTTCCAGGCGTGTGGCGGCGTGGACTTCCAGCCACGGAGGTGGAAGAGAGATCCATAGAATAGGACCGGGCGTGCGTAAAAGCCATGACCGAGCCCCATCCACCGTCCCCGGACAGCCACCCGGCCGAGCGCCGGCCCTCGACTTCCATCCACGGAGGTGAAAGAGAGCTCCGTAGAGTAGGACCGGGCGTGCGTAAAAGCCATGTCCGAGCCCCATCCACCGTCCCTGGACAGCCACCCGGCCGAGCGCCGGCCCCCGACTTCAATCCACGGAGGTGAAAGAGAGCTCCGTAGAGTAGGACCGGGCGTGGGTAAAAGCCATAATAGTTTTTCAAACCTTCTGTGTCACTCCAAATCCTTAAATCCTTCAAACTCTTCGTCCTCCGTGTCACTTAGAAACAAAGCCGCTAATGATGCCGGTAGTACGTGGGGCCCTTCTTCATCTTCGTCATCCCGTGATCAATCTTTGTCCTTTTTGTAAACAACCGCCACGCCGCGTCGCGCTGCTGACGTCACTTGAAATTCAAATTACAGTAATCCCTTGCTACATCGTGGTTCGTTTATCGCGGTTTCACTTTTTTTTTTTTTTTCGAAAATTTTTGAAAAAAAACACATAAGTCGCTCCTTATTATAAGTTGCCCCCCAACCCAAACTATGAAAAAAACCGCGACTTATAGTCCGAAAACTACGGTACTATAATTTTTTAGTGTAAAATTTTTAAAGTGTTCTTTGAATTGGGCAATGTGTTTACTTTCTTTGATCGTTACAGGTAACTTATTCCATAGCTTTACCCCATTGACAGATATGCACATGGTTTTGAGGGTGGTGCGCACCTTAGGTTGTAGGTTCTTTGTGTGTCTTAGCATGAAGGAATTGACAATAAAGCTGACTCTGACTCTGACTGAAAAGGTTCCCTCTCCTTCTTAGACTGTAAACACTTTCTCTTTCTATGAACCATTTTTGTATATTATTAGGGAGTAAATTTTTTTTAGCTTTATAAATAATTTGTGCGGTCTTGAAATCTACCAAATCCATACATTTTAACGTTTGTAATTTAATAAATAAATTATTTGTATGTTCACAATAGCCAACATTGTTGATAATTCTAATTGCCTTTTTCTGCATTGTGCATACCGTCTTTAAAGTCAAAGTCAAAGTCAGCTTTATTGTCAATTTCTTCACATGCCAAGACACACAAAGAAATCGAAATAACGTTCCCACTATCCCACGGTGATCCCACTATCCCACGGTGACAAGACATAATACACAATATACATACAAGTAAACAACACAAAAAAAATAAAAACAAGAAGGCACAAACAATGAATAAATAAGTGATGAATAAATAATAAATAAACAAATAACACAATAAATAAGAGGAGCAAAAATGGAGCAAGTGTGCATACAGCAGACAGTCACAATATAGCGCAAAAGTACAGGACGCTACGCAGAAGGGGGGAGAGAGTTCAGGATCCTAACAGCCCGGAGAATGAAGCTGTTGGTGAGTCTGGTGGTGCGGGAGCGCAGGCTCCTGTACCTCTTCCCAGAGGGCAGAAGATCAAACAAAGAGTGAGCGGGGTGACTCACATCACTCACAATCGTGGTCGCCTTGCGGGTGAGATGGGAGATGTAAATGTCCTTCAGGGAGGTGAGTGAAGCACCAATAATCTTACCAGCCGTGTTCACTATGCGCTGCAGGGCCTTCATGTTGTATTCAGTGCAGCTACCACCCCAGACAGCGATACAACTGGAGAGGACGCTCTCAATGGTGCCACGGTAGAATGTAGTCATGACGGCCGGAGGAGCACTTGCTTGCCTGAGTTTCCGCAGGAAGTACAGGCGACGCTGAGCTTTCTTTGCCAGTGATGCGGTGTTGGCGGACCAGGAGAGGTCCTCACTGATGTGCACCCCCAGGAATCTGGTGCTGCTCACTCTCTCCACCACAGCACCGTCGATGGTCAGCGGCAGGTGTTGGGTGTGACCCTTCCGGAAGTCAACAACAATTTAGGGTGGTTTTGTAGGTATTGCCCCATACCTCAACACCATAGGACATGTAAGGAAGAAGCAGTGAGCATTATAAAGTGTACATTGTTTTCCGGTTCAGTCAGCGTCTGACTTTACAAAGTATACCCACGGTCTTTGCCAATTTTGAACAGATGTGTTTGACTTGCGGTTTCCAGCTGAGACTGTGGTCAATTATGACTTCCAGAAAGGAGTTTTCATAAATTCTATCTAATCTGGTGTTATCACACAATACTTATAGAGTTATGTCTTCTGGGATTTTTCGTTTCGTAGAGATCATAAAATTGTTTTTTTTTATGTTAAGAGATAATTTATTTGAGTCAAACCACAGTTTTAGCTTGGCAAGCTCATCAGAAACAGTCTTCATTAGTTGTTGTAGGTTCTCTCCTTCACAAAAGATACCGTTTTTTTCCGTGTATAATACGCAAAATTTAACTAATTTATTGTCCTAAAATCTGGGGTGCGCATTATACATGGGTACAATTTTTTTAATTTTTTTTTTTTTTTTAAGAAAATCATGGTACTGGTACGAGTATTGATTTATGTATTGTTCTCTTCTTGTCATGTTGTGAAAGAATGTGGGTTGAATAAATACCGAAAGAACAATAGTGTGTTTGTACTGTGCTCTGGTCATTTCGTCAAAGAAGGGATAATAGTCCTCTTCTCTTCTTGACTAACAATGAATGTGATAGTTTAATACAATCAGCAAATAACAAAATGCGTATTACAGGTTATATTTAATTTCACAACACTTTGCCTTGTTCCTTTCGTCTCTGCTGTTCACTTCAAACACGCTCCATACGAACGCAATGCTCTCGTATCAGACGCTTGCTCGATCACCTGCTCGTTTGCTGTCACAATGTGCCCTACACAAATCCGAAACATTTGTTGCGGCTCCGAGTCACGACGAGGGGCAAGTTTTGGTTTCCAAGGGTGTTTTTATTCCTCTTCAACGTCTCTCCCATACAGAGCCGCCTTTTTCACATGTCCGCACGTCACTTACCTCTCTTTTCATCTGATCGCGGTGGTGCCTTTACGGGCAGTCGGAGAAATCAACGCCAACAAAAAAAATACATCCAGCCTAGTTAAGACCATACCAAAGACTATAAAAATGGGACCCATTGCCTCCCTGCGTGTGTGACGATCATTGGGACTTAAAAAAAAATAAAATAAATAAATAAATAAATAAATAAATAAATAAATAAATAAATAAATTGGGTGCGTATTATACATGGGTACAGGCTTTTTTCCAGCATCAACATGCCATTGTTAGGGTGCGTATTATACATGGGGGCGTATTATACACGGAAAAAAACGGTATTTGTGTCATCAGCAAATATGACAAATTTTAAAATCTTAGAGGTGTTAATTATATCATTAATATATAATATGAATAGTTTTGGTCCCAATACTGATCCTTGTGGAACACCGCATATTTAAAAGCATTGACTTTTTCTCTCCCATCTGCACAAACTGTTGCCTATAAAAAAAACTCTTGAATCTTGAATGTTCTAAGTAGCTTTTTATCCAACTGAAACCTATTCCCCTAATCCCATACCTTTCCAATTTTTGAAGCAAAATGTCATGATTAATTGTATCAAAGGCCTTTTTAAGGTCAATAAAAACTCCTACGGCAAACTTCTTGTCGTCAATGCTTGTTGACAGTTCTTCCACAAGGTCAATTAAAGCTAAGGATGCAGATCGCTTTGGCCTAAAACCATATTGACTATCAGTTAATATCTCACACTTATCAATAAAACTGTCCAATCTAACAACAAATACCTTCTCCAAGATTTTGGAAAATTGGGGAAGCAATGAGACTGGCCTGTAGTTGGTATAAAGATTCTTCTCACCGGCCTTATAGATGGAAACGACTTTGGCTATTTTCATTTTTGTGGGAAAGGAGCCCAGTTTCAGCGAGAGGTTGCAGATATGGGCTATGGGATCTGCTATAGCTACTATTACATATTTAATTAGGTATAGATCAATATCCTCACAGTCCCTTGATGTTTTGTTCTTAAATTGTTTAACTATATCAATTATTTCAGTGTTATCTGTATTTCTCAGAAAGATGGTAGCCGGGTTTCGTTCCCCAAAAAATTGTGATACACCTCCCCTTTGTGGAGGGATTATCTCATCTGCCAGTTTAGGCCCTACATTCACAAAGAATTTGTTGAATCCTGCCACCACTTCATCACTATTTTTAATTATCTTACCATTTTCAAAGAATTCATTTGTGAATCCACTTATTTTTTTTCTTCTTATAATTGAGTTTAAAATATTCCATGTGCTCTTTATATTATTATGATTTGTTTCCAACAGTTTACTATAATAATCTTTCTTACATTTTCTAAGAATTTCTGTTAGTTTATTTTTACATCTTTTATATTTAGTTTCTTTCTCCTCAGTTCTGTGTTTAATAAAGTCTTTATATACCGTTTTTTCCCATGTATAATGCGCAAAATTTAACTAATTTATTGTCCTAAAATCTGGGGTGCGCATTATACATGGGTACAATTTTTTTTTTTTTCTTTTTTTTTTTTTTTGAAGAAAATCTCCCTCGAAATAAAACTTGAAATCACCTTTCTTCTTGTTTGTTGTCAATCGCGCATCGCATTCAGCCATCCTGCCCAACACACTTAGTCAGTAAAATTCATAATTGACGACACATCGTTTGATGCGATGGTGCAATCCTTGATGGTGTGTTATTGTCAAATATTGTTTGTTTTTTAATCTCCATCGCAAACCGGATATCATACGGAGGCCGCCATTACAGATGCGCAGAACGGATCCGCAAGACACGTCAGCTATATACTAAAGAGCGAGAGTTCAGTTCTAAACCTAAATGCGTATTACAGGTAATATTTTATTTCACAACACTTTGCCTTGTTCCTTTCGTCTCTGCTGTTCACTTCAAACACGCTCCATACGAACACAATGCTCTCGTATCAGACGCTTGCTCGATCACCTGCTCGTTTGCTGTCACAATGTACCCTACACAAATCCGAAACATTTCTCCGCTATCGAGTTTGCTAGCGCATGCGCAGTGATACTGACCGGCAGAATAACATCCGGTTGTTCCCAAAGATGATCTTTTTTCTGAAATAATTTTACGTTTACGGACTTAAGTAGGAGTCAAAATTTGGGTGCGTATTATACATGGGTACAGGCTTTTTTCCAGCATCGACATGCCATTTTTAGGGTGCGTATTATACATGGGGGCGCATTATACATGGGAAAAACGGTAATTCATTCTTTTTTTGCAGGCATTCAACAGACCCCCAGTGAACCACGGTTTATCTGGTCGTTTTGAAGTTTTCTTTGGTCGCTGAATTGGACAGTTTTTATGATATAGAGTCAAAAAAGTATTTAGAAATAAATTATAGGCTGCATCAACATCCTCTTTTTCATAAACATTCCTCCAGTCTTGAGCTATCAGATCATTTCTAAATGCGTTCAGAGTGCCATTTGTTCTTAATCTCCTTTGTATCTTTACTTTGCTATTGTCTAAGTTCTTATGTTTACATTCATGGATAACAAACACCGGCAGATGGTCAGTGACATCGTTTATTAATAATCCACTTTCTAAATTACTTGTCATATTATTAGTAAGAATATTGTCTATTACTGATGCCGAGTGGTTGATATTTCTGCTTGGTTTGGTTATGCTAGGATATAATCCTTTACTATACATTGCATCTAAATCTTCTATCGCAGGTGTTTTATTTGGATTTAAGAAGTCTATATTATAGTCCCCACATAAAAAGGCTACCTTCTACTCGGTGTTTGAAACCATGGCCTCAAATACTTCTTTGAAATTTTCAATACTAGAGTTGGCTGTTCTATAAACACAGCTAACAATGACATTCTTCATTTTACCCATATCAATTTCAACAGTAATACATTCACATAAGTCATCAATAACAGTTGTCATGCTTTCTACAATCCTATACTTTAACCTACTGTCTATATACAGTGCAACTCCTCCACCCTTTTTATTTGTCCTATTCACAAAGTTGAAATTATATTCTTCTAATTCAAAATCGGTCCCTTTGTCATGGCTAAGCCAACTCTCAGAAATGGCAATTATATTGAATTGCATGGTGTAATGCTGTAAATAGTTCTTAATTTTATCAAAGTTTGCATATAAACTCCTACTGTTGAAGTGTATTATTGATATACCTTGCTCTAAGTTGAATTTCTCCTTGAATTGATTTTCAGTGTAATAACAACAGTTGCTAGTTACAGAGTCAAAGAAATTGCTTTCCGGCTCTATATCTATATCTTGTATCTGCATGGTAATTGTTTAAGGTAAACGCAAACAGTCGTCTTCCCATCCACCCACATCCAAATTTGAGCACATACACACCCACAGCTCCACGTCCACACGCACCCGCACACGCATACACACATATCATTTGTAATGGCAGCCAAATAGTTGAGACAATTTAACCAATATAAGTCCAGCAAAAAAGTTGCGTAATGGTGGTATAAAAATTCTGCATGTGTATTTATGAAAAACAAATTCAGTTTTAGTTCATGGGGGATATTGAAAGAAAGTGTGATTGTGATAGTCAGTCGGCGTTCCTAGCCAAAAAAGAAAAATTACCAGCAATCCGGCAAGACACCTACTCACCACTACCAAGCCGTGCTCTTCAAGTGCAAAAAAGGCATCCACAATATGAAAAAAAGAGTACCGTAATTTTCGGACTATAAGTCGCGGTTTTTTTTCATAGTTTGGGTGGGGGTGCGACTTATACTCAGGAGCGATTTATATACATATATATGGTTTTTTTCACTTTTTTGGGCATTTTATGGCTGGTGCGACTTATACTCCGGTGCGACTTATAGTCCGAAAATTACGGTACTTCCAAGATGAGTCCAATAGGATAGAACTTTTTCCAGTAATTCCAAAAAACAATTGGCGGAAGGATACCAAACAGTTAGAAAAATAATAAATCTGGGCAGCAAGAGGATGTTCTATTCGGCTATGCAGTTTCATATTTCTCCAGGTCTTTGAGGTCCCGGATAAGCAGGACCCTCGCCTCCTCAGCAAGTGAACCATTTGTGTGAATCCAGATTTTACAGTCCCTTGTCCATGTTGAATAGATTTTCTTTTGTTTCTTCAGAACCCTCGCACGTTTGGCTATCTCGGCGTTCCTCTTCGTAAGGTGTTCGTTCACATACACCTGTGTGTTCTTCAGTTTCCTTACTTGTTTCAAAAGCTCCGTTTTGTGTCCTCTGTTTACAAATCTCAGAAGGATGGTTCGCTCTGATTGTGCATTTCTTTTGGGAAGAGTATGGCAGGCAGCGATACTCTCCTTATGAATGGTGATGTCATTTCTGTTCAAGAACTGAATCACCTGTTCCTCCAGCGACTGCTTTTCTCCCTCAGTCAAGTCCTCCTCGTTGTTCTCTCCTCGGGTGACGTTGGAGTATGTGCGGTGTGTTGTTTTCAGACCGCTGATGATCACGTCCTCTTTCCGTGTATATTGCTCCAACTCGTCAACTCTCTTTTCCAACTCCGCAATTTTCTCATCCTTCAGCACGAGTAGTTTGTTTAGTTTCCTCACGTCTTCAACCAGACCACTTATTTTTCCTACATTATCCACCATTCCGTCCATTTTCTTTGCCAGGTCTTTCAAGGCCATCTTAATCTCGATTTTATCATCGTCATCGTCGTCACTACCTTGAGACGCGCGCCTCCTCCTTCGCCGCCGGTCCGCCATCTTTCAATCAAGTCACTCCGGCGTTCTAAGAGAATCGCTTGGAGCTCAAGGTTTTGTTGATTCCTCGATCGAAGAACACAAGCGAGCTGGACGGAACAGCAGGGGCCCACACTGCGTCCTGATTCTGCTTGCAAATTTGCTGATTTGAAGGCAAACGGGCGACGAGAGACAACTAGCACGCCATGCCGAGCGAAGCTCAACCAACCCGGAAGACTTTTAGAACTCTTATAACAATTTTTTTTATAAAAAGGTACACGTGTACGCTCTGCAATTGTGTGGGCACTCCTTGCCTTCTGCTGGCGTGTGGGCAAGTTTCGTGCCATAATTCCTTAATTTAGAAGTGGAAAAAAAAATCCGGGATGTCGTGAAACCGCAATAAATGAACTGCGATGTCGCGAGGGATCACTGTATTTGAAAAATTAAGTACC
Organism: Syngnathus acus; assembly: GCF_901709675.1. NCBI lineage: Eukaryota > Metazoa > Chordata > Actinopteri > Syngnathiformes > Syngnathidae > Syngnathus > Syngnathus acus. The sequence goes on from NC_051094.1 coordinate 19,622,904, forward strand.
ATATTGGCCCGAATATAAGACAGTATTTTTTGCGTTGAAATAAGACTGAAAAAGTAAAAAAAGTCTTACATTCGGGGTCTCGACATTATACTCATTCACAACGCTAGATGGCGCCAGATATCTTTAAAGCGAATGCTGAACTTAACTCCCCAGGCCAAAGCAAACCCCTGTCACGAAGAATAAAAATAAAAATAGCGGTAGCACGAAGAAGAGAAATAAAAAATAGCGGTAAGAAAGACAAGAGAAGAAAATAAGAGAAGAGATAACAGAAAATGGAGAAACGTAGCGACAATCTGGAGAAAAGTGGGTCGAAGATCGGCCAGGTTAACCGGCAGCTGAGGAGAAGTTATGATGATTTGATTTGATTTGACTTTATTAATTCATGCTTGCAGTGGAGCCAAAAAAAGGCCCGACTGAAGAAACAGCAGAACTTTACAATAACAACAAACAGTGAAATATTAAATATTTAAAAACATGTTTTTCAAGGCAGCGGAGCATGGAAAAAGTTCTGGGCATGGAAAAGGTGTCAGTTTTGGTGGCCATGCTGTTTTGCTTGTTTAAAATACTGTCTACATCAGTGGTCCCCAACCTTTTTTGCACCACGGACCGGTTACGTGTCAGAAATATTTTCGCGGACCGGCCTTTATATAAATAAATATATTTATATATTTATTATTTAAATATTTATATATATAAATAGGATGAAATAAAATGATACGACTGGCATAAAAACAAATATAAACCACATAAAAATAAAACGTTGAATTAGTGGGAGCACCGAGCTCTTTTCTCAGAAATGAGCCGTTCCCATCTAGGCGTAATCGGAGACAATGACACCCGAAGTGGTTAAGCTTTGTCTTTAAATGCAGGATGCTTGGTCTCCATGTGCCGAAGCAGGTTTGAAGGCTTCATTGCCTCGTTAGCTAGCCTTTCGCCACATATGCGGACTGCACTTGGCGCGTCAGAGTCACCTGTGGCGATAAATCCATATTTTAAGTAGGACTCCAGAAATGTTCTTTTAAATGCAGCTTTCCTTTTCTTAGAAGTCGTAGCCTCTTCTTCTTCAGTGTCCTCATTGGACGTTTTTCCCTTTCCGAAGAAGCTTTCCAAACTTCTCTGTTTCTTGCTCATTTTTGCTTGCCTCGCGGGCTTGACTGTGGTGACAGGTCACGTGACCGAGACGAGCGCCCTGTGTCAAGAGTCCTTATTTTTCAGATGCACCGACAGATGTAATTGGGAGAGATTCGCCAAATTTTTTATATTTTTCAAAATAAATTCTTACTCATTTTTGCTAGCTTTGCGGGCTCGACTGGGGAAACATGTCACGTGACCGGGACGAGCGTCTTAACCTGAATGAATTGATCGTCAATGAGAAAAAAAAAATATATATATATATTTTTTTTTCCTGTGCGGCTCCGCGGCCCGGTACCAAGTGACCCACGGACCGGTACCGGTCCGCGGCCCGGTGGTTGGGGACCACTGGTCTACATAATGTCATTATTATTAATGTCACCAGCTCAGTGACCTAGTGGTAGAATGTCCGCCCTGAGACTGGAAGGTTGTGGGTTCAAACCCCGGCCGGGTCATACCAAAGACTATAAAAATGGGACCCATTGCCTCCCTGCTTGGCACTCAGCATTAAGGGTTGGAATTGGGGGGTTAGATCACCAAATGATTCCCGAGCGCGGCACCGCTGCTGCTCACTGCTCCCCTCTCCCCCAGGGGATGGATCAAAATCACACGGGGATGGGTTAAATGCAGAGGACAAATTTCACCACACCCAGATGTGTGTGTGACGATCATTGGGACTTTAACTTTGACTTTAACTTAACTTTAACTTTAACTTATACAGTCTGACTGCTGTATACAATGTGGAGTTTCTCAGCCTGTTGGTCTTGGCCCTAGGTTCAGGTTCAGTCAGCTTTTGTGGCAGAGTCTTCAAACAATTGTAAAGCGGCTGTGAAAGAGTGTAATGTACGGAAATGGAGAGCTCAAAAAGATCGACTAAAAATGCTCACAATCAGAGAAAAGATTTCCGTGGTCCTCAGAGCGGCTCTTTTCAAGACTTCGACAGGAGGGTGTGCGCGTACGTGGACAGTGACACTGAGCACAGCGAGGCAGAGGATATTTGCGAGGAGTAATGTTCTGACATGACAGATCTCAGCTACTCTCAAGTTTAAACGAGTTTGCATTATTTTCTTGCAATGTTTTTCCTTATTCAGATTTGTTTCAAGACTAGTTACAGTTCGACTTCACTTTGATGGTTAATGCAGTTATTGCAATTTTGTTGTTTTATCACAGTAGATTGGTTTATTTACATTTCCAAAACCAGAAGCCATTCATTTACAAATGTGATTGCACTTTAGTTTACATATTTAAATGTTCAGATATTAAGATGTGATAGACAGGTTTTGCATGATTTGAATGAGGCAAAATAACATGCTCTTTCTCTCGAATATATTGTTATAATCATTTGTTTCAGATGTACCGTAATTTTCGGACTATAAGTCGCTCCGGAGTACAAGTCGCATCAGCCATAAAATGCCCAAAAAAGTGAAAAAAACATATATAAGTCGCTCCGGAGTATAAGTCGCATTTTGGGGGGCAATTTATTCGACAAAATCCAACACCAAGAACAGTCATGAACGAGCAACAACAGGCTAAACGATAGGTATGCTAACGTGACATAAACAGAAACGAAGAGCTGAGAACGGCCCTGACGTAAAAGTCAGAGTTATTCAAAAAACTATTACATAACACGTTAATAAAACCATCTGTGTCACTCCAATTCATTAAATCCATCGATCGTCCTTTGTCAACAATGCGTGCGCGCCGCTGACGGCGCTTGCACTTCAAAATATTCCACAGGCCCATATAACGATATATAAATTAGATATCAAATAACTATTATATAAGCAATAGTATTATCAAACCATCTGTGCACTCTAAATCATTAAATCCATAGATCAAATTCCTCGTCCTTTGTCAACAACGCCGCGCGTGCGCCCCGACGTCAGCCTCGTCGTTATTTCACAGATCTACTATATAACTATATTGTAGCGTTAACAAAGTTCAAGGAAAGACGTGGGTTTGGTAAACGGCTCTTTATTTAACAAAACAAACTTACAGGCGTGTGGCGGCGTGGACTTCCAGCCACGGAAGTGGAAGAGAGCTCCATAGAATAGGACCGGGCGTGCGTAAAAGCCATGACCGAGCCCTATCCAGCGTCCCCGGACAGCCACCCGGCCGAGCGCCGGCCCCAGACTTCCATCCACGGAAGTGAAAGAGAGCTCCATAGAATAGGACCGGGCGTGCGTAAAAGCCAAAATGGTTTTTCAAACCTTCTGTGTCACTCCAAATCCTTAAATCCTTTAAACTCTTCGTCCGCCGTGTCACTTAGAAACAAAGCCGCTAATGATGCCTGTAGTACGTGGGGTCCTTCGTCATCTTCGTCATCCCGTGATCAATCTTTGTCCTTTATGTAAACAACCGCCGCGCCGCGTCGCGCTGCTGACGTCACTTGAAATTCAAATTACAGTAATCCCTTGCTACATCGCGGTTCGTTTATCGCGGTTTTGAAAAAAAACACATATAAGTCGCTCCTTATTATAAGTCGCCCCCCCACCCAAACTATGAAAAAAACGCGACTTATAGTCCGAAAATTACGGTACTGTAATTATTTTCTGTATAAAAATTAAAATTGGCGTTCAAAAAATCTTTTTTCAAATTTGAGTCTTGAGTCAGGCTCGTCTTATAATCAGGGTTGTCTTATATTCGGGCCAATACGGTAGATATGGAATACTGGGGAAATTATTACAATGTATAAAACGCTATCTAAATAATAGGCGACAGTTTATACAAATTGGGAGTTCCCGATCACGTTGTCTGAAAATTACTTGTGGGGTCCCACAAGGGTCGGTCCTAGGGCCTAAATTGTTCATATTGCAATTAAATGACAATCAATGTATGCAATAAACTCAAACTAGTCATGTTCACGGATGACATCAGTATACATTGTTAAGGAAAAGATTTACACACATTGGTTGATTTGTAAATTGTCAAACCTCCAAATATGGTGCGATATCAACAGGCTGTCATTAAACCTCACAAAAACAAAATTCATAGCATTTGGCAAAAAAACCCACAAATAAGAATACCTCTATTCAGACTAAGACAAAACCACCTCAGATTCAGGGGAATGTTGATGTTTGAACATCCACGAATAAGCACTACATTATGAGCCACACGCTATCAGTGGCCGTTGTCAAATACTAGAACAAAGTTTGTTCTAGTATTTGACAACGGCTGTGGACTCGGTTCGGACTCGGGGACTCGGACTCGGAATCGGTGCTGATTTTGACCGAGTCCACCGAGTCCGACAATAAAAAAAAGAGGCAAGACGCAGCCAGAGAGTGTCAGGTTACAGTCAGCGCGGTAGGAGTTGGAAGAAGCAGTAAAAAGCAGTAAAAACTCCACCAAACTCGTCGTAATGACCCGTGATATATGTTATATCCTTACTATTTTCCAGGTTCTTAGATAGCAAGAATAGGTCGGACAACGACGTGAATGATAACTGCTTTATTCCTTACTCACAGTGCGTTCACAGGGCGTACCAGAACAACACAGAATGCCCATCCCACTTCCGGGGTTTTTCTACTACGGAATTTGAGTTAGCCCAAAATACACAACATCTCTTCCCCTCTTACAATGAACGTGCTATATGCATGAACAACATAGTCTTATGCACCTATAACTTGACATCTTCAAGATCTATCAATAACTACCATTAAACAATTATCATATATGGTCCAGACAATTATGACAATAATATTCCCATGAAACCTTAACTTTGGGTGAGGGTGGACTACCTCGAATTATACCGAATTATAGCGAAAAACCGATGTCGTACGGCGTCGTACGGCGTCAACACTATGTTGTTTTCAATAAAAACATGAAGAACTCACGTTTGCGTCAGTCAATTTTAATTTTTATAAAGGATTATTCTCATTTGATGTCTTTAAATTAATCCGCGTTCTGCCATTGAAGCGGGGTGCATTCAAAGACCAGTCGTACAGACGGAAACGTTTTGTGATCAAATCTTTCATAACGAGAATGATTTGAGTGAATTGATTTGAATGAAATTGAGAAAAAATTTCAGTTCTGAAGGCTCCTTTTGTCCCAAGCAAAGTGACAGATGGTGGGGAGGGGGGATAAAAATTGTAAAATCAATTCACTCAAATCATTCTCATTATGAAAGATTTGATCACAAAACGTGTGTGGCTTTTTCTTAAATGAACACGTTTGACATTGCTATCGTGTCAGCTTTTAATTATATTGCGCTGTCATGTTAAAGCAAATTAATAAATGCAACAATATTAATTTGCTTTGAAAATACCTGAGTAATAAAATAAAATGGATGGATGGATGAATGATGATCACAATTAAGTATAAAGTCTCCTTTGTAATATATACTCCTTGTAGCCTATACCCAAAAAGAGGAGTTTCTTTGCATCGAGGTTTATGCAAAGAGCTCACGTAATTATATTGTTGCGTTTTGGTAAAGTGAATGAGTGTTCCGTCTGTACGACTGGTCTTTGAATGCACCCCGCTTCAATGGCAGAACGCGGATGAATTTAAAGACATCAAATGAGAATAATCCTTTATAAAAATTAAAATTGACTGACGCAAACGTGAGTTCTTCATGTTTTTATTGAAAACAACATAGTGCTGACGCCGTACGACATGGGTTTTTCGCTTTCCAAATAAGGGTTAGATAAATGTCTGAGCTATAATGGTGTAATTAATGATTAAAACTTGAAAGTATCTGTTTATTGTATTCGTTTATATGTTTAATAAAGACAAAGCCATCACAAAACTGTTGTAATTATTTAGATTTTGATCTAAATTAGCCTTGAATAAAGACTAAGCAGTCACATGAATTAACAGAAAAAATGGACAAGAGGCCGGACTCAGACTCGGACTCGGTGCAAAAATCCGACCGAGTCCACAGCCCTAGAACAAACTGAATGCAGAAACCAAGACGTTGGCCAATCTGAAGACCTTGAAAAAAAATAGTGAAGTGTTTACTAATACGAAATGCGCACTCTACATTAAATCCAAGGTAACATGCTTTGAAATTCCTTCTATTATGTCTATAATGCAGGCTGGCATCGGTATTGCTGACGTGTGCAAATGTTTATAGGAAGCCTCTTCAAGCTACCCTGGTCAAACATCTAGTTTATATAGGTATTGCTGTATTGAAATCATGTTATACTCGTCAAATTTCTGTTCTTTCTTTTCAACTTTTTATTCAAACTTCCAGTTAATTTGTTACAGCTACATTCAAATCATGTTATACTGAACAAATCAGGGTTTTTTTTCTCTTTATGGTATATGGTGGTATATAGTTGTACTGTAAACATTTAAATTGTGTGCCTGGCAGTGATTCCTTCGTTGTAATCGGGACGGGACTAGATATGCATAATTGCTTCCTCCTGTTTCCCTTTTCGTCAAGTCATGTCAAACAAATGTGAAATTAATCTGTAATTAGTATATTGTTTATGTACTTGCCAAAATCAACAAATATAATCAGGTTATTTGTGTTATGAGGGATGGTGGGACCTCAGTAGATCAACACCCTATACCAGGGGTGGGCAAACATTTTGACTTGCGGGCCGAATTGGGTTCTAGATTTTGACCGGGGGACCGAACCAGGAGCAGATGGATGTAGTGTTTGTGTGAAGTAATAGGAATGACATGTAAAGGTCATTGCATAAAAGGTTTTTACTTTTAGTAGGTAGTAAAGCATGGATAATCAAAATAAGCTTTTTGAAAACAAATGCATTTATTAACAGCATTAAAAAAACATTTTACCCAAAAACTACTATCAGTGATTCTCATTAAATACGACACTTATGAATAATATTTCCATCACTTCAGCGCCTGCAGGTCAGATTTATGAAAGATGTTTCTCTAATGAGGCGAAATCACATCAAACGGCAAACATTCTGACCAAATACATCATCTTGAAGAATCATTGAAAGAATACGTACATCTAAGTACATCTGTTGGTCTCCCTTTTTTGCTAGTGCATCATGGTCTGGAGTAAAATTTGTTGTGGTAATTCTTAGGATAGAGCCGAGGTGGTGGTCCGTTAACCGAGATCTGTGACGGGCTTTGTTGACGTTCATGTGGCTGAACGTCTGCTCACACACGTAGGTGGAGCCAAATTGTCCGGTCTTTTTTAACATTCGGCACTCAGTGTCAACCTTTCTTTTCCTCGGGAAACTCATTTTAATGGAAGGATTCCAGGGGAAGGTTTGTGGGTGGCATTAGCGTAAAACTGTATCTGAAAGCTCAGCGCGCGAATAACGAGAATGCTGACGTCACAGCCCACACTCGAAATTCGGCATTGATGGAAATAGAGCGCGGAGTGCGCGGGGTCCGTAGTACTTAGTACGTACACGCAATTGTGAGTGTGCTCCGAGCTTTCTGACACGGCTTCCGGGAGTAAATGCGCGGGCGGGCGCTTTCCCATCTACTGGGGAAACATAGTAATTGCAGAGAAAATGACCCAAAAAATGTTTAATAATAAAAAAAAATTCTTATTTTGCGAGCCGGATTAAATGGCCCCGTGGGCCGGATGTGGCCCGCAGGCCGTAGTTTGCCCATATTTGCCTTTTACCACAGTGTGCATAATGTAAGGGATTGGACAGTACAGCCAAGTGCGTAGCGATAGAGACTTTATTGCGGGCGTGGGTAGCTGGAGCTGGCGCTGGATCGGCGATCAGGCTGGGACAAACAAGCTCTTCTGCTGTATCTTCGATTCTTCAAGGACGTCAGTTTGTCGTGGACCGGAGACAGACGGACACTCGGGTCTGCGCTGGCGGCGTTGATATAGCGCTGCCCATGAGCCTGTGGCAGGTGGCGGCGATTCCGCTGATAGGGGGGCGTGGTCCTGTCACCGGTGGCGCCAGTACGTGACAGAACCCCCCCCACAAGGGACGGCTCCCGACGTCCCCAGAGCACTAAAACAAAAAAGACCAGAAGGCAGAGGAAGGCAACCCCCCGGACGACCAGGCGGGGGGGTTAGTACTCCGTCGAAACGTCCGACTCCTCGTCGGACGTAGGATCGACGGACGCGGGGGCAGAAGACTCCGGCACCGGCGGACAAGGCCGTGCCCGTCGGCCCAGGCTTGTGGGCCGGGGGCCCGGTTGGTCCGGGTGAGAGCGATGGAACTCCGTGATGAGCGAACGGTCAAGGATCCAGCGGCTCGGAACCCAGGAGCGGTGGGCGTCGTCATAGCCCTCTCAATCCACCAGGTATTGGAAGCCACGACCGCGCCGCCGCGATCGGAGCAGGGAGCGGACGGCGTAAGCCGGGCCCCCTTCGACGAGCTGGGGCGGCGGCGGCGGCACGGGCGCCGGCGCCAATGCGCTCTCAAAGACGGGCCCGCACACGGGAAACGTGGAACGTGGGGTGTACCTTCATGGACTCCGGAAGGAGGAGACGGACGGCGGACGGGCTGATCACCTTCTGGATGGGGAACGGTCCAACAAAGCGCGGCGCCAGCTTGCGGGATCCCGTTCGCTGCGGCAAATCCTGCGTCGAGAGCCACACCCGCTGGCCCACTCTGTACTCCGGAGCCGGCGACCGGCGCTTGTTTGCCTGGCGGGCGTAGCCTGAAACAGAACGGAGCAGAGCGGTCCGGGCCCTCGCCCAAGCACGACGACAACGGCGGACACAAGCCTGGGCCGACGGGCACGCCGTGTCCTGTTTCTGGTGGGCGAACAAGGGTGGTTGGTACCCGAAGACGCAGTGGAAGGGCGACAGTCCCGTAGCCGAGCTGGGGAGGGAATTGTGGGCGTACTCCACCCAAGGCAGCTGTTGGACCCACCCACGCTGGTCCCCGGCGGCCATGCATCGGAGGGACCTGCCCAGCTCCTGGTTCAGACGCTCCGCTTGACCATTGGACTGAGGGTGAAACCCCGACGAGAGGCTGGCCGTAGCGCCGAGGAGTCGGCAGAACTCCGCCCAGAAGGTGGATGCGAACTGCGGGCCACGGTCCGACACGATGTCCTGTGGGAGGCCGTGGTGACGAAACACCTCCCGCACCATGATGGCCGCAGTCTGCTTCGCGGACGGAAGCTTAGGTAGAGGAATGAAGTGCGTGATTTTACTGAACCGGTCCACCACCGTGAGGACCACCGTGTTCCCCTCTGAGGGGGGAAGGCCCGTGACGAAGTCGATGGACAGGTGAGACCAGGGACGCCGGGGAACCGGCAAGGGTTGGAGTAGCCCGGCCGGAGGACGAGTAGAGGTCTTACAGTGGTTGCATATTGAGCAGGCTCCGACGTAATCGCTGGTGTCCCCTTGCCAGGTGGGCCACCAGAAACGCTGCGCCACCACGTACCTCGTGCGCGCAGCTCCGGGATGACAGGCCAGGCGTGAGTCGTGTGCCCATTGCAGCACGGACGAGCGCAGGCCCTCAGGGACGAACAGGCGACCCTCCGGGCAGTTGCTGGGACCGGGTTGATCGCGTGATGCGGCTTCCACTTGGCGCTCAATCTCCCATGACAGCGCCGCCACCCGCACCGAGCTCGGGAGAATAGCGGGAGGCGGACCCCATCCCTCCTCCCCGCCAGGAAACGAACGCGACAGGGCATCCGCCTTCGCGTTGCGGGAACCCGGCCTGTAGGAAAGAGAGAACTCAAACCGGTCAAAGAACAGAGCCCACCGTGCTTGCCTCGCGTTCAGCCTCTTGGCCGATCTCAAGTACTCCAGGTTGCGGTGGTCGGTCCAGACGATGAACGGCGTGGTGGCGCCCTCCAGCCAATGCCGCCACTCCTCCAAGGCCAACTTGATGGCGAGGAGCTCTCGGTTGCCGACGTCATAGTTCCGTTCCGAGGCCGACAAGCGGCGAGAGAAAAACGCGCACGGGTGGAGGCTATCGTCCTGGCAGCTGCGTTGGGACAGCACCGCCCCAACACCCACGTTCGAGGCGTCCACCTCGACCACAAACTGCCGGTCAGGATCGGGGACTCGGAGGATGGGAGCGGACGTGAACCTCCTCTTGAGCTCCTGAAACGCCTGTTCTGCCCGTTCCGTCCATTTGTACGGGGAGGCGGGGCTGGTGAGGGCGGTGAGGGGCGCGGCCACCGTGCTGTACCCACGGATGAAACGGCGATAGAAGTTCGCGAACCCCAGGAATTGTTGCAGCCGCTTGCGTGTCTCGGGGATAGGCCATGACGTGACCGCTTGCACTTTCTCTGGGTCCATCTCGACTGATCCCTCGCGCACCACGTAGCCGAGGAACTTGACAGAGGAGGCGTGGAACTCGCACTTCTCTGCCTTCACGTAGAGCGAATTTTCCAGGAGGCGGCGTAGCACCGTCCGAACATGCTTGATGTCAAAGTCAAAGTCAGAGTCAGCTTTATTGTCAATCGCTTCATATGTCAAGACACACAAAGAAACCGAAATTCCGTTTCCTCCATCCCACGGTGACGAGACATACAAGTAGGCGACACAAAACAAAAACAAGAAGGCACAAACCATAAATAATAAATAATAAATAATAAATAAAATGAGCGATGAATAAATAATAAACCAATAACCCAATAAATAAGAGGAGCAAAACCGAGCCAGTGTGCATACAGCAGACAGCAAGAACAGGACGCTACGCTGAAAGGGGGAGCGAGTTCAGAATCCTAACAGCCTGGAGTACGAAGCTGTTGGAGAGTCTGGTGGTGCGGGAGCGCAGGCTCCTGTACTGCCTCCCAGAGGACAGAAGATCAAACAAAGAGTGAGCGGGGTGACTCACATCACTCACAATCTTGGTCGCCTTGCGGGTGAGATGGGAGGTGTAAATGTCCTTCAAGGAGGGGAGAGAAGCACCAATAGTCTTACTAGCCGTTTTCACTATGCGCTGCAGGGCCTTCAAGTCGTAGTCAGTGCAGCTGCCACCCCAAACAGCAATACAGCTGGAGAGGACGCTCTCAATGGTGCCGCGGTAAAATGTAGTCATGACGGCCGGAGGAGCCCCCGCTCGCCTGAGTTTCCGAAGGAAGTACAGGCGGCGCTGGGCCTTCTTCGCCAGCGATGCGGTGTTGGTGGACCAGGAGAGATCCTCACTGATGTGCACCCCCAGGAACCTGGCGCTGCTCACTCTCTCCACCACAGCACCGTCGATGGTCAGCGGCAGGTGTTGGGCGTGACCCTTCCGGAAGTCAACAACAATCTCCTTGGTCTTGTCGACGTTCAGCAGGAGGTTGTTGTCCCTGCACCACGCGGTCAGAAGGTCAACCTCCAGCCTGTATTGAGTCTCGTCTCCCTTGGTGATGAGACCCACCAGAGTCGTGTCGTCAGCAAACTTCACTATGCGGTTGCCGCTGCAGGTGGCAGCGCAGTCATGCGTCAGGAGGGTGAAGAGCAGCGGACTGAGCACGCAGCCTTGGGGGGCCCCTGTGCTCAGCGTGATGCTGGCGGAGATTTTGTCGCCAACACGTACCACCTGTGGCCTCTGACAGAGGAAGTCCAGTAGCCAGTTGCAGAGGCAGGTACTGAGGCCCAGCTTGTCAAGTTTGCTGATGAGACGCTGTGGCACAATGGTGTTGAAGGCAGAACTGAAGTCCACAAACAGCAACCTCACATACGAGTACCTCCCCTCCAGGTGGGTGAGGGCCGAGTGGAGGGCAGAGCAGATGGCATCCTCAGAGGACCGTTTGGCTCGGTACGCAAACTGGAAGGGGTCAATGGTGGGGGGGAGAACTGACCGGATGTGCTCCATGACAAGCCGCTCAAAGCACTTCATGATGATGGGCGTAAGTGCCACGGGGCGGTAGTCATTGAAGCAGGACGGAGCAGGCTTCTTCGGCACAGGTACGATGGTGGCAGCTTTGAAACACGACGGGACGATGGCCTGCTGCAGGGAAGTGTTAAAGATGTCCGTGAAGACACCCGTCAGCTCACCAGCGCAGTCCTTCAGCGCTCGACCCGGGATGTTGTCCGGGCCCGCCGCCTTACGGATGTCGATAGCGGCAAGCGCCCTCCTCACGCTGTCGGCGGAGAGGCACAGGGGCAGCTCGTGGGAAGGGGGAGTGGCCTTCAGCGGGCAAGTGCTGTTCTGAGCGTCGAAGCGAGCAAAGAAGCGATTGAGGTCATTGAGCAGACGGACGTCGCCTTCACAGCTCTGCGGCGCGGGCTTGTAGTCCGTGATGGTCTGAATGCCCTGCCAAAGGCTCCGTGCGTCCCTGCTGTCCTTGAAGTGGGCGGTAATTTTGCACGAGAACGCCCTCTTCGCTTCTTTGATGCCCCGGGACAGGTCGGCCCTCGCAGTCCTCAAGCCAGCCTCATCCCCCGCTCTAAAGGCTTTGTCCCTGGCCCTCAGCAGCCTGAAGACAGCCCCTGTCAGCCATGGCTTCCGGTTAGCCCGAGTGACGACGGATATTGAGTGTGTCACATCATTAATGCACTTCCTGATGTAGGAGGAAACAGAGTCAGTATACTCCTCAATGTCCGCCCGACCGTCGCAAGTGGCAGCCCTCCTAAACACGTCCCAGTCAGTAGAGCCAAAGCAGTCACGAAGCGCATCAGAGGCACCCTCAGGCCACACCCGCACCCGCTTGCGAACTGGTCTGGATGTTCTCACCTTTTGTCTGTATGCGGGCAAAAGCATAACAGTGATATGGTCAGAAAGTCCAAGATGGGGGAGGGGCGCGGCTTTGAAAGCTCCTTTATGCGAAGAGTAGACCAGGTCCAGGAAGCTGTCGCCATGCGTAGGAAAATCAACATGCTGGTGAAGCCTCGGAAAAACAGACTTCAGGTTAGCATGATTAAAATCCCCAGCGAAGATGGTGAAACCGTCAGGGTGCGCTGTCTGTTGGTCACTGACAGCCTGGTACAGTTCACTAAGAGCCGCGACCCTGTCGCCTCCGATGTTGGAAGGCGGGATGTAAACCGCGACCAGCAGAATCGCGGTAAATTCCCTCGGCAGGTAAAAAGGACGGCACTTAATGATCACAAACTCCGCCAGTGGCGAGCAGTGCCTGCATACCACCACAGAGTCCCGGCACCACTCGTCACGGATGTAGACGCATATTCCACCTCCACGAGATTTCCCCCCTCGTACAATGGCCCGGTCCGCCCGATAGCACGCTATGTTCAGGGAGCGAGCGGGAGAAGATGAGGATGTCGTCCAAATAAACGAACACGAATTTGTCCAGCATGTCTCCTAGCACGTCGTTTATTAAGGACTGGAAAACCGCTGGGGCATTGGTGAGCCCAAACGGAACCACCAAGTACTCGTAGTGGCCGCTAGGGGTGTTGAAGGCAGTCTTCCACTCGTCTCCCTCCCGGATGCGGATCAGGTGGTAGGCGTTGCGAAGATCCAGCTAAGACGGTGGCACCCTGAAGGCACTCGAAGGCGGAAGACAGAAGAGGCAGGGGGTATCGGTTCTTAACGGTTATCGCGTTTATTCCCCGGTAGTCGATGCACGGGCGGAGCGTGCCCTCCTTCTTTTCCACGAAGAAGAACCCCGCTCCCGCAGGTGATGAGGACGGCCGTATGATGCCGGCCGCCAGGGACTCCCGGATGTATTCCTCCATGGCCCGGTGCTCAGGAGCGGACAGGGAGTAGACGCGTCCCTTGGGGGGGAAGGTGCCGGGCAGCAGGTCGATGGCGCAATCGTAAGACCGGTGGGGAGGAAGGGAGGTGGCCCTGGCCTTACTAAAAACCTCTTTTAGTTCGTGATAAACCGCCGGTACGGTGGAGATGTCGGGGCTGTACCTGGGCGGGGCTCCACCGAGCGGGCTGGTGGCCGCCCTCAGGCACGTCCGATGGCAGCGTTCGCTCCACTGCCGAACCACCCCCACCTCCCAGTCCAGTACCGGGTTGTGCTGCCGCAGCCAAGGGTGCCCCAGGATGAGCTGCTGTCCTGGGAAGGGAAAAAGAAAAAACTGGACGGTCTCGTGGTGATTGCCGGAGACCAGTACCTTGACTGGCTCTGTCACGAAGGTCACCTCGCCGATCAGACGGCCATCGATGGCGCGTGCGGGAATGGGCGGGTTCAGAGGCAGGAAGTTAATCCCCCACTGGCGTGCCAGGCAACTGTCCATGAGGTTACCCTCCGCCCCGGAATCCACCAGGGCAGCCACGTTCCGGTCGCCCGCCGCGAGCTGGACACGTGCCTGTAACGTGAGCGTACTGGGACTGGGAGAGCCTGTGCTGGTCGAGCTCACGCGGATTCCCCCACGCCGCGTGAGCCCCGGCCTCCTGACGGTCACCCCGTCACTCGATGACCCCCCTCCCAGATCCATGGGCTCGGCGGGTGGTGCGGTTGGCGGGTTTCGCAGGGACCTCCGCTCCCGATCGCGCTGCCGCGTCCGGATCCGCCGGTCTACTCGGGCCGCCAAGTTCATCGCGTCCTTCAGGGTTCGCGGCCGATCGCGGGAAACTAGCTCGTCCTTCATGTACTCCGCGAGACCGTTGAGGAACGTGCTGACGAGCGCCGGCTCGTTCCACCCGCTGCTGCCGGCCAGGGTCTGGAATTTGAGGGCGTAATCTGCGACCGATCGGCTACCCTGACGCAGCGTCGCCAGTTCCTCGGCGGCGTCTTCGGCGGCAGAGCCCAGGTCGAACAGGCAGAGCAACTCCTCCGCGAATGCGTCGAACGCGTCACAAGCCGGGGCCCCCCTCTCGTATTCGGCCAGCCCCCACAGCCGCGCCTTGTCCGTGAGGTGGGTTAGGGCGAACCCGACTTTGGCAGCCTCCGATGCAAACGTGACAGGCTGGAGATCAAACATTATACGGCAGTTAGTCACGAACGCCCTCACGTATTTGGGATCTCCGCTGAACTTTTCGATGTTGCCGAGGCGGGGCTCCGGAACGTCCACGAGCCTCCTGGCCTCGGTCGACGGGCGGGGCGGGGGTGCCGTGACAGCCGGGGGCGCAGCCACCGACAAACTCTGGAGGGCTTGGGCCATTTCCTGCTGCTGTTGCTGTTGCCGTAGGTCCACCTCGATCAGGTTCCGGATGTCGGCGGATAGGCTGCTAATGGCGGTCTCGGCTCGCTCCGGTCGGGCGAATGCCGTCTCTTCGTTCGCTGGCTGCATAGTGTTGGTCCGTCTGTACTGTAAGGGATTGGACAGTACAGCCAAGTGCGTAGCGATAGAGACTTTATTGCGGGCGTGGGTAGCTGGAGCTGGCGCTGGATCGGCGATCAGGCTGGGACAAACAAGCTCTTCTGCTGTATCTTCGATTCTTCAAGGACGTCAGTTTGTCGTGGACCGGAGAGCGAAGCAATCTCATGGGACAGACGGACACTCGGGTCTGCGCTGGCGGCGTTGATATAGCGCTGCCCATGAGCCTGTGGCAGGTGGCGGCGATTCCGCTGATAGGGGGGCGTGGTCCTGTCACCGGTGGCGCCGGTACGTGACACATAATTATTAGGCAGCTTGATTTCCTCAGGCAAAATGGGGCAAAAAAGCGATTGAAGTGACTGAAAAGTCAAAAATTGTAGAAGGTCTTTCAAAGGGATGCAGCATTCTTGAAATTGCTAAGATATTGGGGGGTGACCACAGAACCATCAAATGTTTCATTGCAAATAGTCAACAATGTCGCAAGAAAAGTGGGCACATATCATGGGAAATCGACTTGTTTTGCTTTTAAAATCATTTTCTGGTGTATTTGGAGTATCCAGGAGTGTAGAAAAGTGTAATCTATCCCTCCAGGTGCTACAGAGATACTTTTATGATCTGTTTAGGGGGCTATTTTTTACGCCGTTCAGATTTCTCCGTTTTCTATTACATACGTATATTTATCTATTACATCACATCCGTTGGGGCGGGACAAACCAAACAAGGTAATGGGTGTTGCCAAACAGAAATCCGAGTAATAAACATGGCGGATTCGCACGTTACCAATCCGTCATGTTTATTACTCTGAAAGACTTTTGTATTCCAAACAACTCAAGATGTCGAAGTGGAGAGATCAAAATGTTCCGTTGTTGGATGCATCAATCCACAAAAATAATTGCACCATCCCCCAACATCAGAACCTCAAAGAAGTGCCTGGTCCCCAACATCAAAAACTGAATGAATTTCTCCACCCCCGGGGATCAATAAAGTTTCAATCAATCAACATCAGAAACTCAAAGAAGTGCCTGGTCAAATTTCATATTTCAAGCAGTGTTTCCACGTCTATGGGCAAAGTCCTGCTTGTTCAAGTGTTTCAGAAATATTTTGTCAGTATAAAGAAGAATTTGCCAAAAGCCTTTGTTTCGCTGATGGTTGAGTTCCTTCAATATATGAAAACGATGGACACAGTAGAGCGGCAAGCTTGAAATGACAAAGATAAACTGTATTTCACTTTGTCTATGCACTCGTTTTCATAGCCTTAGCGTCAGTCTTTCTGCTGATTTTGGACCTGTGCGCTCTGTTTTCACTTCTTGTCGGTGTATTTTGAGTACTGTTTTTTTCGGACTAAAAGTTGCTCCGGAGTATAAGTCGCATCAGCCACAAAATGCACAATAATGGGAAAAAAACATATATAAGTCGCACCGGAGTATAAGTCGCATTTTGGGGGAGATTTATTTGACAAAATTCAACACCAAGAACAGACATGAACCAGAAACAACAGGGTAAACGATACGGTATGCTAACGTGACAAACACAAACGAGGAGCTGAGAACGGGCCTGTCTGCTGTATGCACACTTGCTCCGTTTTGCTCCTCTTATTTATTGTTATTTGTTTATTTATTATTTATTCATCACTCTTATTATTTATTGTTTGTGCCTTCTTGTTTTTATTTTGTGTCGTTTACTTGTATGTCTATCGTGTACTATGTCTCGTCACCGTGGGATAGAGGAAACGTAATTTCGGTTTCTTTGTGTGTCTTGACATGTGAAGAGATTGACAATAAAGCAGACTTTGACTTTGACTTTTTGACTTTATTACTAGGGGTGTAAATCGCGGGTTTTGTCACGATACGATATCATATCGATACAAAGAACCACGATATGATATTTGCCGATATCTTAAAGCCTGCTGTGATTCATTCACGATACATCACGATATAGTGCTCCACGATCGATATTTTTTTTTTCTTTTTTTTTTTTTAAATAAAAAATATAGAACAATATCCTGATTTATAACAATTCATACGCAAAATCAACAAGGTACTGCAAACTCTTTATTTAGGAAATTACAAGAGTATTGTAGTATACAAAGTGCTTATTTTAACACTGAACTTGATCAATTTCCTATATTTTTTCTCATATAAGTAAAGAAAAATGAATATTCTTTCTTTTTTTGTAATACCATTAACTTTAAAGTGCATTACTGAACTATTTATTTACAATAATTTTAATTGTCCGTTGAGCCATCTTTTCTTCGGAATCCAAAGTGCTTCCAAACGAATGACTTGAAGCCCAAAGGGGAGCGAATTTCCTCGTCTTCTTGGACACTAGCCATAGCAGCAGCCCAGGAGCCGCGTAGTTGTCGGCTCCCCTTTCACGTGCCTGCTCTGCTCACAACACAACACGCCGCGTACTGCTCCCGGAAAGAGGAAGCAAGCAACAATGAACTGGATTTCAAAATAAAGTCGCGTCTAATGTCCGAGGTCAAACACGGCGATATAAATCGATGTTTACATTTAGCATCGATGCCAATAAATCGTAGAGCATTATATCGATTAATCGATGTGTATCGATGAATCGTTACACCCCTATTTATTACCAATCCGTCATGTTTATTACTCTGAAAGACTTTTGTATTCCAAACAACTCAAGATGTCGAAGTGGAGAGATCAAAATGTCAACATGGCTGCACCATCAAACGGACCCTACTACATACAGAATGGCTGGTGGCTTTGTGGTCACAAGGGTTGTCCGATGCTGCCTGCCAACTGAACAGGAGTGTGTGCACCAGTGTGGGTAACAGACCACACCTGAAGATACAGCATCATCAGATGACAACGGCACACAACTCTTCTAGACGTCGACGCAGGGCTGTTACGACCTTTGAACCACATGATCCCGTCTGGGGTAGGAATGTCCCTGACAGCCATAAAGTATGGTCCATCGGTGACCGTCGTTGATGCACTTTTTCCTTGGATCGGAGTTGGAAAACAATCACTCTTCATAGAGACACTGCACTATTTCAAGATTCAAGAGTTTTTATTCGCCATGTTTGAGCGTGCCAAACAAGGAATTTGACTTCGGTAAATCACACCCTCTGTTCAACATTTAGGTGACTAACAACACTCAGGACATGTGAAAATGGCAAATATTCTCAAACATCCCCTGATCTTAAACTCCCAAAAGGGCAAGGAAAAACTCAAAACTCCAGCTAGGGGAAATGAGAAACCTTGAGAAGAGACCACAGATGGGAAGGTCCCTTATCCAGGATGACCAGGCTGCAATGGATGCAGAGAGGACACATAGTACAAACAGTGTAGACAAATTCAAGAAAGGTGTGGAGAGCAGGATGTTATTGCACAGTAATGACTCTGAGACTCTAAGAGTGGTGTGAGTTCATCAGAGCAACAGCCTGGGGGAAGAAGCTGTCTCTGTGTCTGCTGGTTTTGGCGTACCGAGCTCTATAACGCCGTCCGGAAGGGAGTAGTTCAAACAGACTGCAACCTGGGTGAGAAGGGTCTGTAGAGATGTTCCTTGCACAATTCCTGGTCCTGGACAGGTACAAGTCTTGGATAGATGGGAGGTTGATTCCAATTATCTTTTCTGCAGTCCTGATTGTCCGTTGCAGTCTGTGCTTGTCTTGTTTGGAGGCCGATCCAAACCAGACAGTGATGGAGGTGCAGAGGACAGACTGGATGATGGCAGTGTAGAAGGTCTTCAGAAGCTCTCGCGGCAGGTTGAACTTCTTGAGCTGTTCCCGGAAGTACAACCTCTGCTGGGCCTTCTTCCGGACAGAGTCTATGTGGCCGGTCCATTTCAGGTCCCGAGAGATTGTGGTTCCCAGGAACTTGAAGGTGTCTGTGGAGAGAATAGTATTACTGCGGATAGTGAGGGGTAAAAGTGGTGAAGGGTCACGCCTGAAGTCCACTGTCATCTCCACGGTCTTGAGCGGGTTCAGCTCCAGGTGGTTTTGGCTGCACCAGTGGACCAGCCGCTCCACCTCCTGTCTGTACGCAGTCTCATCACCGTCCTGGATCAGTCCGATGAGAGTGGTGTCGTCTGCATACTTCAGGAGCTTCACAGGAGAGTCACCTGAGGAGAAATTGTTGGTGTAGAGAGAGAAGAGCAGTGGGGAGAGGACGCACCCCTGAGGGGCTCCAGTATTGGTGGTCCGGGTGTCAGATGTGATGCCCCCCAGCCTCACACGCTGTCTCCTGTTGGTCAGGAAGCTGGTGATCCACTGACAGGTGGAGGCAGGCACCGCAAGCTGGATGAGCTTCTGTTGGAGGATGTCAGGAGCGATGGTGTTGAACGCCGAGCTGAAGTCCACGAACAGAATCCTGGCGTACGTTCCTGGGGTGTCCAGGTGGTGCAGGATGTAGTGCAGTCCCATGTTGACCGCATCATCCACTGACCTGTTTGCCCGGTAGGCAAACTGGAGGGGGTCAAGCAGGGGGCCCGTGACATCCTTCAGGTGGTTCAGCACTAACCTCTCGAAAGATTTCATGACCACAGATGTCAGTGCGACAGGTCTATAGTCAAACCTGTGATGGCGGGCTTCTTGGCCACTGGAACGATGGTGGAGCTCTTGAAGCACGAGGGCACCTCACACAGCTCCAGAGAACGGTTGAAGATCCGTGCAAAGCTGGGCGCCAGCTGCTCAGTGCAGATTTTCAAGCAGGAAGGTGACACGCCGTCTGGGCCCGGTGCCTTCCTGGTCTTTTGTCTCCGGAACATCTGGCGCACTTCCTCCTCGCGGATCTGGAGTGCGGGCGCGGCCTCTGCAAGAGAGAGAGTGGGTGACATCGTTGATAGAGGTGTGGACAGAGCAGTTGTGGGGAGAGGTGAGTATGTAGAAAACTCCCCAATTGGTGCAGTCAAAGCAGGCTTGGAGGTCCTGCCTTTACTCCACTGTCCACTTCCTCACAGTCCTCACCACAGGCTTAGAAGTTTTTAGTTTCTGCCTGTAGGCCGGGATCAGATGAACTAGACAGTGGTCCGAGAGTCCTAAAGCTGCACGAGCCACAGAGTGGTATGCATCCTTAATCACGGTGTAGCAGTGGTCCAGAGTCTGTGCCCCTCTGGTGGGACACGTTACGTGCTGTCTGTATCTGGGGAGTTCGTGTGCGAGGTTCGCCCTGTTAAGATCACCCAGAACAATGATTAGTGAATTTGGTAGAAGTTTCTCCATGTCTGTTACCTGGTCAGCCAGCATCTGCGTGGCTTCACTCGCACGTGCGTGTGGTGGAATGTAAACAGCCGCCATGACGATCGAGGAGAAGTCCCGTTGTGAATAGAACGGCCGGCAGTTTATGAAAAGTGTTTCTAGGAGAGGGCTGCAAAACTCTTTCAACACCGTGACATCAGTACACCAACGTTCATTAATGTAGAAACAGAGACCACCTCCCTTTGATTTTCCGGAGAGCTCCGCGCTGCGATCTGCACGCGTTAGCCGAAACCCCGCTAACTCCACGGCGTGGTGGGGGATTCGTTCGCTGAGCCACGTTTCAACAAAGCACAGCGCGGCGGATCTGCTGAAGTCCGTGTTCCTTGAAGTGAGGAGCAGCAGTTCGTCCATCTTGTTTGCCAGGGAGCGGACATTCGCCAGATGAATTGACGGTAGGGCAGAACGGAACCCTCTCTGCCTCAGCTTTACGAGGGCTCCGGCTCGTTTTCCGCGCCGCCGTCGTCGCGCTAGCTTGTATAGCACCGCCGCTCCGGCTAGAATCTCCGACAAACAGTCTGAATCAGAGAGAACAGGAGAGAAAATACCAGAAGAAGACTGTCCGATGTTTAACAGCGCTTCTCTGTTAAAAGTGATCCGGGATGGACAGCAGAGGACACAGAAAACACACAAAATAAGACAAAGAAACAGAGAGCGACTCACCGTGGCTGCCATCCGCGGCGCCATCATATGACGTATGATGCACCATCCCCCAACATCAGAACCTCAAAGAAGTGCCTGGTCCCCAACATCAAAAACTGAATGAATTTCCCCACCCCCGGGGATCAATAAAGTTTCAATCAATCAACATCAGAAACTCAAAGAAGTGCCTGGTCAAATTTCATATTTCAAGCAGTGTTTCCACGTCTATGGGCAAAGTCCTGCTTGTTCAAGTGTTTCAGAAATATTTTGTCAGTATAGAGAAGAATTTGCCAAAAGCCTTTGTTTCGTTGATGGTTGAGTTCCTTCAATATATGAAAACGATGGACACAGTAGAGCGGCAAGCTTGAAATGACAAAGATAATAAACTGTATTTCACTTTGTCTATGCCAACCAGTCAGAGACTAAGAGGCACATTTTTTACTGTGTCATCGCAAAGAGCCACATCATACACATGAGCACACATGAACACCCCCCCACACACACACACACACGCACACAAACACGCACGCGCACACGCACGCACACACACACACCCCTCTGCTCAGCCAAATTTATTGTGTGACATTATTACGTCACGCACCAACATGATAATGACAAATTGACTCCTACAGTACTAAAACCACAGACCAAAGACCACATTTTCAACAATGAACATTGTGTGCATTGTCTCACACAGACAAACTCTCAGTTCAACAAATTCCACAAACAAAAACATAAGTTTTTTCACTTACTATGTGTGGCGGGACAGACCATTCGTTTTAGTTTGTCGTTTTCAGGAGACAAGATTTCAATAACGTCACTGAGGCATATTTTAACAAACTCCACTTCATTGTATGGCTTTTTAGCCCGTGCAATGTTCCAAGCCAGTTGAAACAATGCAAGTGTGACAGTCTCTGAGTGCTTCGTAATTTTTTTGAAAAACTGTACCTATTTTTCTGCCTGACTTTTCAAAGTCTCCAAACTTGTGCCTGCGAAATTCAGTCCCTTTTGCAAAGTCCTTATCGATATTGGCATGAAGTGAGCTGAAGTGGCGCTGACCATTTGAAGCTTTTAAATGCGCCAATGACGTCCGACATATCAGGCAGAATGGCTTGCCATAGCATTCAACAAAAAACAACTTTAACTCTGTTAAAAACGTCCTGTGTTCATCGTCATATATTCGTTTAGCTGTGCATTTTTTCCTTGCCATTTTGGCAAGCGTCTTGTCAGCTTTTCTGGACCTAATGGGCCCCCGTAGTCAAAGTCGCCATTCATAAAAAAAGCGGGCAAAACCAATCGCTCTGTTTGTCCCTCCTCCTTTGCGGGATTTCACCTCACGCGCATGCGCGTTTGACCAAAATACCATATTGAACTCAAGCGAAGCAAATACGCACGAAAAATAAACACAAATGTTGATATGAACGTAAAAGAGCCGCATGAAACTAGCCAAAGAGCCGCATGCGGCTCGCGAGCCGCGGGTTGGCCACCGCTGGTCTATGCACTCGTTTTCATAGCCTTAGCGTCAGTCTTTCTGCTGATTTTGGAGCTGTGCGCTCTGTTTTCACTTCTTGTCGGTGTATTTTGAGTACTGTATTTTTCGGACTAAAAGTCGCTCCGGAGTATAAGTCGCATCAGCCACAAAATGCACAATAAAGGGAAAAAAAACATATATAAGTCGCACCGGAGTATAAGTCGCATTTTGGGGGAAATTTATTTGACAAAATTCAACACCAAGAACAGACATGAACCAGAAACAACAGGGTAAACGATACGGCATGCTAACGTGACATAAACACAAACGAGGAGCTGAGAACGGGCCTGACGTAACATTAACAGTTATCCAAATAACTATGACATAAATAACACCTGTATCAAACCATCTGTGTCACTCCAAATCATTAAATCCATCGATCGAATTCTTCGTCCTTTATGTACACAACGCCGTGTGTGCGCTGCGCCGCTGACATCGGACTCGTCGTCAGTTGCAGTTCAAATTACTCCGCAGGCCCATATAACGATATATAAACTATATATCAAATAACTATTATATAAACAACAATATTATATAACCATCTATGTCACTCCAAATCATTAAATCCGTCGATCAAAGTCTTTGTCCTTTATGTCAACAACGCGACGTGTGCGCCGCGCCGCTGACGTCTGACTCGTCAGTTGCAGTTCAAATTATTCCACAGGCCCATATAACGAAATATAAACTATATATCAAATAGCTATAAAATAAACAACCATTTTATCAAACCATCTGTCACTCCAAATCATTAAATCCATCGATTGAATTCTTCGTCCTTTATGTAAACAACGCCGCGTGTGAGCAGCGCCGCCGATGTTGTCAGTTGCAGTTGAAATTACAGTAATCCCTCGCTACATGGCGGTTTGTTTATCGCGGTTTCAGTACATCACGGATTTTTTTCCCAAATTAAAAAAGAATAAAATTCAAAATAAAACGTTTAAATTGAGGAATTATGGCACGAAAGTTGCCCATACGTCAGCAGAAGGCAGGGAGTGACCACACAATTGCAGTGCGTACACTTGTACCTTTTTATAAAAAAATTGTTATAATAATAAGAGTTCTAAAAACACATTTAAGTGTTATACCTTGTTATAGAAAAATCATTATAATAATAAAACAGTTCCAAAAACATATTTACAGTATATACACTTGTACCTTGTTATTATAATTGTTATAATAATAAAAGGTGTTCTAAAAACATATTTACAGTATGTGTTAAGAATTCTCCATGTTATTTTTGTTATTCAGCCGTGCTTTGATTTGAGGTAGGGTGATTTATTTTGAAGGCCGTTTTCAGCCGATACCATATCAAATCATTAAATCTCCTGACTCCGAAAGTCAGTGTATGTAACGCATTGTCAGTGAGGCTCCAATTATTCCACAGCCACAGTGCGCCCTCATGTGGTTTAAAGTGAAAATAACATGTGAAGTGATCAACTATATTGTAAGTAAGTAATGTGTTAATGATCAAGTCAAAATTTGTGAATAATTTCACATATAAGTCGCTCCTGACGATAAGTCGCCCCCCCCACCCAAACTATGAAAAAAAAACGTGACTTATACTCCGAAATATACGGTAGTTGTATCAGATGCGAAGCGACGCAAACGCGCAGCGTTTGACGTCCCATTAACACCCCCCCCCCTCGAAGCGAAGCGAACGCGCAGCGTTTGACGTCCCATTAAGACACCCCCCCCCGAAGCGAAGCGAACGTAAAAGAGCCGCATGAAACCCGGCAAAGAGCCGCATGCGGCTCGCGAGCCGCGGGTTGGCCACCGCTGTTATAATCAATCAAAACGTTTATGGCGCAAGTCAACGCTACCTTGTTTAAATAAATTTCACCTCACCCAGATGTGTGTGACAATCATTGGGTCTTTACCTTTAAAGCAAAAAAAAAAAGTAGCCGCTACCTCGGCTTAAAAAACTACAAATATGTTGACCCGAAAGGGAGGCGTACACCTTGCGTGTGGGATGGGAAGTATCTCATTTGCATGAGCACCAAAACGGATTGCTTTGAGCTGCACCTCAGAACAAGTAGAAAAGAGGGACCTGTAATGGTACCAAAACGAGGAATTCAGACAAAAGCATCACAGTTCCACTTTATATAGACAACAGCTAAATGTCATTTTTCCGTTGGGGTGCCCAAATTCATGCACCTGCCTACTTTTGTTTAGGTAATGATTGCACACTTTCTGTAAATCCTATGAACTTCATTTCACTTCTCAAATCTCACTGGGTTTGTCTGCTGTATGATATATTTAACTGAAATTGCTGATCCGAACAACCAATGATTTATAAAGGAAAATCTTGAAAATGATCAGGGGTTCCCAAACTTTTGCATACGACTGTAAGCAGTGTTCCCTCTAAATTTTCAAGTGTCTGTGCAAACACACAAGCTCTCTGTGCTCACTGTGGACCACTGTGTGTAACACCAGATTGATTATTTAATTAATAAATAAATAAAATATTGTCAATGAGAACTTTAACTTGCTCAGGGTCGGATTTTGTTTTGTGTGACAGCTCGTTCCTTTTCTGTCGGTCTTTTGCGCTCTCTCGCAATAATGTACCGATCCCCTGTCCCGTCTTGAGTCTTTGTACAATTCCAACAGTTTTCAAATGACATTTCTGCTGAATGTGACGCTTGAGGTAGCCAAGCTTTTCAGTCCATATTTTCCCCTCCGTAAACTCGCCTGCCACTTTGGCTTCACTGCATGTTTTGCATAGTAGACTTTTCGCACTCAAAAAAGAGAAACTCACACCCGGTTTCACCCTTTGTTCTTTTATTTGCACACACTCGGACAGCCATTCCATCTGAAAAGAACCGCCGCATCTCTTAGTTACTTTGGCTTGGCGAGTGGATGTGTCGCTGCTCGTTAGTTTCGTCATGATAAGGGTTTAGCTCACTTAGCATTTGTATCTCTTGACTCCGCCGCACTGTTGTTAGCTAGCTAACCTGCACGGCACGAATGGGAAGGACACATTTTCAGGCACTGTCAATGCTATAATTGGCTATGTAGCGTAAGTGAACCATATCATATCATTGGCTGGACACCTGTCAATTACTGATTTACATTACAAAAAGGCACAGAAAAACTATTCGTCCACTTAATTAGATTAGATTACGTCTAACATTAGATAGTAATCAATGAGTTTATGCAAAATTTTATTTTGTGGGCAGCATATAGTTTCTTGTGCGTATAGACTGCGCGACCAGTGCGCAATTGCGCAGCTGCTCAACTTAGATGGAACACTGACTGTAAGTACAACGTAAAACAGAATTTATTAGTGATACATGGGCTTTAAGGAAAAAAGACAAAAGACAAACTTTTGAGAAGACTCAAACATAATGCTTCCAGGACCCTATTATCCTCCAGTGCTACCATATTCTGGAACTTCAACCTATCTGTAGTCCCCAGAAGTACCAGGTGTTTAGTGCCCAGAGACAAGAGACTGACACCTGACCACCATTGATCAAGACATACAGTATAGTTGCCTAATAATTTTGCATGCAGAAATTCTCCCAAGAAAGCCAGAATTCCACTTTTACTCTCTTAAATATTCAAGTTTAAGGTTTAACATTTTGGTTGACCGAGAGCACTGTAGTTGTTGAAAAACAAAGTTTATTCTCAAAAATATATTTATAAATATATAAACATAAATATATATTTTTTTATATATTTGCCGAATAATTCTGCACACTGTATATACTCTTTTCACATCAAAACTTAAGAGAAGCAACTGTCTGGCAAAAAAGAAACTGATGCCAATGTGTTTCATAGCACTTAAATAAACTGGGGAATATGATTTGGCCTGAAAAATATTTCAATCAAATATGTTTATTTTTGCTTTGCTCGTGGTTGAAACGTCGTAATGCGCTCTTTAATGGGTTCTAGCATCCTTTACTTTCTTAAGTTAGTGATGAAGAGCTGTATCTTAACGATTTCTGAAATTAAATTGTAGGGGTGCACATACCAATTTTGGTGCTGTTCTCAAAGAAGCATCAAAAGTTGTTGCTTGGTGCTGAGTGTTTTAATTCCCTCCAACCCACCAACGTCACTACAGTATATACATTTATAGACTTATAGTAGGGAACTGAACCATCAACTGCTTTGGCGCATTTCTTCACATAATAGTCTTCCATAATAGTTTTTGCATCAAAAATAAGTTTAATGTTGTCATACAGTGGTACCTCTACTTACAAACGCCTATACTTTCAGATTTATTCAAATCTATTTATGAAACAATTTTCGACTTTCAAACGGACGCCCCGGTCACCCCCCCGTCTTGTCTCCTTTATTATGCCATTCCCTGTTCGCCTCGGCACAGTAGCAGTGTAAAAAACAAGTAGTGTAGTCAAGTATGTCCCCTAAAACTATCAATATGAAACTCGACATCATAAAGGAACATGGCGAAGGCATGCGTATTGTCGAGCTCGCGACGGAGTATGGCTGATATTGTGCCCCCGTGAAAATCAGTAACCCTGTACAGGAACACACACACATCGAGTGAAAGGCGGAAGCTGTTGCCGTGCGGCAAACAGTACCAGTTTGTTTTCAATAAAACCGTGAAGAACACACTTTTGTGTTTGTCAATTTCCATCTCTAGAAGCTAGGTTCCTTTTATTTTTTTTAAGTTCTCACCTGTGTTCTGCACGAGGTGCATTCAATGACTACTCACAGTCGGAAAACTCATTAATTGCAATTAAAAGTACCATATTTTCACGACCAAAGGACATACCGTACTAAAAGGCGCAGTCTCAGTTATATGTGCCATTACTGTATTTAACACACACATAGGGCGCACCGCATCATAGGGCACATGCATGCCGTGATTTACGGTAAACAAAAAAAAAAATGTCACGGGAGCAAGAACGTGAGTTCGGTTGTACTTTATTGTACTGTTTAACCATGTACTCTACAGTACTCACATTATTGTTGATCGATATTCATACGCCAATCCATCCAAGTCCTCATCTTCTGTATCCAAATTAAACAGTTGGGCAAGTCTGCCTTCTGACATGCCAATTTACCTCGTCATAGTCTCGTCGTTGTCACGTTGCTTTTCGGCAATAATCCCGGCTTTCCAGTAAACTTGAATTGTGGCTCGTAAACATGTCTCTGTCTATGCGGAGGTACGTATTCCTCTACGTGTCACGTCCAGTCCTCTGATTGTGCCTCGTAAGCAAACGTAAACGTAAGCAAACGGGTGCCTGTATATCACATCTCTGTGTAGCAGAAGCCAATGGCGGCGGTGGTACGTACTCCTCGACGTGTTACATACAGTCGTCTGATTGGTTTACCGCCCCGATCAACGTAAAACGTAATGTTCTCTGATTGGTTCATCGGGTGCCTGTATATTACGTCTCTGTGTGGTGGAAGCCACACAAAACAATGGCGGCGAAGGTACGTACTCCTCTACGTGTTACGTCTAGTCCTCTGATTGTTTTTTTTTGTCGACGCCTACTGTATTTTTCGGACTATAAATTTTTCATAGTTTGGGTGGGGGGGCGACTTATCCTCAGGAGCGACTTATATGTGAAATTATTCACAAATTTTCAAAATTCAAAAATCCGCGACTTAGTGAAACCGCGATAAACGAACCGCGATGTAAGGGATTACTGTAATTTGAACTGCAACTGACGTCAGCGGCGCGGCGCACACGCGGCGTTGATTCCATAAAGGACGATCAATGGATTTAATTATTTGTAGTGACACCGATAGTTTGATAATATTGTTGTTTATATAGGAATTTGATAGATACTTTATATATTGTTATATGGGCCTGTGGAATAATTTGAACTGCAACTGACTCGTCAGCGGCGCGGCGCATACGCGGCCTAATTTACATAAAGGATGATCGATGGATTTAATGATTTGGAGTGACACAGATGGTTTGATAAAGGTGTTATTTATGTTATAGTTATTTGGATAACTGTTAATGTTACGTCAGGCCTGTTCTCAGCTCTTCGTTTGTGTTTGTGAAAAATACGGTATTTATTACGGAAGCCACACAAAACAACTTTACAGATATTTGAATTTGGTCCACACAAAAGGCGCACCATCTTAAAAGGCGCACCTTTGTTTTTGAGAAAATTAAAGGCGTTTATGTGCGCCCTATGCTTGCGAAATTACGGTAATGACAAATACGCGAGCACATTCCAAGGAGTACGTGGAAGCATACAATAATTCATGAGCTTGATTTTTTTCTGTGTCTTCTCGAGGGTATTTATAGCAAGTGTACAAAATTAGAGCAGGTTTCCCCCTCCCCAAACAAAGTTAGGAGGTCAAGAATAAAGCGAAATTAATCTTTCGTTATAATGGTTTGAAAAGGCAAAAATAAAACTTTTGTTTTGGTTTTCTGTGTTTTACACAAAGTAATAGGTTAAAAAGTGTGACTTTTGACGGCCCGGGCGGGCACAGCCTGAAAAGGCAACGTGGGTCCCCCTGCCCTCCACCACCGGTGGAAGGGAACAAGTCAGGACATAGTCAGGCTCGCCTCCACACACAGCTTAGGCTCTCACTTTTTGAGATAAAAGAACCAGGGAAGTGATTAACAGGTAAAACCAAAATGAACTTAGTACAACTATCTTAGGCTCTGGTCCCAATCCTCTTGAGAGGGACTGTAAACTTCCGCTCTACAGTTGCCCACAGTGAGAGTCGCCAAGCAGGTGTAGGCATACTTATTGCTTTGGCGCCTGTACATTGGAGTGCACCCCGGTGGACGCGAGGGTAGCCTCCCTTCGTCTTTGGGTTGGGGGACGTTTTCTGATGTTTGTGCTTATCCACTAGACAGCAGTTCAGAGTACCCCTTTTTAGAGTCCTTGGAGGGTGTGCTGGACAGAGCTCCCCCCCTGAGCACTCAATCGTTCTGCTGGCAGAATTCAATGCTAATGTGAGCATGAGAGTAGGACCTGGAAGGGTGTGATTTGGACGTATGCCCTGGATCTAAACCCGAGTGGTGTTTTGTTATTGAACTTCTGTGCTCAGCATTGATTTTCCATAACAAACACCTTGTTCAAACATAAGGGTATCTAATGTGCATTTGGCACCAGGACACCTTAGGCCGCGGTTCGGTGCTACGATCGAGTTTGTTGTCGTGTTATCAGATGTGCAGCCACATGTTTTGGACACTTGGGTGAAGAGAGAGCAGCCGAGCTGTCAACTGATCACCATCTGGTGGTGTGTTGTCTGCAATGGTTTAAGAAGGGGAACCTGAGTGTGCACTCCAACTACAGAGTATTCATACTTCTCAGCCTTCCTGGTAAGGTCTCTTCAGGGTTGCTGGAGAAGCGGGTCCGTCAGGTCGAATTTCAGATTCAGGAGGAGCAATGTGGTTCTCGTCCTGGCCGTGGAACAGTGGGCCAGCTCTACAACCTTGGCAGGATCCTCGAGGGTGCATGGGAGTTCGCCCAACCAGTCTACATGTGTTTTGTTGACTTGGAGAAGGTGTCCAACAGTGTCCGTTCAGGGAGTTTTGTTGGGGGTGTTTCGGGAGTATGGAGTACCAAACTCATTGCCCTTGATAAGGACAGTTTTTTCCCCATACTGATGTCAGAGTTAGGTCCGCTTTGCTGACAATAAGTCCACCAAGGCCATTTGTCACCGATTCTCTCCTTTAGAGACAGAATTTCTGGGCGAGGCCGCGGCGTTAAGGGGGTCCGGTTTGATGGCCTCAGTATTGCATTTCTGCTTTTTGCAGATGATGTGGTGATTTTGGCTTCTTCAGCTGTGATGTCCATCACTCACTCACTGGAGCGGTTTGCAGCCAAATGTGAAGTGGCTGGGATGAAGCTCAGCACCTCCAAATCTCAGACCATAGTCCTCAGTCGGAAAAGGGTGGGGTTCTCTAGGTCGGGGATGAAATCCTTTCTCAAGTGGAGTTTATATTTCGGGCTCTTGTTAATGAGTGAGGGTAGTATGGAGCGTGAGAGTGCTGGACAGATTGGTGCAGCGTCTGCTGTGTTGCAGAATCTGTACAGTTGTGGTGAAGATAAAGCTGAGCCAAAAGGCGAAGCTTTCGCTTTATCGATCGATCTATGTTCCTACCCTCACTTATGGTCAGTAGTCATGAACGAAAGAAGGACATTCCAGATGCAAGCGGCCGAAATTACTTTCCTCCGCAGGATGTTGGGGCTCTCCCTTACTTAAAGATAGTGAGAAGATTGGTCATCCGGGAGGGACTTGGAGTCGAGGCGCTGCTCCTCCGCGTTGAGAGGAGCCAGACTCGGTGCATCGGCCTTTGAATGGCACACTTTCTGGACGCTGGGCATGTCCCACAGGAAGGAGGACAGGACATTGGAGAGACTGTCTCTCCGCTGACTAGGGAATGCCTTGAGATCCCCTGGGATGAGTTGGATGAAGTGGCTAGGGAGAGGGAAGTCTGTCCCTGTGACCTGACTCCAGATAAGCGATGGATATTGGATGTACAGTAAATGCTCGCTACTTTGCGTTTCACTTATCACGGCTTTGCTCTATCAGTTTTCAATTTTTTTCAAAACTTATATTGCGGTGCATCACGGATTTTTTTTTTGTCACACACACACACGTACGCGCACACACACACACACACACACACACACACACACACACACACACACACACACACACACACACACACACACACACACACACACACACACACG
Organism: Syngnathus acus; assembly: GCF_901709675.1. Lineage (NCBI taxonomy): Eukaryota > Metazoa > Chordata > Actinopteri > Syngnathiformes > Syngnathidae > Syngnathus > Syngnathus acus. The sequence goes on from NC_051094.1 coordinate 19,654,073, forward strand.
CATAGTCATATGCAGGAATGAAGCACACAAGACAGGCAACGAGACAGGCAAGTGCATCCCTCCACCAGCAGTGACATCGGGCGTCACTTGGAGCTTGGAGCGCGCGGCTTTGTCTGACCATATGACACTAATGGCCAATGGGAAAATGTTGAGCTGTGTCCTTGCAGCTGATTGGCTTAGCAGTTCTATGTACAATTGATCTCAGCCTCCCGCACTGTATCTAGACGTCAACATATCGGCAGCACCTCAGACTTGATCTTCGTTACACACATACTAGCACGTCTCCGCTCCTTGATCGCCAAGCGGAATAGAACTGCGTGTCTGCTCGTCACTCCCGATCGGAGCATCCTGTTTGCCCGTCATGGAGGAATCGAAGCACACAAGTGCACCCCTACACGATCAGCGGCTCCCAGGCGTCGCAGCTTTTTGCGGCGTCACTTGGAGCGCGCGGCTTTGTCTGACCATATGACACTAATGACTTAGACTTAGACAAACTTTATTGTCATTTTGTCAACACTAGGTGTACACAAAACGAAATTTCGTTGCATACGGCTTTCAACAATGTAGTGGTATTTCGGCTGGTTAAAAAGTGACATTCTATATAAAAATATGAAATAAGATAATTATAAAGTACAAAGTGCAGCAGTGATAAAGTATGTAAACAGTGCAGGAGACAAAAAGCAGTATTTACAAGTGTGCAGAGGAATGCTACGTTTGAATGTTCAACAGTCTGACAACAGCAGGGAAAAAACTATTGCAGAACCTGGTGGACCTCAGCGGATGCTGCGAAACCTCTTCCCAGAGGGCAGCAGGGAGAACAGTACATGGTGGGGGTAAGATGGGTCACTGATAATATTACGGCTCGGGACACGCAGCGCTGGGATGACAAGTCCTGAATGGAGGGAAGAGGAGCCCCGATGATCCTCTCTGCTGTCCTCACCACTCTCCTCAGGTTCTTCCAATCGGAGGCGCTGCAACCTCCACACCACACCGAGAGACAGCTTGTCAGAATGCTCTCTATGGTGCTTCGGTAGAACGTCCTCATGATGGGTGGGGGGAGGTGGGCTCTCCTCATCCTCCGCAGGAAGTACAAGCGCTTCTGTGCCCTCTTGACCAGTGTTGTGGTGTTCACAGTCCAGGTGAGGTCGTCTGTGATGTGGACTCCCAGGAATTTAGTGCTGCTGACCACCTCCACAGCTGAGCTGTTGATGATCAGTGGAGCGTGGTGAGGCTGGTTCTTCCTGAAGTCGACGATGATCTCCTTCGTCTTCTCCACATTCAGGATCAGGCTATTTTCTCTGCACCAGCCCACCAACTGCTCCACCTCCTCTCTGTAGTCCAGGTCGTTGTTGTCCCTGATGAGGCCCACCACCGTTGTGTCGTCTGCAAACTTCACGATGTGATTGGTGGTGAACCTGGGGGCGCAGTCGTGTGTCATCAGGGTGAACAGCAGGGGGCTCAGGACGCAGCCCTGAGGGGAGCCTGTGCTGAGGGTGATGACATCTGAGGTGTTCTGTCCGACCCGGACTGACTGAGGTCTGTTGGTGAGGAAGTCTAGCAGCCAGTTTCGAAGGGGGGTGCTGAAGCCCAGGTGTTCCAGTTTTTCCACCAGATGTTGTGGAATGATGGTGTTAAACGCTGAGCTGAAGTCCAGGAACAGCAACCGCACGTGGGTGTTCCTCTCCTCCAGGTGAGCCAGGCTCAGGTGAAGAACGGAGGAGATGGCATCCTCAGTAGAGCGGTTCTGCCGGTAGGCAAACTGGAACGGATCGAATGTTGGGGGGAGTCTGGAGACGATGTGTTCTTTGAGCAGCCTTTCGAAGCACTTCATCATGATGGGAGTCAGTGCCACAGGTCTGTAGTCATTCAATGAGGTGATTTGAGGTTTCTTCGGCACCGGAATGATGGAGGCAGCCTTGAAGCATACTGGCACTTTGGCTTGGTCCAGCGAGATGTTAAAAATGTCTGTGATGACACCAGCCAGCTGGCCTGCACATTCCTTGAACACCCGCCCAGGTATGTTGTCGGGGCCTGGGGCCTTACGTGGGTTGACTCTTCTCAGAGTCTTCCACACGTCGGCTGAGTCAAGGCAGAGGGCCTCCTCTTCCTGGTGGGGAACAGTTTTAACTGCAGGAGTGCTGTTTAGTGCCTCAAAACGCCCAAAGAAGTTATTTAGACCATTTAGGAAGTCAGCATCAACCTCACCCACCGGGGGGGAGGGTAAGTTGTAGTCCATGATCGCCCGTATGCCTTGCCACATACTCCTGGTGTTATTGGCGTCGTGGAAAAAATCCTGAATTTTACGACTGTGGCTTCGCTTCGCTAGCCTGATGGCACGGTTCAAGTTGGCTCTCGCTGTCCTCAGTGCCTCCTTGTTGCCAGACTTGAAGGCTGAGTTCCGTGCTCGTAGCGTATGACGTACCTCCTCAGTCATCCAGGGTCGTTGGTTGGCTCGGGTGATGATGTTCTTAGTGGTGCTGACGTCCTCGGAGCCTTTGTTGATGTAGGCTGACACAGTCATGGCGTACTCATCAATGTCGATCTAATTGTCATATGTTGCTGCTGATTTGAACATGTCCCAGTCAGAGCACTCAAAGCAGTCCTGGAGTGCCTCCATGGCCCCCTCAGACCACACCCTCACCTGCTTCACTGTGGGTTTTGCTCTGATCAGCAGGGGCCTGTATGCAGGGATTAGCATAACAGATAGGTGGTCTGAAGAGCCGAGGTGGGGGCGGGGGGCTGCTCTGAATGCATCCTTTATATTGGTGTAAACCAAGTCCAGAGTGTTCTCTCCCCGAGTTGGAAAATCCACGTGTTGGTAAAAATGAGGCAGAATAGTCTTCATGTTAGCCTGGTTGAAGTCCCCAGCAATGATGAAAACACCCTCTGTGTGCGTGGATTGCAGCTCACTGATTGTCCGATAGAGAACACTCATGGCCTCTTTAGTATTAGCGCTAGGAGGCACATACACAGCCGTGATGCTAACAACAGTAAACTCTCTGGGCAGGTAGAAGGGTCTGCAGTTAACAGTCAAAAGCTCGATGTCCGAAGAGCAGAAGCTGGCGACAGATCTAGCATTTTTGCACCAGTTGTTGTTGATGTAGACCAGGGGTGGCCAACCAGTCAGAGACTAAGAGCCACATTTTTTACTGTGTCATCGCAAAGAGCCACATCATACACATGAGCACACATGAACACCCCCCCACACACACACACGCACACAAACACGCACGCGCACGCACGCGCACACGCACGCACGCACACACACACACACACACACACGCACACACACCCCTCTGCTCAGCCAAATTTATTGTGTGACATTATTATGTCACGCACCAACATGATAATGACAAATTGACTCCTACAGTACTAAAACCACAGACCAAAGACCACATTTTCAACAATGAGCATTGTGTGCATTGTCTCACACAGACAAACTCTCAGTTCAACAAATTCCACAAACAAAAACATAATAAGTTTTTTCACTTACTATGTGTGGCGGGACAGACCATTCGTTTGAGTTCGTCGTTTTCAGGAGACAAGATTTCAATAACGTCACTGAGGCATATTTTAACGAACTCCACTTCATTGTATGGCTTTTTAGCCCTTGCAATGTTCCAAGCCAGTTGAAACAATGCAAGTGTGACAGTCTCTGAGTGCTTCGTAATTTTTTTGAAAAACTGTACCTATTTTTCTGCCTGACTTTTCAAAGTCTCCAAACTTGTGCTTGCGAAATTCAGTCCCTTTTGCAAAGTCCTTATCGATATTGGCATGAAGTGAGCTGAAGGGGCGCTGACCATTTGAAGCTTTTAAATGCGCCAATGACGTCCGACATATCAGGCAGAATGGCTTGCCATAGCATTCAACAAAAAACAACTTTAACTCTGTTAAAAACGTCCTGTGTTCATCGTCATATATTCGTTTAGCTGTGCATTTTTTCCTTGCCATTTTGGCAAGCGTCTTGTCAGCCTTTCTGGACCTAATGGGCCCCCGTAGTCACAGTCGCCATTCATAAAAAAAGCGGGCAAAACCAATTCACCTCACGCGCATGCGCGTTTGACCAAAATACCATATTGAACTCAAGCGAAGCAAATACGCACGAAAAATAAACACAAATGTTGATATGAACGTAAAAGAGCCGCATGAAACTAGCCAAAGAGCTCGCGAGCCGCGGGTTGGCCACCGCTGATGTAGACACACAGCCCACCTCCTCGGGATTTACCGCTTCGCTCGCTGTTTCTGTCGGCGCGGAATGTAGCGAGCCCCTCCAGGCTAACGGCGTTGTCCGGTATTGATGAGTTCAGCCATGTCTCCGTCAGGATGAGAGCGCAGCAGTTTCTAACCTCCTTCTTTGAAGAGAGTTCCAGTTGTAGATGGTCCATTTTATTATCCAGTGAGCGGACGTTGGAGAGGAAGATGGATGGAAGCGGCGGTTTGTAGGGGTTAGCTTTAAGCTTAGCCGTTAGCCCACCTCGACAGCCGCGCTTTCGCCGCCGGTCACACCGCCTACGCTTACTCCTCCTCCGGCGCGTGCTGCCCGGCGAGCCCGCTGCATCGTGAGCTTCTGGGGCTAGCGCCCTAAGCACTCCAAGGCTACATAAACAGACTAGGGTAGTTGTGGCTACGAGTCCGAAAACACTTGATGACCGTACCTCCAGCAGGCGCTGGCGATCATGCACTAATCTACTGGATGGATAAACTAAACTTTATGTTGTTTGTAGTGTCCTAGGCGACATATTTTTTGAAAATACTCGTCGGTTGTTGAGAGCTGTAGCGGCCGCGGCCAACTGGGGCGCCGCCATCTTGGAATCCGATGGGAACATGCTGAGATGTGTCCTTGCAGCTTATTGGCTTAGCAGTTCTAACTACAATTTATCTCAGCCTCCCGCACTGTCTGTGTCAACATATCAGACTTGCGCTTCATCACGGAAGTTTTTTTTACTGAGAGACTTTAGTGAAAATGTTTACAAAAGTGTTTAAGTAGTTAGTTAGTAAATAAGAATGTCTCTGAGAGTCAGCTTGTCTTTAAAATGTTCACAAAAGTGTTTACTAAATAGTTCGTAAACCAGAATGTTTCTTGACTTTAAAATGTTTGCAAAGTGTTTAAAAATGAAAAAAAGTGTTTAATAAACAATAAAGTGTTTAAAACTACAATAAAGGTTAACAAACGTTATAAGTTAAGTTGGATATATTGTAACAATATATTTACTCGTTTATTTTCTTATTTATTTAAATGAATAAGAATATTTCTAAGTCAATTTGACTTTAAAATGTTTACAAAAGTGTTTAAAAATAAAAAAAACGTTTAAAAGTATCGTATTTTTCGCACCAAAAGGCGCACTGGATTATAAAGCGCACCCTCATTGAATTTTTTATTTTAGAAATTATTTCATATAACCTATTTTTCGGACTAAAAGTCGCTCCGGAATATACGTCGCATTAGCCATAAAATGCACAATAAAGTGACAAAAAACATATAAGTCGCTCCGGAGTGTAAGTCACATTTTGGGGGAAATTTATTCGACAAAATCCAACACCAAGAACAGACATGAACGAGCAACAGGCTAAACGATAGGTATGCTAACGTGACATAAACACAAATGAAGAGCTGAGAACGGGCCTGACGTAACATTGACAGTTATTCAAATAACTATAACATAAATAACACCTTTATCAAACCATCTGTGTCACTCCAAATCATTAAATCCATCGATCGTCCTTTATGTCAACAATGCAGGGTGCGCGCCGCTGACGGCGGTTGCACTTAAAATTATTCCACAGGCCCATATAACGATATATAAAGTATATATCAAATAACTATTATAAAAGCAATAATATTATCAAACCATCTGTGTCACTCCAAATCATTAAATCCATCGATCGTCCTTTGTCAACAATGCCGCATGTGCGCCACGCCGCTGACGATGGTTACACTTAAAATTATTTCACAGGCCCATATAACGATATATAAATTATATATCAAATAACTATTATATAAGCGATAATATTATCAAACCATCTGTGTCACTCCAAATCATTAAATTCATCGATCGTCCTTTATGTCAACAATGCCAGGTGCGCGCCGCTGACGGCGGTTGCACTTAAAATTATTCCACAGGCCCATATCACGACATATAAAGTATATATCAAATAACTATCATATAAGCAATAATATTATCAAACCATCCGCGTCACTCCAAATCATTAAATCCATCGATCGTCCTTTATGTCAACAATGCCGCATGCGCGCCGCGCCGCTGACCGCGGTTGCACTTGCCTATTTTGAAATGAAATACCCTTGTCCGTATAGCAGCTATCATTATAGCATTAGCCACCCGCAAACTCCTATGAGCCTCAGCTCGCAGACTCCCATGAGCCTCAGCAAAGTGTCGTGGCAGCCCACTGTAAACAATCACGTTTCTCAAACTCTCTCTCATAAAAGTGATCGGAATCGACTAAAGACTGATGTAACACATTGGTGCTGCTTATTTATGATTCCGTTGGATATTGATCAGGAAACGTCCTCAAAAACATTAACGGAACAGCCTATTTCGAAATGAAATAGCCTCGCGGGTACAACAGCTATTCAGTGACGCCCCCTGACCACGGTTGCTGTAATGCTGGGAAGCGATGCGACCTTGTAATTTACTAGTCGTACTAAAACGTACTGAAACAATTTGGCAGAGCGCTGTGTACAACCAGTATGGATCAACAAATTCATTAATTGATCCAAATATAAGGCGCTCTTCATTATAAGGTGCACTGTGTTTTTTTGATTAAAATTTAAGTTTTTTAGTGCGCCTAATAGTGCGGAAAATATGGTACATAAAAGTGTTTAAACATGAAATAAAAGTTCATAAAAATCCTTGTGTGGATATTGTAATAATGTATGTTCTCTACTTCGCGGATTTTCACCTATCGCGGGTGGGCGTGGAACCAATTAAATGCGATAAACGAGGGATTACTGGATAGATGTTTTCATTTTTACCTTTTGTTTATTTTCACTGTGCTTATGGCCGATAGCGATGAGTCTCTCACAAATAATCCTACTAATTTCGTTTAATTTTGTTTTCACCAACATGGCTTTTGTCAACTTTGTATTTTAACATTCAGTTGTATTTTTGTTAAACTTGCAGTTTTCATAAAATACTTGAAATGTTGGTCAGTTTCCTTTTCTTATATGCTTTTTGCCAGGTGAGTTAAAATGGATCAGTCACAATCGGTAGAGAAATGTGCCTAATATTAATTATTAATATTGTCCCCTCATATATGAACAGCCTGTGCGTACAGTAAACACAGTGGAATTTTTATTTCACAAGCGTCATTTGTTTTCAGGAGCAAGTACTTCACCAAGATACCATCAAGAGAAGTATTTTATCTTTGCCTTGACACCCCAGCAAGTTCGAGAAGTATGCATATCCAGGTGAATCTTTTGTCGAGAACTTACAAAACAAAATTCCGCTTGTAATGTATAAAGTCAAATACTCAATTGTTTTGGTTTACAGGGATTTTCTTCCCGGTGGCAGAAGGGATTATATGGTTCAAATTCAGTTAAGGTAAGGCTGTTTGGATTTTCAGCAGGGAAAACAAAGTAAAAACATTGGGCTTCATTTATGCCAGCCACACAGACATTTACAGTCCACATTCTAGTCTACAGTTCATTGTAGCTTGCTAACCCAATCATGAACCTTTTCACAATCTATTAGCCCCCTTTTTGGTGGCATCAGGAAATGCTTTGAAAATCCAATTTTGGCTCATGTTTGCACATTTACAGGGGTCAAACTTTTGCACCCTTGTCCTAGAGCAGGCGTGTCCAAAGTCCGGCCCGCGGGCCAAATTCGGCCCCCGGTCAGATTTCATACGGCCCGCAGTTTCGGTCTTATAATGTATTATTTATGGCCCGCCTGCACTGTCAAACTGAATAAAAAAAAATCATGAAACTTGAAACTGTAATTCCTCCTATTACCAAAAAGTGGCAGCACCACCCCTCTCCGCTCATTTCTGCCATGGGGATTGCAAAGAAAATGAGGAAAGTTGACATTGAGGGCCGTCGCTTTCCAGAGAAATGGGAATTCCAATACTTCTTCACTGAAAATCAAGGCAATTGTGTTTGTCGAATTTCTAAAGAGACGGTTGCCTTGTTTAAGGATTTCAACCTAAAGAGAGACACTATCAGACTAAACATGCTAACGCATACGACCAGCTAACAGGGAGTGACCGCGCTGATAAAGTGAAGCAGCTCCAAGCTGAACTGGCATCACAACAGCGATTCTTCACGCGGGGCTGTGAGTCAAAAGTAAATATTACTTAATAATTAATATTACGAAGTCGCCATGTTAATACTGTTGATGTTACAAACCTGTAGATGTGACAAACTATTACTTTCTGAAAGATATTGTAAATGACAAGAGCAAAATTAACTTGTTTCAAGTTTTCATAATAACAGACAACTTTGCATTACTTATAATCCTGTTTAAAATGTTCAGGAGGAAACATTTATTTTAAACTCATGTACATTTAAGGTATTTCATACAGTTTGTTCAATGGTATCTGACTCTTCAGATATGAATGAAAGGCAGAATTTGTGTTTTTAGAGTCATTGACATCTGCCTGAGTGGCTTATATTTGGTTATTTTGTCATCTAAAAAATAAAGACAATTGGGACAATGAAATTTGTTTTATAACAGTGTGTATTTGCATGTAATTGTTGTCCGAAAAAACTATTGGCCCCCGGGCTCCTTTACTTTATCAAATTTGGCCCTCCATGCAAAAAGGTTTGGACACCCCTGTCCCAGAGTGATCTTGTCCTAGAGCAGATATGGGCAAACTATGGCCCGTGGGCCGGATCTGGCCCACAGGGCTGTTTAATCCGGCCCGCCAACCCTGAATTAATTGTATGATTAAACTTTTTTTTTTGGTCATTTTCCCTGCAATGACTGCATTTCCCCAGTAGATGGGGAACCGCCCGCCCGCGCGTTTACTACCGGAAACCGTGTCAGAAAGCTCGGTGCACACTCACAAGTGCGTGTACGTACTCAGTAGTACAGACACGCCGCACTCCGCGCTCTATTTCTATCAGTGCCGAATTTAGAGTGTGGGCTGTGACGTCAGCATTCTCCTAATTCATGCGCTGAGCTTTAAGATACAGTTTTACGCTAAAGCCACTCACAAACCTTCCCCTGGAATCCTTCCATTAAAATGAGTGGCCCAAGGAAAAGAAAGGTGGACACTGAGTGCCGAGTGTTTAAAAAAGAGTGGACAATTTTGCTCGCCCTATGCAACGTGACGTTCAGCCACATGAACATCAACATCAATCCGTCACAGATCGAGGTGAACACCTCGGCTCTATCCTTAGAATTGCCACAACAAATTTTACGCCAGACTATGATGCACTAGCAAAACAAGGGAGACCAACAACACTGTTCCCACTGAAAATGAAGGAGAGTTCCTCAAGTTTGTTGTAAAAAAAAAAAAGCATTTTGAATATAATTTATACAAATAGCAGGGATTGAAACTAGCGACCATTCTCATTTTCAAACAATGCAGGATGCTCAAGGACATTTATGCACCACCTGTTTGCGACTAATCTTAACTTAAAGTTCTTAAGGCCGACTTTAAGGCCCGTTTCGTCACGTCTGTCACCAGGTGTTTGTGAATTAAAGCTCTGCTCTGATTTGCAGATATTCGTCACCGTGTTGCTGTTTTGATTTCATACTACTTTATTTAGATGTATTCTTTCAAAGTCAAAAAGTCAAAGTCAAAGTCTGCTTTATTGTCAATTTCTTCACATGCCAAGACACACAAAGAAATCGAAATTACGTTCCCACTATCCCACTGATTCTTCAAGATGATGTATTTGGTCAGAATGTTTGTCGTTTGATTTGATTTCGCCTCATAAGATTAACATATTTCATAAATCTGACCTGCAGGCGCTGAAGTGATGAAAACTGTTATTCATAATAACAGTGTCGTATTTAATGAGAATCACTGATAGCAGTTTTATGGTGAAATATGTTTTTAATGCTATTAATAAATGCATTTGTTTTCAAAAAGCTTTTTTTGAATATCCATGCTTAGGAAAGCTACTAAAGGCCAAAACCTTTTATGCAATGAACTTTACATGTCGTTTATCTTACTTCACACAAACACTACATCCATCTGCTCCTGGTTCGGCCCCCACGGTCAAAATTTTGAACCCAATTCGGCCCGCAAGTCAAAAAGTTTGCCCACCCCTGTCCGAGAGTGACTTCAAAATTCACCTGTGCCACCTTAAGACCTGGAACATGAATTGGGAAAAAATCTTTAGTCTTTGAAATACTACTTAAGTCTTTAAATGACAAGCGTTTTTGGAAAAGACAACCCCTCAAATCCCAGCCAATTTCGACCATTTTCACTTATTTCTCAAGGCCTACAGAATATTGTTTGCTATGTCTATGTAAACATGGGTGGTACCAAATGGAAGATTAGACTCCGTTCTTTCAATAGAAAAAAAGCAGTATGATTGATAGATCAATTGATCGATCGATAGATAGATAGAGTAATCCCTCGTTTATCGCGGATAATTGGTTCCAAGACCACCCGCGATATGTGAAAATCCGCGCAGTAACGTCACCCTTTTTAACATACATGCATTGTTTGTGTATCAATAAGTGTATATCAAACCGCATAAGTGCATATATTATCATTAGACTATTAAATAATAGTTTCAAACATGTAAATACTATATTAATACGTTGTATAAATGACATACAGAAAATGATGTATAAATAATATAAATATGATACGTGTGAGTGTGTGTGTGTGCGTGCGTGTGTGTGTGTGAGTGTGTGACATATGTCGCTAAAGTATACATACTGTAAATATGTTTTTAGAACTCTTTTATTATTATAACAACTTTTTGTAACATCCTGTAAATATGTTTTTAGAACTCTTCTATTATAATTTTCAATATTTTTATAACAAGGTACAATACTCAGGGATGAGAATCTTCCGCGGATCCGCGGATTTCCGTGTTTTTTTCCGTCGGGAGTATCATTTTCGTGAATCGTGTAGATCCGTTGAGAATTTTTTTTTTTTATGGGGGGGCGGCTGGCAGCTGTATTGCGACAACAGCCGCCTTATTTTCGGCAGCATTTTGGCGCTGCTTTCGTCACATCATTTGCCTACTCATTTGCCTAATTAGCAAAAGTTTTAGCCAGCATGGCAAAAGTTTTAGAGAAAAAAGACGAGGCTCGTACCAGGGAAATAGACAAGTCGAACGGGATCAGGAACTGCTTCAGATGGGCATGGCTCGAGAGCAGCGTCATCGTACAACTTGGAACACGGTCCGTAACCACCTGCCTGACGGAACATATCCGTAAATTAGATGTCCCGGGGAAGGTTTTGTGCATTCTTTGTGATAAGCTATGGAGGTCGCGGCGCTTCGAACATTAAGGAGCACATCAAAACAAAAAAACACAAAGGTACGTTTTTACTTTTACGAGCATGTGGGTAACATGATGTTACATGTAAGCTAATGTTAGGCTATTGTCATGATATCATTAAAGAATAAATCTTCAATGATAGATAGATAGATAGATAGATAGATAGATAGATAGATAGATAGATAGATAGATAGATAGATAGATAGATAGATAGAATTAACAGTTTTCATCAAAAGGAAAAACTCCAGGATTGATTGTGCCATTTTGATGTATTATATTCACCTTGGTAGCCCACCAAGCAGGAATACTTTTTTTAACAAAGCTGTTGAAATTGAGTGATGAAATTCATAGTTTTGGGGTTGCATTACTGCCAAAATCCAGGAGTTTCCAGGGAGCTTTGCCCCCTGAGCCCCCTCTGGGGCATTGCCCCTGGCCCCCTGCGGCCCCTAATGGGGGCCTATGGGTCCTGTGGCCCCCAATAGGGGCCTGTGGCCCCTGGCCCCCTGTGGCCCCCAATGGGGGCCTGTGGCCCCTGGCCCACTGCAGCCCCCATTGGCCCCCCCAGTGGGGCATGTGGCCCCCAGACCCCGGCTACTTTTCAGTGTTTTTTTTCATTTGCCGTTCTCATCCCTGAATACTGTAAATAATAACTCTTATAACAACTTTTTTTTATAAAAAGGTACAAGTGTACGTACTGCAATTGTGTGGAGACTCCCTGTCTTCTGTTGGCGTGTGGGCAACTTTCGTTCCATAATTCCTCAATTCAGGTTTATTTTGAATTTATGATCTTTTTTGGGGGGGGGGGGGAATTTGCGACGTACTGAAGCCGCGATAATTGAACCGCGATGTAGCGAGGGATTACTCTAGATCAGGGGTCACCAACTCCGGTCCTCAAGGGCGCCAATCCAGCCTGTTTTAGGTGCAGCCCTACAACAACACACCTGATTCAAATGATCAGCTCATCAGCAAGCTCTATTAAGGCTGATAGCGATCCTGATTATTTGAATCAGGTGTGTTGTTGTAGGGCTGCACCTAAAACAGGCTGGATTGGCGCCCTTGAGGACCGGAGTTGGTGACCCCTGCTCTAGATAGATAGATACAGTATCTCACAAACGTGAGTACACTCCTCTCATTTCTGCAATGTTTTAATTATATCTTATCATGGGACAACAATTAAGAAATGACACTTTGAGACAATGTTAAGTAGTCACTGTAGAGCTTGGATAGCAAGTAAATGTATTGTTATTTCAAAGTAACTCAAAATACAACAATGAATGTGTAAGCTCTACAGTGACTACTTAACATTGTCTCAGTGTCATTTCTTCAGTGTTGTCCCATGACAAGATATAATTAAAACATTGCAGAAATGAGAGGGGTGTACTCACTTTTGTGAGATACTGTACTTTCAGATAGATATAGATATTCTCAGATAGATAGATAGATACTTTCATATAGATAGATAGATAGATAGATAGAGAGATAGATAGATAGATAGATAGATAGATAGATAGATAGATAGATAGATAGATAGATAGATAGATAGATAGATAGATACCGTAATTTTCGGACTATAAGTCGCGGTTTTTTTCATAGTTTGGGTGGGGGGGCGACTTATACTCAGGAGCGACTTATATACATACATATGTTTTTTTTCACTTTTTTGGGCATTTTATGGCTGGTGCGACTTATACTCCGGTGCGACTTATAGTCCGAAAATTACGGTAGATAGATAGATAGATAGATAGATAGATAGATAGATAGATAGATAGATAGATAGATAGATAGATAGATAGATAGATAGATAGATAGATAGATAGATAGATAGATAGATAAGTTTAAATTTAAGTCCCAATGATCGTCACGCACACATCTGGGTGTGGTGAAATTTGTCCTCTGCATTTAACCCATCCCCGTGTGATTTTGATCCATCCCCTGGGGGAGAGGGGAGCAGTGAGCAGCAGCGGTGCCGCGCTCGGGAATCATTTGGTGATCTAACCCCCCAATTCCAACCCTTTATGCTGAGTGCCAAGCAGGGAAGAAATGGGTCCCATTTTTATAGTCTTTGGTATGACCCCACAACCTTCTCAGGGCGGATACTCTACCACTACGCCACTGAGCTGGACAGACAGACAGACAGACAGACAGATAGATAGATAGATAGATAGATAGATAGATAGATAGATAGATAGATAGATAGATAGATAGATAGATAGATAGATAGATAGATAGATAGATAGATAGATAGATAGATAGATAGATAGATAGATAGATCATTTCCAGGGGGAAATTCAGGATTCTATATTATGCCATTCTTTAGTTATCACCATTCCCAAATGCTTTGGTTTCACTCAAATTAGCAATCTCAGAGAAAAGGAGGTTTTTGTGTAAAACGTATTTTCTGCACAACTGTAACTTTGACACTAATATTTTCTGGTTTAGTGGCATCTGTGACAACAGGCCTACCCTCCTATAAAACATGAACAAAAATAATGAAAATGGGATTTTGAAGGCAAAAAAATATTTTCTGTGACAACAGGCCTTCCCTTCTATAAAACATGAACAAAAATAATGAAAATGGATTTTTGATGGCAAAAACATTTATTTACACATTTATTGCCAAGGTTCACATTTGGCAACCTATTTACAGGTTTTGGGTTGTTTACCGAGATGTTCGCGTGTGCTCACATGGGTGTGCATCTTTTGCTATTTACAAGGGATGTATAGAATAGGATATATAAGAATGACGGCGATTCATCCAAACTGTGGCACAAACACTTGCACACACTATGCTGATTGCTTTCACATGCCCGAGTCGGCGTTGGCTTGTGTCGCGTTCTCACAGCAAGCTCCTCTAAATTGACTGTTTTGCTCTACCGCACTCACAACGAGCAATAGTTTCCTCGATTGCAAGCTGCTTGAAAGCCGATTGCTTCCGTTTCACCATTTACTCTCACTCTCTGACTGCTTCCTCCATAACTCTACAACTATTGTTCCATTGTTCTCCCATTTGGGCTGGGCTTAGAGTTTTCGTCACCTCTCTATGAGACACCAAGAGCAACTCTGCCATCAAGTGGTTGGAGTTAACCACTACAATGCTCTATACCAGTGGTCCCCAAACTACGGCCCCCCTCCGCATTAGACCCGGCCCCCTGAACAATACCAGAGACGGAAAAAAATGCTAAACAATACCAGACCCCCTGAACAATAACAGAGACGGGAAATAAAATGCTAAACAATACCAGAGACGGAGAAAAAAATGCTACTACGACCTCACTTTGCCCCAGCACGTTTTTACCCTTATGGCCACCCATACCCCAGTCATAGAACGTGAAAGAACGGAATAATGGCAAAAAGGTTGGGTAAGAGAAAAATTTATTCCGAATGCATCAGAGAAGGGAAAAGTTATGTGGCCCTCATTGGAAAAGGTTTGGGGACCCCTGCTCTATACACTTGATTTTATCGTGGAGAGGTGGCCGGGAGTCTTATTTACCATTTATAAAATAAAATCAAGTTGACCAGAATACTCGTCGATGGGATACTACGTCATTATTGTCAATGACGAGGATTCTTGTTGCTGGCATACAAAGTTAATAACTGCACATGATAAAAAAAAACCCTCAGCTATAATTTAATATTCTCTTATACCTATATCGCCACCTACTGGCAACATAAAATCTCCCTTTTTACACAGTGCACTGAGCTTGTTGAACGAAAGGAATAAATAAAAAATTGTCAGAACAGCCTGAAGACGTGGATCATCAAAGTCAAAAGTCAAAGTCAAAGTCAGCTTTATTGTCAATCCCTTCATATGGCAAGACACACAAAGAAACCGAAATTCCGTTTCCTCTATCCCACGGTGACGAGACATACAAGTAGACGACACAAAATAAAAACAAGAAGGCACACACAATAAATAATAAATAAAAAATAATAAATAAATAAAATGAGCGATGAATAAATAATAAACCAATAACCCAATAAATAAGAGGAGCAAAACCGAGCCAGTGTGCATACAGCAGACAGTAAAGAACAGGACGCTACGCAGAAAGGGGGAGCGAGTTCAGGATCCTAACAGCCTGGAGGATGAAGCTGTTGGAGAGTCTGGTGGTGTGGGAGCGCAGGCTCCTGTACCGCCTCCCAGAGGGCAGAAGATCAAACAAAGAGTGAGCGGGGTGACTCACATCACTCACAATCTTGGTCGCCTTGCGGGTGAGATGGGAGGTGTAAATGTCCTTCAAGGAGGGGAGAGAAGCACCAATAGTCTTACCAGCCGTTTTCACTATGCGCTGCAGGGCCTTCAAGTCGTAGTCAGTGCAGCTGCCACCCCAAACAGCAATACAGCTGGAGAGGACGCTCTCAATGGTGCCGCGGTAAAATGTAGTCATGACGGCCGGAGGAGTGCCCGCTCGCCTGAGTTTCCGAAGGAAGTACAGGCGTCGCTGGGCCTTCTTCGCCAGTGATGCGGTGTTGGTGGACCAGGAGAGATCCTCACTGATGTGCACCCCCAGGAACCTGGCGCTGCTCACTCTCTCCACCACAGCACCGTCGATGGTCAGCGGCAGGTGTTGGGCGTGACCCTTCCGGAAGTCAACAACAATCTCCTTGGTCTTGTCGACGTTCAGCAGGAGGTTGTTGTCCCTGCACCACGTGGTCAGAAGGTCAACCTCCAGCCTGTATTGAGTCTCGTCTCCCTTGGTGATGAGACCCACCAGAGTCGTGTCGTCAGCAAACTTCACTATGCGGTTGTCGCTGTAGGTGGCAGTGCAGTCACGCGTCAGGAGGGTGAAGAGCAGCGGACTGAGCACGCAGTCTTGGGGGGCCCCCGTGCTCAGCGTGATGCTGGCGGAGATTTTGTCGCCAACACGTACCACCTGTGGCCTCTGACAGAGGAAGTCCAGTAGCCAGTTGCAGAGGCAGGTACTGAGGCCCAGCTTGTCAAGTTTGCTGATGAGACGTTGTGGCACAATGGTGTTGAAGGCAGAACTGAAGTCCACAAACAGCAACCTCACATACGAGTCCCTCCCCTCCAGGTGGGTGAGGGCCGAGTGGAGGGCAGAGCAGATGGCATCCTCAGAGGACCGTTTGGCTCGGTACGCAAACTGGAAGGGGTCAATGGTGGGGGGGAGAACGGAACGGATGTGCTCCATGACAAGCCGCTCAAAGCACTTCATGATGATGGGCGTAAGTGCCACGGGGCGGTAGTCATTGAAGCAGGACGGAGCAGGTTTCTTCGGCACAGGTACGATGGTGGCAGCTTTGAAACACGACGGGACGATGGCCTGCTGCAGGGAAGTGTTAAAGATGTCCGTGAAGACACCTGTCAGCTCACCAGCGCAGTCCTTCAGCACTCGACCCGGGATGTTGTCCGGGCCCGCCGCCTTTACGGATGTTGATAGCGGCAAGCGCCCTCCTCACGCTGTTGGCGGAGAGGCACAGGGGCAGCTCGTGGGAAGGGGGAGTGGCCTTCAGCGGGCAAGTGCTGTTCTGAGCGTCGAAGCGAGCAAAGAAGCGGTTGAGGTCATTGAGCAGACGGACGTCGCCTACACAGCTCTGCGGCACAGGCTTGTAGTCCGTGATGGTCTGAATGCCCTGCCAAAGGCTCCGTGCGTCCCTGCTGTCCTTGAAGTGGGTGGTAATTTTGCCCGAGAACGCCCTCTTCGCTTCTTTGATGCCCCGGGACAGGTCGGCCCTCGCAGTCCTCAAGCCAGCCTCATCCCCCACTCTAAAGGCTTTGTCCCTGGCCCTCAGCAGCCTGAAGACAGCCCCTGTCAGCCATGGCTTCCGGTTAGCCCGAGTGACGACGGATATTGAGTGCGTCACATCATCAATGCACTTCCTGATGTAGGAGGAAACAGAGTCAGTATACTCCTCAATGTCCGCCAGACCGTCGCAAGTGGCAGCCCTCCTAAACACGTCCCAGTCAGTAGAGCCAAAGCAGTCACGAAGCGCATCAGAGGCACCCTCAGGCCACACCCGTACCCGCTTGCGAACTGGTCTGGATGTTCTCACCTTTTGTCTGTATGTGGGCAAAAGCATAACAGTGATATGGTCAGAAAGTCCAAGATGGGGGAGGGGGGCGGCTTTGAAAGCTCCTTTATGCGAAGAGTAGACCAGGTCCAGGAAGCTGTCGCCACGCGTAGGAAAATCAACATGCTGGTGAAGCCTCGGAAAAACAGACTTCAGGTTAGCATGATTAAAATCCCCAGCGAAGATGGTGAAACCGTCAGGGTGCGCTGTCTGTTGTTCACTGACAGCCTGGTACAGCTCACTAAGAGCCGCGACTCTGTCGCCTTCGATGTTGGAAGGCGGGATGTAAACCGCGACCAGCAGAATCGCGGTAAATTCCCTTGGCAGGTAAAAAGGACGGCACTTAATGATCACAAACTCCGCCAGTGGCGAGCAGTGCTTGCATACCACCACAGAGTCCCGGCACCACTCGTCACGGATGTAGACGCATATTCCACCTCCACGAGATTTTCCCCCTCGTACAATGGCCCGGTCCGCCCGATAGCACGCTAGCCGCTCCAGACGTACAGCTGAGTCCGGAATGTTGACGGTCAACCAAGTCTCAGTGAACACGAGCACACAGCAGTCACGCACCGTCCGGTTTGTAGATCTCAGCAAGCGAATGTAATCAATTTTGTTGTCCAGCGATCGAACATTCGCCAGAAGAATGGAAGGCACGGCCGAGCTGGGTTGGCCGCCAGCCTGGCCCGGACGCCCCCACGCTTGCCCCTCTTCAGCCTCCTCGCACACCGCTTTCGACGCTTCCCAACCGGGGGAGGAATAGCAGACGAGTCCGGCGACGCTTCAGGACGTAGCAGTCCGAGCTCCTTTAATGTCCCCGCATCAAAGTCCAGAACTCGACAAAACTCGCTTTCGCCGATGTCGAGCAGAACCTGACTGCCGTACTTGTAGCACGACTCAATACGACGAGACGAACACACAAAACTGCCGGACAAACACTCATTAGACGAACAAAACACCGTTCGGGCGGGACAGAGAGAGGTCACTGCGTATCACGCGCCGCCATCTTGAATATCATCATGAAATGATGATCATGCTCCACATCAAATTTTGTGACTTGTAGGCTACTTGAAGGCGCAAAATCTGATAAAGCTCCATAAATTAAACATTTTATTCTTTGATATTTTTCTCCTAGCCGGTTAACCGGAATTACATAATTTGCTTGGAAGATTTTTTTTTCTTGCCGTAATGATGCTTAAACACACTTTTCATGAAATGCTATTAGTGTGCCAATGCAGAGTTTCTTGAGAAAATAATGCGAGGTTTGAGGGTCTAAACATGCACAAAAACTCCGACTGAATACAACATGAAGGCCCTGCAGCGCATAGTGAACACGGCTGGTAAGATTATTGGTGCTTCACTCCCCTCCCTGAATGACATTTACACCTCCCGTCTCACCCGCAAGGCGACCGCGATTGTGAGTGATGTGAGTCACCCCGCTCACTCTTTGTTTGATCTTCTGCCCTCTGGGAAGAGGTACAGGAGCCTGCGCTCCCGCACCACCAGACTCACCAACAGCTTCATACTCCAGGCTGTTAGGATCCTGAACTCTCTCCCCCCTTCTGCGTAGCGTCCTGTACTTTTGCGCTATATTCTGACTGTCTGCTGTTTGCACACTTGCTCCATTTTTGCTCCTCTTATTTATTTATTATTTGTTTATTTATTATTTATTCATCACTCTTATTTATTCACTGTTTGTGCCTTTTTGTTTTTATTTGTTTTTGTGTTGTTTACTTGTATGTATATTGTGTACTATGTCTTGTCACCGTGGGATAGTGGGAACGTTATTTCGATCTCTTTGTGTGTCTTGGCATGTGAAGAAATTGACAATAAAGCAGACTTTGACTTTGAACTTAGTCTTTTTGGAGGGTGTGCTGGACAGAGCTCACCCCGGGGACTCCACCCTTCTTCTGGAAGACTTCAATGCTCACGTGGGCAATAACAATGAGACCTGGAAGGGCGTGATTGGGAGGATCTCCCTCCTGATCCGAACTCAAAGTGCTGTTCTGTTATTGGACTTCTGTGGTTGACATGTTCAAGCATAAGGCTGTCTATATGTACACTTACCACCAGGACACCAAAGCCCGCAGCTGGATTTGCGGCGGCCTCATTTGAACACTCATGCAAAGAGAGGGGCGGAGAGAGAGGAGCTGTCTTCAGATCACCACCTGGGTTTGCTCACCTCAGTCAAAGAAATGATGAAATTAAAGGACACAAAATATATAATTTATGAATTTTTTGTGGCTATTATAATGGAGAAAATGTTGAATTTCTGGTAACATTTTAAAGTTGAATCAGTTTGAATCTGTCAAAAAAAATTGAAATTAGAGAACAAAAAATATAATTTATGATTTTTTTATGGGTATTTTAATGGTGGAGTATAATTTTAATGTTTTAATTTTTATTTTTTATGGGTATTTTAATGGTGGAGTAATATTTTTTAGTACTTAGCAATTCTTGGCATTGGTTGGAATAAGCTGGAACAGGTTAAACTTCTAACTTGAATCAGTCCAGCAATAAAGAAATTAGAGGGGGAAAACTAGATAAAATCCAATTTCAAATTTTTCTCTTTTCCATCCATCCATCCATCCATCCATCCATCCATCCATCCACCCACCCATCCATCCAGTGTTGGGTCGCGGGGGCAGCAGCTTTAGGAGGGACTCTCCAGACTTCCCTCTCCCCAGCCACTTCATCCAGCTCATCCCGGGAGATCCCAAAGCGTTCCCAGGCCAGCTGAGAGAGTCTCTCCAGCGCGTCCTGGGTCGTCCACAGGGTCTCCTACCGGTGGGACATGCCCGGAACACCTCCCCAGGGAGGCGTCCAGGAGGCATCATGATGAGATGCCCTAGCCACCTCATCTGGCTCCTCTCAACGTGGAGGAGCAGCGGCTCTACTCCGAATCTCTCCCGGATGACCGAGCTTCTCATCCTATCTTTAAGGGAGAGCCCGGACACCCTGCGGAGGAAACTCATTTCAGCCGCTTGTATCCGGGATCTTGTTCTTTCGTTCACAACCCATAGCTTGACTCGGTGTCGAGCAATTGTTACGACGCACATCTGGGGAGAGGACGCTGGCGCTGATTGTTCGCCGCTTCTCCACCAGAATTTGTTTAGTTTTAGTGTTTTTATTTATTTATTTCTTAGCCATTATTAAAGTTTAGTTTTTAGCATCTAGTTTTAGTGTGCAGGCTAAAGCGGTCGGGCCGCAGTTACCAGGACCGCAACGGGCCGTAAGTTGAGCGGAGAGGCCCTGTCGGGCGGAGCTGGCGAGGAACGAGAGGACGGTGTTGGTGAGGCTGGCGTGGTCGGCCCACAGTCGACTGTACCGCAACAAACCTCCACAATCAGCTGGCTGCCTACTACGGCGCACCCCCCCACCCCCCGCCAAGGCATCCTGGCTAGCCTAGCCAACGGCTAACACTCAAGTTCAGTGTTCTCCAACCGGCACTATGTTAACTTACTCCATCCCCCGCTTGCTGGAGCTGAGTAATCACACCATTCCAGGGTGTGTCTCAGTCATCAAACAACTCGGACTTCTCCGCAGACCACGTTACATCCACAGAAGCACCCGTCGTAACTTTGTTTTCTCCCAACCCGTCCATAACACTGTACCATCCATCTGCTCCTCCTCCGCCCGACACCCCGTCGCATGTCCAACACGTCATCAGAGACCTGGCGCACTTGGATCTTACAGTAGCAACCATGCGGGGCTGCAGTACTCCAGGTGGCCTGGAAAACATGGTGTGGACTTCTCTCCTACACGGAGCGGACTCCGACACAAGACGGACACCGGGTTGCCGGGAAAACACGGAGTGGATATTTCTCCAGCACGGAACGGACTCCAACACGGAGCGGCCCCCGGGTGGCCAGGACAAAACGAACTGGATTTCACTCCAACACAGAGTGGACTGCACTTCATGTGGCACAGAAAACGTGGAGTGGATTTCTCTCTACTTCGCCCCCTACCTAACACACAGCCCCGCAGCCACAATCAAAATGGATCTCCTCAACATACAAGCACTCACCCGTAAATCATCATTTATTCACGACCTCATCCTGGACAAAGGCTTAGACATAATGTGCCTGACTGAGACCTGGCAACCACCGGATGTCTATCTATCCCTCAATGAAGCCTGTCCCTCTGGTTATAAATACACAACTAAACCTCGCAGCACTGGCCGTGGCGGTGGCCTGGCTGTACTCCACCGCCTTGATCTAGAGCTGTCCCCCCTCCCTCTACCTGACCACTCCTCATTCGAATCCCTTGCATTCAAATGTAAACCTCCATATCCTATGACAGTTTTACTTATTTACCGCCCTCCTAAACCAAACTCCGCCTTCATTCCAGAACTACACGATCTACTCACTACCCTCTGTACCTCCACTTCCTCTAATCTAACCATACTAGGTGATGTTAACATCCATGCCGACACCCCCTCCCGCCCCCCTGCCTCTGACCTGTTGCAACTATTGGACTGTTAACACCTCACTCAACATGTAAATGTCCCCACTAAGGACAAAGGGCATAAAAGCCCTGGGACTGCACGTGCCCAGTTCTACTCCAATATCATAAACAATACCCCTGGAAATTCAAAACAGCTATTTTCAACCATCAACCACTTTCTCAAACCCCAACCCACCACTCCAACAGAATCTTCAGAGGTAATGTGCAATAACTTGATGACCTTCTTCACCGCTAAGATTGACAACATCCGCTCCCAGCCCCTCCACTTCACCTCCACCCCCCTTCCTTCCACCCGGGACAGTTCAGCCTCTCCGCTGCTTCTCCCCTATCTTGCAGTCGGAGGTAGAGGACATCATCAAAAAGATGAAACCCTCCACATGTGCCCTGGACCCTTTCCCCACAGCCCTCATTAAACAACAAACCTCAGCCATTAGTCCCCTAATAACCAATGTCATCAACCTCTCACTCCAGTCTGGCTCTGTACCCCCTGCATTGAAGACAGCCATCATTACCCCCCCTGCTCAAAAAACCCTCACTCAACCCGGACAACCTTGCCAACTACAGACCGATATCAAACCTCCCGTTCCTCTCCAAGGTTCTGGCAAAAGTGGTAGCTGCCCAACTTCACTCTCATCTCACCCGCAATAACATTGCTGAGAAACTTCAATCCGGTTTTCGCTCTGGCCACAGCACTGAAACAGCCCTTGTTAGGGTCACCAACGACCTTCTCATGGCTGCCGATGCAGGCTCCCCGTCACTCCTCATTCTGTTGGATCTGTCCACTGCATTTGACACTGTCCACCACAATATCCTCCTTAACCAACTTCACGCCACTGGATTCTCTGGCACTGCTCTAACCTGGCTTCAGTCCTACCTCTTGAACCGAATTGAGTACGTTTCCCTGGGAGGGAAACAATCCGACACACACACTGTGACCTCCGGTGTCCCCCAGGGATCTGTACTCAGTCCTACCCTCTTCACTCTCTACATGCTACCCCTCGGCAATATAATCAGGAAGTTCGGCATCTCATTTCATTGTTATGCGGACGACACCCAGGTATACCTCAAACTCGACCCCCCGCCCTCCACAACCCAGACTCCTCCATCTCCCTCATCCATCCTCTTCCTGTGTCTGGAGGAGATAAAGGCGTGGATGAATCTCAGCTTCCTGCAAGTCAACAGTGACAAAACCCAAGCCATGTTAATTGGCACTCCCCATCAGATCCATACCTGCCCAATAACGGCATCTCATTCGCCGGTCACACTATCCCCCTCTCAGCTACTGTCACCAACCTCGGTGTGAAACTGGACCCTCAACTCAACCTAGAGTCACACATAAAACATATCTGCAAAACCTCCTTCTTCCACCTCAGGAATATTTCCAAACTCCACCCCACACTTACCCTGACGGATGCTGAGAAACTTGTCCACGCCTTTGTCTCCTCCAGGCTAGACTATTGTAACGCACTCCTCATCGGGATACCTAGCAAGAGCCTCCAGAGGCTTCAGTACATCCAAAACAGCGCTGCTAGGATCCTGATGAGGGTGCGGAAAAGCGACCACATCACACCCATCCTCCGTTCTCTGCACTGGCTCCCCATCAAATTCCGAACTGATTATAAGATCGCCCTCCTCACTCACCAGTGTATCCTCGGACATGCTACCCCAGGGGTGGGCAAACTACGGCCCGCGGGCCACATCCGGCCCACGGGACCGTTTAATCCGGCCCGCCAACCCTGAATTAATTGTATTATTAAACTTTTTTTTTTGTCATTTTGCCTGCAATGACTGCGTTTCCCCAGTAGATGGGGAACCGCTCGCCTGCGCATTTACTACCGGAAGCCGTGTCAGAAAGCTCGGTGCACACTCACAAGTGCGTGTACGTACGTACTCAGTAGTACGGACATGGCGCACTCGCGCTCTATTTGTATCAGTCCCGAATTTAGAGCGTGGGCTGTGACGACAGCATTCTTGTAATTCGCTCGCTGAGCTTTCAGATACAGTTTTACGCTAAAGCCACCCACAAACCTTCCCCTGGAATCCTTCCATTAAAATGAGTGGCCCGAAGAAAAGAAGTGAGTGCCGAATGTTAAAAGAGTGGCCAATTTGGCTCGACGTACGCGACGTGACGTTCAGCCACATCAACCCGTCACAGATCGAGGTAAACGGATCTCTCCTAAGAATTGCCACAACAAATTTTACTCCAGACTATGATGCACTAGCAAAAAAGGGAGACCAACAACACTGTTCCCACTGAAAATGAAGGGGAGGCTCTCAAGTTTGTTGTAAAAAAATGCATTTTGAATATGATTTGTACACATAGCAGGGATTGAAACTAGCGACCATTCTCATTTTCAAACAATGCAGGATGCTCAAGGACATTGATGCACCACCTGTTTGCGACTAATCTTAACCTGTAAAGTTCTTAAGGCTTACTTTAAGGAAGTGTTTCCCGTTTCCTCACCTCTGTTACCAGGTGTTTGTGAGTTAAAACTCTGCTCTGATGTTCAGATACCCCTCACCGTGTTGCCGTTTTGATTACTTTATTTGGATGTATGCTTTCACCGATTCTTCAAGATGATATATTTGGTCAGAATGTTTGCTGTTTGATGTGATCTCATAAGATAAAATTTTTCATTAATCTGACCTGCAGGCACTGAAGTGATGGAGACTGTTATTCATAATAATAGTGTCGTATTTTATGAGAATCACTGATAGCAGTTTTTTAGTGATTTCTTTTTTTTTAATGCTGTTAATAAATGCATTTGTTTTCAAAAAACTTGTTTGGAATATCCATGCTTTACTACCTACTAAAGGCCAAAATCTTTTATGCAATGACCTTTACAGGTCGCTTATATTACTTCACACAAACACTACGTCCATCTGCTCCTGGTTCGGCCCTCCGGTCCAAATTTAGAACCCAGTTCGGCCCGCGAGTCAAAAAGTTTGCCCACCCCTGTGCTACCCCATACCTCAAAGAACTCCTTGCCCCAAAACCTGCCACCCGAAGCCTCCGCTCATCCAATTCACACCTTCTCCACGTCCCGAAAACCAAGTTGCGCACCATGGGCGACCGGGCCTTCTGCCATGCAGCCCCCACACTGTGGAACTCCCTCCCCGACCACCTAAGAGCACCCCAATCCACTGACTCTTTCAAAACCGGACTTAAAACTCACCTCTTTACTCTAGCGTTTCCGTAATCCTGTTCTCACATCCTGGTTGTCGTCCAGTTGTTTTATACTTGTCCTCGCTTTGTTTTCTTGTTTTTACTTGCCATGTAGCACTTTGAGATTCCTCCGAATGTAAAGTGCGTTATAAATATAATTTATTATTATTATTATTATAGGTGTGGGTAGGAGCGTAGATCGACCGGTAAATTGAGAGCATTGCCTTTTGGCTCAGCTCTCTCTTCACCACGATGGACCGGTACAGAGTCCGCATTACAGCCGACGCTGCACCAATCCACCTGTCGATTTCACGCTCCATCCTGTCCTCACTCGTGAACAAGACCCCAAGATTCTTGAACTCCTCCACTTAGGGGCAGGATCTCATCCCCGATCCGGAGGGGCATTCCACCCTTTTTCCGACTGAGGACCGTAGTCTCAGATTTGGAGGTGCTGACCGTTATCCTGACCGCTTCACACTCGGCTGTGAAGCGCTCCAGTGAGAGCTGGAGATCACGGCTTGAAGACGCCAACAGCACCACGTCGTCTGCAAAAAGCAGAGATGCAATGCTGAGGTCCCCAAACTGGACACCCTCAACGCCTCGGCTGCGCCTAGAAATTCTGTCCATAAAAGTTATGAACAGAATTGGTGACAAAGGGCAGCCTTGGCGGGGTCCAACCCTCACTGGTAACGAATCCGACTTACTGCAGGAAATGCGGATCAAACTCTGGCATCGATGATACAGGGACCGAACCGCCCTTATCAGTTGTTTCAGCACCCCTCCATAGAACTTCCCGAGGGAACTGTTCCACGGCCAGGACGAAAACCACACTGCGACCCCAGAGATTGGAGAGTCCACCTTAGAGTCTCCAGGCCCTGCTTCCAAAATGGAATACATGTCGGTGGAATTGAGGAGGTCTTCGAAGTATTTTCCATACCGACTCACAATGTCCCGAGTCGAGTTCAGCAGCACACCATCTCCACTGTAAACAGTGTTGACGGTGCACTGCTTCCCCCTCCTGAGACGCCGGATGGTGGACCAGAATTTCCTCGAAGTTGTCGGGAAGTCATTCTCCATGGCCTCATCAAACTCCTCCCATGCCCGGGTTTTTGCCTCAGCAACCGCTGAAGCCGCGTTCCGCTTGGCCACCCGGTACCCGTCGGCTCCCTTCGGAGTCCAACAGGCCAAAACGGCCCAATAGGACTCCTTCTTCAGCTTGACGGCTTCCCTTACCGCCGGTGTCTATGGATATGAAACTCAAAATCATAAAGGAGCATGCCGAAGTATGGCCGTGTTCTTCCAAAGTAGAATACAAAGTAGACAGTACCAGCTTGTTTTCAATAAAATCATGAAGAACACACTTTTGTGTTGTCAATTTCCCTTTATAGAAGCTAGATTCCTTTTCTTTTACTTTATTCACGTTCTGCGCGAGTTGCGTTCACTGACCATTCACACAGCCAGAAAACTCAAATAATTGCACCAAAATGTAATCAAGAATACGTGAGCACATTGCAAGAAGTAGGTGAAAGCATAAAAAAAAATTATCAGCCTGACTTTTTCTGTGTCCTCTCTGGAGTATTTTTAGCAAGTGTAGAAAATTAGAACAGTTTACCCCATCCCCAAGCAAAGTTGTGAGGTTAAGAATAAAGTGACTTTTATTTTTTATTATAAAGATTTGAAAAAGCAAAATTATAACAGTCCTTTCGGTTTTCTGTGTGTTTTAAACAGAGTAATAGGGCAAAAAGTGTGACTTTTGGAATAGCCCGGCACGCCATATTATTGGTTCCTATGGGAAACGTTGCTTCTACGTTTCTACTTACAAACCCGATTGTGGAACCAACTAAGTTCGTAAGTAGAAGTACCACTGTATGTTGACGTTAGAATGGTAATAATCGGTCGAAACATGTTCGAGTTTTAGAACACTAAAAGTGGTATGGTCTTGTTTATTTTGCCAGTTCTTTATCTTTACTGCTCGCTATGCTAATAGTAATCACCAGGAGGCTGCCTTCTAAATTGAACTATTAAATGTACGCCAGAAAGATAGAGACACTTCTTTGCGAGATTGGTCTGACCCCCACCTCCATGATTCCTACTCTTATACTCATGGCCACCCACTTGCAAGGGGGCGACTCTGCCTCGCCCGTGTGATCATGTGTGACTCTGCCTAGCCTGTGTGATAGTGTGACCTTGCAGCACTGAAATCAACTAATATGTACGTATGTGTGTGCAAAGTGTCATAGAGAAAAAAAAGCCAACAAAGTAAGCAAAGGGTCACAGGAAGATAACGGCCGAGCTCAAGCTTCTGAGCTAATCACGTGTGCCAAAGAGGCCTATTGTAACAGCCTGGGAGAAGACAGGAGCAGAAGATGTGTTGGAAGTCAGGACCTGTCTTTTGTTGAGATACTGACTCAGTGACCAGAGTCAGAAGAGAAGACAGCTTTTAACAAAGAAGCAGTTTCTGCTAACAAAAACTTTAAAGTCGAAGAAGTTCATAACATGAGGATGAAGAGCTGGGAATGGAAGAAATATGCTTAGATATTTTTTTGAGGATGAGTTTAGGTCAACCAGTTTGGCCATGAAGAAAAGTTGCCAAAAAGCCATTTTTGATAGTTTATTGGCCATGAATAAATAAAAGTCAAGATTTTATGAAATGTTAATACATAGCCATTGCATTTAATTCCCAGTGTCAGAATTGCATGGGAAAATATTGATTTGTCCCTGTTTACGAACAGAATCTGTGACAAAGGGCAGTTTTAGCGGAGTCCAACCCTCACTGGAAACAAATCCGACATTTTGCTAAAAATGTGCACCAAATTTTGACATTGGTTGTATATGGACCGAACTGACCTTACCAAGGGTTTGGTAACCCGTACTCTTGAAGACCCCCATGTCGATATTCGTTGTTGGCAAATGTCAACTGGAATTATCCAGAAACCTGGAGCCACATTAATGTGGCAAAAAAAAAATTCCGTCTTGGTGACCTGGACTGGGTAACAAGGTTGCCCACATATCACGCCAGGAATATATATATGTATTTCATGAGACCCGCACACAGGTATTGTTGGTCCGGATAGGATTGCAGCACAACGGCGCTCCTTTATGTGTGCCTAAAATCAAATCAAATCAATCTTTATTTGCCAAGTTTGAGCATGCTAAACAAGGAATTTGACTCCGGTACATCTTGGCCTCTGTACAACATTTAGGTAGTTAACAAAATTCAGGACAACGTGCAAAAATTGACAATTATTCTCAAACATCCCCTGATCTTAAACTCCCAGGAGGGCAAGGAAAAACTCAAAACTCCTACTAGGGGAAATGAGAAACCTTGAGAAGAGACCACAGATGGGAGGATCCTTCTTCCAGGATGACCAGGCTGCAATGGATGCAGAGAGGACACATAGTACACATAATGTGGGCAATCCAAAGGTAAAGCATCGAGAGCAGGATGTACTTTCGGATATGGTTGAGGCCACTCATTCGATGGGGGTAGCTGGTCAAAGCAGCTTGGTCCTCATGGAGACTGAGTTAAGTGCTGCTTGTGGCAGTGCGTTTTGTTAGGGTAGTGCTCACTCTAACTTATTTTGCAAGAACCACACTGGAGACAAGTTAGTCGTTTCAAACACCTGCAGGCGGAGAGTTCACTCGTCGCTGTGCTTACAGCGATGGTCGAATGAAGTCTGACTCAGGCCTCATCAGGTACATATTTATTGAGAAGAAACACAGTGGGGTTGAAAGTGGGGGTGTGGGAACACAGGATGGGGTGAAGCCGCTCCCCTGCTGATCAAAGCATAGCAGGGGGCCTTTTACGACTTTGTGTAAACAAAGCAACTTTGATTGCTTCCTCTGCAGCTAGTCAATCAGGTGAGAAGATCTTAGCACTTTGGTCTACTACTTTTGTTAAGACAGGACAAGCTAGGTAAATTATTACAGGTTACATTCCAACATAATCATACGATGAAGATATTCTGCAAACCCTAACATATCCCTCCTGTTTTATCATATGATTATGTCAACCCCGATCAATCAAACATGAGTAAGAAAATACAATGACAGCAATAACTCCCAGTGAAGATGAGGTTTTTTCCTCAACACTCCAGTCCAAATTTTGTGTGTAACTGAAAAAACCTGCGGCCAGATTAAATGCAGGAAAAGAGTTACACGGTCCCTCTGCCTTAGGCGACCAGAATATTATCAATAAAAAGAAAAAGAAAAACACAGAAACAGTACATCATTGTACCCATCACTTGCAAGGCATTTTCGATGGTCAAAACATCAAGTTTCTGTAAAATAACGCTGAGCTAAACAGCAGTCGTCCGGAACATTCGCACCCCAGACAGGGTCATGGGGGTCAAAGGTTGTAATCGCCCTGCGTCGACGTCCAGAAGAGTTGTGTGCTGTCGTCAGCTGACGATGTTGTATCCTGTAGGTGTGGTCTGCCACCCACACTGGTGCACACACTCCTGTCCAGTTGGCGGGCAGCATCGGATAAACCTTGTGACCACAAAGCCACCAGCCATTCTGTATGAAGTATGTTCCGTTTGATGGTGCAGCCAAGTTGGTCGGAGAGCCCTCACCACCTGAAATGGCTCTCTTATCCTGACACTCAGTGGCGATGTCCAAAGCTCCCATCCAGTTCCCTCCTGGAGAGCAGTCTCTGTCAATGCATTTGTGGGTCTCACTTCCTTGGATGTAACACGTATAGTTCACTCCAGGTGGCCGCTCTGTGTAGGCCACCTGTGGCAATGTTCGTCCTTTAACAGTCACATTGAGATTTGTCCAGAAAAGCTGATCACAGGTACCTTCCGCAAGTCCAGGGCGGGACGGGTCGGGATCACTGACTGTGACAGCACGGTGTTGATATCCAACTCCTCCCATGGATGCCATGCATTTCGCTTCAGTGACATTCATTGCTCTGGCCTCCAAGTGAACTTGTGTGGAGGACGGAGGGAGTTTGGAACACACATAGCAGCCCTCCTGTGTGTGCGATCTCACAGTGAATTTGACGTAGCGGTACCACGTGTTGGTTTCGTATGGGTTTCTCGGGTCCCATGACCAGTCCTCAAAGTTCTCATCATGTGACCATCGTTTTCCACGGTCAACATTGTCACTTGGTCTGTTCAGTTGAGTCCATAGACCATAGCACGCTCCAACCACAACGCAGCAGAGGATCCATCTGGCATATGGAGCCCCGTTGCTACTAGGATGGCAGAGACACCGGGACATCCCCTCGCCTAGCGGAGTGGGGATCGTTGTTTTCTTCACCAACATTGAGACGACCCACCCTAAACGATAGGACCCCTTTGAAGTCAGCCTTCCCCACCACTCCGAATTAGGGGTCCAGCACTCTCTGCAACTTGCAGTGGCTGAGGTGAATCCAACTGGGCCGTTCAGCGATCTTTATTGCGGTGGGGGTAGTCAGCAAGACTTGGAATGGTCCCTCCCACCGTGGGCTGGCCCAGTTCTTTCTTTTGATGACTTTGATGTAGACCCAGTCTCCTGGCTTGATGGGGTTGTCGACCTGTGAGGATGAAAGATCAGGCGGCAGTAAATTTGCATTTGACACCTCTGTCAGTCTGAGCGTTCTGATCATGTAATCTGCCAGGGACTGTTCTTCAATTTTATTGCCCTTTTGAATTGGGCAAATAAGAGTGTCTGCGAGAAGTGTTTGAGCACTTCTGAATGACTCCTCCTGACCAAAGACCATTTATGACAGAGGCTATCCCATTTATTGCCTCCTGTTTTATAGGAGATTCTCTGATCTTGGTTACTGGAGGAACGGACCTTAAGTCCTGTAGCAGATGGTTCCTTTGCCCATCCCCTTATCAGTTAAATAATGTTGATTAGCCAGGGAAACGCATAAGCGCGTGCCCTTCCAAACAGCTACACCACTTCCTCATAGCTTCTTCAGTTACTTTTCAATCATCTTCCAATTGTTTACAGCAAACGTTTGAGAAAAAAAATCTAACTCAATGGTACAACGCCATATGTATTAGAGAATCTATATGTAGTAAAGTGTTGTATATATATAATTTTTTTTTTTTTATCTCCCACTCTCTATACAACATTCTCCCTCCTTCTGAGGCATGGCGACGCCCATGTCTCACACCTTGACAAACTTTTTGGGAGGATGTGTTCTTTACCACATATGACTCTATCATCATTTAATTTGACTTTCTTTCCAAAACGCTTCTAAGTTTCCCAGTTCACACATCTTCTGCATGTGTTACTGGTTCTCCAGTTTGTTTGTTTTTTTTGTTTTTTTTCCTAGTTAATTAGCAATCCAAAAGCAACCTTTTTATTTCCTTTATGTATTTATTTCTTCCTTAGCATTTAACGTACTCAAAATCACTCTTTCTTCAAAGTCGCTCTACTAATTTTCAATAGTAGTGTCCAACAACGCCAACCATTCAACCTGTATCTTCCCTTCATTCAGGCAATCAGTCATCAATGCTCATTTGCATCTCACACGCAGTCTCCAAGAAGGAGACTTCCTATCACATCGGTCATCCAAGATCACCACACAACATTCACATACCGTTTTCATCTCAAGGTTCCTGATAGAACAATCCACCAATCCAAAAAAAAACTCAACACGCAAAAAAACTGCTGGCAAATCAACCAGAAGTTTTTCTTTGTTTTTAAATTTGAGGAACCCAATCTCTCAGAATCAGCTCGCATATAGAAGTTTGTATAATCCTATAACACAACCAGTCAATTATTTCTATTAAATGTGAACGTCTTAAATTCACAATTTTGATTCTTCCAATTCCTGAAAGCATGTTCTGTCGTTTCTTACTTAACATGCACTAGTGTGGATCATTTTCTGCTCGCAAACAGATTTCTCTCTTTTCCTCTCATTTTTATCTTTCAAAAGCGTTTCTGTTCTGCAGTGCAAATTGGATAGACCACAGTCTAGCAAATTTCTGTGCACTAAAAGTTTAGCCAATTTTCATCATTTTAACACACATGCACAGCTCTCGCGCGCGTAAGGTAGATCCCAGCACCAATGATTCGTCACAGGCTGGCCATTTCCTGTGGTCGATCATGAGCTGGTCCCTCCCACGCACACGAGGACAGCACATTCTAAGTTTTATTTATCTTCTAGAAGCCAGTTGCATTCATTTACCACTTGATTTGCAAATTTTAACTTTAGTGTACATACACAATTTGATCTCTGGTCATTTGTCATTGGGCATACAACAGCATTGTCATACTCCTTGCATGGACAGGAGCTCTAACAATCTAAAAACGTTCTAATAATCTGACAATAACATGTCTTGCTTTCATATGGACATCTGTTATTTCTTCCTCTGTAGGAGCACAAGAGATCACAGGGGAGGAATCTAGTCATGCTGACAATTTGGTTTTTCCTCTGCCCCTTCCTCCACCCTTTGATTGGTATTGTTTTGCAAAACGACACGCTCTTGCCAAGTGTCCTCGTCTCCCACAGTTCCAACAGTTGTCAGAATCTGATGGGGGTTTTGAATTATATTGCGGCCTGCGACCTTGTTGGCCTCTACCTCTTCCTCTGGCCTGCTGGGACCCATGAAAGAAGACTGTTGTATCTTCATCTAGGTCAACATCATCATCATCGAATGGGGTGCCACTGTGCACCCAGAATTCTTTTTCAAATCTTAATTGAATGGCGGTCTCATCACTTTTTATCTTTCCAGGTTTTGTCTCCTGAATTTGTTCTCTTTTCTCTTGTGAAGCTTTCAACCACATTCTAGCACAATTCAACTCTCTCTCTTTTCTTTTCTTTTTCAGTCCCTTTGTCGTACCATCTACACTCTCCTCCAAAACATCAACCACCATCTTCCACACTTCAACTTTCAACTTCCCTTCTACTCCATACTTTTTCTTCCACTTTGGCATGTATTGCATACAATTAAGAAATTTACATGCCATGTACTTCTCATCTCCTTCAAGAGCTAGGGATTTACCGGTTTTGTTTCCCATCTTAATTTGGTATTTTAGGTTTATACAATTTTTTTTATTTTTATTTTCTTTGAGGATCCTCAATGCAGGTTTAAATTGACCTTCCACCAAATTCTCTTTGCAGTCAATTTATCCTACCAGTCGCACTCTCAACCACACAAACTCCAGCGCTTTTTATTTTTAGGCCTATCCAGGATGGGTGTAAAACCCTCCAACACAGCTTGGAGGAACGGACAGAAAAAAGAATCTACGCCCTTCTTCAATTAGGAAAAAGAAACTCTGTTCTTTCTTAGCCCGTTCCTTCCACTGGGACTTGAACCCAAGCTGTTCTTTGGCCGGAGAAACGTACAAAGAAATATCTACACCCTTCTTTGATTAACAAAAAAGAAGCTCCGTGTTTCTTAGCACGTTCCTTCCACTGGGACTCTAACCCAAGCCAGATCCCTCAGCTTGGAAGAACAGACAAAGAAGAATCTACGCACTTCTTCGATGAACGAAAAAGAAGCTCTGCTTTTCTTAGTCTGTTTCTTCCCCTGGGACTCGAACCCAGGCTAAGCTATATTCCGTGCACCTCTACCTTTTACGCGTTTCACAACAACACAATCACACAACTTTAGGGCGTTAACTTACTTGACCCCTGGTTCGTTGCACTGCCGGGTCCCGTCAATCCACCTCTGTCAGACGAAGGCAGACCTAAGATGCTGGCCCAGTGAAGAATTTCCTTCCCAGGTCTTTCTTTACCAGGTCCTCCTAATGGACGCTGGCCCGTCGACGGTGTACAGCGCGTCGTCCTCCGTCAGCCAGATGGCGGGTATGAGGGTCCCGGGTTTCGGCACCAAAATGTTAGGGTAGTGCTCACTCTAACTTATTTTGCAAGAACCACACTGGAGACAAGTTAGTCGTTTCAAACACCTGCAGGCGGAGAGTTCACTCGTCGCTGTGCTTACAGCGATGGTCGAATGAAGTCTGACTCAGGCCTCATCAGGTACATATTTATTGAGAAGAAACACAGTGGGGTTGAAAGTGGGGGTGTGGGAACACAGGATGGGGTGAAGCCGCTCCCCTGCTGATCAAAGCATAGCAGGGGGCCTTTTACGACTTTGTGTAAACAAAGCAACTTTGATTGCTTCCTCTGCAGCTAGTCAATCAGGTGAGAAGATCTTAGCACTTTGGTCTACTACTTTTGTTAAGACAGGACAAGCTAGGTAAATTATTACAGGTTACATTCCAACATAATCATACGATGAAGATATTCTGCAAACCCTAACACGTTTAGTGTGTGAATTACTAACTGGTTTGCCATCAGGTTGTTATTGGGCTGACAGTAATGATTTGTGAAAGCTTAGTACCGTAATTTTCGGACTATAAGTCGCTCCGGAGTATAAGTCGCACCAGCCATAAAATGCCCAAAAATGTGAAAAAAAACATATATAAGTCGCTCCGGAGTATAAGTCGCATTTTGGGGGGCAATTTATTCGACAAAATCCAACACCAAGAACAGACATGAACGAGCAACAACAGGCTAAACGATACGGTATGCTAACGTGACAAACACAAACGAGGAGCTGAGAACGGGCCTGATGTAACATTCAGTTATTTAAAAAAACTATTACATAAATAACACGTTTATAAAACCATCTGTGTCACTCCAATTCATTAAATCCATCGATTGTCCTTTGTCAACAATGCCGTGTGCCGCGCCACAGTTCAAATTATTCCACAGGCCCATACAACGATATATAAACTATATTTTAAATAACTATCACATAAACAACAATATTATCAACCCATTTGTGTCACTCCAAATCATTAAATCCATCGATCAAATTTCTCGTCCTTTATGTCATCCTGGTGACAGAGGACATGTCCAGAGGATATGGCGCTTTAAAGTGTTAATTACTTTATTTGATTTTTTCTCTCTATTTTTCATGTTTTGAATATGTTCAAGATAAAGATATCAAAGCATGTGAAGTGATCAACTATACTAAAAATAACATGTGAAGTGCTATACTTTTAAGTAAGTGATGTGTTAATGATCAAGTAAAAATTTGTGAAAAAAAACATATATAAGTCGCTCCTGAGTATAAGTCGCCCCCCCACCCAAACTATGAAAAAAACTGCGACTTATAGTCCGAACATTACGGTAAGTTGTCTACCTTCTACGCACTCAGCGAAATTGAAACTGGCGGGAGTTGGCCCACATAAACACCACGTTCCCAACACATCTTTTCACCCTTAGTTCCATGGCGGAAATACTGTACGACGTACAGTGTACGTGAACACCCCAGTATAATATAATAATAAACGTGAATCCACTGTCTACTTGTATGCAACTTAACAAGCAGCGTCTTTATAACATCGCGACAACAACATAACATGAGTAATGTTGTTATATTCACATCACTGAGGAGTAGGAGAGAATCCGGTCCATTTTTCAAAATAAAAGATCGTTCAGACTTAGATAAATAAAATGGAAATAATGCAAGTTATTTATTGTTTCTTGTGTGGCCTGGTACGAAATGATCCACAATGTGGTACCGGTCCGCAGCCCATTAAGCATGTACGCACACTTGTACTTTTTCATGTGGCAGGGTTCCTGCCACCCTCCTCAATTTTTTGGTGGGCTAGTCAAAGCGATACAGACGCGATCAGGCCATCACAACGGTACCATTCAACAGGTTGTAAGTCGGTTTTAGAATGGTCGAAATGTCATCTTGTGCCCCTTTAAGTGTTACATTATTGTATTTTCTCTCGATCTCTCGCACTCTGTCTGTCCGTCTGTCTGTCTGTCTCTGTCTGTCTCTCTGTCTCTCTGTCTTTCTGTCTCTCTCTCTGTCTCTCTGTCTCTCTGTCTCTGTCTCTCTCTCTGTCTCTCTCTCTCTCAACTCAAAGCTGATTTTTTGTGAACTGCTCATAAATAACATGTAGCTTCTGATTTGTGAGCTTGGCTGGATAGTAATGAGATAGAATGTATGTGTGAAATATGTTTATAAGCCACCAGTTATTAACATATTTCATTCTGTGTCAGTCAAGACCACTACAAAATAATATCAGATTTGATACATGAGATCATCTCTGAATATGTGATTTCCATTTAAAAAAAAAAGACAAAAAAACCCTAGCCTTACCATTTGGTACTTACAGTATATAGCGGGGGAGGAGAACGGTTGGCGGGAGTCGTCTCACGTCATAGGCTTGGTTGCGCCATTTGTTTTAGCCCCTTCCCCCAAAAACTCTGGGCATGTGACAAGGTGTAACAGTGTAATGCCTTATCTCAGCAATTCAGGACTAATTTTGACAGTCTTGGCACAATTTCAGCGCTTACCTTCAAACATATTTAATTTCTTAAGAAAAAAACATGCAAATGACTTAACTGGGTTTCTAACAGTTTCCCCCTCTACTATAATGTAAGTATGGAGACCACACTTAAGATACCATCCTTCATTTTTAAATAACTGTTTGGTTTGTGCCTCCATTAAACTGTTTTGACTTAAATGACAATATTAATATTATTTTGTCTTGTTGTCTTTTGTCAGGTTTTGTTTGTCTGAGACAAGTTGCCCACAAGAAGACATTTTCCCAACCAGTCTCTGTATAAAGGTCAATGGAAAACCTTTTCCTTTACCAGTAAGTTCAGTCAACATTGAACTTTCATTTTATTTGAACTTTTTTCTTGTTGTTTATAGTAAGGCTTGTAATTGGAAAATCTTTCAACCCAACTGTTATATGATTTGTTTTAAAAATATATAAAATTGAAGTCATGTTGAGACCACTGAACAAGATGGCGGATAACGTGGGGGACGGGTGATAACATTTATCATTTAATTTCATCCATTTTCTACACCACTTAACCTAGTCAGAATGGTGGGGAGGTGGACCATTTCAAGCCAACTACAGGTGAAAGGTAGACTGGATCTGGATTGATTGCTAGTTAATCACAAGGCCCACAGAGACAGACACACATTCACACTCAAATTCACAACTTCACTGGGAATAAATCCATATAGTCTACCTTGCATGGAACTACTGGATACTGTGGGAATTGAAATGGGAAAATTACAGAGTTGGTTTGATACAAATAAACTAACACTAAATTTAAGTAAAACAAAGTATATTATATTTGGAAACCGTCCGACCAACACAGACAAAATTCTTACAATAAATAATATAGAAATAGAAAGAGTAAATGAAGTAAAATTTCTTGGAGTGCTTATAGATAATAAATTAAGTTGGAAACCACATATAATGTATATCAAATCAAAAATTTCAAAATCACTAGCAGTATTATATAAAGTAAAAGACCTTATAAATCAGTCATCATTATATTCCTTGTACTGCTCCTTCATACTCCCATACATTATGTACTGTGTGGAGGTGTGGGGCAATACGTACAAAACAAACACAGATCCAATCTTCATTCTTCAAAAGAAAGCAATACGACTTGTAAATAATGCTGATTATAGAGAACCATCTAACCCTCTCTTTATTAAATTGAACTCACTGAAATACAACGACCTAGTCGACTTTAAAACCATCCAACTCATGTACAAAATAAAAAATAATCAATTACCAAACAGTATCCAGAGGTTGTTTGAGTGGAGGGAAAGTACCCATTATTTAAGAGGAACACGTATGTTTAAAAGAGATTTGGTGAGAACAAACTTAAAGTTACATTGTATAACAGTTAGAGGTGTGGAACTATGGAACACCAGCAGTGACGAATTAAAGAACTGTAGTACCTTACCTAAGTTTAAAAAAATGTATAAGGACAAAATATTGACGGGATACCGTAACATGCTGTGAAGTTGTTTAAGTTGCTTTTGTATTTTAATGAGAAAATATATAGTATATATATATATATAAATATATATATGTATAAAATGTATATATGTTTTTTTTTTTCTTTAATATATTGACTATGGACAATTTCTTGACAGAATTAAATAGAAACATGTAGTTACATGGGGTAGAGTCAGATAAGCTTAGGCTTCCTTCTACTCCCTTTTTGAACAAATATGATTTTACGATAAAGGAAAATTATAATGCAATATCTTTTTTCTTTTATATTCTATTGTACTATGGAGTTATCATTTTTCTGTATTTTTATTTTTTTCTTGTATTTCTTTAATGTTCGAAATAAACGTTTTAAAAAAAAAAAAAAAAAAAAAAAGTCATGCAAATATATCACTAAATCATCAGTGACTCATTAAATTTCGAATAATCATTTTTCTTTTGCCATAGTTAGTGTATTTTTTTTCCTAATTGTGCGATGATTTGACTAAATAATAGCGCAACCCTTTTCAAAGGTGAGACAGAGAAGTACAAAAGTGAAATTCCAATGAAGTCGGAACATTGTGTAAAATGTTGATTAAAATGTTTTGCAACTATTTCTCAACCTATACTCATTTAAATATGCAACAAAGAATGCTCAAAGTGATTAATGCTATTGTTTATTTTCCAAATAGTCTTTTTTTACTTTGATTCCTCTAATACACAGACCTGGGGCAGGGGCAACAAAAAACTGGAAAGGTTGAGGGATACTAAAAAAAAAACACTTGTTTGGAACATTCAAAGATCAACCAGTCAATTGGAAACAGGTGTACAGACTGTGTATAAAATCCCTGAAATGCTAAATTTCTCAAAAGCAAGGATGAAGAGAGTTTCACCACTTTTGTTGCTTTTCCATTGAACCGTTTCACACTGGTTTGGCCTTGCTTGGCCTTGAGTAAATTGCTTTTCTAATCTAATCTAATTAATTTAATCAAGATAGTCTCCTTTAGTCCTTGCAGCTGCATGTGTCCTATGAATTTCGCTTCCCACAGCTCGCAATTTATTTTGTCTCTGTCAAAATACAGTCTTAACCATCGGCTTCCAATATCCCGCCTGGGCCCATAACGTGTTGCGTTTGCCATTTCTCTGGGCTGGATAATCGGATAAATGAATGACCGACATCCGTCTGCTCAACGATCTTAACCGCTTCTTTGCTCGCTTCGACGTTCAGAACAGCACTTGCCCGCTGAAGACCCCTCCCCCTCCACACGAGCAGCCCCTGTGCCTCTCTGCCGATAGCGTGAGGAGGGCGCTTGCCGCTATCAACACCCGTAAGGCGGCGGGCCATCGTCCCTTCGTGTTTCAAGGCTGCCACCATCGTGCCTGTGCCGAAGAAACCTGCTCCGTCCTGCTTCAATGACTACCGCCCCGTGGCACTGACGCCCATCATCATGAAGTGCTTTGAGCGGCTTGTCATGGAGCACATCAGATCCATTCTCCCCCCCACCATAGACCCCTTCCAGTTTGCGTACCGAGCCAAACGGTCCTCTGAGGATGCCATCTGCTCTGCCCTCCACTCGGCCCTCACCCACCTGGAGAGAAGGGACTCGTATGTGAGATTGCTGTTTGTGGACTTCAGTTCTGCCTTCAACACCATTGTGCCACGACGACTCATCTGCAAACTCGACAAGCTGGGCCTCAGTACCTACCTCTGCAACTGGCTACTGGACTTCCTCTGTCAGAGGCCTCAGGTGGTACGTGTTGGCGACAAAATCTCCGCCAGCATCACGCTGAGCACGGGGGCCCCCCAAGGCTGCGTGCTCAGTCCGCTGCTCTTCACCCTGCTGACGCATGACTGCACTGCAACCTACAGCAACAACCGCATAGTGAAATTTGCTGACGACGTGACTCTGGTGGGTCTCATCACCGAGGGCGACGAGACTCAATACAGGTTGGAGGTTGACCTTCTGACCTCGTGGTGCAGGGACAACAACCTCCTGCTGAACGTCAACAAGTCACACCCAACACCTGCCGCTGACCATCGACGGTGCTGTGGTGGAGAGAGTGAGCAGCACCAGGTTCCTGGGGGTGCACATCAGTGAGGATCTCTCCTGGTCCACCAACACCGCATCACTGGCGAAGAAGGCCCAGCGCCGCCTGTACTTCCTGCGGAAACTCAGGCGAGCAAGTGCTCCTCCGGCCGTCATGACTACATTCTACCATGGCACCATTGAGAGCGTCCTCTCCAGTTGTATCGCTGTTTGGGGTGGTAGCTGCACTGAATACAACATGAAGGCCCTGCAGCGCATAATGAACACGGCTGGTAAGTTTATTGGTGCTTCACTCCCCTCCCTGAAGGACATTTACACCTCCCATCTCACCCGCAAGGCGACCACGATTGTGAGTGATGTGAGTCACCCCGCTCACTTTGTTTGATCTTCTGCCCTCTGGGAAGAGGTACAGGAGCCTGCGCTCCCGCACCACCAGACTCACCAACAGCTTCATACTCCAGGCTGTTAGGATCCTGAACTCTCTCCCCCCTTCTGCGTAGCGTCCTGTACTTTTGCGCTATATTGTGACTGTCTGCCGTATGCACACTTGCTCCATTTTTGCTCCTCTTATTTATTATTTGTTTATTTATTATTTATTCATCACTCTTATTTATTCATTGTTTGTGCCTTCTTGTTTTTATTTTTTTTGTGTATTTTACTTGTATGTATATTGTGTACTATGTCTTGTCACCGTGGGATAGTGGGAACGTAATTTCGATTTCTTTGTGTGTCTTGGCATGTGAAGAAATTGACAATAAAGCAGACTTTGACTTTGATTTTGACTTTGAATGAATGAATGAATGAATGAATCTTGATTTCGAACATGATTTAAAGAATAAAAACCAATAAAAACAAACAACAAAAAACAAACAACAAACAATATACATCACTGTTCGAAAAGGAGTAGGAAGAAGCATAAACTTATCATGTCCTACCCCTATCCATCACTTAGTTCCAAGTGAGAACATTAAACTACAAAAGAACAAGAGAAAACAACAAAACCAGTTTATAATCCAAATGTTTGACAGTAGTCACCTTCATTTTCCTCTTTTTGGTAATTGTGTGAAGGCGATGGCCTTCACACGTTATTCTACACCAGCGGTGGCCAACCCGCGGCTCGCGAGCCGCATGCGGCTCTTTGGCTGGTTTCATGCGGCTCTTCAGGAGATTTCACATGACAAGCGTCAAAATGCTTGGCTGGCGCTGCCATTTATCCCCCCTAGGTGGCGCGCTGACCAGTTGAATCGGTTTGAGTTGAAAAGAAGAAGAAGAATGACGTACTCTAAATGATGACAAATGCGCGCGATCATTTGAGTTGTAAATAATTTGTTTCAAGTTCGCTCTCAAAATGGCAGGGAAAAAAAGCACAGCCAAACGAAAATATGAAGAACACAGGACGTTTTTAACAGAGTGGGAGAGTTTATATTTTTTTGTTGAACGTAATGGCAAACCATTCTGCCTTATATGTCAGGCATCATTAGCGCATTTCAAAGCTTCAAATCTTCAGCGTCACTTCAGCTCAGTCCATCCTAATATCGACCAGGAATTTCCAAAAGGGACTGAGCTTCGCAAGCACAGGTTGGTCACTTTGAAAAGTCAGGCAGAAAAGCAGATGCAGTTTTTCCAAAAATTTACAAACCACTCAGAGACCGTAACGCTTGTGTGTGTGTGTGTGGGGGGGGGGGGTGCGATGACACAGTAAAAAATGTGGCTCTTAGTCTCTGACTGGTTGGCCACCCCTGTTCTACACCATTCTCTATTATTATTATTGTGTGAAGGCGATGGCCTTCACACATATGTTATTCTACTCCATTCACTTTATTATTGTGTGAAGGCGATGGCCTTCACACATATGTTATTCTACTCCATTCACTTTATTATATTTTATTCCCGTCACTTTTTTGTCCCGCTTCTTCTTCCACACAATTCATCCGATTCACTCCATTCCACTTTTGACGTATTCCAAATATTCACGAGATGAGCGCTTGTATTTTTCTCGTTCCGAAAATCTTCCGTTTTCGCAAAATTCCGACAAATCTTTCCCCATTCATTCTTAATGGCACATTCGACATTTCACATTTACGTTGTTCCAATTTGAAATTCACATCATTCAGCACATTTGATTCTCGACATTCCCAAAATTGCCAAATTCAAATATTTTACGTTTTCACGTTTAAAATTTCGACAAAATTTCACAAAATTTCGTTTTTCACCTCTAATTTCTACATTTTTCAACCGATTCAACCCATTCCAACTTTCAACTGTTCATCTTTTGCCTACCTATTCCACAACTTCTCACCTACCAGAAATTCCAAATTTTCAAATTTGAAATTCAACCAAATTCTCCAAAATTTCGTTTTTCTACTCTAACATCTACGTTTTTCAACCGATTCAACCCATTCCAACTTTCAACTGTTCATCTTTTTTCTACCTATTCCACGACTTCCCACTTACAAAAAATTCTAAATTTTCAAATTTGAAATTCAACCAAATTCTCCAAAATTTCGTTTTTCTACTCTAATTTCTACATTTTCCAACCGATTCAACCCATTCCAACTTTCAACTGTTCATCTTTTGCCTACCTATTCCACAGCTTCCCACTTACCAAAAATTCCAAATTTGAAACTCAACCAAATTCTCCAAAATTTTGTTTTTCTACTCTAATTTCTACATTTTTCAACCGATTCAACCCATTCCAACTTTCAACTGTTCATCTTTTGCCTACCTATTCCACAACTTCCCACTTACCAAAAATTCCAAATTTGAAATTCAACCAAATTCTCCAAAATTTCCTTTTTCTACTCTAATTTCTACATTTTTCAACCGATTCAACCCATTCCAACTTTCAACTGTTCATCTTTTGCCTACCTATTCCACAACCTCCCACTTACCAAAAATTCCAAATTTGAAATTCAACCAAATTCTCCAAAATTTCGTTTTTCTACTCTAATTTCTACATTTTTCAACCGATTCAACCCATTCCAACTTTCAGCTGTTCATCTTTTGCCTACCTATTCCACAACTTCCCACTTACCAAAAATTCCAAATTTGAAATTCAACCAAATTCTCCAAAATTTCGTTTTTCTTCTCTAATTTCTACATTTTTCAACCGATTCTACCCATTCCAATTTTCAACTGTTCATCTTTTGCCTACCTAATCCACAACCTCCCATTTACCAAAAATTCCAAATTTGAAATTCAACCAAATTCTCAAAAATTTCGTTTTTCTACTCTAATTTCTACATTTTTCAACCGATTCAATCCATTCCAACTTTCAACTGTTCATCTTTTGCCTACCTATTCCACAACTTCCCACTTACCAAAAATTCCAAATTTGAAATTCAACCAAATTCTCCAAAATTTCCTTTTTCTACTCTAATTTCTACATTTTTCAACCGATTCAACCCATTCCAACTTTCAACTGTTCATCTTTTGCCTACCTATTCCACAGCTTCCCACTTACCAAAAATTCCAAATTTGAAATTCAACCAAATTCTCCAAAATTTCGTTTTTCTACTCTAATCTCTACATTTTTCAACCGATTCAACCCATTCCAACTTTATTCACTTTGTTCACCTTATGCTTACCATATTCACCCCCATTCACCCCCACTTCCACTATGCTTACACAATTCAACCCTTGACCCCCACTTCCAGTGTGGCGGCCATCTTGGATTGACCCTGAAGTGCCCCCAATGAACCCAGAATGAACCGGAAGTGCCCCAAATCAAACCGGAAGTGACCCCAAATAGACCGGAAGTGACCTCAGGTAAACCGGAAGTGACCCCAAATCAAACCAGAAGTGACCTCACGTATACCAGAAGTGACACAAATAAACCGGAAGTGACCTTTTTAAACCGGACGTGACCCCAAATAAACCGGAAGTGACCTCTGCTAAACCGGAAGTGACTTAAATTAAACCGGAAGTGCCCCAAATAAACCGGAATTGACCTTATTTCAACAATAAGTGCCTTAAATGGAACCAAAGGTGACCTAAATATAACGTTTACTCTAACTTTTAAAATTTTTGTCCGATTTTACCCGTTTCAACTTTTGAACTCCAAATTGAACCTCTTGAACCTGTAGTTTTCGTTTTGTTATAATAAATCATCAGATAGCAATAAAAATATTATGAAGGGGATCTGGAAAGTGTTAAACTGTTATTAGGAATGGAGCTAAAAACAAAAACACAAGCTACCCTGATTATTATATTGAAAATGACCAATCAATACACAATGTGAAAGAGGTGTTCAAAGGATTTAATTTTTTATTTTTTTAAATGTCGGACCAGAGCTGGCAGGAAAAATAAAAATACAGGATCCAGACAGACTCGGGGAAATGGAGGGTTCTCAATGGGAGAGAAATGCTACATCTATATTTCTTGGTGCATTTAGCATAAAAGATTGGAATAGAGATAGTAGTATAGATATAGAGATTGGAAAGAGAAGTGAAAGCAAACCCTCAACTGATTACAATGATATTGAAATGTGCATAATAAGAAAAATTATTGATGAAATTGCAGAACCATTTACTCACATATGCAATATGTCTTTTCCAAACCGGATTCGGTTGAAGTTGGGAAATTGTGTAAAATGTAAATAAAGACAAAATACATTGATTTGAAAATCTTTTTCAACCTATATTCAATTAAATACACTACAAAGACAACATATTTAATG
Organism: Syngnathus acus; assembly: GCF_901709675.1. Taxonomy (NCBI): domain Eukaryota; kingdom Metazoa; phylum Chordata; class Actinopteri; order Syngnathiformes; family Syngnathidae; genus Syngnathus; species Syngnathus acus. Next base: position 19,698,596 of record NC_051094.1, read on the forward strand.
CTCAAACTCATAAACTTTATTTTATTTTTCAAATAATTAACTTAGAATTTCATGGCTGCAACACGTGCAGTAGAAGTTGGGAAAGGGCATGTTTACCACTTCGTTACATCACCTTTCCTTTTAAGACTCACTAAACGTCTTGGAAGAGAGGAGACTAATTCTCTTAGCTTCTCATGTGAAATTCTTTCCTATTCTTGCTTAATGAACCACTTCACTTGTTCAACAGTCCGGGGTCTTCCCTGTCGTATTTTACGCTTCATAATGCGCCACACATTTTCAATGGGAGACAGGTCTGGACTGCAAGCGGGCCAGGGGAGAACCTGGACTCTTTTACTTCGAAGCCACGCTGTTGTAACACGTGCAAAATGTGGCTTGGCATTATCTTGCTGAAATAAGCAGCGGCGTCCATGAAAAAGACGTCGCTTGGACGGCAGCATATGTTGCTGCAAAATCTGTATGTACTTTTCAGCATTTATTTTGCCTTCACAGAAATGTAAGTCACCTATGCCATGGGAACTAATGCACCCCCATACCATCACAGATGTTGGCTTTTGAACTTTGCGTTAACAGTCTGGATGGTCCGCTTCTTCTTTCGTCCGGAGGACACAACGTCCAGTGTTTCCAAAAACAATTTAAAAAGTGGACTCATCAGACCACAAAACACTTTTTCATTGTGCATCAGTCCATTTTACATGAGCTCGGGCCCAGAGAACCTGGCGGCGTTTCTGGATGTTGTTCATAAACGGCTTTTGCTTTGCATGGTAGAGTTTTAACCCGCACTTACTGATGTAGTGATGAACTGTATTTACTGACAGTGGTTTTCTGAAGTTTTCCTGAGCCCATTTGGTGATATCCTTTACACACTCATGTCGGTTTTTAAGGCAATGCCGTCTGAGGGATTGAAGGTCACGGTCATTCAGTCTTGGTTTCCGGCCGTGGCGCTTACGTGCAGTGATTTCACCAGATTCTCTGAACCTTTTGATGAACCTAAATTCCTTGCAATTTTGCTTTGAGAAATGTTGTTCTTAAACTGTTCAACTATTTTCTCACGCAGTTGTGGACTAAGTGGTGATCCTCGCCCCATCCTTGCTTGTGAATGACTGAGCATGTTTGGGGACGCTCCTTTTATACCCAATCATGGTACCCAATTAGCCTGATCACATGTGGGATGTTCCAAATAGGTGTATGATGAGCTTTTCTAAGCTTTCTCTGTATTTGTTGCCACCTTTCCCAACTTCTACTGGAAGTGTTGCAGCCATGAAATTCGAAGTTAATTATTATTTGGCAAAAAACAATTAAGTTTATCAGTTTCAACATTAAAAATGTTCTCTTTGTAGTGTATTCAATTGAATATGGGTTGAGAAGGATTTTCAAATTGTTGTATTTTGGTTTTATTTACATTTTACACAATTTCCCAACTTCAACCGAATCTGGTTTGTACATCTGGTAAATTTCCAAATTACATGAAAATAGCTAAAGCCGTATAGAAAATGGATGGATGGATTATTAGTTTAATGGATTAAGTGAGAAAGGGGTAGGAATCTAAAATGCTCTGCTTCCTCCTCCTTTTTGAGCATTCTTTGCTGTTGTTTTTTTCCAGTTTGTTGTTTATATTTTTGTTTGTTTGTTTGTTTCAGTGACTTAAATATGGCACTTTCAAGTGTTATTTGTTTTATTTTTCCTATTTTCATGTTTTAAATATGTTTGAACTAAAGATAAATCAAATCAAAAATCAAATACCGTCTTTTTCCATGTATAATGCGCAAAATGTAACTAATTTATTGACATAAATCTGGGGTGCGCATTATACATGGGTACAACAATTTTTGAAGAAAATCTCCCTCGAAATAAAACTTGAAATCACCTTTCTTCTTGTTTGTTGTCAATCGCGCATCGCATTCAGCCATCCTGCCCAACACACTTAGTCAGTAAAATTCATAATTGACGACACATCGTTTGATGCGATGGTCCAATCCTTGATGGTGTGTTATTGTCAAATATTGTTTGTTTTTTAATCTCCATCGCAAACCGGATATCATACGGAGGCCGCCATGACAGTATGCGCAGAACGGATGCGCAAGACACGTCAATCGCGCATCGCATTCAGCCATCCTGCCCAACACACTTAGTCAGTAAAATTCATAATTGACGACACATCGTTTGATGCGATGGTCCAATCCTTGATGGTGTGTTATTGTCAAATATTGTTTGTTTTTTAATCTCCATCGCAAACCGGATATCATACGGAGGCCGCCATGACAGTATGCGCAGAACGGATGCGCAAGACACGTCAATCGCGCATCGCATTCAGCCATCCTGCCCAACACACTTAGTCAGTAAAATTCATAATTGACGACACATCGTTTGATGCGATGGTCCAATCCTTGATGGTGTGTTATTGTCAAATATTGTTTGTTTTTTAATCTCCATCGCAAACCGGATATCATACGGAGGCCGCCATTACAGATGCGCAGAACGGATGCGCAAGACACGTCAGCTATATAAAGAGCGAGACTTCAGTTCTCTACCTAAATGCGTATTACAGGTAATATTTTATTTCACAACACTTTGCCTTGTTCCTTTCCTCTCTGCTGTTCACTTCAAATACGCTCCATACGAAGACAATGCTCTCGTATCAGACGCTTGCTCGATCACCTGCTCGTTTGCTGTCACAATGTACCCTACACAAATCCGAAACATTTCTCCGCTATCGAGTTTGCTAGCGCATGCGCAGTGATACTGACCGGCAGAATAACATCCGGTTGTTCCCAAAGATGATCTTTTTTCTGAAATAATTTTACGTTTACGGACTTAAGTAAGAGTCAAAATTTGGGTGTGTATTATACATGGGTACAGGCTTTTTTCCAGCATCGACATGCCATTTTTAGGGTGCGTATTATACATGGGGGCGTATTATACATGGAAAAAGACGGTAAATACAATCACGTATTTAAAAGTACAATACAGTGTATAAAAATAAAATTATAAATGTCTTGTGCGGATGCACTCGCACTGGATCGCGTCAGCCGGTCAGCACGGCAAATGCAGAGCGCAGCAATGACATCTTTACACTTTTAAATGTTTAAAAAAGTGTTTCAAATACAATAACGTATTTAAAAGTACAGTAGAGTGTATAAAAATAAAATTATGTACCGTATTGGCCCGAATATAAAACAACCCCGATTATAAGACGACCCCTCTTTTTCAAGACTCAAGACTATGTCTGGACCCCGAATGTGCTTGCAGATGAGAAAATTGGTGACGCATGGATGCAGCGGCAGGTATATGGGATGCCCATGCAGGTAGCATTGATAGTGAAAGTGGTGGAGAAGTTTTTGAAGAGAAAAAATGCTGACACTGTACTGGACCCTGGACAAAATCCAGACCCAGATGAGGGCCCTAGTATGAGTGGAGGTAAAAAGAAAGCAAAGACAAGGCAATACAACGAAAACTATCTTTCATTTGGATTTACTTTTACCGGAGATGCAACGGCACCTACTCCATTGTGCTTGGTATGTGGTGAAAAGCTCTCCAACGGTGCTATGGTTCCAAGCAAGCTTAAGCGACATCTTCAAACTAAACACCCTTCACTTCAAAACAAAAATTTCGAGTATCTCTTTCGCCTGCGTGATCAGACAAAGAAACAGGCCACTTTCATGAGAAAAACTGCAAAAGTAAACGAGAGAGCCCTTAAAGCTAGCTACCACGTAGCTGAACTTGTGGCTAAATCAAAAAAGTCCCACACTGTGGCAGAGCAATTAATACTTCCCGCCTGCAAAGCCATTGTAACTGAGATGCTCGGACCCGAAGCGGCTAAAGAAATAGCCAAAGTCCCTCTCTCAGATAACACAATTTCCAAACGAGTCAATGAGATGTCTGCAGACATAGAAAGTGTTGTTTTGGACAAGATCCGTATCAGTATTTGCTCCCGCATTGATGCAATAATCCTTGCAAAAGGACTCCCAACCAAGTACGGAGTGCATTAATAGACATTTTCAAATGTTTGATTTTGCACAGATTACTGCAACCAATGCGGCGTGGCATGGAGGCACTCAGCCTATGGCATTGCTGAGGTGTTATGGATGCTCAGGATGCTTCAATAGCTCCCTTGAGCTCATTTGCATTGTTGGGTCTGGTGTCTTTCAGCTTCTTCTTCACAATACCCCACAAATTCTCTATGGGATTCAAGTCAGGGGAATTGGCAGGCCTATTTATTATTTTATTATATTTTATTCTATTTTTTAATTGCATTCCTGAAAATAAAGAACTTTATCACAATATTCAAATTTTTTGAGACAGTCCTGTATATATATACACAAACCGGATTCCGTTGGAGTTGGGAAAATGTGTAAAATGTAAATAAAAACAAAATACAATGATTTGAAAATCCTTTTCAACCTTTATTCAATTGAATACACTACAAAGACAACTTATTTAATGCTCAAACTTATAAACTTTATTTTATTTTTCAAATAATAATTAACTTAGAATTTCATATGTGCTTTGTCCCACATGTCGAATGAATCGCTGTCATCTGACAAGTGTTCTGGTGCGGCATACAGTGACGCACAAATACATCCCCTCTAAATACCAAAACATGCACACGCATTTTGGGCACCCACGCAAACATCTCTGTAAATAGCCCAAAATTTGTAAATAGGTTGTCAAATGTGAAAATGTTGCTTTTTGCGCTCGTTATCAAAAATGTAAATAAAGGTTTTTGCCATCAAAAACACATTTTCATTATTTCTGTTCAAGTTTTATAGAAGGTAAGTGCTATTAAGATGTTTTAGATGTCACTGAACCAAAAAATATTTGTGTCAAAGTCACACTTGTGCAGAAAATACATCTTGCACCAAAAAGTCCTTTTCTCCTTACTTTGTTTGAGATTGCTGATTTGAGTGAAACCAAGCTATTTTCAAATGGTGGTACCTAAAGAACAGTATATGTTAGAATCATACTTAGTTTTTCTAATTAAAGAAGAGGGCCCATTCTTTCATTTGGTACCATCCGTGTATATATAACTATAGCACACAATATTCTGTAGGCTTTACAAATCGAGTGAAAATGCTTGAAATCGACTGGGATTTTAGGGGATATTTTTTCTGAAAACGCTTGGCATTCAAAGAGGTAATAAATACTTTATTGATCAATGTGTTGGGGGAAAAAGCTAACCAAATATGAAAGTATTAAATTTTTGTTTTTGTTAGGGTTATGCACCTCCCCCCAAAAATGGTGTGGAACAAAGGAGACCAGGAAAACCTCTAAACATTACATCATTGGTGCGACTATCCTCTACAGTACCCAATCAGATATCAGTGACATGGGCACCTGAAATTGGAAAGGTAACAGACCTAGTCAATTCGTAACTTTATTTAGAAGTATTTTCAAATGGACCTGATGTGTGGACTAAACTTCTGATGTTTGCAGACCTTCTCCATGTCTGTGTACCTAGTGAGGCAGCTAACATCACCACTGCTCCTGCAGAGGCTGAGGATGAAGGGCATCAGAAACCCAGACCACTCCAGAGCACTAAGTAACTGCACTACATATTGCCTTAGTCTCTTTCACATAAAAATATTATCATGGAATTGGCTGATCAGAGACGTAATAGTGGAGCCACCAATTTTTTCTTTGTCTTTCACACAAACCCCAACAAAGTTGGAAATTGACGTGGCTGTGTGCTTTTTTACATATTGTCATGGCTTTCCAAAAACAGATCATTTTATGTGATGAGACATGCCAGTATCTGTTGTGTCACAAAACACTTGTTGGATGGTGACAATTGATTTCAACACAACAGAGCTGGATAAGTGAGTCTATGGCGTTTTCACATATTGAGTATCAGTACATATCGACCATCAGTACCGTAAAATCCTGTGATATGTCAAATGAAAATCAAAATTCACAGAATTATTACAAAAATTAATTGTTTAGACAGTTACTAGTACTAGTCCTCAATGTTAAAAAAGCAGTAATTTCAGTTCAACAGATCTAATGTTACATTACTTCCTTTCAAAAACTTGTTCACATATGCACCATGGCCAAGACTAGTTAAGCCAGCAGCAGCAACATGGTACTCATGACGGAACACGCAGGCAACGTGATGAGGCCAACTTCAAGGGTTGGCCGATATACTTATTTTGACACTGTTTTGCCATCTCGTCATTATACTGGGGTACGCAGTAATGCCTTCCCTTCAGACTTGTTTTGCAGCTTGCACGGCACCTGATTTTGTAGCCGAAATCTGTGATTGATGTTTGTATATCTTACAACTACCCAAATTTTTTGAATGGGTTACTTTTTATACATTTGACGAAAAATACGTCATACTACAAAATAAAACATGTAATAGCCCTAATATAATACTAAATGAGAAATGGAGTGTACACTTTTATAATGCTTATACCATATTCAAAGCACTTCACAAAGATGCGAATTTACTTTTTGAAAAAGACGCAGGTGCAAAATCCGCGTTGAGTTTGAAATTATTTACTTTTACCAGCAGGAACCCTTGCCCTGCACTGTCAAAAGGAAAAATCCAGGGTGCTCTTCCAACCACTCATTGATCCAATTTTTTTAATCGTTTATCCTTTTGAAATACTTTTAAGTAAATAACTCCCTTCATATGCTGCTGTTGGAGGCAAGTGATGAAGTAACAAAGACATTGATAAATTGTCCAGCTGGGCTTCAATGACGTTAAGTGTTGTTTTTAATGCTTGACAACCAGCAACTATGCGTTTGCTCTCGGGGGCCACGATTTGAGTTTGACACAATGCATGCTCTCTTCTCTCTACACTCTTACTAACTCATTGAATTATAACACAGTCTTGACACAGATTGCTTTTTAACAAACATTAGACATACAGCTGTACAAGCCACTTGTCTTAATGCATCATTTAAACACGTCAGCTACTCAGAGTGAAGGGTCGATATCTGTGCTCTATCTATACATAAAAAATGCATACATTTGTACATATGAAATTGTAAACATGGTTCAGGTAGTTATAATAACACAATTATTTATTGCGTATATACTGTATTTTTATGACTTCGGTGATGGCCAGCGGGAAGCCTATCTGTAACCAGGAAATGGGCGTATGTGGCGGAGTTCCTTGCTGCATTGCTGTCGGCTAAACAAATGTATGTGACGACAGCCACCACTCTGCTCCAGATAGCCAGCATTTCAGAACCACCTCAAGCAAAAATTGTTTCAATGAAACCTCTCGCCCCCAAAAACATTTAATGGGAAAGTAACATCTGGGTCGAAACAATGCCATCGCCGTGTGGAAACAAACTGTATACTGTAATGAGCAATTTGAACTGCACAGGCCAAGTCAACCTTGAAACGGTGCCATTTTTGATGTAATTTGTTAGCTGAGTTTAAGTTGTGAACTTAATATTCACTATTCAGCCATCATTGTGAATTTAATATTTCTGTACTCTTTCACTGTCATCTGTCATCAAGTAAAAGAGAAGCTCACTGCAGATCCAGACAGTGAAGTTGCTACAACAAGCCTTCGAGTCTCCCTCATATGCCCGGTACATACATCATTGTGGAATGTTCACATAATTTTATAGAAGAAAATCACAAAAACATTTACTAAAGATCTTGGCATTTGGTTAAAGAATTGTAGATACACCGGCTTTCAAAAGTGTTAGCACCCCCTTGATTTTTTTGACCTTTTGCCATATTTCAGGCTTCAAAAATAAATAAAATACATTTTGTTTGTGAAATATCAATACCAAGTGGGACACAGTTGGGAAGTGGAACAGATTTTATGCAATATACGGTATTGTTTTTTTTGTTTTCTTCTACAAACAACACTCTAGTTTTCAATTTTCAATTGGATTCAGGTCTGCACTTTGACTGGGCCATTTCTAACATCTAGATATTTTTATTTTTAAACCCTTTCATTGTTGTAGCAAAAACCCTCCACTGAGGATTTTGCTTAATGTTTAGGATTTTTGTATTGTTGGAAGGCAAACTCCTGTCCCAGTCTGAGGTCTTTTACAGACTCCAACCAATCCATCCATCTCATGCTGAAAGCCTGACAGTTCCTTCTGACAAAAAGCAACCAAAAAGCAAAGCAACTATGATGCTGCCACCACCATGTTTGACTGTGGGTATGTTGTTTTTGGGGTGCAGTTTTACAGAGAAATGGGATTCTTATTGCCACACCTCTATAAATTCCGTATTTGTGCAGTGTGCTACTAATTGTCTTATGGATGAATTCCCCCATCTTAGTTGTCTATCTCTGTAGTTCTTCTAGATTGATTGTGAGTATCTTGGCTGAATCTATGATCAGGGCTCTCTTTTATTGGCCTGAAAGTTTAGAGGAATAGCCAGGTGTTGGTCTGTTTGCCGTGGTCTGATACTGTCTGTCAGGTTTAATTCGCTGACTGAATAACTATTAAGAGAAGAGCAACAGCAAACAAACCACAAGTGAGACAGAATATTAAGTCTTTTCTCGCGAGGAGTGCAGTACAGATAGCTTACAACAATCTCACTACACTAAATATCTGTATGCACTCCCGCTCTTTTTATTTGGATTTGCCCTACCCACAATCGTGAGACAAAAGCCCCTAAAGGAAGGGGGAAAGCACGTGGGCTTTGCCTCGTAAGCAAAAAATCACCAGGTGTTACATACTGATAAGCAGGGCTGTGGACTCGGACTCGGGGACTCGGACTCGTCGGACTCGGTCATTTTTGCCGGACTCGGTGCTGATTTTGACCGAGTCCACCGAGTCCGACAATAAAAAAAATACGTTCAATTTTATTTTCATCATGCTGCTGAGAATGCGCGTAAGAATACTGTCCACAGCCCTGCTTGCTTGTTATGAAGACAAATTTATCTGTTGCGTGCGCGCCCGCGCCTGCCTGCCTGCGTGCGTGCACGTACAAGACCCACAATGCCCCGCGCGCAGCCAAGATGGAAGAACCCGGGAGCAGCGAGAGAACAATATTTTGCCTCTAGATTTGGGGGGGAAACGGAGCGTAAGTTACGATCAATGCGGCCACGTTGAGTTGCACTTAGGCTAATGTTTACATTATGTACCAACGTCAAGGACGATTATGTCACCCAGCTTATATCATTGATGTGTTTCGATAGTTGTGGGGTCGTCACTAATTATTTGTGTTTAGATAAATGTCTGAGCTATAATGGTGTAATTAATGATTAAAACTTGAAAGTATCTGTTTATTGTATTCGTTTATATGTTTAATAAAGACAAAGCCATCACAAAACTGTTGTAATTATTTAGATTTTGATCTAAATTAGCCTTGAATAAAGACTAAGCAGTCACATGAATTAACAGAAAAAATGGACAGCCGGACTCGGACTCGTGGTCCTGCATAAGAACATGTTAGAAAAGGAGTTTGAGTTGAGAAGAGAAGGCCCTTGATCTCTAGTCAAAATATAGCAAGGGATGTTTTACGACCTTGTGTAGGATGAGACAAGCTAGGTTATTTATTACTGGATACGCACCAACATAATCTTACGATCAAGATAGTTTGGAAAACCCTGACTTTGATGGTCACTTGTCGGTTCATCTGGGGTGCAAGACAGCAATGAGGCATGTTGTCTAACAAAGACCACTTTGTTAGAAAGGAACTGTCTCGGTAGATGTCTTCTTTTTGCTGAGTTGTCAGCTGCGTCCTGTCTGACCCAGCTGTAACCTCTCTCCTGACCCAGCCGTAACTTTTCTCTTCTGTGGTACATCATAAAAACAGCAAGGCCAAACAGCAAGCATATATTGCAGTAATATTGCGGTAAAGCATTGATTAGAGAACGCATGATAACATATATATACATTTTTCTAACACTGTCCATTTCAATATGATTGATGTATGATGTTTAAAGCTTGTGAATTTTTTAATATTCTTTATACTGCTACAAACATATGACAATTTTAGCCCTGACCTGGGTTCTGTGTTCTTTGATTCCAGGATGCTGGTTTCTCCTTTTTTATTTTTCTGTTAATAGGTCTGAGTCCATAACAGAGAAAGTACATTTATACTGAGACTAGATTACAGGTGGACTTTATCAAAATGAATCATAAAGGTAAAAATTGAATCATTTAGAAATTATCAGAGAACCCAGGTGGACTTTATCATAATTAATCATAAAGGTAAACATTGGATCATTTAGAAATTATCAGGGAACTTCTAGACCAGGGGTCTGCAACCTGTGGCTTTTCAACCTAATTGTACCGGCTCCCCTGGGCATTGAAAAAAAAACTGAACATAAATAAATTGTAACTCTTCATTTATTCTTTGTCATATTATTATTATTATTCTGTTGGGCAGTTATCTTGGAGTTTGAGTTGATACCATCTAATTTGAAATTTTTAAGTACCGTTTTTTTCCGTGTATAATGCGCAAAATTTAACTAATTTATTGTCCTAAAATCTGGGGTGCGCATTATACATGGGTACAATTTTTTTTAAATTTTCTTTCTTTTTTTATTTATTTATTTTTTTTTTTTTAAGAAAATCATGGTACAACAAAACCAACAATAGGACTGACCGACAATAGTGTGTTTGTACTGTGCTCTGGTCATTTCGTCAAAGAAGGGATAATAGTCTTCTCTTCTTGACTGACAATGAATGTGATAGTTTAATACAATCAGCAAATAACAAAATGCGTATTACAGGTAATATTTTATTTCACAACACTTTGCCTTGTTCCTTTCGTCTCTGCTGTTCACTTCAAACACGCTCCATACGAACGCAATGCTCTCGTATCAGACGCTTGCTCGATCACCTGCTCGTTCGCTGTCACAATGTACCCTACACAAATCCGAAACATTTGTTGCGGCTCCGAGTCACGACGAGGGGCAAGTTTTGGTTTCCAAGGGTGTTTTTATTCCTCTTCAACGTCTCTCCCATACAGAGCCGCCTTTTTCACATGTCCGCACGTCACTTTCCTCTCTTTTCATCTGATCGCGGTGGTGCCTTTATGGGCAGTCGGAGAAATCAACGCCAACAAAAAAAAATACATCCAGCCTAGTTAAGACCATACCAAAGACTATAAAAATGGGACCCATTGCCTCCCTGCGTGTGTGACGATCATTGGGACTTAAAAAAAAAAATTTAAAAATTGGGTGCGTATTATACATCGGTACAGGCTTTTTTCCAGCATCAACATGCCATTTTTAGGGTGCGTATTATACATGGGGGCGCATTATACACGGAAAAAAACGGTAACTTACAGCCCCAACATAGGGTATATCTGCAGCAAATTTTAGACACAGAAGTCTCATTAAACAGGCAAGAAATGGCATTTAAAAAGTTATGTATCTCCCAAAAAACACAAACATTTATTTCAGACTCTGATCAGATGATGTAGTTTTTGTACTCAGTAATCTCTCGCTACTTCGCAGTTCACCTCTCACGGCCTCGGTACATCGCGGGTTTTTATGAAAACAAATATTGCGGATATATTCGGTGCATTGCGGCTTTTTGCGGCATCATTTGGTGCATGGGGCTTTGTCTGCCCGTATGACTTTACAGCACACTATTGGAGACGAATGGGAAAATGTTGATCTATATTCTTGCTGATTATTGGTTTAGAGCTGTAAGAGCAGCCCTAACCAGGTTTTATCTCAATCTCCTGCTACGTATCCACTCCTCCACTTTGTGTCAGCAGAATCAATCAATCAATCAATCAATCAATCAATCAATCAATCAATCAATCAACTTTTATTGGCCAAGTTTGTGCATGCCAAACAAGGAATTTGACTCCGGTTGATCTCAGCCTCTGTACAACATTTAAGTGACTAACAACATTCAGGTGACTAACAACATTTAACTGTCAAGAGCAGGATGTTATTGTTATATGTCTCTGAGACTCTATGAGTGGTAAAGTGAGTTCATCAGAGCGACAGCCTGGGGGAAGAAGGTCTGTGTGTGTCTGCTGGTTTTGGCGTACAGCGCTCTGTAACGCCGTCCGGAGGGGAGTAGTTCGAACAGACTGTGACCTGGGTGAGAAGGGTCTGTAGAGATGTTACTTGCACGTTTCCTGGTCCTGGACAGGTACAAGTCTTGGATAGATGAGAGGTTGGTCCTGATTATCTTTTCCGCAGTCCTGATTGGCTGTTGTAGTCTGTGCTTGTCTTGTTTGGTGGCCGATCCAAACTAGACAGTGAGGGAGTTGCAGAGGAAAGACTGGACAGTAGCATCTCTGATTTGCGCTTTGTTTTGTTGTTACAAACGAGGCAGGACAACCAAATGCAACACAGACTCTTTATTTGGGGAAAGTTTAAAGGAAACAAGGAGGGCGGGAATGCCGGCAGAGCTGATGAGCCGGTCAGCGAGCTCGCGTCGTGCGTCATCGAAGCAGAAAGGCTTAGCAAGCTTTTAAAGCTATTTAAATATATTTAGAGATACAATAAAGTGTTTAAAACTATAATAAAGGGTTTAAAAATAAAATTATAAAAGTCTTGTGCGGATGCCCTCGTGCTTTGCTGCAGGGGTGCGTCTGCCGGTCAGCACGGCAAGAGCGAAGCGGAGCCGTGACACATTTACACTTTAAAATGTTTCAATATTTATTAATACAATAAAGTGTTTAATGAACTTATGAATGTCTTGTGCGGATGCCCTCGCGCTGGGCTGCAGGGGCGCGGTCAGCACGGCAAGAGCAGAGCAGAGCCATGACACCTTTACACTTTAAAATGTCTAAAAAAGTGTTTAAAATATAATAACATATTTAAAAGTACAATAGAGTGTATAAAAATAAAATCATAAAAGTCTTGTGCAGCTGGATGGCACGTCCGCCTCACAGTTAGGAGGGTGCCGGTTCGATTCCACCTCCAACCCTCCCTGTTTGGAGTTTGCATGTTCTCCCCGTGGCTGCGTGGGTTTTCTCTGGACACTCCGGTTTCCTCCCACATCCCAAGAACATGCTTTGTAGGCCGAGCACTCCAAATTGCCCCTAAGTGTGAGTGCGAGTGTGGATGGTTGTTCGTCTCTGCCTTCCGTTCGGCTTGCAACCGGTTCAGGGTGTCCCCCGACTACTGCCCGATGACTGCTGAGATAGGCTCCAGCACGCCCACGCCACCCTGTGGGGACAAGCGGTATAGAAAATGGATGGATGTAAGTCTTGTGCGGAAGCCCTTACCCTGGGCTGCGTCAGCCGGCTAGCACGCAAGAGCAGACAGGAGCCAAACACGTTTACACTTCAAAAAAGGTTAATAAAAGTCTTGTGTGGATATTGTAACAATATATTTACTCTTATTTATTTAAATAAATAAGAATGTTTCTGAAAGTCTGTTTAACTTTAAAATTTTTACAAAAGTGTTTAAAAATACAATATAGTGTATAAAAACAATAAAGTGCACAAAACTACAATAAACATTCATAAAAGTCATGTGCAGATACTGTAACAATATATTTACTCTTATTTATTTTCTTTATTTTCTTATTTATTTAAATAAAGAAGAATGTTTGTGAAAATCAGTTTGACTTGTACATACAAAAAAGCATTTAAAAGTACAATACAATGTTTAAAAATACAATAAAGGTTCATAAATGTCTTTTATGGATATTGTAACAATATATTTTCTCTACATTGCGGATTTTCACCTATCACGGGTGGTCTTGGAACCAATTATTCGCGATAAACAATGGATTAGTGTATTCAGATGCTTAGTTAAAACCCAAAGAGGACCAGACTTGTCAAAGATGCTCCTAATTTTATATTTATTCTTAGAGCTGCTAAGCAGCAGCAAAATGTTTTATTTATATGAAAGTGGGGTAGTTTTTACTTTACTTTTACACAAATATAGGAACGATCTAAATAGACCTACAGTTAACAGTTTAATTCATATAACTAACCCTACAAATGCACACTGCACTTCTGTTGTTATATTCAGTGGATCTAAATCAGGGGTGTCAAACATACGGCCCGCAAGGAGGTTCGATCAGGCCCGCGTTCGATCAGGCCCGCAGGATAATTTAAAAGTGAAAAAATGCATAAAAGACACGGAATTAATATTTTTAATAATATGCAATTCACGGATCATCCGCTATGGGGCACACTGTTTTGATCAGAGTAGAAGACAACATTGTTTTGATCAGAGAAGACAGACCCAACACAGCAGACGGTAGCAATGGACCAATTGCTGCTTGTTACGACGTTGTTTCTACCCTGGTCTCTCCCACTCCCCTCCACCCTCATTAGCCAAAATGTCATTATCCAAACGGAGAAAAGTAGCTACGTAGTGTAGGATTTTCAATGAAAAATGGACCACGTCCTATTTATTTATAGAAATGCACGGTAAGCCTTTGTGCTTGGTGTGTTTGCAACAAGTTTCAGTAGTGAAGGAATATAATATTCGACGCCACTACGAGACTCTTCACAGCGAAAATTATGACGGCTTCCAAGGACAAGTGAAAGAGATAAGATCAACGAATTGCAGGCGGGTCTGAGGAAACAGCAGTCAACTTTCATCCAGAGCCGACAAGTCAGTGAAGCAGCAGTAAAAGCCAGCTAACTAATTGCCAGCGAAATAGCATTTGCATCAAAGCCGTATTCAGATGGTAACTTTGTTAAACGATGCATGATGAAGGCGGCAGAACTTGTATGTCCCGAGAAACGACAAGCTTTTGCTAATATTAGCCTGACGAGGAATACTATAGCAGAGAGGATTTTGGACCTATCAGCAGATTTAGACAGCCAATTGAAACAAAGTCAAGTCATTTATTGCATTTTCGGTTGCAATTGACGAGAGCACTGACATCACAGACGTGGCACAACTGGCCTTATTTATTTGTGGAGTTGATGAGACATTGACTGTTACTGAAGAGTTTCTTGAGTTGGTGCCAAAGATGGACACCACAACAACCGAAGACATTTTAGACATTTGTCTAAGGAAATCTGAGGTGTTTCATGAAATGTTTTGTAAAACGAATGTTCATTATATTTCAACATTTTCCTAATGTTCTTGTGCTTCTTTACACACAAAAAAAGGCAAGACATGATATTTTGGTTATTTATAGCAGACTACGGTATAATTTTAACAGTCCAGCCCACTTGACATCTACCGAGGCCGCATGTGGCCCACAATGTGAAATGAGTTTGACACCCCTGATCTAAATAGACCTACAGTTAACAGTTTAATTCATTTAACTAACCCTACAAATGCACACTACACTTCTTTTGTTATATTCAGTAGCTGTAACAGGTAAAATAAATGATGACAACTTTTTGAAGTTTACAAGCTCTGTTATTCTTTGCGGCTCCAGACGATTTTTTTGGGTGGTAGAAGAGGAGGCAAAATGGCTCTTTTGATCATAAAGGTTGCTGACCCCTGTTCTAGACTCACTTGATTGCACTGAGAGACAAGGGGTGACAAATTATGCAAGCCCTACTTTTCAAGCATTTATTAAAAAAAAAAGTTTAAAATGTCTTATAAATTTTGTTCGACTTAACGATTGTGTCCCATCTGGTGTTCACAAAAAAAAAAAACTTTTTTATCGCAGCCTAAAATGTGGCTCAAGGTCAAGGGGGTAAGACTTTTTCAAGGTATTTAAATCCACAGTGTGTACAATTTTTAAAATGAAGTAAGACAGTGGATTCCCTAATGTCCAAACTTCATTTGTATTGGTTTTCTATAATATACTATGTAAAAGTTACAGAAATCAAACAATTGCGAACACATATTTTGTGCTTTTGCGTTATTTTACCTATTTCAATTTGACTAATCTTTAATCATTTTTCCTCCAGTTGGGTAAGATGCGACTTAAGATCCCATGCAGGGCGGTGACCTGCTCTCATCTTCAGTGCTTCGATGCTGCCCTCTACTTACAGATGAATGAAAAGAAACCTACATGGATCTGTCCTGTCTGTGACAAGAAGGCTACATATGGAAGTCTCATCATTGATGGGTTGGTTTACTTTCTTCAGCAAGACCGCAAACCCGCCTCCTTATCAACCAACACGGAATATTAATACAGGGATTGGTGAGAATACAGGGATTGACATGAACACAGATGAACGCACCAATTATAGGTGTATCACATTATTGCTGAGTGACACTGTCACTACCACATGCCACTTTGACAGGTTGAGTTTTATATTAGGACCCTCACTACCCGTAAAAGGTTGTATTCAAGACCTGTCAAGTGCGATTTTAAACGTTGCAGAATTACAGGCTTTACAGTGGTGATAAAACATACAAACCAATTACATTCATGTTAACCTGTCCCACATGAGCTTGTTCACACAATCATGTTTGCATCTCAGGAGGTACCTGCTCAGACCATACAGAGATAAAAAAAAAGCAGAGGAAAGATACTCAACATGAATGAGATAATCAGAAATGGAGGATAAGTTTCTACTGAAATACTAAAAGCGCATAAATAAAACACCATTATGAGACACAACATAACAGTTTAGAGGAAAATTGCCTCTACACACTCAGACATAATACAACACCCCACCAAATTGCCCTTAAAAAGCAGATTTTTTTTCATTCTCAATGAAGCCATGTGACATGTTTTTGTTTCAATTCCTCACCATTTATTTATGTAAGACAGACAATGCAGTCAAACTTAGTTACAAGCTTGTAGCATGAAGCACAGGGGTCACCAACCTTAAAACTGAAAGCTACTTGGTTACTGGTTAATGCACAGGTGTCAAACTCAAGGCCCGGGGGCCAGATACGGCCCGCCACATCATTTTATGTGGCCCGCGAAGACAAATTGTGCATCAAATTCGTGGGTCATTACTAGAATTGCAAATTGTCTTCACTTTTAATAATATTTCTTTTGTTAAATATTTGACCAGTTTTTACTCGTCTGATTTGAAAACGAGTTATTTGTCAGTTTGTTTTGTAGCTTTTACTGTATATAATATGAGGTGCTCATACATTTATTTGGGTTGACAGTCATAATGGCCCTCTGAAAGAAGCCATGACTACAATGCGGCCCGCGAAAAAAATGAGTTTGACACCCCTGGTTTAATGCAAAGGGCTACCAATTTGATAAACACTTCCAAAGTAACAAATTTGCTTAAGTCACCTTTAATAATGTCGTTTTTATCAATGGTATTCATTGATTTGAAGACACTGATCATGTTTCTCACATAAATTAGGAAACAGATATTTGTGTTCATTAATGTGCAACACTTTTTTTTCCTACCCCTTCTTGAGCCATCACCTTACTGTGGTGA
Source organism: Syngnathus acus (assembly GCF_901709675.1). Lineage (NCBI taxonomy): Eukaryota > Metazoa > Chordata > Actinopteri > Syngnathiformes > Syngnathidae > Syngnathus > Syngnathus acus. The sequence goes on from NC_051094.1 coordinate 19,715,769, forward strand.
AGGAGTTCAGTTGTTCCAATGATCTTAGGAGCTAAATGTTCAGGGGCTTAATGCCGCTGGCAGAGTCACCTATGGCAAACAGGTCCTTGGTGCGGGATAAGAAAAAACACTCTTTATATTATCCCTAATCCATCCATCCATCCATTTTCTGAACCGCTCAGTCCCCACGGGGGTCGCGGGAGTGCTGGAGCCTATCCCAGCCGTCATCGGGCAGTAGGCGGGGGACACCCTGAATTGGTTGCCAGCCAATCGCAGGGCACACAGAGACAAACAACCATTTGCACTCGCACTCACACCTAGGGACAATTTGGAGTCTTCAATCGGCCTACCAAGCATGTTTTTGGGATGTGGGAGGAAACCGGAGTGCCCGGAGAAAACCCACGCGGGCCCGGGGAGAACCTGCAAACTCCACACAGGGAGGGCCGGAGGTGGAATCGAACCCGCACCCTCCTAACTGTGAGGCGGATGTGCTACCCAGTGCGCCACCGAGCCGCCTATTATCCCTAATGATAATTGAAATAAATTAACTTCATTTTTCCTTGCCCAGCCACGGGTCACTGAGGCATCCCTCTGGAGCCAGGCCTGAAGTTGGGGCCCGAAAAGGCAACGTGGGTCTCCCTTCCCATGGACTCGCCACCTGTGGGAAGGGCTGCAGGGGTCAGCTATGGTATTAGCTGAGTGGCAGCCAAATGCGGGTACCTTGGCAGTCTGATCCCCAGCTACAGTAGCTAGCGGTTAACAAATGGAATGTCATCTCTCTGTCAGGGAAGGAGCCCAAGCTGCTGTGAGAGGTATAGAAGTTGCGACTAGACATAGTAGTCAAACTCACCTCCACACACAGCTTGGGCTCTTCTCGAGAAGTTTTTGGACTCTCTTCGGCTCTGGAGTTGCCCACGGTGAGAGTTGCAGATCAAGTGTGGGCAAACTTATTGTGTGTGATTTGGTGCCTGTACATTGGTATTCAAAGTCAACAGATAAGTGGGAAGCCTCCCTCTGTTGTCGAGTAAGGTGACAGGTTAAGGTTAGGTTAAGGATTTTTGTGTCTATGCATCAAACAACAGCTCAGAGTACCCACCCTTTTAGGAGTCCTTGGAGGGTGTGCTCGAGAACGTTTCCCTGGGGACTCCCTTGTTCTGCTGGGGAACTTCAATGCTTACGTGAGTAATGACTAGGAGATTATGATTAGGAGGACTGATTGGTGCTTCTTTCCTTGTGCGTGGCCAGATGGCGCCTCCTGCGCTTGAACTCAGTCACGTCCGCAGTGACACACATTGCTCAGAGGCACGCCCTGCGCTATCAGCGTTTATTTAAACACTATTCTCTCGTCACTTATAAACCCACGAAGTAGTGCTTTTTCGAAAGGTGCAGCGTGATGTGGCAAGGGATCACTGTACACATATCCATCCATTCATTTTCCACTGCATCCTAATCAGATGCCTAAGCCACCTCATCGAGCTCCTCTCCATGCGGAGGAGCAGTGGATGACCAAGGTTCTTACCCTATCTGTAAGGGAGAGCCTGGACACCCTGCGTAGGAAACTCATTTCGGCTGCTTGTATCCCGGATCTTGTTCTTCCGGTCCTAACCCACAGCTCGTAACCATACATGTGGGTAGGAACTTCGATCGACCAGTAAATTGAGAGCTTTGCCATTCGACTCAGCTCCATGACAGACCGGTACAGAGTTTGCATCACAGCAGACACTGAATTGATCCACCTGTCAATCTCCCGCTCCATCCTACCCTCAATCGTAAACACGACCCCAAGCTACTTGAACTCTTCCACTTGGGGAAGAATCTCATCCTTGATCCGGAGAGGGAATTCCACCCTTTACCGTCTGAGGACCATGGTTTGGAGGTGCTGATTTTTCATACCAGCCACTTCACACTCAGCTGTGTACTGCTCCAGTGTGAGCTAGAAATCACAAGATTCAAGATTCAAGAGTTTTTATTCGCCATGTTTGAGCGTGCCAAACAAGGAATTTGACTTCGGTAAATCACACCCTCTGTTCAACATTTAGGTGACTAACAACACTCAGAACATGTGAAAATGGCAAATATTCTCAAACATCCCCTGATCTTAAACTCCCAAAAGGGCAAGGAAAAACTCAAAACTCCAGCTAGGGGAAAAGAGAAACCTTGAGAAGAGACCACAGATGGGAAGGTCCCTTATCCAGGATGACCAGGCTGCAATGGATGGAGAGAGGACACATAGTACAAACAGTGTAGACAAATTCAAGAAAGGTGTGGAGAGCAAGATGTTATTGCACAGTAATGACTCTGAGACTCTAAGAGTGGTGTGAGTTCATCAGAGCAACAGCCTGGGGGAAGAAGCTGTCTCTGTGTCTGCTGGTTTGGGCGTGCCGAGCTCTATAACGCCGTCCGGAGGGGAGTAGTTCAAACCAGGGCTGTGGACTCGGTTCGGACTCGGGGACTCGGACTCGGTCGGACTCGGTCATTTTGCCGGACTCGGACTCGGTGCTGATTTTGACCGAGTCCACCGAGTCCGACAATAAAAAAAAAGAGGCAAGACGCAGCCAGAGAGTGTCAGGTTACAGTCAGCGCGGTAGGAGTTGGAAGAAGCAGTAAAAACTCCACCAAACTCGTCGTAATGACCCGTGATATATGTTATATCCTTACTATTTTCCAGGTTCTTAGATAGCAAGAATAGGTCGGACAACGACGTGAATGATAACTGCTTTATTCCTTACTCACAGTGCGTTCACAGGGCGTACCAGAACAACACAGAATGCCCATCCCACTTCCGGGGGTTTTCTACTACGGAATTTGAGTTAGCCCAAAATACACAACATCTCTTCCCCTCTTACAATGAACGTGCTATATGCATGAACAACATAGTCTTATGCACCTATAACTTGACATCTTCAAGATCTATCAATAACTACCATTAAACAATTATCATATATGGTCCAGACAATTATGACAATAATATTCCCATGAAACCTTAACTTTGGGTGAGGGTGGACTACCTCGAATTATACCGAATTATAGCGAAAAACCGATGTCGTACGGCGTCGTACGGCGTCAACACTATGTTGTTTTCAATAAAAACATGAAGAACTCACGTTTGCGTCAGTCAATTTTAATTTTTATAAAGGATTATTCTCATTTGATGTCTTTAAATTCATCCGCGTTCTGCCATTGAAGCGGGGTGCATTCAAAGACCAGTCGTACAGACGGAAACGTTTTGTGATCAAATCTTTCATAACGAGAATGATTTGAGTGAATTGATTTGAATGAATAATTGAGAAGAAATTTCAGTTCTGAAGGCTCCTTTTGTCCCAAGCAAAGTGACAGATGGTGGGGAGGGGGGATAAAAATTGTAAAATCAATTCACTCAAATCATTCTCGTTATGAAAGATTTGATCACAAAACGTGTGTGGCTTTTTCTTAAATGAACACGTTTGACATTGCTATCGTGTCAGCTTTTAATTATATTGCGCTGTCATGTTAAAGCAAATTAATAAATGCAACAATATTAATACCTTTGAAAATACCTGAGTAATAAAATAAAATGGATGGATGGATGAATGATGATCACAATTAAGTATAAAGTCTCCTTTGTAATATATACTCCTTGTAGCCTATACCCAAAAAGAGGAGTTTCTTTGCATCGAGGTTTATGCAAAGAGCTCACGTAATTATATTGTTGCGTTTTGGTAAAGTGAATGAGTGTTCCGTCTGTACGACTGGTCTTTGAATGCACCCCGCTTCAATGGCAGAACGCGGATGAATTTAAAGACATCAAATGAGAATAATCCTTCATAAAAATTTAAATTGACTGACGCAAACGTGAGTTCTTCATGTTTTTATTGAAAACAACATAGTGCTGACGCCGTACGACATGGGTTTTTCGCTTTCCAAATAAGGGGTCGTCACTAATTATTTGTGTTTAGATAAATGTCTGAGCTATAATGGTGTAATTAATGATTAAAACTTGAAAGTATCTGTTTATTGTATTCGTTTATATGTTTAATAAAGACAAAGCCATCACAAAACTGTTGTAATTATTTAGATTTTGATCAAAATTAGCCTTGAATAAAGACTAAGCAGTCACATGAATTAACAGAAAAAATGGACAGCCGGACTCGGACTCGGGCTCGGACTCATGGTCAAGAGGCCGGACTCGGACTCGGAGCAAAAATCCGACCGAGTCCACAGCCCTAGTTCAAACAGACTGCAACCTGGGTGAGAAGGGTCTGTAGAGATGTTCCTTGCACGTTTCCTGGTCCTGGACAGGTACAAGTCTTGGATAGATGGGAGGTTGATTCCAATTATCTTTTCTGCAGTCCTGATTGTCCGTTGCAGTCTGTGCTTGTCTTGTTTGGAGGCCGATCCAAACCAGACAGTGATGGAGGTGCAGAGGACAGACTGGATGATGGCAGTGTAGAAGGTCTTCAGAAGCTCTCGCGGCAGGTTGAACTTCTTGAGCTGTCTCAGGAAGTACAGCCTCTGCTGGGCCTTCTTCCGGACAGAGTCTATGTGGCCGGTCCATTTCAGGTCCCGAGAGGTTGTGGTTCCCAGGAACTTGAAGGTGTCTGTGGAGAGAATAGTATTACTGCGGATAGTGAGGGGTAAAAGTGGTGAAGGGTCACGCCTGAAGTCCACTGTCATCTCCACGGTCTTGAGCGGGTTCAGCTCCAGGTGGTTTTGGCTGCACCAGTGGACCAGCCGCTCCACCTCCTGTCTGTACGCAGTCTCATCACCGTCCTGGATCAGTCCGATGAGAGTGGTGTCGTCTGCATACTTCAGGAGCTTCACAGGAGAGTCACCTGAGGAGAAATCATTGGTGTAGAGTAGTGGTGTCCAAACTACGGCCCGCGGGCCAACTGCGGTCCAGTTTTTATTGGCCCGCAGCAAATTCTGAAAACATAATTGAATGTGGCCCGCACAACAGCTTGAGCACTTCTCAGTTCCCACAGTAGATGGAGCCCGCCACACAAAGCGCTTGACGTCCGATTAGCCCCTTCCCCCCCCCCCCGGAAGAGAAGCGAACGCGCAGCGTTTGATTTGACGTCACACTAGGCCCCCCCCCCCCGGGAGAGAAGCGAACGCGCTGCGCTTGACGTCCGATTAGCAAGCCCCCCCCCGAAAGATAAGGGAACGCGCAGCGTTGGACGTCCCACTAGAACCCCCCGGAAGAGAAGGGAACGCGCAACGTTGGACGTCCCACTAGCACCCGCCCCCCCCCCCCCGGAAGACAAAGGGAACGCGCAGCGTTGGACGTCCCACTTGCACCCCAGCCCCCCCCGACCCGGGAGAGAAGCGACAACAAATATTGGCCCCCGGGCCCCTTCACGTTACTAAATATGGCCCTCCTTGCAAAAAGTTTGGACACCCCAAGCAGGGGGCCCGTGACATCCTTCAGGTGGTTCAGCACTAACCTCTCGAAGGATTTCATGACCACAGATGTCAGTGCGACAGGTCTATAGTCATTCAAACCTGTGATGGCGGGCTTCTTGGCCACTGGAACGATGGTGGAGCTCTTGAAGCACAAGGGCACCTCACACAGCTCAAGAGAACGGTTGAAGATCCGTGCAAAGGTGGGCGCCAGCTGCTCAGCGCAGATTTTCAAGCAGGAAGGTGACACGCCGTCTGGGCCCGGTGCCTTCCTGGTCTTTTGTCTGCGGAACATCTGGCGCACTTCCTCCTCGCGGATCTGGAGTGCGGGCGCGGCCTCTGCAAGAGAGAGAGTGGGTGACAACGTTGATAGAGGTGTGGACAGAGCAGTTGTGGGGAGAGGTGAGTATGTAGATTGTGCTGCAGGAAGTCCCGTTGTGTGGGAGGACCGATCAAACCTGCAGTAGAACCTGTTTAGCTGGTTAGCAAGCCTTGGGCTCTCCACAGGACGGGGGGTTCGTTTCTTGAAGCCCGTGATGTTCTGCAGACCTTTCCACACTGTTGCGGGATCAGGATTGGCAGAGAGGTGTCTCTTCAGGTTCTCCCCGTAACACCTCCTGGCTTTCCTGACCTCTCGGTTCAGTGTGTTTCTGGTCTGCTTGAACAGGTCGCGGTCGCCGCTCCTGTAGGCCTCCTCCTTGACTTTGTGCAGCCTCCTGAGGTTCAGTGTAAACCAAGGTTTGTCGTTGTTGTACGTGCAGAAGGTCTTAGTCTGCACACACGGATCCTCACAAAAACTGATGTATGACGTGACAGTGTCAGTGAGTTCATGCAGGTCTGAAGTTGCAGCTTCGAAAACTCCCCAATCGGTGCAGTCAAAGCAGGCTTGGAGGTCCTGCCTTGACTCCACTGTCCACTTCCTCACAGTCCTCACCACAGGCTTAGAAGTTTTTAGTTTCTGCCTGTAGGCCGGGATCAGATGAACTAGACAGTGGTCCAAGAGTCCTAAAGCTGCACGAGCCACAGAGTGGTATGCATCCTTAATCACGGTGTAGCAGTGGTCCAGAGTCTGTGCCCCTCTGGTGGGACACGTTACGTGCTGTCTGTATCTGGGGAGTTCGTGTACGAGGTTCGCCCTGTTAAGATCACCCAGAACAATGATTAGTGAATTTGGTAGAAGTTTCTCCATGTCTGTTACCTGGTCAGCCAGCATCTGCGTGGCTTCACTCGCACGTGGTGGAATGTAAACAGCCGCCATGACGATCGAGGAGAACTCCCGTGGTGAATAGAACGGCCGGCAGTATATGAAAAGTGTTTCTAGGAGAGGGCTGCAAAACTCTTTCAACACCGTGACATCAGTACACCAACGTTCATTAACGTTCAGAGACCACCTCCCTTTGATTTTCCGGAGAGCTCCGCGCTGCGATCTGCACGCGTTAGCCGAAAACCCGCTAACTCCACGGCGTGGTGGGGGGTTCGTTCGCTGAGCCACGTTTCAACAAAGCACAGCGCGGCGGATCTGCTGAAGTCCGTGTTCCTTGAAGTGAGGAGCAGCAGTTCGTCCATCTTGTTTGCCAGGGAGCGGACATTCGCCAGATGAATTGACGGTAGGGCAGAACGGAACCCTCTCTGCCTCAGCTTTACGAGGGCTCCTGCTCGTTTTCCGCGCCGCCGTCGTCGCGCTAGCTTGTATAGCACCGCCGCTCCGGCTAGAATCTCCGACAAACAGTCTGAATCAGAGAGAACAGGAGAGAAAATACCAGAAGAAGACTGTCCGATGTTTAACAGCGCTTCTCTGGTAAAAGTGATCCGGGATGGACAGCAGAGGACACAGAAAACACACAAAATAAGACAAAGAAACAGAGAGCGACTCACCGTGGCTGCCATCCGCGGCGCCATCATATGACGTCATATGACGTCAACTTGAAGAAGCTCACAGCACCACATCATCAGACAAAAGCAGAGCTGAGATGCTGAGGTCAACAAACCGGACACCTTCAACGCCTCGGCTGTCCCTAGACACTGTCAATAAAGGTTATGAACAGAATCGACCAACTGTCACCGTAAACGAATTCAACATACTGCAATGCAGACCAAACTCTGGCATCACTTGATATAGGGACGGAACAGCCCTGAAGTGGTTTCGGCATTCCCAACAGAACTCCCCAAGGGACACGGTCGAACAATTTCTCCAAGTCTTCTAAGCACAACTCCCATGCACCCTCCGGGACCCTGCTGAGGCAGGGGTGTCAAACTCCTTTCCTCGGGGGCCGAATCCCTACATGTTTTCCAAGTTTCCCTTGTTAAACACACCTGATTCAAATGACCAGTTCGTCCTCACTTTCAGCAGGAGCCTGATTAATTGAATCAGGTGTGTTTAACGAGGGAAACTTGGAAAACATGTAGGGATTCGGCCCCCGAGGAAAGGATCTTGACACCCCGGTGTAGAGCATAGGTGTCAAACCCAAGGCCCGGGGGCCAGATACGGCCTGCCAAATCAATTTATGTGGCCCGCGAAGACAAATTGTGCATCGACTTCATGTCAATACTGAAATTACAAATCGTTTTCACATTTAAAAAATTGAAAAATTGCTAGAAAATTGTATTAGCATTCATCTTTTTTTAACATATTTAAACCAGTTTTTACTATTCTCTGATTTCAAAACTAGTTATTCATCAGTTTGTTGTGTAGTCTATACTGTATATACAGTCATTCCTTGCGTGTCCTCCTCCTGTACGGTGTATCCCCCTCCTGCCTGAAAGTCTGTGCTGAATAGCTGCCACCCACCTTTGCATGGATCATCAACTGTTCCCTGGAGCTGTGTGACGTGCCCTCGTGCTTCAAAAGCTCCACCATCGTACCAGTGGCCAAGAAGCCCGCCATCACAGGTTTGAAGGATTGTAGACCTGTCACCCTGACATCCGTGGTCATGAAATCCTTTGAGAGGCTAGTGTTGAGTCACCTGAAGGACATCACGGGCCCCCTGCTCAACCCCCTGCAGTTTGCCTACCCGGCAAACAGGTCAATGATGATGCGGTCAACATGGGACTGCACTACATCCAACACCACCGAGACACCCCATGAACGTATGCCAGGATCCTGTTTGTGGACTTCAGCTCGCCGTTCAACACCATCGCTCCCGACATCCGACACCAGAGGTTCGTCCAGCTTGCGGTGCCTGCCTCCACCTGTCAGTGGATCACCAGCTTCCTGTCCGATGTTTAACAGCGCTTCTCTGGTAAAAGTGATCCGGGATGGACAGCAGAGGACACAGAAAACACACAAAATAAGACAAAGAAACAGAGAGCGACTCACCGTGGCTGCCATCCGCGGCGCCATCATATGACGTCAGTGTCACCTAAGTGTCCAAAACAAGCGGCCGCAAATATGATGACATGACGACAAAGTCAATCATCAAATGTGGCCTAGCGCGTAGGCACACGCTTATGCTTCACTCCTGTCGCCTTCATCTGCTGGTACAGACCCGTATACAGAACCTTCAGGTCCAACAGTTCCTTCAGCTTCTTTTTCTTTTGTTGTTATTTGTTTTCCATGTTCAACATGGTGTTCGTTATCAACAATCCATATCAAGGACAGAAGTTCAATCATAGAACATCACTCAGGTTCACAAAGGAGTGGGTCGTTCCTCCCAATCACGTCCCTCCAGGTATCACTGTCATTGCCCATGTGAGCATTGGTGTCTCCCAGCAGAACGACGGAGTCCCAAGGGGGAGCGCTCTCCAGCAGACCCTCCAAGGACTCCAAAAAGGTTGGATACTTGTAGCTGCTGTTTGGTACATCGGCACAAACAAAAGTAAGGACCCGTTCTTAACCCGAAGACGCAGAGAGGCTACCCTCTTGTACACCGGCGCGATCCCCATCGTGCAGGCACCAAGTCGCGAGGCAATAAGTGTTCCACACCTGCTCTGCGCCTCTCACCATGGCCAGCTCTAGAGTGGAAGAGTTTTAATCGCTCTCGAAAGCCCAGCTCACTAACCCTACTCCCTTTGACCCCTCCCACAGATGGTGAGCCCATGGAAAGGGGGACTCACATTTCCTTTTTGGGCTGCATGGGTGCGAGCCCAGCCAACAGGCACCTGCCAGGCCAGGGCAAGGGATACCAAAGTTGAATTTTTTTTTTCATCATAAGGGGTCCTTTGAGACGTGCTTTGTCTTGCCCTTCACTTTGGACCTGTTTGCCATAGGTGACTCTGCCAGGGGCAGAAAGCCAGACAACTTAGTTCCCAGGATCATTGGGAGACACAAAACCCCTCTACCACAATAAGGTGATGGCTCACGAAGGAGCTAAGCAATTGTTTAACTTAAAATTGTCCAAATCCTCAAAGTTCTGCCTCTCAACAGTCATATTTCTAAAGTCCTTCATGAAAACAGACTGCTTATCTTTTGTGCACAATCTAAGTAAATAGACTTGTAAATATCTGCTTTTACTTTAGAAACAATTACCAAACAAGTCACTCAATAAGTTTAGAAAATGTGCTTTAATTAACTTTCAAACTTAATTCATAATAGACTTTTAAAATGTATGTATTCTCTTTGTGTAGTTTATTCTTGGAGATCCTGAATAACTGTTCTGACGTGGATGAAATCAAGTTCCAGGAGGATGGTACCTGGTGTCCAATGAGACCAATGAAAGAGTCTGCTAAGCTCTTATCTCTGATTACAAAAACTGAGTGTGAGTACAGTTCTTGATCTCTAAGGAAAACTAAAATTAACTTGCTTATATTGAATTTATTTCTCATTGTATTCTTTATTTGAGTTTCATTATTGTTCAAAAAGGAAAAATACAATATTTTTCAATCACAGGGATGGGTAAATGATGAAGGGGGTCATAATTCGTCATCAGTGCTATGAGGGGTGAGGGGTACGGAAATATGTAAATAATACATCATCACCATAAGTATGAGAAAAAAAACATCATTTTGAACATGGCAAAAATACTATCACTAAGCCCCACCACCTCAAATGTCTAAAGTCAAGTAAAAAACTTTGAAATGCAGTGTAAAAATTGGACCGGGGATTAAAAAACAATACAGAACTATAAAAAAAATTGCTCAACATTTGAGGGCTTTTGATCGGGACATGTCGCCGATCTTTGTCAACTGTGGGCCTTGTGAAGCTTTTGGAAATTCCTTTTTTTTAATGAACTTGACTATCAACTATTTTGATTTGATTGAGCACTCCAAAAATCTAACTTAAAATCAAATATCATATAGTGCTTAGTACAGGGATGTCCAAACGTTTTGCAAAGCGGGACAGATTTGGTTAGATGAAATTGTATAGGGGCCGACCATTCGCACCGACATTCCTCGAACCATTAGTAAATTAACTTGTAAATATGTAACTATATCCTTTGCTGTCTGCAGATAGGTTGATATTCCTCGAACCATTACCATTGTAAATGAACTTGTAAATATGTAACTATAGCCTTTGCTGTCTGCAGATAGGTTGATAATGCAAAGGAGAATCTGTTGTCAATTGCACTAAGAGAAAAGTTAAAGATTAAAATAATAATAAATTAAATACAAATAAATAATTTTATGAAAATTGAATGATTTTTTATTAGAAGTATTAAGTTTGTTTTATTATTGTTATTGTTGTATTAATAAGGAGGGTGATATTGGTGATTGTGATTGCAATAAACAGGCCAGGTTGCATCATGTCAGATTTTTAATCTGAATTAAATCATTCTCCATTTTATCTTTTATATTTCAACTTCATACGCAACAAAATACTTCATGATCACAAAATAATAATCCATAATCTTTTTGTTGTTTCCGATCACTGTGAGTGGGCGGCGGGGACGTGTCGTAGTGTGTAGTGTTAGTACGAAGTAGACAGCGCTCACCAGTAGTCTTTTTTTTTTTTTTTTTCTTTTTTGCCTTTCCCTGTGCATCGTCACTTGCAGCGTCTCTGATTTTAGCGTCACCTTAGTCCTTAGTGTGTGGACATTTGAATGAAGAAGTGTCTGTGTCACTGATTGTCTTGCAAACGGACACTTGTGTGCGCGTGAACTGGGAAGGTACGGAGGAGACGCGCTCGCAAACGATCATGAGCGCTGGCTCGTGAGCGCTGGCTCGTGAGCGCTGGCTCGTGAGCGCTGGCTCGTGAGCGCTGGCTCGTGAGCGCTGGCTCGTGAGCGCTGGCTCGTGAGCGCTGGCTCGTGAGCGCCGTTAGGACGAGTTTCATTTCTGTGGCTCGGTCTGGGGCGCGCAGGTCCCCACGACAGTGCCAGCGGGCCACTTATTATTGATTTTACAGGGATGAGAATCTTCCGCGGATCCTCGGATTTCCGTGTTTCTTTCCGTCGGGAGTATCATTTCCGTGAATCGTGTAGATCCGTTGAGAAAATTGTTTTTATATGGGGGGGTGGGGGGCAGCAGTATTGCGACAACAGCCGCCTTTTTTTCGGCAGCATTTTGGCGATACTTATTTGTATTTGCCTACTCATTTGCCTAATTTGCAAAAGTTTTAGCCAGCATGGCGAAGGTTTTAGAGAAAAAAGACGAGGATCGTGCCAGGGAAATAGACAAGTCGAACGGGATCAGGAACTGCTTCAGATGGGCATGGCTCGAGAGCTGTGTCATCTTGAAACACAAAGACGCTCTTAAAGCAATGCGACAGTGAGCGCCCGCCACGCTGCGCTTGCGCGATCGGACTAAATTAAGCTCCCTGCGCACTTGAATTTTGGAAAGTACATCAAGATTTTAAAAATATTTTCTAAATTTCAGCGACGGCTCAGTCACAAGATCAGCGACGCGCTACGGTTGCGCGTTTGGCGGTGAGCTGCAGTTGTGCTGTCGGCGACGCGCTACGGTTGCGCATTCGGCGGTGCGCTGCAGTTGCGCGATCGGACCAAAATGCGCAAATGAAAAAATGCTTAAAAACGTCTTGGAACAGATTAACATTTTTTCCATTATTTGTCATGGGTAAAATAGATTCAGAATTCGACCGATTCGCTTCTCGAACCGCCTTCTGGGACAGATTGTGGTCGAAAACCGAGCCTTGACTGTATTATATTCACCTTGGTGGCCCACCAAGCACGAATATTTTTTTAACAAAACTTGAAATTGAGTGATGAAATTAATGGTTTTGCGGTTGCTATACTGCCAAAATCCAGGAGTTTCCAGGGAGCTTTGCCCCCATGCGGCCCCCAGACCCCGGCTTCTTTTCATTGTTTTTTTTCATTTGCCGTTCTCATCCCTGATTTTATGACACAATGCTTCGGGCCAGTTTAAAGGCCGCATTTGGCCGCATTTGGCCCGCGGGCCGGACCTTGGACATCCCTGGCTTAGTAGCAGTCTATTATCTTGGTCATGCTACCAGTATCACAATCAAGGCTAATGTCAGCTTGTTTTGGAATTCCTTACTTTAAGGGCTATACAAATCAACTTGACTATCAACTCTTGATTTGATTGAGCGATTGTGCGCTCCAAAAATCAAACTTAAAATCAAATATATAGTGATAGCGTTGATAGATTATTTTCAAGTCAAGTCAAGTTTGATCGTATGATTATGTTGGAATGCAATCAAAGTTGTTCTGTTTCCCTCAATGTCGTAAAACACCCCTTGCTCTGATTTTACCAGAGGCCAGGGGTTCACCAAACCTGTCCACTCACACCCCCACCCTGTTTTCTCTCAATAAATACTGTCTTGCAAGAATCCAAAGTCAGACTTCTTTCGAACATCGCTGTGTCGTCACACAGTGACGCTTTCTCCACTTGCAAGTGCTCAAAGGGCATACTGTCTTCCGTGTGGTTCTTGCAAATACGTTAGAGTGAGCACCACTCTATCATTTTGGTGCCATGACCCGGATCTGAACATACCCACTGCTGATGGACGGGGGAGGATGTGCTGCACACTGTCAACAGGCCATTAGGAGGACCTGGTAAAGAAAGACCTGGGAAGAAAATTCTTCGCTGGGCCAGCATCTTAGGTCTGCCTTCGTCTGACAACAGTGGATTGACGGGATCTGGAAGTGCAACGAACCAGGGGACAAGTAAGTAAAAGCCCTAAAGTTGTGTGGTTGTGCTGATGTGAAATGCGTAAAAAAGTCAAAAAGTCAAAGTCAAAGTCTGCTTTATTGTCAATTTCTTCACATGCCAAGACACACAAAGAGATCGAAATAACGTTCCCACTATCCCACGGTGACAAGACATAGTACACAATATACATACAAGTAAACAACACAAAAAAATAAAAATGAAAAAAAATAAAAAAATAAAAACAAGAAGGCACAAACAATGAATAAATAAGAGAGGTGAATAAATAATAAATAAACAACACAATAAATAAGAGGAGCAAAGATGGAGCAAGTGTGCATACAGCAGACAGTCAGAATATAGCGCAAAAGTACAGGACGCTACGCAGAAGGGGGGAGAGAGTTCAGGATCCTAACAGCCTAGAGAATGAAGCTGTTGGCGAGTCTGGTGGTGCGGGAGCGCAGGCTCCTGTACCTCTTCCGAGAGGGCAGAAGATCGAACAAAGAGTGAGCGGGGTGACTCACATCACTCACAATTGTGAAAAGTGCACGAGATATAGCTTGGGTTCAAGTCCCAGTGGAAGGAACAGGCTAAGAAAAGCAGAGCTTCTTTTTCGTTCATCGAAGAAGTGCGTAGATTCTTCTTTGTTTGTTTTTCCAAGCTATGGGATCTGGCTTGGGTTAGAGTCCCAGTGGAAGGAACGTGCTAAGAAACACAGAGCTTCTTTTTTGTTAATAAAAGAAGAGCGTAGATTTTTCTTTGTCCGTTTTTCCGAGCCAATGAACAGCTTGGGTTCGAGTCCCAGTGGAAGGAACGGGCTAGAAAAAACAGAGCTTCTTTTTCTTAATTGAAGAAGGGTGTGGATCCTTTTTTGTCCGTTTTTCCAAGCTGTTTGCCTGAAAGTTGCGTGGTTGAGTGTGACTGGAAGGATAAATTGACTAAAAAGCAGTTCTAGCATTAATCCACGGTAATAACACAGGCTAGTAATTTGTTGAAACATCATTTTAAACCTGCATTGAGGATCCTCAAAGAAAAAAAGAAAAAAGAAAAAATTACTAAAATTAAGATGGGAAATGGAAGCGGAAAATCCCTGAATAAAGGAGCTCTTGAAGGAGATGAAAAGTACATGGCGAGTAGATTTCTTAATTGTATGCGATACGTTCCGAAGTGGAAGAAAAAGTATGGAGTAGAAGGAAAGTTGAAGGTTGAAATGTGGAACATACTGGTAAAAGTTTTGGAGAAGTGTGTGGCTAGGAAGACAAAGGGACTGAGAAAGGAAAAAAAAGAGGAAATTGAAATGTGCTAGAGTGTGGTTGAAAGCTTCACAAGAGAGGAGAGAACAAATTCAAAAGACAAAATATAGAAAGATGAAAAGTGATGAGGCCCCCATTCAATTAAGATTTGAAAAAGAATTCAGGGTGCACAGTGGCATCCCATTCAATGATGCAGCTGAGAGTACATATCAGCAACAGCTTAATAATGAGCTCCTCACTAGTTTCCGCCTTGAAATAGGCAACTGGGTGAGGAAACACTTGGTGGAAGTGGACACTGCTAGTGTTACAACAACCATGCAGTGGGCTAGACACGCTGACAAAGTGATCAAGAAAGGCAAAAGTTCTGATGTATTTTATCTAGATGATGATGACCTAGATGAAAATACAACAGTCTTCTTCCAAGGTTCCCAACGGGGCAGAGGAAGAGGTAGAGGCCAACAAGGTCGCAGGCCACCATTCAATTCAAAATCCCCATCAAATTTGGACTGTTGGAACTGTGGGAAACGGGGACACTTTGCAAGATTGTGTCTTCATGTAAAACAAGACCAATCAAAGGGTGGAGGAAGAGGCAGAGGAAAAGTAAAATTTTTAGCATGACTAGCTTCCTCCCCTTTGACCTCTCATGCTCCTACAGAGAAAGAAATAGTAGATTTCCATACAGCATGAGACATTCTGAGCGCATTAAAAGAAAAAACATATGTTACTTTTGGTTTAGATTCATTGTCAGATTATAGAATGACAAATGACCAGGGATCAAATTATGTGTGCTCACTAAAGTTAAAATTTGCAAATCAAGTGGTAAAGAAATGCAAATTGCTTCTAAAAGATAAATAGAGAATTGGAATGTGCTGTCTTCGCGTGTGTGGGCGGGAACCGGCTTCATGATCGATTGCAGGAAATAGCCAGCCTGTGACGAATCATTGATGCCGGGCCCCCCTCCCTCCGTGCGCGAGAGCTGTGCATGTGTGTGCCTATGTGTTAAAGTGATGAAATTGGCTAAAATTGTGTGCAAAGAAATTTGCTAGACTGTGGTAGTTTCGATTTGCACCGCAAAACAGAAACAATTTTGAAAAATAAAAAAGAGGAAAAGAAATAAATCGGTTTGTGGGCAGAAACTGGTCCACAGTAGTGCACATTAGTGTCTAGCCCTCATGAGAAATTTGAAGAAGAAAAAAAAAAGATGTTTTCAGGAATTGGATGAAACAAAATTGTGAATTTGAGACATTGCAATGCTATATTTATGAGAAATAATGGACAAAAATTAGGATAAGGAACGCGAGTTGAATGTTGTGTGGAGAGCTTGGATAAATTGAGACCAATGTGATGGAAAGACCCCTTTTTGGAGACTGTGTGTGAGATGCGAATGAGCAAAGATGAATGATTGACTAGATGAAAGAAAAATACAGATTGAATGGTCGAAGTCGGGCGGCTCGGTGGCGCACTGGGTAGCACGTCCGCCTCACAGTTAGGAGGGTGCGGGTTCGATTCCACCTCCGGCCCTCCCTGTGTGGAGTTTGCATGTTCTCCCCGGGCCTGCGTGGGTTTTCTCCGGGCACTCCGGTTTCCTCCCACATCCCAAAAACATGCTTGGTAGGCCGATTGACGACTCCAAATTGTCCCTAGGTATGAGTGCGAGTGCAAATGGTTGTTTGTCTCTGTGTGCCCTGCAATTGGCTGGCAACCGGTTCAGGGTGTCCCCCGCCTACTGCCCGATGACGGCTGGGATAGGCTCCAGCACTCCCGCGACCCCCGTGGGGACTAAGCGGTTCAGAAAATGGATGGATGGATGGATGGTCGAAGTCGTTGGAGACTACTATGGAAAATTAGTAGAACTTCGAAGAAAGGGTGATTTTGAACAAGTTTCATTCACAGATAAATAAATGAGTTTTTGGATTGATAAATAACTAGAGGAAAAATAGAAAAAAAACCTGGAGAACCAGTAACACATGCAGATGTGTGAACTGCGAAACAGTAGTGTTTTAGAAAGAAAGTCAAATTAAATGATGATAGAATCATATGTAGTAAAGAACACATCCTCCCAAAAAGTTTGTCAAGGTGTGAGGCATGGGCGTCACAACGCCTCAGAAGGAGGGAGAGTGTAGTGGAAGATAGTAATAATACAACACTTTACAACATATGGATTCTGAATTACATTTGGCGTCATATCATTAAGTTAAAATTTCCTCAAACTTTTCAAACTTTTGCTGTAAGCAATCGGATGCTGATTGAAAAGTGACTAAAGAAGCTATGAGGAAGTGGTGTATCTATTGGAAGGGCACGCGCTTATGCACTTCTCTGACTAATCAACATTTGTTTGACTGATAAGGAGGTGGGCAAAGGGTCTGCTACAGGACTTACGGTCCATTCCCCCCGTCCAAATCCAACCAAGATCAGAGAATCTCCTTTAAAACAGGAGACAATAAATGGGATAGCCCCTGTCATAAATGGTCTTTGGTCAGGAGGAATCATTAGGAAGTTCTCAGACTCTCCTTGTAAACACTCCTATTTGCCCAGTTCAAAAGGGCAATGAAACTGATTGGTGAATGATACAAGAGTTGCAAAAAGCAGATGAAGAACAGTCCTTGGCAGATAGCATGATCAGAGCACTCAAACTGAAAGATGTGTCAAATGCAAATTTACTGCCGCCTGATCTTTCTTCCCCGCAGGTCAACAACCCCATCATGCCAGGAGACTGGGTCGACATAAAGGTCGTCAAAAGAAAAAACTGGGCCAGCCATGGTGCGAGGGACTATTCCAAGTCTTGCTGACTACCCCCACCGCAGTAAAGATTGCTGAAAGGCCCAGCTGGATTCACCTCAGCCACTGCAAGTTGCAGAGAGTGCTGGACCCCTAATTTCGGAGTGGTGGGGAAGTCTGACTACAAAGGGGCTCCATCATTTAGGATGGGGCATCTCAATGTTGGTGAAGAATTCAACGATCCCCACTCTAATAGCAGTGGGGCTCCACATGCCAGGTGGATCCTCTGCTGCGTTGTGGTTGGAGCATGCTATGGTCATCTGAATAGACCGATTGACAATGTCAACCGAGGAAAAAGATGGTCACATGATGAGAACTTTGAGGACTGGTCGTGGGACCCCAGAAACCCATACGAAACCAACGCTTGGTACCAGTATGTAAAGTTCACTGTGAGATCCCACACACAGGAGGGATGCTATGTGTGTTCCAAACTCGCCCCTTCCTCCACGCAAGTTCACCTGGAGGCCAGGGCAATGACTGTCACTGAAGCGAAATGCATGGCCTCTATGGGAGGAGTTGGATATCAACACCGTGCAGTCAGTGATGCCAACCCTTTCCGCCCTGGACTTGCAGAAGGTACCTGTGATCAGCTTTTCTGGGCAAATCTCAATGTGACTGTTAAAGGACGAACATTGCCGCAAGTGGCCACCTGGAATGAACTACCGTTTTTTTCCATGTATAATGCGCCCCCATGTATAATACGCACCCTAAAAATGGCATGTTGATGCTGGAAAAAAGCCTATACCCATGTATAATACGCACCCAAATTTTGACTCCTACTTAAGTCCGTAAACGTAAAATTATTTCAGAAAAAAGATCATCTTTGGGAACAACCGGATGTTATTCTGCCGGTCAGTATCACTGCGAATGTGCTAGCAAACTCAATAGCGAAGAAATGTTTCGGATTTGTGTAGGGTACATTGTGACAGCAAACGAGCAGGTGATCGAGCAAGCGTCTGATACGAGAGCATTGTGTTCGTATGGAGCGTGTTTGAAGTGAACAGCAGAGAAGAAAGCGCATCTGTAATGGCGGCCTCCGTATGATATCCGGATTAAAAAATAAAAAAATAAAAAAATTGTACCCATGTATAATGCCCACCCCAGATTTTAGGACAATAAATTACCGTTTTTTTCCGTGTATAATGCGCAAAATTTAACTAATTTATTGTCCTAAAATCTGGGGTGCGCATTATACATGGGTACAAATTTTTTTTAATTTTTTTTTTTTAATTTTTTTTTTTTTTTTTTTTTTTTTTTAAGAAAATCATGGTACAACAAAACCAACAACAGGACTGACCGACAATAGTGTGTTTGTACTGTGCTCTGGTCATTTCGTCAAAGAAGGGATAATAGTCCTCTTCTCTTCTTGACTGACAATGAATGTGATAGTTTAATACAATCAGCAAATAACAAAATGCGTATTACAGGTAATATTTTATTTCACAACACTTTGCCATGTTCCTTTTCGTCTCTGCTGTTCACTTCAAACACGCTCCATACGAACGCAATGCTCTCGTATCAGACGCTTGCTCGATCACCTGCTCGTTTGCTGTCACAATGTACCCTACACAAATCCGAAACATTTGTTGCGGCTCCGAGTCACGACGAGGGGCAAGTTTTGGTTTCCAAGGGTGTTTTTATTCCTCTTCAACGTCTCTCCCATACAGAGCCGCCTTTTTCACATGTCCGCACGTCACTTTCCTCTCTTTTCATCTGATTGCGGTGGTGCCTTTACGGGCAGTCGGAGAAATCAACGCCAACAAAAAAAAATACATCCAGCCTAGTTAAGACCATACCAAAGACTATAAAAATGGGACCCATTGCCTCCCTGCGTGTGTGACGATCATTGGGACTTAAAAAAAAAAAAAAAAAAAAAAAAAAAAAAAAAATTGGGTGCGTATTATACATGGGTACAGGCTTTTTTCCAGCATCCACATGCCATTTTTAGGGTGCGTATTATACATGGGGGCGCATTATACACGGAAAAAAACGGTAGTTACATTTTGCGCATTATACATGGAAAAAAACGGTACACGTGTTACATCCAAGGAAAGGAAACCCACAAATGCATTGACGACGACTACTCTCCAGGAGGAAACTGGATGGGAGCTTTGGACATCACCGCTGAGTCCAGGATCGGAGAGCCATTTCAAGTGGTGAGGGCTCTCTGAACAACATGGCTGCACCATCAAACGGACCCTACTACATACAGAATGGCTGGTGGCTTTGTGGTCACAAGGGTTGTCCGATGCTGCCTGCCAACTGAACAGGAGTGTGTGCACCAGTGTGGGTAACAGACCACACCTGAAGATACAGCATCATCAGATGACAACGGCACACAACTCTTCTAGACGTCGACGCAGGGCTGTTACGACCTTTGAACCACATGATCCCGTCTGGGGTAGGAATGTCCCTGACAGCCATAAAGTATGGTCCATCGGTGACCGTCGTTGATGCACTTTTTCCTTGGATCGGAGTTGGAAAACAATCACTCTTCATAGAGACACTGCACTATTTCAAGATTCAAGAGTTTTTATTCGCCATGTTTGAGCGTGGCAAACAAGGAATTTGACTTCGGTAAATCACAGCCTCTGTTCAATATTTAGGTGACTAACAACACTCAGGACATGTGAAAAATGGCAAATATTCTCAAACATCCCCTGATCTTAAACTCCCAAGAGGGCAAGGAAAAACTCAAAACTCCAGCTAGGGGAAATGAGAAACCTTGAGAAGAGACCACAGATGGGAGGGTCCCTCTTCCAGGATGACCAGGCTGCAATGGATGCAGAGAGGACACATAGTACAAACAGTATAGACAATTCAAAAAAGGTGTGGAGAGCAGGAGGTTATTGCACAGTAATGACTCTGAGACTCTAAGAGTGGTGTGAGTTCATCAGAGCAACAGCCTGGGGGAAGAAGCTGTCTGTGTCTGCTGGTTTTGGCGTACAGAGCTCTATAACGCCGTCCAGAGGGGAGTAGTTCAAACAGACTGCAACCTGGGTGAGAAGGGTCTGTAGAGATGTTCCTTGCACGTTTCTTGGTTCTGGACAGGTACAAGTCTTGGATAGATGGGAGGTTGATTCCAATTATCTTTTCTGCAGTCCTGATTGTCCGTTGCAGTCTGTGCTTGTCTTGTTTGGAGGCCGATCCAGACCAGACAGTGATGGAGGTGCAGAGGACAGACTGGATGATGGCAGTGTAGAAGGTCTTCAGCAGCTCTCGCGGCAGGTTGAACTTCTTGAGCTGTCTCAGGAAGTACAGCCTCTGCTGGGCCTTCTTCCGGACAGAGTCTATGTGGCCGGTCCATTTCAGGTCCCGAGAGATTGTGGTTCCCAGGAACTTGAAGGTGTCTGTGGAGAGAATAGTATTACTGCGGATAGTGAGGGGTAAAAGTGGTGAAGGGTCTTGCCTGAAGTCCACTGTCATCTCCACGGTCTTGAGCGGATTCAGCTCCAGGTGGTTTTGGCTGTACCAGTGGACCAGCCGCTCCACCTCCTCAGCACTAACCTCTTGAAAGATTTCATGACCACAGATGTCAGTGCGACGGGTCTATAGTCATTCAAACCTGTGATGGCGGGCTTCTTGGCCACTGGAACGATGGTGGAGCTTTTGAAGCACGAGTGCACCTCACACAGCTCCAGGGAACGGTTGAAGATCCGTGCAAAGGTGGGTGCCAGCTGCTCAGCACAGACTTTCAAGCAGGAAGGTGACACGTCGTCTGGGCCCGGTGCCTTTCTGATCTTTTGTCTCCGGAACATCTGGCGCACTTTCTCCTCGCGGATCTGGAGTGCGGGCGCGGCCTCTGCAAGAGAGAGAGTGGGTGACAACGTTGATAGAGGTGTGGACAGAGCAGTTGTGGGGGGAGGTGAGTATGTAGATTGTGCTGCAGGAGGTCCCGTTGTGTGGGAGGACCGATCAAACCTGCAGTAGAACCTGTTTAGCTGGTTAGCAAGCCTTGGACTCTCCACAGGACGGGGGGTTTGTTTCTTGAAGCCCGTGATGCTCTGCAGACCTTTCCACACTGTTGAGGGATCAGGATTGGCAGAGAGGTGTCTCTCCAGGCTCTCCCCGTAACACCTCCTGGCTTTCCTGACCTCTCGGTTCAGTGTGTTTCTGGTCTTCTTGAACAGGTCGCGGTCGCCGCTCCTGTAGGCCTCCTCTTTGACTTTGCGCAGCCTCCTGAGGTTCGGTGTAAACCAAGGTTTGTCGTTGTTGTACGTGCAGAAGGTCTTAGTCTGCACACACAGATCCTCACAAAAACTGATGTATGATGTGACAGTGTCAGTGAGTTCATGCAGGTCTGAAGTTGCGGCTTCAAAAACGTCAATCTTTTGTGACTTTCTCGCTGATGGACAAAACAGAGAGATCCAGGCTATTAGACTAATGGTCTTGCAAAACAGGATGGTTCTGGACTTGATGACTGCAGCGCAAGGTGGGGTGTGCCATGTTATTGGAATTTCCTGTTGCACATTCATTCCAGGAGATAATGACACTCACATCAACGACGCCATGAACTCACTGAAGAATTTACAGCGGGCCATGTCGGAGGACATGGTCCCACATCAATGGGATTTCTTTTCATGGCTATTTTCTGGCGCCTGGTGGCAACTGATGTTGAAACTTGTGACTCCTGTGATTGTTGTGCCGGTATTGTTGTGCTTATTTACGACCTGTGTTATCTCATGTTTGAAGTCAGCTGTATCAAGATCTGTGTCTTCTACCGTAGCTGAAGTGCAAATACAACATCTCAGGCATGTCGAATGTGATGATTTTAATGCGCTGCGGAAAGAAGATTCCGATAATTCTTATTAGCTGAACATGTTTTACAGAAACATGATGATTTGACCATCGAAGATGCCTCGCAAGTGATGAATACAATGATGTACTGTTTCTGTGTTTTTATTTTTATTTTTCTATCTTCATTATATTTTCTTGCTTATGTTTGTTAATCGGGGTGACATAATCATATGATAAACAGGAGGGAAATGTTAGGGTTGATAGATTATTTTGATCGTATGATTATGTTGGAATGTAGACTAGAATTATTATTTGTTAAAACCGTTCACCTTTCCTTGACTCTGGAAGGTTTACACATTCAGTTGTTGAAACTTTCCAAATGGTGTGGAAACATTCTTGCTTAGTTAGTTATCTAAAATGCTCCACTAGTTTCTGTTTCCACAACCTTGTATAATAAAGTGTTTGCATCCTCTTTACTGATTGACCAGCTGCAGAGGAAGCAACCTACCTGTTTCCCTCAACGTCGTAAAACACCCCCTGCTCTGATTTGACCAGAGGCCAGGGGTTCTCCAAACCTGTCCACTCTCACCCCCACCCTGTTTTCTCTCAATAAATACTGTCTTGCAAGAATCCAAAGTCAGACTTCGTTCAAACATCGCTGTATGCACAGTGACGAACGATTTCTCCACTTGCAAGTGCTCAAAGGGCATACTGTCTCCCGTGTGGTTCTTGCAAATAAGTTAGAGTGAGCACCACTCTAACATATAGTGCTTAGGAGCAGTCTATTATGAGTAAGTCATGCTACGAGTATTACAATCAAGGCTAATGTCAGCTTGTTAGACTTTTTCACACTGCACTTGTTGCGAACGGACAGATGACGAGGCTCTGCTGCTCAACATACCCTATTTGTTAGTGCTGACATGGCACCATACCAGGACGTAAAGACTTACATATGGTTTGGATGAGAAGCAGACCACATCTTGACAAGATGTATCTTCAACTGGTGTCAAAGAAAGCTCTGAATTTTCTTACATTATGGAGGGGAGTCTAGCAGCTGAAAAAAAAAAACAATAGCTGGGTAGCAACTTCCATCCATCCATCCATCCAACTGAGTCCGCATTACAGCTGACGCTGCACCGATTTGTCTGTCGATCTCACACTCCATCCTGCCCTCGCTCGTGAACAAGACCCCAAGATACTTGAACTCCTCCACTTGGGGCAGGATCTCATCCCCGATCCGGAGAGGGCATTCCACCCTTTTCCGACTGAGGACCATGGACTCAGATTTGGAGGTGCTGATCCTCATCCTAACCGCTTCACACTCGGCCGGGAACCGATCACAGCTTGAAGACGCCAACAGCACTACGTCGTCTGCAAAAAGCAGAGATGCAATGTTGAGGTCCCCAAACCGGACACCCTCAACACATCGGCTGCGCCTAGAAATTCTGTCCATAAAAGTTATGAACACAATCGGTCACAAAGGGCAGCCTTGGCGGAGTCCAACCCTCACTGGGAACGAGTCCAACTTACTGCCGTAAATGCGCACCAAACTCTGGCAGCGATGATACAGGAACCGAACCGCCCTTAGCAGTTGGTTCAGCACCCCGTACTCCCGAAGCACCCTCCACACAAATTCCCGAGGGACATGGTCGAACGCTTTCTCCAAGTGCACAAAACACATGTGGACTGGTTGAACAAACTCCCATTCACCCTCGACGATTCTGCCGAGGGTATAGAGCTGGTTCACTGTTCCACGGCCAGAGAACCACACTGATCCTCCTGAATCTGAGATTCGACCTCCCGACGGACCGTCCTCTCCAGCACCCCTGAATAGACCTTACCAGGGTGGCTGGGGAGTGTGATTCCTCTGTAGTAGTTGGAACACACCCTCTGATCCCCCTTCATAAAGAGGGGAACCACCACCCCAGTCTGCCAATCCAGAGGCACCGTCCCCGATGTCCACGCAATGTTTTAGAGGCGTGTCAGCTAGGACAGCCCCACAACATCCAGAGTCTTTGAGAACTCTGGGCGGATCTCCTCCACCCCCGAGACCTTGCCTCCGAGGAGTTTTTTAACTACCTCAGTGACTTCGACCCCAGATATTGGAGAGTCCACCTCAGAGTCTCCAGGCCCTGCTTCCACAATGGAAAGCGTGTCGGTGGAATTGAGGAGGTCTTCGAAGTATTCTCCCCACCGACTCACGACGTCCCGAGTCGGGGTCAGCAGCACGCCCTCTCCACTGTAAACAGTGTTGACGGTCCACTGCTTCCCCCTCCTGAGATGCCAGATGGTGGACCAGAATTTCCTCGAAGCCGTCTGGAAGTCATTCTCCGTGGCCTCGCCAAACTCCTCCACGCCCTGGTTTTTGCCTCAGCAACTGCCAAAGCCGCGTTCCGCTTAGCCATCCGGTACGTGTCGGCGGCCTCCGGAGTCCCACAGGCCAAAACAGCCCGATAAGACTCCTTCTTCAGCTTGATGGCATCCCTTACCGCCGGCGGGGTTCGGGGGTTGCCGCCAGGACAGGCACCGACCACCTTACGGCCACAGCTCAGGTCGGCTGCCTCAACAATGGAGGCACGGAACATGGTCTACCCGGATTCAATGTCCCCCGCCTCATTCGCGATGTGGCAAAAACTCTGCCAGAGGTGGGAGTTGAAGCTCTTCCTGACAGGGGATTCTGCCAGATGTTCCCAGAAGACCGTACGTTTGGGTCTGTTAGGTCGGACTGGCATCTTCCCCCACCATCGGAGCCAACCCACCACTAGGTGGTGATCAGTTGACAGCTCCGCCCCTCTCTTCACCCGAGTGTCCAAAACATGCGGCCGCAAATCCGATGACACGACTACAAAGTCAATCATCAATCTGCGGCCTAGGGTGTCCTGGTGCAAGTGCATGGACACCCTTATGTTTGAACATGGTGTTCATTATTGACAATCCGTGTCGAGCCCAGAAGTTCAATAATAGAACACCGCTCAAGTTCAGATCGGGGGGGGGCGTTCCTCCCAATCACGCCCTTCCAGGTCTCACTGTCGTTGCCCACGTGAGCATTGAAGTCACCCAGTAGAACGTTAGCATCACCAGAAGGAGCGCTCTGCAGCACTTTTTCCATTGACCCCAAAATGGGTGGGTACTCTGAGATGCCGTTTGGTGCATAGACACAAACAACAGTCAGGACCCGTTCCCCCACCTGAAGGCGGAGGGAGGCTACCCTCTCGTTCACAGGGGTGAACCCCAATGTGCAGGCGCCCAGCCGGGGGGCAATAAGTATACCCACACCTGCTCGACGCCTCTCACCGTGGGCAAGTCCAGAGTGGATGAGAGTCCAGCCCCTCTCGATAGGGCTTGTACCAGAACCCAAACTGTGTGTGGAGGCAAGTCCGACTATGTCTAGTCGGAACCTTTCTGCCTCGCACACCAGCTTGGGCTCCTTTCCAGCCAGAGAGGTGACGTTCCATGTCCCAAGAGCCAGCTTCTGCAGCCGGGGATCGGACAGCCAAGGTCCCCCACCTTTCGCCGCCTCCCAGCTCACTCTGCACCCTTTGGTGCCCTTTGGCCCCTCCCACAGGTGGTGACCCCATGGGAAGGGGGACCCACGTTTCCTTTTCGGGCTGTGCCTGGCCGGGCCCCGTGGGCGAAGGCTCGGCCACCAGAGACTCGCCTTCAGGCCCCACCTCCAGGCCTGGCTCCAGAGGGGGGCCCCGGTGACCCGCGTCCGCGCGTGGGAAAACTAAGTCCATATATTGTTTTCTTCATAAGGTGTTCTTGTGAGTCGTGCTTTGTCTGACCCCTCACCTAGGACCCTTTTGCCATGGGTGACCCTGCCAGGGCCATGAAGCCCCAGACAACATTGCTCCGAGGATCATTGGGACACGCAAACTCCTCCACCACGATAAGTTGACGACTCACGGAGGAAAGCCCTGCTAGTTAATCAGAATCAGCTTTAATGACCATGTTTGTGCATGACAAACAGGGAATTTGACTCCGGTTGATATCAGCCTCTGTATAACATTTAAGTAACTGACAACATTCAGGTAACTAACAACATTTAAGTGACGAGAGCAGGATGTTATTGCACAGTGATGACTCTGAGTCTCTATGAGTGGCGTGAGTTCATCAGAGGGACAGCCTGGGGGAAGAAGCTGTGTCTCTGTCTGCTGGTTTTGGCGTACAGCGCACTGTAACGCCGTCCGGAGGGGAGAAGTTTGAACAGACTGTGTCCTGGTGAGAAGAATCTGCAGAGATGTTACTTGCACATTTTCTGATCCTGGACAGGTACAAGTCTTGGATAGAAGGGAGGTTGGTCCCGATTATCTTTTCCGCATCTTTTCCGATTATCTTTCCCTGTGCTTGTCTTGTTTGGTGGCCGATCCAAACCAGACAGGGATGGAGGTGCAGAGGATAGACTGGATGATAGCAATGTAGAAGGTTTTCAGCAGCTCCTGTGGTCATCAATCAATCATTCACTCCTGTGATGGCAGGCTTCTTGGCCACCGGTACGATGACTCATGAGAGCCCATAATCTTAACATAATCTTACTACCACTAGAGATTGTGTTGGTGAAAATCCAAAATCCATATCCTCATTAGAGACCATAAACTTAACATCATTGGTTTTTGAAAGACCTGGTTAAAAGTAAATGTTTTTACGACTAAATGAGACCTCTCCTCCAAACTTTGTCTGCTGCATGTCCTCGCACAAAAGGCTGTATCTCTTGTTTCCAAATCTGCTCACAAACCTTGCCCTCACTATCACAAAACCTTGAAAATATTTGAAGTTCTTGGTATGCAATCCACAGCATTCTTGCTGTTTTATCTTAGTTATTAACTGTCCCTCCTAGGTGGCGGGCCGACGCTCGCTAGAGGCTTTCGTTAGTGAAATGATTGATCTGGTTGTAGGGAGGATGTGATATTTTAATATGACCTACATAGATTTTATATTAACACATTTCTGATTGTTGGGAGCTGTTTTTTGGTCATCGTTTTATGAAAATCAATGTTTGATTGCGAAACGCAACAGGCACTGCTGCAAAGGGATCCTTGCTGCAGAACCAATCAAAAGTCGTAACAACGTCACGTGACTTGATGTCTCCCAATGGCATTCCTCCAACTCAGGATCTAGGAAGTAAATATTGCCTCCGCTCTATTGACAACAATGGACTTTGTTCGCACTTGGTAAGTTCTTATTTAATATAAATTCATATTGAAAATGGCTAAGGATAGCCCCGGAGCTAAGAACGTGCCGTGTGAAAAGCCCTAAAATGTGATAGGATGTTAGGAGTCATCAGCAGTTTATATGCAGTCAATTTTGGCTTCAGAGATTATACATGGCTAATTTACGTTACAGTGAGTAGCTACAGTAACTCCTGGTTTCGCCTTACCGTCTTTCTCAGATAATAATCTAATATAAACGTTAGTCAAACAACCCTAACCCAATGCTAATAATAGTTGTTTCACATTCTTGCTGGGTGTTACACTAGCGTGTTTATTGGTAACACAATAACAACATTACTATTTGTAATTAACAGTGTTCAGACAGTCCAAACACACACACGTCTGTACAAGGTAGAATGTTTGATTTGCACGTGCAGCTCCCCTTCATACATTGTGTTTTTTTGCAGGAGCAGTACACAAGTTCCAGGATTCCGACTGGGGCTGAAGGAAGTGACATCCAGTCAATCTCAAATAAGTCTTCATTAATGACTAACTTTATGTATTGTAGTAGCAATGCTCCAAAATGTATTGGTTGTTTTTCTGTTTCCCCAGATGCTCAACCTTGGACGACACTACAGATATCTTCTAGGTCTAATCTAACCTAGCCTGAGGGGTCTATCGTAATCTTGCAAGATCAAAGATTGAGCTGGACACCCCTGCACTGTATTTACACATCACAAAATCAACATTCTGTTGATTCCTGTCAATTCCAGGCTAGATCTGACCTTGACTCATACAAACTGTGCCCATGTTACAGGATTAAGATGCTGTGTCCATGTTACAGGATTAATACACGTCTCTCCCACCCATATTGATAGCTTTCTCCTGAAGAGAAAAACCAGGGCAAATTTCACGGCCACTCCAGTAAGATAAAATACAGTAATCATGTGTCATATGTTTAAAGTGCATTTGGTACGAACCTTTTGCGGTCTTTGTCATTTTTATCTTCCTCGCGGACAGCCTCTATGTTCCGTGTGTTTGCAAATTGCACGTAGCATTCGCTGTGGTAACCTGCATTAGCTAGCACATCTGGAATCGGGCTGTTAACTGTTAAATTGAATGTTTTAACAGCAAATTGTCCTATTGCACTCTCTGGGACATCTAAATTAGCCCACTGCAATGTACAATTAATACATTTGACCCAACTTGTCTCTGCAAATGGAATTATTTTAGTGGGCTCTTTACATGAATTGCACACATGCATGCAGCACTCCATCTTCAATCTTTACCACTGTAAATACCTAAATAAATAAATAAATATGGCACCTAGTAACGTTACAAGCACTAACGTTAATATTACGTTAACGTTAGCCATCTAGGTTAATTGCAAGCAAGCTCGGTAACGTCAGTATGGCTGAATACAGTTTGCGAAATACAAGAGGAAATATGCCAGGGTTCAACTATCTTAGTAAAATTGAATGAAAACACTACACAAGTTAGATCATAGTCTTGAAAGTTTTATTAGAATTGTATTTACTGTCTTCCAATGCAATGCAGACAGCAAAATGCATCTTGTTTACATTTTGGGGGGTTCTAAATCCCCGTCTGCCAATTACAGGTGTCCAACGATATGCACGAGAAAACATTTCATTAAAATGTAAGATTGTGAAAAAGGATGACCAAAAATTAGCTCCCAACAAATTGTTTTTGACTTAATATGATAACTAGATATCACACAAAGAATTGTGTACTCCCTCGATGCAGATCAATCAAGTTCACTTAAATCGTGTTCGGCCCGCCGTCTATCCGGCTTTACTTTGGATTTTCAGATGAATTTTCTGAATTTGTGGCTGACATGCTGACCCAATCAGATAATATTACTAATTATATGTAAATTTAGTATTCATATGAATTCCCCCTCTGAACTATTTCAGTCCCTATCACACTGTGGTGGGATATTTGCATGTTTGCAAAGGTAGCGTTGTATTCTTGTCAGAGTTTGTTCAAGGTTGCCAATGTTCATGAAACTATCATCAGATGTCCTTTTTGTTGCCACAATGGAATTTAGAAAATGTTTAATTTTGGTTGCAAAAACAAAATCGACTAAAACTGTGGACGAGCGTTTGTGGAATATTAGGTGACCTAGAACACATACATTTGCGAGCTTTGACCTAAAGAATTTTTCACCACCAAGTGGGACAGGGCCTTTACTTTACTTTTCAAACAATTTTCAGGCAAATAACAGATGCCGTGACACATAAAAATGGTAATGCTTTAGATTTGGTCCTAACCTAAGGCTTAGCAACCTCAAATGTTATGGTATTACTGTATGGTACTGCTGTGTATGGTCTGTATGACACTGCTATCTCTTACCATTACAGTACCTCTACTTACGAACACCTGTACTTACAAACTTTTTGAGATACAAACCAGAGCTTCGCAATTTCTTTGCGTCTACTTACGAACCAATTTTCGACTTCTGAACCGCGTTATAGCGAACACTGTATCACTAAGGTCAATCCTATTCTATCTGCTATTAACGCAGAACATCTTGCCCCAATTAATGTAATGCTCTCTGGTCTTCCCATGTCTAGTATTATTTAAATAAATATATTACAATATAAATATAAATGATTAATTATAAATATAATTAAATGTATCTATATTTAGATGCCACCGCCCTTTCGGATGCTCTTTACAACAGTCTGACAATGGCTAATGTTAGGTTTTTTCGCTGACCGAACAAATTTCAAGAGAAGAGCAACAGCAAACAAACCACAAGTGAGACAGAATATTAAGTCTTTTCTCGCGAGGAGTGCAGTACAGATAGCTTCACAACAATCTCACTACACTAAATATCTGTATGCACTCCCGCTCTTTTTATTGGGATTTGCCCTACTCACAAATCGTGAGACAAAAGCCCCTAAAAGAGGAGGGGGAACGCATGTGGGCTTTGCCTCGTAAGGAAGAAATCACTAGGTGTTTACATACTGATAAGAACATGTGGGAAGAGGAATTTGAGTGGCCTGGATAGAGAAGAAAACCTTTGACCTCTAGTCGAAACATAGCAAGGGATGCTTTACGACATTGTGTAGAATGGGACAAGCTAGGTTATTTATTACTGGATACATACATTCCGACATAATCCTACGATTAAGATAGTTTGGAAAACCCTGACAATGATGGTCACTTGTAGGTTCATCTGAGGTGCAAGACAGCAATGAGGCATGTTGTTTAACAAAGTGGTCTTTGTTAGAAAGGAACTGTCTCGGTAGATGTCTTCTTTTTGCTGAGTTGTCAGCTGGTCCTGTCTGACCCAGCTGTAACCTCTCTCCTGACCCAGCCGTAACTTTTCTCTTCTGTGGTACATCATAAGAACAGCAAGGCCAAACAGCAAGCATATATTGCAGTAATACTGCGGTAAAGCATTGATTAGAGAACGCATGATAACATATATATATATATATATACATTTTTCTAACAATTCCCTCCTGTGTATCATAAGTTCTCAGAGACCATCTTATCACCTAAAAGCGGCCACTTCAAAAAGATTTTCAGCCGTAGAATCACAAGTATGAGCACAAATAAGTTTACACCAAGAAAGGATAAACGTTGCGATATTATCATTCGGAAACACCCAGATCTGGGAAGAAGTCTGTAAACCCAAGTGCAAAAATTCCATCATCATCATCGTTATCATCAACATGCTGGCGTTCAGACATTAGGCATACCCCGGCCATCTTGTCTTCCATGGGCGATATTGCTGTAGTGATGAGACGATTAAACAGAGCACGGAGACATGGAATACAACAACAACCACACAAGGTGAGTATAGCAGTAATTGAGGACACAAGGGCTTTATACTTCCCAAAAGCAGTCATCCACTTGTTGTGCTCTTTCATCCTCGTTTTGAGGGATTGCAAGCTTGCAATCGCCTTCGTCAGGCTCCCATCAGGGGCGGTGTCGTTCTGGATGAAGGTGCAGCATTGTTCTCTGAACATTGCGCAGACCCTTCCTTTCTCAGACACCAACATAACAAGAGCATTGCGGTTCTGGATTGACATTAGGGAAGGCGTGGCTAGCTGTCCGTGCACTGCCACAAGTCCCGCTTGTGTCCGTTTGCGCAATTTCTGCATGTTGCAATGGTTGTAATTTATCATGTCGACGTTTTTGTTCATCGTACACCACCAGCAAATGGAAGACTCCCATCCTGCTACAATTTGGTCAATTAATTCTTATTAATCAGGAACTCCTCTGGGGACTCTGATTGCATCAATTTCAGTCAGATCATCGTCGACTCTCAAATTTAAAGACATTTTGTTTGTTTGTTTTTCCAGCTTTTTCCCAGATCTTGGCATGTTGATACATATACAATTTAGCTTGACTACATTCTCTGAAAGCAATGGCTTCTTTTTTCTTTTTTCAATGGATATTACTATATAGAATGCTCTGTCACACATTTCACAATCAGTAGATGTGACAGATGTCACACAATCTTTGGTCAATGGCAACGATACAACATAAAGAATCGGTCGCAAATCCATACATATGACATATTCACTTTTTGTTTCTGTCTTTGCAGCTTGTTTTGCCATTAGCAATCAATTGTTTCGTTTTTCAGCAACTCTTATAGTTACCTGAAACAAATTATCCACATTCGTTTTAGATATAATCATCCCATTCTTTAACATCTACAGCGGTTGTTGACAAAGTACACATATAAACATCATATTTTCATTGCAGTCCAGATCCGACACAGCAGATCATCCTGCAAAGGTCAAATTGATCTTTTAAATTGCTACAATGCAGCATTGTTTTTTGGGAGTGATCAATATAAGTTGTTCACTCATCTCTCCCCTACTCATTATGACTTAGTTCCCACAAATACCATATTGCTGAAGTTAACAAAATGGCAACAAAGATAGCCACCTTACATGCAATAACGTCATTGTTCCATTTTCTTGTTCCCGGCATTTCTCTAAGAGGTAAGGCTTCCTTTGGGTCACTTTTTCCGATTGGACGTTACCTCAAAAGAAATTACCCTTTTGTAATTTGCTAGGACCACCTCAACTGACCTTTCTGCTATTTTAATGGCAGTTGATGTAATTATCGATATTCAATGTGGCCCTTCCCCCTTGGAAGAACACCAGTGTTTCGTTTTCAATGCTCTTAATGAGAACGTGCTTTGTTCTTTTTGCCTTAAAAATATTAATTATAAATATAAAATGTAAATGCCAAATTTGAATCATCCTTAGTATCCCACTTGGTTTTGAAACATGGTAATCTATATTGTCGCCCAAACAATTTTTCATACGGGGTTAAACCCACAGTACTTGTAATATTTATGTACAGTTTGACCAGGTCTAAACATTTTGTCCATGATCTTCCACTTTTTTCCATGCACATTTTCACACTTTATACCAGTCCTGTCATGAGAATTAATTTCCGAAATCCCATATCTCGGTATTATTTCTTTACATAACGTTTTTTTTTTCCACTGTTAAGGCATTCAGTGTTTTTGTTGAAGCCAATTCAAACCATTTTGAGAATGCATCTATTATGACCAGGCATTATAACCCTGTGGATTGTGTTTAGCACATGTTAAACAAACTCTACAAAAATTTTGTTTTATAAATGTTTTGAATATGAATCAAATCCATATGTTGTATAAAGCTGAATGAACTGCCCCACTAACCCTCCTCTTGAGCCATGTGACACACACCATGGCTCAATATTGCTGCCCATTTATATAGGCTTTTTGTAGGATAGGTCAGTCTTCTGGTCATTTATAGATACCATTCTCCACTCTTGCCCCTCTTTTCGTCCATAATCGAATTTCAGTCTATGGACTTTGTCGCTGCACATCTTTAAAAACGTTTCAGTAATTTAATCTGCTTCTTGTGTGTACAAAATTTGAAGCGTCTTTTGCACTACAGCTATGCGGTTCCGTCCGCAAGCTTGTTACCTCTTGGCACCTTATCAGTCTCATGTGTGCCCTGCACACGTGCATATAGCTATTTTTCGTGGCAATTGGACTGCTTCCACAACTAGCTTAGTTGTAGTTCCTTGTAGTTTCCTTTCAATCATTCTCTCATTGTTTATCACAAGAATCTTAGCAATTTGAATGAAAATCAAAATGTATGTTTTATTTTACTCAATTGTATGATTTAGAGCATCCATATGTAGTAAAGTGTTGTATTACTACATATGATTTCATCTTCATTTGCGTAGCGTCCTGTTCTTGCTGTATGCTCACTGGCTCGGTTTTGCCCCTCATATTCAATGGGTTATTGGTCTGTTTTTATTCATCGCTCATTTTATTTTATTTATTATTTATTATTTATGGTTTGTGCCTACTTGTTTTTGTTTTGTGTCGCCTACTTGTATGTCTCGTCACCGTGGGATGGAGGAAACGGAATTTCGGTTTCTTTGTGTGTCTTGACGTATGAAGGGATTGACAATAAAGCTGACTTTGACTTTGACTTGACTTTCATTTAATTTGACACACCTTTCAAAATGCTTCTCAGTGTCCCAGTGCACACATGCTTTGCGTGTGTAACTGGTTGTCTCAACCCGTGTTCCACATCCTAATCTTTTCTCCCTCAAGGTGTCAAACCAATTAAGATAAAAAGATAAAAACCAACAAAATAACCGCCAGTAAATTAATATAATAGTCAATTGTTGTTGTTTCTTAACTTTAACTAACTCAATCACTCTCTTATTCTCAAATGTAAAAACTTGTGTAGTCTTGACACAACCAATCGACTATTTCTTCTAAATTTAGCTTTGAAATGTTGTTATTTAATAATTTTGCTTCATCCAATTCCAGAAAGCAAGTTCTTTCCATCTCTCAAATTTTGTTTCATCAGGGCTAGGCATTAATGCAGTGTGGACCAGTTTCTGCCCACAAAAAATTGCTTGCCTTTCTTTTCTTCTTATTTTCACAAAATTGCTTTTGTTTTGCGGTGCAAATCAGATAGACTACAGTCTAGCAAATTCTTTTGTGCACCTACATTAGCCAATTTTAACACATAACACTGACAGCACACAGACAACACAAAAACAGCAGAGACACAGCTCACAAACAATACCAGCTCAGTGGCCTAGTGGTAGAGTGTCCGCCCTGAGACTGGAAGGTTGTGGGTTCAAACCCCGGCCGGGTCATACCAAAGACTATAAAAATGGGACCCATTGCCTCCCTGCTTGGCACTCAGCATTAAGGGTTGGAATTGGGGGGTTAGATCACCAACTGATTCCCGAGCGCGGCACCGCTGCTGCTCACTGCTCCCCTCTCCCCCAGGGGATGGATTAAAATCACACGGGGATGGGTTAAATGCAGAGGACAAATTTCACCACACCCAGGTGTGTGTGTGACGATCATTGGGACTTTAATCTTTTTTAATCTAATCTTTTAATACCAACAAACAACGCTGCGCCAACGTCATCCTCTGTTTTGACGTTTTGGTTATACTCCTTTTCTCATCAGTGCCTATTATCCTTCATGCAAATATTGTCACATCTTTCTTAAGCATCACCCTGCTTCAAATATTCAAGCATTCTCTGAGAAACTCGCACTTTCCCTGCTTCGCCCGCAGCCATAGCACCCCTCGTGCGAGGGGGGGCGCAGCATCAATGTTGATTGGTCACAGGCTGGCCATTTCCTGCAACAACCATGATGCCGGCCCACCGCCCACACGAGCATAGCAAAGGCCCACGCGCACAGCCCCGCCCCGCGACAACGCGCGAGCGCAGGCACGCTTATCAGTCTCACCCTCTCAAAGGGCAGGCCAGCTTTGCTGTTGCGCCCTTTGTCATGTTCACATTCGACATCTTTCAATGTCTTCTACACAACATTTGTTGTCTCATTTGACCACACCCTCAGCTACGGCCCTCAAGCGAGGCCGCGCTGATGTCGTTTCATCATCTTCCTGCCTATGCAACAACAAGCTCTCTTTGGATTTTTCTTCACTTCCCTTATTCTTCAATTTTTCTTTCATAGAACACACATCTCACTCACACACACACTCATATACACACCCACTCATGAGGATCCTCTGCGCGCACACGCACACACACCAACACAAAAGGATGACGCACAACATACGTATAAGACCACATAGATCCCACTAAGAACACCTTTTTGCTCGTCTTACTTGTCAGATTTATTCTTTATTTTACTTCTAGAAGCTATTTGTAATTCTTTTCCATTTATTTAGCCAATTTTAACTTCAGTGTTTCTTTATCTTACTTTATCCCTTTAACACAAATATCTCCTGTATATTTAAGCTAATTTCTCTTTGATTTTGGCAGCCAGGTTCCCACTTCATTACATGGAAACCTGATTTGATTTGGTTTTGGCCTAATCATAACTGTCTTTGTTAATTTGTGCAGTCACGTGCCATGTGACCGTTTTCTCCGCAATTCCAGCATTCTATTGGAGGTTGCAGAACTCCTCTCCCTCGGCCTCTAAAGCCTCCTCTGTTAGACATTGCTCGCCCTCTCTGGCCTTTCTGTCCTCTGCCTGCATTTTGGTAAAAAGTGTCACTATCCTGGTCTACCAGAAAAGTGTCTTTTGTAGCTTTCATTCGTTTTCGTTTTTGTTTGTCTATTACTACTTTTTCCGCATGGAGGGCATGATTTATGTCTATGATCTTTAGTTTTGAATTTGTAGCATGTGTTTTCTCTTCCCGCTCTTGTACTTCTTCTAGTTCTCCCTCAAATTTATATTTTTTAACCCATTTATCGAAATCTTTTTTTAAGTCGGTCGGGATCCTGCCCTTCAATTATTTTCCAATCTTTGCATTTTAGTTCATGTCGGGGTAGGGACTTTCGCTTACTATCTAAATTTCCCATGGTTTATTTTTCTAAATTTTGGAGTTGGTAGTTTGAATGGCACCTACAGTGTCCTAAAACCAACTTTATTCACAGGACAGTGGTTAAAAGTTCGATGTGTGGTAAGTCTCCTTTCACCTCCCCGAAGGGAGCGGAGAGTTTTTGCCTCTGCACCCACACAAAGCCACTGTTTACAATCCTGTGTGTTTATATAGAGGAGCGCTCAAATGAGATCACTCTCAGTCAAACCGGACACAAGCATACCACGCGCGATTTTTAATAACAGAGGAGTCCGCACTCCTGCTGCGGAATTTAACTAACGTAAAAAGTTAGGGGGCTCCACACCGCCCCTGCGGAATTTAACTGTTTCTAATTGCACTTGATAGGGTCTAGAATTCTCAAGGTCTTTAAGTGACTTCTTGTCACTGCTCGTTTCAAGTGACCTCGTCACCGCTCATTCATTTTTTAAGTGACCTCTTGTCACTGCTCGTATTAAGTGACCTCTTGTCACAGCTCATTCATTCCTTTTTAGTAGAATTAATATTCCTACTCACGATCTGCTGATTCTCCTCCTCGGAAGATCTCGTCAACCCTCCCGGTGTCCAGCCGGACTGATCGAGACAGTCCCGTCAAAGGGCTTTTGTTTACCTCGGCCGAGGATTTTCGCCTGCGTCGAAGAGTCCGCTGGAACCGCCAGGTGTGTCGAGACCCCGGAACGAGCCCCCAATTTCTGTTAGGTTTTTTCGCTGACCGAACAAATTTCAAGAGAAGAGCAACAGCAAACAAACCACAAGTGAGACAGAATATTAAGTCTTTTCTCGCGAGGAGTGCAGTACAGATAGCTTCACAACAATCTCACTACACTAAATATCTGTATGCACTCCCGCTCTTTTTATTGGGATTTGCCCTACCCACAAATCGTGAGACAAAAGCCCCTAAAAGAGGAGGGGGAACGCATGTGGGCTTTGCCTCGTAAGGAAGAAATCACTAGGTGTTTACATACTGATAAGAACATGTGGGAAGAGGAATTTGAGTGGCCTGGATAGAGAAGAAAACCTTTGACCTCTAGTCGAAACATAGCAAGGGATGCTTTACGACATTGTGTAGAATGGGACAAGCTAGGTTATTTATTACTGGATACATACATTCCGACATAATCCTACGATTAAGATAGTTTGGAAAACCCTGACAATGATGGTCACTTGTAGGTTCATCTGAGGTGCAAGACAGCAATGAGGCATGTTGTTTAACAAAGTGGTCTTTGTTAGAAAGGAACTGTCTCGGTAGATGTCTTCTTTTTGCTGAGTTGTCAGCTGGTCCTGTCTGACCCAGCTGTAACCTCTCTCCTGACCCAGCCGTAACTTTTCTCTTCTGTGGTACATCATAAGAACAGCAAGGCCAAACAGCAAGCATATATTGCAGTAATACTGCGGTAAAGCATTGATTAGAGAACGCATGATAACATATATATATATACATTTTTCTAACAGCTAAGGTGTAATTGAAAATGCTGAGGACTAAAACATTATTTCAAAATGAGTGATAAGGCTGGTAGGGTTCTTGCGCAACAGGTTAGAGCCACAAACCTTTCGCAACTAATTCCCCGTATAGTCTATCGCACTATCCCGCACTATCTGGTCCTAAATCGGTCACCGCTGCCTTCCTGGATTTTTATTCTGACCTTTATAAATCAGACTCCCTATCACAAACCTGAGAGGATTGTAACTCTCACCTACCCAACAGTTGATCCCGACCTGTCTACGACAATGGTTGCCCATTTGCCTTGTCAGAGGTAGTTCTTGAAGCAATTGTACAGCAGCATTCATATAAATCCCTTGGCCCAGACGGTTTTGGGTGGAGTTTTACAAATTATATATAGATTTGTTGAACCCCACCTGGTTAATACTTACAATGAACCATATCCCATTGGCAGGCTGCTTCAAATGTTGTCGGCAGCTGACATTTGTCTTCACCTTAAAAAAGATAAAGATCCATTGGAATGTGGCAGCTATAGGCCCAACAGTCTTTTGAATGTCAACCAGAAGATTCTGGCCAATATCCGAGCCACAAGGTTGCAGCAATCACTGCCCACGCTAATCTCAACTGACCAGACTGTGTTTATGGCTGGACTCAACTTCTTGATCAACACAAGGTGTCTCTTGGTGGTAATTTCTTTGGACGCGAAGAAGGGGTTTGACAGGGTTAAATGGAGGTACTTGTTTGTTTTGGCAAAGTTTTTTCAAAGTGATTTTATCACGTGGATTAGATTGCTTTATGACTTTCCGATTGTGTGTATAATTACGCACAGTGTGAGATCTTCTTTTGCCCTCCACGTGGTACCAGACAAGGCTGCCTCCTTTCACCCCTTTTATTCGAGTTCGCTGTTGAACCGCTGGCCATTTGTCTTCAAATTGAGGATGTATGACATGACATTACCCACGCTGGTGATTTACTGATATATTTATCAAATCCCTCCTCATCTGTCCCAATAGTCATAGACATTCTTACATAATTTGGCAAATGTTCCGGTTACAAATTGAATTTTAGCAAGTGAACTTGTTAGAATAGGCCTCTTTGGCACATGTGATTAGCTAGGTAGCTTGAGCTATGCCGTTATATCGCTGTAACCCTTCTCTTGCTTTATTAGCTTTCTCTTCTCTATGACACTCTTTGCACATATGTAGAAGTCGCTCTCAATTAAGACTACAAGGTCACACACATTATCACACAAGCTAGGCAGAGTCGCCTCCTTGCAAGAAGGCGGCCCAGAGTAGTATAAGAGCAAGAACCTTGGCGTTGGCAGTTAGACCTTCTTCCGCATCTCGCAGAAAGGGCTCCACAGCTGTGCAACGATCATTCTGGCATACATTAAATAGTCGAACTGTGAAGGCCGCCTCTTGGTAATTACTGTTAGCATATTGAGCATTAAAGATAAAGAACTGGGAACCTAACAAACTTCTCCCACTTAATTATCTATTTAATATGTCCTCTCCACACTCGTTCCCCTTCAAGATTACGCCACGGGAGTTTTGATACCTGTGTGTGTTCGTTACTCCATAATATGACAACCTCTTCAACATGAATTTTCGTCCACGAATGGACAAGTGCCTTGCCAAGATTCATTTTATTGAATCAATTGGAAACATTGAAATTACCTAAGAGCAAACTGCAATAGAAATCTGCTCAACAATACCCTGTGGGTTAGAGGCCTAGTCCTGAAACCTGCCACACAAACGAGATTAAACACCTTCAGACGGATATGTAGTGTACAAATAAGGGACTTGGATGGTCAAGAGAAGAGCACATTAGTTTGCCACACTTCCATTTTATGAACAACCAATGAAGGTAACTACAACCACATAATGTTACTGATTTGAGGTCGCGACTTCCAAAAATAAGCATTTATGGTGGCACTGCTGGAGCTTAGATCATGAATGTACAGTAAACATTATACATTACACTGCATTACAATGTACACATTCCTTGAAAATTTGTTTGCTACCAGATCGTTTGAATATTGTTTTTCTCTTAATCGTATGCTTTAGTGTTGTTGTTTTTTTGTCTTTATTTTCAGTAGTAAAAAAAATTCTGATGTTGACTAATAAGAAATACTTGTGATATAATTTTCAGTCTTATTGCCTATCTTTGTCCGCCCTCTTTCACTAAAGCCTTGCAATTAAACAGTCATGTGTAAACTTTCTATAACAAAATGGACAGCTTCGAGCCTACGAGGTAAAATGTATTAGTTGTCTCTACCACCATCTGTACATATCTATATTTTTTGTTCTCAAGACGAGTTTCACATACAACCGAGAGCATTTTGCCATAAATGATGGCAGCATGCCAGGGACTGAGCTGTACAGTTTGTTCTCAGTTTGAACGAGTGGCAATTGGGGGTTGCTGTTACACTTCCTCTTGATGTGCTGCAACTCTGTATGTCTCTGAGCTGCACGGAAAGATCTAAATACAAGCACGTACTGTTACACCCGTCAAGTCCTTTCTGAAGCATGCCTGTCAATGTTTTCCAAAAATAAAGACAAGTCACATGACATAGGTTAAATATTTCATTGTGTAGGTCCTTGGTTTGTGATTGAAAAATACTACCATTCGCACCGACATTCCACGACCCATTACCAGTGTTCATGGCAATTGGGGGTTCCTGTTACACTTCCCCTTGATGTGCTGCAACTCTGTATGTCTCTGAGCCGTACGGAAAGATCTAAATACAAGCACATACTGTTACACCCGTTAAGTCCTTTCTGAAGCATGCCTGTCAATTTTTTCCAAAAATAAAGACAAGTCACATGACATAGGTTAAATATTTCATTGTTTAGGTCCTTGGTTTGTGATTGAAAAATACTAGTATAGGTATATAAATACCGTATTTTCCGGACTATAAGGCACACTGGACTATAAGGCGCACCTTCAATAAATGGCTCATTTTAAAACTTTGTCCATATATAAGGTGCACCGGACTGTAAGGCGCACCATTAATGCATAGATTTTCTGAGACAGTCCTGTATAGGGGCCGACCTTTCGCACCGACATTCCACGAACCATTACCATTGTGAAGGAACTTGTAAATATGTAACTATATCCTTTACTATATCCTTTGCAGATAAGTTGATATTGCAAATGAGAATCTGTTGTCAATTGCACTACCAGAAAAGTTAAAGATTAAAATAATAACAAATTAAAATTTTAAGAAAGTTGAATGAATTTTTTTATTAGATGTATTAAGTTTGTTTTATTGTTGTTATTGTTGTATGAATAAGAAGGGTGATAATGGTGTTTGTGACAGCAGTGAACAGGCCAGGTTGCATCATGTCAGATTTTTAATCCAAATCAAATCATTCCCCATTTTATCTTTTTTATTTCAACTTTAGACGCAACAAATTACTTTATAATCACAAAATAATGATCCATAGTCTTTTTGATTCATGATTCATAGTCTTCAGCGGGCCACTTATGATTGATTTTATGACACAATGCTTCGGGCCAGTTTAAATGTGGACCAAATTCCAGCCGGAATTTGGTCCATATATAAGGCGCACCGGACTATAAGGTGCACTGTCGGCTTTTGAGAAAATTTGAGGTTTTTAGGTGCGCCTTATAGTCGGGAAAATACGGTAATTGAGCATGCTTTTTTGTGCTGCATTACAACAAAGTGTTTATAGGCAGCTGCAAGACAGGTCATTGTGGACTTTTCAACACGAACTGTAATTTTTACTACACACTGTCACAATGCACCCAAAATGGGATTCCAAACCACTTTTGAGTCCCATATCAGTCATGGTTTTAAAGATGCACATTGAAATGAGAAAAAATCTTACGTGTGGTTGTTTGTTATTTTTAGCCTCAACTCCTTTGCGACAATCTTTGGTGGCTCCACATTCTGCTTACGCCTGCCCCACCAAGAAGGCAGATGTCATTGATTTGACTCTGGAAAGCTCCTCCTCTGATGATGAAGACAAGAGCACAGATCCTCCTCTTAAGAAACGCTGTGTTTACATTTCTAAAAACGAGGACATGCATCCAAAGGGGTTTGTTACAGCACAAAATACTGCCTCTGTGAACCTGATTCATTTCATATATATTAATTCTGATAGTTTGATGTAATTGTAATTTTCTACTGGTTTTTAATTACCTGCATTGACCTGTGACTGTATCCTTGCAGAGTATTGACCTATCAGCCTTCCAATATACACATGTCAACTATTCAGGCCTTGGACCCATCATATTTGACCTCTACACTTGCTGATTATGGAATACCCTTCCACCCATCAACCTTGGCTACCATCCCCACAGAACTGCAGAGTGAGTCTACTACATCTGGGCTCCGGTGTTAAACTGTAAGTAATGTCATTATTTTGTCTCCTTTGTGTAGGCCTGGATTTGTTTTTAATTCAAGCAGATCCTCAGGTATGTTAATGTCACAACTTCAACAATCACAGATAAGTGGTCTATGTTGTGTATAGTATATAGTTAGTTCTGGAAAAAGATGGTCCAAACTCTAACGCACTTTGTGTTGAAATATCATTTAGGCCTTAACACTCTTCCAAGTAAATATGATTAAATCTCATGAACTTGCACGAATGAAAAACATAATTTTTTCGCTCTCGCTCTCTAGCTCTATCTCCCTCTCTCTCTAGCTCTGTCTCCCTCACTCTCTCTCTCTTTCTCTCTCTCTCGCTCTATCTCCCTGTCACTCTATTTCTAGACATCTCTCTCTCACTATCTATATCTTTGTCTCTATTTGTATCTCTATAGGTAGCTCTCTATATATCTTTCTTTCTATCTCTTTCCATCCCTGTCTCTCCCTCACTCTCTGTCTCTATCTTTCTTTCTCTCTGTATCTCTCGCTGTATCTCGATCTCTCTTCATCTCTCTCTGTCTATATCTCTATCTGTATCTCTCTATATATCACTATCTCTCTCTAGCTTTCTCCTCTATCTCCCTCTCTCTCTCTAGCTATCTCTATCCATCTCTATCTCCCTATCTTTCTATCCTCTATCTCAGTGGTTCCCAAA
Source organism: Syngnathus acus (assembly GCF_901709675.1). Lineage (NCBI taxonomy): Eukaryota > Metazoa > Chordata > Actinopteri > Syngnathiformes > Syngnathidae > Syngnathus > Syngnathus acus. The sequence continues at coordinate 19,758,408 of NC_051094.1, forward strand.
CTTTTGCAGGCTGGCGCCCCCTTTGGCTCCCCAGTGAATTCCTAGTGCCACCCCCCCCCCCCCCCCCCCCCCAAGGCACATATGGAAACAAACACCTCTTTCTTGATATTTGGTTTGCTGCAATTTGAAAAGAGAAAGGTTAAACACAAATGTGTATTTCACAAATAAAACCCAATTTAGTATTTAGTAAACCAATTTATTTTTTAGCAGTTTTAACTGTTTCAGCAACATAGAATCGTAAATAAACATTCCACCAGTAACCTTCATTGTCTCACACGTAATATTAATGGGATGGATGTGCTTGGTGCAGGGACATAAGCTTCTCAACATCAGGCTGGAACTCACTAAGAAGTCGTAGATCCCCGCGGTCAGTAATTTTCAGTCGGTTTCTTTGCTTGGAAAGAAGCAAGGTGACTGCACTGAAGCCCCGTTCTACTAAATATGATGTTGGGAAGGCAATGAAGTACATCTTGACCTTGTTCCACAGCACTTGATAGCAGTCAGAGATTTTTTTTTGTAACCAAAAACTGGCTGGGCCAGAGCGGCGTGTTGTGTACAAATCGACTGCCGCCCCCCTACCGCCCCTTTCTTCCTCACCGCCCCCCCAGATCTTTCCACCGCCCCCAGGGTGGTGCTCTATCTCTTTCTATCTCTCTGTCTCTCTCTCACTGTCTTTCTCTCTACCTCGCTATGTCTCTGCATCTCTCTCTCTCTCTCTCTCTCTCTCTCTCTCTCTCTCTCTCTCTCTCTCTCTCTCTCTCTCTCTCTTTCTCTGTCTATCGCTATCTGTATCTCTATCTGTATCTCTATCTGTATCACTCTATATATTGCTATCTCTAGCTTTCTCTTGCTCTATCTCTTTGTCTCTATTTCTGTCTAGCTCCCTCTCTCTAGCTATCGCTATATATCTCTATATAACTTTCTATCTCTTTCTGTCTCTTTCTATATCTGTCTCTAGCTATCTCTATCTCAGTTTCTTTCTATCACTACCTTTCTCTTTACCTCTCTGCTCTCTCTATATATCTCAGTCTATCGCTATTCTCTATGTATCTCTTATCTCTCTCGTTCGCGCTTACTCTATCTTCTCTCTCGTTCTCGCTCTATCTTTCGCTCACTCTGTTTTGTTAGACCAATTAAAGAAATGGTAAACTAAGAACGGTTCATTCTTCACTAACTAGCCCAGTTAGTTTTTTATCAGGAAAATGAAAACTGTTAACATTTTCTATTTTATCCATTTATTTTGGAGAATTAATGTAACAACAAATGCCTTTAAAAACACCCATTTTCTATTTTATCCATTCATTTTGGAGAATTAATGAAACAACAAATGCCTTTAAAAACACCCACTATTAATGACAAATAGGCCCACAAACCCCTCCCCTCCATGTCTTGGTTGATGATGTCAGGAAGGAAGGAATAAATCACAATTTCCCCATTGGAAATCATTGTAAAGACTATCAGACTAGTTTTGTAGTGAAATTCATCCATCCATCCATTTTCTATACCGCTTGTCCCCACGGGGGTCGCGGGCGTGCTGGAGCCTATTCCAGCAGTCATCGGGCAGTAGGCGGGGGACACCCTGAACCGGTTGCCAGCCAATTGCACGGCACTGTAGGGAAATCATTATTAATAAATGACAGATGTGTCAGGGCACTTCAGCTGCGCAGCTGCAGAGAGGCTGCTCATTTCTCTAAAATCAGCCACAGAGCAGTTAATCAAGGCATGTCCAAAGTCCGGCCTATTTAGACCGGCCCGAAGCATTGTGTCATAAAATCAATAATAAGTGGCCCGCCGGCACTGTCGCGGGGACCTGTGCACCCCAGAGTGAGCCACATAAATTAAACTAGTCCGAACGGGAACGCACACGTGAGCCACCGCTCATGATTGGTTGCGAGCGTGTCACCCCCGTCCCTTCCCAGTTCACGCGCACACAGGTGTCCGTTTGCAAGATAATCAGTGGCACAGACACTTCCTCATTCAAATGTCCGCACACCAAGGACTAAGGCGACGCTAAAATCAGAGACGCTGCAAGTGACGCTGCACAGGGAAAGGCAAAAAAAAAAAAAAAAAAAGCACTGACTACCGGTGAGAGCTGTCTACTTCGTACAAACTCTACACACTACTACGCGTCCGCGCCGCCCGCTCACAGTGATCGCAAACAATAAAAAGACCATGGATTATTACTTTGTTATTATGAAGTAATTTGTTGCGTATGAAGTTGAAATAAAAAAGATAAAATGGAGAATGATTTAATTTGGATTAAAAATCTGACATGATGCTACTTGGCCTGTCTACTGCAGTTGAAACACCAATATCACCCTTCTCATTAATACAACAATAACAATAATAAAACAAACTTAATATATCTAATAAAAAAAATCATTCAACTTTCATAAAATTGTTCATTTGTATTTAATGTATTATTATTTTAATCTTTAACTTTTCTGGTAGTGCAATTGACAATAGATTCTCATTTGCAATATCAACCTATCTGCAGACAGCAAAGGATATAGTTACATATTTACAAGTTAATTTACTAATGGTTCGAGGAATGTCGGTGCGAATGGTCGGCCCCTATACAATTTCATCTAACCAAATCTGGCCCGCTTTGCAAAAAGTTTGGACACCCCTGAGCTAATCCTTTTATTATGTCAGATGTAGAGCTGTCCATGTGAATTTTGATGCCAATTGATAGCCGTTTTTGTACATTTTAAGTGATATTCTTTACAACGATTTCCAATGGGGAATTTGTGATCTCTTTCTTCCATGATGTAGTCAGGCTGATGTGTCAAATCAAGCAGACTTTACCCAAAAAGTGGGCATCATTAAACGTACCGCCCCGCTGTTCCAAAATACCGTTAAATCTCTTCTGAGTTTTTTTTCAGGGGGCAATTGTAGCACTGACATCATTTTTAATACAGTAGTACATACAAGTGCCAATGTTGGGGTCGCTTTACACTTCCTTGAACAATTATACTATTTTTTGAATGTAAATCAATGTATGTTGACTTTGGGGGAGAGTCTGGGATACTTATTCACTGGACCGAATATCAGTTCCAATGTTTGTATTGAAAAATCTTGTTCCGCAACTAGTAAAGAGTCAGGTTATGATGGAGTAATTATTTCTTTGAAGTAAATTTAAACATTATTGGCGATATCTGCTGGTGTAACAACAAGCACAACATTGTCATTGTTTTCCGTTCAGGTCAGCAGTAGTCAGTCATTTTCTGTCACCCAGAAGTATCCTGAAGTCCATTTTTTACAAACATTAGGAAAAGTCTATATTTGCATTGAAATATAGTCTTTTCTTATAGTCTCTTATAGTCTAAATTTGTGATTTCTGGTATCACAAATTTTTACATGTTCTTGCAATTGTTGTTCATAGCTGCTTGCCAATTTCATTTTCAAGTTACTCTTCAGCATTACAGGCCTCAGATGTTTCTGGAAAACCTGACAAGTACCATGCAGAGTGTCACTTCTGCTAGCACAAGCTCTGCCCTGGTTTCCTCATCCAGTAACCGCTATGAAAGAAACTCCCACGCAGCTGGCTCCATTCATGAAACCTGGGACGTCGCGGGCGGAGGAAGCACTGCTGGAGGAGTAATTGACAACAGTGTATCTGACATTATTTCACTAGACTGATATTGTTGGACTTTTGATTGATTTCTTTTTTTCTAGGGTTGTTTTATTATTCCAAACAAAATGTACTAATAAACAGTTAAAGCCCTGAAAATATGTTTCTATTCTATTTAAACCTATTTAAACCTTCTTAAATATATTTTCTGTTGAAAGTGCAGATGACATTTATTGTTCTCTTAAAATAGTTATTTCAGACAAGACGTATTTCTGTAGCAGACAAATAAATTACTCGGAAATCAAATGGAAAAGATGCACCTTTTCCAAAATGTTGAACTTCCTCGTTAATTTATTTAGTTATTCATTTTAATAGTGTAGGAATGGTAAATGCAAGGGTAGTGGTTTTCTACACCATGTTGTGCTAAAAAATGCATTTTCTGCAGTAGCCTAGCTTTTTAAAAACAAATATTTCTGTGTAACAAATATTTCTAGAAAATTTCTAGAAAAAGAATATTGCGTCCACACTTTCTCATTTGTTTAAAAAAAAAACAAAAAAAAAACAAGATCCACACCAAAACACATAAGTGCGTTTTTTCAGCGCATTTACAAAGCACGTCAAGAAGATACACTCCCATTTACGGAATGGCAAGAAGTCATCCCCACGGGTAAACCCTGCACACGTTTCGGCATGAAGTATCCATTAAAGTGACACTGGAGGAATACAAGATAATGTTAAAAAGGTTAAAAAACTATATAAGAAAAAATCCAATTGGATGAGGAAAAAAAAAAGTGAGTTGTCCGATATAAAATTAATAAGAATTAAGAAGTTCAATGAATAAATGCACCTTAAGGCACACATACTCATAACCTTTAATTTTCTCAAATAACGAACGTGCGCTTTTTGTGTGGACCGAATTTCAAAATCTGGAAGCCACACAGACGTGACATACCTAATAATATCTAGATCTGATGAACCAATCAGAGGACATGAATGTTTTACATTGTTCCGGGCAGAAAACCAATCAGAGGACTGTATATATCATGTAAGAGTACGTACCTCTGCCGCCATTGATAAGTAAATACCATCGCTTGTGCAACGCAATCAGCATTAGGACCCTCTAAAATGGCATCGAGAAAGAGACATGCCTACGGGCACAACTCAAGCTTTCTGGAAAGCCGGGGTCATTGCCGAAAAGTAACATGACGACAAGACAATGACAAGGGGGAACTTGTCATGTTTAATGACGAACTGTTTAATTTGGAAACAGAAGATGAGGACTTAGATGGATTTGCCTATTACCGTATTTCCCGGACTATAAGGCGCACCGGACTACAAGGCGCACCTTCAATGAATGGCCCATTTTAAAACTTTGTCCTTATATAAGGCGCACCGGACTATAAGGCGCACCATTAATGCATCATGTCAGATTTTTAATCCAAATCAAATCATTCTCCATTTTATCTTTTTTATTTCAACTTCAGACGCAACAAATTACTTTATAATCACAAAATAATGATCCATAGTCTTTTTGATTCATGATTCATAGTCTTCAGCGGGCCACTTACGATTGATTTCATGACACAATGCTTCGGGCCAGTTTCAATTTAGGAATTTGGTCCATATATAAGGCGCACCGGACTATAAGGCGCACTGTCGGCTTTTGAGAAAATTTTAGGTTTTTAAGAGCGCCTTATAGTCCGGAAAATATGGTAATATTGATGAACAATGTGAGTACAATACAGTACATCAGAATCAGCTTTATTGACCAAGTTTGTGCACGCCAAACAGGAAATTTGACTCCGGTTGATCTCAGCCTCTGTATGTAATGTTGCATTGACATGATTAAATAGTAGAATAAAGTACAACTGAACTCACTGCCTTGCTGCTGTGACTTTTTTTTTTTTTTTTTTACCGAAAGTCATGGCATGCATTCGCTCTATAATGTGGTGCGTTTTATGTTTGGATTAAGTACAGAAAAGCCCCCGGAATTGAGTCTGCGCCTTTTAACTCGAAGCACCCTATGATACAGATCATTTAAAAGCTAAAATAGTTATACGTATTAGTACACCTCGCCCTCAAGCGCTTAGCAAAATTTAGCGAAACAAATATTGCATGCTGAGGAGTTTTACAGCCTTCAAAAAATATTAATATGTACGTATAGTATGAAAAAATACGGTACTATGAATGGAAAAAAACTTACACTGTACACATATACCCTGTAGATGAAAGAACTTACGATACAATTTGTAACTGAGAGAACATGCAGACTACGCACAGAAATAGATTGATGGATTAGGTGACAGGTCACCTTGTAATCATTGATCAGCCTCTTCAATATTTTTCTTTCCAAGTAAGACTGCTTCAAAAGTATATCTATACAAAAGGTATCACTATATTTATACCACCAGGCTGGAGAAATAATGACTAAACATGGTCCGACTAGGCCAGGGGTCGGCAACCCATGGCTCCGGAGCCACATGTGGCTCTTTCATCCTTCTGTTGTGGCTCCCTGTGACTTTGGAAAATAATGAGTATTTTATAAAAAATTTAATTTTATTTTAGTTTGTTCATTTTAAAATATAATTCTGAATTCGAAGATTATGGTAAACTTGTAACATTAAAATTAAACATTTTTAATATTTTTACCGCCCAAAATATGCGTCACATCCGCCGATGTGCGACATTCGAATTCCTGGCGTCCCTCACGTCTGGCAGCCGGCGTTTTTCCAGCACACTTCCAGCGTGATAACTATATATTAAGTGAAGTAGTCCTTTTTTTTAATTCAGGAGGACAACTGGCTGCACACTCCAGTACACGCGACGGGACAGAAGCAGACTGCGCATTTTTTTGGTTTGCAATGCAAAACCACGGACTCGGGGACTCGGACTCGGTCGGACTCAGTCATTTTTGTCGGACTCGGACTCTGTGCTGATTTTGACCGAGTCCGCCGAGTCCGACAATAAAAAAAATACGTTCAATTTTATTTTCATCATGCTGCTGAGAATGCGCGTAGGAATACTGTCCACAGCCCTGCTTACGATCAAGTTTGAAAAAGAACTTGACAGCATTGAGCGCCGCCGGCGTTTGTCGGCCGCCACCTCGCCAACCGGTCAAACGCGCATGCGCGTGAGGGGAAATCCCGCAAAGGAGGAGGGACAAACAGAGCGATTGGTTTTGCTGGCTTTTTAATAAATGGCGACTGTGACTACGGGGGCCCATTAGGTCCAGAAAAGCTGACAAGACGCTTGCCCAAATGGCAAGGAAAAAATGCACAGCTAAACAAATATATGACGATGAACACAGGACGTTTTTAACAGAGTTAAAGTTGTTTTTTGTTGAACGCTATGGCAAGCCATTCTGCCTGATATGTCGGACGTCATTGGCGCATTTAAAAGCTTCAAATGGTCAGCGCCACTTCAGCTCACTTCATGCCAATATCGATAAGGACTTTGCAAAAGGGACTGAAATTCGCAAGCACAAGTTTGGAGACTTTGAAAAGTCAGGCAGAAAAATAGGTACAGTTTTTCAAAAAAATTACGAAGCACTCAGAGACTGTCACACTTGCATTGTTTCAACTGGCTTGGAACATTGCACGGGCTAAAAAGCCATACAATGAAGTGGAGTCAGTTAAAATATGCCTCAGTGACGTTATTTAATTTTATTTTCATCATGCTGCTGAGAATGCGCGTAGGAATACTGTCCACAGCCCTGCTTGCTTGTTATGAAGACAAATTTAGTTGTTGCGTGCGCGCCCGCGCCTGCCTGCCTGCGTGCGTGCACGTACAAGACCGAGCGTAAGTTACGATCAATGCGGCCACGTTGAGTTGCACTTAGGCTAATGTTTACATTATGTACCAATGTCAAGGACGATTATGTCACCCAGCTTATATCATTGATGTGTTTCGATAGTTGTGGGGTCGTCACTAATTATTTGTGTTTAGATAAATGTCTGAGCTATAATGGTGTAATTAATTATTAAAACTTGAAAGTATCTGTTTATTGTATTCGTTTATATGTTTAATAAAGACAAAGCCATCACAAAACTGTTGTAATTATTTAGATTTGGATCTAAATTAGCCTTGAATAAAGACTAAGCAGTCACATGAATTAACAGAAAAAAATGGACAGCCGGACTCGGACTCGGACTCGTGGTCAAGAGGCCGGACTCGGACTCGGTGCAAAAATCCGACCGAGTCCACAAACTTTGCATTGTTCGTTCCGTGCTGGTCTATAATATTTGGATACGTTTGGATTTTTATCTCATAAATAAGAGGACAGGTGACTGCAGGCTGTTTGCATTTTTTGTTCAGTGGGTTGGGTAAGTTTGGATTTTTATTTCTTAAATACGAGGACTCAAACAGACACCGCTTTATTTTATTTGAAATTAAGCATCAACCAAGTGTAAAATGCTTTTTATTACATGCAGAAATAAAATTCTGTGTTCTCTGCAGCAGTTCGTTGATTTCATTTTCATAAATGCAATAGTTTTTTGTACATAGCATAATATATATAATGATGTCAAAATGGGTTGTGGCTCCGGGTGCTTTCTTTTCATTGGGGGGCGGTCCCAAATGGCTCTGAGTAAAAAAGGTTGCCGACCCCTGGACTAGGCAAAGCTCAAATGTGCTTCCATGGTCACTAGATGGCAGTGTAATACACATAATTGTCCATCCATAACTTTTCATGAACGTGTTTACTAATTTAATATCGTGTAAGATGAAGCCTAACCCAGCTGACTTTGGTGGGTACACCATCAATTATGTGAAGGCGGTGGCCTTGATGCAAGTTATTTTACACATCCAACTTCATCATCCAACTTTTAACATGTGAGGGATTGGTCGACTTTATTATTGTGTAAAGGCTTAGGTCTTCAGGTTATTCAACACCATTAACGTTATTCTTCTTTTTCTTCTATTTTATTGATATTAACTTTCCTGATGTGCTTCTACTTCCACATTCCGAATCTCAACACCGCACATATTTAAAAAAATAAAAAATAGATGTGCTCCCATTTCTCTCATTAAAATTTTCTCAGAATATTCACACAAAAATTAACCATTGATTGCAATGCACATTCAACGTTATACATTTACATCGTTCCCATTTGAAATTCAAAACATTTACCTCACTCACTTCACCTTGGAAAGAATCTTCAGCTTTCAAAAAGTTTTCATTTTTTTCCTCAATTTGTTTTTCAAAAGAATTCACAAAATCATATATTCTCCATTATTACAGGACTGTCTCAGAAAATTAGAATATTGTGATAAAGTTCTTTATTTTCTGTAATGCAATTAAAAAAACAAAAATGTCATACATTCTGGATTCATTACAAATCAACTGAAATATTGCAAGCCTTTTATTATTTTAATGCTGATTATGGCTTACAGCTTAAGAAAACTCAAAAATCCTATCTCAAAAAAATAGAATATTTCCTCAGACCAAGTAAAAAAAAAAAAACATTTATAACAGCAAAACAAACTCAAGCGATTAGTTGAATACCCTACTAGTATACTTTTTCATGATATTCAAATATTTTGACATAGGATATTTGAGTTTTTTTAAGCTGTATGCCATAATCAGCAATATTAAAATAATAAAAGGCTTGCAATATTTCAGAAGATTGCTGATCTGACTGCTGTCCAGAGGACCATCATTGACACCCTCCATCAGGAGGGTAAGACACAAAAAGAAATTTCTCAAAGAGCAAGCTGTTCACAGAGTACAGTTTCAAAGCACATCCACAAAAAGTCTGTTGGAAGGGGGAAATGTGGCAGGAAACGCTGCACAACCAAGAGAGATGTGAAGAAGAGTTGCTTTCAGAATTTGGGGGAGCTTCAAAGACAGTGGACTGAAGCTGGAGTCCAGGTATCAAAAGCCACTGTTCACAGACGTGTCCGGGAAACGGGCTACAATAGCTGTATTCCCATGGTCAAGACACTTCTGAACTCAAGACAACGGAAGAAGCGTCTGACTTGGGCTATGGAAAAGAAGCACTGGACAGTTCCAGAGTGGTCCTAAGTCCTCTTTTCAGACGACAGCAAGTTTTGTATTTCATTTGGAAGTCAAGGCGCCAGAGTCTGGAGAAAGGCTGGAAAGGAGCAAAATCCAAGTTGCTTTAAATCTAGTGTGAAGTTCCCACAGTCAGCGATGGTTTGGGGAGCCATGTCAGCTGCTGGTGTTGGTCCACTGTTTTTCATGAAGTCCAGAGTAAATGCAGATTTTAGAGCACTGCATGCTTCCGTCTGCTGAAAAGCTCTATGGAGATGATGATTTCATTTTCCAGCATAATCTGGCACCTGCCCAAAGTGCCAAAACCACCAGTAAACGGTGTACTGACCATGGCATTACTGTCCTCAATTGGCCTGCCAATTCCCCTGACCTGAACCCCATAGAGAATTTGTGGGGTATTGTGAAGAAGAAGCTGAAAGACACCAGACCCAACAATGCAAATGAGCTAAAGGCCGCTATTGAAGCATCCTGGGCATCCATAACACCTGAGCAATGCCACAGGCTGATTGCTTCCATGCCACGCCGCATTGATGCAGTAATCCATGCAAAAGGATTCCCAACCAAGTACTGAGTGCATCAACGGACATTTTCAAATGTTTGATTTTGTTTTGCTGTTGTAAATCTTTTTTACTTGGTCTGAGGGAATATTCTAATATTTTGAGATCGGATATTTGAGTTTTCTTAAGCTGTCAGCCATAATCAGCAATATTAAAATAATAAAAGTGTCACGATTCGGAGTGTGGAATGGAGCAGGGCGACCAAGTGCAGCTTGGACCAGGGTTTATTGCAGCAAACTCAAAAGACAGACTCGGCAAACCGACGTGACTTAACATCAAAACTAACAGGACTGACCGACAAAAACGTGAAACAAAAGACAGGAACCAAACAACCTCATGACAGTGACACGTGCATTGTCCGCAATGCTCCGACATCGAGTGGCACATAAACAGAACTTAAATACAACACAGGCAACAAGAAGCAGGTGAGCGTGATTACACTAATCAAGGGCACACAGGAGGGGTGGGGCGAGCACACAGACACTGACATACTATGGACATGATGACACAGGATGGGAGGGGCGACGCGAACAGAAACTATAGCAACCCAGACACATAGCAAAACTGGGGACGAGACATGACAGAACCCGAACAGAAACCATGGCAACCTAGACACCTAACAAAACTGGGGACGAAACATGACAAAAAGGCTTGCAATATTTCAGTTGATTAGTTATATATATATATATATATATATATATATATATATATATATATATATATATATATATTTATAGAAGACAGAGCAACAACATATTTTTGTTAGTTTAGACCAGGGGTCACCAACTCCGGTCCTCAAGGGCGCCAATCCAGTCTGTTTTAGGTGCAGCCCTGCAACAACACACCTGATTCAAATGATCAGCTCATCAGCAAGCTCTATTAAGGCTGATAGCGATCCTGATTATTTGAATCAGGTGTGTTGCAGGGGGGATACATCTAAAACAGGCTGGATTGGCGCCCTTGAGGACCGGAGTTGGTGACCCCTGGTTTAGACAAATTTATATACTTTTTATATTGTTGTACTGTTTTACTTATCATGTCAATCAATGTGTACATATTCTTATTAATTTATATATTTTATCATGTCAATCAATGTGTAACTACTCCTAATACTTTATACACAGTTATTTAATCAGAACACTGACACAGCACACAGAGCTTAGTAACTTTTTCATTACACATGAGGCAAAGCTTATTAACTTCATGACACATTGATACAAAACATTCAGGTGATAACAGAGCAAGTCCCTGCCTTATGAGAATATGTTTTTCCCTCATTTTCTCCTCCCTTTTTGTTCTCCTCTTCCTTATTCCTGCCTGTGGACACTATAAAAGCATTATCAAAGTCAAAGTCAAAGTCAAAGTCAGCTTTATTGTCAATCCCTTCATATGTCAAGACACACAAAGAAACCGAAATTCCGTTTCCTCCATCCCACGGTGACGAGACATACAAGTAGGCGACACAAAACAAAAACAAGAAGGCACAAACCATAAATAATAAATAATAATCAATAAATAAAATGAGCGATGAATAAATAATAAACCAATAACCCAATAAATAAGAGGAGCAAAACCGAGCCAGTGTGCATACAGCAGACAGCAAGAACAGGACGCTACGCTGAAAGGGGGAGCAAGTTCAGCCTGGAGTACGAAGCTGTTGGAGAGTCTGGTGGTGCGGGAGCGCAGGCTCCTGTACCGCCTCCCAGAGGGCAGAAGATCAAACAAAGAGTGAGCGGGGTGACTCACATCACTCACAATCTTGGTCGCCTTGCGGGTGAGATGGGAGGTGTAAATGTCCTTCAAGGAGGGGAGAGAAGCACCAATAGTCTTATGACCGGAACTATGAGTTGTTGTTCTCATCTGCTGAAGTACATTTGTATTGACTGCCATGAAGCAACCCAAGATCTTGCAAATAAAGAACCAACTATTACTCCACATATTTTTTTTTTTGCTCAACTACGGACATCTTGAACAAAACGCAACAATTGGTGACCCCTGACACTTTGTCCAGTTGAGCGGTTTTAAGACTCCGTGGGGGAGAGCTTCTTCTGCGGTCTGGAGGCCCGGGGCCCCACCTTTAGAAGGTAAGAAGGCTTTTTCCCTCATAAACTGTGGCCTCCGCACTGTAGACGAGTTGTTTTTCCCGACCCCAAATTTGATACTTTAATGATTTATGTGGAGGTGGTTGTTTCTTTATGGTTTTCTTTTTTTGTGTGTTAAAACTGCCGAGGGGGAATCCGGAATTTTCTTTTTAATGTGTTAAAACTTCCGAGGGGGAATCCGAAGTTTTCTTTTTAATGCGTCAAAACTTCCGAGGGGGAATCCGGAGTTTTCTTTCTAATGTGTTAAAACTTCCGAGGGGGAATCCGGAGTTTTCTGTCTTTTGTGTTAAAACCTCCGAGGGTGAATCCGGAGTTTTCTTTCTAATGTGTTAAAACTTCCGAGGGGGAATCCGGGGTTTTCTTTTATGTTGTGTCATTTGTGAGTGTTTTTGTGCTGTTGTGCTCGTTCGTGTATAGAGGCTTTGCAGCTGACGTCATCAGCCGCGCACATTAGCTTGGCGGCCATCTTGCCGGTCAACATTTCAGTGCCGGTCAACGACTCACACATGCTTTCTTGTTACATCTGCTGCTATTTGAGCTTGAAAATGCCGGAAACCTGCTGTGCTGTTGGATGTAGCAATAGACGAGGCGATAAACCTTCTATAGATTTCCGGCAAACATCCAAAAACGCGATAAATGGATCGCGGCGATTCGTCGTGAACGATGGAAACCTACGATTTACACAAGGATATGCAATGAGCACGTCATATCAGGTATGTAAACTATTCACCCCTGATTTGTTTCACAAAATGTGATATAATACAATATGGGATGATACAAATATGATTGTTGAAAATGCTGGGTGCATTTTTAGAAAGGCAGCAAGAGCAGCAAGGCAGGGAATGGGATGATTTCTTCAGTTCACCCCCCCCCTCCGTTTTTATTTTTTGTTTATTTTTTCATGATGCTTCATCTGATTGCCTTGAAAATCATATTGGAATTGAACAATTAATTCTCATGAGTGAATGCATTAGGAAATTTCAAAAGAAATTATTATGAACCTTGTGAAACAATTTTTTTTAATGAAGCATTTTTGAACAAGAGGCTTTTTGTTACTTCATTTGGCACAAGGTAAAATCTACATTGATAAAGTTTTCAAGCCATTGGCACAAGGTTAACATTTTTATTGGTTAAGTTTTCAAGCCAATCAGATGAGGCATCATGCAAAAATAAACAAAAAATAAAAATGGTAGCAACTTGAACAGACAGGTACAGTTTACTGAATGATTTCACTCTATTCAGTTTTTTAATATGTCAAGTTATGAAAGGCCATTAACAAACAAACTAAACTGGGTATATCCCCTTCAACAACGTGCTTAATTATTTATGGTAGTCATTATGAATAATGTGATTGTTTAATTGTTTCAGGTGCAAAAAGCGAAGATCCACTATCCCCAGACTATGTGCCAAGTATATTTGAGCATACCCAGTCACCTCACAAACGAAAACTCAAATGTTCATTGAAGATCTTTGAGAGAAGACAAAATCTCAAGCAGCGCAAGAGAGACCGCGAGAGGGCATTGGCAGCAGCAGCAGCACTTGTCAATATTTCCCAGTCTGTCCCTTGTGAAAATGATCAACTACCCGCTGGTGAAGATGTGATGTTGCTTGGCCCCTGGACTCTTCTTCAACCGCAGATATCTGAAAAACATTTTAATAAAAATTGTTTTCACTATGATTAGATTATTTGTAACAGGTTGGAGAACAATCAATTATTTATGATATATATATTAATTACTAAGTGCGAAAAAAATACAAACCTGCTCTCTGGTAATGGAATGTAACTTTTCCAGCTCTGACCGGCATTTTAGTGCAAGTTCATCTGGGCTGAGTTTCATATTGCCAGAATCGTACCGCTGTGAGAGAGATACAGGAAGCTTTCGCTTCACTGCCCTTGGCACAAAGTTGTCAGCATAGTCAGGGACAATGCTCAAAATTGCTGGTCTTCCACCGCATTCAGACAAAGCCTTGTAAAAGGCAGCTTTCTGCTCTTCAGTTGGTGGAGGAACATTCAGCAGTTTTCTCGCAGCACTTTCCTCAGGAGTTGAAACTTCTGACTTTCGTTTCTGGGCTGGACGGGCAAAATCGATATTGCATCCTTCAGCATATTCTATGTGCGATGCTGATGGTTTCAGCCACTGACAAGGTAGTGATGTGCATGAAGTGGCCGTCTTCATACGTATTAATGTCTCCAGGGCGAACAGGGATGCTGCTGAATGTGAACATGTTTCACCCAATCCAGCCATGCAGGTACAGTGGCAGCACAGGATCTGACCATCTTTCGCTATTGCTACCCAAGGTCTGAGGGGAGGATCATTCATCCGTTGAGAGTGTTTTACCTGAAACAGATAATATGACATACCTTATATTATTATCAGTCCCTAATTTGGATAGAATATACAAGGCTAGACCTCTTACTGTCCATTTATGCATATTTTACCTGGCATTTGGTAAATTTTCTCATGAATCATTCATTAAATTAGCTTGAAAATTTAAACCTGGTTCATTTTGAGCAAGAGACCAAAAGGAATTATCAAGCATGAATTCTAAAAAGTATTTTTGTAGAAATTGTTGCATAAGCTCTATATTGAATAGTTAGAAATTATGTAATGTTTTATTGTAGGAATTAATTTCTCAGATTTCAATATGATATTTTCCTTACCTTGGTCATGAGAAGAAATCGATTCTGTTTGGAATCTGCCATATCAGCCCATCATGCACAAAACCTGCTGTAAAATACTTGTAGGCATCCAGACTCTTGTATGCCTTAAGGTCCTTTCCAGTGTACGGAGATGGTGAATCGACGAGGTAATTATAAATATCTGGATATGAGAGATCAGGCAGGTCGGCTGTTGCAAAATGCTCAGGTGATTTTAGCATGCTTCTCGGTAAAAGGTACGGATCCGTTGTGCCAACAAGGTTCAACTTCTCTCGGTAACGTTTCTTGGATTCTTCATCCAAATGCCCAACTTCATTGGATAGCGAATCAGCCATAATTCGGATGAAATCGGTGAAAATGTAGCGCAGAAATCAAACTGAATCTGTACGAACACGTAGGAACGAGCTGACCGGTTGACCGCCAAGATGGCGGCATAACACAAAATCACGTGATAAAACCACGTGACTGCAAAGCCTCTATTGTCTTGTCTGTATTGTGGAGGACGATAGGGTGTTGGCTCTGTTGCTGTAAAGCAGAGCAGACATTGTTGTTTTGTTCATAATTGTTACAATAGTTATTTTTATTATTACATATTAATAATATTAATTCGGGTTAATTGTGAAAATGGAAGGTGAATTTGATCGAGAGAAGGATGGGTTTATCTGAAAGCACTCCCATTGGCAGATAAGAGTGTGAGAGATCAACTGAGTGCCGCTGTTGCAATTCATGTGGAAAATTTCGAGGTAAAACGACAGGAAATGACTGATTGGATAAAGAACTCTCAAAGATCTGGACACTTCCCTACTGATGATCACAAAACTGATGTGTTGGCATTATTACAAAAAACTGAAGCCAAATTGGTTATCAGATTGGAAGAATTGGCTGCTGAAAGGCAGAGCAAATTTACAGTGAGCGGAAGAAAAAATAAACAGACGTGATCAAGTCGAAATATGGCGCTCGATTGTGAGAATACTGATGTTGGCTGTTGGAAACAGATATTGGGCGAAGAAGGGAAATGCTGTTGCCCCGGTGCAGGAGGGGGGGTCAGCGTTGGTGGATGGGTCTGCTGGGGTGGGGGAGAAAGGCGCCTCTCCCCCCTCTCGGCTGGCTCCGTCTGCTGGCTGCTCTCTTCCTCCTCCTAAGCTGGCTCAACCTAGTGGCTGTTATCCACAGCTGCCTCAAACAAGTGATAAGGATGAATTGCTACATTTGTCAGGGCCGCCACTGTTGAATCCTTTTTCGCCTACGTCATCCTCTACTGCAGTGTTTCCCAACCTTTTTTCATTCACGGCACACCTTTTCATTGGAAAAAATCTCGAGGCACACCACCAACAAAAATCTGTTAAGTGTTACACCAGCTTCTATATTAAAATCAGTTATATTACAACAAAAGACGTAAAGTTCTATTCCTATATATGTATGGAGAGTCGACTAATTGAAGAAAAATAAATACTAAATATTCTTTAAATTGTATTTCTTTTGTAAATAAAAGTGACAGTTTTTGAAAAAAGGTTTTAGACAGCATAAGGAATAAATTATTGAAAGTGATTGTGATCAAAATCCAAAAGAATCAATATGACTTTGTTTACTGTTTTAGACTAGCTCTATAAATATTGCGACATTAAGAACAAAGTCACTTTTAAAGACGCTCTGCTGTTCTGACAGCGGCTGAGTGGCTATCACAGTCGAGGTGTCTCGACTTGACTGTGTATTTTATGTTGGTGAAAAATGAACAATCCAGGTTCTCCCATTGAACTACCTGCTCTGATTTCCATCGGACCGAAAACGCACCACAGCCGTCATAGTGTCACTGTTAGTAAATGCACACAGCAACACACACATAAACTGAGTATGTGCCGATGCCACAACATGAAACCTCAAGATTCTCCGATTTGCCGCGGCACACTGGTTGGGAAACACTGCTCTACTGTGTGTGTGGCTCCAGCGATGCAAGCACTTATTGTACAAATCACAGGTGGCCAAGTGGAATGTTCAATTATTAGAGAAGACACGTCTGGGACTTCTCCAATCACCACTAGAGTCACCACATCTACATCTGTTCCAGTTCCTCCGCAGAAGTGCGAGGGTCCTCTGTTGGGCAATGATTTCGACCATCTTTTGTGGATACAACTGAAGCCATAAAAAATGCATGTTTGAAAGGCGAGATGTCTCCCGTGAACGCTCTCTTAGACCTTGATCAGATTATTAGATGCGTCGACGACATGCCCCTGCATTGCGAAAAAAAGTCCCAGCTTAAATCTCTTTTGGCCAAAACCCGCACGCTTGTTAATGGCCGATGGTTGGAAGCCATACGAGAGCACACCTTGATGGAGGAAATTTACTCTAGCACCCCCGAGAGGCCTCGACATGTGGCCGCATCTGGTTATTCCACGTCTCGTGGTTCGCTGATCACCCATGATTATTCCTCTCACTTACTCCCCTTTGACCCCCCAGTCTCCCACTGCGGATCCGGTTGCAGACTGTTACAGGACGATTGAAGCTATTCGATTGAATGTGTCAAAACAAAGATCGTTTGGAAGAGGGGAAAGTTCTCCCTCTGCCAGTCATCAATTGAGAGGTGACTTGGTTAAAAAAACATTAGGAGCGGTTGGTGATCTGGCTGACACAGGATCTCACACCTCTCTGGCTATGCCATTGGTGTCCACGTCCACCACTGGGGGAATTCCACGGTTTAATTATACCCCCTGGTCATTAACGGATTTGGATTTGATTGTCGCCAAATTGCCTCCGTTGTCCAATGGAGTTGCACCGTGGGTTGCTAAGCTTTCCTCTGCTACTGCTGGTCAGATGTTGACCACAGGGGATGTACTTTCTATGCTCATTCTTGCTGTCCTGCCGAGAGGCTGCTGGTCATTCGCCATGCGTTGTCCTGGCTTAATTGTCCTGCTGATACTGCACTTGATGGAAACATGACGCGTGCCTTTTCCGCCACTATGCGTCGGCTTTTCCCCACACCTCAAGTTGTTTTTGATGAAATGATCTTGTCACCACTGCCTGGGGAATCTCCCACTCAATTCTTGGATAGAGCAGTAGAAGAATTTAGTATGAAGACCTCATCCGAAATGTCCGCTTCTCTGTTTCGTTCTGCTGTGAGTCGAGGTTTGCCTACTAAAGTGCAGGAACAGTTACGCGAGAATCCAACCTCATTATCCGCTGATCACCGTTCGTGTATTTCACTGGTGACCAGGGCTGTGGACTCGGTCCGGCCTCTTGACCACGAATCCGAGTCCGAGTCCGGCTGTCCATTTTTTTCTGTTAATTCATGTGACTGCTTAGTCTTTATTCAAGGCTAATTTAGATCAAAATCAGTTTTGTGATGGCTTTGTCTTTATTAAACATATAAACGAATACAATAAACAGATACTTTCAAGTTTTAATAATTAATTACACCATTATAGCTCAGACATTTATCTAAACACAAATAATTAGTGACGACCCCACAACTATCGAAACACATCAATGATATAAGCTGGGTGACATAATCGTCCTTGACATTGGTACATAATGTAAACATTAGCCTAAGTGCAACTCAACGTGGCCGCATTGATCGTAACTTACGCTCGGTCTTGTACGTGCACGCACGCAGGCAGGCAGGCGCGGGCGCGCACGCAACAACTGAATTTGTCTTCATAACAAGCAAGCAGGGCTGTGGACAGTATTCCTACGCGCATTCTCAGCAGCATGATGAAAATAAAATTCAATAACGTCACTGAGGCATATTTTAACGAACTCCACTTCATTGTATGGCTTTTTAGCCCGTGCAATGTTCCAAGCCAGTTGAAACAATGCAAGTGTGACAGTCTCTGAGTGCTTCGTAATTTTTTTGAAAAACTGTACCTATTTTTCTGCCTGACTTTTCAAAGTCTCCAAACTTGTGCTTGCGAAATTCAGTCCCTTTTGCAAAGTCCTTATCGATATTGGCATGAAGTGAGCTGAAGTGGCGCTGACCATTTGAAGCTTTTAAATGCGCCAATGACGTCCGACATATCAGGCAGAATGGCTTGCCATAGCGTTCAACAAAAAACAACTTTAACTCTGTTAAAAACGTCCTGTGTTCATCGTCATATATTCGTTTAGCTGTGCATTTTTTCCTTGCCATTTGGGCAAGCGTCTTGTCAGCTTTTCTGGACCTAATGGGCCCCGTAGTCACAGTCGCCATTTATTAAAAAGCCAGCAAAACCAATCGCTCTGTTTGTCCCTCCTCCTTTGCGGGATTTCCCCTCACGCGCATGCGCGTTTGACCGGTTGGCGAGGTGGCGGCCGACAAACGCCGGCGGCGCTCAATGCTGTCAAGTTCTTTTTCAA
This sequence comes from Syngnathus acus, assembly GCF_901709675.1. NCBI lineage: Eukaryota > Metazoa > Chordata > Actinopteri > Syngnathiformes > Syngnathidae > Syngnathus > Syngnathus acus. The sequence continues at coordinate 19,777,639 of NC_051094.1, forward strand.
ACTTGATCGTAAGCAGGGCTGTGGACAGTATTCCTACGCGCATTCTCAGCAGCATGATGAAAATAAAATTTAACGTATTTTTTTTATTGTCGGACTCGTTGGACTCGGTCAAAATCAGCACCGAGTCCGAGTCCGGCAAAAATGACCGAGTCCGACAGAGTTCGAGTCCCCGAGTCCGGGTCCGAGTCCACAGCCCTGCTGGTGACCTTCTATTTTATGCGATATAATGAAAAGACCACCCAACAGGAGACGAAGTTGCAGAAACTTGAACAGGAACTAACTGCCCTGAAAGTCCAGGAGGCTAAATCTACCGCATACCACCCAAAAACCAAAACGACTGATGTGCAGGCCCCGGTAGCAGCAATTCCTGCCACGTCCAGTACACCTGCTTGAGTTCCCCCGACTATAATGGCTCCTCAGATGAATGTCCCATCTTGGGGAGTTGGTCATGGTCAGTCGGGAGGACGGGGGGGTGCGGGTCGTGGTCGTGGGTTTGAAGGCGGTCCGCGCGGTGCATCACCATCGACTGTCAGTATCTGTTGGAACTGTGGACAGCCTGTACATCCTTACAGAGCTTGCACTCAACAGCTCTATTTCCCTCTGCAGTATGCTCCGACCCATGGAATAATGCAGCGTCCTTACGTTCCACCGCAGGTGCCACCACCCACTCCGAACCTGCAGCTGATACCTTCACCAAATTCTGGTCCGAGTGCGGGACAATATCCTCAATGAAGGGGCCCAGGAGTCGGGGAGATGGGAATGCAGGAACCCAGTCTCAGAGTGATGCTGAATGGTGAAGCTACTGACTTTATGGTGGATACCGTGTTAGATACTCCACCGTCACGAAGCTTCCATCGCAGGTGTGCCTTTCAAGCCAATCAGTCTCACTTACCGGCTTTTCGGGAAAAGCTCAATCCCTGCCGTTAACACATGATGTAACAGTGACAGTGGCACACCAAAATCTTCACCATTCCTTCATATTTGCTCCCCAATGTCCCATAAATCTGATGGGAAGAGACCTGCTGATGAAACTGGCCGCATCCTTGCATCGCACTCCTGATGGAATTTGGGTTGTGTTTCCTAATGGGGATCGTTTTCTCTGCACCATACAACAGACTTGTGAATCACACATTCTTCCTTTGTTTTTGGACACTGATGTGCCTGACCCTGCTGCGGCTGTAGCAGACATCTACTGGGCGGCTGTTGACGAATCCTCTGACTCATGGCAGCAGGTTGTGCGTCAAGTTGACCGTTGGATGCCTTAGTGCCGCGCCCTTCGCCGTTACCTGCCCCGTCTGACCCCTTGCATTGCACTTTGTACAATGATAGGTTCAGTGATCTGGTGTATGCGGGGGGATTCCAACAGGTGGAGGGCAGTGAATGGCAGCTGTACAACACCTATTTATTGGCAGGGCCTGCTGGTGTGGCTTTGCAGACTAATCTGAAAGACGACCAACTTTTCTGGTACGGAATGGACAACCCTCCTGATGCATCTCTTCCTCCATGCAGCCCTCATGCCACTTTGATGGTGGCAGTGGAACACACCGCTAAAGATTTAGGCCCAATGACATATGCGGCCTCTCATGCCTCTGATTGGGTTCCCGTATCTCCCAAATTGTCCTACTCGTCATCTTGTGATTCTTACCGCATGAAATTGTCTGCGGTTCCAGTCCCCTCCGTTCTGCAACATGTTCTCCTGTCACGGCACCATGGTCGGGAAACGACTGATTCAGATTTGGCTGAAGAAATGTTACATGCTCTCCCTGCTGATCTTTGGCAACAGGGTTCAAATGACGTAGACCTTTGTCGAAACGTTTCTCCTGTTACTTTTGAAATCACCCCAGATCCAGTTCGTTTGCGCCAGTACCGTATTTCTCCAGACGGTGCAGCCGGCATCGCAGAAAATATACGCTCCCTCCTCCAATTAGGTGTTCTTCAAATTGAATCTGACCCTTCCTGGAACACCCCAATTTTGCCGGTTCCTAAAAAGGAAGGAGGGAGGTTCAGGATGGTTCATGATCTGCAGACCGGCAATGCCAAAGTGCTCACTCCCCTCCTTTCTGTGCCAAACCCCTTTGCTGCATTGTCTCGGATCTCTCCTGAACATAGATTTTTCTCCTGCATTGATTTGGCAAATGCTTTTTTCTGCCTGCCTCTCGATAGGTTGCTCCAACGCATCTTTGCCTTCACCTTTGAGGGCAAGACCTACTCCTACACTCGGTTGCCCCAGGGTTTTGTCCTTTCCCCTGGTATTTTTAATGCGGTCCTGCGCAACATTCTGTCTTGCCTGACTCTTCCCGTCAGCGTCACGCTCATCCAATGTGTGGATGACATCCTTCTGGCCGCCCCTTCTGAAGATGCTTGCTTGCAAGCAACTAAAGCTGTTCTGCTTCACCTGCAGTCTCAAGGCCTGAAAGTTTCTCGGGCTAAGTTGCAGTGCGCTCGTTGTCTCGTTTCGTTCCTGGGCCGCATGGTGTCCTCTGGGGGCACGGGGTTGAGTGCTTCCCATCGCTCCACTATTCTGCATCATCCCCACCCGGACACTGTCCGCGAGATGCTGAGTTTCTTGGGTGTTGCTAATTACTCCCGTAATTTCATTCCTGACTTTGCTGAGTTTACCGCTCCTTTGTGGCAGTTGGTCAAAGATGTTGGCATGCGCAACCTTTCAGCTCCTCTAACATGGACAACTGAGGCGGAACAACTATTCATTGCCCTGAAACAGTCACTTTCATCGGCGCTTGATATGGCCATTCCCCGATATGATTCACCCTTTTATTTGGATGTTTCTGTAAGAAGCCGCTCTGTTTCCGCTGTTCTCTTTCAGAAACAAAAGGGGGAAAGGAGAATACTCATGTTTTGCTCCGTTCTTCTAGACCCCTATGAACAAAAACAACCGCCCTGTCGCTTAAATCTGCATACACAGTGGTGAGACATGTAAATAATAAATTTGAAGCGATCAAAGCTGAGCCGATTGTGGGACCACAGTCGGCCCAAAGAGCTGAACTGATAGCCATAACTGAGGCGTTGAAAATGGCTGAAGGGAAAATTGTAAATATTTACACAGATTCAGCTTATGTGGTTACAGCAGTACATTTTGGACTCACAGAATGGGAGAGAACTGCATATGTTACCACATCAGGTTCCCCAGTGAAATATCTAGATGATGTTTTACGACTAAGAGATGCTGTCATGAAACCGAGAAAAGTGGCGGTTGTGAAATGCAAAGGACATTCTCTGAAATGAGATACAATTTCGCTGGGCAATGCCAAAGGAGATGCCGCCGCAAAAGCGGCTGCAGGATATAAAGTATCAGACGACTGTATGATGGTACAATTGTCGATTCAGCCTGGTGGACAAACAAGATGGACAGTTGAAGATATGCTGTCACAGCAAAAACGAGCTAGACCTGAGGAGATAAGTGTGTGGAAACAAAAGGGGGCACAGAAAACAGACGATGGCATTTGGCGAAAAGGGGGACTCCCGGCTCCCCCTATGGAGTTGTTGAAGTCTCTGATTGATGAAGCGCACGGACCGGGACACGTGGGTAAGAAAGAGACTAAAAGGAGACTGGGAAAATGGTGGCATCCTTTTTTGGATGACGTGCTGGAGGAAAGTGTTGGACATTGTACAATATGCCAAGAATGCAATGCGAGACCAACATGGAAGCCCCTCCAGGGTCAGAGTGCCCCAAATGTTACACTTCCTGGACAGGAAATGGTAATGGACTTCACCGATATGACTCAGACAGTGAGTGGTCAGAGATATTTGTTGGTGATTGTTGATGCATACTCTGGTTGGCCAGAAGCTTATCCATGCCGGAGAGAAGATGCAAAAACTGTGATAAAATGTCTGGTTAATCACTACATCCCGACACATGGTTTCCCACACATTATAAAATCGGATAATGGCACACACTTTAAAAACAAGGATCTTCAGCGTGCGGAAAGTATGCTGGGCCTTAAACACAAATTCGGGTCAGTTTATCACCCTCAATCGCAAGCCCAGGTCGAAAGAATGAATCGTACATTGAAAGATAAACTGAACAAAGTCATGGCAGAGACTAATTTGAATTGGGTTCAAGCACTTCCTCTGGCATTGATGTGTGTGCGCATGTCTGTTAACGCCCGGACTGGGCACACCCCTTTTGAGTTGCAGAAAGGTCGCTGTTTTCCTGGACCAGCTTCAACACTTCCGGTTGCTGATCTGGATGGTGGTAAGCGCACACACACACATCTTAGACCAATTGTCCAGTTTTATGGTTCCGGTTTGCGGCGCAGACTGCAGCGGACCCAGATGGGACCGCCGAGATCCAAATCACCCCAACTGTCTCGCTGAAAGTCCTGAAGAGAAAGTGGACAGAGCCTCGCTGGACTGGACCCTTTGCAGTGGTGGAGCGCATGCTGTGGCTGGCCGGCAAAGGAGACACGTGGTATCATCTATCCCAGTGTGCCCCTGTAAAGGATTCCTGCAAAGATCCACATGCACCATCGACAGCGTCCCCACTCCCAATTGAAAAAGAGGCAGAATAATCCTCTCCCCCTTGGTGGCCAGGTAGTCTACCCTGAGCCACTGAAGACAGAAACTGCACAGCAGACATTTTCAGGTTCCTTCCGGACGGAGCAGAGCTGCAAAAGGGGTAAGAACTGTGCTTACCCTCCACCAGTGGGCGTGCCAAGCCCCCAATGGCCGAACTGTTACGAGCAAGTGTTATCTTGGACTGACGATATTGATAACATTTTGGTCGCCTAAGGCAAAGGGACCGTGTGAGCCTTTTCCTGCATTATAATATCTTTCCGCAGGTTTTTCACTCACACTCTCAACTTAAACAGGAGAATTAAGGCGAGACCGCCTCCTTACGGCAGTTCTTTGCTGACATTGTTTGAAGTTTTTGATGATGTATCACCTTTTGCAACCCTCACCCCGTCCTCCCTCATTTACTCTCTTAATGTTAGGTATTTGTGTTCTTGCTCTCTTTATCATTTCTCCCCTGTTATGGCTTGAATTGGTACAAATCTCCGCCGCTATTTGCCCTACACCGACAACAGCAGAACTACCGTTTCCTGGTCTTGGCGTCCCGACTCATTACGTACAAAGGAGCAGAAGAGGAGTAAGTGGCTCTAACATGCGTGTTTTGCCGCCGGACCCATGTAATGTTGACACTTCTCACAAAGACACATTTATCGAACCCTACGTGTGTTATGATTCGAATAAGTTTGTAAGTTATGTTATAATTCCCATGAATTCTTTCACTTTGGGGGGTTACAAAGGGGGTGCATGGTATGATTATGATTGGTACGGGGATGCGTTAGGATATAAGAAAAAGGGATCTTATTGGGGGTGGGTATTTGCGACCACGGCTTCTAATTGGCCTGGTGGTTCTTACGGGTGGGAAGCACATGCTAAAACCTGGTCTAAAATTTTGAAAATCAGTAAACAGAAGAATGATGGAAGGAAGAATTTGGTTTTGGTGTTCAATAGCACCCGAGTGCCATTAAGAATGATCCCACCATCCTTGCACAAACGTCCGAGCCCGTTGTGTTATAGGCTAGGATTTTGTGTTAAATATTGGAATACAGACCCGTTCGTTTTTCTCTCACTATGCCCTAATGTTACCGAATTGGCTGGCCAGACAATGCGCAGGCAACCAGGATTGACCATGGGCCCTAGGTCGGCTTCCTCTGTGATAATAGATATACACAATTCGGAGCTGTCAACAGATGACTGGTTTAAGGTAACGACCGGCATCGCCAAGGACAATAATAATTGGTTGCTTGCAGATAAAACGGAATGTGTGGTGTGTTTGGGTCCCAGGCCTTTGTTAAGAATAGTACCTGCTCCGATTACGATTGCGTGCTTAGTTGATGTCATGAATTCTACCAACCCGTCTCCTGTTTGTGCTATGTATGATAAATATTACCCCCTCACAGTAGCTACAAGGAATGATTTCGTTTTTAGTAAGACGGCTCCTGGCAATTTCACAAGTGTTAATTGTACGGGGCGTGGACCAAAGTTGGGTAATTTGACTGATGGGTGGTGCTCAGTTAGCACTAAGGTAAACCCAACGTTTAGACCAGTCTCTAGGAGTGACGTGTGGTGGTGGTGTGGTGATGATTGTCTTTTTGATCGCTTGCCTGCCGGTGTAAAGGGCCTGTGCGCCCTGGTCTCTCTTATACTGCCCGCCTCCGTGTACCCGATGACTACTGAAGAGCTCATTGATGGAGCTAACAGTGTTGTTCCTACTGATTGGCTTACGATATACAAACGTGATTTACGCTGGCAGGGTACTGATAACCCCACTTACATTGATGCGATTGGGGTACCGCGAGGTGTCAAGATTCAAGAATTTTGTTGAATGTTTGAGCGTGCCTGATGATTACAAATTGGTAGATCAAGTAAAAGCCGTTTTGAATCGTTTGTTTGTTGGTGGTGCACCATTAACAAGAACGTCGACAGAATTAATTATGTCCACTACAATGTGCAAAGGCTTGGTAATTGGACACAGGCGGGTTTTGAGGCAGTGCATGAGCAACTAGCTGCTACTTCCCTTATGGCATTTCAGAATCGGATGGCGTTGGATATGCTGTTGGCGGAGAGGGGTGGAGTTTGTGCTATGTTTGGAGACACATGTTGTACTTTCATCCCTAATAACACTGCGGCAGACGGAAGTCTGTCTAGGGCAGGGGTGGGCAAACTTTTTGACTCGCGGGCCGAACTGGGTTCTAAATTTGGACCGGAGGGCCGAACCAGGAGCAGATGGACGTAGTGTTTGTGTGAAGTAATATAAGCGACCTGTAAAGGTCATTGCATAAAAGATTTTGGCCTTTAGTAGGTAGTAAAGCATGGATATTCCAAACAAGTTTTTTGAAAACAAATGCATTTATTAACAGCATTAAAAAAAAAAAAACACTAAAAAACTGCTATCAGTGATTCTCATAAAATACGACACTATTATTATGAATAACAGTCTCCATCACTTCAGTGCCTGCAGGTCAGATTAATGAAAAATGTTTATCTTATGAGATCACATCAAACAGCAAACATTCTGACCAAATATATCATCTTGAAGAATCGGTGAAAGCATACATCCAAATAAAGTAATCAAAACGGCAACACGGTGAGGGGTATCTGAACATCAGAGCAGAGTTTTAACTCACAAACACCTGGTAACAGAGGTGAGGAAACGGGAAACACTTCCTTAAAGTAAGCCTTAAGAACTTTACAGGTTAAGATTAGTCGCAAACAGTTGGTGCATCAATGTCCTTGAGCATCCTGCATTGTTTGAAAATGAGAATGGTCGCTAGTTTCAATCCCTGCTATGTGTACAAATCATATTCAAAATGCATTTTTTTTTACAACAAACTTGAGAGCCTCCCCTTCATTTTCAGTGGGAACAGTGTTGTTGGTCTCCCTTTTTTGCTAGTGCATCATAGTCTGGAGTAAAATTTGTTGTGGCAATTCTTAGGAGAGATCCGTTTACCTCGATCTGTGACGGGTTGATGTGGCTGAACATCACGTCGCGTACGTCGAGCCAAATTGGCCACTCTTTTAACATTCGGCACTCACTTCTTTTCTTCGGGCCACTCATTTTAATGGAAGGATTCCAGGGGAAGGTTTGTGGGTGGCTTTAGCGTAAAACTGTATCTGAAAGCTCAGCGAGCGAATTACAAGAATGCTGTCGTCACAGCCCACGCTCTAAATTCGGGACTGATACAAATAGAGCGCGAGTGCGCCATGTCCGTACTACTGAGTACGTACGTACACGCACTTGTGAGTGTGCACCGAGCTTTCTGACACGGCTTCCGGTAGTAAATGCGCAGGCGAGCGGTTCCCCATCTACTGGGGAAACGCAGTCATTGCAGGCAAAATGACAAAAAAAAAAGTTTAATAATACAATTAATTCAGGGTTGGCGGGCCGGATTAAACGGTCCCGTGGGCCGGATGTGGCCCGCGGGCCGTAGTTTGCCCACCCCTGGTCTAGGGCCATTTCAGGTCTCCGCACTTTGAATGGAAAGATGAAGGAACACTCTGGTGTTGATACGTCGCACTGGGCTGTTTTTGGTGAGATGTTTGGTAAATACAAGTCCCTGGTTTTCTCTGTTCTTACCTCCTTGGCTGTGTTCGTCTCTATTTTGGTGGTGTGTGGATGTTGTGTTCCTTGCATTCGCTCTTTGTGTAACCGCCTGATCACTACTGCTATTGAGAAGCGCGACTTAGAACGACCTCCTGCCTATCAGATGATCCAATATTCCCCTGTTCCTATTGATGTTCCAGATGATGCGCCCGACACTCACCCGGTTGACACACTTCGTTAATTTGTTTTTGTTTTTTGGTTGACCTCTTTTGAGGTCAAAAGTGGGATTGAAGAGAGAGCAACAACATATTTTTGTTAGTTTAGACAAATTTATATACTTTTTATATTGTTGTACTGTTTTACTTATCATGTCAATCAATGTGTACATATTCTTATTAATTTATATATTTTATCATGTCAATCAATGTGTAAATACTTTATACACAGTTATTTAATCAGAACACTGACAGCACACAGAGCTTAGTAACTTTTTCATTACACATAAGGCAAAGCTTAATAACTTCATGACACACTGATACAAAACATTGACTTAGACTTAGACAAACTTTATTGTCATTTTGTCAACACTGGGTGTACACAAAACGAAATTCCGTTGCATACGGCTTTCAACAATGTAGTGGTATTGCGGCTGGTTAAAAAGTGACATTCTATATAAAAATATGAAATAAGATAAGTATAAAGTACAAAGTGCAGCAGTGATAAAGTATGTAAACAGTGCAGGAGACAAAAACAGTATTTCCAAGTGTGCAGAGGAATGCTACGTTTGAATGTTCAACAGTCTGACGACAGCAGGGAAAAAACTATTGCAGAACCTGGTGGACCTGCAGCGGATGCTGCGAAACCTCTTCCCAGAGGGCAGCAGGGAGAACAGTCCATGGTGGGGGTGTGATGGGTCACTGATAATATTACGGGCTCGGGACACGCAGCGCTGGGATGACAAGTCCTGAATGGAGGGAAGAAGAGCCCCGATGATCCTCTCTGCTGTCCTCACCACTCTCCTCAGGTTCAGGTGATAACAGAGCAAGTGCCTGCCTTATGAGAATATTTTTTTCCCTCATGTTCTCCTCCTTTTTGTTCTCCTCTTCCTTATTCCTGCCTGTGGACACTATAAAAGCATTATGAGCGGAACTATGAGTTGTTGTTCTCATCTGCTGAAGTGCACTTGTAGTGAAGCAACCCAAGATCTTGCAAATAAAGAACCAACTATTACTCCACATCTTTTGTTCTCTTGCTCAACGACGGACATCTTGAACAAAACGCAACAATTGGTGACCCCTGACGCTTTGTCCAGTTGAGCGGTTTTAAGACTCCGTGGGGAGAGCTTCTTCTGCGGTCTGGAGGCCCGGGGCCCCACCTTTAGAAGGTAAGAAGGCTTTTTCCCTCATAAACTGTGGTCCCTCCGCACCGTGGAGGAGTTGTTTTTCCCGAACCCAAATTTGATACTTAAATGATTTATGTGGAGGTGGTTGTTTCTTTATGGTTTTCTTTTTTTGTGTGTTAAAACTGCCGAGGGGGAATCCGGAGTTTTCTTTCTAATGTGTTAAAACTTCCGAGGAGGAATCCGAAGTTTTCTGTCTTTTGTGTTGAAACTTCTTTTATGTTGTGTCATTTGTGAGTGTTTTTGTGCTGTTGTGCTCGTGTATTGTCTTGTCTGTATTGTGGAGGACGATAGGGTGTTGGCTCTGTTGCTGTAAAGCAGAGCAGACATTGTTGCAGTTTTTTGTTCATAATTGTTACAATAGTTGTTTTTATTATTATTTATTATTAATAGTATTAATTCGGATTAATATATATATATATCCGTCGTTGAGCAAGAAAACAAAGATGTGGAGTAATAGTATATATAGTATATAGTAATAGTGTATATATATATATATATTATATATAGTATATATACATACATACACACACACACACACACACACACACATTCATATCCCCGCTACTTTTCCGTGCTTTTTCACATTTGCCATTGTCATCCCTGTATGATTGCGACTGATTTTTTTTCAAGCGAATGCAGCATAAGACACGAGCTAACCTTTGTCTTTTCACCCGGAAACACTGGCCCAGTGCACGGCGTCATTTGGTGACCCAAAATGGCGGAGTCGCGGTCAGAGTTGGATGTCTTGGTACAACGAGTAGTTAAAGACATTAGTAATGCATTGAAGAGGAACCCCAACATGTAAGTGTGACTATCTGTGATATTTACTTACTAAAACGTCTGCATCTGCTATTTTAAATTACCTGGTCGTCGCTGTTGACTAGCAAAACTGCCGACATATAAACATATGTCGGCCTCAACAATATCCTGGAATGTGAGCAGGTCAAGCAAAGTTTCCAATTTTCCTTTCTGGGCTCTTCAGTAAGTGTTCTATTCAGTTTAAGTTGTAAAAGCAAGTATATTGATGAAGCGTGTTGTTTTAATCGAGATCGTCCATTGAGATTAGCGATGTTGCCCTTACAAGATTACTTTATTGTTTTATTTTGCACTGTTAGGCAGCTACAATCTCGTTATATATGTATAATGACTAATAAAAGGAATTCTCATTCATTCTTATTATACAAAACACTGTCGTTTTTATTACAATTTAAAATAACGTTATTTACCACTTCTGTGCCATGTAATGCGCTCTTGGAGGTTGGAGGTAGTGACTAGTAAGTCAATTATCAAGAAGTATGTACCACTACTAAATCGATTACTCTTTATTCTAAAGTTTATACTTAAGTGTTGCAGGGGTCCAGGATCTTGTCATTTATTTTAGGGTCAGTTCACTCCAATTTGTCTGAAGAGGGCCAGACCAGTGTATCCGTAACCTAATATTTAAGGGGGCAATGCAAATAATTTCAGATACATTTGCAGGGATGAGAATTTTTCGCCGATTTCCGTGTTTTGTATTTTTGTGAATCGTGTCAATCCATTGAGAAAATTACTTTTTTATATATGAGGGGAGTGGACAACAGAGGCACTGACGTCAACCCCCCTCCCCCCGGTAAAATTTGTCCGACACCTGACGGTGTCACAAAAAAGGTTGGGGAACGCTGCTCTAGAGTAGCTTATTCATTATTTAATTTGAACTATCCATCCATCCATTTCCTGTACCGCTTAGTCCCCACGGGGGTCGCGGGCGTGCTGGAGCCTATCCCAGCCGCCATCGGGCAGTAGGCGGGGGACACCCTGAACCGGTTGCCAGCCAATCGCAGGGCACACAGAGACAAACAACCATACACACTCACACCCAGGGACAATTTGGAGTGCTCAATCGGCCTACCAAGCATGTTTTTGGGATGTGGGAGGAAACCGGAGTGCCCGGAGAAAACCCACGCGGGCCCGGGGAGAACATGCAAACTCCGCACAGGGAGGGCCGGAGGTGGAATCGAACCCGCACCCTCCTAACTGTGAGGCGGACGTGCTACCCAGTGCTCCACCGAGCCACCTAATTTGAACTATTTTAATTAAAATCCCATATCAGCAGCCTTCACACATCAAAACACTCAATAAAGCACATGGAATCAAAAACTTGTTTTCGATCGTGCGTACCACTCTGTTTGAAAAGACATGCTCCGAAGTCCCGTTGTCCGAATCAAACCTTTTAACTCCGGAGTTGGTCTTCCTTTACTCTTGCTTCGACCGAAAATCCATAGTTGAAAATCGTTTGAGTTAGCATATGTAATCCTCCATTGTAAAAAGAAATGTAAAAAAAAAAAAAACGACTGTAAAACGAAATAACTGGACGACTGCTCCTCAGTTGTTCACTGTAAATTTGAACTGGAGACCACTTATTCTACAGGTGGGCGCATGAAGCATCCTGGGATCACTAGCCCCCCCCTGCCATAAGGCTGGAGAACGGTTTTTTTGTTGTCTCCGTTGAGTCTCTTTTGAAAGCTGTTTTGTTCATCTCTAGAAACACGACGTTAAAGACAGATGACAAAAACCACTACATATGTACATACACTGCTCAAAAAAATTAAAGGAACGGTTTTTTATCAGGGTATGGCATGAATTCAATTAGACTTTTCTGATAAGGTTTTGGTCTGGTACGTGCAGAAGGGGTTGTTCATCAGTTTCAGCTGCATTGGTGTTGATGGAATTAACAACAGGTGCGCTAGAGGGGCAACAACCAGATGGTCCCCAAAACAGGACTGCTTTTGCAGGTGGAGGCCATTTCAAGTTCCTCCCTCTTGATCTTTTTTAACAGTTTTTCCACAAGTGTTGGCTTTAGCTAGAGTCATTATTAGGGATGCACCGAAATAAAAATTCTTGGCCGAAACCGAAAACCAAAAATGAGGAAACCAAGGCCGAAAACCGAAACACCGAAAGGAATGATTGTCAGTTATTAGAACCACAGCATTTATGGCTACATGTGTACTAACCTCACTAAAATCAAGGCATTGCAATAAACCAGTTACAAAAGTATGAAAATATTTATTTAGCACTGACATTACAACAATGCACAATATAAATTAAAATTCAAAAATAAAATAAAAATAAAATGTTTAACTTGACCCCACTCATGTGTACATTAAATAATAATTTACAGGCTTATAACTGACTGGCCTGCTGAAAGACTGTAAAATTAAATATGTTCTCTTATAAAAACACAAAGTGCATAAGTCAAGTGCCTTTTACATTTTGTTCTGTGTGTACAACATAAAAGTGTATCAAAACAATGGTTACCATAGCCTTTATCAACAACAAATCCACCAAGAATTGTGGATGCACAAACTTTCTTGCCTTTTCAAAAACGTCCGCCACAGACGGAGTGGGCGTGCTCGGTGTCAGTTTCCTTTTCTGTGTCGCCTTCTTCTCATATTCAGAATGGCGATCGGGATGTTTGGATTTCAGGTGATGAATTAAACCCGACGTGGAGAAACTTTTTGCAGATTGAAATTTCAGCATTGCATGTTTTGCAAATCGCTATCCGTGGGTCTTTCTCTGAGATAGTGAAATCAGTCCACACCGCAGACATGCTGGCTCTTATCCCGTTTTCCCGCGTGCTGGCTGCGCTGTTTGCTCACGTCATCACAAGTTTCGGCCGTGTTGTTTCGGTGATTTAGGTCTTTCGGCCAAAAACCGAAAATGCACTTTTGGGTCATTTTCGGCCGAAAAGTTTTGGTGGCCGAATTTTCGGTGCATCCCTAGTCATTATCACGACTGGGAGCATGAGGAGATTTCTTAACCCTCCTGAAGTTGCACAGATTGTCCAACCCCTCCAGGATGGCACCCATGCGTGCTGTAGCAAGAAGATTTGATGTGTCTCCCAGGACAATCTCCAGAGCATGGAGGAGATTCCAGGAGACAGGCAGTTACTCTAGGAGAGCTGGACAGGGCCGTAGACGGTCCTCATCAGCAGGACCGATATCTGCTACTTTGTGTAAGGAAGAACAGGTTGAGCACTGCCTGAGCCCTACAGAATGACGTCCAGCAGGCTACTGGTGTGAATGTCTCTGCCCAAACAGTCAGAAACAGACTTCACGAGGGTGGCCTCAGGGCACGACGTCCTGTAGTGTGCCCAGTGCTCATTGCTCAGCACCGTGGAGCTCGATTGGCATTTGCCATAGAACAGCAGAATTGGCAAGTCTGCCACTGGCGCCCTGTGCTTTTCACAGATGAGAGCAGGTTTACCCTGATCACCTGTGATAGACGTGAAAGGGTCTGGAGAAGCCAAGGAGAGCGCTATGCTGCCTGCAACATCATTCAGCATGACCGGTTTGGTGGTGGGTCAGTGATGGTCTGGGGAGGCATTTCCATGGAGGGACGAACAGACCTCTACAGGCTAGAGAACGGCAGTGTGACTGCCATTAGGTATCGGGATGAAATCCTTGCACCCATGGTCAGCTGGTGCAGTAAGTAGGTCCTGCGTTCCTCCTGATCCACAACAATGCCTGGCTTCATGTGGCAAGAGTATGCAGACAGTATCCTCCAGATACTGTCTGCATACAATTGACACAATTGAACGGCCCTCACGATCACCTGATCTAAACCCGATAGAACACCTCTGGGACATAATGTTTTGGTCCATCAGACGCCGCCAGGTTGCTCCTCAGACTTTACAGGAGCTTGCTGATGCCCTTAGACCAGGGGTGGGCAAACTACGGCCCGCGGGCCACATCCGGCCCACGGGACCGTTTAATCCGGCCCGCCAACCCTGAATTAATTGTATTATTAAACTTTTTTTTTTGTCATTTTGCCTGCAATGACTGCGTTTCCCCAGTAGATGGGGAACCGCTCGCCTGCGCATTTACTACCGGAAGCCGTGTCAGAAAGCTCGGTGCACACTCACAAGTGCGTGTACGTACGTACTCAGTAGTACGGACATGGCGCACTCGCGCTCTATTTGTATCAGTCCCGAATTTAGAGCGTGGGCTGTGACGACAGCATTCTTGTAATTCGCTCGCTGAGCTTTCAGATACAGTTTTACGCTAAAGCCACCCACAAACCTTCCCCTGGAATCCTTCCATTAAAATGAGTGGCCCGAAGAAAAGAAGTGAGTGCCGAATGTTAAAAGAGTGGCCAATTTGGCTCGACGTACGCGACGTTCAGCCACATCAACCCGTCACAGATCGAGGTAAACGGATCTCTCCTAAGAATTGCCACAACAAATTTTACTCCAGACTATGATGCACTAGCAAAAAAGGGAGACCAACAACACTGTTCCCACTGAAAATGAAGGGGAGGCTCTCAAGTTTGTTGTAAAAAAATGCATTTTGAATATGATTTGTACACATAGCAGGGATTGAAACTAGCGACCATTCTCATTTTCAAACAATGCAAGATGCTCAAGGACATTGATGCACCACCTGTTTGCGACTAATCTTAACCTGTAAAGTTCTTAAGGCTTACTTTAAGGAAGTGTTTCCCGTTTCCTCACCTCTGTTACCAGGTGTTTGTGAGTTAAAACTCTGCTCTGATGTTCAGATACCCCTCACCGTGTTGCCGTTTTGATTACTTTATTTGGATGTATGCTTTCACCGATTCTTCAAGATGATATATTTGGTCAGAATGTTTGCTGTTTGATGTGATCTCATAAGATAAACATTTTTCATTAATCTGACCTGCAGGCACTGAAGGGATGGAGACTGTTATTCATAATAATAGTGTCGTATTTTATGAGAATCACTGATAGCAGTTTTTTAGTGATTTTTTTTTTTGTTAATGCTGTTAATAAATGCATTTGTTTTCAAAAAACTTGTTTGGAATATCCATGCTTTACTACCTACTAAAGGCCAAAATCTTTTATGCAATGACCTTTACAGGTCGCTTATATTACTTCACACAAAAAGTACGTCCATCTGCTCCTGGTTCGGCCCTCCGGTCCAAATTTAGAACCCAGTTTGGCCCGCGAGTCAAAAAGTTTGCCCACCCCTGGGCTAATTGGGTACCATGATTGGGTATAAAAGGAGCCTCCCCAAACATGCTCAGTCATTCACAAGCAAGGATGGGGCGAGGATCACCACTTAGTCCACAACTGCGTGAGGAAATAGTTGAACAGTTTAAGAACAACATTTCTCAAAGCAAAATTGCAAGGAATTTAGGGTTTTCAACATCTACGGTCCATAATATCATCAAAAGGTTCAGAGAATCTGGTGAAATCACTGCACGTAAGCGCCACGGCCGGAAAACAAGACTGAATGACCGTGACCTTCGATCCCTCAGACGCCACTGCCTTAAAAACTGACATGAGTATGTAAAGGATATTACCAAATGGGCTCAGGAAAACTTCAGAAAACCACTGTCAGTAAATACAGTTGGTCACTACATCAGTAAGTGCGGGTTAAAACTCTACCATGCAAAGCAAAAGCCGTTTATGAACAACATCCAGAAACGCCGCCGGGTTCTCTGGGCCCGAGCTCATGTAAAATGGACCGATGCACAATGGAAAAGTGTTTTGTGGTCTGATGAGTCCACTTTTCAAATTGTTTTTGGAAACACTGGACGTTGTGTCCTCCGGACCAAAGATGAAGCAGACCATCTGGACTGTTATCAACGCAAAGTTCAAAAGCCAACATCTGTGATGGTATGGGGGGGGCATTAGTTCCCATGGCATGGGTGACATACATTTCTAACATATGCTGCCATCCAAGCGACGTCTTTTTCACGGACGCTGCTGCTTATTTTAGCAAGATAATGCGTGTTACAACAGCGTGGCTTCGAAGTAAAAGAGTCCAGATTCTCCCCTGGCCCGCTTGCAGTCCCGACCTGTCTCCCATTGAAAATGTGTGGCCGTAATGAAGCGTAAAATACGACAGGGAAGACCGTGGACTGTTTAACAAGTGAAGCGGTTCATCAAGCAAGAATGAGAAAGAATTCCACATGAGAAGCTAGGAGAATTCGTCTCCTGTCTTCCAAAACGTTTGAGTGTTATTAAAAGGAAAGGTGATGTAACGAAGTGGTAAACATGCTGTTTCCCAACTTCTACTGCACGTGTTGCAGCCATGAAATTCTAAGATAATTATTATTTGAAAAATTAAATAAAGTTTATGAGTTTGAGCATTAAATATGTTGTCTTTGTAGTGTATTAAATTGAATATAGGTTGAAAAGGATTTTCAAATCATTGTACCGTAATTTTCGGACTATAAGTCGCGGTTTTTTTCATAGTTTGGGTGGGGGGGCGACTTATATGTGAATTTTTTTAAAAGGTTTCAAAAAAAAAGTGAAACCGCGATGTAGCAAGGGATTACTGTAATTTGAATTTCAAGTGACGTCAGTGGCGCGGCGGTTGTTTACATAAAGGACAAAGATTCGATCACGGGATGACGAAGGGCCCCACGTACTACCGGCATCATTAGCGGCTTTGTTTCTAAGTGACACGGAGGACGAAGAGTTTGAAGGATTTAAGGATTTGGAGTGACACAGAAGGTTTGAAATACTATTATGGCTTTTACGCACGCCCGGTCCTACTCTACGGAGCTCTCTTTCACCTCCGTGGATAGAAGTCGGGGGCCGGCGCTCGGCCGGGTGGCTGTCCGGGGACGGTGGATGGGGCTCGGTCATGGCTTTTACGCACGCCCGGTCCTATTCTATGGATCTCCCTTCCACCTCCGTGGCTGAAAGTCCACGCCGCCACACGCCTGGAAGTTGGTTTTGTTAAATAAAGAGCCGTTTACCAAACCCACGTCTTTCCTTGTACTTTGTTAACGCTACAATATAGTTACAGTGCCTTGCAAAAGTATTCGGCCCCCTTGAACCTTTCAACATTTCGCGACATTTCAGGCTTCAAACATAAAGATACAAAAGTTTAATTTTTTGTCAAGAATCAACAACAAGTGGGACACAATCGTGAAGTGGAACAAAATTTATTGGATAATTTAAACTTTTTTAACAAATAAAAAACTGAAAAGTGGGGCGTGCAATATTATTCGGCCCCCTTGCGTTAATACTTTGTAGCGCCACCTTTTGCTGCAATTACAGCTGCAAGTCGCTTGGGGTATGTCTCTATCAGTTTTGCACATCGAGAGACTGGAATTCTTGCCCATTCTTCCTTGCAAAACAGCTCGAGCTCAGTGAGGTTGGATGGAGAGCGTTTGTTTGTAAACAGCAGTCTTCAGCTCTTTCCACAGATTCTCGATTGGATTCAGGTCTGGACTTTGACTTGGCCATTCTAACACCTGGATACGTCTATTTGTGAACCATTCCATTGTAGATTTGGCTTTATGTTTTGGATCATTGCCCTGTTGGAAGATAAATCTCCGTCCCAGTGTCAGGTCTTTTGCAGACTCCAACAGGTTTTCTTCCAGAATGGTCCTGTATTTGGCTCCATCCATCTTCCCATCAATTTTAGCCATCTTCCCTGTCCCTGCTGAAGAAAAGCAGGCCCAAACCATGATGCTGCCACCACCATGTTTGACAGTGGGGATGGTGTGTTCAGGGTGATGAGCTGTGTTGCTTTTACGCCAAACATATCGTTTTGCATTGTGGCCAAAAAGTTTGATTTTGGATTCATCTGACCAGAGCACCTTCTTCCACATGTTTGGTGTGTCTCCCAGGTGGCTTGTGGCAAACTTTAAACGAGACTTTTTATGGATATCTTTGAGAAATGGCTTTCTTCTTGCCACTCTTCCATAGAGGCCAGAATTGTGCAGTGCACGACTGATTGTTGTCCTATGGACAGACTCTCCCACCTCAACTGTAGTTATCTGCAGTTCATCCAGAGTGATCATGGGCCTCTTGGCTGCATCTCTGATCAGTCTTCTCCTTGTTTGAGATGAAAGTTTGGAGGGACAGCCGGGTCTTGGTAGATTTGCAGTGGATTGGCAATGGCTTCCATTTCAATATAATTGCTTGCACAGTGCTCCTTGAGATGTTTAAAGCTTTTTGTATCCAAATCCGGCTTTAAGCTTCTCCACAACAGTATCTCGGACCTGCCTGGTGTGTTCCTTTGTCTTCATGGTTCTCTCTGCGCTTTAAACAGAACCCTGAGACTATCAAAGAGCAGGTGCATTTATACGGAGACTTGATTACACACAGGTGCATTCTATTTATCATCATCAGTCATTTAGGACAACATTGGATCATTCAAAGATCCTCACTGAACTTCTGGAGTGAGTTTGCTGCACTGAAAGTAAAGGGGCCGAATAATATTGCACGCCCCACTTTTCAGTTTTTTATTTGTTAAAAAAGTTTAAATTATCCAATAAATTTCGTTCCACTTCACGATTGTGTCCCACTTGTTGATTCTTGACAAAAAATTACAATTTTATATCTTTATGTTTGAAGCCTGAAATGTGGCCAAATGTTGAAAGGTTCAAGGGGGCCGAATACTTTCGCAAGGCACTGTATATACAAGATCTGTGGAATTACGACGAGGCTGACGTAAGGGCGCACGCGCGGCGTTGTTGACAAAGGACGAGGAATTTGATCGATGGATTTAATGATTTAGAGTGCACAGATGGTTTGATAATATCATTGCTTATATAATAGTTATTTGATATATAATTTATATATTGTTATATAGCCCTGTGGAATATTTTGAAGTGCAAGCGCCGTCAGCGGCGCGCACCCATTGTTGACATCAAGGACGATCGATGGATTTAATGAATTGGAGTGACACAGATGGTTTTATAAACGTGTTATTTATGTACAACCGTTTTTTTCCATGCATAATGCGCCCCCATGTATAATACGCACCCTAAAAATGGCATGTCGATGCTGGAAAAAAGCCTGTACCCATGTATAATACGCACCCAAATTTTGACATTATTTTTTTTTTCTTCATTTTTTTTTAAAAGTCCCAATGATCGTCACACACGCATCTGGGTGTGGTGAAATTTGTCCTCTGCATTTGACCCATCCACGTGTGATTTTGATCCATCCCCTGGGGGAGAGGGGAGCAGTGAGCAGCAGCGGCGCCGCGCTCGGGAATCATTTGGTGATCTAACCCCCCAATTCCAACCCTTAATGCTGAGTGCCAAGCAGGGAGGCAATGGGTCCCATTTTTATAGTCTTTGGTATGACCCGGCCGGGTTACTTAAGTCCGTAAACGTAAAATTATTTCAGAAAAAAGATCATCTTTGGGAACAACCGGATGTTATTCTGACGGTCAGTATCACTGCGCATGCAGTAGCAAACTCGATAGCGAAGAAATATGTGAGACTCTCAACGGGATCACCAATATTTGAGTGATGTTCCAGTTATTTATCACAATTAGTTTACCAAGTCTGTGTTTTGAGTTCCTCCAATAAACCCTGGTCCAAGCTGCACTTGGTCGCCCCGCTCCTTTCCACACTCCATCCGTGACAAGATTTTCTTCAAAAATTGTTGTACCATGATTTTCTTCAAAAAAAATAAATAAATAAATTGTACCCATGTATAATGCGCACCCCAGATTTTAGGACAATAAATTAGTTAAATTTTGCGCATTATACATGGGAAAAAACGGTAGTTTTTTAATAACTCTGAATGTTACGTCAGGCCCGTTCTCAGCTCTTCGTTTGTGTTTATGTCACGTTAGCATACCTATCGTTTAGCCTGTTGTTGCTCGTTCATGTCTGTTCTTGGTGTTGGATTTTGTCGAATAAATTTCCCCCCAAAATGCGACTTATACTCCGGAGCGACTTATATGTTTTTTTTCACGTTACTGTGCATTTTATGGCTAATGCGACCTATATTCCGGAGCGACTTTTAGTCCGAAAATTACGGTATTTTGTTTTTGTTTACATATTACACAATTTCCCAACTTCAACCGAACCCGGTTTGTACAACCAAACTCACTTTCTTGCTCCCGTGACGTTTTTTTTTGTATACTTTAAATCATGGCATGCATGCGCCCTATGATGCGGTGCGCCCTATGTGTGTGTTAAATACAGTAATGGCACACATAACTGAGACTGCGCCGTTTAGTACGGTGCGCCCTTTGGTCGTGAATATGCGGTATATGTATATGTAATATAAAGTATATACTATATACCCACACACATGGACGTTTTATGTAAAGTGCTGGTTACAGGTGTAGATGTTGTGATTTGTGCTTTACAAATAGTAATGTATTTATATTCGCGCACAGGTGTGAAACGCCGGTCCTTGAGGGCCTATCCTTTGTTTTAGTTGTTTACCTCCTCCAACACACCCGATTCAAATGATCATCTTATCATAAAGGGCTGCGAAAGCCTGATCACGATCATGTAACTCAGGTGCAGAGTTTGACACCTGTATAGTAGTTTCTCGTGATCTTCTATTGGTGTACAGGAGAACATTCGCTACATAAGATTCTTACCTACTCTCATTCCATTGTCTCTTTCCTCAGTGATGAGATTGGTGTGATTCCATGTCCAGAGGGACGTTACAACCGCAGCCCCATCGTGGTGTTGGAGAACAAGCTGGGTGTTGAGAGCTGGTGTCTCAAGTTTCTGCTGCCCTATGTACATAACAAGTTGTTACTCTACCGCCAGCAGAAACATTGGCTGGATAAGGAAGGTAACTGACATTCAGATTAGACAGTGATTTGTCTAAACCCAAACTAATATGCATATGCTTCCGGCATTATTATAACCCAAAATGTTTCTAATATTTTCAGGCTACGATAACGAGATTTACATCCATGTCCACAAATTTGGGTGACAGTCGATAAAGTTTCGTGAAAAGACAAAAAATACTAATTTTGTTAAGAATTTATCACCATTTATGTATATTTTGGAACCGTAATGGACTAGTTGCGCATATGTACAGTACACAGGTTAGCTGTGTTTGCCAATAGTTTTTTTTCCCTCTAAGGAAGAATTTCAAACTTGTAGGAGTGCCAACTAAAATGTAATGCATGTTAGTACGGATGTCATATGGCAGTTTTATAGCACAATAAAGCAGGAAACAAGAACAAAATTAGCACGTCACAGTGATCAACGTGAACCAGTCAGAAATGTCCAATTCGGCAGCGAACAAGTTATTTGTGATACTTGATCGGCTTAAATTAAAGGTTATGTATCACAGTAATAAATTCTACTGCTTTACGTTTTACTCATTCAGTTGGGGTATATATAAAGTGGAACAGCGATGCTTTTGTCTGATTTCCTCGTTTTGATACCATCACAGGTCCCTCCTTTCTGTTATGAGGTGCCGCTCAGAGCAAGCCGTTTTGGTGCGGTTTCTTTAAATGTAAATGAGATACTTCACACCCCACTCCCTCCAGGCCGCAAGAGGTGCACCTCCTTTTCCAGTCGACATATTTGTAGGTTTTTTAGCTGAGGTAGTGTTTACTTGCGCCACAAACTTTTTGATTGATTAAACGATCTCAACGGCAGAAGACTTGTCCATACATATATAACACGTAACAAAATAAATCCCCTCACAATATTTATGAACACGTAATCAATCATTGCAGTCAAGCTACGAAGTAAGCTAATGCTTGCGCTAGCGTGAGTATATACATTTCATTGTTATTACTGTCCACTGTTGTGCCGTTTGTCCGATCGCGGTTTGCTTCGTGTGAGCGCCGTTTGATTGACAAGACAAGCGTCTTTGGGTTTTTGAAAAGCGCTATATAAATTGAATGAATTATTATTATTATTATTATTTCCGGCGCGCTCGCTTAAAGCGTACACACGACTGCAGCCGTTACGCAGCGGCACGGCGACTAACGGTCGCCAGCAAATGTATTTTGTTGTCTCGATGACTTATGTTTGGTGTGTTGCTGAGACTATTTCATTTATGGTTATTTAGTATAGCGGAATTAGTTATGTAATGTGTGCCGTCTACTAGTGTTGTGTAACGTCAGAAGTTGAGCGTTGACTTACGTGCTGTATTTCTGTCTGTTGCAGAAACACACACACGCACACCCCACACACCCTTCACACGGTTCATACAATAATCACACACACAAGAATCACATTCACACGCCCAAGGACTCACCCATGTACACTCCACGCACCTGCTCTCACATCCGTACGACCAAACTTGTGCCTATACCCTTTTGCCAGTTTGCCTGTATGCCCCTTTGAGCCACAGTGCCTGTTCATTTTTGCCAATAATTCAGTAAAGCAATCAAAACTGAACCACGTCTTCCCTCCTGTGTTCTGACCGACACCGGGGGGCAAAAAGAGCATAACTATTCGAGCCAACCCCCTATACCAGCGGTGGCCAACCCGCGGCTCGCGAGCCGCATGCGGCTCTTTGGCTGGTTTCATGCGGCTCTTTTACGTTCATATCAACATTTGTGTTTATTTTTCGTGCGTATTTGCTTCGCTTGAGTTCAATATGGTATTTTGGTCAAACGCGCATGCGCGTGAGGTGAAATCCCGCAAAGGAGGAGGGACAAACAGAGCGATTGGTTTTGCTGGCTTTTTAATGAATGGCGACTGTGACTACGGGGGCCCATTAGGTCCAGAAAAGCTTAAAGTTGTTTTTTGTTGAACGCTATGGCAAGCCATTCTGCCTGATATGTCGGACGTCATTGGCGCATTTAAAAGCTTCAAATGGTCAGCGCCACTTCAGCTCACTTCATGCCAATATCGATAAGGACTTTGCAAAAGGGACTGAATTTCGCAAGCACAAGTTTGGAGACTTTGAAAAGTCAGGCAGAAAAATAGGTACAGTTTTTCAAAAAAATTACGAAGCACTCAGAGACTGTCACACTTGCATTGTTTCAACTGGCTTGGAACATTGCACGGGCTAAAAAGCCATACAATGAAGTGGAGTTTGTTAAAATATGCCTCAGTGACATTATTGAAATCTTGTCTCCTGAAAACGACAAACTAAAACGAATGGTCTGTCCCGCCACACATAGTAAGTGAAAAAACTTATGTTTTTGTTTGTGGAATTTGTTGAACTGAGAGTTTGTCTGTGTGAGACAATGCACACAATGTTCATTGTTGAAAATGTGGTCTTTGGTCTGTGGTTTTAGTACTGTAGGAGTCAATTTGTCATTATCATGTTGGTGCGTGACATAATGTCACACAATAAATTTGGCTGAGCAGAGGGGTGTGTGTGTGTGTGTGTGCGTGCGTGCGTGCGTGCGTGCGTGCGTGCGTGCGTGCGTGCGTGCGTGCGTGCGTGCATGACCACAGATGTCAGTGCGACAGGTCTGTAGTCATTCAAACCCGTGATGGCGGGCTTCTTGGCCACTGGAACGATGGTGGAGCTCTTGAAGCACGAGGGCACCTCACACAGCTCCAGAGAACGGTTGAAGATCCGTGCAAAGGTGGGCGCCAGCTGCTCAGCGCAGACTTTCAAGCAGGAAGGTGACACGCCGTCTGGGCCCGGTGCCTTCCTGGTCTTTTGTCTCCGGAACATCTGGCGCACTTCCTCCTCGCGGATCTGGAGTGCGGGCGCGGCCTCTGCAAGAGAGAGAGTGGGTGACAACGATGATAGAGGTGTGGACAGAGTAGTTGTGGGGAGAGGTGAGTATGTAGATTGTGCTGCAGGAAGTCCCGTTGTGTGGGAGGACCGATCAAACCTGCAGTAGAACCTGTTTAGCTGGTTAGCAAGCCTTGGGCTCTCGTTTCTTGTACCCCGTGATGCTCTGCAGACCTTTCCACACTGTTGAGGGATCAGGATTGGCAGAGAGGTGTCTCTTCAGGTTCTCCCCGTAACACCTCCTGGCTTTCCTGACCTCTCGGTTCAGTGTGTTTCTGGTCTGCTTGAACAGGTCGCGGTCGCCGCTCCTGTAGGCCTCCTCCTTGACTTTGCGCAGCCTCCTGAGGTTCGGTGTAAACCAAGGTTTGTCGTTGTTGTACGTGCAGAAGGTCTTAGTCTGCACACACAGATCCTCACAAAAACTGATGTTTGATGTGACAGTGTCAGTGAGTTCATGCAAGTCTGAAGTTGCAGCCTCGAAAATTCCCCAATCGGTGCAGTCAAAGCAGGCTTGGAGGTCCTGCCTTGACTCCACTGTCCACTTCCTCACAGTCCTCACCACAGGCTTAGAAGTTTTTAGTTTCTGCCTGTAGGCCGGGATCAGATGAACTAGACAGTGGTCCGAGAGTCCTAAAGCTGCACGAGCCGCAGAGTGGTATGCATCCTTGATCACGGTGTAGCAGTGGTCCAGAGTCTGTGCCCCTCTGGTGGGACACGTTACGTGCTGTCTGTATCTGGGGAGTTCGTGTGCGAGGTTCGCCCTGTTAAGATCACCCAGAACAATGATTAGTGAATTTGGTAGAAGTTTCTCCATGTCTGTTACCTGGTCAGCCAGCATCTGCGTGGCTTCACTCGCACGTGCGTGTGGTGGAATGTAAACAGCCGCCATGACGATCGAGGAGAACTCCCGCGGTGAATAGAACGGCCGGCAGTTTATGAAAAGTGTTTCTAGGAGAGGGCTGCAAAACTCTTTCAACACCGTGACATCAGTACACCAACGTTCATTAATGTAGAAACAGAGACGCCCTCCCTTTGATTTTCCGGAGAGCTCCGCGCTGCGGTCTGCACGAGTTAGCCGAAAACCCGCTAGCTCCACGGCGTGGTGGGGGGTTCGTTCGCTGAGCCACGTTTCAACGAAGCACAGCGCCGCGGATCTGCTGAAGTCCGTGTTCCTTGAAGTGAGGAGCAGCAGTTCGTCCATCTTGTTCGCCAGGGAGCGGACATTCGCCAGATGAATTGACGGTAGGGCAGAACGGAACCCTCTCTGCCTCAGCTTTACAAGTGCTCCGGCTCGTTTTCCGCGCCGCCGTCGGGCTAGCTTGTATAGCACCGCCGCTCCGGCTAGAATCTCCGACAAACAGTCTGAATCAGAGAGAACAGGAGAGAAAATACCAGAAGAAGACTGTCCGATGTTTAACAGCGCTTCTCTGGTAAAAGTGATCCGGGATGGACAGCAGAGGACACAGAAAACACACAAAATAAGACAAAGAAACAGAGAGCGACTCACCGTGGCTGCCATCCGCGGCGCCATCATATGACGTCATGACGTTATTGTTATCACTGTGCAATAACATCCTGTTCTCGCCACATAAATGTTATTAGTTGCCTGAATGTTGTCAGTCACTTAAATGTCGTACAGAGGCCGAGATCGACCGGAGTCAAATTCCCTGTTTGGCATGCCAAACCTGGCCAATAAAGCTGATTCTGATTGTTATTTTTCAGAGAAGCAGATGCCATTGACATTTGCAATTTTTAATGTTAATACGCAGTATCTAACAGACTGTCCCTCGTTATATTGCAGTTTACCTTTCGAGACCTCGCTGTTTCGCGGATCTGTGGGAGGATGTCAGTGTAGCATGCTTTAATTAATTTATTATTTTTACAACGTAGGAATGGTAAAAGGTAAACTGAATGCCCTTATATTGTGCTTTTATTGACACCATAGTGTTCAAAGCCCTAAAAAGTGTCAAAATCACCTATTTACACACCAGTGCTTCTTCATTGTCACCTAAAAAGAAGATGATGGTATCAAAAAATAAGCGAGCACAAATTAGTATTCATCATTTCCATCAACTTTTGTTTTGCACAACATGTGTTTAAAATTGCATTAATCCACCAGGATTTGGCTGAAATGCACCGTGGGGTTCTAGTTCAAAGGGACACTAAACCGAGTTGAACATTGGCACTTTAATGATATGTCTTTATGTAAAAATGATGTCAGCACTAATATTCAAGGCACTAAAAGAATCTGTAGTGATTTAAGGGCTTTTGGGGAATGAGATTTGCGACAAATTGGCCCACTTTTGGAGCTATTACGTCACCAGAGTCCTGCAAGCAACCATTGTAATGCGTATTGTTTTCTGGCTTGGCTTCTCATGTTCTGTTGTCACATAGTATCTGAAATGGTGATTAATTGCCACCAAAATTCATATGCACATTACTACTAGTCACTAGTGTTCACTTCAACCTATGAAAATATGAAAGACATTAGCAGAACTATTTCAGCTTATTACCAGCTTGACATTGGTGCTCTGTGTCACAGACACCACGCTGTCAATCAGCAGCCAGAGCTCCCTCCCTGACACCAACTTC
The DNA here is from genome assembly GCF_901709675.1 of Syngnathus acus. NCBI lineage: Eukaryota > Metazoa > Chordata > Actinopteri > Syngnathiformes > Syngnathidae > Syngnathus > Syngnathus acus. The sequence continues at coordinate 19,804,105 of NC_051094.1, forward strand.
ATTGACTGAAGCTGGTGAGGTGGCACCTTCTTCTCCGGAGCTGTTGGTGGCGGCCGCCTGCCGTGCGTACATGCCCGCATGCATCGTCACGTTGCCAGTCAGCCGGCTCATGTTTATCAATTTTGTTTAAATAATTGCGAGACAACCCCAGAGGTCCGCTTGAATTTGACTTGAAAAGATTGGGAGCACCATAGACAATAGAGAATGCTCTCTAAACACCGTGGACTTCATTTTGGCCCTCGGGGTCACTAAAAGATCTAAGGTTTCGGGACGGACCGTAAGGTACAACTAGGGAGGACTTTTGCTATCTTGATTTTACCAGGAATTATCCCACTATTAAAGGATAAGTTGCATATGTATGTGAGTGGTGCAATTATTCTTTGCTATGGCTTTTATTAATTTCATATCTTACTATAGATCAGGGGGCGGCTCGGTGCCGCACTGGGTAGCACGTCCGCCTCACAGTTCGGAGGGTGCGGGTTCGATTCCACCTCCGGCCCTCCCTGTGTGGAGTTTGCATGTTCTCCCTGGGCCCGCGTGGGTTTTCTCCGGGCACTCCGGTTTCCTCCCACAACCCAAAAACATGCTTGGTAGGCCGATTGAGCACTCCAAATTGTCCCTGGGTGTGAGTGTGTATGGTTGTTTGTCTCTGTGTGCCCTGCGATTGGCTGGCAACCGGTTCAGGGTGTCCCCCGCCTACTGCCCGATGACGGCTGGGATAGGCTCCAGCACGCCCGCGACCCCCGCGGGGACTAAGCGGTACAGAAAATGGATGGATGGATGGACTATAGATCAGGGGTCACCAACACGGTGCCCGCAGGCACCAGGTCGCCCGTGAGGACCGCATGAGTCGCCCGCAGGACTGTTCTAAAATTAGCTCAAATTGCGGCACTCGTCAGTGAGCTGCATCTATTTATTTTACAGTCAAACCTCGGTTTTCGAACAAATCGGAATTCGAACAAAAAATTCGAGATTTTTTTGCTTCGGTTGTTGAATAGAATTCGGAGGTCAAACCTCGCGAGATGAGCCAGGAGGACCCGAGTAAACCCAACCGCGCGGCCCGTTTGCCGACTGACTCCGTAGTTATTGCATTTTCGGTACTTTGAGGATTGTATTAACCCCTAATCAAAGAAATCAAGTGGGAGCAGTAAAGCCATCCTAAACACAAAGACGCTCATAAAGCATTGCGACAATGAGCGCCCGGCGCGCTGCGGTTGCGCGATCGGACCAAATTAAGCTCCCTGCGCACTGAGGTCCACTTAAATTTTGGAAAGTACATCAGGACTTTAAAAATATTTTCTAAATTTCAGCGACGGCTCTGTCACAATAATGCAACCAGCGCGGTGCAGTTGCGCGTTCGGCGGTGAGCTGCAGTTGCGCGTTCGGACAAAATTAAGTTCCCTGCGCACTTAGATCCACTTAAATTCCTTAAAGTACATCAGGACTTTAAAAATATTTTCTAAATTTCAGCGACGGCTCTGTCACAATAATGCGACCAGCGGGGTGCAGTTGCGCGGTCGGCGACGTGCTACGGTTGCGCGTTCGGCGGTGCGCTGCAGTTGGGCGATCGGACTAAAATGCGCAAATGAAAAAATGCTAAAAAAAAAAAAAAAAGAAAAAAAAAAAAAAGGACGTTTTTTTATTCTTGGAACGGACAAAATTTTTTTCCGTTACTTGTAATGGGAAAATAGATTCGGAATTTGACCGATTCGCTTCTCGAACCGCCTTCTGGAACGGATTGTGGTCGAAAACAGAGGTTTGACTGTATTTTTGCTATTCTTGTTAAAATCACACTTACATGTGAACTAGAAATGACAATAATAACACATAGTGAAAGCTAAATTGAGCAAATTGGCTATTTCAGAAGTGTGTCAAACTGGTAGCCCTTTGCCTTAATCAATACCCAGGAAGTAGCTCTCGGTTTAAGAAAGGTTGATGATATAGATCAGGGGTGGGCAAACTACGGCCCGCGGGCCACATCTGGCCCACGGGACCGTTTAATCCGGCCCGCCAACCCTGAATTAATTGTATTATTAAACTTTTTTTTTTGTCATTTTGCCTGCAATGACTGCGTTTCCCCAGTAGATGGGGAACCGCTCGCCTGCGCATTTACTACCGGAAGCCGTGTCAGAAAGCTCGGTGCACACTCACAAGTGCGTGTACGTACGTACTCAGTAGTACGGACATGGCGCACTCGCGCTCTATTTGTATCAGTCCCGAATTTAGAGCGTGGGCTGTGACGATAGCATTCTTGTAATTCGCTCGCTGAGCTTTCAGATACAGTTTTACGCTAAAGCCACCTCAAAGATCACATCGTCTCCAGACTCCCCCCAACATTCGATCCGTTCCAGTTTGCCTACCGGCAGAACCGCTCCACTGAGGATGCCATCTCCTCCGTTCTTCACCTGAGCCTGGCTCACCTGGAGGAGAGGAACACCCACGTGCGGTTGCTGTTCCTGGACTTCAGCTCAGCGTTTAATACCATCATTCCACAACATCTGGTGGAAAAACTGGAACACCTGGGCTTCAGCACCCCCCTTCGGAACTGGCTGCTAGACTTCCTCACCAACAGACCTCAGTCAGTCCGGGTCGGACAGAACACCTCCGATGTCATCACCCTCAGCACAGGCTCCCCTCAGGGCTGCGTCCTGAGCCCCCTGCTGTTCACCCTGATGACACACGACTGCGCCCCCAGGTTCACCACCAATCACATCGTGAAGTTTGCAGACGACACAACGGTGGTGGGCCTCATCAGGGACAACAACGACCTGGACTACAGAGAGGAGGTGGAGCAGTTGGTGGGCTGGTGCAGAGAAAATAGCCTGATCCTGAATGTGGAGAAGACGAAGGAGATCATCGTCGACTTCAGGAAGAACCAGCCTCACCACGCTCCACTGATCATCAACAGCTCAGCTGTGGAGGTGGTCAGCAGCACTAAATTCCTGGGAGTCCACATCACAGACGACCTCACCTGGTCTGTGAACACCACAACACTGGTCAAGAGGGCACAGAAGCGCTTGTACTTCCTGCGGAGGATGAGGAGAGCCCACCTGCCCCCACCCATCATGAGGACGTTCTACCGAAGCACCATAGAGAGCATTCTGACAAGCTGTCTCTCGGTGTGGTGTGGAGGTTGCAGCGCCTCCGATTGGAAGAACCTGAGGAGAGTGGTGAGGACAGCAGAGAGGATCATCGGGGCTCCTCTTCCCTCCATTCAGGACTTGTCATCCCAGCGCTGCGTGTCCCGAGCCCGAAATATTATCAGTGACCCATCACACCCCCACCATGGACTGTTCTCCCTGCTGCCCTCTGGGAAGAGGTTTCGCAGCATCCGCTGCAGGTCCACCAGGTTCTGCAATAGTTTTTTCCCTGCTGTCGTCAGACTGCTGAACATTCAAACGTAGCATTCCTCTGCACACTTGTAAATACTGTTTTTGTCTCCTGCACTGTTCACATACTTTATCACTGCTGCACTTTGTACTTTATAATTATCTTATCTCATATTTTTATATAGAATGTCACTTTTTTTCAACCAGCCGAAATACCTCTACATTGCTGAAAGCCGTATGCAACGAAATTTCGTTTTGTACACACCTAGTGTTGACAAAATGACAATAAAGTTCTGTCTAAACCTTCCCCTGGAATCCTTCCATTAAAATGAGTGGCCCGAAGAAAAGAAGTGAGTGCCGAATGTTAAAAGAGTGGCCAATTTGGCTCGACGTACGCGACGTGACGTTCAGCCACATCAACCCGTCACAGATCGAGGTAAACGGATCTCCTAAGAATTGCCACAACAAATTTTACTCCAGACTATGATGCACTAGCAAAAAAGGGAGACCAACAACACTGTTCCCACTGAAAATGAAGGGGAGGCTCTCAAGTTTGTTGTAAAAAAATGCATTTTGAATATGATTTGTACACATAGCAGGGATTGAAACTAGCGACCATTCTCATTTTCAAACAATGCAGGATGCTCAAGGACATTGATGCACCACCTGTTTGCGACTAATCTTAACCTGTAAAGTTCTTAAGGCTTACTTTAAGGAAGTGTTTCCCGTTTCCTCACCTCTGTTACCAGGTGTTTGTGAGTTAAAACTCTGCTCTGATGTTCAGATACCCCTCACTGTGTTGCCGTTTTGATTACTTTATTTGGATGTATGCTTTCACCGATTCTTCAAGATGATATATTTGGTCAGAATGTTTGCTGTTTGATGTGATCTCATAAGATGAACATTTTTCATTAATCTGACCTGCAGGCACTGAAGTGATGGAGACTGTTATTCATAATAATAGTGTCGTATTTTATGAGAATCACTGATAGCAGTTTTTTAGTGTTTTTTTTTTTTTAATGCTGTTAATAAATGCATTTGTTTTCAAAAAACTTGTTTGGAATATCCATCCTTTACTACCTACTAAAGGCCAAAATATTTTATGCAATGACCTTTACAGGTCGCTTATATTACTTCACACAAACACTATGTCCATCTGCTCCTGGTTCGGCCCTCCGGTCCAAATTTAGAACCCAGTTCGGCCCGCGAGTCAAAAAGTTTGCCCACCCCTGATATAGATGATGTTTTTATAATTAAGGGTTAAATTTGACTTGACCTGATTCAATTCTCAAATGCAGCTGACTCTTTGGTCAATGGCAAATTTTGTGCTAACAATGCAGAGCATACATTTTTTGTGTTTTATTTGACACCGACAAACAGTCGGAAGCAACATTGCCTTATATGCTCTCACCACCCATAATGCATCGCGTGGTGCAATAATTTTAATCTGTAGCATTAATCCTTGTTACAAATCTGTTTGTTACCAGGAGTTAAATTTGTCATAGCTAAATGTTGTTGCTTTATTGTCATATTTTTTCCGCTTAAAAAACATGACTAAGTTGTGTGTGAAATTGTGACATCCAGGTCAATTCCTCATTTCTAATTGCAATGAAATGGGCAATGTTGGTAAAAGGTAAATACTGACATGCACAATGAATTCACTGCTAAGATGTGGTTGTGTTTGATTTAGAAGGGGGGTGACTTAATTCTCGTTAGCAAGTACAGCAATCCCTCGTTTTTCGCGGGAGATGCATTCCAGAACCACCTGCGTAAAAAAAAAAAGATACTGTATATATATTATTTAGAAATTTAAACACCTTTGTATTGAAATTTCCAACACATGGTGTTGGCTGCTCGAGGGCATGGATGTATTGCAAGTCAATTAGAAGAGTGGTTTTTCCTTGCCAAGCAATGCAACTATACCCCCGGCCGGGTCATACCAAAGACTATAAAAATGGGACCCATTGCCTCCCTGCTTGGCACTCAGCATTAACTGTTGGAATTGGGTTAGATCACCAAATGATTGCCGAGCGCGGCACCGCTGCTGCTCACTGCTCCCCTCTCCCCCAGGGGAAGGATCAAAATCACACGGGGATGGGTTAAATGCAGAGGACATATTTCACCACACCCAGATGTGTGTGTGACGATCATTGGGACTTTAACTTTAACTTTTAACTTTAACTTGTTCACCTTCAGAATTAAGACAGGTGCCATCATTGTTTACGTTGCTACGCATGTTGCGTAGCGTGTGTAACATGCGTAGTGATGCAAGTCGTGCTGACTGGAATCGGTAAGGGAATTGTTAGCAAAATAGCAAACGAATCCAAGGAATTGGTAACAAATTGGTAACGAACCGGTTCTCAAAAAGAACCGGTTCTCAATTCCCATCCCTAGTAGCATTCTTCCAAAGTGCGATCGCCATTTATTTTCTTGAGTGGTACACTTGCAATATTGTTGGTCAATGTTGCACAAGAAAATAAATATTTCCTCAGACATGCCGAAATTCTCCATCCATTGTCCATATGTGAATCTGGGAACTGCTACATCCCACCTGTCACACGCAGAGACAGAACGACCATGTGCTCCATGGACTTTATTGAATTGGGGGAAAGTGTAAGTGGAAAGCTGGATTGCTGGCTTGGCTAGTGTTGCTGGGCGGCGGAGCGGGACTAGCGGAGGACATAGTCAGAGCCGAAGATCGTTGCTGACTGCAGTGGCAACCTGGCAGGTAGCAGGAACCAACCTGATGAAGAGAGCAGCAGAGCGAGCGTGCAGGACAGCGGAGCTCAGCATGTAGTTGCACTCAGGGCCAAGCGGATGGTCGGGGTGGGTGGCGATCAGAACGTGGTCAAGGACAGGCAAGTGGTCAGGACGGGCGGCGACCAAGGCGAGTTAGGTCAGTACACAGGCAAGGTTAGCAACGGGTATCAGTCGGGTGAAGCACAATGAGCACACGAATGGTATCATAGGGCAGGACAAGAGGACGAACTGACAGCGTGTAAACCGGAGTCCAGAGTAGGCTGTTTAACAAGCGAGAACAGGTGCCAGTGATCAGCTCAATTGTATGGGCGTGGCTGAGAACGATTGGCGGCAAGGAAAAGCCACCAACTGGATGGCAGGTGGCACGGGCACGTGACACCACCAGTTGGTTGGCCTGAAAAAGGTCCAGACTCTTGGGCATTTTCAGCGCTGTAACAAAGCAAGGATCTGGTAAAAAGGAGAGAGGAGGTTGAAGCAAACAAAGCCGTGTGGTAAATGACATAAAAAATTAGCTTTGCGTGCCAGCATTTCCTTTGTTATATGTTGATTGAGACGAGAGCATGAAATATAATTTTACTCTCGTTTTGTTGACAAACACAAATGGATGCTTTTGAGTACAGTAGAGCACAGTAGTGGAGGAGGTTAGATATGGTTGGTGAAAACGAGGCTTTCGAGTCATTTGTTCTTTGAAGCCAAAACACGTAATGATAATGCTAGAAATATTGTTCAGGGCTGTCAGTATTTAAGGTACATTTTTCATATGGACAGTTAGTCTGTCAAATCAAAGTCACCAATTTTTACCGCAAAGTTGATGAAATTGGCCTGCATCAGCGAGTGATCTCACAAATGCACTTCTGGAAGAAACACTCTACACCAGGCGTCGGGAACCTATGGCTCACGAGCCAATATGGCTCTTTTGGTGACGTTATTAAAAAGAATACATTGGTACACTCAAAGAATTGTTGGTCTTAATTAAAATACGTACATGCATTTAATTGTATCTAGCCTATCTTTTTTTTTTTTAAATGGTATGGCTCTGACGGGAAATTATTTGTAAAAAATGGGCATGTATGGCTCTGTCCGCCAAAAAGGTTCCCGACCACTGGTCTACACCTTGTCATAATTTTATAAAGTCTTTGAAAAATAATATAAAATACTTTATACCAGCTGGTAATGTGTGATTTACTGCTTGGTAATGGATGATTTAAAAAAATGGGTCCACATGTTGCCGTTTACACAAAACAATACTATAGCTTTGTGTTCAAACAATAGGACCTGAGTTAACAAATTTTCATGTTTGTGATATTTTTGTTTGGTGGTGTGAATCATAAAATGTAACATTTAAAATAGTTGAAAGACATGTAAAATGTCATGTTACAATAAAGTTTGGAAAACTATGATGGACAAACATTATAGAATGAAACTGACATTAATGATCATGTTTGTTTTCCCTCAGCTTTAGTGGATATCACATCCACCCTCTTGCTGCTTAATCCTGACTTCACAACTGCTTGGAATGTCAGGTACCAACAAATCCTTAATTGCAGCTGGCATTCTCAATGGTACATTGCCTCAAGATGCCTCAGCCTCCTTCCTGACAGCAGTACCTGGAATATGCTGTGACCAGGGTGGGAGGGGTCTGCAGAGATTATCTGTGCTCTTTGAAAAAAGTAACCGTGTACATTGTAACACACAACATTCATGTGTCATTGGCAATGGGGATGCGCTGGAACCGAAAACTAAAAATGAGGAAGACAAAAGCCGAAAACTGAAACACTGAAAAACCAAAACACCGAAAAAAATGAAATACCTTAAAATCTCCTGGATCATTTTCTTGAGTTTACCAAATTTTTACAATTTAGAGCGCTCACGTTTCTTACAAGTGATATGCATGCATTCATGATCGCATTAGAGCCTTCTTATCTGAGGCCAACGGCCAACTGCTGTGGGGATTTTGCCCACCTCTGTTAAGTTCAGCGGGCCGTTGGCATCTCTTTCTTCGAAATCTAATCTTAAACTGAGCATCAAGACACTGCCGTGTGTCATCCCTGCTGTCACAGCCAGCCAGCAAGCACTCTTGGTGTGGTAACCAGTACAAAACCCTGGTCCCCCCCCCCCCATATCGTTGATACATAAAACGGACAGTAAAGACGGCCCAACATTGGCACTGTATTAAAAAAATTATGTGAGTACTACAATTACCCCCCAAAACAATATTTCGGGACAGAGTGGTGGTAAACTTACTGATGCTCTCTTTTTGGGTGGAGTCTGCTTGATTGACACATCAGCCTGACTACATCAGCGAAGGAAGCGAAGGCATGTTACTCTTTTTTTCTGGCTTGCTTACTATGCTTAGTAAACACCCTATCGTTATGGAATCCAGTACCGTAATTTTCGGACTAAAAGCCGCTCCGGAATATAGGTCTCATTAGCCATAAAACGCACAATAGCGTGAAAAAAAATATATATATAAGTCGCTCCGGAGCATAAGTCGCATTTTGGGGGGAAATGTATTCGACAAAATCCAACACCAAGAACAGACATGAACGAGCAACAACAAGCTAAACGATAGGTATGCTAACGTGACATAAACACAAACGAAGAGCTGAGAACGGGCCTGACGTAACATTCAGAGTTATTTAAAAAAAAGACTGAAAAAAAGCTGACGGCGCTTGCACTTCAAAATATCCCACAGGCCCATATAACGATATATAAATTAGATATCAAATAACTATTATATAAGCAATAATATTATCAAACCATCTGTGCACTCTAAATCATTAAATCCATCGATCAAATTCCCCGTCCTTTGTCAACAACGCCGCGCGTGTGCCCTGACGTCACTCTCGTCGTTATTCCACAGATCTAGTATATAACTATATTGTAGCGTTAACAAAGTACAAGGAAAGACGTGGGTTTGGTAAATGGCTCTTTATTTAACAAAACAAACTTCCAGGCGTGTGGCGGCGTGGACTTCTATCCACGGAGGTGAAAGAGAGCTCCGTAGAGTAGGACCGGGCGTGCGTAAAAGCCATAATAGTTTTTCAAACCTTCTGTGTCACTCCAAATCCTTAAATCCTTCTAACTTTTCGTCCTCCGTGTCACTTAGAAACAAAGCCGCTAATGATGCCTGTAGTACGTGGGGCTCTTCGTCATCTTCGTCATCCCGTGATCAATCTTTGTCCTTTTTGTAAACAACCACCGCGCCACGCCGCGTCGCGCTGCTGACGTCACTTGAAATTCAAATTACAGTAATCCCTTGCTACATCGCGGTTCATTTATCGCGGTTTCACTTTTTTTTTTTTTGAAAATGTTTGAAAAAAAACACAAGTCGCTCCTTATTATAAGTCGCCCCCCCACACAAACTATGGAAAAAAATGCGACTTATAGTCCGAAAATTACGGTATTTTTTAATGTTTAAAGGAACACTACGTAAACCGGGCTGAACATAGGCACTTACATGATGGATCAATATTGAAAAATTATTCTACAATTCCCCCTGAAAAACAACTCACGAGATTTAACGGTATTTTGACACAACTTGGCGGTGGACTTACTGACGCCCACTTTTTGGGTGGAGCCTTCCTGATTTGGCACATTAGCCTGACTGTCAGAGAAGGAAACAAAGGCATGTTACTCTTGTTTCCTGCTTGGTTACCGTAATTTCTGGACTATAAGCCTCACCTGATTTTAAGCCTCACCAGCAAAAATTAGGGGAAAATATTATATATATTTTTTCATACATAAGCCACACCGTATTAAAAGCCGCATGTGCCTGCGAGTTGTTTACAAAGAAAGACGATGCACAGAAATAGTTTTCAAAGTTTTAATAACATACCTTAACTTTTCTGCCAAACAATGCCTGTGACGCGGCAGTAACACAGCAGCAATACGGAAGTAACACAGCACTAATAGAGCCGGATAAAAAAAACATACCGGTAAAAGTCACTGAGACACGGCAGTAACACAGCAGCAACACGGTAGCACAGCACTAACATCCATCCATCCATCCATCCATCCATCCATCCATCCATCCATCCATCCATCCATCCATCCATCCATCCATCCATCCATCCATCCATTTTCTATTCTGCTCGTCCCTACGTGGGGCACGGGCGTGCTGGAGCCTATCCCAGCAGTCATCGGGCAGGAGGTGGGGGACACCCTGAACCAGTTGCCAGCCGATACAGCACTAACGGTGCTGGTTAAAGTAAAATACCAGTAAAAGTCACTGAGACTTCATCTTCCTCCTGTGCACTGAAACAATCGAAGTCTTCCTCCACAGTGTCGGATTGGAATAGCGTCAGATATACTTCGCCACACACTTTCTCAGTCTCTCTTTTGTTGTTCTTCTAGCATTTTCCATGATGAAAATTAGCATGAACAGACCACGCACAAAGCGGTAAGTTACATTAAACTAGCGAGCTACAGAGTAGACGTGACCGGGAAATAAAGAAAGAAAAGGGTGACGCAACAAAATGTCATCAACAATAGCCCAGTGCCCCCTAGTGACCGGAAGAAACCTCTACACTGCATGAGCAGCTGCAGTTCCTACGTTAAGAGCCAAATTGACTGCCTTTAACTTAAAAGTCAAAGTCAGCTTTATTGTCAATCCTTCATATGTCAAAACACACAAAGAAACCGAAATTCCGTTTCCTCTATCCCACGGTGACGAGACATACAAGTAGACGACACAAAATAACAAAAAGCGGCATCATATGGATTTTTTTTGTCGCCTCTGCGGATGGACATGCGATCAACACACCACTCTTCTCCCCAGTGACCGTGTCACATATCCCTCCGCCCAGCAAAGCGGTGCCGCACAACAGCGGTCCACAGCCTTTTAACGAGTGTATAAGTGTATTAGTCATCACAAAAATCACGAAAGATTCATAGATGTGCCGCACCGGACGACAAGCCGTAGGGTTCAAAACTTGAGCAAAAAGTAGCGGCTAATAGTCCGAAAATTACCGTACTCTGCTTATTTGACGTCCAGTTGTTTTGAAATACAGGATTTTTTTTTATGTTTATGGCAGCTCAGCTGCCTAATGGATGCGTTGTGGATAGGTGTAGACTTCTTAATCTTTTTAGCAGGCTCGTCAGTGCTATAGTCCATTTTGTACCTGCCAACCCTCGCGATTCAGGTGAGGGACTCCCCATTTTCAAACCTATCAGCTGCATAACTCCCCCATTAGTCTTGTCCATAAGCCAATTGTCTTGCTAATCTCACAATTTTAGAATCACGGAAACAGTTTTCATTGTGGGGAATGTGACAACACAGCTCCTCTTTGCTGAGGGTGGGGGAGGGGGAAATGATACTCCCATTGCAGACTATAGCAATGAATAATCAGCCAAACGATCTAGCGAGCACTTATTCTCTGGCACATCATCAAAATTTAGTAACAGATGTTTTGTCTCTTCTACTACTGTACATCTGTTTTGTTTTTTATATATAGACAAGGGCGAGCAGCAGATTTAGTCAAAAATCAATGCTACCGCTGGTTGCTATGGGAGCGCGACAACGGCGTCCCAGCAGTGCAAAATATTTACTTTGAAGTTACTAGAGCCTTTCAACTGACCATCGCGGTAGTTGAAAAAATTACTTGTTAATACTCTTTATATTTTTTAACCCACCTTACCTTTGGTAATTCCACCTCCCTGATGGTCCAGTGGGTAGGATGCGGAGTTTTCCCCGCCTGCGGCCTGGGTTCGTTTCCCGGTCAGGGAACCATATGCAGCCATAGTGGAGCACATGTCCCCGTGCCGGTCCCAAGCCCAGGTAAATGCAAAGGATAGCTTCAGGAAGGGCATCTGGCGTAAAAACTGTGCCAAACACTTCTCATGCGAATCATCTGGCCAAAAAAAACCCGGTTGTTTCGCTGTGGCGACCCCTTCAGGGAAAAGCCGAAAGGAGCCACCACCTTAAGTAATTCCACCACCTCGAATGGACCTGTCATTCCTACTGCGCATCTCACCACTGTAACACTTTCCTTGAACATGTCCTGCGCTACCTTCACATACTTCTCTGCAAGTCCAGACTTCCTCATAAAATACCACAACTCTTATCTTGGTAGCCTTTCATAAACAATTTCTAAATCCACAAACACACAATGGAACTCCTTCCGGCCATCTCTATACTTCTCCATCAGTATTCTCAGAGCAAACAATGCATCAAATGTGCTCTTTCTCAGCATGAAGCCATATTGCTCCTCACAGATCTTCACCTGTTTCCAAGCCTAGCTTCTACTATTCTTTCCCATGACTTTATGTTGTGGCTGATCAATGTGTTCAAGATTCAAAAAGTTTATTGGCCATGTTTGGGCATGCCAAACAAGGAATTTGACTCCTTAGATCTCAGCCTCTGTTCAACATGTAGGTGACTAACAACATTCACGTGTGAAAATTTACAATTATTCTCAAACATCCCCTGATTTTAAACTCCCAGGAGGGCAAGGAAAAACTCAAAACTCCTACTCTGGGAAATGTGAAACCTTGAGAAGAGACCACAGATGGGAGGATCCCTCTTCCAGGATGACCAGGCTGCAATGGATGCAGAGAGGACACAGTATACGTAATATAGACAATTCAAAGATAAAGCATCGAGAGCAGGATGTTATTGCACACCAATGACTCTGAGACTCTGAGTGGTGTGAGTTCATCAGAGCGACAGCCTGGGGGGAGAAGTTGTGTCTGTGTCTGCTGGTTTTGGCGTACAGGGGTCTGTAACGCCGTCCGGAGGGGAGCAGTACGAACAGACTGTAACCTGGGTGAGAAAGGTCTGTAGAGATGTTACTTGCACGTTTCCTGGTCCTGGACAGGTACAAGACTTGGATAGATGGGAGGTTGGCATCCCAATACCTAATGGCAGTCAGACTGCCGTTCTCTAGCCTGTAGAGGTCTGTTCGTCCCTCCATGGAAATGTCTCCCCAGACCATCACTGACCCACCACTGAACCGGTCATGAATGATGTTGCAGGCAGCATAGCGCTCTCCTTGGTTTCTCCAGACCCTTTCATGTCTATCACGGGTGCTCAAGGTAAACCTGCTCTCATCTGTGAAAAGCACAGGGCGCCAGTGGCGGACTTGCCAATTCTGGTGTTCTATGGCAAATGCCAATCGAGCTCCACGGTGCTGAGCAGTGAGCACAGGGCACGTCGTGCCCTGAGGCCACTCTCGTGAAGTCTGTTTCTGACTGTTTGGGCAGAGACATTCACACCAGTAGCCTGCTGGAGGTCATTCTGTAGGGCTCGGGCAGTGCTCAACTTGTTCCTTCTTGCACAAAGCAACAGATATTGGTCCTGCTGATGGGATGAGGACCGTCTACGGCCCTGTCTAGCTCTCCTAGAGTAACTGCCTGTCTCCTGGAATCTCCTCCATGCTCTGGAGATTGTACTGGGAGACACATCAAATCTTCTTGCAACAGCACGCATGGATGTAACATCTTGGAGGAGTTGGACAATCTGCGCAACTTCAGGAGGGTTAAGAAATTGCCTCATGCTCCTAGTCGTAATAATGACTCTTGCTAAAGCCAACACTTGCGGAAAAACAGTTAAAAAAGATCAAGAGGGAGGAACTTGAAATGGCCTCCACCTGCAAAACCAGTCCTGTTTTGGGGACCATCTCATTGTTGCCCCTCTACTGCACCTGTTGTTAATTCCATCAACACCAAGGCAGCTGAAACTGATTAACAACCCCCTCTTTCACGTACCTAACCAAAATCTTATCAGAAAAGTGTAATTGAATTCATGCCATACCCTGATAAAAAAACTGTTCCTTTAATTTTCAAAAAAATTAAAGGAACAGTTTTTTTATCAGGGTATGGCATGAATTCAATTACACTTTTCTGATAAGATATATATATATATATATATATATATAGGGGGAAATATAGGGGAGGGGGAAATATTTCGGCTACTTTCCGTGCTTTTTCACATTTGCCATTCTCATCCCTGAATCATTCAAACCTGTGATGGCAGGCTCCTTGGCCACCGGTACAAAGGTGGAGCTCTTGAAGCACGAGGGAACTCTGGTTAGAAACTCCAATGCTATCCTAGACATTTCCATGCCTCTACTAACGTGCCAACTGGGTCAACTGCCTTTCCACTCTTCATCCTCTTCATAGCTGTCCTCACCTCATCCTTACACTTCCTGATTTACTCTCTCCACTTCATCTAACCTTTTCTCTCTCTCATTTTTTTCATTCATCATCTCCTGAAAATATTACTTCCGCCTTCCCAACACACTTTCCTCACTTGTCAGAACATTGCCATCTAAATCTTTAATTACCCTAACCTGCTACACATCCTTTCCAGATCTGTCCCTTTGTCTGGCCAATGCGTACAAGTCCTCTCCTCCTTTTTTACTGTTCAACTTCTTGTACATCCCACTATATGCCTGTTCTTTAGCTTTTGGAGCTTCTCTTTTCCTATTTCGCCAAATCTCCTTGTACACCGGTCTACTTTCTTCATCATGCTGACTTCTTTTTTGACATCCTCTTTCTCCCTATGCTTTACTAGACGTCTGTGTTCCACCACCAAGTCTCCTTGTCTTCCTTCCGCTGTCCAAATGTCACATCCAGTACCTCTGCTTGTACTTCATTGATTTAGCTGCGTCTTCGCGCACTGCTTACAACACACATAAAGCCAGTGTCAGTGGTTTGCTTTCTAATTAATTTCTATCGAATGTTTATCGAAGGCATTTTTTTCCTCGATACTAGTCATGCGTCTATTGATAATGAATTATCGCCCAGCCCTTTAGATTTGTCCACCAAGTCTCTTTGTCATCCTTCCGCTGTCCAGATGTCACACCCAGTACCTCTGCTTCTACTTCATTGATTTAGCTGCGTCTTCGGGCACTGCTTACATCACACATAAAGCCAGGGTCAGTAGTTTACTTTCTAATTTATTTCTATCATATGTTTATCGAAGACATTCTTCTTCCTCAATACTGGTCATGTGTCTATTGATAATGAATTACCACCCAGCCCTATAGATTTGTGTGAAAGGTGCACTGCGCGTTTATGTCTATTCTGATATGACTTACAGGAAGGAGTTAATTCAGCGTGGAGTTCTTACTGCGGAAATGGACCTCTACTTGGGCAAGTTGGCACTCACCAAATTCCCCAAGAGCCCGGAGACGTGGATACATCGGTGAGACTGCCTAACATCTGCCATGTGACTACTACAGGAAATTGTCATCGTGCAAAATTAGGGAAGATACAGCCTGCTGGCCACAATTTTAGCTTTTATAGTCTTTGATTAAAGATTAAAGATTAAAGTCCCAATGATCGTCACACACACACCTGGGTGTGGTGAAATTTGTCCTCTGCATTTAACCCATCCCCGTGTGATTTTAATCCATCCCCTGGGGGAGAGGGGAGCAGTGAGCAGCAGCGGTGCCGCGCTCGGGAATCAGTTGGTGATCTAACCCCCCAATTCCAACCCTTAATGCTGAGTGCCAAGCAGGGAGGCAATGGGTCCCATTTTTATAGTCTTTGGTATGACCCGGCCGGGGTTTGAACCCACAACCTTCCAGTCTCAGGGCGGACACTCTACCACTAGGCCACTGAGCTGGTCAGTCTTTGACTGGCCCGTGCAGGGTTTCTGAAGTCAAAGTAAAATCTAAAATATACAGGGATGAGAATCTTCCGCGGATTCGCGGATTTCCGTGTTTATTTCCGTCGGGAGTATCATTTTCGTGAATCGTGTAGATTCGACAGTGAGCGCCCGGCGCGCTGCGGTTGCACGATCGGACTGAATTAAGCTCCCTGCGCACTGAGGTCCTCTTAAATTTTGGAAAGTACATCAGGGCTTTAAAAATATTTTCTAAATTTCAGCGACGGCTCTGTCACAGTAATGCAATCAGCGCGGTGCAGTTGCGCGGTCGGCGACGTGCTACATTTGCGCGTTCGGTGGTGCGCTGCAGTTGCGCGATCGGACAAAATTAAGCTCCCTGCGCACTTAGGTCCACTTGAATTTTGGAAAGTACATCAGAAGTCTAAAAATATTTTCTAAATTTCAGCTACAGCTCTGTCACAATAATGCAACCAGCGCGGGGCAGTTGCGCGGTCGGCGACGCACTACGGTTGCGCGATCGGACAACAATGCGCAAATGAAAAAATGGTTAAAAGTCTTGGAACGGATTAAAATAAATACCATTCTTTGTAATGGGAGAAATACCAACCAGCTCAGTGGCCTAGTGGTAGAGTGTCCGCCCTGAGACTGGAAGGTTGTGGGTTCAAACCCCGGCCGGGTCATACCAAAGACTATAAAAATGGGACCCATTGCCTCCCTGCTTGGCACTCAGCATTAAGGGTTGGAATTGGGGGGTTAGATCACCAACTGATTCCCGAGCGCGGCACCGCTGCTGCTCACTGCTCCCCTCTCCCCCAGGGGATGGATTAAAATCACACGGGGATGGGTTAAATGCAGAGGACAAATTTCACCACACCCAGGTGTGTGTGTGACGATCATTGGGACTTTAACTTTAACTTTAACTAAAATAGATTCGGAATTCGACCGATTTGCTTCTCGAACCGCCTTCTGGAACGGATTGTGGTCGAAAACCGAGGCTTGACTATTATATTCACCTTGGTAGCCCACCAAGCAGGAATATTTTTTTAACAAAAGTGTTGAAATTGAGTGATGAAATTAATGGTTTTGGGGTTGCTATACTGCCAAAATCCAGGAGTTTCCAGGGAGCTTTTCCCCCTGAGCCCCCTCCGGGGCATTACCCCCGGCCCCCTGCAGCCCCCAATGGGGGCCTGTGGGCACTGTGGCCCCCAATAGGCCCCCCCAGTGGGGCATGTGGCCCCCAGACCCCGGCTACTTTCCAGTGTTTTTTTTTCATTTGCCATTCTCATCCCTGAATATAGAATGCTTTATTTAGAAAGTGGTCATTTAATTTGGATGTGCCCACTTGTGGACAGTAAGCGAGCAAGACCACTTGAACATTTGTTTGCACGATTGCAAATTTACCGACACATATTCTGTGATATTTAGTGATGTTTCCTACTCCTTCAGTGACTGCTTTTCAAAAAGAGATGTATAAAAAAACGTATGCATAAAATTATTTTTTACTCACATACACAGACCACAGACACACAATATTAATAAATCCACAAGGCCTAAAGAAAACTACCGTAATTGCCGGACTATTAGCCGCACCTGATTATAAGCCGCACCAGCAAAAAAATCACGGATGATTGTGGTTTTTTTTTCATAAATAAGCCGCATCGTTCTATTAGCCGCATGTGCACGGGAGTTATTTACAAAGAAAGACGGTACACAGAAAGCCTTTTTAAAGTTTTAATAACATAAATGAACATGTCTTTCTAAACGCTGCCTGTGACGCGGCAGTAGTACCGCAGCAACATGGAAGTGTGTACGCAAGTTATTTACAAAGAAAGACGGGACACAGAAAGCCTTTCTAAAGTTTTAATAACATACCTTAACATTTCTTTCCAAACACTGCCTGTGACGCGGCAGTAATACCGCAGCAACACAGCACTAATAGGGCTGGATTAAAAAAAACATACCGGTAAAGGTCACTGAGACGCAGCGGTAATACAGCAGCAACATGGTAGCACAGCACTAACAGGGCTGCTTAAAAAAACATACGAGTAAAAGTAACAAAAAAAAAGCCAGTAAAAGAGCCATCTTCATCTTCCTCCTGTGCACTGAAACCATCATAGTCTTCCTCCTCAGTGTCGGATTGGAATAGCGTTAGATATCCTTCGCCACACACTTTCTCAGTTTCTCTTTCGTCGTCGCTTTTATGCATTTCTTCTAGCATTTTCCATGATGAGGGTCTGTTCATGCTAATTTTATTCATGCAAAAGCGCTAAATTACATTAAACTAGCAAACTACACGTATAGCTCCAGCGTAGACGTGACTGGCAAATAAAGAAAGAAAAAGGTGATGCAACACGATGTCATCAACAATCGCCAAATCGACTGCCTTTAACCTAAAAGCGGCATAATATGTATTTCTTTTGTCCCCCATAATGACGGTTTGTGTATAAAAGCTTCCTTTCAGTAATGTCCGTCTTGGTCTCATTCTCTCTCTTCTTTGTGTAAATTATACGGCACTATTTGCCTGGCAGATGGACATGCGATCAACACACAACTTTTCTCCCCAGTGACCGTGTCATATATCCCTCCGCCCAGCAAAGGGGTGCCGCACAACAGCGGTCCACAGCCTTTTTACGAGTGTATAAAAGTGATTAAGTCATCACAAAAACCACGGAAAAAAATCTATCGATATGCCGCACCGAACTATATGCCGCAGGGTTCAAAATTTGAGAAAAAAGTCCTTATAGTCCGAAAAGTATGGTAAATACAGAAAACAGAGTCAAGTCATTTGCAAACAAGTCATTGCCTTATCGTAAGTAATATAGTGAATATTGGGTAATAAATAATCAAATTAATTAAATATTTTACTTAATTTTAATATTTTTAATTACCGTATTTTACAGACTAAAAGTTGCTCCGGAATATACATCGCATTAAGCCATAAAATGCACAATAAAGTGAAAAAAACATATATAAGTCGCTCCAAAGTGTAAAAATCGCATTTTGGGGGAAATTTATTCGACAAAATCCAACACCAAGAACAGACATGAACGAGCAACAACAGGGTAAACGATACGGTATGCTAACGTGAAATAAACACAAACAAAGAGCTGAGAACGGGCCTGACGTAACATTGACAGTTATCCAAATAACTATAACATAAATAACACCTTTATCAAACCATCTGTGTCACTCCAAATCATTAAATCCATCGATCGTCCTTTATGTCAACAATGCCGGGTGCGCGCCGCTGACGGCGGTTGCACTTCAAACTATTCCACAGGCCCATATAACGATATATAAATTATATATCAAATAACTATTACCGTAATTTTCTGACTATAAGTCGCTCCGGAGTATAAGTCGCACCAGCCAAAAAATGCCCAAAAATGTGAAAAAAAACATATAAATCGCTCCGGAGCATAAGTCGCATTTTGGGGGGCAATTTATTCGACAAAATCCAACACCAAGAACAGACATGAACGAGCAACAACAGGCTAAACGATACGGTATGCTAACGTGACAAACACAAACGAGGAGCTGAGAACGGGCCTGACGTAACATTCAGTTATTTAAAAAAAACTATTACATAAATAACACGTTTATAAAACCATCTGTGTCACTCCAATTCATTAAATCCATCGATCGTCCTTTGTCAACAATGCCGTGTGCCGCGCCGCAGTTCAAATTATTCCACAGGCCCGTACAACGATATATAAACTATATTTTAAATAACTATCACATAAACAACAATATTATCAAACCATTTGTGTCCCTCCAATTCATTAAATCCATCGATCAAATTTCTTGTCTTTTATCGATCGTCCTTTGTCAACAATGCCGTGTGCCGCGCCGCAGTTCAAATTATTCCACAGGCCCATACAACGATATATAAACTATATTTTAAATAACTATCACATAAACAACAATATTATCAAACCATTTGTGTCACTCCAAATCATTAAATCCATCGATCAAATTTCTCGTCCTTTATGTCATCCTGGTGACAGAGGACATGTCCAGAGGATATGGCACTTTAAAGTGTTAATTACTTTATTTGATTTTTTTCTCTCTATTTTTCATGTTTTGAATATGTTCAAGATAAAGATATCAAAACATGTGAAGTGATCAACTATACTAAAAATAACATGTGAAGTGGTCAACTATACTTGTAAGTGATGTGTTAATGATCAAGTAAAAGTTTGTGAAAAAAAACATATATATAAGTCGCTCCTGAGTATAAGTCGCCCCCCCACCCAAACTATGAAAAAAACCGCGACTTATAGTCCGAAAATTACGGTATATAAGCAATAATATTATCAAACCATCTGTGTCACTACAAATCATTAAAGCCATCGATCGTCCTTTGTCAACAATGCCGGGTGCGCGCCGCTGACGGCGTTTGCACTTCAACTATTCCACAGGCCCATATAATGATATATAAATTATATATCAAATAACTATTATATAAGCAATAATATTATCAAACCATCTGTGTCAATCCAAATCATTAAATCCATCGATCGTCCTTTTTGTCAACAATGCCGGCTGGTTGTGCGCCGCTGACGGCGATGGCACTTCAAAATATTCCACAGGCCCATATAACGATATATAAATTATATGTCAAATAACTATTATATAGGCGGCTCGGTGGAGCACTGGGTAGCACGTCCGCCTCACAGTTAGGAGGGTGCGGGTTCGATTCCACCTCCGGCCCTCCCTGTGTGGAGTTTGCATGTTCTCCCCGGGCCCGCGTGGGTTTTCTCCGGGCACTCCGATTTCCTCCCACATCCCAAAAACATGCTTGGTAGGCCGATTGAAGACTCCAAATTGTCCCTAGGTGTGAGTGCGGGTGCAAATGGTTGTTTGTCTCTGTGTACCCTGCGATTGGCTGGCAACCGGTTCAGGGTGTCCCCCGCCTACTGCCCGATGACGGCTGGGATAGGCTCCAGCGCTCCCGCGACCCCCGTGGGGACTAAGCGGTTCAGAAAATGGATGGATGGATAACTATTATACAAGCAATAATATTATCAAACCATCTGTCACTCCAAATCATTAAATCCATCGATCGTCCTTTATGTTAACAATGCCAACTGCGTGTGCGCCGCTGACGGCGGTTGCATTTCAAAATATTCCACAGGCCCATATAACGATATATAAATTACATATCAAATAACTATTATATAAGCAATAATATTATCAAACCATCTGTGTCACTCCAAATCATTAAATCCATCGATCGTCCTTTGTCAACAATACTGGGTGCGCGCCGCTGATGGCGGTTGCACTTCAAAATATTCCACAGGCCCATAAACAACAATTTTATCAAACAATCTCTGTCACTCCAAGTCATTAAATCCTGTGATCGAATCCTTTGTCCTTTATGTAAAACACCGCTGCGTATGCACCGCGCCGCAGTTGCAGTTCAGATTACAGTAATCCCTCGCTACATCGCGGTTCGTTTATCGCGGTTTCACTACATCGCGGATTTTTTAATTTTGAAAATTTGTGAAAAAATTCACATAAGTTGCTCCTGAGTATAAGTCGCCCCCCCACCCAAACTATGAAAAAAAAGCGATTTATAGTCCGAAAAATACGGTAGTTAAATAATTATTTAGTTAATGGTGGCAGAATTTTCAATTTAGATACACAGACCACAGAAACTTGACAATAAATGATCAATTTAATTAAATATTTAAGTACCGTCTTTTTCCATGTATAATGCGCAAAATGTAACTAATTTATTGTCCTAAAATCTGGGGTGCGCATTATACATGGGTACAACAATTTTTGAAGAAAATCTCCCTCGAAATAAAACTTGAAATCACCTTTCTTCTTGTTTGTTGTCAATCACGCATCGCATTCAGCCATCCTGCCCAACACACTTAGTCAGTAAAATTCATAATTGACGACACATCGTTTGATGCTATGGTGCAATCCTTGATGGTGTGTTATTGTCAAATATTGTTTGTTTTTTAATCTCCATCGCAGACCGGATATCATACGGAGGCCGCCATGACAGTATGCGCAGAACGGATGCGCAAGACACGTCAGCGTCATATAAAGAGCGAGAGTTCAGTTCTTTAACTATTAGTTTCAATTCACAGTTTAATTAGCAGTTTCAATCAGCAAATAACAAAATGCGTTTTACAGGTAATATTTTATTTCACAACACTTTGCCTTGTTCCTTTCTTCTCTGCTGTTCACTTCAGACACGCTCCATACGAACACAATGCTCTCGTATCAGACGCTTGCTCGATCACCTGCTCGTTTGCTGTCACAATGTACCCTACACAAATCCGAAACATTTGTTGCGGCTCCGAGTCACGACGAGGGGCAAGTTTTGGTTTCCAAGGGTGTTTTTAATTCCTCTTCAACTTCTCTCCCATACACATGTCCGCACGTCACTTTCCTCTCTTTTCATTTTAACCTAACTGATCGCGGTGGTGCCTTTCTGGGCAGTCGGAGAAATCAACGTCAACAAAAAAAATACATCCAGCCTAGTTAAGAAATCACCAGAAAGATCACCATGACAATTGTGAACACACAGAAAGATAATAAATAACTGGAACATCACTCAAATATTGGTGATCCCGTTGAGAGTCTCACATATTTCTTCGCTATCGAGTTTGCTAGCGCATGCGCAGTGATACTGACCGGCAGAATAACATCCGGTTGTTCCCAAAGATGATCTTTTTTCTGAAATAATTTTACGTTTACGGACTTAAGTAAGAGTCAAAATTTGGGTGCGTATTATACATGGGTACAGGCTTTTTTCCAGCATCGACATGCCATTTTTAGGGTGCGTATTATACATGGGGGCGTATTATACATGGAAAATTACGGTAATTATCAATTAGTTAAATAATTATTTAGTTAATGATGGCAGAATTCTACTATCAGAAATACAATCAACTGCCACAAGGGCACCACGTTGTTGATTTTCTTATAATTTAAGAAGGCTTAAACGAATGAAGAACCTGAAATCAGTCATTAAGTAGAAGGCGGCTGTTGGGTTTGTCAACATTTGCACAAATTTCGCCAGACCCGAGAGTTGTCTTCATCAGGCCAACAACTCCTGCAGGAGGGCGCCCGAGACACACACACAGGATGTATGGCCCGAACCGCGCTCCAGCTATAGGCTGGACGCTTTTAATTGAATAAATGCAATGGATGGAGTTTACACAAATGCATAGCTTCGCACATCTCATGATTTTAGAAAAACAAGGCTGTCATTGTTTAAAGCGAGCAGTATGGACATCTCAACGATGTTATTGTTCAAACCAGGATGTTATTGTTTGAAGCGACTCATGGCTCCAGCCATATGCTCCTGAGCCATGAAAAACACCATTGTTCTCTTAACATTCCATCTCGGTTGCAAATTCCTGGGCACAAGGTCAAACTGTCACATACAGCAAAGATCCTCCATAGAATCTAATGATAATATTTGACATATTTCCCAACAGCGGCTACAGTTAAAAGGAAAGAGTCTGGAACGGCGCTAACTGAGCCTTTGCTTTATCGAGCAGCTTTGTTCTCAAGCTAGCATTCGCTCAAAGGATAGTCCCCTGTTTGTCTAGCACAGGGGTCGGCAAACTTTTTGACTTGCAGGTCGAATTGGCTTCTAAATTTTGACCGGGGGGCCAAACAAGGAGCAGATGGATGTAGTGTTTGTGGGAAGTAATATAAACGACATGTAAAGGTCATTGCATAAATGGTTTTGGCCTTTAGTAGGGAAGTAAAGCATGGATATTCAAAAAACGCTTTTTGGAAACAAATGCATTTATTAACATTAAAAAAATATTTCACTGAAAAACTACTATCACTGATTCTCATTAAATAAGACACTGTTATTATGAATAACAGTTTCCATCACTTCAGCGCCTGCATGTCAGACTTATGAAAGATGTTTATCGAATGAGGTGAAATCACATCAAACGGCAAACATTCTGACCAAATACATAATCTTGAAGAATCAGTGAAAGAATATATCTAAATAAAGTACCTACTAATATAGAAATTACTAATAAAGAAATCAAAAGGGCAACACGGTGACAGATTTACTGAAAATCAGAGCAGAGCTTTAACTCACAAACACCTGGTGACAGAGGTAAGGAAACAGGAAACACTTCCTCAAAGTCGGCCTTAAAAACTTTAAAAGTTAAGATTAGTCTAAAATAGATGGTGCATCATAAACTTGCCACTGTACTTGACTTTTGATCCGCAGTTTGTCGGTGAAAAAAAGTTTTGCTGAGTCTTCAAATTAGCTGTCAACATCTCCACTGTAGCCACTCGTTCATGTGTTGACTCCTAGCACAGTTAGCATGCTTCGTAGCAAAGTGACGGCAAATATTGTACTCCTTGCAACCGTTTCTTGGCATATCAGCCATAATGGCATTGATCGAACTTCAGTGAAAAAATATTTTGTTGTCAACTCTTTTTTTAAACACTCGGCAATCAGTGTCCACCTTTCTTTTCCCTGGGCCACTCATTTTGATGGAGGGATTCCAGGGGAAGGTTTGTGGGTGGCTGTGGCGTAAAACTGTATCTGAAAGCTCAGTGCGCGAATTACGAGAATGCTGAGGTCACAGCCCACACTAGAAATTCGGCACTGATGGAAATAGAGCGCGGAGTGCGCCGGGTCCGTACTACTTAGTACGTACACGCACTTGTGAGTGTGCACCGAGCTTTCTGACACGGCTTCCGGGAGTAAATGCGCGGGCGGGCGCTACTGGGGAAACATAGTAATTGCAGGGAAAATAACCCAAAACAATGTATAATAATACAATTTATTCAGGTTTAGCGGGCCGGATTAAACGGCCCCGCGGGCTGCATCCGACCCGTTGGGCCGTAGTTTGCCCATGTCTGGTCTAGCAGTATACTGCAGGGATGCCCATGTCTGGTCCTCAAGATCCCCTGCCCAGTTTGTTTTAGGTGCACCCCTACTAATCACCAAATGATTCCCGAGCGCGGCACCGCTGCTGCTCACTGCTCCCCTCTCCCCCAGGGGATGGATCAAAATCACACGGGGATGGGTTAAATGCAGAGGACAAATTTCACCACACCCAGATGTGTGTGACGATCAATCGGACTTTAACTTAACTTTAACTTTTAACTTTACTACAACACTACTGATTCAAATGATCAGCTCATCAGCAGGCTTTGCAAAAGCCTGATAGTGACCCTGATGATTTGAACCAGGTGTGTAGGGATGGATCTAAAACAGGTTGGATAGGACTCTCGAGGACCGGACTTTGGCACCATTAGTGTAGCGTTGGCATTCATGCTAGCCTTGGCCTGAAGCAAATATTTGGGGCTCTGTATTGAAGGTACAACTCTAAAACGTTCATAAAGTCTGCGCCGGGTGTTTACAAACAGTCCAACAATTCAACTGAAGTAGTAGTTTCTCAATGGATATAAATAAGTTCACAAATGCAAACGCAACAAAACAGGTGGTGGAGTCAAAATCTATATTGAAACATTACTGAGTACCGTATTTTTCGGACTAAAAGTCGCTCCGGAATATAGGTCACATTAGCCATAAAATGCACAATAACGTGAAAAAAAACATATATAGTAAGTCGCTCCGGAGTATAAGTCGCATTTTGGGGGAAATTTATTCGACAAAATCCAACACCAAGAATAGACATGAACGAGCAACAACAGGCTAAACGATAGGTATAAACGATAGGTATGCTAACGTGACATAAACAGAAACGAAGAGCTGAGAACGGGCCTGACGTAACATTCAGAGTTATTCAAATAACTATTACATAAATAACCCGTTTATAAAACCATCTGTGTCACTCCAAATCATTAAATCCATCGATCGTCCTTTATGTCAACAATGGGTGCGCGCCGCTGACGGCGCTTGCACTTCAAAATATTCCACAGGCCCATATAACGATATGTAAATTCTATATCAAATAACTATTATACAAGCAATAATATTATCAAACAATCTGTCACTGCAAATCATTAAATCATCGATCAAATTCCTCGTCCTTTGTCAACAACCCCGCGCGTGCGCCCTGACGTCAGCCTCGTCGTTATTCCACAGATCTAGTATATAACTATATTGTAGTGTTAACAAAGTACAAGGACCCAAGCACCGGCGTGGACTTCCAGGCGTGTGGCGGCGTGGACTTCCATCCCCGGAGGTGGCACTTCCAGCCACGGAGGTGGAAGAGAGCTCCATATAATAGGACCGGGCGTGCGTAAAAGTACTATGTCTTGTCACCGTGGGATAGTGGGAACGTAATTTCGATTTCTTTGTGTGTCTTGGCATGTGAAGAAATTGACAATAAAGCAGACTTTGACTTTGACTTTTTGACTTTGAAAATGCTAACTTTTCATCTGCTTTCTCCTGACTCACCGTTTCTGCCTCTTATCGGTTTGTGTTGCGTCTGACTACTGACGGATGTGCGTCGGCACACGTCTAAAAACACTGGCTCTGATAGGCTACCATAACGCTGCCTTAGCCAATCGCTCACTGACTTGTTACGTTAACCCGGAGACACTAGTCTCAGGCTCGTCTGCCCGGCCTGCAGCTAAAGGGGGCGCTAAATTGCCAATTACCCACACAGTGATATGACAAATAATAGAAAACCATATTGCTGCTTTTTTGTATTTGTTTTTTTTGGCACTTTGCGGCTTTTTTGTTTTGTTTTTTGGCACGGCCGCCCGTGTCGCCCGTGCCAAAAACCGCTACTGCACTGGAGGAGAGGAGAAGGAAATGCAGACTTGCTTGATTTGTTTTTTCCACAGTAATCAAGTTCATTCCTTCACCAAGTAAAACTCAAAGTGTATCAAACCGAACCAAAAACCATGATCATAAAACCTTGGTTTTTCATAAAACCTTGGTTTTTCATTAAACCGAACCGAGGATTGTCTGTAAACGAATTTCAATAGCTTGGCAGCTCAGTCTACTTAATAAGACTTGTCAAATCTGCACTTATTACATTTAAGTGACCGGCTTCCCATTAAAGGGTCAAATGAGCCGGGAGTGAAGAGACTCGTCCGAGTTGCTAACCACCTTTATTAAATTAATTCTGAAAGAATCGATCTAATCTCTTTATGACGCCAATCCCGTTGAAGTCAAACGACGCTCGCATGCCGAGTAACTAAAATTGAGACACGTCGTCAGAATGACCGCGCCCTACTGGTGGCTCCCTTCTGATTTGATGCTTTTGTTAAATCTCGGATATATTTAGATGTCTTTGTTAAGACCTCAGGGATTCGTTATTTACACTAGCGCGCATTCGTCCTAGCTGAGCTTAAGATAACTATTTCAAACCAGATCTGACAATACCTGATGTTAAGGATTAAAGCTGTCTTCACTTTAAAAATAATTGAACGGATTTAAAGAATGACTATGATAGGGAAATAAAGTTTTAATTACTGCATATAAAATCATGCTCAACATAGTTAACATGAAATAATTGATAACCGATTTAAGGATTAAGAAGAAATTTAATGAATAAGCAAGAAAAAGAATTACAAGTCGAAAAAACAACAATAATTCCACTCACCAATCTCAGAACAAAAGAGGAGACAAAAGGTCTAAAATCCTATTTGGTTGAACAAGTCGAGTGATCGGCTCTCCTTTGTTCCAAAATCCGAATTCTGTTTAAAGAGAGGAAAGATCTGCCGATGAGGAGATTAACCAACGCCGTTACATTGGTGTCTTCCCCTTTCTGCCAGAAACGGCTGTCTCCTCTGCCTTCCTCGAAGCTTAAAATTTGACAAAGTCCAATTCGAAGCTTAAAATTTGACAAAGTCCAATTCGAAGACTCTGGAAATTCATTTTAGTAGATTTTGGTCCAATCTGAAAAAGCATGAAAAATCCATCTTCACCTAAGCGGCGTTCTTTACTCCGGGCAGCAACAGGGCCATCGCCCTGACCAGGAAGAGCCCTTCTCTCGTCCGAAGCCAAGCTTTTATAGGCTCGTCAGCTCCTCTGGCATTACCTCATTGGAATGTGTGGAATGCCTGGTATGCTAGGAATGCATGACCTCATTTGATTTCTCAGCTGATATTTTAATGCTGTCTCAGCGGATTTTTCAGCTGATATGTGAGGGTTGCGCAATCTTCACCTGACTCTCAGCTGGGAGCCTTGGCAATTTTGCTCAGAACAGCAAATATTGCGCATGACTGTTCTCTGCTGCTGTTTCCTGTTTTGCTCGTTCTTTCACTATTAGCCCTTGATGTCTGCTCTCAACTTAATACATTCATGTATAAATAGAACACCAATGTTAAATACAGGTTGGATAAAACATTGCAACATTAATAACATATATCTTGTCTAGTAAAGATCAACTTAACACATAATCATACTTAGCCATTATAATAGGTTCTTCTAACTTCAACATCTATATTGATATTGCTCAAACTGTTAAGCTTAAAATTATGGCATAGCAAAATCATTTTCCAAAATTGTGTGTTGCTATGTGTTTGAACAGCTTGTGTCTTCCCAATTCCTAACAATTTAATTTATTAGATTTGTTAGTTTCCATCAGGTCACCCCTATGTCAAGCTTTAACACCATCTTCTGGTGAAATTTTGGAACTACTTCATGTTTTAGAAGAGCCAATGTGCCTGGGCCAAATTCGATACCCAATTGTACACCATCTTGTACCACCAGGCCACTTGACAGACTTGATTAATTTTACTTTTATGGCATTCTTAATACGTTTACATATTTTTATTATGCTTTAAGGTGACCTTAACTTGAGAGGTACCCATTAATAAATGTGTCATTTTTATGTTGTTAATTATTTGTAAATGGTGTTTTACCAACAACATGACTTGATTAGACAAATGATAAACAGTAATGCCTCCTTGCAGACGCTGGGTGCTGCAGCAAATCCTGAGAGGCCCGTCAGATGTGGATTGTGATGGAAAGAAGCAACAGGGTGAAGCAGAGCAGGCAGATTTAAAAAGGAGTCAGAAGTTCAATTACCATCTTGCTCCAATGCTCCACAAAGAGCTAAATGTCTGCTCTGATGCTGCATGTCGTTATCCCAGCAACTACAATGCATGGTCCCACCGCATCTGGATTCTGCAACACATGGCCAAAGGCAATGTCAAGGTATGTAGGGGTCAATTGTAGTGTTGCACGGGATACCGGTACTGTTAAAATGGCTCATATCATGTACTTAAAGAAATGGTGGCTCGCCGTGGAAAATGCCTTTAAGTGCTGAGCACGCCTCCTTCTGGGAGGAAGGAAGATGCCTTCAAACAGAGAAGCGCTCATTGTCACCGCTGCTCTTTATTAAAAAGCATGATGCACGAAGTGTCATACAGAACTTCTTGGAAGTTTTTTGCCGACAACCATGCAAAGCCTGTCTCTAAGACTTGTTTTAAAACTACTGTGGCTCGAGGTGGGAGCACATCTAATCTGGCCAAGCACCTCACTGAGCAGCGACTAGTTGAGGGACTACACACGCACGCACGCACGCACACATACGTTGTTAGAATAGGTCTCTTTGGCACATGTGATTAGCTAAGTAGCTTGAGCTATGCCGTTATATCGCTGTAAACCTTCTCTTGCTTTCTTGGCTTTTTCTTCTCTATGACACTCTTTGCACATACATAGAAGTCGCTCTCAGTTAAGACGACAAGGTCACACATTATCACACAGGCTAGGCAGAGTCGACTCCTTGCAGGAGTTAGACCTTCTTCCGCAATCTCGCAGAGAAGGCTCCACAGCTGTGTATTGATCTTTCTGGCATACATTAAATAGTTAAACTGTGAAGGCTGCCTCTTGGTAATTACTGTTAGCATAGCGAGCATTAAAGATAAAGAACTGTAACTAAAAATAATCAAGTCAAGTCAAATTTATTTATATAGCCCTAAATCACAAACAAGTCTCAAAGGGCTTCACATGTACGAACATTGACAATTATTCTCAAACATCCCCTGATCTTAAACTCCCAGAAGGGCAAGGAAAAACTAGAAAAAAACCTACTGGGGGAAAAATGAGAAACCTTGAGAAGATCCTCCTTCCAGGATGACCAGGCTGCAATGGATGCAGATAGGGCACATAGAACACATAATGTAAAATAATCAAAAGAAAAAGTGGATGTCCAATTTAAAGTGAAGAGCTGCATAATATGTATTGGTAGGGCATTCCAAAGCTCTGGAGCCTGAATAGAGAATGTTCTTGACACTGCAGACTCCTTTTGGTCCTTGGGGTCACTAACAGACCAGTCTTGTGCGAACAAAGGTTTCGGGACAGAATGTAAGGTACAACTAGGTCGACGAGATACGAAGGCGCTAAGCCATGCAATATTTTATATGTTAATAAGAGAACCTTGAAGTCACATTTTAAGTGGACCAGGAGCCATTAAGTTGGTTAGTATCTGTGTAATATGATCAAACTTTCTTATCCTTGTAAGCAGTCTTGCTGCAGTGTTTTGTGCCAATTGCAGACTTTTAATACTAGATTTAAGAAGACCAGAGAACAATACATTACAGTAATCAAGGCGCGACGTAACAAACGCATGTATAATAATTTGTCATGCACAAACATGGTCATTAAAGCTGATTCTGATTAACTAGCAGGGCTTTCCTCCGTGAGTCATCACCTTATCGTGGTGGAGGGGTTTGCGTGTCCCTATGATCCTCGGAGCCATGTTGTCTGGGGCTTCATGCCCCTGGTAGGGTCACCCATGGCAAAAGGGTCCTAGGTGAGGGGCCAGACAAAGCACGGCTCATAAGACCCCTTATGAAGAATACAATATATGAAATTAATTTTCCCTCGCCCGGACGCTGGTCACTGGAGCCAGGCCTGGAGGTGGGGCTCAAAGGCGAGCGTCTGGTGGCCGGGCCTTCGCCCATAGGGCCCGGCCGGGCACAGCCCGAAAGGGAAACGTTGGTTCCCCTTCCCATGGGCTCATCCCCTGTGGGAGGGGCCAAAGGGGTCGGGTGCGTAGTGAGCTGGGCAGCGGGCAAGGGCGGGAACCTTGGCGGTCCGGCTGCAGATGCTGGCTCTTAGGGCATGGAATGTCACCTCGGGAGTTTGAGGCAGAAAAGCTCCGACTAGACATAATCGAACTTGCCTCCACACTCAATTTGGGTTCTGGAACAAGCCCTCTCGAGAGGGGCTGGACTCTCTTCCACTCAATAGTTGCCCACGGTGAGAGGCGTCGAGCAGGTGTGGGCCTACTTATTGCCCCCCGGCTGGGCGCCTGCACATTGGGGTTCACCCCGGTGAAGAAGAGGGTAGCCTCCCTCCGCCTTCGGGTGGGGGGACGAGTCCTGACTGTTGTTTCTGCCTATGCACCGAACAGTAGCTCAGAGTACCCACCCTTTTTGGGGTCCTTCAAGGAAGTGCTGGAAAGTGCTCCTTCTGTGGACTCCATCGTTCTACTGGGTGACTTCAATGCTCAGGTGAGCAATGAAAGTGAGACCTGGAAGGGCGTGATTGGGAGGAACGGCTCCCCCGATCTGAACCCAAGCGGTGTTCTATTGTTGGACTTCTGTGCTCGACACGGATTGTCAATAATGAACACCATGTTCAAACATAAGGATGTCCATGTGTGCACTTGGCACCAGGACACCCTAGGCCGCAGTTTGATGATCGACTTTGTAGTCATGTCATCGGATTTGCGGCCACATGTTTTGGACACTCGGGTGAAGAGAGAGGCGGAGCTGTCAACTGATTAACACCTGGTGGTGGGTTGGCTCCGATGGTGGGGGAAGATGGCGGTTCGACCTGGCAGACCCAAACGTACTGTGAGAGTCTGCTGGGAATGTCTGGCAGAATCCCCTGTCAGGAAGAGCTTCAACTCCCACCCCCGAGCTTTTCCCACGTCCCGGAGGAGGCGGGGGACATTGAGTCCGAGTGGACCATATTCCATGCCTCCATTGTTAAGGCAGCCGACCGGAGTTGTGGCCGTAAGGTGGTCGGTGCCTGTCGTGGCGGCAATCCCCGAACTCGCTGGTGGACACCAGCGGTAAGCGATGCTGTCAAGCTGAAGTAGGAGTCCTATCGGGACGTTTTGGCCTGTGGGACTCCGGAGGCAGCCGACAGGTACCGGAAGGCCAAGTGGAACGCGGCTTCGGCGGTTGCTGAGGCAAAAACCCAGGTGTGGGAGGAGTTTGGCGAGGCCATGGAGAATGACTTCCGGACGAGTTTGAGGAAATTCTGGTCCAACATCCGGCATCTCAGGAAAGGGAAGCAGTGCACCGTCAACACTGTTTACAGTGAAGATGGCGTGCTGCTGACCTTGCCTCGGGACGTCGTGAGTCGGTGGGGAGAATACTTTCGAAGACCTCCTCAAATCCACCGACACCTTCCATTGTGGAAGCAGGGCCTGGAGACTCTAAGGTGGACTCTCCAATCTCTGGGATCGAAGTCACTGAGGCAGTTAAAAAACTCATCGGGGGCAAGGCTTATGGGGTGGATGAGATCCGCCCGGAGTTCTTAAAGGCTCTGGATGTTGTGGGGCTGTCCTGGCTGACACGCCTCTGCACCATTGCGTGGACATCGGGGACGGTGCCTCTGGATTGGCAGACTGGGGTGGTGGTTCCCCTCTTTAAAAAGGGGGACCGGAGGGTGTGTTCCAACTACAGAGGACTCACACTCCTTAGCCTCCCTGGTAAGGTCTGTTCAGGTGTGCTGGAGAGGAGGGTCCGTCAGGAGGTCAAACCTCGGATTCAGGAGGAGCAGTGTGTTTTTCCTCCTGGCCGTGGAACAGTGGACCAGCTCTATATCCTCGGCAGGATCCTCGAGGGGGCATGGGAGTTTGCTCAACCCGTCCACGTGTTTTGTGGTCTTGGAGAAGGCGTTCGACCGTGTCCCTCGGGAAGTTCTGTGAAGGGTGCTTCGGGAGTACAGGGTGCCAATCCAACTGATAAGGGTGGTTCGGTCCCTGTATCATCGATGCCAGAGTTTGGTCCGCATTTCTGGCAGTAAGTCGGATTCGTTCCCAGTGAGGGTTGGACTCCGCCAAGACTGCCCTTTGTCACCAATTCTGTTCATAACTTTTATGGACTGAATTTCTAGGCGCAGCCGAGGAATTGAGTGTGTCCGGTTTGGGGACCTCAGCATACCATCTCTGTTTTTTGCAGACGACGTGGTGCTGTTGGCGTCTTCAAGCCGTGATCGGCAGCTCTCACTGGAGCGGTTCGCAGCCGATTGTGAAGCGGTTGGGATGAGGGTTAGCACCTCCAAATCTAAGTCCATGGTTCTCGGTCAGAAAAGGGTGGAATGCCCTCTCTGGATCAGTGATTAGATCCTGCTCCAAGTATTTCGGGGTCTTATTCAGGAGCGAGGGCAGGATGGAGCGTGAGATCGACAGGCGGATCGGTGCAGTGTCGGCTGTAATGCGGACTCTGTACTGGTCCGTCGTTGTGAAGAAAGAGCTGAGCCAAAAGGCAAAGCTCTCAATTTACCGGTTGAACTAAGCTCCTATGGTCACGAGCTATATGTCGTGACCGAAAGAATGAGATCCCGGATACAAGCTTCCAAAATGAGTTTTCTTCGTAGGGTGTCCGGGCTCTCCCTTAGAGATAGGGTGAGAAGCTCGGTCTTCCGGGAGAGACTCGGAGTAGAGCTGCTGCTCCTCCACGTTGAGAGGAGCCAGATGAGGTGCCTCAGGCATCTCATCAGGATGCCTCCTGGACGCCTCCCTGGGGAAGTGTTCCGGGCATGTCCTACCAGCAGGAGACCCCTTGGACGACCCAGGACGCGCTGGAGAGACTGTCTCTCAGCTGGCCTGGGAACGTCTTGGGTTACCCCGGGATGAGCTGGACGAAGTGGCTTAGGACAGGGAAACCTGGGAGTCCCTCCTAAAGCTGCTACCCCCACAACCTGACCCCGGATAAGCGGAAGAAGATGGATGGATGGATGGATGGATGGATGGGTGGGTTGAAAGAATCGGACGAATCTTAGCAATATTACAGAGGTGAAAAATGCAGTTCGAGTAATGTTCTTAATGTGTTTTTTCAAAGGACAGGGATGAGAATCTTCCGCGGGTCCGCGGGTTTCCGTGTTTTTTTCCGTCGGGAGTATCATTTTTGTGAATCGTGTAGATCCGTTGAGAAAATTGTTTTTATATGGGGCGGGGGTGGGGCGGGCAAGTCGAACGGGATCAGGAACTGCTTCATATGGGCATGGCTCGAGAGCAGCGTCATCTTACAGTACTTACAAGTACTCGGAGCACAAAGACGCTCTTAAAGCAATGCGACAGTGAGCGCCCGGCGCGCTGCGGTTGCGCGATCGGACTAAATTAGGCTCCCTGCGCACTGAGGTCCACTTCAATTTTGGAAAGTACATCAGGAGTTTAAAACTATTTTCTAAATTTCAGCGACGGCTCTGTCACAATAATGCAACCAGCGCCGTGCAGTTGCGCGGTCGGCGCCGCGCTATGGTTGCGCGTTTGGCGGTGCGCTGCAGTTGCGCGATCGGACAAAAATGCGCAAATGAAAAAATGCTTAAAAAAAGTCTTGGAACCGATTAAAAAAAATTCCATTATTTGTAATGGGAAAAATAGATTCGGAAATCGACCGATTCGCTTCTCGAACCGCCTTCTGGAATGGATTGTGGTCGAAAACCGAGGCTTGACTGTATCATATTCACCTTGGTAGCCCACCAAGCAGGAATATTTTTTTAACAAAACTGTTGAAATTGAGTGATGAAATGAATGGTATTGGGGTTGCGATACTGCCAAAATCCAGGAGTTTCCAGGGAGCTTTTCCCCCTGAGCCCCCTCCGGGGCATTGCCCCTGGCCCCCTGCGGCCCCCAATGGGGGCCTGTGGGCCCTGTGGCCCCCAATAGGGGCCTCTGGCCCCTGCAGCCCCCAATGAGAGCCTGTGGCCCCTGGCCCACTGCGGCCCCCATTGGGGGGGGGGGCATGCAGCCCCCAGACCTCGGCTACTTTTCAGTTTTTTTTTCATTTGCCGTTCTCATCCCTGAAAGGAGAGTTTGGTCAAATATTACACTAACATTGGTTACATTATCACTTTGGACATTTATCTAAATTTACAGTGGCTTCCTTAAATAGGTGCTGACAATGAGCAGGACTAATTATCAACATCTCAGTTTTATCTGGGTTAAGAATTAGGAAATTAAGCGACATCCATTGTTTAATCACAGCAAGACACACCTCGAGATTACAACAATCCCGCGGATTTGTCATTTTAAACAGCTTAAAAAATTGGTTGTCATCGGCATAACAATGAAAACTAATGTTTTATTTAAATATAATGTCCCCAAGCGGAATCATATAAATACTAAACAGTATAGGTCCAAGTACCGATCCGTGCGGGACACCACATCTAACATTAATTGGCTCAGAGGACGTGTTGCCATGGTGGATCCTCTCTGAGCGATAAGAACTAAACCCAGAAAGTGCTGACCCCGAAATACCAACACAGGTTTCAAGGCGATCTAATATGTTGTGATCGACAGTGGCGAAGGCAGCACTAAGATCAAGTAATATTAGTACCGATGAGGTGTTTGAATCCATAGCTAAGAGATCATTAGTCACTTTAGCAAGTGCTGTCTCAGTGGAGTGGTTAGCTCTAAAACCAGACTGAAACAATTCAAATCGATTGTTAGCAACTATGTAATCATTAAGCTGCTGCGCTACTACTTTTTCAATAATTTTTGCAATGAACAGAAGATTTGAATTACTGAGACGGTCCGGGTCGAGGTTTGGTCAGTTAATTGAATAATAGGGGCCTTAAAGTCATACTGCCAGAGGATTAATTATATTAGATCAATTACATTAAT
The DNA here is from genome assembly GCF_901709675.1 of Syngnathus acus. Classification (NCBI taxonomy): domain Eukaryota; kingdom Metazoa; phylum Chordata; class Actinopteri; order Syngnathiformes; family Syngnathidae; genus Syngnathus; species Syngnathus acus. The sequence goes on from NC_051094.1 coordinate 19,839,507, forward strand.
TATATTTAAGACAGACGGTCCTAAAATCTGAAAAAATTCTTTAACTAGTTTGCCTGGAAGTGGGTCGAGTAGTCAAGTTTCAAGTCAAAGAGTTCTTGAAGCGAGAGGTTAATTAATTGTTGAATAATAGCGGTTTTAAAGGCTGTTGGCATACTGCCAGAGGATTAATTATATTAGATTACCGTATTTTCCGCACTAAAAGGCGCACCGGATTATAAGGCGCACCTTCAATGAACGGCCCATTTTAAAACTTTGTCCATATATAAGGCGCACCGGATTATAAGGCGCATAAAATAGAAGCTATACTGCAACAAACTGAGGTTGACTAGGGTTGCGGTATGCATCCACTAGCCCAGGGGTGGCCAACCAGTCAGAGACTAAGAGCCACATTTTTTACTGTGTCATCGCAAAGAGCCACATCATACACATGAGCACAGATGAACACCCCCCCACACACACACACACACGCACACAAACACGCACGCACGCGCACACGCACACACACGCACACACACGCACACACACACCCCTCTGCTCAGCCAAATTTATTGTGTGACATTATTATGTCACGCACCAACATGATGACAAATTGACTCCTACAGTACTAAAACCACAGACCAAAGACCACATTTTCAACAATGAACATTGTGTGCATTGTCTCACACAGACAAACTCTCAGTTCAACAAATTCCACAAACAAAAACATAATAAGTTTTTTCACTTACTATGTGTGGCGGGACAGACCATTCGTTTGAGTTCGTCGTTTTCAGGAGACAAGATTTCAAGAACGTCACTGAGGCATATTTTAACGAACTCCACTTCATTGTATGGCTTTTTAGCCCGTGCAATGTTCCAAGCCAGTTGAAACAATGCAAGTGTGACAGTCTCTGAGTGCTTCGTAATTTTTTTGAAAAACTGTACCTATTTTTCTGCCTGACTTTTCAAAGTCTCCAAACTTGTGCTTGCGAAATTCAGTCCCTTTTGCAAAGTCCTTATCGATATTGGCATGAAGTGAGCTGAAGTGGCGCTGACCATTTGAAGCTTTTAAATGCGCCAATGACGTCCGACATATGAGGCAGAATGGCTTGCCATAGCGTTCAACAAAAAACAACTTTAACTCTGTTAAAAACGTCCTGTGTTCATCGTCATATATTCGTTTAGCTGTGCATTTTTTCCTTGCCATTTTGGCAAGCGTCTTGTCAGCTTTTCTGGACCTAATGGGCCCCCGTAGTCACAGTCGCCATCCATTAAAAAGCCAGCAAAACCAATCGCTCTGTTTGTCCCTCCTCCTTTGCGGGATTTCACCTCACGCGCATGCGCGTTTGACCAAAATACCATATTGAACTCAAGCGAAGCAAATACGCACGAAAAATAAACACAAATGTTGATATGAACGTAAAAGAGCCGCATGAAACTAGCCAAAGAGCCGCATGCGGCTCGCGAGCCGCATGAAACTAGCCAAAGCGCCGCATGCGGCTCGCGAGCCGCGGGTTGGCCACCGCTGCACTAGCCAGTAACCAACGAGCCCTCTGTAAACAATCGCGTTTCTCAAACGATCTCCTATAAAATGATCGGAACTGACTAAAGTTCGATCTAGCGCATTGGTACTACTTACCTATGTTTCCCTTCCATATCGATCCGTAGATTTACTCGAAACATTAACAGAGCAGCCTATTTTGACATGAAATAGCCTGGTACGTATAGCAGCTATCGTTATAGCATTAGCCATCCGCAAAGTCCCATGAGCCTCAGCTCGCAATCTCCCATGAGCCTCAGCAAAGTGTAAACAATCGCGTTTCTCAAACGATCTCCTATAAAATGATCGGAACTGACTAAAGTTCGATCTAACGCATTGGTACTACTTACCTATGTTTCCCTTCCATATCGATCCGTAGATTTACTCGAAACATTAACAGAGCAGCCTATTTTGACATGAAATAGCCTGGTACGTATAGCAGCTATCGTTATAGCATTAGCCATTCGCAAAGTCCCATGAGCCTCAGCTCTCAATCTCCCATGAGCCTCAGCAAAGTGTAAACAATCGCGTTTCTCAAACGATCTCCTATAAAATGATCGGAACTGATTAAAGTTCGATCTAATGCATTGGTACTACTTACCTATGTTTCCCTTCCATATCGATCCGTAGATTTACTCGAAAAATTAACAGAGCAGCCTATTTTGACATGAAATAGCCTGGTACGTATAGCAGCTATCGTTATAGCATTAGCCATCCGCAAAGTCCCATGAGCCTCAGCTCGCAATCTCCCATGAGCCTCAGCAAAGTGTAAACAATCGCGTTTCTCAAACGATCTCCTATAAAATGATCGGAACTGACTAAAGTTCGATCTAACACATTGGTACTGCTTACCTATGTTTCCCTTCCATATCAATCCGTAAATTTACTCGAAACATTAACGGAGCAGCCTATTTTGAAATGAAATAGCTTCGCGGGTACAACAGCTATTCGGTGACGCCCCCTGACTACAGTTGCCGTAATGTTGGGAAGCGATGCGACCTTGTAATTTACTAGTCGTACTAAAACGTACTGAAACATTTTGGCAGAGCACTGTGTACAACCAGTATGGATCAACAAATTCATCAATTGATCCATATATAAGGCGCACTGGACAATAAGGCGCACTGTCGGCTTTTGAGAAAATTTTAGGTTTTTAGGTGCGCCTTATAGTCCGGAAAATACGGTAATTACATTAATTATATTTAAGACAGACGGTCCTAAAATCTGAAAAAAATCTTTAACTAGTTTGCCTGGAAGTGGGTCGAGTAGTCAAGTTTCAAGTCAGAGTTCTTGAAGCGGGAAGTTAATTGTTGAATAATAGCGGTTTTAAAGGCTGTTGGCATACTGCCAGAGGATTAATTATATTAGATTAATTACATTAATTATATTTAAGACAGACGGTCCTAAAAGCTGAAAAAATCATTTAACTAGTTTGCTTGGAAGTGGGTCGAGTAGTCAAGTTTCAAGTCAAAGAGTTCTTGAAGCGGGAGGTTTTGCATTTTACACTTTTGTACCTCGGGCCTGAGGGGAGAAGTGTGAACAGTCAATGTTGGGGGTGGGTGGGGTCTCTGAGGATAGAGGCCACTCTCCTGTGGACCCTGCAATGGTGGATGCTCTGCAGGGAGGGCAGAGGATTCCTGGTGATTCTCTCTGCCGTCTTCACCACTCTCTGCAGGCGCTTGCGGTCTGGCAGTGGGGCTGCCATACCACACGGAGAAGCAGCTGGTCAGGATGCTCTCGATGGAGCAGCTGTAGAAGTTGCTGAGGATCTTAGGAGGAATCCCAAACTTCCTCAGCTTCCTCAGAAAGTCAAAGTCTGGTCAAAAAGGCACAGCCGCTGTTGAGCCTTTTTGACCAGCTGTGTGGTGTTCAATGTCCAGGTGAGGTCCTCACTGATATGAACACCCAGGTATTTGAAGCTGCTCACCCTATCAACTTCAAGCTACTGGATGAAAAGTGGCTGATGAGGTCTCCTTTCCTCCTTCATGTCCACTATCAGCTCCTTTGTCTAGTCCGTGTTGAGGGTGAGGTTTTTTTCGTTGCACTGTAACACCAGGCTGTCCACCTCCCTCCTGTAGCCTCCCTCCCCGCCTGTAAGGCGTCCAATCACTGCAGTGTCTGCGAACTTGATGATGGGTCCTTGTGGGAGGCGACGCAGTCGTGAGTGAACATGGTGTAGAGCACAGGTGTCAAACTCAAGGCCCGGGGGCCAGACACGGCCCGCCGCATCATTTTATGTGGCCCGCGAAGACAAATTGTGCATCAAATTCGTGTGTCATTACTAGAATTGCAAATTGCCTTCACTTTTAATAGGATCTTTTTTTTAAAATATTTGACCACTTTTTACTCAACTGATTTGAAAATGAGTTATTTGTCAGTTTGTATACTGTATGTAATATGAGGTGCTCATACATTTATTTGGGTTGACAGTCATAATGGCCCTTCTAATGAAGCTATGACTACAATGCGGCCCACGAAAAAAATGAGTTTGATACCCCTGGTGTAGAGGATGGGGCTAAGGACACATCCCTGTGGGGTGTGGGGTTGGTAGTGATGCTGGCTGAAATCCTGTTGCCAATCCTGACGGACTGAGGCCTGCCAGTCAGAAAGTCCAGGAGCCAGTCACAGAGGTTGGGGTGGAAGCCAATTGTGGAGAGTTGTTGTTGTGTGGTCCTATTCCTTTGCAGGGGTTGATTTTCCTCAGGGCTCTGCATACCTGGCTTGATGTGAACTGTTGCGACGGGGGAGGGATGTCGGGTGGTCCGGGTGTGTGTGTTTCTCTTTGTGCTGGGGTTGGAGGTCTCAAAGCGGGTGTGAAGCTGTTGAGGTCGTCTGGGAGGCTGTCAGTGGCGCTGATGGTGCTGATGGATGCCCTGTAGTCTGTGATGTGCTGGAGGCCCTGCCACACCCGCCCGGCGTCAGCCGTGGAATATAAACTGTTCAGCTTCTCTTTGTACTGCTTCTTGGCTGCTGTGATGGCTTTTCTCAGCCCATACTTTGCAGCTTTTTACCCTGCCTCGTTGTCTGATCTGAATGCCAGGCAGCGAGCACACAGCATGTGATGTACATGACTGTTTATCCAGGGCTTCTGGTTGGGGAACTTCCTCACTTTTGCCGTGGGCACGATGTTATCAACGCAGGTGCTGATGTACCCGGTCACATAATCAGCATAATCCTGGACGTTGGCTGAGGAATCCTTCATTGTGGCAGCATCCCTAAACACATCCCAGTCTGTTTGAGCAAAACAGTCCTGCAAGATGCACTCAGCTTCTCTGGTCCAAAATTTGATGTTTGGTGGTGGGGTTTGATTGTTTCAGTCTTTGCCTGTATGCTGGGTACAGGAACAGTGAGATGTGGTCCGATTGTCCAAACTGGATGAGTGATGTTCGTTCAGTTTGTTGTCCAGAGACTGCATGTTGGCTAGCAGGAAGCTGGGTAGCGGTGGTCGGCTTGCGCGAGCTTTTAACTTAGCATGGAGCCCTCCCTTCTCGCCTCACTTTCGACGCTGTCTTCGGAGCGCTCTTCTGGGGTCGGCGGGCTCACTCGAGGTCGATGCGCCTGGGCCTTCCTGAGATTCGTGGGGGTCTTTGCGGGAGCGAACAATGAGTTGTAGCTCTGGTGGTATGAATCCCGTAAATCCAGGTTATTGTGCAGCCTGGCTATATCCAGCAGTGCCTGCTTGTTGTAGATTAGCAGTGCATGATATTTTGTGTACCGCAGAAAGAACAAGAACGACAAAGAAAAGAAGAAAAAGCCGGCATTCTAGAGCAGAGCTAGCAAACGCGTCAGCCACGGGGGGCGCCATGTTCTTCCATCTTATATTTGAGGTTGCCAAGTCTCGTGATAACACCAGATCTAATGTATTTCCATTTTTATGCGTTGCCTGTATGAAACTGAACGTTTCGATTATTGTCTGAAATGTTATAGTAAGTGATTCTGCCGGTAGATTCATATGAATATTAAAATCCCCTATGATTATTTCACTATCTGTATGGGTCACCAAGTCAGCCACGAATTCTAAAAATTCATCTAAGAAGCCAGAGTAAGCGCCAGGTGGACGGTAGATAACAGTAAGATAAAATGCCAACAAGTCTGTGGATCGGATAACAAGAACTTCAAAAGTTTTAAATGTGTTAATTGAGCGAGGGCTAAGTCTGAGATAAGGGCTACACCCCCACCCTTCCTACGAACATGCAAGCTCACAAAGTTTGGAGGCGAGGCCTCATTAAACTGCAGCAATTCATTAGGTTTTAACCAGGTCTCGCAAAGACCAATCATGTTAAGATTATGGTCTCTAATGAGGTAATTAACTAGTCGCTAGCGCTTTCGTGGGGAGTGATCTAATATTTATAAAACCGAGTTTGAGTCTAATTAGTTGAGAGGACTTTGCACCCATCGGAGGATGTTTGGACGATATAAGAGTGAGATTGCGTTGTCTCGGCCTTTGAGATGTTTATTAACGCGGCGGAAGGAGACAGCCGTAGGAATTTGATAGTTAATATTCAGCACACTCACGCTGTTATTAGGAGCGAGCACCATACCATTAGTAGAAAGTGTCAGTGTACGTATGTTGTAGCACTATTCAAACTGTGATGCTCTAGTCTACACAAAGAGCTTTGTGCATGATGTGAGTCTAGCCTAGCGCTAGTTAACTTTAATTTAACAGACTCCAAACCTATCCTAATAGGTGGCCTAGCCACCTGTGACCCGGCCTGCTCTAAAGTGGACTGTCATGAATGAACCAAAACAGTAATCTATGTTCCTAGAAAGAGTGATGGCGCCTTCACGGTTAAGATGAAGGCTGTCCATCCTCAGCAGGTTGGGGTGGCCCCAGAAGGAAGACCAGTTTATTATCTACAAATTGCAATCCCTGATTCTTGCAGAAACCAGCCATCCACCGATTAAGCGAAATAATCTGCTAAACCTCTCATCATTGCCTCTTGCTGGCAAGGGGCCAGAGACAATTACTCGATGCCGACTCATCTTTCTGGCGAGATCACAAGTCCTTGCTACGTTTTTCCTTGTGATCTCTGATTGCCTCATCCTTGTATCATTAGAGCCGATGTGTATCACTATATTTGAGTAACGAGTGTTGTTGGTGTTATGCTGTTGATTAGACCTATTGCGAGCCAGCTCCCTAAGGTTAGATTCAATGTCGGGTGCTTTGGCTCCAGGGATACACTTTACTATGGCTGGATTTTTAAGCGAGATGTTGCGGGTAATGGACTCACCTATGACTGAAGTGCGACAGCCAGTAGACCAAGGTGGCTTTGGACGGCTATCCGTCTTAACAGGCTCGTCACTGTTAGCAAGCCACTTGGGGCTTATGCTAACTGGGATCGCGGGCTGACTACAGCCCCCATTTGTGTCTGGCACATCTACAGTTATCGGGTTGTTCTGCTCTAGCTGGCGGACACGTCTCTCTAGCAGGCACAACCTCTTTAAAATGATGCAGGTGGTGCACGGAGCTGTACAAACCTGTTGATCTGAAGACATACTTGCCATACATATATACAGGTGACTAACAACATTTATGTGGCAAGAGCAGGATGTTATTGCCCAGTGATGTCTCTGAGAGGTATGAGTTCATCAGAGCGACAGCCTGGGGGAAGAAGCTGTGTCTGTGTCTGCTGGTTTTGGCGTACAGCGCTCTGTAACGCCGTCTGGAGAGGAGTAGTTCGAACAGATTGTAACCTGGGTGAGAAGGGTCTGTAGAGATGTTACTTGCGTTTCCTGGTCCTGGACAGTCAGAAGAATTGGTTAGATGGGCGGTTGGTCCCAATTATCTTTTCCGCAGTCCTGATTGTCCGTTGCAGTCTGTGCTTGTCTTGTTTGGTGGCCGATCCAAACCAGACAGTGATGGAGGTGCAGAGGATAGACTGGATGATGGCAATGTAGAAGGTCTTCAGCAGCTCCTGTGGCAGGTTGAACATACTGAGCTCTCTCAGAAAGTACAACCTCTGCTGGGCCTTCTTCCGGACAGTCTATGTAGCCGGTCCATTTCAGGTCCTGGGAGATTGTGGATCCCAGAAACTTGAAGGTGTCTGTGGTGGGAATAGCATTACTGAGGATGGTGAGGGGTGGAAGTGGCGAAGGGTCTCTCCTGAAGTCCACTGTCATCTCCACGGTCTTGAGCGGGTTCAGCTCCAGGTGATTTTGGCTGCACCAGTGGACCAGCCGCTCCACCTCCTGTCTGTACACAGTCTCGTCACCGTCCCGGATCAGTCCAATGAGAGCGGTGTCGTCAGCATACTTCAGGAGCTTCACAGAAGAGTCGCCTGAGGAGCAATCATTGGTGTAGAGAGAGAAGAACACTGGGGAGAGGACGCACCCCTGGGGGGCGACAGTGCTGGTGGTCTGGGTGTCAGATGTGATGGTCCCCAGCCTCACATGCTGTCTCCTGTCGGTCAGGGTCCACTGACCGGTGGAGGCAGGCACCGCAAGCTGGATGAGCTTCTGGTGGAGGATGTCAGGAGCGATGGTGTTGTACGCCGAGCTGAAGTCCACAAACAGGATTCTGGCGTACGTCCCTGGGGTGTCTAGGTGGCGCAGGATGTAGTGCAGTCCCATGTTGACCGCATCGTCCACCGACCTGTTAGCCCGGTAGGCAAACTACAGGGGGTCAAGCAGGGGGCCGTGATGTCCTTCAGGTAGCTCAACACTGGCCTTTCAAAGGATTTCATGACCTCAGATTTCAAAGCGACAGGTCTATAATCATTCAAACCTGTGATGGCAGGCTTTTTGCCACCGGTACGATGGTGGAGCTTTTGAAGCACAAGGGCACCTCACAGAGCTCCAGGGAACCGTTGAAGATCTGTGCAAAGGTGGGTGCCAGTTGTTCAGCACAGACTTTCAGGCAGGAGGGGGACACGCCGTCTGGGCCTGGTGCCTTCCTGACCTCTTGTCTCCAGAACGTCTGACGCACCTCCTCCTCGCGGATCTGAAGTGCGGGCTCGGCTTCTGAAAGAGAGAGAGTAGGTGATAATGATGATGGAGGTGTGAACAGGGGGGTTGTGCGAGGAGGTGTGTATGTTGATTGTGATGCAGGAGGTCCAGTTGTGTGGGTGGACCGTTCAAACCTGCAATAAAACTTGTTTAGCTGGTTTGCAAGCCTTTTGTTCTCCACAGGACGGGGGGTTGGTTTCTTGAAGCCCGTAATGCACTGCAGGCTTTTCACACTGTCGAGGGATCAGGATCGGCAGAGAGGTGTCCCTCCAGGCTCTCCCCATTGCACCTCTTGGCTTTTCTGATCTCTCGGTTCAGTGTGTTCCTGGCCTGCCTGAACAGGTCACGGTTCCCACTCCTGTAAGCCTCCTCCTTGGCTTTGCGCAGCATCCTGAGGTTTGCTGTAAACCACGGTTTGTTGTCGTTGTACGTGCACAAGGTCTTAGTCTGCACACACAAGTCCTCACAAAAATTAATTAGATGTGTTGATTTGATTGAAGAGTTTGTCCTTAATGACTTGAGACAGGCTGTGAATGGCTTTGATGGTCACAGTATCAGTGAGTTCATGCAGGTCTGAAGTTGCAGCTTCAAAAACACCCCAATCGGTACAGTCAAAGCAGACTTTGAGGTCCTGCTTTGACGCCACTGTCCATTTCTTCACAGTCCTTACCACAGGCTTAGAAGTTTTTTTAATTTCTGCCTGTAGGTTGGGATCAGCCAGGGGTGTCAAACTCCTTTCCTCGGGGGCCGAATCCATACATGTTTTCCAAGTTTCCCTCGTTAAACACACCTGATTCAAATGACCATTTCATCCTCGCGTTCTGCAGGAGCCTGATCAATTGAATCAGGTGTGTTTAACGAGGGAAACTTGGAAAACATGTAGGGATTCGGCCCCCGAGGACTGGATTTTATTACTAGATTACTAGTAAATTATTACTAGATTACTAGTAAATTATTTACTAGACAGTGGTCCGAGAGTCCTAAAGCTCCACGGGGCAGTCCTTTATGCGTCCTTTATTACTGAGTAGCAGTGGTCCAGTGTCTGTGTCCCTCTGGTGGGACACGTTATGTGCCGTCTGTATTTGAGGAGTTCGTGTGTGAGGTTCGCTCTGTTAAAATCACCCAAAACAATGATCAGTGAATTTGGTAGTTTTCTCTCCATGTCTGTTACCTGGTCAGCCAGCAGCTGCGTGTCTTCGATCGCACGTGCGTGTGGTGGAATGTAAACAGCCGCCATTACCATCGAGGCGAACTCACGTGGTGAATAAAACGGCCGGCAGTTTATGAAAAGTGGTTCTAGGAGAGGGCTGCAAGACTCTTTCAACACTTTGAGTGTCAAAGTGAAAAAACCTTCATTAATATAGAAACATAGACCACCTCCCTTTGTTTTTCCCGTGAGCTCCGTGTTGCGATCGGCACGTAGTAGCCTAAATCCAGGCAGCTGCACGGCATGGTCTGGGACGAGTTTGGTGAGCCACAATTTGGTGAAGCACAGGGTGGCGGATCTGCTAACGTCCAGGTTCCTTGGGATGAGAAGCAGTAGTTCGTCCATCTTGTTCGCCAGGGAGCGGACATTCGCCAGATGAATTGATGGTAGGGGAGCACGGAACCCTCTCTGCCTCAGCTTCACAAGGCCTCCGGTGCGCTTGCCACGCCGCCGTCTTCGGCATAGCTTGTAGAGCACCGCCGCTCCGGCTAAAATCTCTGTCAAACAGCCTGGGTCCGTGAAAACTGGAGAGAAAGTACCAGGAGAAGACTCTCCGATGTTTAACAGTTCTTCTCTGCTAAAAGTGATCCGGCAGCAGAAGACGCAAAAAACACACAAAATAACACAAAGTAGCAGAGAGCGAGTCACCGAGGCGGCCATCCGTGGCGCCATTTTATGACGTACAAAATCACAATTACTTGATTGTTCTGAATTAATGCTAAGATAGGTGATATTTACAGTTACATTAAGCACATGCCACGTTTTAGATGCAAGGCAAGGCAAGGCAAGGCAAGGCAAGTTTATTTGTATAGCACTTTTCAGCAATCAGGCAATCCAAAGTGCTTCACACAAGACATGAAGGCATAAAAGAAAAAGAAAACATTAAAAGCATCAAGGTACAGTTAAAAAACATTAAAAACAGTTGATTAAAATTAAAATCAGTAAAAATCAAATAAAACAGGAACGGAGTTACAGTGCAGTATAAGTTAAGGTAATATCAGCCATAGGCCGCAGCAAACAAAGAAGTCTTCAGTTCTGTCTTAAATATATTGAGAGTTACAGCAGACCTGCATGTCTCTGGGAGTTTGTTCCAACCGCGCTGGTCGCATTATTGTGACAGAGCCGTCGCTAAAATTTAGAAAATATTTTTAAAGTCTTGATGTACTTTCCAAAATTTAAGTGGACCTCAGTGCGCAGGGAGCTTAATTCGCTCCGATCGTGCACCCGCAGCACGCCAGGCTCTCACTGTCGCATTGCTTTAAGAGCGTCTTTGTTTTTTAGGACGGCTTTACTGCTCCCACTTGCTTTCTTTGGAGGCATGATTAGGAGTTAATACAATCCTCAAAGTAACGAAAATACAATAACAACGGAGTCAGTCGGCATCCGGGCCGCGCGGTCGGGTTTTCTCGGGTCCTCCCGGCTCATCTCGCGAGGTTCGAGCTCCGAATTTTGTTTGACAACCGAAGCAAAAAAATCTCGAATTTTTTTTTCGAATTCCGATTTGTTCAAAAACCGAGGTTTGACTGTAAAATAAATAAATGCGGCTCACTGACAAGTGCCGCTATTTGAGCTAATTTTAGAACAGTCCTGCGGGCGACTCATGCGGTCCTCACGGGCAACCTGGTACCGTGTTGGTGACCCCTGTCCTAGACCATACAGAGCCTTATAAACCAATAGAAGTATTTTAAAATGAATTCTTTGGCAGACAGGAAGCCAGTGTAAGGACCTCAGAACTGGAGTGATATGATCTATTTTTTTTTATTTTAGTGAGAACTATAGCTTCACAAAGCATGGAAAGCTAAATTGTTTCACAAATTTGCAGTTCAATCAGAACTGAACTGGCTCTGTGCTGAGGTTGTATAGAAAAAAAGATGTTTGTGTTATGGTGCTTGAAATTTACCCCCGGAGCTTCCACATTGAGGTCTGGATTTATTAGAGCTGAGTTATCTACTGCCTGGGTCGTGTGGATTTTGGGGACATCGCAAGCCAAACAAGAAGCAGGTGCCCAGGGGCAGAAGCAGCGACGATCTTGGTCAATGACCTGGCTGGCAGGGTTTCTTTTTTCTTGTATGGCGGCTTATAAAGGTCACCTAGTGATTTAAAAAAATAATAATAATAATTCATCCATAGGCGAGCGATCTGGCTATCACTCAATAGCAGGCAGGTGGGTAAGTAAAAAAGATGGCCCTGTCAACGTCATGTGTTCCAACATTGTGCCCTGCATACAATGGTAAAGGTGGGGATTATTTTGGAAAATACAGGACTAGACACAAAAAATAGGAACACTGGCTATTGACCAAACTTTAAATAATCGTTCCCTTTCCCCATCAAGACCTCAATGTGGGATCTCCATGGGTACACTTTGAAGCCACTTAGATTGACAATTCAAAAGTATACCATTAACTGTGATCTGAAGGTAAATGTATTTTTTTTTCATAAGGCCATGTGTTTTGATCTCTTTAAGGTTTTCCAGGATGAGCTGTCCACAATGCGTCAATGGGTGTTAATGCATGTAACGGACCATAGTGGCTTTCACTACCGCCAATTCCTGCTCAAGGAGCTCATCGAAGATTTTTCTCAGCCCCCAGCTCCCAGCATATACTGCTCACCCCAACAACAGTCCATGCCTAGAAGCTGCTTCTTATCTTCCATCAATCCCCTGGCCAATGGGAAGCAGTTAGAAATCAATACAGTGGATCAAGATGAGAGGGAGCTTGAACTGTTTGAGCTCTTTCACCAGGAGATAGAACTGTGCTCAGACCTGATCCGGTCTTTTCCTGGACATGAGACCCTGTGGAGTCACAGGTGAGGATCCCAAGTGACAATGATATGAGATCAGGGCTTGACATTAACTTTTTTGCTCACCATCGATTGTGGCAAGTGATCCAATCATCCATTCATCTTTGACCGCTTATTTGGAGTCTGGTTGCGGGGACAGCAGTTTCAACAGGGAAGCCCAAACTCCTTCTCCCCAGTTACTTCGTCAAGCTCATCCCGAAGGCGCCCAAGGCGTTCCCAGGCCAGCCGGGAGACGTAGTCACTCCAGCATTTCCCCGGGGCCTCCTTCCGGTGGGACATGCCCGAAACGCCTCACCAGAGAGGCATGCAGGAGGCATCCTAATACCCGAGCCACCTCATCTGGCTCCTCTCAACGCAGAAGAGCAGCAGCTTAACTCTAAGTTCGTCCCGTATGACCTAGCTTCTCACCCTATCGCTATGAGAAAGCCCGGACACTCTGCGGATGTCTCCGGATTCTTATTCTTTCAATCACAACACATACTAGCTTGCTAGGATAGGAAATTAGATCGACTGGTAAATCAAGACCTTCGCCTTGTGGCCGAGTAAGAGCTGGAGATCACGGCTTGAAGAAGCCAACAGCACCAAATCCTCTGCAAAAAGCAAATATGCAATGCGCAGGTCACCAAACCAAACTCCCTCAACGCCCTTGACTGCACCTGGTAATTCTGTCCATAAAAGTTATGAACAGAATCGGTGACAAAGGGCAGCCTTGGAAGAGTCCAACCCTCACTGGAAACGAATCTGACTTACTGCTGGAAATGCTGACCAAACTCTTCTGCATCACAGCAGATGCTGCACCGATCCACCCATCTTAGGCTCATTTGTGAGCACACTCACACCCAGCACTCCCTCCAAGAGAGTAGAGTCACTGTTCCTCAACATTGAGAAGCTTTGGGTTGTAATCAGGATGCCTTCTGGACGTCTTCCTGGTGAGGTGTTTGAGGCACGTCCCACCTGGAGGAAGCCCAGGGGATGACCCAGGACATGATGGAGAGACTGTCTCCCGGTTGGCCTGAGAAGGCCTCAAAATCACTCTGGAAGAGCTGGATAAAGTGGCAAGGGAGTGGGAAGTCTGGTCTTCCAAGCTAAAGCTACTGCCACCATGACCTGTCCCCAGATAAGCAGAAAGAAAACGAGGGACTGATTGAAGGATTAACTTGTTTTGTAACAATATTGTGTGCATTGGTGTGTAGCCCTTTACAGTACCGTATTTTTCGGACTAAAAGTCGCTCCGGAATATAGGTCGCATTAGCCATAAAATGCACAATAATGTGAAAAAAAACATATATAAGTCACTCCGGAGTATAAGTCGCATTTTGGGGGAAATTTCTTCGACAAAATCCAACACCAAGAACAGACATGAATGAGCAACAACAGGCTAAACGATAGGTATGCTAACATGACATAAACACAAACGAAGAGCTGAGAACAGGCCTGACGTAACATTCAGAGTTATTCAAATAACTATTACATAAATAACACGTTTATAAAACCATCTGTGTCACTCCAATTCATTAAATCCATCGATCGTCCTTTATGTCAACAATGCCGGCCGGGTGCGCGCAGCTGACGGCGGATGCACTTTAAAATTTTCCACAGGCCCATATAACGATATATAAATTATATATCAAATAACTATTATATAAGCAATAATATTATCAAACTATCTGTGTCACTCCAAATCATTAAATCCATTGATTGTCCTTTATGTCAACAATGACGGCCAGGTGCGCTTCAAAATATTCCACAGGCCCATATAACGATATATAAATTATATATCAAATAACTATTATATAAGCAATAATATTATCAAAACCATCTGTGTCACTCCAAATCATTAAATCCATCGATCAAATTCCTCTTTGACAACAACGCCGCGCGTGCGCCCTGACGTCAGCCTCGTCGTTATTCTACAGATCTAATATATAACTATATTGTAGCGTTAACAAAGTACAAGGAAAGACGTGGGTTTGGTAAACGGCTCTTAATTTAACAAAACGAGTTCAACGAGCCAACAAATACTGCACTGTAACGATAAAAACATATACAAGTTGCGACACGAAATAAAATACATCAAATAATTATAACATAAGTAGTTCACCGCCACACGGCCCCAAGCACCGGCGTCGACTTCCAGGCGTGTGGTGGCGTGGACTTCCATCCCCAGAGGTGGCACTTCCAGCCACAGAGGTGGAAGAGAGGCTCCATAGAATAGGACCGGGCGTGCGTAAAAGCCATGTCCGAGCCCCATCCACCGTCCCCGGACAGGCACCCGGCCGAGCGTCGGCCCCCAACTTCCATCCACGGAGGTGAAAGAGAGCTCCGTAGAGTAGGACCAGGCGTGCGTAAAAGTCATGTCCGAGCCCCATCCACCGTCCCCGAACAGCCACCCGGCCGAGCGCCGGCACCCGACTTCCATCCACGGAGTTGAAAGAAAGCTCCGTAGAATAGGACCAGGCGTACGTAAAAGCCATAATAGTATTTCAAACCTTCTGTGTCACTCCAAATCATTAAATCCTTCAAACTCTTCGTCCTCCGTGTCACTTACATACAAAGGCGCTAATGATGCCGGTAGTACGTGGGGCCCTTCGTCATCTTCATCATCCCGTGATCGAATCTTCGTCTTTTATGTAAACAATCGCCACGCCGCTGACGTCACTTGAAATTCAAATTACAGTAATCCCTTGCTACATCGCGGTTCATTTATCGTGGTTTCACTTTTTTATTTTTTTTATTTTGAAAATTTGTGAAAAAATTCACATATAAGTCGCTCCTCAGTATAAGTCGCCCCCCAACCCAAACGATGAAAAAAAACGTGACTTATAGTCCGAAAAATACGGTATGTAAATGTGAGAGTAAACCCAGTTTTTAGTCACAGCACCCAGTGCTCTTTCTCTCCCTCAACTTTGCCACCCACTGGCTGTTGTACAAACCGGATTCGGTTGAAGTTGGAAAATTGTGTAAAATGTAAATAAAAACAAAATACAATGATTTGAAAATCCTTTTCAACCTATATTCAATTGAATACACTACAAAGACAACATATTTATCAGTGAGTGATCTCACAAATGCTCTTCTGGAAGAAACAGGCGTCGGGAACCTATGGCTCATGAGCCAATATGGCTCGTTTGGTGACGTTATTAAAAAGAATACATTAGTACACTCAAAAAATCATTGGTCTTAATTAAAATACAAACCGGATTTGGTTGAAGTTGGGAAATTGTGTTAAATGTAAATAAAAACAAAATACAATGATTTGAAAATCCTTTTCAAAGTAGAAACAATTGAATACACTACAAATACAACATATTTAATGCTAAAACTCTTAAACTTTTTTTTATTTTTCAAATAATAATTGACTTAGAATTTCATGGCTGCAACACGTGCAGTAGAAGTTGGGAAAGGGCTTGTTTACCACTTCGTTACATCACCTTTCCTTTTAATAACACTCAAACGTTTTGGAAGAGAGGAGACTAATTCTCTTAGCTTCTCATGTGGAATTCTTTCCCATTCTTGCTTGATGAACCTCTTCAGTTGTTCAACAGTCCAGGGTCTTCCCTGTCGTATTTTACGCTTCATAATATGCCACACATTTTCAATGGGAGACAGGTCTAGACTGCAAGCGGGCCAGGGGAGAACCTGGACTCTCTTACTTCGAAGCCACGCTGTTGTAACACGTGCAGAATGTGGCTTGGCATTATCTTGCTGAAATAAGCAGCGGCGTCCATGAAAAAGACGTCGCTTGGATGGCAGCATATGTTGCTCCAAAATCTGTATGTATTTTTCAGCATTTATGTTGCCTTCACAGAAATGTAAGTCAAGTCACCCATGCCATGGGAACTAATGCACCCCCATACCATCACAGATGCTGGCTTTTGAACTTTGCGTTGATAACAGTCCGGATGGTCTGCTTCCTCTTTGGTTAGGAGGACACGACGTCCAGTGTTTCCAAAAACAATTTGAGAAGTGGACTCATCAGACCACAAAACACTTTTCCATTGTGCATCAGTCCATTTTACATCAGCTCGGGCCCAGAGAACCCTGGGCCAGGATGTTTCTGGATGTTGTTCATAAACGGCTTTTGCTTTGCATGGTAGAGTTTTAATCCGCACTTACTGATGTAGTGACAGTGGTTTTCTGAAGGTTTCCTGAGCCCATTTGGTCATATCCTTGACACACTCATGTCGTTTTTTAAGGCAGTGCCGTCTGAGGGATCGAAGGTCACGGTGATTCATTCTTGGTTTCCGGCCGTGGCGCTTACATGCAGTGATTTCCCCAGATTCTCTGAATCTTTTGATGATACTATGGACCGTAGATGTTGAAATCCCTAAATCCCTTGCAATTTTGCTCTGAGAAATGTTGTTCTTAAACTGTTCAACTATTTTCTCACGCTGTTGTGGACAAAGTGGTGTACGTCGGCTCATCCTTGCTTGTGAATTACTGAGCATGTTTGGCGAGGCTCCTTTTATACCCAATCATGATACCCACCTGTTCCCAATCAGCCTGATCACATATGGGATGTTCCAAATAGGTGTTTGATGAGCTTTCCTCAGCTTTCTCAGTATTTTTTGCCACCTTTCCCAACTTTTACTGGACGTGTTGCAGCCATGAAATTCTTAGTTAATTATTATTTGGCATAAAACAATTAAGTTTAACAGTTTGAACATTAAATATATTGTCTTTGCAGTGTATTCAATTGAATATGAGTTGAGATGGATTTTGAAATCGTTGTATTTTGTTTTTATTTACATTTTACACAATTTCCCAACTTCAACCGAATCCGGTTTGTATTTGTATGAGAAGACCCCGGTACAAATTTGCAGGCCAATCAATTCTTGCACCCACACCGAGATTAGTTGTTACCTGAGCCCTCAGCATGTATGAAGTCATCTTCAGTTTACAGCAGATGGCAAATTACCGTAATTTTCGGACTATAAGTCGCTCCGGAGTACAAGTCGCATCAGCCATAAAATGCCCAAAAAAGTGAAAAAAAACATATACAAGTCGCTCCGGAGTATTAGTCGCATTTTGGGGGGCAATTTATTCGACAGAATCCAACACCAAGAACAGTCATGAACGAGCAACAACAGGCTAAACGATAGGTATGCTAACGTGACATAAACACAAACGAAGAGCTGAGAACGGCCCTGACGTTATTTAAAAATAACTATTACATAAATAACACGTTTATAAGACCATCTGTGTCACTCCAATTCATTAAATCCATCGATCGTCCTTTGTCAACAATGCCGTGTGCCGCGCCGCAGTTCAAATTATTCCACAGGCCCATACAACGATATATAAAAACATATATGAGTCGCTCCTGAGTATAAGTCGCCCCCCCCACCCAAACTATGAAAAAAACCGCGACTTATAGTCCGAAAATTACGGTACATTAAAACTAACATTAATAAATTCACCTTTTTCTGCTAAAATTAACAAAATAAGAACACTATCCTTGAAAGGCACACTCACATATTTCCTTAAATAATACATGCCTTTATGGTCTTTTGTGCACTCTCACTGCAGACAGTAGATCACAGACAGCCAGCACACAGCACATTTTGTTACTCCGCGGAGGTGACTGAGTTCAGGATGCTTGCGGAATTTGATTGGTGGAGCCAATGTATATCCGCCCTGGACCTGCTTCTTTAACGTAAACACACTTTTTTTTTCGCCAATCGATCTGCTGACTACCTGCATGCCAAATTGTGCGTGGGCAGTAATCCATACGGAAAGACCAAAGTGGCTCGTTAGAATTATGGTGTCACGAATCACATCTGAAATTCATCCGCATTTGGCGGATTGGCAGATGTTTGTCAAGCCCTGTAATAATATGTTGTCATTTTCAAGCATGCTTTAACAGCCCAGTTGAAACATAGCTGAAATCAGTCTTTTTTTTTTATTGACCATTTATTGAATTTTGTTACTGTATTGATATTAAATGTGCATGATTTATAAAACCTACTTGATACTAAATATGTATATATTCCTGTACTCCAGACGTCATGTCTTCTATTTGTGGCACCAGTGGAGGTGGGAACACCAGCTTGTCTACTTCAACTCTAATGGAGGCACTGTCCTTCATAACATTGGTGACGCAGCCCAACTGAAGCCAGGTGCCCAAGGGTGTGGCAATCGGGGAGATGGTGCAATAGAGGTAGATGGCATATTTTTGCCTGATCCTTGTAACAAGCGTCTTAAGAGGGGTGGCTATGAGTCAAACCTCCCCAGCTTGTCCTCAGAATGCACATTTCTGAGCGCTATTCTAGACAGACAATGTAACCCTGAGCAAAGACACTTTGGCCTGGCATACAAAAAGTGGCTAGACTCTGTAATCAGTAAGACGCTTTGAATAAAATAATTGGTGGACACATTATTTTAAATAGTACCATTGAAGTTGGCTTGTGGCAGTGCTGCTTTTAAGAACCAAGCATAGTGGAACAAAGATTCTGTCAAATTTTTGTTTATTTTCTCTGTTTTCACAATTATAAAATAGAACGGGTGTAGTTGTTTGTTCCTCCATTCCATATTATTTAAATTTTAAGCATCCTCCAGTGTCTCTTGTTTTGTCCATTTCAGTGTCTTACCCTTTCTTTTTCCCTATATTGTTTTTATTTCTGTTAATGTATCATGTGAAAGAAATGTTTATTAACATCTAACTATGACATTTTGCTACATTCGCTTTGCCATTTAACTTATGACCATATAAACATTTGATTCCAAGTTGTGACTGTGGAGTTCCTGTATCTGTTATTGAAGAAGTGTTCGGGATTTCTCTGCTCAGCCCCACAGCCATGAGATGGAAGGTGGTTGAATATTGGGTCAATAGCCCATTGCCACATGCCATTTCTCCATATTAAAAAAGCAGACTTTTTGCCCATATACTAGCCCCAGTCCACCCCTCCCCATCATAGCTAATCTGTTGAGTGTATCAGTTATGATTTTGAATTTTTTTAATGAGATTGTTCAAAATTACATTATGATCTCGATCCTCAAACACCACCCCACCCCCTCCCCGCAGACTTATATGCATCAGGGAGATGTGCAAGGACATGATGACACAGCACATTGTCGCCAACTCCACTAGATAGCAAACACAAATAAAGGAGAGGTAACACGAGAGCTTCTAGCCAGTCTTGTTTCCCTAAATCACAGGTGTTAGGGTGGTGCTCACTCTAACTTATTTTGCAAGAACCAAACGGGAGACAAGTCCTTTTAGACACCTGCAGGTGGAGAGTCCATTTGTCGCTGTGCTTACAGCGATGGTCGAATGAGATCTGTCAGGCCTCGTGCAGGAGCATTTTTATTGAGAGAAACAGAGTGGGGGTGAGAGTGGGGGTGAAAGATACAACAGGATGGGGTTGAAGCCCCTGGCCTGCTGATCAAAGCATAGCAGGGGGTCTTTTATGACGTTGTGTAAACAAGGCAACTTTGATTGCTTCCTCTGCAGCTAGTCAATCAGTTCAAAAGATCTTAGCACTTTGTTCTACTACTTTTGTTAAGACAGGACAAGCTAGGTAACTTATTACAGGTTACATACCAACATAATCATACGATCAAGATAATCTGTAAACCCTAACAACAGGGATGAGAATTTTCCGCGGCTCCGCGGATTTCCGTGTTTTTTTCCGTCGAAAGTATTTTCGTGAATCGTGTAAATCCGTTGAAAAAAATTTTTTTTTATATATGGGGGAGCGGGTTAGGGTTACCCTAACCCGGGCAACGTTAGCCTTGGCGACTCGCGAGCATTTCCCCGCCCGCCGTCGCATATATACCGTATTTTTCGGACTGTAAGTCGCGTTTATTTTTCATAGTTTGGGTGGGGGGCGACTTATACTGAGGAGTGACTTATATGTGAATTTTTTCACA
This sequence comes from Syngnathus acus, assembly GCF_901709675.1. NCBI lineage: Eukaryota > Metazoa > Chordata > Actinopteri > Syngnathiformes > Syngnathidae > Syngnathus > Syngnathus acus. The sequence continues at coordinate 19,859,846 of NC_051094.1, forward strand.
ATTTTTCAAAATTCCCCCAAAAAAAAAGGGATTATTGTAATTTGAATTTCAAGTGACGTCAGCGTCGCGGCCCGGCGGTTGTTTACATAAAGGACAAAGATTTGATCATGGGATGACGAAGATGACGAAGGGCCCCACGTACTACCGGCATCATTAGCGGCTTTTTTTGTAAGTGACACGGAGGACGAAGAGTTTGAAGGATTTAATGATTTGGAGTGACACAGAAGGTTTGAAAAACTATTATGGCTTTTACGCACGCCCAGTCCTACTCCAGGGAGCTCTCTTTCAACTCCGTGGATGGAAGTCGGGGCCGGCGCTCGGCCGGGTGGCTGTTCGGGGACGGTGGATGGGGCTCGGACATGGCTTTTACGCACGCCCGGTCCTACTCTACGGATCTCTCTTTCACCTCCGTGGATGGAAGTCGGGGGCCGGCGCTTGACCCGGTGGCTGTCTGGGGACGGTGGATGGGGCTCGTACATGGCTTTTACGCACGCCCGGTGCTAATATATATATATATATATATATATATATATATATATTTTTTTTTTTTTTTATATATATATATATATATATATATATATGTACACTGCTCAAAAAAATTAAAGGAACACTTTGAAAACACATCAGATTTCAATGTTGAAAAAAAATTGTTGGATATCGATACTGATATGGACAGTTTAATGTCTCAGGAACATAAGGATGCCACATCTTTTGATGGAAATAAAAGTTTTCAGCCTACAGAGGGATCAGTATATAGACACCCCAAAAATCAAAGTGAAAAAATGATATGGCAGGCTCGTCCATTTTGCCTAAATTCTATTTCTGCAACTCAAAATTATTTTCAATATCTTGTGTAGCCCGCTCGAGCTTGTATGCATGCTTGACAAAGTCGCGGCATGCTCCTAATGAGACGACGAATGGTGTCTTGTGAGATGTCCTGCCAGATCTGTCTAAGGGCATCAGTGAGCTCCTGTAAAGTCTGAGGAGCAACCTGGCAGCATCTGATGGACCAAAACATTATGTCCCAGAGGTGTTCTATCGGGTTTAGATCAGGTGATCGTGAGGGCCATTCAATTGTGTCAATTCCTTCATCCTCCAGATACTGTCTACATACTCTTGCCACGCATTGTTGTGGATCAGGAGGAACCCAGGACCTACTGCACCAGCGTAGAGTCTGACCATGGGTGCAAAGATTTCATCCCGATACCTAATGGCAGTCAGACTGCATTCTCTAGCCCAGGGGTGGGCAAACTACGGCCCGCGGGCCACATCCGGCCCACGGGACCGTTTAATCCAGCCCGCCAACCCTGAATTAATTGTATTATTAAACTTTTTTTTTTTGTCATTTTGCCTGCAATGACTGCATTTCCCCAGTAGATGGGGAACCGCTCGCCTGCGCATTTACTACCGGAAGCCGTGTCAGAAAGCTCGGTGCACACTCACAAGTGTGTGTACGTACGTACTCAGTAGTACGGACATGGCGCACTCGCGCTCTATTTGTATCAGTCCCGAATTTAGAGCGTGGGCTGTGACGACAGCATTCTTGTAATTCGCTCGCTGAGCTTTCAGATACAGTTTTACGCTAAAGCCACCCACAAACCTTCCCCTGGAATCCTTCCATTAAAATGAGTGGCCCGAAGAAAAGAAGTGAGTGCCGAATGTTAAAAGAGTGGCCAATTTGGCTCGACGTACGCGACGTGACGTTCAGCCACATCAACCCGTCACAGATCGAGGTAAACGGATCTCTCCTAAGAATTGCCACAACAAATTTTACTCCAGACTATGATGCACTAGCAAAAAAGGGAGACCAACAACACTGTTCCCACTGAAAATGAAGGGGAGGCTCTCAAGTTTGTTGTAAAAAAATGCATTTTGAATATGATTTGTACACATAGCAGGTATTGAAACTAGCGACCATTCTCATTTTCAAACAATGCAGGATGCTCAAGGACATTGATGCACCACCTGCTTGCGACTAATCTTAACCTGTAAAGTTCTTAAGGCTTACTTTAAGGAAGTGTTTCCCGTTTCCTCACCTCTGTTACCAGGTGTTTGTGAGTTAAAACTCTGCTCTGATGTTCAGATACCCCTCACCGTGTTGCCGTTTTGATTACTTTATTTGGATGTATGCTTTCACCGATTCTTCAAGATGATATATTTGGTCAGAATGTTTGCTGTTTGATGTGATCTCATAAGATAAACATCTTTCATTAATCTGACCTGCAGGCACTGAAGTGATGGAGACTGTTATTCATAATAACAGTGTCGTATTTTATGAGAATCACTGATAGCAGTTTTTTAGTGAATTTTTTTTTTTTTTTTTTAATGCTGTTAATAAATGCATTTGTTTTCAAAAAACTTGTTTGGAATATCCATGCTTTACTACCTACTAAAGGCCAAAATCTTTTATGCAATGACCTTTACAGGTCGCTTATATTACTTCACACAAACACTACATCCATCTGCTCCTGGTTCGGCCCTCCGGTACAAATTTAGAACCCAGTTCGGCCCGCGAGTCAAAAAGTTTGCCCACCCCTGCTCTAGCCTGTAGAGGTCAGTTCGTCCTTCCATGGAAATGCCTCCCCAGACCATCACTGACCCACCACGTCATGCTGAATGATGTTGCAGGCAGCATAGCGCTCTCCTTGGCTTCTCCAGATCCTTTCACGTCTATCACAGTTGCTCAGGGTAAACCTGCTCTCATCTGTGAAAAACACAGGGCGCCAGTGGCAGACTTGCCAATTCTGGTGTTCTATGGCAAATGCCAATCGATCTCCACGGTGCTGAGCAGTGAGCACAGGGCACACTGCAGGACGTCGTGCCCTGAGGCCACCCTCGTGAAGTCTGTTTCTGACTGTTTGGGCAGAGACATTCACACCAGTAGCCTGCTGGAGGTCATTCTGTAGAGCTCGGGCAGTGCTCAACCTGTTCCTCCTAGCACAAAGCAGCAGATATCGGTCTTGCTGATGGAATGAGGACCGTCTACGGCCCTGTCCAGCTTTTCTAGAGTAACTGCCTGTCTCCTGGAATCTCCTCCATGCTTTGGAGATTGTCCTGGGAGACACATCAAATCTTCTTGCAACAGCACGCATGGATGTGCCATCCTGGAGGAGTTGGACAATCTGCGCAACTTCAGGAGGGTTAAGAAATCGCCTCATGCTCCCAGTCGTGATAATGACTCTAGCTAAAGCCAACACTTGTGGAAAAACTGTTAAAAAAGATCAAGAGGAAGAACTTGAAATGGCCTCCACCTGCAAAAGCATCTCGTTGTTGCCCCCCTAGTGCACTTGTTAATTCCATCAACACCAATGCAGCTGAAACTGATTAACAACCCCCTCTGACACGTACCTGACCAAAACCTTATCAGAAAAGTCTAATTCATGCCATACCCTGATAAAAAACGGTTCCTTTCATTTTTTTGAGCAGTGTATGTATATGTATATATATATATATATCTCCACCCCTTGGGTTCCAGACGTGTGATTTCAAAAACATTTGCGTTGTCAACAAGAAAACCACTGTGCCCTTATGCTATGTGCATGAACCACCTGGTCACAGAAAACATGATTTTCTGATTCACAAATAAATTCATGATTTTTACGTTTTCGGATTCACAAATATATATGTTTCAGTACGACTAGTAAATTACAAGGTCGCATCGGTTTCAGCATTACGGCAAACGTGGTCAGGGACGTCACTGAAGTAAGCTACTACTGGTCGATCGCATGACATTTTAAAATAAAAAAACATTTTTTCCATAGGATAGAATCCATCCCATCGCTTGATTGGCATACTGGTAAGCCTGTCGGGAGGCAATCACACTGAACCGTACATGCACAATAGACAGTGACCACACCCACTCACTCTGGCTGCGCATACACAAGCCCGGCACCGAAGCTAACAAGCTAATCAACGCACGCACTCGCTTTTTTCTTTTAAACTAAAGAAAGTTTATGACCATTAAAAATGAGTGGGGTTGCTGGGCCAAGTAAGAAGCCAAACCGTATCACTTTTATACGGAATGGAAGTTGGACTTTTTTTTTTTTTTACCTCATTGACTGGGTTGACATTCCCTTTAGCACAGCTCCATCTAGTGGATGCAGAATGCAACCCTAGTCAACCTCAGTATGATGCAGCAGCTTTTATTCTATGCACTTTTTAATCCGGTGCACCCTATGAATAAAATAATTTCTAAAATAAAAAATTCAGTGAAGGTGCGTCTTATAATCCAGTGTACCTTATAGTGCAGAAAATACTGTACCTACAAAAGAAGACCAGTAAGATTTGCAGAGGGTACCAACATCCTGTAGAAAAAGTACCCGGATTATTCTGTTCTTCTTTCTGTTTCGACATATTTTTCCCAAAAAGACTTAGTTAGCGTATGTTGAATATCCTTTGCGAAAGAGTTTCTGAAAAGTGTAAAAATACTTCAGAGGAATGGCATCAAACACAAAAGTCTTTTGGAGAGACTGGGAAACCATAGTGATCTAGAAATTCTGAGAGGTACCTCGAGTTATGAACTTAATTGGTTTCGCGATCGGGTTTGTAAGTCGAAACGTTTGTTGGTAGAAGCAACGTTTCCCATAGGAGTCAATGTAAAGTCAAGTAATGTGTGCCAGACTATCCCAAAAGTCACACTTTTTGCCCTTTTACTCTGTTTAAAACACACAGAAAACCAAAACAAGTTTTAGTTTTGCTTTTTCAAAACTTTATTACAAATTTTTTTTTCTTCAAATGTTTTCAATTTTTTATAACAAAAAATAAAATATCACTTTATTCTTGACCTAATTTTGCTTAGGGAGGAGGGAACTTTTTTTACACTTGCTAAAAATACCCCCAAGAAGACAGAAAAAGTAAGGCTAGTAAATTATTGTATGCTTCCACATACTCCTTGCAATGTGCTCACATACTCATCATTGCTTTTGGGTGCAATTTATGAGTTTTCCAACTGTGCGAGTGGTCATTGAATGCACCTCGCACAGATTGCAAGTGAAAACTTAAAAAAAGAGAATTAAAGAAAAGGGACCTAGCTTCAAAAGATTGAAATGGCCGAACATAGTAGGTGTGTTGTTCATGTTTTTATTGAAAACAAGCTGGTACTGTCTGCCGCACAGCAATGCCATTCGCCTTTCATGTGTGTGCGGTCCTGCAGCACGTGATACCTACTTAGGCACACGGGTGTTGTGCTCGATTTGGTTCCCCCTAGGGCTGTGGACCCGGACTCGGGGACTCGGACTCGGTCGGACTCTGTCATTTTTTGCCGGACTCGGACTCGGTGCTGATTTTGACCGAGTCCACCGAGTCCGACAATAAAAAAAATACGTTCAATTTTATTTTCATCATGCTGCTGAGAATGCGCGTAGGAATACTGTCCACAGCCCTGCTTACGATCAATGTGGCCGAGGTTGATGGCTCCACATCGACGGAGGAGGATGAGTTTGAAAAAGAACTTGACAGCATTGAGCGCCGCCGGCGTTTGTCGGCCGCCACCTCGCCAACCGACATAGATGAAGAAATTGGGGCAATGTTGGCACTTGGTCGAATGAAAGAGAGCCCATTTGTTACAGCTGATCGTTATCCGTCCGGCCTCAAGGCAGCGACTCGGACACTAACAGCAATGCCAATCAGCCAAGTCAGCGTAGAGCGCCTGTTTTCCGGGCTCAAGTTTATCATGTCTGATCAGCGCGGCGCGATGAAGGCTGACTTGGTTGAGGCGATTTTGTTCCTAAGAACAAACTCAAGTCGTTGAATTGAAACTTGAAAGTATCTATTTATTGTATTCGTTTATGTTTAATAAAGACAAAGCCATCACAAAACTGTTGTAATTATTTAGATTTTGATCTAAATTAGCCTTGAATAAAGACTAAGGAGTCACATGAATTAACAGAAAAAATGGACAGCCGGACTCGGACTCGGTGGTCAAGAGGCCGGACTCGGACTCTGTGCAAAAATCCGACAGAGTCCACAGCCCTGGTTCCCCCGTGAGATTTTGTTCCCCCTGCCGCGGGAGAGCGCACGCCTTGTTTGGAAAGCGAAAAACCGATGCCGTACGGCGTCAGCACTATGTTGTTTTCAATAAAAACATGAAGAACTCACATTTGCGTCAGTCAATTTTAATTTTTATAAAGGATTATTCTCATATGATGTCTTTAAGTTCATTCGCGTTCTGCCGTTGAAGCGGGGTGCATTCATAGACCAGTCGTACAGACGGAACACTCATTTACTTCATCAAAAAGCAACGATATAATTACGTGAGCTCTTTGCATAAACCTCGATGCAAAGAAACTCCTCTTTTTGGGTACATGCTACAAGGAGTATATATTACAAAGGAGATACTTAATTGTGATCATCATTCATCCATCCATTTTATTACTCAGGTATTTTCAAAGCAAATTAATGTTGTTGCATTTATTAATTTGCTTTAAAATGACAGCGCAATATAATTAAAAGCTGACACTATAGCAATTTCAAACGTGTTCATTTAAGAAAAAGCCACACGTTTTGTGATCAAATCTTTCATAACGAGAATGATTTGAGTGAATTGATTTGAATGAATAATTGAGAAGAAATTTCAGTTCTGAAGGCTCCTTTTGTCCCAAGCAAAGTGACAGGTCGTGGGGAGGGGGGATAAAAATTGTCACAGGAACTCTATAAAAAATGTCAACCCGTGAGAATTTGTGCCCCCCTCCCATTTTGAGAACGGTGAGTCCTGGACATTGACTGGCTTTTTTTCTGTATTCCTGGGGGTCTGTTCAGGTTGTGTGACAGGGGGGGAACACATCCTCACAGCAGCCCCGTGAGGATATGTTCCCCCCCCTCCCCCTTATTTTGAGAACGGTGAGTGCTGGAGTCCAACTGTTTTTTTTTCTGTCTTCCTAGGGGTCTGTTCAGGTAGTTTGGCAAATTTGAACAGGTTCCCTCATTCCTAGGCCAAATTACAGGGGGGGAACACGGCGGCCCCGTGAGGATATGTTCCCCCCCTTATTTTGAGAACTAAAAAACTGTTGTTATAGAGTTCCTGTTACAATTTTTATCCCCCCTCCCCACCACCTGTCACTTTGCTTGGGACAAAAGAAGTCTTCAGAATTTAAAATTCCTTTTCAATTATTCATTCAAATCAATTCACTCAAATCATTCTTGTTATGAAAGATTTGATCACAAAACGTGTGTGGGTTTTTCTTAAATGAATACGTTTGACATTGCTATAATGTCAGCTTTTACTTATATTGCGCTGTCATTTTAAAGCAAATTAATAAATGCAACAATATTAATTTGCCTTGAAAATACCTGAGTAATAAAATGGATGGATGAATGATGATCACAAATAAGTATCCTTTGTAATATATACTCCTTGTAGCATGTACCCAAAAAGAGGAGTTTCTTTGCATCGAGGTTTATGCAAAGAGCTCACGTAATTATATCGTTGCTTTTTGATGAAGTGAATGAGTGTTCCGTCTGTACGACTGGTCTTTGAATGCACCCCGCTTCAACGGCAGAACGCTAATGGACTTAAAGACATCAAATGAGAATAATCCTTTATAAAAAAATTAAAATTGACTGACGCAAATGTGAGTTCTTCATGTTTTCATTGAAAACAACATAGTGCGGACGCCGTGCGACGCCGTACGGCATCAGTTTTTCGCTTTCCAAACAAGGCGTGCGTGCTCCCGCGGCAGGGGGAACAAAATCTCACGGAGAACCAAATCGAGCACAGCACCTGTTATACTCCGTCCGGGCTTGACGATACTCATGCATTCGCCAGGCTCCTTTGTGATTTTGAGTTTTGATTTGGAAGTCAAAAATTGCTTCGTAAGTAGATGCAAAAAAATCACGAGACTCCGGTTCGTATCGAAAATTATTTAAGTACCGTAATTTTCGGACTATAAGTCGCTCCGAAGTACAAGTCGCATCAGCCATAAAATGCCCAAAAAAGTGAAAAGAAACATATATAAGTCGCTCCGGAGTATAAGTCGCATTTTGGGGGGCAATTTATTCGGCAAAATCCAACACCAAGAACAGTCATGAACGAGCAACAACAGGCTAAACGATAGGTATGCTAACGTGACATAAACACAAACGAAGAGTTGAGAACGGCCCTGACATAACATTCAGTTATTTAAAAAAACTATTACATAAATAACACGTTTATAAAACCATCTGTGTCACTCTAATTCATTAAAGCCATCGATCGTCCTTTGCCAACAATGTGTGCGCGCCGCTGACGACGCTTGCACTTCAAAATATTCCACAGGCCCATATAACGATATATAAATTAGAAATCAAATAACTATTATATAAGCAATAATATTATCAAACCATCTGTGCACTCTAAATCATTCAATCCATCGATCAAATTCCTCGTCCTTAGTCAACAACGCCGCGCGTGAGCCCTGACGTCAGCCTTGTCGTTATTCCACAGATCTACTATATAACTATATTGTAGCCTGAACAAAGTACAAGGAAAGACGTGGGTTTGGTAAACGTCTCTTTATTGAACAAAACAAACTTCCAGGCGTGTGGCAGCTTGGACTTCCAGCCACGGAAGTGGAAGAGAGATCCATAGAATAGGACCGGGCGTGCGTAAAAGCCATGTCCGAGCCCCATCCACCGTCCCTGGACAGCCACCCGGCCGAGCGCCGGCCCCCGACTTCAATCCACGGAGGTGAAAGAGAGCTCCTTAGAGTAGGACCGGGCGTGGGAAAAAGCCATAATAGTTTTTCAAACCTTCTGTGTCACTCCAAATCCTTAAATCCTTCAAACTCTTCGTCCGCCGTGTCACTTGGAAACAAAGCCGCTAATGATGCCGGTAGTACGTGGGGCCCTTCGTCATCTTCGTCATCCCGTGATCAATCTTTGTCCTTTATGTAAACAACCGCCACGCTGCGTCGCGCTGCTGACGTCACTTGAAATTCAAATTACAGTAATCCCTTGCTACATCGCGGTTCGTTTATCGCGGTTTCACTTTTTTTGGGGGGGGAAAATTTTTGAAAAAAAACATATATAAGTCGCTCCTTATTATAAGTCGCCCCCCCACCCAAACTATGAAAAAAACCGCGACTTATAGTCCGAAAATTACGGTATATGCGTTCGTAAGTAGAGGTACCAGCATGTAGTCAGCATGCATATGTACAAACATAGACTTATCTACACATTGATTAAAACTGTTGGGTTTGCAGCTTCGTTGTCCATTTTCTTTGAGACACAACACGATGGTGGCGTTTGGTATTCATTTCTTTATTGTTCCTTGCGCACGCACATACACACACACTTGCGCTTTTGGCTCGCTTCCTTATATCACACTTTTCACTTCCCGTTGCCGCAAACAAGGAAAAAACCAACGTAAAATGTCCAGAGTACATACAAGAGAAAACTTCACGTCACTGCAGTAAACACAAGATAACGGCATAAGACGCAGAACAAATAACACAATGACATACAGATGTCATAACAGTATAATGAGAGCACAAAAGACTCAACAATAACACAAGTCTATATTCTAATATACAGTGCCTTGCGAAAGTATTCGGCCCCCTTGAACCTTTCAACATTTCGCCACATTTCAGGCTTCAAACATAAAGATATAAAAGTTTAATTTTTTGTCAAGAATCAACAACAAGTGGGACACAATCGTGAAGTGGAACGAAATTTATTGGATAATTTAAACTTTTTTAACAAATAAAAAACTGAAAAGTGGGGCGTGCAATATTATTCGGCCCCTTTACTTTCAGTGCAGCAAACTCACTCCAGAAGTTCAGTGAGGATCTTTGAATGATCCAATATTGTCCTAAATGACTGATGATGATAAATAGAATGCACCTGTGTGTAATCAAGTCTCCGTATAAATGCACCTGCTCTTTGATAGTCTCAGGGTTCTGTTTAAAGCGCAGAGAGAACCATGAAGACAAAGGAACACACCAGGCAGGTCCGAGATACTGTTGTGGAGAAGTTTAAAGCCGGATTTGGATACAAAAAGATTTCCCAAGCTTTAAACATCTCAAGGAGCACTGTGCAAGCAATTATATTGAAATGGAAGGAGTATCAGACCACTGCAAATCTACCAAGACCCGGCCGTCCCTCCAAACTTTCATCTCAAACAAGGAGAAGACTGATCAGAGATGCAGCCAAGAGGCCCATGATCACTCTGGATGAACTGCAACTAACTACAGCTGAGGTGGGAGAGTCTGTCCATAGGACAACAATCAGTCGTGCACTGCACAAATCTGGCCTTTATGGAAGAGTGGCAAGAAGAAAGCCATTTCTCAAAGATATCCATAAAAAGTCTCGTTTAAAGTTTGCCACAAGCCACCTGGGAGACACACCAAACGTGGAAGAAGGTGCTCTGGTCAGATGAAACCAAAATCGAACTTTTTGGCCACAATGCAAAACGATATGTTTGGCGTAAAAGCAACACAGCTCATCACCCTGAACACACCATCCCCACTGTCAAACAGGGTGGTGGCAGCATCATGGTTTGGGCCTGCTTTTCTTCAGCAGGGACAGGGAAGATGGCTAAAATTGATGGGAAGATGGATGGAGCCAAATACAGGACCATTCTGGAAGAAAACCTGTTGGAGTCTGCAAAAGACCTGAGACTGGGACAGAGATTTATCTTCCAACAGGACAATGATCCAAAACATAAAGCCAAATCTACAATGGAATGGTTCACAAATAGACGTATCCAGGTGTTAGAATGGCCAAATCAAAGTCCAGACCTGAATCCAATCGAGAATCTGTGGAAAGAGCTGAAGACTGCTGTTCACAAACGCTCTCCATCCAACCTCACTGAGCTCGAGCTGTTTTGCAAGGAAGAATGGGCAAGAATTCCAGTCTCTCGATGTGCAAAACTGATAGAGACATACCCCAAGCGACTTGCAGCTGTAATTGCAGCAAAAGGTGGCGCTACAAAGTATTAGCGCAAGGGGGCCGAATAATATTGCACGCCACACTTTTCAGTTTTTTATTTGTTAAAAAAGTTTAAATGATCCAATAAATTTTGTTCCACTTCACGATTGTGTTCCACTTGTTGTTGATTCTTGACAAAAAATTAAACTTTTATATCTTTGTTTGAAGCCTGAAATGTCGCGAAATGTTGAAAGGTTCAAGGGGGCCGAATACTTTCGCAAGGCACTGTACAATCACTTTAATATAGAACTTCTCTTATTAGACATGTTTTTGGGTATGTGTTTGAATAACATCTAAATATTAGTAGACAATACATATGGCTCTATGGCTCTAAATTGTGTTTTATAATTATAGTAACTACTGCCTGATGTTTTCTTGAAGTGCTTGATGTTTGTTTGTACTGCCTGAGGTTTTTGTACAATTAACAATGAATGATTTGCGGCATTTTGAAGTTGGAAAGAGAGAAAATAAATAAGTTTGCGTAGAATATGAGAAAGTGAACTTTGGCATGGAAGATGATAAGGATAGCAAGAACATTAGTAACAAAACATAATAGTCCGCCAGAACTGGTGCAAAATGATAAAAAGAGCTGATGTTGGGAAGACATCATATTTGCAGGGACTGGCGTCATCTGGAGAACAAACAAACCAAGGAGCGGGGAGAAGAACGAGGTGAAAGGACAGCAACGAGGGCTGCCAAGAACAAGACTAGATACCAAGAAACAGCTATGGAACACTATGGGCGACACAACTCGACTTAATATAAGCACTCTAAAGAACATCTTTACTATTTTTCATCCTAATCTTGCATTGGGTCAGAGAGAAAAGCCCAGCATTGAGACTCTGTCCTTGGACCCAGAGAATCAATAAGAACAAATCGGATCAAATTCAATCCACCTGATGTAACGCTTTATTGTGTTAGTGTGAATACCTTCCTTAAACGGGAAAAAAAAAAAAACGAAGACGGATTGAGTAAATTGGGCGGGGTGCGATTGGCGCTTGAATTTTCCAACAGTATTGTATACCATTCTACAACACTAGCCTCTCAAAGGATTTCATGACCTCAGATGTCAGGGCGACAGGTCTGTAATCATTCAATCCTATGATGGCGGGCTTCTTGGCCTCCGGTACGATGGTGGAGCTTTTGAAGCACGAGGGCACCTCACACAGCTCCAGGGAACGATTGACGATCCGTGGAAAGGTGAGTGTCAGCTGTGCACCGACTTTCAGGCAGGAGGGGGACACGCTGTCTGGGCCTGGTGCCTTCCTGACCTTCTGTCTTCGGAACATCTGACACACCTCCTCCTTACGCATCTGAAGTACGGGCGCGGCTTCTGAAAGAGAGAGAGAGTAGGTGATAACAGCAATGGAGGTGTGAACGGAGGGGGGGGGGGTGATTGTGATGCAGGAGGTCCCGTTGTGTGGCTGGACCAGTCAAACCTGCAATAAAACCTGTTTAGCTGGTTTGCAAGCCTTGGGTTCTCCACAGGACAGGGGCTTGGTCTCTTGAATCCCGTGATGCTCTGCAGGCCTTTCCACACTGATGACGGTTCAGGATTGGCAGAGAGGTGTCTCTGCAGGCTCTCCCCATAGCACCTCTTGGCTTTCCTGATCTCTCGGTTCAGTGTATTCCTGGCCTGCCTTAACAGGTTACGGCCCCCACTCCTGTAGGCCTCCTCCTTGGCTTTGCACCGCATCCTGAGGTTTGTTGCTGTTGTACGTGCAGAAGGTCTTAGTTTGCACACACAAGTCCTCACAAAAGCTGATGTATGATGTCACAGTATCGGTGAGTTCACGTAAGTCTGAAGTTGCAGCTTCAAAAACACCCCAATCGGTGCAGTCAAAGCAGACTTGGAGGTCCGGCTTTGACTCCATTTCCTCACAGTCCCCTCAGTCCTTAGAAGTTTTTAATTTCTTTCTGTAGGTTGGGATTAGATGAACTAGACCAGGGGTGGGCAAACTACGGCCCGCGGGCCACATCCGGCCCACGGGACCGTTTAATCCGGCCCGCCAACCCTGAATAAATTGTATTATTAAACATTTGTTTTGGTCATTTTGCATGCAATGACTGCGTTTCCCCAGTAGATGGGGAACCGCTCGCCTGCGCATTTACTACCGGAAGCCATGTCAGAAAGCTCGGTGCACACTCACAAGTGCGTGTACGTACTCAGTAGTACGGACATGGCGCACTCGGCTCTATTTGTATCAGTCCCGCATTTAGAGCGTGGGCTGTGACGACAGCATTCTTGTAATTCGCGCGCTGAGCTTTCAGATACAGTTTTACGCTAAAGCCACCCACAAACCTTCCCCTGGAATCCTTCTATTAAAATGAGTCGCCCAAGGAAAAGCAAGGTGGACACAGTGCCGAGTGTTTAAAAAAACAGTGGCCAATTTGGCTCGACGTACGCGACGTGACGTTCAGCCACATCAACATCAACCCGTCACAGATCGAGGTAAACGGACCAACACCTCGGATCTCTCCTAAGAATTGCCACAACAAATTTTACTCCAGACTATGACGCACTAGCAAAAAAGGGAGATCAACAACACTGTTCCCACTGAAAATGAAGGGGGAGGCTCTCAAGTTTGTTGTAAAAAAATGCATTTTGAATATGATTTGTACACATAGCAGGGATTGAAATTAGCGACCATTCTCATTTTCAAACAATGCAGGATGCTCAAGGACATTGATGCACCACCTGTTTGCGACTAATCTTAACCTGTAAAGTTCTTAAGGCTTACTTTAAGGAAGTGTTTCCCGTTTCCTCACCTCTGTTACCAGGTGTTTGTGAGTTAAAACTCTGCTCTGATTTTCAGATACCCCTCACCGTGTTGCCGTTTTGATTACTTTATTTGGATGTATGCTTTCACCGATTCTTCAAGATGATATATTTGGTCAGAATGTTTGCCGTTTGACGTGATCTCATAAGATAAACATCTTTCATTAATCTGACCTGCAGGCACTGAAGTGATGGAGACTGTTATTCATAATAACAGTGTCGTATTTTATGAGAATCACTGATAGCAGTTTTTTAGTGAATTATTATTATTATTTTTTTAATGCTGTTAATAAATGCATTTGTTTTCAAAAAACTTGTTTGGAATATCCATGCTTTACTACCTACTAAAGGCCAAAATCTTTTATGCAATGACCTTTACAGGTCGCTTATATTACTTCACACAAACACTACGTCCATCTGCTCCTGGTTCGGCCCTCCGGTCCAAATTTAGAACCCAGTTCGGCCCGCGAGTCAAAAAGTTTGCCCACCCCTGAACTAGACAGTGGTCCGAGAGTCCTAAAGCTGCACGGGGCACAGAGCGGTATGCATCCTTTATTACGGAGTAGCAGTGGTCCAGTGTCTGTGTCCCTCTGGTGGGACACGTTATGTGCTGTCTGTATTTGAGGAGTTCGTGTGTGAGGTTTGCTCTGTTAAAATCACCCAAAACAATGATCAGTGAGTTTGGTAGGTTTTTTTTCCATGTCTGTTACCTGGTCAGCAAGCAGCTGCGTGGCTTCGATCGCACGTGCGTGTGGTGGAATGTAAACACCCGCCATTACGATCGAGGAGAACTCGCGTCGTGAATAAAACGGCCGGCAGTTTATGAAAAGTGCCTCTAGGAGAGGGCTGTGTTGCATGTTGTTTGGGATGGCCGTTGTTGAGCCAGCAAAAACAAAGATGTGGAGTAACAGTTGGTTCTTTATTGGCAATATCTTGGTTTGTTTAATGACGGCCAGTACACGAGGCACGGCAGCAGATGAAACAACAGTTTCCTTCTCCAGGACAGCTTGTTTTATACTGTCCGGAAAAGGCGGGAAAGCGTCACCTGACCATTTGGTACCTATGTGTATTGGGAAGTTACCGCCCCTATGTGTGTGTGTGTGTGTGTGCGTGTGTGTGTTGTGTCCGCCGTCTGTACCCATGTGGCCACAAAGTTCTTGGTGCTGTATCCGTGTTCTGATTGAGAAGTTATGTTTATATACAATAATAAGAAGATTTGCCCACACATGAACACGAAAAAGTATACGAGTTTATTTAACTTAACCAAATATGTACACGTTGCTGTTTCACCCACTTCAATCCCCCTTTTGACCTCGAAAGAGGTCAATTAAAAAACTAAATGCGAGCCATATCAGGAGAGAAACAATACAGCGAGCAGGAGCACAATTACCCAATATCAGGGATGAGAATTTTCCGCGGATTTCCGTGTTTTTTTCCATTGAAAGTATTTTCGTGAATCGTGTAAATCCGTTGAGAAATTTATTTTTTTATATATGGGGGGGAGCGGCCGGCTAGCTGGCCGGGCAACGTTAGCCTCGGCGACTCTTGCGGGCATTCCCCCGCCCACCGCAACAGCGTATACCCCCCGCTACTTTTCCGTGCTTTTTCACATTTGCTATTCTCATCCCTGTAATATAAGGAGAGATTTCTAGAGGGCGGGTTGGTGGTTGTAATAGGCGATACATGCTTTAAAACGTTAGACAATGTCAAACATGACAACGACACTGCCGTGACGAAGTCTCGCCTCAATACTCCAGTTCAACTTGAGTGTGTGAGTGAAAAACCTGCGGCAAGATGTTATAATGCAGGAAAAGGCTCACACGGTCCCTCTGCCTTAGGCAACCAAAATGTCATCAATATTGTCAGCCTGAGATAACAATCGCTTGTAGTAGTTCAGCCGTTGGGGTCTTGGCACGCCCACTGGTGGAGAGTGACCACAATTCTCACCCCCTTTGCAGCTCTGCTCCATCCAGAGGGAACCTGAAAACGTCTGCAGTGCGGTCCTTGTCGTCGGTGGCTCAGGGTAGACTACCTGGCCACCAAGGTTAAGAGGGTTATTCTGCCTCAACGGGGGGGGGGGACGCTGCCGATGGCTGATCTGGATCACCGCAGGTATCTTTCACAAGGGCACACACTTCAAAGGGTCCAGTCCACCTGGGCTCTGTCCACTTCCTCTTCAGGACTATTAGCCAGACAGTTGAGGTGATCTGGATCTCGGTCTTTGCTTCCGGATCCGCAGTAGTTTGTTCTGTGCGTGCGTGCGTGCGTGCGTGTGTGCGTGCGGGCAGGTGGGCGTGCGTGTGTGTGTAAGAGGAAGGGATGGGGTGATGTTCATGTGTATAATGTGGCTCTTAGTCTTTGATTGGTTGGCCACCCCTGTAAAAGACGATAGTGATCTAGTGGAAGATGACAGCTTTATACTCTTCCTAGATTTTTACCAGGCTTTTGACTCTGTTGAACATGCTTTTATTTTAGAAACACTTAATAATTTTTGAATTTGGGGAACATTTTAAAGATGTTAGTATGCTCTACTTTTACATAAATAGTTGTGTGTCCTTTGGCCAGGGACCGCGTAAGAGATTTAGTATAGGACGAGGAATCAGACAAGGATGTGGAAGCTCCCCTTTATTATTTATAATGGTGGCAGAGATTTTGTCCATTTTGGTTAAAAATTCCACAATTGAAGGTCTGCATTTGAACAATGAACAAATTATAATTATAATATGTCAGTTGGCTGATGATACAACTATATTTCTTAAGGATGAGCTCCAAATTCCAATAACATTGTAAGTGATTAGTACTTTTTCAAAAGCTTCTGGACTCCAGTTAAATTTAAAGAAACGTGAATGGTTACCACTAAAGGACCAATCTATCAGCTCAGTAAATGAGATAGAGGTTAAAAGAGAGGTTAAATATCTAGGTGTCTTAGTCACAAAAGACAAAATTGCTTCAGAAAAGAATAACATAAAGGATCATATTGATAAGTGTAAGCCAGGGGTGTCCAAACTTTTTGCAAAGCGGGTCAGATTTGGTTAGATGAAAATGTATAGGGGCCGACCATTCGCACCGACATTCATCGAACCATTGTAAATGAACTTATGAATATGTAACTATATCCTTTGCTGTCTGCAGATAGGTTGATATTGCAAATGAGAATCTGTTGTCAATTGCACTACCAGAAAAGTTAAAGATTAAAATAATAATAAATTAAATACAAATTAACAATTTTATGATAGTTCAATGATTTTTTATTAGATGTATTCAGTTTGTTTTGTTATTGTTATTGTTGTATTAGGGTGATATCGGTGTTTGTGACTGCAGTAAACAGGCCAGGTTGCATCATGTCATATTTTTAATCCAAATTAAATCATGATCCATTTTATCTTTTTTTTTTCAATTTAATACGCAACAAATTACTTCATAATCACAAAATAATATTCCATAGTCTTTTTGTTGTTTGCGATCACTGTGAGTCGGCGGCGCGGACGCGTAGTATGTCGAGAGTTAGTACGAAGTAGACGGCTCTCACCAGTGTTTTTTTTTTTTTTTTTTTTTCCTCCCCTGGTCAGCCTCACTTGCAGCGTCTCTGACTTTAGCGTCGCCTTAGTCCTTGGTGTGTGGACATTTGAATGAGGAAGTGTCCGTGTCACTGATTATCTTGCAAACGAACACTTGTCTGCGCGTGAACTGGGACGGGACGAAGGAGACAGGCCCGCAACCGATCATGAGCGCTGGCTCGTGCGCGTTCCCGTGAGGACGAGCTTCATTGCTGTGGCTCGCTCTGGGGCTCGCAGGTGACCGCGACAGTGCCAGCGGGCCACTTATTATTGATTTTACGACACAATGCTTCAGCCCAGTTTAAATTTAGAATTTAAATTTAAAAAAATAATAATTTAAATTTAGGCCAAATGTGGCCCGCGGTGTAAGGAATCCCTGAATCGATGGCTACAAAGGGATCTGTCAATATTTGGTAGAATTATGTTAACCAAAAAGGACAGTTTATCCAGGTTAATATATCCAGCTTACTCCCTTGCCATCTCTCCTCAAATAACAAAAAAAATTAATGGTCTAAATTTTGATTTTATTTGGAGAAATAAATATCATTATGTTGGGATAATTTAAGTGAAGCCTTGGCCTGCCAGACCTGGAGGCCTTGTCTTTACTGTTTATGACTTTCCTTTCATCTAGGTTTTTCCTTTTTAGTGACAGGGATGTCTTTTGATCCCTGTCAGCCATATGTCTCCTTCCTGTCCTTATGCTATCTGTGTGTTTTTGTTCCTGTAGGAGGCCTTCACTAACAATGAGCCAAGCTTATTTGCATAGGCGAAATGTTCTTATTTGGTTCAGAGGAACTTCATTCCTTTTATCTTACTGTAGGTTTGGTTCATAGATTGTTGTTGGTCAGAACTGTTTTTCTTTGTTAAGTGTTATATACAGTTCGAAGTAGTTGCGTACAAGTTATCCTATATTTACTCAATGTTTGTTTAAGGAACTGCATACCAGTTACCTTACATTTACTTAATGTGTGTTGAAGTGTTTAGGACAAGTTACTTATTATTATTGTGTGTTACTTTACCAAGTAGATAAAGTTAGCCAAGGTTTAGTTGCATTGTTCCACAGGAAAGCGGCAATTCAAGTTATCTGATCCCACTCGAGGACAAATCAGCCAACCATGAGAAGAACAGTTGGTTGATGAAGAAGGACGAAGTCTGCGGGGGTCACGGGCCGACAATGAAGTGCTAATTCACACCACACTACATTCCTTAGCTGATAAGCGTTGCTACAGACACTATCTCCCCTCCCTTTAGTGTAGCAACGCCTCTGTAACCAGGGCAACCAAAACATTAAATAGAGGAGCATGTGAAGTGAGAACTCAGAATTTATGGAGATTGTAACTGAGTTTGCTCTCTATCGTTCTCCTCGCGAGTAAACCTGTTCTGGTTCTTTCCTCCTCTTCCTTCCAGCGTGTGGTTTAATGTCTGATTGGATTTAGACCTAACACATTACATATCAAAACAGGACTTAACCAGACCCTATGAGAAGGGGGAAGTAATGCAATAGATTTTGAGTTTATGAATGGTTGATTGAAAACTAATTAGTTGAAACAAATCCTTAAAGATCCGCAATCAATACGGTTTCTCATACCCAATATGGTCTTTGAAAAAATAAGAGGAATCAGATTCCTTTTGAAATGTGATTATGATCCACAAAAGCTTCCTTTACAATTATCAGACTTTCATCAACACGTTCTGCTTTATTGGAGACTGTTGCGTGTTGTGCGGGATGTCCGATGTTGAGCCAGGAACAACAAAGTTGTGGAGTATAGAGTTGGTTCTTTATTGGCAAGATCTTGGGTTGTTTAATGGCGGCCAATGCACGAGGCACGGCAGCAGATGAAACAACAGCTTCCTTCTCCAGGTCAGCTTCTTTTATACTGCCCGGAAAGGCGGGAACTTGTCACATGACCATTTGATACCTGAGTGTGGGGGTCGTCACCCCCCTGTGTGTGTGTGCGCGTGTGCCTGTTTGTGTGTTCATACAGTTATATGTGTTGTATTTGTGTTCTGATTGAGCAGTTATGTCTATATAAACTAATAAAGAGAATTGTACAGATATGAGCATCTAAACGTACATGAGATTGTCTAACCTAACAGAACATGTACACATTGCTGTTGCTCTCTCTTCAAGAAAGACCTTTCAAACATAGTTTTACACCTCACAACACACCAATTTGGAACAATAGGTATATTTTGATTCATAGAAAACCTGTTTTTATCTCTGAACGGTTCTCTAGAGGAGTATGGGCTATATCTGACTTCATGGATGAGGAGGGAGGGATCTTGCATCATGCTGATTTTTGCGATAGATTTAAGATTTCTTGTACTCAAAATAGTACAAACAAATGGTGAAAACATTCCCATTATCCCTGATTAATATGGTTAAACAAGATAAAATGCATTCAAAGATAACTCCATGTTTAAGGCTGCTACATGTTAATGGGATTGATTTTTGTGATGATAAATGTAACACGTTTATTAGAGGCTGTTTTTTTGGAAAACTGTTTTTCTGGTACTTTGAAACGTGGTTATATTTTGAGAGACTTCAGCTCAGCCGATATTAAAGGGATTTGATGCAAGTATTTGAAATTTCCGGTCCCACCAAAAACAAGGGAACTTCAATTTAAAATTATCAATAATATTTACCCAACTAAGAAACTTTTGAAGATGAAATTTAAAATGGATGTAGGGAACTGTGTTTTTTGTGGAGGTGAAATTTAAGATTTAGACCATCTTTTCTTTTGGTGTGAGTTTGTACAAAGGTTTTGGCTTGACTTTCAACAATGGGGTTGTTCAAAAGGGTTGCTCTTTGTTTCTCTTACTATCTCTGATGTTAAATATGGCTTTTTTCATAATGGTAAATTTGGTGTTTTTTTATTAACAATATTATTTTGTTGGCCAAACAATACATACACAAATGTCGCTTCTTTAAAACAAGACCAAACTTTCTGCATTGAAAGAATGATCTGAAATCCTATAACAACTCGTTAAAGCTTATTAACACCAAGAATGCTGTAAAACTGACCTCATTTATTGAAAGGCTGTCTCTGTAAGATATTTGCTCTGGCTGTATATTCTTTGCATATAAGATGGAGTTGCCCTGAAATGCCTTTTTATTTTTTTTATTTTTTTACTGTCTTCGTTTTAGTTTTTTTGTGTGTGCTTTGATTTGTTTGTTTTGTGTTTTTAGGTATTGGATATGTCTTATTTTGTTTTTGTCGGCAAAATAAATAATAATAATAATAATAAAAACAAGCCCATCGCCATGAAAACGAAAGCCAATTTCCAGGCTGCATTCGTGTTTTACGTGACGTGCCATCGAGTCGCTCTAAAAATGACGTCATGTAGCCTGAAAACAGGTGTTGTGCTTGATTTGGTTCCCCCGTGAGATCTTGTTCCCCCTGCCGCGGGAGCGCGCACGCCTTATTTGGAAAGCGAAAAACCGATGTCGTACGGCGTCAGCACTATGTTGTTTTCAATAAAAACATGAAGAACTCACGTTTGCGTCAGTCAATTTTAATTTTTAGAAAGGATTATTCTCATTTGATGTCTTTAAATTCATCCGCGTTCTGCCATTGAAGCGGGGTGCATTCAAAGACCAGTCGTACAGACGGAACACTCATTCACTTCACCAAAAAGCAACAATATAATTACGTGAGCTCTTTGCATAAACCTCGATGCAAAGAAACTCCTCTTTTTGGGTACAGGCTACAAGGAGTATATATTACAAAGGAGACTTTCTACTTAATTGTGATCATCATTCATCCATCCATCCATTTTATTACTCAGGTATTTTCAAAGCAAATTAATATTGTTGCATCTATTAATTTTCTTTAAAATGACAGCGCAATATAATTAAAAGCTGACACTATAGCAATGTCAAACGTGTTCATTTAAGAAAAAGCCACACACGTTTTGTGATCAAATCTTTCATAACGAGAATGATTTGAGTGAATTGATTTGAATGAATAATTGAGAAGAAATTTCAGTTCCGAAGGCTCCTTTTGTCCCAAGCAAAGTGACAGGTGGTGGGGAGGGGGGATAAAAAGGAACTCTATAAAAAATGTCAAGCCGTGAGGATATGTTCCCTCCCCCCCCCCCTTTATTTTGAGAACGGTGCTGGACTCCAGCTGTTTTTTTTCTGTCTTCCTGGGGGTCTGTTCAGGTTGTGTGGCAAATTTGAACAGGTTCCCTCATTCCTAGGCCAAATTACAGGGGGGGAACAAATCCTCACAGCTGCCTCGTGAGGATATGTTCCCCCCCTTATTTTGAGAACGGTGAGTGCTGGACTCCAGCTGTTTTTTTTCTGTCTTCCTGGGGGTCTGTTCAGGTTGTGTGGCAAATTTGAACAGGTTCCCTCATTCCTAGGCCAAATTACAGGGGGGAAACAAATCCTCACAGCTGCCCCGTGAGGATATGTTCCCCCCCCTTAGTTTGAGAACGGTGAGTGCTGGACTCCAGCTGTTTTTTTTTTCTGTCTTCCTGGGGGTCTGTTCAGGTTGTGTGGCAAATTTGAACAGGTTCCCTCATTCCTAGCCCAAGTTACAGGGGGGGAACATATCCTCACGGATGCCCCGTGAGGATATGTTCCCCCCCCTTATTTTGAGAACGGTGAGTGCTGGACTCCAGCTGTTTTTTTTTCTGTCTTCCTGGGGGTCTGTTCAGGTTGTGTGGCAAATTTGAACAGGTTCCCTCATTCCTAGGCCGAATTACAGGGGGGGAACAAATCCTCACAGCTGCCCCGTGAGGATATGTTCCCCCCCCTTATTTTGAGAACGGTGAGTGCTGGACTCCAGCTGTTTTTTTTCTGTCTTCCTGGGGGTCTGTTCAGGTTGTGTGGCAAATTTGAACAGGTTCCCTCATTCCTAGGCCAAATTACAGGGGGGGAACAAATCCTCACAGCTGCCCCGTGAGGATATGTTCCCCCCCCCCCCCTTATTTTGAGAACGGTGAGTGCTGGACTCCAGCTGTTTTTTTTTCTGTCTTCCTGGGGGTCTGTTCAGGTTGTGTGGCAAATTTGAACAGGTTCCCTAATTCCTAGCCCAAGTTACAGGGGGGGAACAAATCCTCACAGCTGCCCCGTGAGGATATGTCCCCCCCCCCCCCCCCTTATTTTGAGAACGGTGAGTGCTGGACTCCAGCTGTTTTTTTCTGTCTTCCTGGGGGTCTGTTCAGGTTGTGTGGCAAATTTGAACAGGTTCCCTCATTCCTAGGCCAAATTACAGGGGGGGAACAAATCCTCACAGCTGCCTCGTGAGGATATGTTCCCCCCCGGTTATTTTGAGAACGGTGAGTGCTGGACTCCAGCTGTTTTTTTTCTGTCTTCCTGTGGGTCTGTTCAGGTTGTGTGGCAAATTTGAACAGGTTCCCTCATTCCTAGGCCAAATTACAGGGGGGGAACAAATCCTCACAGCTGCCCCGTGAGGATATGTTCCCCCCCCCCCTTATTTTGAGAACGGTGAGTGCTGGACTCCAGCTGTTTTTTTTCTGTCTTCCTGGGGGTCTGTTCAGGTTGTGTGGCAAATTTGAACAGGTTCCCTCATTCCTAGCCCAAGTTACAGGGGGGGAACATATCCTCACGGGTGCCCTGTGAGAATATGTTCCCCCCCTTATTTTGAAAACGGTGAGTGCTGGACTCCAGCTGTTTTTTTTTCTGATTTGTGCAGTGATACCATTATTACTGCACTTTATCAATTTGTTTGGCCTTATTTTGGTCAAACAACTTTGTTTCTTAATCATATAACATACATCAAAAATTATAACTTTAAACTTTATTAAGAAAAATAAATAAATTAAAATTTTATTAAATAATAAAATAAAATGAAAAAATACAAATTTTAATAAAAAAAAGCAAAATGGTCTTCAAGCAAGCTTCAAATATTTAGCATTTAATTTCTGTACATGTACACAAAAAAGAGCCTTCGGTTGGAGGCTCCCCGACACATACAAGATGGAACCACCTGCAACACTCGTCACACTGAATCTGGTAAACAAAGAAAAAAGCAAGATCATACAATGCAGCACATTTACAATAATTTACAACGAATGTGTAATTCTTAATTATTTCTTAATCATCACATGCATTAGTTAACAAGACCTGACATAATTACCCTGTCACGAACGGGGTGTGGAAATGGAGCAGGGCGACCAAGTGCAGCTTGGACCAGGGTTTATTGACGAACTCAAAAGACATACTCGGCAAACTAACATAACTTACTGACAAAATCAATAACAGGAACCGAACAGAGACGAAACAGACAGGGTGGCCTTCCATGACAGCAGCAAATGCATGCAGGCAATGCTCCGACAGGGAGTGATATACAAACAGAACTTAAATACAACACAGGTAACAAGAGGCAGGTGAGTATGATTACACTAATCACGGGCACACAGGAAGGGAGGCGCGAGCACACAGACACACAGAGACGATGACAATCTACACACACAACCAAACTGGGGACGAGACATGACAGAACCCCCCCCACAAGGGACGGCTCCCGACGTCCCAAAAACCCAACCCCCCACGGCGGCACGCGGGGGGGCAGCGCACCAGTCCAGACGACCCTGCTGGTCTCGGAAATAGCCTTAACCGCGCACGACGGCGACTTGGGGCACAGAACCGCACTCGGGCGGCGACGAGGGGAACCGAACCGCACTCGGGCGGCAACGAGGGGAACCGAACTCGGGCGGCGACTTGGGGAACAGAACTGCACGCAGCAGCGGTCAGGGGCCCAGGGCCACAATCGCGGCACACACTGGGGGCCTGACGCGCAATCGGCAGCAACTTGGGGAACAGAACTGCACGCAGCGGCGGTCAGGGGCCCAGGGCCACAATCGCGGCACACACTTGGGGGCCTGACGCGTAATCGGCAGCAACTCGGGGAAACAGAACCGCTGACGGCGGCCACTCAGGGACAGAACCGCAAACGGCGGCAACCTGGGGCACAGAACCGCTCTCTGGCGACGACGAGGGGAACCGAACCGCCCTCTGGCGTCGAAGAGGGGAACCGAACCGCACTCGGGCGGCGACTAGGGAACCGAACCGCACTCGGGCGGCCACTCACACAAACCCGCACTGAGGCGGCTACTCACACAAACCCGCGCTCGGGCGGCTACGCACACAAACCCGCACTCGGGCGGCTAAAAAAAAAAAGTCCTCGCCGCAATCAGCGGCACTCGAAAGTCCGGACCGCGATCAGCGGCATTCGCATGGCGGAGCTGTGGCAGCAGCAAGAGCCACCACGCGCCGCAGCAGTGGGACAATCGCGGGTCCGGTGCAGCTGGCCAGAAGTCGGGCGACGTCAAAGGGCCCTGCGACGCTGGGGTGGAGCCCGATGGCGACCGCGAGTCTGATGACGCCGGGAGGCACTCCGATGACGGCCGCGGGTCCGGCGTCGCGGCAGTGGAATCCGATCGCGGCCGCGAAGCTGCTGTCGCCAGAAGCACTCCGATGGCGACCGCGAGTCTGATGACGCCGGGAGGCACTCCGATGGTGGGCGCGGGTCCGGCGTCGCTGGAGCGAAGTCCGAGGGCGCTGGAACCTGCTCGGACGATGGACGTGGATCGGGCGTCGCAGTGGGAGCTGGTGGTGGAGGGAGGTCCAAGCGCTGGTCGCTGTAGTGGTCGGAGCATTCTGTCACGAGTCGGAGTGTGGAAATGGAGCAGGGCGACCAAGTGCAGCTTGGACCAGGGTTTATTGGAGGGACTCAAACTAACAGACTCGGTAAACTGACATGACATACTAACAAACTGACAACAGGACTGACCGAACAAGACGTGGAACAAAAAGACAGGGTGACATTACCGTGACCACAACAAACATTAATGCTCCGACGGAGTAACGCACAGACAGGACTTAAATACGCGACAGGTAACAAGAGGCAGGTGAACATGATCACACCAATCATGGGCACACAGGAAGGGAGGGGCGAGCACACAAACACACTGACAGAAACGTTGGACATGATCAGAGACACATAGCAAAACTGGGGATGAGACATGACATTCCCATCTGTTGTCTGTGTCATGTGTAGCTTCCCCACAAACAAAGCACAAGTTAGATAAATCATCTGTGAAAACAAAGACAGAAGAATTGCTATAGTACTTCCCTGTGTAAAACTCAACTGAGTTGTATATAGCATTGATAGCACAGTCAGGACCATTCTTTGGGTGGCAATAACATCTCTTGGGTGCATATTACTTACCAGTCTCTAATAGAAGTGTGGTGGCAATTTGCAGCCTGTACCTATTTACATCATGTGCCTTTGCTGAGAAATCTATTTCTTCATTTGAAAGATGTTCTGCAAACTGAAAAAGACAATGTCAGATGTTTACAGTGCATAAAGAATGCTTTAAATGTTTGCCATCTTTAGCCTATATATCATACAAAAGATTCTACTGTCAGACAATAATTTGTTTTAGTCCTTTGTTGTATGAACTCTAAATTAGTTTTTTTAGTTTTGAGTAATGTTTGATTACGTTTTTGCATAATTGAGTGATATGAGTTTGGTAAATCTAGTCTGTAAATCAAAGTCAAAAAGTCAAAGTCTGCTTTGTCAACCTCTTCAATGCCAAGACACACAAAGAAATCGAAATTACGTTTCCACTATCCCACGGTGACAAGACATAGTACACGACATACATACCGTAATTTTCGGACTATAAGTCGCGGGTTTTTTCATAGTTTGGGTGGGGGGGCGACTTATACTCAGGAGCGACTTGTGTTTTTTTTCAAAAACTTTCAAAAAAAAAAAAAGAAGTAACCGCGATAAACGAACCGCAATGTAGCAAGGGATTACTGTAATTTGAATTTCAAGTGACGTCAGCAGCGCGACGTCGCGGTCAGCAGCGCGACGTCAGCAGCGCGACGTCAGCAGCGCGACGCGGCGTTGTTTACATAAAGGACAAAGATTGACTCGACGGAGCTCTCTTTCACTTCCGTGGATTGAAGTCGGGGGCCGGCGCTCGGCCGGGTGGCTGTCCAGGGACGGTGGATGGGGCTCGGACAATGCTTTTACGCACGCCCGGTCCTACTCTACCGAGCTGTCTTTCACCTCCGTGGATGGAAGTCGAGGGCCGGCGCTCGGCCGGGTGGCTGTCCGGGGACGGTGGATGGGGCTCGGTCATGGCTTTTACGCACGCCCGGTCCTATTCTATGGAGCTCTCTTCCATTTCCGTGGCTGGAAGTCCATGCCGCCACACGCCTGGAAGTTTGTTTTGTTAAATAAAGAGCCGTTTACCAAACCCACGTCTTTCCTTGAACTTTGTTAACGCTACAATATAGTTATATAGTAGATCTGTGGAATAACGACGAGGCTGACGTCAGGGCGCACGCACGCGCGGCGTTGTTGACAAAGGACGAAGAATTTGATCGATGGATTTAATGATTTAGAGTGCACAGATGGTTTGATAACATTATTGCTTATATAATAGTTATTTGATATATAATTTATATATCGTTATATGGGCCTGTGGAATATTTTGAAGTGCAAGAGCCGTCAGCGGCGCGCACGCATTGTTGACAAAGGACGATTGATGGATTTAATGAATTGGAGTGACACAGATGGTTTTATTAACGTGCAATTTATGTAATCGTTTTTTGAATAACTCTGAATTTTACGTCAGGGCCGTTCTCCGCTCTTAGTTTGTGTTTATGTCACATTAGCATACCTATCGTCTATGGCAGTGGTCCCCAACCTTTTTTGCGCCACGGACCGGTTACATGTCAGAAATATTTTCACGGACCGGCATTTATATAAATAAATAATACATTTATATAAATAAATAAATAATACATTTATAATAAATATATAAATACGATGAAATAAAATGATACGACTGACATAAAAACAAGTACAAATGACAAAAATAAAACTCACCATTACGTTGAATTAGTGGGAGCACTGAGTTTGTTTCTCAGAAACGAGCCGGTCCCATCTAGACGTAATCGGAGACAATGACACCCGAAGTGATTAAGGTTTGTCTTTTATTGCAGGATGCTTGGTCTCCATGTGTTGAAGCAGTTTTGAATGCTTCATTTCCTGGTTAGTTAGCCTGTCGCCACATATTAGCTTTGCGGGCTCGACTGGGGAAACATGTCACGTGACCGGGACGAGTGTCTTGACCTGAATTAATTGATCGTCGATAATTATTTTTTTCTGTGCGGCTTGGCGGCCCGGTACCAAGTGACCCACGGACCGGTACCGGTCCGCGGCCCGGTGGTTGGGGACCACTGGTCTATGGAGCTCTCTTCCATTTCCGTGGCTGGAAGTCCACGCCGCCACACGCCTGTAAGTTTGTTTAGTTAAATAAAGAGCCGTTTACCAAACCCACGTCTTTCCTTGAACTTTGTTAACGCTACAATATAGTTATATAGTAGATCTGTGGAATAACGACGAGGCTGACGTCAGGGCGCACGCACGCGCGGCGTTGTTGACAAAGGACGAGGAATTTGATCGATGGATTTAATGATTTAGAGTGCACAGATGGTTTGATAACATTATTGCTTATATAATAGTTATTTGATATATAATTTATATATCGTTATATGGGCCTGTGGAATATTTTGAAGTGCAAGAGCCGTCAGCGGCGCGCACGCATTGTTGACAAAGGACGATTGATGGATTTAATGAATTGGAGTGACACGGATGGTTTTATTAACGTGTTATTTATGTAATAGTTTTTTGAATAACTCTGAATTTTACGTCAGGGCCGTTCTCAGCTCTTAGTTTGTGTTAGTATACCTATCGTTTAGCCTGTTGTTGCTCGTTCATGACTGTTCTTGGTGTTGGATTTTGTCGAATAAATTGCCCCCCAAAATGCGACTTATACTCCGGAGCGACTTATATATGTTTTTTTTTCACTTTTTTGGGCATTTTATGGCTGGTGCGACTTATACTCCGGTGCGACTTATAGTCCGAAAATTACTGTATAAGCAAACAACACAAAATAAAAACAAGAAGGCACAAACAATGAATAATAAGAGTGATGAATAAATAATAAATAAACAAATAACACAATAAATAAATAAATAAGAGGAGCAAAACGGAGCAAGTGTGCATACAGCAGACAGTCAGAATATAGCGCAAAAGTACAGATGCATACTTTCAAAGCAAATGCACCACAAGAGGTTGAATCTTGTTGCCTGGGATGGGGGACAGTGCCACAAGTCCACCTGGAAACATTGCACCCTTTCTTGCGCATGAACGCCCTGAAATATAAGAGCCAGTACATATTACCACAAATTTCAAGTTTTCTCCGTCAATGACATAATTTGTATTGGTAAAAACAAAAACCTAGTCCACTTTCAAAAGAAAGCGCACATCTTCAGTTAAATGTTGATATCACAATAGTACTCTGACTTTTAGAAGCTGTGCTTACCGGGTTGATTCCAGGCATTTTTTAATGTCCATTTGAGACTCACCAAGAGGATCAACTAGTAAGGACCTTTTTTCTCCTGGCATGATTGCCTATATTTTAAACACAAAAAATGAGGTTTTATTATTCATATGCATGAATTATTAAACATTTTGCACATAACTATATATTTTTTGCTGTAATGTTACTCCTCTTGTGGCATTAAAACATTTCTTAACCGCCAGCTTCCAATGCTTATGCTCATTGACAATGCCAACAATAAGTTTGTATTCCACCGGGTTGATCTAAAAATAAACAGAAGAAAAAAATACATCTGTCAATAATTTCAGTAAAATGCGTAAAGAACAAAATTAATGCCAATTGAGTTTTTTAATAAAATTGTTATGTCTTAATAACGTTGTTGGGCCACTAATTGGCCCGACAACAATATTAAGACATTTAACTTCTTAACTTCATTGATAATTTTGCAAGATATAATTCAATAAACAGTACTACTACAGACACACCTTGAGTCTCTGGCTCTTTCCATTCCATAAATTTGTCATTGCAAATGAGTCAATATAGGAAACCTTTTCCACGCTGATTTGGTTGCGTTTGTTCACCAACAACGCGTTTATAACCTGTAATTGAAACGGCAAACAAATTGAAACAGAAAATATTACCCCCCCACACAAAAAAATTACAGTGCTGCCAATTAAGACGAACCTAAGTTTCAGATATGAAAACATAATTTTACCTCCGATTCCAGCGAAATATTGCAGTGAAATAGTGTTTGAGAATGTGATCTTAACATCATCACTATACTGGCTTTGCATCACAAATACACAGAAGGAAAATACAACACCCACAACTGCAACAGTCACAAAACACGGACAAAATACAATGAGCAGTAAGAAACGTTTTTTTTTAATTTTACTCCAGCTATTTTATGAAGTTCGACATCCTTTCGTTGCTTTCATCGGCCACACAAAATAAAGTTGCAGGCCAGATATGCCCTCAGGGACTTGTATTTGACAGCTATGATGAAGATAATTTCTGCCAAACACTGTTGTACTTACTGCATTGACAAATTCTTTGCCTTGATCTGTCAAGATCCTTTTTGCCGACTCAAATTGGTAGACGAATTTTAGGATACAGGCGGTAACATCAGCAGCAGACTTCGACCTCAACGGATAGGCTTGAGGCCATTTCGTGAAATAATCGACCATCACGCAAATATATTGGTATCCATCTTTTGTCTGAGCCAGTTTGCCAATGAGGTCCATCCCCAAGAGTTCGAATGGCTGAGACACCTAATAAATAAATATTTATAAAAACAAATTGTGTTAAACTGATGTTGCTGAGAAAAATAGTTATATAAAGTATGCCACATACAAAATACTATATAGACTTTGGGTCAAAATAGAGAACATTATTTGGATTAACTGACCTGTATAGGCATGACCTCTGTTGGGCTTTTTATTGATATGCCGGCTGCCTGACATTCGGTGCACTGAGACACCTGACAATGGCAAGTTTTGTGGAAAAGTAGTCATTGTTAATAAATGCATGCAAAAAGGGCAAGATCTTAGATAATGATTTTGAATTTGAAGGAATAGGGTCAAAAGACACAAAACCCGCCTAGCCACAATAACAGATACGCTCACATCTCTTTGGATAAAGTATATAAGCAGACAAGTATATTCATGGAGTCAACCAATAAAGAAGACATAACTAGACATTCTTTGATATAAGATAATAACAGAGGTTGCTACAACTTCACGATTCAATATGTATTTCTGTGCACTGCAAAATAAATGTCTTTTGATATGTTGCCTAAATAGCTTAATGACCCTTAAGGAACTGTGTAATGCATGCCTGATGTTTTTTCTCTAAATCATGGACACGGCCAGCGTCGTCTTGACCGTTCAGTACTTGATTATATCTTGTGTTTTGATTAAACGTCATATGTCGCCTAATGCGGGACGCCAGCTTTTCGATTACTACTGAACGCTCTGCACAGAGGGAAATATTTTGCCTAACAAAGAAAAGATATGGTGGGAAGCATGATTAAACTAAGAATATAATGATGTGAGCAAAGACATGGAGTATCAAAAGAACTAACTTTGCATAGTCAGGGAACAGTAATAGATTAATGATGTGACAGCCAAAGAGCTCACATAAATTCGTACAAAATGACAAAATTGAAAGAATGAGGTACGACAGTATATGTGCAAGGATGGAGGAGAATGTTTACAGGAAGGTCACTTGGAGATAAAAACCAGCTGGTGCCAGAGGGAGACAGCCAAGGACTCGGCCAAAGATGATCACCAAGGCCGAAAGACGGGATGGAAGACAACAGCCCCCACACACACACCGAATCGTCCATAACCAGCACCCACTCCCATGGAATCAAACTCTACTGCAAACTCGCCCCACCCCAACGACTCATCACCCATCAAACTCGCCCCACACCGGCCTGTGCAACTGAATATAAGCTGACCAAAGAACCTTGAACGTTGCCTTTTCTGAATGGAGACTTTCTGCTCTTGAAGGGCCCAGCGCTGTATTGTACTTTCCTGAAAACAGAGCTTTCTTAACAAGAATTGTGATTGAACTCAACCAACCTGTGTAAGTCTAATTTCTGCTTCAGTGTCTTTGCATTTTCCTAAATCTGAAGAAATTAAACGAGCACGCAGTGAGTAAATTGGATAACAGGTGATTGGCAATGGCTTTTGCCGTGAGGCGCAGATAGCGCTCCCTAAATTGTGGACCAAATCCAACAAATTGTTTGCAAAAGATACAAAGGAATAGTTTCATTCATTATGTTTGCAGGCTAAAAAAAATGAACAAACAAGTATACTCTTTTTGTATTGTTTACATACCCACTCATTAATGTCAACAGACCTCGCTGGCCAGTAATATCTCAGAGAGATGCTGTGTCTTGTTTTATTTTGCCTGGTGTGTGCCCGTGCCGGGCTGGCATGAAAACTCTTAAAAATTTAATTTGCCTCTTCAGCACCACAGACAACCTTCACTTGGACTGCCAGGTCTGTGCCTTTTTGGCGGCAATAATACAGCTCCCCTCCTGAGTAGAAGTAAAAATAAAATGTTGAATTAGCACTTACTTGTGGTAATTCATTAAGTGCTCACTCAATACACTAATTGAGTTAATTGCAAATTTGCAAATTTGCTACTTGGACAAAAAAAAAACATTAGTTTCATAATATATCAAATGTTCACTCAATGGGTCTACAACCAAATATGTTACTTTAGTTTGATAATTTATCAAATATTTACTCGATAGATCCACAAATAGTTACTTGAAAAAAAAAACATAGCTTGAGTTGCACTCAACAAATTCAACAATTTCCTTCATAGTGAGGTGTGTTATATATATTGTTTCCAACATTTTACAAGTCAATTATTTGTCTTATAGAGTAATTACTCTAAAACTTGAGTTTCTGACGTTAGTGTAGAAATTAGCAGGTTCTGCAATGTGAATTTTTGGTGCGTCTCTGGATCTAATTTGCTTGATTTATGTACGATGTGTATCTTACCCTCAACGTCGTAAAAAGAAGCTTTTCTTCTCAATACGTACTTCTCCTTCTTCGTAATACCATTTGGGTATTCTTGTTTTGTAGGCAATAATTTGTTGGTAAATAGTTGGGTCCATTGTGCGGCAGCGTATTGTTGTCAGAAAACAATGGCGAAATGACGCGAAGTGCGCACTTACAAGGTGGGGTAAAATGGGTGCTTTGGTGACAAGTTTGAATTCAAGACAATATTGTTTGACCAACAAAGGAAAGAAAACATTATTATCTATTTGTTTATTTATTTATTTAACATCCAATATTGTATAGTTATAGCACAAATCATTTATTTACATATACACCGTTTTAAATGGGGGGAACATATTCTCACAGAGCACCCATGAGGATATGTTCCCCCCTGTAATTTGGCCTAGGAATGAGGGAACCTGTTCAAATTTGCCACACAACCTGAACAGACCCCCAGGAAGACAGAAAAAAAAACAGCTGGAGTCCAGCACTCACCGTTCTCAAAATAAGGGGGGGGAACATATCCTCACGAGGCAGCTGTGAGGATTTGTTCCCCCCCTGTAATTTGGCCTAGGAATGAGGGAACCTGTTCAAATTTGCCACACAACCTGAACAGACCCCCAGGAAGACAGACAGAAAACAGCTGGAGTCCAGCACTCACCGTTCTCAAAATAAGGGGGGGGGGGGGGACATATCCTCACGGGGCAGCTGTGAGGATTTGTTCCCCCCCTGTAATTTGGCCTAGGAATGAGGGAACCTGTTCAAATTTGCCACACAACCTGAACAGACGCCCAGGAAGACAGAAAAAAAACAGCTGGAGTCCAGCACTCACCGTTCTCAAATAAGGGGGGGGGGAACATATCCTCACGGGGCAGCTGTGAGGATTTGTTCCCCCCCTGTAATTTGGCCTAGGAATGAGGGAACCTGTTCAAATTTGCCACACAACCTGAACAGACCCCCAGGAAGACAGAAAAAAAACAGCTGGAGTCCAGCACTCACCGTTCTCAAAATAAGGGGGTGGGAACATATCCTCACGGGGCAGCTGTGAGGATTTGTTCCCCCCTGTAATTTGGCCTAGGAATGAGGGAACCTGTTCAAATTTGCCACACAACCTGAACAGACCCCCAGGAAGACAGAAAAAAAAACAGCTGGAGTCCAGCACTCACCGTTCTCAAAATAAGGGGGGGAACATATCCTCACGAGGCAGCTGTGAGGATTTGTTCCCCCCCTGTAATTTGGCCTAGGAATGAGGGAACCTGTTCAAATTTGCCACACAACCTGAACAGACCCCCAGGAAGACAGAAAAAAAAAAACAGCTGGAGTCCAGCACTCACCGTTCTCAAAATAAGGGGGGGAACATATCCTCACGAGGCAGCTGTGAGGATTTGTCCCCCCCCCCTGTAATTTGGCCTAGGAATGAGGGAACCTGTTCAAATTTGCCACACAACCTGAACAGACCCCCAGGAAGACAGAAAAAAAAACAGCTGGAGTCCAGCACCGTTCTCAAAATAAAGGGGGGGGGGGAAACATATCCTCACGGCTTGACATTTTTTATAGAGTTCCTGTTACAATTTGTATCCCCCCTCCCCACCACCTGTCACTTTGCTTGGGACAAAAGGAGCCTTCGGAACTGAAATTTCTTCTCAATTATTCATTCAAATCAATTCACTCAAATCATTCTCGTTATGAAAGATTTGATCACAAAACGTGTGTGGCTTTTTCTTAAATGAACACGTTTGACATTGCTATAGTGTCAGCTTTTAATTATATTGCGCTGTCATTTTAAAGAAAATTAATAGATGCAACAATATTAATTTGCTTTGAAAATACCTGAGTAATAAATGGATGGATGGATGAATGATGATCACAATTAAGTAGAAAGTCTCCTTTGTAATATATACTCCTTGTAGCCTGTACCCAAAAAGAGGAGTTTCTTTGCATCGAGGTTTATGCAAAGAGCTCACGTAATTATATTGTTGCTTTTTGGTGAAGTGAATTTCATGAGTTCCGTCTGTACGACTGGTCTTTGAATGCACCCCGCTTCAATGGCAGAACGCGGATGAATTTAAATACATCAAATGAGAATAATCCTTTCTAAAAATTAAAATTGACTGACGCAAACGTGAGTTCTTCATGTTTTTATTGAAAACAACATAGTGCTGACGCCGTACGACATCGGTTTTTTCGCTTTCCAAATAAGGCGTGCGCGCTCCCGCGGCAGGGGGAACAAGATCTCACGGGGGAACCAAATCAAGCACAACACCGGCCGAAAAAAATTGCCTTCTGAGGACGCAGCCTGCGAATTTGGACATAGCTAAATCTCGCACCCTCTTTCTGCTTGTTACACGACTCTTAAACATGCGTGCCACACAACCTGAACAGGTTGCCCCCCAAATTATTATTTTTCTTTTTACAACATCTAGCAGCCGTTTCATTTGATGTTGTGGAGCTTATGCCAGGAGTAATTGCGCGTCGGCAATTGCATCAACTTTTGTCTTTGCAAATGAAAAGTGGAAGTGACGTATGCAGAAAGCATGTCAGCACTCAGCACATTTGTAGTGATCCAAGATGGCAGACCTGCACTAGCGCCTCAAATCGTGCGAGGAGTGATGTGCATTCCAGTTCTTTTAAGTGAACTGAATCCTTAGAGTCAGTTCACTCAAAAGAATCGTTCACCGAACGAGTGCTGACTTTCCCGTTCGCGAACGAGACAGTGAGTGAGCTCCCTTCCCGTGAATCAATGGATCAGTCAGTGAACGTGTTGCATCTCCTGGCGTGAACAATTCAGTGAGTGAACATGATGTAAGCCAAAATGTTTATTCGTGCTCGTTTTCTCCAAGCTAACGGCTAACTTTATTGCATGAAGGGATGCGCCGGTTATGCAACATCGGGTGGATTATGCGTCTCTTTGGGAAATCTTTATTTTATAATACTTACAGTAGTTTTTAAACATTTGTATGCATATATATACACGCCTAAATATTGTTTATTCAATATATCAACTGCAATTTCACATTAGATTGCTGGTTTGAAATGTACTTTTATTATTATTTTAATAAACATTTATTTTAAAACTTGTTTGAGTGTTTTATTCCTTGGCTCGTTCGCGAACAGGAAAGTCAGCACTCGTTCACTCACTGATCCGTTCTCGCGATGAACTGAAAAAAAGAGTTCACTCTCGTTCACTGAAAAGAGTCGTTCCCTTTAAACGAATCGTTCACTCACGAGCCAACACTAATGCAGAGGTCACAGAACGGGTAAGTTTCCTTATCACTCTTTTGTTAATGTCAAAAATAATGTCTTGTTTCTTGGAAGTAAACCATGTTTTACGGCATTTTATAACGAATTTAAACAATGTTATTTTGATCAAATACTCTAATAAATAAAGGCTCTGAAATTACTGGAGCTTTGCGCTGATTTTAATGTTTTTGTCAATAATTTATCCCCCGAGCATGTACATTATAACGTGTTCCTATCTGCACATAATTTTATTTTTTACATTTTCCTCTATATATTTTTTCCTATTTATTGAACATCAAATTGATTACTTTTTGGTAATGTGTTTGGCCGATTGCTTCATATGATATTTTATTTGTCAAGTTTATGT
Organism: Syngnathus acus; assembly: GCF_901709675.1. Taxonomy (NCBI): domain Eukaryota; kingdom Metazoa; phylum Chordata; class Actinopteri; order Syngnathiformes; family Syngnathidae; genus Syngnathus; species Syngnathus acus. Next base: position 19,895,606 of record NC_051094.1, read on the forward strand.
AGTATGTTGAGTTTCAATATAACATTTTAATAAAACTGGCTTTCTGAGCAAGGCGACTCAGGTCGCGTGGAAGACGAGAATCGTGTTGTGTAGTGCATTCCAGTTCTTTTAGGTGAACTGAATCTTTAGAATTAGTTCACTCAAAAGATTCGTTCAAACGAATTGTTCAATGAATCCCCCCCCCCCCCCCCACACACACACACACACAAAATGATACGGCTTTTTTATTTTATTTTTATATCCAGTGGAAACAATCCATACACATCAAACAATACAACTACCCCCCGCCCCCATTATTATATATAATAATAATTGGCTCGGGGTAATTAACACATTTCTTTCTATAATACAACACTTACACACTGATCCGTTGGCAACAGTCTCTCAGCCGGTCGTGAACGGGAAGTTGCGTCACTGACTCGTTCGTGAACGGGAAATTACGTCACTGACTCTTAAAGTCCCTCCATCTAACGCTCGCTGGCGTTGCTGATGGTCGTTCGCGAAGATTCACGAGTGAGTGACAGACAACATTGCCCCTATGCCATTGCAAACCGACACACTTTATGCTGACATTGATGTTTTAATTTTGTATTTGTTGGATTGTAGTTGATGGTGTTATTATACCGAATGTGTTTGAATAAAAGGTTGAAAAAAAAAAAGGTATGCCGACATTTGTTAATTTGGGGACACCAACTCATATAACAACATGAAACACATATACATATACATATTGTCATATGAAGCAGTTAACCAAATGTCCGATTTTTATGTTTTTGATTGGCGAATATAAAAACGAGGAATAAAACACCAGACAAGTTATAACATAAATGTTTATTAAAATAATAATAATTGTTGGGGAGGGTTATATCAGCTATCATTATGTTTGCAGGCTAAAAAAAATGAACAAACAAGTATACTCTTTTTGTATTGTTTACATACCCACTCATTAATGTCAACAGACCTCGCTGGCCAGTAATATCTCAGAGAGATGCTGTGTCTTGTTTTATTTTGCCTGGTGTGTGCCCGTGCCGGGCTGGCATGAAAACTCTTAAAAATTTAATTTGCCTCTTCAGCACCACAGACAACCTTCACTTGGACTGCCAGGTCTGTGCCTTTTTGGCGGCAATAATACAGCTCCCCTCCTGAGTAGAAGTAAAAATAAAATGTTGAATTAGCACTTACTTGTGGTAATTCATTAAGTGCTCACTCAATACACTAATTGAGTTAATTGCAAATTTGCAAATTTGCTACTTGGACAAAAAAAAAACATTAGTTTCATAATATATCAAATGTTCACTCAATGGGTCTACAACCAAATATGTTACTTTAGTTTGATAATTTATCAAATATTTACTCGATAGATCCACAAATAGTTACTTGAAAAAAAAAACATAGCTTGAGTTGCACTCAACAAATTCAACAATTTCCTTCATAGTGAGGTGTGTTATATATATTGTTTCCAACATTTTACAAGTCAATTATTTGTCTTATAGAGTAATTACTCTAAAACTTGAGTTTCTGACGTTAGTGTAGAAATTAGCAGGTTCTGCAATGTGAATTTTTGGTGCGTCTCTGGATCTAATTTGCTTGATTTATGTACGATGTGTATCTTACCCTCAACGTCGTAAAAAGAAGCTTTTCTTCTCAATACGTACTTCTCCTTCTTCGTAATACCATTTGGGTATTCTTGTTTTGTAGGCAATAATTTGTTGGTAAATAGTTGGGTCCATTGTGCGGCAGCGTATTGTTGTCAGAAAACAATGGCGAAATGACGCGAAGTGCGCACTTACAAGGTGGGGTAAAATGGGTGCTTTGGTGACAAGTTTGAATTCAAGACAATATTGTTTGACCAACAAAGGAAAGAAAACATTATTATCTATTTGTTTATTTATTTATTTAACATCCAATATTGTATAGTTATAGCACAAATCATTTATTTACATATACACCGTTTTAAATGGGGGGAACATATTCTCACAGAGCACCCATGAGGATATGTTCCCCCCTGTAATTTGGCCTAGGAATGAGGGAACCTGTTCAAATTTGCCACACAACCTGAACAGACCCCCAGGAAGACAGAAAAAAAAACAGCTGGAGTCCAGCACTCACCGTTCTCAAAATAAGGGGGGGGAACATATCCTCACGAGGCAGCTGTGAGGATTTGTTCCCCCCCTGTAATTTGGCCTAGGAATGAGGGAACCTGTTCAAATTTGCCACACAACCTGAACAGACCCCCAGGAAGACAGACAGAAAACAGCTGGAGTCCAGCACTCACCGTTCTCAAAATAAGGGGGGGGGGGGGGGACATATCCTCACGGGGCAGCTGTGAGGATTTGTTCCCCCCCTGTAATTTGGCCTAGGAATGAGGGAACCTGTTCAAATTTGCCACACAACCTGAACAGACGCCCAGGAAGACAGAAAAAAAACAGCTGGAGTCCAGCACTCACCGTTCTCAAAATAAGGGGGGGGGGAACATATCCTCACGGGGCAGCTGTGAGGATTTGTTCCCCCCCTGTAATTTGGCCTAGGAATGAGGGAACCTGTTCAAATTTGCCACACAACCTGAACAGACCCCCAGGAAGACAGAAAAAAAACAGCTGGAGTCCAGCACTCACCGTTCTCAAAATAAGGGGGTGGGAACATATCCTCACGGGGCAGCTGTGAGGATTTGTTCCCCCCCTGTAATTTGGCCTAGGAATGAGGGAACCTGTTCAAATTTGCCACACAACCTGAACAGACCCCCAGGAAGACAGAAAAAAAAACAGCTGGAGTCCAGCACTCACCGTTCTCAAAATAAGGGGGGGAACATATCCTCACGAGGCAGCTGTGAGGATTTGTTCCCCCCCTGTAATTTGGCCTAGGAATGAGGGAACCTGTTCAAATTTGCCACACAACCTGAACAGACCCCCAGGAAGACAGAAAAAAAAAAACAGCTGGAGTCCAGCACTCACCGTTCTCAAAATAAGGGGGGGAACATATCCTCACGAGGCAGCTGTGAGGATTTGTCCCCCCCCCCTGTAATTTGGCCTAGGAATGAGGGAACCTGTTCAAATTTGCCACACAACCTGAACAGACCCCCAGGAAGACAGAAAAAAAAACAGCTGGAGTCCAGCACCGTTCTCAAAATAAAGGGGGGGGGGGGAAACATATCCTCACGGCTTGACATTTTTTATAGAGTTCCTGTTACAATTTGTATCCCCCCTCCCCACCACCTGTCACTTTGCTTGGGACAAAAGGAGCCTTCGGAACTGAAATTTCTTCTCAATTATTCATTCAAATCAATTCACTCAAATCATTCTCGTTATGAAAGATTTGATCACAAAACGTGTGTGGCTTTTTCTTAAATGAACACGTTTGACATTGCTATAGTGTCAGCTTTTAATTATATTGCGCTGTCATTTTAAAGAAAATTAATAGATGCAACAATATTAATTTGCTTTGAAAATACCTGAGTAATAAAATGGATGGATGGATGAATGATGATCACAATTAAGTAGAAAGTCTCCTTTGTAATATATACTCCTTGTAGCCTGTACCCAAAAAGAGGAGTTTCTTTGCATCGAGGTTTATGCAAAGAGCTCACGTAATTATATTGTTGCTTTTTGGTGAAGTGAATTTCATGAGTTCCGTCTGTACGACTGGTCTTTGAATGCACCCCGCTTCAATGGCAGAACGCGGATGAATTTAAATACATCAAATGAGAATAATCCTTTCTAAAAATTAAAATTGACTGACGCAAACGTGAGTTCTTCATGTTTTTATTGAAAACAACATAGTGCTGACGCCGTACGACATCGGTTTTTCGCTTTCCAAATAAGGCGTGCGCGCTCCCGCGGCAGGGGGAACAAGATCTCACGGGGGAACCAAATCAAGCACAACACCGGCCGAAAAAAATTGCCTTCTGAGGACGCAGCCTGCGAATTTGGACATAGCTAAATCTCGCACCCTCTTTCTGCTTGTTACACGACTCTTAAACATGCGTGCCACACAACCTGAACAGGTTGCCCCCCAAATTATTATTTTTCTTTTTACAACATCTAGCAGCCGTTTCATTTGATGTTGTGGAGCTTATGCCAGGAGTAATTGCGCGTCGGCAATTGCATCAACTTTTGTCTTTGCAAATGAAAAGTGGAAGTGACGTATGCAGAAAGCATGTCAGCACTCAGCACATTTGTAGTGATCCAAGATGGCAGACCTGCACTAGCGCCTCAAATCGTGCGAGGAGTGATGTGCATTCCAGTTCTTTTAAGTGAACTGAATCCTTAGAGTCAGTTCACTCAAAAGAATCGTTCACCGAACGAGTGCTGACTTTCCCGTTCGCGAACGAGACAGTGAGTGAGCTCCCTTCCCGTGAATCAATGGATCAGTCAGTGAACGTGTTGCATCTCCTGGCGTGAACAATTCAGTGAGTGAACATGATGTAAGCCAAAATGTTTATTCGTGCTCGTTTTCTCCAAGCTAACGGCTAACTTTATTGCATGAAGGGATGCGCCGGTTATGCAACATCGGGTGGATTATGCGTCTCTTTGGGAAATCTTTATTTTATAATACTTACAGTAGTTTTTAAACATTTGTATGCATATATATACACGCCTAAATATTGTTTATTCAATATATCAACTGCAATTTCACATTAGATTGCTGGTTTGAAATGTACTTTTATTATTATTTTAATAAACATTTATTTTAAAACTTGTTTGAGTGTTTTATTCCTTGGCTCGTTCGCGAACAGGAAAGTCAGCACTCGTTCACTCACTGATCCGTTCTCGCGATGAACTGAAAAAAAGAGTTCACTCTCGTTCACTGAAAAGAGTCGTTCCCTTTAAACGAATCGTTCACTCACGAGCCAACACTAATGCAGAGGTCACAGAACGGGTAAGTTTCCTTATCACTCTTTTGTTAATGTCAAAAATAATGTCTTGTTTCTTGGAAGTAAACCATGTTTTACGGCATTTTATAACGAATTTAAACAATGTTATTTTGATCAAATACTCTAATAAATAAAGGCTCTGAAATTACTGGAGCTTTGCGCTGATTTTAATGTTTTTGTCAATAATTTATCCCCCGAGCATGTACATTATAACGTGTTCCTATCTGCACATAATTTTATTTTTTACATTTTCCTCTATATATTTTTTCCTATTTATTGAACATCAAATTGATTACTTTTTGGTAATGTGTTTGGCCGATTGCTTCATATGATATTTTATTTGTCAAGTTTATGTAGTATGTTGAGTTTCAATATAACATTTTAATAAAACTGGCTTTCTGAGCAAGGCGACTCAGGTCGCGTGGAAGACGAGAATCGTGTTGTGTAGTGCATTCCAGTTCTTTTAGGTGAACTGAATCTTTAGAATTAGTTCACTCAAAAGATTCGTTCAAACGAATTGTTCAATGAATCCCCCCCCCCCCCCCACACACACACACACACAAAATGATACGGCTTTTTTATTTTATTTTTATATCCAGTGGAAACAATCCATACACATCAAACAATACAACTACCCCCCGCCCCCATTATTATATATAATAATAATTGGCTCGGGGTAATTAACACATTTCTTTCTATAATACAACACTTACACACTGATCCGTTGGCAACAGTCTCTCAGCCGGTCGTGAACGGGAAGTTGCGTCACTGACTCGTTCGTGAACGGGAAATTACGTCACTGACTCTTAAAGTCCCTCCATCTAACGCTCGCTGGCGTTGCTGATGGTCGTTCGCGAAGATTCACGAGTGAGTGACAGACAACATTGCCCCTATGCCATTGCAAACCGACACACTTTATGCTGACATTGATGTTTTAATTTTGTATTTGTTGGATTGTAGTTGATGGTGTTATTATACCGAATGTGTTTGAATAAAAGGTTGAAAAAAAAAAAGGTATGCCGACATTTGTTAATTTGGGGACACCAACTCATATAACAACATGAAACACATATACATATACATATTGTCATATGAAGCAGTTAACCAAATGTCCGATTTTTATGTTTTTGATTGGCGAATATAAAAACGAGGAATAAAACACCAGACAAGTTATAACATAAATGTTTATTAAAATAATAATAATTGTTGGGGAGGGTTATATCAGCTAGATCTTGGATGTATATAGTGTACAAGATGGTGTATCGGTTAGAATACAGGAGGCCGCAAAGGACGCTGGACACAGGGAATGGCCAAAGGTAGATGGATGGATGGACAGGTTTATTGAGTTGCAGAATTAAAGGTTTATAGAATGGCGGAGTCTGCAATAACGAATAATAAGAATAAGGGTAAAAGAAACAATCCCAAACTAAATATTCCAAATATAGCACAAACATGTTTCAAATGACCCTAAAGAAAATACAGTATAATAAAGTTGTTGCCAACGTACATGGTTGAATTCTAATGCTACAAGTGGCCACATTATGCTTATCTCAATGTAATGTGGGCAATCGGATGGTCTGGGGAGACCTCTAGTGATCGAAATGAGGAACAGGAATGGCGGCAACGGGAAGTGTCTCTCGTCCGCGAATCCGCTCCGAGTGCCATACAAGGACCTGAACTGACACGAAGGCAACCAATACAAACAAATATACTTATTATACGACAACAAAGATATAGGGCTTACTTTTTGGTCATGAACTCGGCTTTACTTCGCTTCGACTATAACTAGCGAACTTCTACACCACCATACCGTGAACTGCTCTCTTCCGGACCGCCCTGCTCATGCGCGGAGAATGCCGCGTCACCCCATTGAGTCACGTGACATGCGGAGCGGGAACACAAGGCAGAGCCTCTGCCAACACAAACATGCACATAGAACAGCACAGCATGCAAACAATGTTACAGCCTTCTGTACAATAATAATAATAATTAATAATAAAAGTACATCTCAAACCAGCAATCAAATGTGAAACTGCAGTCGATATATTGAATAACAACATTTAGGCATATAAATGCATACACTTTATTTAAAACCTACTATAAGTAAATCGTAAATCTACATTCTGTCTTACATAGTTCACGCCAGGAGACGCAACATATTCACTGACTGATCCGTTGATGCACAGGAAGGCAGTTCACTCATTGACTCGTTCGCGAACGGGAAAGCCAGGATTCGTTCCCTCACTGATCCGTTCTCACGGTGAACTGGAAATGCGATTCACTCAGTGAGTGATTCACTCAGTGAGTGATTCGTTCACTCACAGATTCGTTCGTTGGTGAACGGGAAATGCAAGTCACGACTCGTTCGTGAACGGGAAGTTACGTCATTTTCTTCTTCGTTTTGTTTTACGGCGAGGTGGCACCAGCTTCAATGGTCATTACCGACACCTACTGGTTGAAGTTATATGGCGGCTGTGGCTCAGGCAGTAGAGTGGGTCGTTTAGTAAAAAAGAAAAAAGAAAAAAAAAGAACGAATCACTTCCTAAAGTGATTCGTTCTCTCTCGTTCACTGAAAGGATTTGTTCTTTTTGAACGAATCGTTCACTCACTTGCCAACACTAGTGTTGTGTCGGCACCTCACGTGCTTAGCTAGTGCGGGAGCCGATTTTGTATTGATTCTCATATATGTCCAATTCGAAACAGACACCGGACCATGGCGACTTTTCTGAGGGGGATCATCAATTTCTCTAAGCAGGTATGTGATAAAACTCGCTTTCTAGTTTACATACAGCGATCGCAAACTCCATTGCAGATTTGCCACGACTTCGCACGGCTACGTCGTTTTCTTTCTTTTTTTTTTTTTTTTTTTTAATAAATACAGTGAAGGTTAGTAATAAATATGTGACACACAACTTCCAATCAACTGGAGACATTGTGAAGTAAGCAAGTATGAAGTGAAGTAAGCGTTTAGGGAATTATATACGACGCAGCAGTGGGTTTGCGATTATTTGCAGGATCAACAAACCGATAATATACATTATATATTCGGAGTGTAGCAATTTAATGGATGTATCCCCAATCCAACGACGTCGACGATAGTTGGACTTGCATTTGTTTTTATGATCGATATAATTAATAAGATAACTTCAAAACTAAAGTTCCTTATACCCTTTTTTTTTTTTTTTTTTTTTTTTAATTTAAGTCTTAATGTTATTTTTAATCATTTTGTTTTCACTCAAATATGAAATCTCCGGTCGGCGCTGGCATGCAATTGAGATCAGTATGGCACTGCGGTCAAGCCTTTGTGGTAAAAGAAGGAAACGCAAGACCAGTACCATAGCTAAACACGGCAAAAGAGAGCGAAGGAAGCGGAGCTGCCCGATAGCTTGTAAACACTTCCGGTTTACAAAATAAAAGGTGGGCTATTTTGAATACGGATCAGTATGTTGCAGTTTAGCCATTTTTCAAAATGGAAAAAAAAATGTTACTGATATGCACGCTTAACCCTTGTGAAGTAAAATGAAAAAAAGTAATACTTAAACGCAAAATTTATCCCAATTTGGGCAGTGCTTTTTTAGGTATAATTTTGTCATTTAAATTTTTTTTTTTTTTTAGCTTTCAACCTCACAAAATGTTCAGTGGCATCAGACCTATCCATAGATCCATAGTTCAGCCTGGCTTTAAGTAGTTATACACTCCTGCACACACATGGGGATCCCTGGTGCGCACTTCTCCACACGCGCACATAAACACACAGAAGGACGACAACAGACTGACAAATTTCACAGACATCACGCACAAACACATAAGAACACAGAAGGAACACATTTCTTGAGTTGTTAATGTCAATCTGCACAGTTTTTCAGCAGTCAATTCTTCCAATCTGATTATCAATTTTGCTTCAGTTTTTTGTAACAATGTCTACACATCAGTTTTGTGATCATCAGTGGGGAAGTGTCCAGATTTTTGAAAGTTTTTGTCATTTGTTTTGTCATTCCTTGTCGTTTCTCTTTGCTAGCATAGAATTGAATAAGAGGTGTATCTCAACCAGTTTATATTGGTCGATAATCCTGCTCTGTTTGAGCTCAATAGGAAACATGATTTGGAAGCTATTGAGCAAAAACGCTAATATTTACAGTAACAAACTAATTGAAAACATTTACCATTCAAATGAAATTATGTGGTGTATTGCAACCAGTCCATATAGGACTATTGCTCTGCACTGTTAGGGGTCAATCAGTCACATGACCCAGAAGCTGTTGCGCAAAAACTATTTACAGCAATAATATCGTTAAAATTATTTGAAGCATTCAAATGAAATTAGGACTATCGTCCTTCAATGTTTAATACAGTTGGGCAAAAAGTATTTCGTCGGCCACCAATTGTGCAAGTTCTCCCACTTTAAAGATGAGAGATGCCTGTAATTGTCATCATAGGTAGCTACACTTCAACTATGAGAGACAAAATAAATAAATTTAAAAAATCACATTGTCTGATTTTTAAGGAATTATTTGCAAATTGTGGTGGAAAATAAGTATTTGGTCAATTACAAAAGTTCATATCAATACTTTGTTATATACCCTTTGTTAGCAAGTCCAAACGTTTTCTGTAAGTCTTCACAAGGGTTTCACACACCGTTGCTGGTATTTTGGCCCATTCCTCCATGCAGATCTCCTCTAGAGCAAGAATGTTTTGGGGCTGTCGCTGGGCAACACGGACTTTCAACTCCCTCCAAAGATTTTCTATGGGGTTGAGATCTGGAGACTGGCTAGGCCACTCCAAGACCTTGAAATGCTTCTTACAAAGCCAATCCTTTGTTGCACGGGCGGTGTGTTTGGGATAATAGTCATGCTGAAAGACCCAGCCACGTTTCACCTTCAGTGCCCTTGCTGACGAAAGGAGGTTTTTACTCAAAATCTCACGATACATGGCAGCATTCATTCTTTCCTTTACGTCCAGTCGTCCTGGTCCCCTTGCAGAAAAACAGCCCCAAAGCATGATGTTTCCACCCCCATGCTTCACAGTAGGTATGGTGTTCTTTGGATGCAACTCTGCATTCTTTCTCCTCCAAACACGACAAGTTGAGTTGTTACCAAAGAGTTCTATTTTGGTTTCATCAGATCATATGACATTCTCCCAATCCTCTTCTGGATCATCTAAATCAGGGGTCACCAACTCCGGTCCTCAAGGGCGCCAATCCAGCCTGTTTTAGATGTATCCCCCCTGCAACACACCTGATTCAAATAATCAGGATCGCTATCAGCCTTAATAGAGCTTGCTGATGAGCTGATCATTTGAATCAGGTGTGTTGTTGCAGGGCTGCACCTAAAACAGGCTGGATTGGCGCCCTTGAGGACCGGAGTTGGTGACCCCTGATCTAAATGCTGTCTAGCAAACTTCAGATGGGCCTGGACATGTACTGGCAAAGGCAGGGGGACACGTCAGGCACTGCAAGATTTGAGTCTCTGGCGACGTAGTGTGTTACTGATGGTAGTCTGTTACTTTGGTCCCAGCTCTCTGCAGGTCATTCACTAGGTCCCCCCCGTGTGTTTCTGGGTTTTGTTCACCGTTCTTGTGATCATTTTGACCCCACAGGGTGAGGAGATCTTGCGTGGAGCCCCAGATCGAGGGAAATTATTAGTGGTCTTGTACACTACCGTTCAAAGGTTTGGGGTCACAAAATTGTTTGGGTGACCCCAAACGTTTGAACGGTAGTGTATATATTTATTTAGATAATTATTTATAGATTATATATATAATCTTCTGTGTAAAAAATCTTATAATATATATGTATGCTTATATTCATAGATTTTTTATAATCTTATACAAATATAAGATATAATTTATAATATTTAATTCATAATATTTTATTATAATAATATTTACACTAGCGTTCAAAAGTTTGGGGTCACCCAAACAATTTTGTGACCCCAAACTTTTGAACGGTAGTGTATGTCTTCCATTTTCTAATAATTGCTCCCACAGTTGATTTCTTCACACCAAGCTGCTTACCTATTGCAGATCCAGTCTTCCCAGCCTGGTGCAGGTCTACAATTTAGTTTCTGGTGTACTTTGACAGCTCTTTGGTCTTGGCCATTGTGGCCTAGCGACAGCCACAAAACATCACTGCTCTAGAGGAGATCTGCATGGAGAAATGGGCCAAAATACCAGCAACCATGTGTGAAAACCTTGTGAAGACTTACAGAAAAGGTTTGACCTCTGTCATTGCCAACAAAGCGTATATAACAAAGATTTAATATGAACTTTTGTTATTGACCAAATACTTATTTTCCACCATAATTTGCAAATAAATTCCTTAAAAATCAGACTGTGATTTTCTGAATTTTTTTTTCATTTTGTCTCATAGTTGAAGTGTACCTATGATGAAAATGACAGGCATCTCTCATCTTGTAAGTGGGAGAACTTGCACAATTGGTGGCTGACTAAATCCTTTTTTGCCCCACGATAGATAGATAGATAGATAGATAGATAGATAGATAGATAGATAGATAGATAGATAGATACTTACTTTATTGATCCCCTGGGGAAATTCAGGAACCAGCAGTTAGATACAGAAACACACAGATAGATAAACACAGAGACAACACATCAATAATTGAAGACAGCTTAATATTAATCAATAATAAATCCAGTAAATAATAAATAATTAGATCAAAGATATAAATAAATAGATTAATAATTAATAGATCAAATAATCTATAAACACTGTCAAGACCGTGAGCGCGCCCCAACCCCAGCGACGAGTTAAAAAGTCTCACGGTATAGGGAAGGAATGAACCCCTCAGCCTCGCCGCGGACCAAGACCGTGTCAGCAGGGGTCAATAGGTCACATGACCTGGAAGCTGTTGAGCAAAACCACAAATATTTACAGTAGTAAATTCATTGAAATTATTAAGCATTCAAATTAACTTATAAGAGGTGTATCTCAACCAGTCCATGTAGGACTATCGCTCTGCACTGTTAGGGGGTCACATGACCTGGAAGCTATTGAGCAAAAACGCAATATTTGAAGCAATCAAATGAAATTATAAGATCACTCCATACATATTGTCCATATTGGACTATCACCCAGCACTCTTTGGGGTCAATAGGTCACATGACTTGATAGTAATACATTCTTATAAAATACATAAAGCAGTGGAATTAAATTATAAGGAGTGTATCTCAACCAGATCATATAGGACTATCATCCTGCATTGTTTGGTGTCAATAGGTCACATGACCCGGGGGCTATTTAACTCCATCCATCTTCTACCACTTATCTGGGGTGGGGTCGCAGGGGCAGCAGCTTTATGAGGGACGCCCAGACTTACCTCTCCCCAGCCACTTCATCCAGCTCATCCGGGGGATCCCAAGGCGTTCCCAGGCCAGCCGAGAGAAATAGTGTCTCCAGCGCGTCTCGGGTCGTCCCCAAGGTCTCCAACATCTCCCCGGGAAAGCGTCCAGGAGGCATCCTAATGAGATGCCCGTACCACCTCATCTGGCTCCTCTCGACGTGGAGGAGCAGCGGCTCAACTCCGAGTCCCTCACGGATGACCGAGCTTCTCACCCTATCTCTAAGGGAGAGCCCGAACACCCTGCAGAGGTAACTCATTTCAGCCGCTTGTATCCGGGATCTTGTTTTTTCGGTCGCAACCCATAGCTCGTGACCATAGGTGAGGGTAGGAGTGTAGATTGACTGGTAAATTGAGAGCTTTGCCTTTCGGCTGACTAAGAGCCGAAGACCACGGGTTGAAGAAGCCAACAGCACCAAATTGTCTGCAAAAAGCAAAGATGCAATGCTGAGGTCACCAAACCAAACACCCTCAACGCCTTGGCTGCATCTAGAAATTCTGCCCATAAAAGTTATGAACAGAATCGGTGACAAAGGCAGCCTTGGCGGAGTCAAACCCTCACCGTAAACGAATCTGACTTACTGCTGGAAATGCTGACCAAACTCTGGCATCTAAGATACAGGGACCGAACCGCCCTTATCAGTGGGTTCGGAACCCCGTACTCCCGGAGCACCCCCCACAGAACTCCCCCGAGGGACACTGGTGAACACAAAATGGACTGGCTGAGCAAACTCCCATGCACCCTTTTTTTGTAATTCTGGCACTTGTTTTATTCTTGCACTTGTATTATTCTTGCACTCATATGCGCTGCTGTGACAAGTGAATTTCCCCGCTGTGGGATGAATAAAGTTCTATCATCAGATATGGCTCTTTTGTTGACTGCGTCTGGCTCGCGGACAAATCTGCCATTTGTTTTGTCATAAATGATTTTGTTATATTATCAAAATAAAAAATAGACCTACTGAAATCAAAATGTTAAATTAGCTTTCAAAATATAAAATATGATTACGTTTGCAATCCATCCCATCTGTTTTCTACTGCTGAAATCCACGGTTGCGTCGTATCAGCCAATCCCGGCGGCCCTTCGGCGTACAGAAGGGTGACGCCAGGTCGGACAAAAAAGCGCGATCTTTATATGACAATACGGTGCCTACGGGGTCGTGAGAGGTCAAATTCCATCCGCTTTATGTAAAATTTCAGCTAGCTAGCTGGTGTGTGCCAGGCAAGCAAGAAAGATGGCGAAGAGAAAAAAAGATGACGATTACCGAGCATTTCAGAGTGAGTGGACGAAAGAATTCGCATTCCTCCCAATCACGCCCTTCCAGGTCTCACTGTCCTTGCCCACGTGAGCATTGAAGTCACCCAGCAGAACGATGGAATCCTCAGAAGGAGCACTTTCCAGCACTTCTTTCAAGGACTCCAAAAAGGGTTGGGTACTCTGAGCTGCCGTTTGGTGTATAGACACAAACAACAGTCAGGACCTGTCCCAAGGCGGAGGAAGGCTCCCTTCTCATTCACCCAATGTGCCGGCGCCCAGCTGGGGGGCAATACGTATGCCCACATCTGCTCGGCGCCTCTCACCGTAGATGACTCCAGAGTGGAAGAGAGTCCAGCCCCTCCCAGGAGGACTTGTACCAGAACCCAAACTGTGTGTGGAGGCAAGTACGACTATGTCTAGTCGGAACTTTTCTGCCTCGCACACCAGCTCGGGCTCCTTTCCTGCCAGAGCGGTGACATTCCATGTTTCATGTAGCAGGGGATTGGACCACTAAGCCTTTGGTTGCTGCCCAGTTCACTCTGCACCCGACCCCTTTGGCCCCTCCCACAGGTAGTGAGCCTTTTATTACAGTATTTGTTCTATCATATCAATTATCACACAATAATCAATGAATCACACATTTTAAATCATACCGGAATATAGGTCGCATTAGCCATAAAATGCACAATGTGAAAAAAAACATAAGTCGCTCCGGAGTATAAGTCGCATTTTGGGGGAAATTTCTTCGACAAAATCCAACACCAAGAACAGACATGAATGAGCAACAACAGGCTAAACGATAGGTATGCTAACGTGACATAAACACAAACGAAGAGCTGAGAACAAGCCTGACGTAACATTCAGAGTTATTCAAATAACTCTCACATAAATAACACTCCAATTCATTAAATCCATCGATCGTCCTTTATGTCAACAATGGGTGCGCGCTGCTGACGGCGCTTGCACTTCAGAATATTCCACAGGCACATATAACGATATATAAATTATATATCAAATAACTATTATATAAGCAATAATATTATCAAACCATCTGTGTCACTCCAAATCATTAAATTCATCGATCAAATTCCTCGTCCTTTGTCAACAACACCGCGCGTGCGCCCTGACGTCAGCATCGTCGTTATTCCACAGATCTAGTATATAACTATATTGTAGGATTAACACAGTACAAGGAAAGACGTGGGTTTGGTAAGCGGCTCTTTATTTAACAAAACAAAAGTTCAACGAGCCAACAACTACTGAACTGTAACGATAAAAACATATACAAGTTGCTACATAAAATAAAATATATCAAATAACTATAACATAAATAGTTCACCACCACACGGCCCCAAGCACCGGCGTCGACTTCCAGGCTTGTGGCGGCGCGGACTTCCATCCCTGGAGGAAGTGCTTCCAGCCACGGAGGTGGAAGAGAGCGCCATAGAATAGGACCGGGCGTGCGTAAAAGCCATGTCCGAGCCCCATCCACCGTCCCCGGGCAGCGACCCGGCCGAGCGCCGGCCCCCGACTTCCATCCACGGTGGTGAAAGAGAGCTCCGTAGAGTAGGACCAGGCGTGCGTAAAAGCCATGTCCGAGCCCCATCCACCGTCCCCGTACAGCCACCCGGCCGAGCGCCGGCCCCCGACTTCCATCCACGGAGGTGAAAGAAAGCTCCGTAGAGTAGGACCGGGCGTGCGTAAAAGCCATAATAGTTTTTCAAACCTTTTGTGTCACTCCGAATCATTAAATCCTTCAAACTCTTCGTCCTCCGTGTCACTTACAAACAAAGCCGCTAATGATGCCGGTAGTACGTGGGGCCCTTCGTCATCTTCGTCATCCCGTGATCGGATCTTTGTCCTTTATGTAAACTGCCGCGCTGCTGATGTCACTGGAAATTCAAGTGACAGTAATCCCTTGCTATATCGCGGTTTCACTTTTTTTTTTTAATTTAGAAAATTTATGAAAAAATTCACATATAAGTTGCACCTCAGTATAAGTCGCCCCCCCACCCAAACTAAAAAAAAACGCGATTTATAGTCCGAAAAATACGGTACTTCTCCAAAAAGACTACTTCAAACCCAAATTTCAACTTCTTTATCGGAAATTTTAAGTCTTTAATTTATTCATGAGTGTATTCATTCTTTTGTCTTCTCATGTCCCAATCACGCTACTGTTTAAATTATTCATCATTTACCAAAAAATACTACTCCTGTAGTCATCCTAAATGTGTTCAACTGTTCAATTCCTTTTATTGTTTATCGTGCAAATGCATTGCGTCCTAAAGTGTTATTAAACCTTTAACCTTCAACAGCAGCTTTAACTGATCCATCCATCCATCCATCCATCCATCCATCCATCCATCCATCCATCCATCCATCCATCCATCCATCCATCCATCCATCCATCCATCCATCCATCCATTTTCTGTACCGCTTTGTTCCCACGGGGGTCGCAGCTGTGCTGGAGCCTATCCCAGCTGTCATCAAGCAGTAGGCGGGGGACACCCTGAACTTGTTCCCAGCCAATCGCAGGGCACACAGAGACGAACAACCATCCGCACTCGCACCTAGGGGCAATTTGGAGTGCTCAATCAGCCTGCCAATGTTTTGGGATGTGGGAGAAAACCCATGCGGGCACGGGGAGAACATGCAAACGCCACACAGGGTGGAATTGAACCGGCACCCTCCTAACCTATCCACCTTTTCCAAATTGATTTCAAGTCTGTTATTGCTCCAAGTTTTTCTTCTACATTTAATACTCTCCCAACAATTTGATATTGTCATGTAATTGGCTATTATTCATTAGCTGTGTGAACAGCAGTTATCTACTTTTTAGCACGCTGTGCATCCATTTCAAGATGTCTCTCGTTCTATTCATTCCTGCCGCGCTGCTGCTTCCATCACAGCATGTTGAATTCTGACGTGTCTTGTTAGGACTTAAAAACCATTAAATATGAAAACACTTAAAATGTCACAATTCCGTAATCTTTTTCTACTTACTCCCCTCCCCTTTGACATATTAAAAAAATGTGTCACGAGGGAGCAAAAGTAAACCAGTAAAACAGCCTGCCATTGTTGTGTATTATCTCTCGACAGCTCAAACGATTAAGCAAATAGTGACATCAGCATATAGTAAAAAATCTTATTCCAACCTTTTTTTTTTTCAATGTACTATCCACAATTGGGAAAAGCTGAATTGACCATAACGCTCAAGGCATACAATTTAAGGTTATTTTAACTACCGTTTTTTCCCATGTATAATGCGCAAATTTAACTAATTTATTGTCCTAAAATCTGGGGTGCGCATTATACATGGGTACAATTTTTATTTATTTTTTTATTTATTTATTTTTTTCCCCGGATATCATACGGAGGCCGCCATTACAGATGCGCTTTCTTCTCTGCTGTTCACTTCAAACACGCTCCATACGAACTAGAGATGCACCGATCCGACTTTTTCAGTTTCGATACCGATACCGATGCCTTGGCTTTGCGTATCGGTCGATACCCGATACCGATCCGATATTATGGTTGACTTAACAAGCTACATACCTCTACATGTGGAACAGAAAAGACTAAAGGCAATGGCATCAGGCATGACTACACAGTTCATTCCTAAGACAAAATGTAACAAGATAAAGCAGATTAATGCAATGAACTATTTATTTGCAATAAAAATTGTGCAACAGCAGCAATAAAGTGTATTAGCATTTAAATTCAAGTAAATTAGGATACAAACTTCTTTAAAAAAAAAAAATACAAATGTTGCAGCTGAAACTGCACTGGGCAAATATAGAAAGGGTGATCAAGCACACAGTAACCAAATATTAAAATAAATAGTAAACATGTAAACATTAGGTGCCGTTCCACATCACTCATGACCTGTTGATGCTCTAAATCAGTGGTTCCCAAAGTGGGCGGTACCGCCCCCCTGGGGGCGGTGGAAAGATCTGGGGGGGCGGTGAGGAAGAAAGGGGCGGTAGGGGGGCGGTAGGGGGGCGGCAGTCGATTTGTACACAACATGCCGCTCTGGCCCAGTCAGATCCGACAGCATAGACTACAAAAGCAAAAGCTCAGGTTTGTAATTTCAAGCTTGTAATGTTCAGAATTTTATCTTATAATAAAAACCGCATTCTGGCGGTCAACATCATCTTGAGTTCAAGTCAACATGAAATTGGGGACTCGCCAGAACGCGCCGTGTTGTGTTGTGTTGAGCTGGTTAGGGCAGTGGTCCCCAACCACCGGGCCGCGGACCGGTACCGGTCCGTGGGTCACTTGGTACCGGGCCGCCAAGCCGCACAGAATTTTTTTTTTTATCGACGATCAATTAATTCAGGTCAAGACACTCGTCCCGGTCACGTGACATGTTTCCCCAGTCGAGCCCGCAAAGCTAATATGTGGCGACAGGCTAACTAACCAGGCAGTGAAGCATTCAAAACTGCTTCAACACATGGAGACCAAGCATCCTGCAATAAAAGACAAACCTTAAATCACTTCGGGTGTCATTGTCTCCGATTACGTCTAGATGGGACCGGCTCGTTTCTGAGAAACAAACTCAGTGCTCCCACTAATTCAACGTAATGGTAATATTATAAATGTATTATTTATTTATTTATATAAATGTATTATTTATTTATATAAATGCCGGTCCGCGAAAATATGCCTGGGGGGGGGGGGCGCTAGGAATTCACTGGGGAGCCAAAGGGGGCGCCAGCCTGCAAAAGTTTGGGAACCACTGCTCTAAATGCTCATTTAAGCAGCAATGAGAAGTGCTCCCTGAAAACAAGCTCCGCTTAGTACTAGTACTATAACTGGCAGTACTACCACCACCCCTGGCAACATTAGCTTTGCAGACATTACAAACTGCCGTCGAGCTAGTTGGCGTGTTCAGTTTAAAGTACCTCCACACAGCTGACTCTTTCGTTCGCTCCATGTTTGCGTTTGTTTAGAAAACTCTCGTGGCATGCGGCACACGTGCTGCTGACGTATGACGTAGCCCGCGTCCCGCGGCACACGTGCTGCTGACGTATGACGTAGCCCGCGTCCCAATAGATTAAGGAAAGGATCGGCTCACAGATCGGCTGCATTTTCCGATACCCGATCCATCAATTTTGTTGATATCGGGGCCGATATCCGATCCAGATATCGGATCGGTGCATCTCTAATACGAACACAATGCTCTCGTATCAGACGCTTGCTCGATCACCTGCTCGTTTGCTGTCACAATGTACCCTACACAAATCCGAAACATTTCTTCGCTATTGAGTTTGCTAGCGCATGCGCAGTGATACTGACCGACAGAATAACATCCGGTTGTTCCCAAAGATGATCTTTTTTCTGAAATAATTTTACGTTTACGGACTTAAGTAGGAGTCAAAATTTGGGTGCGTATTATACATGGGTACAGGCTTTTTTTCCAGCATCAACATGCTATTTTTAGGGTGCGTATTATACATGGGGGCCCATTATACATGGAAAAAAACGGTAGTTTTGGATTTGGTCCACAATTCTGCGCCTCACGACAAAAGCCATAGCCAATCACCTGTTATCCAATTCACTCACTGCGTGCTCGTTTTGTTTCTTTAGTTTTAGGAAAAGACTAAGACACCGAAACAATATTAAGTCTTACACAGGTTGGTTGAGTGCAATCGTAATTCTTGTGAAGAAAGCTCTGTTTTCAGGAAAAATATAATACAGCGCCAGGCCTATTGTGCAACAATGCTCAAGAGCAGAAAGTGTCCCTCCATTCAGAAAAGGCAACGTTCAAGGTTCTTTGGTCAGCTTATATTCAGTTGCACATGCCGGTGTGGGCCGAGTTTGATGGGTGATGAGTCAGGGGGTGTGGCAAGTTCGCAGGAGAGTTTGATTCCTTGGGAGTGGGTGCTGGTTCGGTGAGAGCTGGTTCCGTGGGGGTGGGTGCTGATTATGGGCGATTCAGTGTGTGTGGGGGCTGATTTTTTCCATCCCGTCTTTCGGCCTTGGCGATCACCTTTGGCCGGGTTCTTGGTTGTTTTCCTCCTGCCGCTGGCACCTCAACCAGTTTTCTCTCCAAGTGTCCTTTCTGTAAACCAGTGCTTCGCAATTATTTTCTGTGATGCCCCCCCTAGGGAAAAGAAAACATTTCACGCCCCCCATGTTATTAACATTAAAGAAAAACAAAAACATTAATAAAAATGAAAGATCAACTTACAATAAAGAATAACTTTATTAATAACATTGTTTTTTTAGTCTGTAACAGTACAGATTCAAAGTGCATCACTTTGCCTGAAATTAAAAAATAAATTACAATTATTCAAACTATAAACATTCTTGACCAACTGCCATTTTATGCTGGAAAAAATACGTTAAAATAATAATAAACTTACATAATATTAAATTAAACAACAGCAATAAATAATATTCAATTCAAAGTAATCAGCAACATTAACTCAGGAGCACAATATATAAAACATTTTAACCTACAAAACAAAAATGAATAAAACAATTTGTGCTGTTTTTTAATCAAAATGAAGCAGCATTCCACGGCTGCAGGTAGTATCAGCTCTTCTGCAATGGTGTTTTTTTTTTTTGCACTGAACAATATGGTAGAATGAAGTAGCATTCACAAAGTGGGATGATTGTTGGCAATATTCAGCCCGTTTTCGCTGAAAAACCTCATGCATCTTATCAGCGTGATTGGGGTGCAATGACTTCATAAGTGCCGCCTTAATTTATTTGGCTTCATACTGTCCGCTGCCAATGTTGTAAGGCACAGTAAACGCACCGGTCTTTCCTCGTCTCCCATCGTAGTCACACTGAAGTGGAGCGCTACGTACGCTTCGTCATATTTCCTTGTCTTAGCTTTCGTGTGACTCTCAATTCTCTTATCTCCGTCTCTCTCCGCCGTTCTTTTCAACCCTTTTCCATGGTGTCCCACTGCACTTTTTATCGCCTGCTCTGTGCTGTGTGTGCGTATGTTCCGTGCGCTCGACACTGTAGAGGCGATAATCCTTGCGCACACTCTTCCAGTGATACACCATTTAATCTAGTACAGCCAGAAGAAAAGCATGTTGGTAAACCATTCTTGCACATACATCCACTTCACCCACTGTTGCACACCGTCCGTTCATCATCCTTTCAATTTTGTCATTTTGTATGGAATTACCGTAATTTTCGGACTATAAGTCGCGTTTTTTTTGGGGGTACGACTTTTTCTCAGGAGCGACTTTTCTATGTTTTTTTTCACAAATGTGTACTTGATCATTAACTAGGGATGCACCGAAATAAAAATTCTTGGCCGAAACCGAAAACCAAAAATGAGGAAACCAAGGCCGAAAACCGAAACACCGAAAGAAATGATTATGTCAGTTATTAGAACCACAGCATTTATGGCTACATGTGTACTAACCTCACTAAAATCAAGGCATTGCAATAAACCAGTTACAAAAGTATGAGAATATTTATTTAGCACTGACATTACAACAATGCACAATATAAATGAAAATTCAAAAATAAAATAAAAATAAAATGTTTAACTTGACCCCACTCGTGTACATTAAATAATAATTTACAGGCTTATAACTGACTGGCCTGCTGAAAGACTGTAAAATTAAATATGTTCTCTTATAAAAACACAAAGTGCATAAGTCAAGTGCCTTTTACATTTTGTTCTGTGTGTACAACATAAAAGTGTATCAAAACAATGGTTACCATAGCCTTTATCAACAACAAATCCACCAAGAATTGTGGATGCACAAACTTAACTTGCCTTTTCAAAAACGTCCGCCACAGACGGAGTGGGCGTGCTCGGTGTCAGTTTCCTTTTCTGTGTCGCCTTCTTCTCATATTCAGAATGGCGATCGGGATGTTTGGATTTCAGGTGATGAATTAAACCCGACGTGGAGAAACGTTTTGCAGATTGAAATTTCAGCATTGCATGTTTTGCAAATCGCTATCCGTGGGTCTTTCTCTGAGATAGTGAAATCAGTCCACACCGCAGACATGCTGGCTCTTATCCCGTTTTCCCGCGTGCTGGCTGCGCTGTTTGCTCACGTCATCACAAGTTTCGGCCGTGTTGTTTCGGTGATTTAAGTCTTTCGGCCAAAAACCGAAAATGCACTTTTGGGTCATTTTCGGCCGAAAATTTTCGGTGGCCGAATTTTCGGTGCATCCCTATCATTAACACATCACTTACAAGTATAGTTGACCACTTCACATGTTATTTTTAGTATAGTTGATCACTTCACATGCTTTGATATCTTTATCTTGAACATATTCAAAACATGAAAAATAGAGAGAAAAAATCAAATAAAGTAATTAACACTTTAAAGCGCCATATCCTCTGGACATGTCCTCTGTCACCAGGATGACATAAAGGACGAGAAATTTGATCGATGGATTTAATGATTTGGCGTGACACAAATGGTTTGATAATATTGTTGTTTATGTGATAGTTATTTAAAATATAGTTTATATATCGTTGTATGGGCCTGTGGAATAATTTGAACTGCGGCGCGGCACACGGCATTCTTGACAAAGGACGATCGATGGATTTAATGAATTGGAGTGACACAGATGGTTTTATAAACGTGTTATTTATGTAATCGTTTTTTTTAAATAACTGAATGTTACGTCAGGCCTGTTCTCAGCTCCTCGTTTGTGTTTGTCACGTTAGCATACCGTATCGTTTAGCCTGTTGTTGCTCATTCATGTCTGTTCTTGGTGTTGGATTTTGTCGAATAAATTGCCCCCCAAAATGCGACTTATACTCCGGAGCGACTTATATATATGTTTTTTTTCACATTTTTGGGCATTTTATGGCTGGTGCGACTTATACTCCGGAGCGACTTATAGTCCGAAAATTACGGTATGTGAACTTTTGGGTGTTACATCATCAATTTGTTAATGTTCTTTGACTATGCAAAGTTCTTACTTACCACTAACCATGCATTTGTTTGTTTGTTCTTTTGACACTCCATGTACTTGCTTACTTCACCACATTCTTAGTTTAATCATGCTTCCAACTAGGGCTGTGGACTCGGACTCGGTGGACTCGGTCAAAATCAGCACCGAGTCCGAGTCCGGCAAAAATGACCGAGTCCGACAATAAAAAAAATACGTTCAATTTTATTTTCATCATGCTGCTGAGAATGCGCGTAGGAATACTGTCCACAGCCCTGCTTACGATCAATGCGGCCACGTTGAGTTGCACTTAGGCTAATGTTTACATTATGTACCAATGTCAAGGACGATTATGTCACCCAGCTTATATCATTGATGTGTTTCGATAGTTGTGGGGTCGTCACTAATTATTTGTGTTTAGATAAATGTCTGAGCTATAGAGGCTTTGCAGTCACGTGGTTTTATCACGTGATTTTGTGTTATGCCGCCATCTTGGCGGTCAACTCGTCAGCTCGTTCCTACGTGTTTGTATGGATTGTCTGATTTCTGCGCTACGTTTTCACCGATTTCTTCCGAATTATGGCTGATTTGCTATCCAACGAAGTTAGGCATTTCGATGAAGACTCCAAGAAACGTTACAGAGAGAAGTTGAACCTTGTTGGCACAACGGATCCGTACCTTTTACCGAGAAGCATGCTAAAATCGCCCGAGCATTTTGCAACAGCCGACCTGCCTGAACGCTCATATCCAGATATTTATAATTACCTCGTCGATTTGTTTTGTAATGGCATTTCATAACTTGACATATTAAAAAACTGAATAGAGTGAAATCATTCAGATACTGTACCTGTCTGTTCAAGTTGCTACCATTTTTATTTTTTGTTTATTTTTGCATGATGCCACATCTGATTGGCTTGAAAACTTAACCAATAAAAAATTTAACCTTGTGCCAATGGCTTGAAAACTTTACCAATGTAGATTTTACCTTGTGCCAAATGAAGTAACAAAAACCCTCTTGTTAAAAAATGCTACATTAAAAAAAAATTGTTTCACAAGGTTCATAATAATTTTTTGGGAAATTTCCTAATGCATTCACTCGAGAATTAATTGTTCAATTCCAATATGAAGTTCAATATTTACATTGATAACGTTTTCAAGCCAATCAGATGAAGCATCATGAAAAAATAAACACAAAATAAAAACGGGGGGGTGAACTGAAGAAATCATCCCATTCCCTGCCTTGCTGCTCTTGCTGCCTTTCTAAAAATGCACCCAGCATTTTCAACAATCATATTTGTATCATCCCATATTGTATTATTTCACATTTTGTGAAACAAATCAGGGGTGAATAGTTTGTTTACACACCTGATATGAAGTCCTCATTGCATATCCTTGTGTAAATCGTAGGTTTCCATCGTTCACGACGAATATCCGCGATCCATTTATCACGTTTTTTCATGTTCGCCGGAAATCTATAGAAGCTAAGATTTGGTTTATCGCCTCGTCTATTGCTACATCCAACAGCACAGCAGGTATCCGGCATTTTTAAGCTCAAATAGCAGCAGATATAACAAGAAAGCGTGTGTGAGTCGTAGACCGGCACTGAAAAGTTGACCGCCAAGATGGCCGCCAAGCTAATGTGGGTAGCTTGATGACGTCAGCTGCAAAGCCTCTATAATGGTGTAATTAATGATTAAAAAATATTATCTTACATGTCCTGTGTTTCAGAATGGTTATTTAATTGGGCGAGAGTGTGTTTTCTCAAGCGTTTTGCCTCATGCCAATGGCACTCAGGACTAAGGGTGGGCTTCAATGACTATTTTTGTAAAGCCACGCATTTAATACCATGTCAAATAATATATTAGAGTGTAGGTTATGTTCCAATGTATCCACTTCTATCGGTTAAATTGTCAACCGTACATTTATGACTACGCCATGAGTGATCTACGTTATGAACTAGCACAAACTCCGGTAGGGCAGGGAGAATGTTATCGATCAGACGTCCGATTGGAATGTCGCCTCACTTTTACGTCCGCGCTCTCAGCAAGGGATCCTATATAAGCCGAACCAGCCAGTGTGAAAGCAGTTGCGTTCGTTCTGCATATATAATTAGCCGAGGTTGATGGCTCCACATCGACGGAGGAGGATGAGTTTGAAAAAGAACTTGACAGCATTGAGCGCCGCCGGCGTTTGTCGGCCGCCACCTCGCCAACCGACATAGATGAAGAAATTGGGGCAATGTTGGCACTTGGTCGAATGAAATAGACCCCATTTGTTACAGCTGATCGTTATCCGTCCGGCCTCAAGGCAGCGACTCGGACACTAACAGCAATGCCAATCAGCCAAGTCAGCGTAGAGCGCCTGTTTTCCGGGCTCAAGTTTATCATGTCTGATCAGCGCGGCGCGATGAAGGCTGACTTGGTTGAGGCGATTTTGTTCCTAAGAACAAACTCAAGTCGTTGAATTGAAACTTGAAAGTATCTGTTTATTGTATTCGTTTATATGTTTAATAAAGACAAAGCCATCACAAAACTGTTGTAATTATTTAGATTTTGATCTAAATTAGCCTTGAATAAAGACTAAGCAGTCACATGAATTAACAGAAAAAATGGACAGCCGGACTCGGACTCGGTGGTCAAGAGGCCGGACTCGGACTCGGTGCAAAAATCCGACCGAGTCCACAGCCCTGCTTCCAACCATATCTTTTCATTGTTAGGCAAAACAGTTCCTCCTGTCCAGAACATTCAGTAGTAATCCAAAGCTGGCGTCTAGCATTAGGCAACATACGACGTCACATCAAGCATTAATCAAAACATAAAATATAATCAAGTACTGATCATTCATAGACGCCTTTGGCAGTGTCCGTGATTTAGAAAAACATCAGGCATGCATTAAACAATGCCTTAAGGGTTGTTAGGCTATTCAGGCAATATATCAAAAAACATTTATTTCAAAGTGCACATAAATACATATCAGATCATGAATTTAAAAAACCTTTGTCATTACCACATATAAAAAATGTCTAGTTATGTCTTCTTTATTGATTTGGTGTGTAGGTATAATTATATGCTTAAAATGTTTCTTTTATTGATGTAATACGTGAATATACTTGTCTGCTTATGTACTTTATTCAATGAGGTGTGAGCATGTTTTTGTCGCTAGGCAGGACTTTTTGTATTTCGACCCCATTCCTTCACTAGAAAAATTAAACTAATATTTGGCCAAATCACTCCCCGATGGCACTTTGAGACTTCTCTAGGACCATCCATCCATCTCCTTCCGCTTATCCGGGGTCGGGTCGCGGGGGCAGCAGCTTTAGGAGGGACTCCCAGACTTCCCTCTCCCCAGCTACTTCGTCCAGCCCATCCCGGGGGATCCCAAGACATTCCCAGGCCAGCTGAGAGACAGTCTCTCCAGCACGTCCTGGGTCATCCACGGGGTTTCCTGCTGGTAGAACATGCCCGGAACACCTCTCCAGGGAGGCGTCCAGGAGGCATCCTGATGAGATGCCCGAGCCACCTCATCTAGCTCTTCTCAACGTGAAGGAGCAGCGGCTCTACTCCGAGTCTCTCCCGGATGATAGGTGAGGGTAGGAGCGTAGATCGACCGGTAAATTGAGAGCTTTGCCTTTTGGCTCAGCTCTCTCTTCACCACGACGGACCGGTACAGAGTCCACATTACAGCCGACGCTGCACCGATCCGCCTGTCAATCTCACGCTCCATCTTGCCCTCGCTCATGAACAAGACCTCAAGATACTTGAACTCCTCCACTTGGGGCAGGATCTAATCACTGATCCAGAGAGGGCATTCCACCCTTTTCTGACTGAGGACCATGGACTCAGATTTGGAGGTGCTGACCCTCATCCCAACTGCTTCACACTTGGCTGCGAAACACTCCAGTGAGAACTGCAGATCACGAGTTGAAGAAGCCAACAGCACCATGTCGTCTGCAAAAAGCAGAGACGCAATGCTGAGCTCCCCAAACCGGACACCCTCAACGCCTCGGCTACGCCTAGAAATTCTGTCCATAAAAGTTATGAACAGAACCGGTGACAAAGGGCAGTCTTGGCAGAGTCCAACCCTCACAGGGAACGAATCCGACTTACTGCCGGAAATGCGGACCAAACCCTGGCATCGATGATACAGGGACCGGACTGCCCTTATCAGTTGGCTCGGCACCCCGTACTCCCGAAACACCCTCCACAGAACCTCCCGAGGGACACGATCGAACGCCTTCTCCAAGTCCACAAAACACATGTGGACTGGTTGAGCAAACTCCCATGCCCCCTCGAGGATCCTGGCGAGGGTAGAGAGCTGATCTACAGTTCCACGGCCAGGACGAAAGCCACACTGCTCCTCCTGAAGGACCCTCCTCTCCAGCATCCCTGAATAGACCTTACCAGGGAGGCTGAGGAGTGTGATTCCTCTGTAGTTGGAACACACCCTCCGGTCCCCCTTCATAAAGAGGGGAACCACCACCCCAGTCTGCCAATCCAGACGGTGCGTCCCCGATGTCCACGCAATGTTGCAAAGGCGTGGCAGCCAGGACAGCCCCACAACATTCAGAGCCTTTAAGAACTCCGGGCGGATCTCATCAACCATCAACCCCCGAGGAGTTTTTTAACTACCTCAGTGACTTCGACCCCAGAGATTGGAGTCCACCTCAGAGTCTCAATGGAAGGCGTGTCGGTGGAATTGAGGAGGTCTTCGAAGTATTCTCCCCGCCGAGTCACGATGTCCCGAGTCGAGGTCGGCCACACGCCATCTCCACTATAAACAGTGTTGACGGTGCACTGCTTCCCCCTCCTGAGACGCCGGATGGTGGAGCAGAATTTCCTCGAAGCGGTCGGGATGTCATTCTCCATGGCCTCGCCAAACTCCTCCCACGCCCGGGTTTTTGCCTCAGCAACCGCCAAAGCTGCGTTCCGCTTGGCCTTCGGGTACTTGTCGGCTGCCTCCAGAGTCCCACAGGCCAAAGCGGCATGATAGGACTCCTTCTTCAGCTTGATGGCATCCCTTACCGCCGGTGTCCACCAGCGGGTTCAGGAATGGCAGCCATGTCAGGCACCAACCACCTTACGGCCACAACTCCGGTCGGCTGCCTCAACAATGGAGGCACGGAACATGGTCCACTCGGACTCAATGTCCCCCGCCTCCTCCGGGACGTGGGAAAAGCTCTGCCGGGGGTGGGAGTTGAAGCTCTTCCTGACAGGGGATTCTGCCAGACATTCCCAGCAGACTCTCACAGTACGTTTGGGTCTGCCAGGTCGGACCGCCATCTTCTCCCACCATCAGAGCCAACCCACGACCAGGTGATGATCAGTTGACAGGTCCGCCCCTCTCTTCGCCCGAGTGTCCAAAACATGCGGTCGCAAATCCGATGACATGACTACAAAGTCGATCATCGAACTGCGGCCTAGGGTGTCCTTGTGCCAAGTGCACACATGTACACCCTTATGTTTGAACATGGTGTTCATTATTGACAATCCGTGTCGAGCACAGAAGTCCAACAATAGAACACCGCTTGGGTTCAAATCGGGAGGGCCATTCCTCCCAATCACGCCCTTCTAGGTCTCACTTTCATTGCCCACCTGAGCATTGAAGTCACCCAGTAGAACGATGGAGTCCCCAGAAGGACCGCTCTCCAGCACTTCCTCTAAGGACCCCAAAAAGGGTGGGTACTCTGAGCTGCTGTTAGGTGCATAGGCACAAACAACATTCAGGACCCGTCCCCCCACCCGAAGGCGGAGAGAGGCTACCCTCTTGTTCACCGGGGTGAACCCCAATGTGCAGGCGCCCAGTCAATAAGTAGGCCCACACCTGCTCGACGCCTCTCACTGTGGGCAACTCCAGAGTGGAAGAAAGTCCAGCCCCTCTCAAGAGGCCTTATACCAGAACGCAAACTGTGTGCGGAGGCAAGTTCGACTATGTCTAGTCGGAACCTTTTGGCCTCACACATCAGCCAGAAAGGTGGCATTCCATGTCCCAAGAGCCAGCTTCTGCAGCCGGGGATCGGACCGCCAAGGGTCCCGCCCTTGGCCGCCGCCCAGTTCACTACGCACCCGACCCTTTTGGCCCCTCCCACAGGTGGTGAGCCCATGGAAAGGGCAACCAACGTTCCCTTTTCGGGCTGTGCCCGGCCGGGCCCCATGGGCGAAGGCCCGGCCACCAGATGCTCGCCTTTGAGCCCCACCTCCAGTCCCGGCTCCAGAGGGGGGCCCCGGTGACCCGCGTGCAGGCGAGTGAAAATTAAGTCCATATATTGTATTCTTCAAAATGGGTCTTTTGAGATGTGCTTCGTCTGGCCCCTGATCTAGGACCCTTTTGCCATGGGTGACCCTACCAGGGGCATGAAGCCCCAAACAACATGGCTCCTAGGATCATAGGGACACGCAAACCCCTCCACCACGATAAGGTGACGACTCACGGAGGGGTTCTCTAGGACCACACATGAAAAAACAAATTCAAATCTCCTGAACACCACTAATCAACCGTCACCAATAATGTTTTCCCCCCTACTTTAGCCCCACAGTAACACCAATACTTTGCGGATCAATGCATTTCGTGTTGTCCACTGGGGGAATCAAAGTTTAGCCGGACCTCCATCAAGAAGAAACATCAACATGACAAGGAAAAAGAGGGAGGTCCATCCTAAAAACCGGTCAGTGACTCTATCTTCCTGAACCAATGAGGACAAAGGAGCACTGTTACAAACTACAGTGCATACACCAAGGCATGATTATCAAAAGCAACTACATAAGGAATGACTTGAAATATATTTGAGTATTGCAAGTTCGACTAACAAAAAATAGGCATGCAATAAAGTAGGGAAACCATGCTACTAAAATAAGATCCTCAAAGTGTTGCCCCCCCAAACACACACACACACACATACCGTATTTTTCGGACTAAAGGTCGCTCCGGAATATAGGTCGCATTAGCCATAAAATGCACAATTACGTGAAAAAAAAACATATGAGTCGCTCCGGAGTATGTCGCATTTTTGGGGAAATTTCTTCGACAAAATCCACCACCAATAACAGACATGAACGAGCAACAACAGGCTAAACCAGGGGTGGGCAATTCCGGTCCTCGAGGGCCGGTGTCCTGCATGTTTTATAGGTCTCCCTGCTGCAAGAACACCTAATTGAAATGATCAGGAATGTTATCCAGCTTCTGCCGACCTTGCTAGTTATCTGACCATTTGAATCAGGTGTGTTGCAACAGGGTGACATAGAAA
Organism: Syngnathus acus; assembly: GCF_901709675.1. Taxonomy (NCBI): domain Eukaryota; kingdom Metazoa; phylum Chordata; class Actinopteri; order Syngnathiformes; family Syngnathidae; genus Syngnathus; species Syngnathus acus. The sequence goes on from NC_051094.1 coordinate 19,925,212, forward strand.
ACATGCAGGACACCGGCCCTCGAGGACCGGAATTCCTCACCCCTGGGCTAAACGATAGGTAAGCTAACGTGACATAAACACAAACGAAGAGCTGAGAACGGGCCTGACGTAACATTGAGTTATTCAAATAACTATTACATAAATAACATGTTTATAAAACCATCTGTGTCACTCCAAATCATTAAATCCATTGATCGTCCTTTATGTCAACAATGCCGGCCGGGTGCGCGCAGCTGACGGCGCTTGCACTTCAAAATATTCCACTGGCCCATATAACGATATATAAATTATATATCAAATAACTATTATATAAGCAATAATATTATCAAACCATCTGTGTCACGCCAAATCAGCGGTGGCCAACCCGCGGCTCGCGAGCCGCATGCGGCTCTTTGGCTGGTTTCATGCGGCTCTTTTACGTTCATATCAACATTTGTGTTTATTTTTCATGCGTATTTGCTTCGCTTGAGTTCAATATGGTATTTTGGTCAAACGCGCATGCGCGTGAGGTGAAATCCCGCAAAGGAGGAGGGACAAACAGAGCGATTGGTTTTGCTGGCTTTTTAATGAATGGCGACTGTGACTACGGGGGCCCATTAGGTCCAGAAAAGCTTAAAGTTGTTTTTTGTTGAACGCTATGGCAAGCCATTCTGCCTGATATGTCGGACGTCATTGGCGCATTTAAAAGCTTCAAATGGTCAGCGCCACTTCAGCTCACTTCATGCCAATATCGATAAGGACTTTGCAAAAGGGACTGAATTTCGCAAGCACAAGTTTGGAGACTTTGAAAAGTCAGGCAGAAAAATAGGTACAGTTTTTCAAAAAAATTACGAAGCACTCAGAGACTCACACTTGCATTGTTTCAACTGGCTTGGAACATTGCACGGGCTAAAAAGCCATACAATTAAGTGGAGTTCGTTAAAATATGCCTCAGTGACGTTATTGAAATCTTGTCTCCTGAAAACGACAAACTAAAACGAATGGTCTGTCCCGCCACACATAGTAAGTGAAAAAACTTGTTTTTGTTTGTGGAATTTGTTGAACTGAGAGTTTGTCTGTGTGAGACAATGCACACAATATTCATTGTTGAAAATGTGGTCTTTGGTCTGTGGTTTTAGTACTGTAGGAGTCAATTTGTCATTATCATGTTGGTGCGTGACATAATGTCACACAATAAATTTGGCTGAGCAGAGGGGTGTGTGTGTGTGTGTGTGTGTGTGTGTGTGTGTGTGTGTGTGTGTGTGTGTGTGTGTGTGTGTGTGTGTGTGTGTGTGTGTGTGTGTGTGTGTGTGTGTGTGTGTGTGTGTGTGTGTGTGTGTGTGTGTGTGTGTGTGTGTGTGTGTGTGTGTGTGTGTGTGTGTGTGTGTGTGTGTGTGTGTGGGGGGGGGGGGGGGGGGGGGTTCATGTGTGCTCATGTGTATGATGTGGCTCTTTGCGATGACACAGTAAAAAATGTGGCTCTTAGTCTCTGATTGGTTGGCCACCCCTGCTCCAAATCATTAAGATTCAAGATTCAAGAGTTTTTATTCGCCATGTTTGAGCGTGCCAAACAAGGAATTTGACTTCGGTAAAACACACCCTCTGTTCAACATTTAGGTGACTAACAACACTCAGGACATGTGAATAATGGCAAAAACAGCGTAGACAAATTCAAAAAGGTGTGAAGAGCAGGATGTTATTGCACAGTAATGACTCTGAGACTCTATGAGTGGTGTGAGTTCATCAGAGCAACAGCCTGGGGGAAGAAGCTGTCTCTGCTGGTTTTGGCGTACCGAGCTCTATAACGCCGTCCGGAGGGGAGTAGGTACAAGTCTTGGATAGATGGGAGGTTGATTTCAATGATCTTTTCTGCAGTCCTGATTGTCCGTTGCAGTCTGTGCTTGTCTTGTTTGGAGGCTGATCCAAACCAGACAGTGATGGAGGTGCAGAGGACAGACTGGATGATGGCAGTGTAGAAGGTCTTCAGAAGCTCTCGCGGCAGGTTGAACTTCTTGAGCTGTCCTGGATCAGTCCGATGAGAGTGGTGTCATCTGCATACTTCAGGAGCTTCACAGGAGAGTCACCTGAGGAGAAATCATTGGTGTAGAGAGAGAAGAGCAGTGGGGAGAGGACGCACCCCTGAGGGGCTCCAGTATTGGTGGTCCGGGTGTCAGATGTGATGCCCCCAACCTCACACGCTGTCTCCTGTTGGTCAGGAAGCTGGTGATCCACTGACAGGTGGAGGCAGGCACCGCAAGCTGGATGAGCTTCTGTTGGAGGATGTCAGGAGCGATGGTGTTGAACGCCGAGCTGAAGTCCACGAACTGGATCCTGGCGTACGTTCCTGGGGTGTCCAGGTGGTGCAGGATGTAGTGCAGTCCCATGTTGACCGCATCATCCACTGACCTGTTTGCCCGGTAGGCAAACTGGAGGGGGTCAAGCAGGGGGCCCGTGACCTCCTTCAGGTGGTTCAGCACTAACCTCTCGAAAGATTTCATGACTACAGATGTCAGTGCGACGGGTCTATAGTCATTCAAACCTGTGATGGCGGGCTTCTTGGCCACTGGAACGATGGTGGAGCTCTTGAAGCACGAGGGCACCTCACACAGCTCCAGAGAACGGTTGAAGATCCGTGCAAAGGTGGGCGCCAGCTGCTCAGCGCAGACTTTCAAGCAGGAAGGTGACACGCCGTCTGGGCCCGGTGCCTTCCTGGTCTTTTGTCTCCGGAACATCTGGCGCACTTCCTCCTCGCGGACCTGGAGTGCGGGCGCGGCCTCTGCAAGAGAGAGAGTGGGTGACAACGATGATAGAGGTGTGGACAGAGCAGTTGTGGGGAGAGGTGAGTTTGTAGATTGTGCTGCAGGAAGTCCCGTTGTGTGGGAGGACCGATCAAACCTGCAGTAGAACTTGTTTAGCTGGTTAGCAAGCCTTGGGCTCTCCACAGGACGGGGGGTTCGTTTCTTGTAGCCCGTGATGCTCTGCAGACCTTTCCACACTGTTGAGGGATCAGGATTGGCAGGGAGGTGTCTCTTCAGGTTCTCCCCGTAACACCTCCTGGCTTTCCTGACCTCTCGGTTCAGTGTGTTTCTGGTCTGCGTGAACAGGTCGCGGTCGCCGCTCCTGTAGGCCTCCTCCTTGACTTTGCGCAGCCTCCTGAGGTTCGGTGTAAACCAAGGTTTGTCGTTATTGTACGTGCAGAAGGTCTTAGTCTGCACACACAGATCCTCACAAAAACTGATGTATGATGTGACAGTGTCAGTGAGTTCATGCATTAAATCCATCGATCAAATTCCTCGTCCTTTGTCAACAACACCGCGCGTGCGCCCTGACGTCAGCATCGTCGTTATTCCACAGATCTAGTATATAACTATATTGTAGGATTAACAAAGTACAAGGAAAGACGTGGGTTTGGTAAGCGGCTCTTTATTTAACAAAACAAAAGTTCAACGAGCCAACAACTACTGAACTGTAACGATAAAAACATATACAAGTTGCTACATAAAATAAAATATATCAAATAACTATAACATAAATAGTTCACCACCACACCGCCCCAAGCACCGGCGTGGACTTCCAGGCGTGTGGCGGCGTGGACTTCCATCCCCGGAGGAAGTGCTTCCAGCCATGGAGGTGGAAGAGAGCTCCATAGAATAGGACCGGGCGTGCGTAAAAGCCTTGTCCGAGCCTCATCCACCGTCCCCGGACAGCCACCCGGCCGAGCGCCGGCCCCCGACTTCCATCCACGGAGGTGAAAGAGAGCTCCGTAGAGTAGGACCAGGCGTGCGTAAAAGCCATGTCCGAGCCCCATCCACCGTCCCCGGACAGCCACCCGGCCGAGCGCCGGCCCCCGACTTCCATCCACGGAGGTGAAAGAAAGCTCCGTAGAGTAGGACCGGGCGTGCGTAAAAGCGATAATAGTTTTTCAAACCTTCTGTGTCACTCCAAATCATTAAATCCTTCAAACTCTTCGTCCTCCGTGTCACTTAGAAACAGCCGCTAATGATGTCGGTAGTACGTGGGGCCCTTCGTCGTCTTCGTCATCCCGTGATCGAATCTTTGTCCTTTATGTAAACAACCGCCGCGATGCTGACGTCACTTGAAATTCAAATTACAATAATCCCTTGCTACATCGCGGTTCGTTTATCGCGGTTTCACCTTTTTTTTTTTTGGGGAATTTTGAAAATTTGTGAAAAAATTCACATATAAGTCGCTCCTCAGTATAAGTCACCCCCCCACCCAAACTATGAAAAAAAAACGCGACTTATAGTCTGAAAAATACGGTATTTTTCCTTTTGTGTGTTGACGGTGAGTCCAGTACACTGAGTAATCAGTGCTGGGCAAATCAGGACAGGACTGTCCAGGGCCCACTGTCCATAGCCATTGTCCTTTTGTGAACCAACATTTTCCATTGAGTCACTCGCGGGACCCTGGTCAGCGTCCAGATGTCCTGCAACAAGTGAGAACATATGGATGGATGGATGGATGGATGGATGGATGGATCCTCAGGGGGAAATTCAGTAGTCGGCAGTTAAATACATAGACAATATAAACATCAGACAAGACAAAAACGACAACAAAAGAGAAGAATAGATCTACAGTGCCTTGCGAAAGTATTCGGCCCCCTTGAACCTTTCAACATTTCGCCACATTTCAGGCTTCAAACATAAAGATATAAAATTTTAATTTTTTGTCAAGAATCAACAACAAGTGAGACACAATCGTGAAGTGGAACGAAATTTATTGGATAATTTAAACTTTTTTAACAAATAAAAAACTGAAAAGTGGGGCGTGCAATATTATTCGGCCCCTTTACTTTCAGTGCAGCAAACTCACTCCAGAAGTTCAGTGAGGATCTTTGAATGATCCAATGTTGTCCTAAATGACTGATGATGATAAATAGAATGCACCTGTGTGTAATCAAGTCTCCGTATAAATGCACCTGCTCTTTGATAGTCTCAGGGTTCTGTTTAAAGCGCAGAGAGAACCATGAAGACAAAGGAACACACCAGGCAGGTCCGAGATACTGTTGTGGAGAAGTTTAAAGCCGGATTTGGATACAAAAAGATTTCCCAAGCTTTAAACATCTCAAGGAGCACTGTGCAAGCAATTATATTGAAATGGAAGGAGTATCAGACCACTGCAAATCTACCAAGACCCGGCCGTCCCTCCAAACTTTCATCTCAAACAAGGAGAAGACTGATCAGAGATGCAGCCAAGAGGCCCATGATCACTCTGGATGAACTGCAGATAACTACAGCTGAGGTGGGAGAGTCTGTCCATAGGACAACAATCAGTTGTGCACTGCACAAATCTGGCCTTTATGGAAGAGTGGCAAGAAGAAAGCCATTTCTCAAAGATATCCATAAAAAGTCTCGTTTAAAGTTTGCCACAAGCCACCTGGGAGACACACCAAACATGTGGAAGAAGGTGCTCTGGTCAGATGAAACCAAAATCGAACTTTTTGGCCACAATGCAAAACGATATGTTTGGCGTAAAAGCAACACAGCTCATCACCCTGAACACACCATCCCCACTGTCAAACATGGTGGTGGCAGCATCATGGTTTGGGCCTGCTTTTCTTCAGCAGGGACAGGGAAGATGGCTAAAATTGATGGGAAGATGGATGGAGCCAAATACAGGACCATTCTGGAAAAAAACCTGTTTGAGTCTGCAAAAGACCTGAGACTGGGACGGAGATTTATCTTCCAACAGGACAATGATCCAAAACATAAAGCCAAATCTACAATGGAATGGTTCACAAATAGACGTATCCAGGTGTTAGAATGGCCAAGTCAAAGTCCAGACCTGAATCCAATCGAGAATCTGTGGAAAGAGCTGAAGACTGCTGTTCACAAACGCTCTCCATCCAACCTCACTGAGCTCGAGCTGTTTTGCAAGGAAGAATGGGCAAGAATTCCAGTCTCTCGATGTGCAAAACTGATAGAGACATACCCCAAGCGACTTGCCGCTGTAATTGCAGCAAAAGGTGGCGCTACAAAGTATTAGCGCAAGGGGGCCGAATAATATTGCACGCCCCACTTTTCAGTTTTTTATTTGTTAAAAAAGTTTAAATTATCCAATAAATTTTGTTCCACTTCACGATTGTGTCCCACTTGTTGATTCTTGACAAAAAATTAAACTTTTATATCTTTGTTTGAAGCCTGAAATGTCGCGAAATGTTGAAAGGTTCAAGGGGGCCGAATACTTTCGCAAGGCACTGTAATTCACAAATGTCTAAGTCAAGGCCCGCGGGCCGAAACCGGCCCGCAAATTACTTTTTTATGGCCCCCTGGATGATATTTAATTATTATTAGAACCGGCCCACAGGCCACAGTTGCCCGCTGCCGTTTTGCACGTGACCAATATGGCCCCCACACTCCGTCTTTGACACAAGGCGGAGCAAGCAACTCGGGGTGTACTCAGACCAGAAAAGTCCTTTTGTCGGCTTGTTTGGTCCGAACCAAAAGTGATTTTTTTTCAGTTGGTGCGGTTCCTATTCAGACTGTACATTTTGCAAGCGAAGTATATTTTGTAAACACACCCACGCTTGTGACGATCTGTGCTCCCATTGAACAGCAATGACCAGGGTGGCACACATAGCACAGACCCGGAAATGGAGGAAAACATGCAAGTCCTCCGCGCTGCATTCCTGATCTGCATATTTGTTCTGCTGGTTCGGATCTACGCTGTTTTTATTCACACCTGAAGCGAACTGCACCAAAGTTCGTTTGGAATCAAACCGAGACCACTTGAAAAAGTGGGTCTTGGTCCGTTTCTTTAATCCGCACCAGTATTTTTTTGCGTGTATTCACACCTGCACAAAAAGTCCGGAACCCTTGTCTGTTTAGTAGCAAGATAAAAACAGTCCCTTCCCCTTTTTTTAAAGTCCAAGATTGAATAATTGTCCTTAAAAGTCACCAATCAGAGGCCAGCAGTTGGGCTCCTCTTACTATTTTTTCTCATTTTACTATTTGAAAGCAGTGATCGGTGGGATTATAGAGCAACCCAGTAATGGATTGTCAGTTTATAATGCATGTACTTTCAATTATGTATTTAACTTGATATTAAGAAACATTTTGTTTTTAAAAACAATTACCGTTTTTTTCCGTGTATAATACGCAAAATTTAACTAATTTATTGTCCTAAAATCTGGGGTGCGCATTATACATGGGTACAATTTTTTTTTTTTTTTTTTTTAATTAAATTTTTTTTTTTTTTTTTTTTTTTTTAAGAAAATCATGGTACTGGTACGAGTATTGATTTATGTATTGTTCTCTTCTTGTCATGTTGTGAAAGAATGTGGGTTGAATAAATACCGAAAGAACAATAGTGTGTTTGTACTGTGCTCTGGTAATTTCGTCAAAGAAGGGATAATAGTCCTCTTCTCTTCTTGACTGACAATGAATGTGATAGTTTAATACAATCAGCAAATAACAAAATGCGTATTATAGGTAATATTTTATTTCACAACACTTTGCCTTGTTCCTTTCGTCTCTGCTGTTCACTTCAAACACGCTCCATACGAACGCAATGCTCTCGTATCAAACGCTTGCTCGATCACCTGCTCGTTTGCTGTCACAATGTACCCTACACAAATCCGAAACATTTGTTGCGGCTCCGAGTCACGACGAGGGGCAAGTTTTGGTTTCCAAGGGTGTTTTTATTCCTCTTCAACGTCTCTCCCATACAGAGCCGCCTTTTTCACATGTCCGCACGTCACTTTCCTCTCTTTTCATCTGATCGCGGTGGTGCCTTTATGGGCAGTCGGAGAAATCAACGCCAACAAAAAAAATACATCCAGCCTAGTTAAGACCATACCAAAGACTATAAAAATGGGACCCATTGCCTCCCTGCGTGTGTGACGATCATTGGGACTTTAAAAAAAAAAAAAAAAAAAAAAATTAAAAAAAAAATTAAAAAAAATTGGGTGCGTATTATACATGGGTACAGGCTTTTTTCCAGCATCAACATGCCATTGTTAGGGTGCGTATTATACATGGGGGCGTATTATACACGGAAAAAAACGGTAATTTTTTTGCTGTTTGCCTGTTGAAAATGTTTTCCCTTGAGGTTACTACAGAGCCATAACAAAATATTGCTTTATTCTTTTATTGTAGAGAACATGTGAGTTTTTATTTAAAAGAAGTTCGTTTTTGTCCGTTTGCCTGTTGAAAAATTATTTTACTTGAAATTACCGACAGATCCATAAGAAAATATTGCCTTATTCATTGAATTATTAAATAATATACACTGTGTTAGGTTCTGTGTTAGGTTCAATAGGCTATGTTCATTCCAATATGTTTTAATAAACATTTAAACATTCCGGACCTTGGTGTATTTGACTTTGAGATCCCTGATCTAATTAGATTAAATAGGTTAATAATAATTTATCATTAAATAGATCAAATAAACACAGTATCATGATCGTGAACACACCCCTAACCCCCGCGATGAGTGAAAAGTCTCACGGTATGACATCCGCTTTAGAAGATCACATTGGGGTCACCAATTGTTGGAAATTCACTGGGAGTGAGCCGACGACAGTCCGCGACATAAACCTAATACAAATTGTTCATGCCCAACTTACTCAATGCGTATTAATTTTTGTCCTCTTCAAGGAAGGTGTTCTCATCGACACAACAAACCAAACTCACACAAGGTGGCTTGAATTTGATCCAATTCTTTGTCTTTATGCTCTGGGTTCTGGAAAGTGTACAAAGACAGCGCTGGACCACTTTCTATCCTCACGAAGCTCACACCCGCTTACGAGCAGAGTCAGAAAGCGGTGATCTAACTCTTGCAGTCCTTACATTTATATTTTCTTGCCAATGTTACAATTCTAAAGATATGTGGGTCGAGGTCTTACTTGTCTGTGTCCTTGGGCGTTCTACCAGTACTTCAGCCATTGTTTTTATTGGCAAATTGTTTGGTTCAAAGCTCACTTCTTTGCACATTTAGGGGGCCGAATACTTTCGCAAGGCACTGTAAATATGTATTTGTGTCTTGAATGCTTCTACATTCTACAGAGTAGCAGCTCTTCTGTAAGTAGGGCATTCCAGAGCTCTGGACACGAAATAGAGAATGCTTCAAAGTCTTTTTGACTCTTGGGGTCACTAAAAGACCAGCAGTTTGTGAAAAAAGGTTTTAAGACAGAACGTATGGTATTAGGTCAACGGCATGAGCCATTTTATATTTATGAGCCATGTAATATTTTATAGGGTAGTAACAGAATCTTGAATTCACATCTCAAGTGGACCAGGAGCTAATGCAAGTTGGCTAGTATCGAGGTAAAAATTCATGATAATTCGACATTGGAAGTGAATGAGTACCGTATTTTCCGGACTTTAAGGCACACCGGACTATAAGGCGCACCTTCAATGAATGGCCCATTTTAAAACTTTGTCCTTATATAAGGCGCACCGGACTATAAGGCCCACCATTAATGCATCATGTCAGATTTTTAATCCAAATCAAATCATTCTCCATTTTATCTTTTTTATTTTAACTTCAGACGCAACAAATTACTTTATAATCACAAAATAATTATCCATAGTCTTTTTGACTCATGATTCATAGTCTTCAGTGGGCCACTTATGATTGATTTCATGACACAATGCTTCGGGCCAGTTTAAATTGAGGAATTTGGTCCATATATAAGGCGCACCGGACTATAAGGCGCACTGTCGGCTTTTGAGAAAAATGTAGGTTTTTAGGTGCGCCTTATAGTCCGGAAAATACAGTAAATGGTTTCTGGTGAATGTGTATCACGTGGGTTATGAAAATACCATAATGAGATTGCACTGCACTCCACGTGCAACGTGATAAATCAGCCAAGCGTCTTGCGTGTGTTGCTGGAATTCGTTACAATGTCTGATTGTGAAAATGCTTCTTATCCAAATCTCTAAATTTTGCCAAATTGGATAGCTTAAAGATGCAAATTAATGTCCAATGTCCATATAAACTGATTAAATTGAACAAAAATTCAAAGAAATTGACAAACACGTAAGCGTGGAACTTGTGAAATACCGGGGTGTGGTACCCATCCTTGATTGCAAGGCATTTTTGAATTTTTACAGTATATGCATAATCTGATTGTTTTTACATGAAAAGGAAATATGCTGTCATATGCGTTCCTAAACCGAGAACATCGATCAACTGAATATATTCTTTTCTATCATAGTGGTTTGCGTTAACAGTTGACACTGAAAGGTGTAGGAGAATTATCCATCTGTCACCTTCAAGACTGGAAGACCACCACTCTGATGACAAAACGTAACCACAAAACAAGATGTACAGTATATTCTGTAACATTTCTGTTGTTAAAATATTTTCTGATTCTGTTTCCCAGTGAATTGTCAGAGGCAGCCTATGAGAAGCTGGCTGATGAGACGCTTTATGCGCTGGCTGATTACTTTGAAGACTTAATGGATGAACCTTTCACTGGACCAGAGTATGATGTTGTGCTCTCTGTAAGTCAGTCTGATATTCAAATTGATGCTTACTATTTTTTCAGAGTATGTTCATGTACAGTGGACATGGGAAAAGCACAACACACTGATGTACAGTAAAACCTCTACTCACAAACTTAATTAATTCTGTGATCACATTCATAGGTCAAAAGGTTTGTAAGTAGAAGTGTGTGTTTTTTTTCCCCCATAAGAATTAATGTAAAATAATGTTTAAGTGCTTTACCTTGAAAGACGTGACAACTTGCTATCGTAGGCACTTTAAGTCAAAGTCAAAGTCAAAGTCTGCTTTATTGTCAACCTCTTCACATGCCAAGACACACAAAGAAATCGAAATTACATTTCCACTATCCCACGGTGACAAGACATAGTACACGACATACATACAAGCAAACAACACAAAATAAAAACAAGAAGGCACAAACAATGAATAATAAGAGTGATGAATAAATAATAAATAAACAAATAACACAATAAATAAATAAGAGGAGCAAAACGGAGCAAGTGTGCATACAGCAGACAGTCAGAATATAGCGCAAAAGTACAGGACGCTACGCAGAAGGGGGGAGAGAGTTCAGGATCCTAACAGCCTGGAGTACGAAGCTGTTGGTGAGTCTGGTGGTGCGGGAGCGCAGGCTCCTGTACCTCTTCCCAGAGGGCAGAAGATCGAACAAAGAGTGAGCGGGGTGACTCACATCACTCACAATCGTGGTCGCCTTGCGGGTGAGATGGGAGGTGTAAATGTCCTTCAAGGAGGGGAGTGAAGCACCAATAATCTTACCAGCCGTGTTCACTATGCGCTGGAGGGCCTTCATGTTGTAGTCAGTGCAGCTACCACCCCAAACAGCAATACAGCTGGAGAGGACGCTCTCAATGGTGCCTTTAGATATGGGGGCAGTGGGAAATGGCGAGTGGAAGGGTGGAGTGAGAGAATCGTGTCCCTAATTTCTACATTTGCTACTCCCTCTTCTGACTACCCTTGCCGCTTTTTGCTCTAGCCTTCTTAGGAGACATGATTGACTACAAAAAGTCCGGGCGAACTACGGATTAACTTGTCACTATGCTAACGCACGCCGAGACAAACACAAGATGTGATCAAGCGAAGGGTAGAGACAATTACACACGCCACCTGACACACTGACAGAGTCGCTGACGAGTTTGGATATTATGTGTTCCCCACTGCTTTAATATGGAATACTATATCTAGTGATACTTATTCCCATTCATACACTCATTCATACGGTTTTGCGGAATTTTCGGTTTTACGCGGACTCCGCCATCCTTTTCTACATGGACCTCACTGTCCTTGGACCTCACTGTCCTTTTACTTCTTAACACGGACCTCACTGTCTTGTTGCTTTTAGATGGAATTTACATTTTCAGCTTTTCTGTGGCTCCGCTGACCTTCTACTTGGACCTCACTGTCCTTTCACTTACTTGGACCTCACTGTCCTTTACGGAATTTCAGTTATGCAGGGTCTGTGGACTTCCATTGTCCTTCTCTCTCATCTAAGGATTTTACAGGGAATGACGAGCCCTCGGCCGCACCACTTTTTTGTAGAAAAGAAAATACAACTCACCTGTCTGGTTCTCTTCACCTCTACACCTCGGACTGCCTTCAACCTTCAGATCCCAGCTGACGAGCAGACAGCCAGCCGTTGAAAAGGATCTTAGGACCCCTCCTAGGGAGGTCCTGCCGTGCGTGGTCTTTCTGGATCTCTGCTGACGCCCGCTGGAATCTTCAGGTGTATTGGCATCCTGCTCGAAGGACCAATTTAATGTCGGGTCTAAATACCATCAGACATTAATTCACACACTAAAACAAAGAGGAGAAAACAACCAGTATTCGTTTTACTTGCGAGGAAAATTACGGGAAGGCTCAGTTACAATCGCCGCTAATTCTGAGTTCTTACTCTACGTTCTCCTCTGTTTAATGTTTTAGGTTGCCCTGGTTACAAAGGCGTTGCTACACTAAAGAGAGGGGAAATTGTGGTTATAGCAACGCTGATTAGCTAACGAATGTTATGTGGTGCGAGGCCTTGGCTGATTCGTGACTCCAGCAGTGCGGAGTCTGTCCTGTTACTCCTCAGCCGGTTGGCAGCCGGTTGGCTGACTCGTCCTTGATTAGATATCTCAAAGTGTGTTGTTGAGTGCCGTTTTCCTGTGAAACAATGCAACTAGACCAGGGGTGTCAAACTCATTTTTTTCTATGGCCACATTGTAGTCATAGCTTCTTTCGGAGGGCCACTATGACTGTCAACCCAAATAAATGTATGAGCACCTCATGTTATATACAGTAAAAGCTACAAAACAAACTGACAAATAACTCGTTTTCAAATCAGACGAGTAAAAACTGGTCAAATATTTAAAAAAATATATATTATCAAAAATGAAAACAATTTGCAATTCTAGTAATGACACACGAATTTGATGCACAATTTGTCTTCGCGGGCCACATAAAATGATGTGGCGGGCCGTATCTGGCCCCCGGGCCTTGAGTTTGACACCTGTGAACTAGACTTTCTTGCTAAGTTTCACACAATACTAATATTGAGTAAATATAGGATAACTTATATGCAACTACTTCAACAGATGTCTTTTCTGTAACACTTAAAGACAAACAGTCTCAATCAACAACAATCCATAGATAAAAGCTACAGAGTTGATTAAAAGAGAAAGAAGTTCCTTTGAATTAAACAGAGTACCGTAATTTTCGGACTATAAGTCGCTCCGGAGTACAAGTCGCATCAGCCATAAAATGCCCAAAAAAGTGAAAAAAAACATATAAGTCGCTCCGGAGTATAAGTCTCATTTTGGGGGGCAATTTATTCGACAAAATCCAACACCAAGAACAGTCATGAACGAGCAACAACAGGCTAAACGGTAGGTATGCTAACGTGACATAAACACAAACAAAGAGCTGAGAACGGCCCTGACGTAACATTCAGTTATTTAAAAAAAACTATTACATAAATAACACGTTTATGAAACCATCTGTGTCACTCCAATTCATTAAATCCATCGATCGTCCTTTGTCAACAATGCGTGCGCGCCGCTGACGGCGCTTGCACTTCAAAATATTCCACAGGCCCATATAACGATATATAAATTATATATCAAGTAACTATTATAGAAGCAATAATGTTATCAAACCATCTGTGTCACTCCAAATCATTAAATCCATCGATCGTCCTTTGTCAACAACGCCGCGCGTGCGCGCAGCTGACGGCGCTTGCACTTCAAAATATTCCACAGGCCCATATAACGATATATAAATTAGAAATCAAATAACTATTATATAAGCAATACTATTATCAAACCATCTGTGCACTCTAAATCATTGAATCCATCGATCAAATTCCTCGTCCTTTGTCAACAACGCCGCGCGTGAGCCCTGACGTCAGCCTCGTCGTTATTCCACAGATTTAGTATATAACTATATTGTAGCCCTAACAAAGTACAAGGAAAGACGTGGGTTTGGTAAACGGCTGTTTATTTAACAAAACAAACTTGCAGGCGTGTGGCGGCGTGGACTTCCAGCCACGAAGGTGGAAGAGAGATCCATAGAATAGGACCGGGCGTGCGTAAAAGCCATGACCGAGCCCCATCCACCATCCCCGGACAGCCACCCGGCCGAGCGCCGGCCCTAGACTTCCATCCACGGAGGTGAAAGAGAGCTCCGGAGAGTAGGACCGAGCGTGCGTGAAAGCCCTATCCGAGCCCAATCCACCGTCCATGGACAGCCACCCGGCCGAGCGCCGGCCCCCGACTTCAATCCACGGAGGTGAAAGAGAACTCCGCAGAGTAGGACCGGGCGTGGGTAAGATAAGATAAGATAAAATAATCCTTTATTATTTCCTCAATGGGGAAACTCCTATGTTAGCAGCAGTACACTTAACATATACACACACACACGCATGCGTGGAAGGGGGTAAAAGATTTTAAAAAGTAGAAGGTGTATATAATTAAAAAATATGGACAGTATATACAAAATAAGATAAAAAAAATATTAGATAAAAAAATAGTGCAAAGGAAGAAAAAAACCGCAAAAAAAGCAGGTAAAAAGAGTGTGAGGTAGACAGATATTGCACATAGTATGATTGCACATATGGTTATTGCACGTTATTGCATGTTATTTTGTCCGTTAGCTACAGTGATCGGCCTGGTTGTACAGTCTGATGGCAGCAGGGAGGAAGGACCTGCGATGCCTCTCGGTGGTGCATCATGGGTGACGAAGCCGGTCACTGATGGAGCTCTCCAGGGCTCTGACAGTCTTATGAAGGGGGTTGAAGACATTGTCCATGATGGAGGACAGCTTAGCCACCATCCTCCTCTCCCCCACCACCTCCACCCGGTCCAGACTGCAGCCCAGGACAGAGCCGGCTTTCTTCACCACCTTGTCCAGCCTCTTCCTCTCCGCTGCAGTGATGCCGCTGCTCCAGCAGACCACCCCATAAAAAATGGCGGACGCCACCACAGAGTCGTAGAAGGTCCTCAGGAGGCCGTCCCTCACTCCGAAGGACCTCAGTCTGCGCAGCAGGTGGAGTCTGCTTTGGCCCTTCTTGTATAGGCCCTGAGTGCCAGTTTATTGTTCAGGTGAACACCCAGGAACTTGTAAGAGTCCACAATCTCTATGTCCGTTCCCTGGATGTTCACCGGCGAGGGGGGGACTTTGCGCCGGCGGAAGTCCACCACCAGCTCCTTTGTTTTTCCAGAGTTAATCTGGAGGCGGTTCCGCCGGCACCAGTCCACGAATCTGTGATTCAGTTCTCGGTACTCCGTCTCGTCTCCGTTGTTAATGAGACCGACGATGGCGGAGTCGTCCGAGAACTTCTGGAGGTGGCAGGTTGATGTGTGGTGGGTGAAGTCAGCTGTGTAGATGGTGAAGAGGAGGGGGGCCAGGACGGTCCCCTGTGGAGCTCCTGTGCTGCAGACCACCGTGTCAGACACACGGCCTCCTGTCCTCACAAACTGCGGTCTGTTTGTGAGGAAGTCCAGGACCCATGATGTCAGCTGCTGGCAGGCTCCAGCATGGTGCAGTTTGTTCCCCAGCAGTTCTGGCTGGATGGTGTTGAAGGCACTGGAGAAATCATAAAACATGATCCTCACAGTGCTTCCAGCCCGCTCCAGGTGGGCCAGGGACCTCTGCATGAGGAAGATGACGGCGTCCTCAACCCCGATGCTCGGCCGGTAGGCGAACTGCAGGGGGTCGGAAGAGGAGCTCACCAGGGGGCGCAGGTAGTGGAGGACCAGCCTCTCCAGGGTCTTCGCCAGGTGGGATGTCAGGGCCACCGGCCGGTAGTGGTTGAAGTCGCTGGGGCGAGATGACTTGGGCACCGGTACCACGCAGGACGTCTTCCACAGCTGTGGCACCCTGTGCAGCCTCAGGCTCATGTTGAATATGTGCTCCACGATCCTGCACAGTTGCCCGGAGCAGGATCTGAGCAGCCTGGAGGTGATGTCATGTGGACCCGTCGCCTTCTTCACCTTGAGCCTGGCCAGTCCTCTCTCCACCTGGGCCGTGGAGAGCACCATGCAGGGGGGGTGGTTGGTGGGTTCGGTGGAGTTGAGAGTGAGCAGGTCTTTAATCTCAGGGGTGATCCAAGGTTTGCTGTTTGCAAAAACCCTGACTGTTTTGGTGGGTATGGTGGAGTCTACACAAAAGTTAATGTAGTCTGTGACACAGCTGGTGAGACCGTCGATGTCGTCCCCGTAGTCCTCACAGAACACGTCCCACACCGTGGTCTCAAAACAGTCCTGAAGAGTCTCCAGAAATTCTTCAGACCAGATCTGTCTGGTGTTGGTGACTGCTGGTTGCCTGTGCACCAGAGGCTGATACAGGGGGAGAAGGTGGATCAGATCGTGATCAGATCTTCCAAGGAGGGGGGAGGGGGGATGATGTATGTGCCTCCTTAAGGTTGGCATAAAAAAGGTCCAGTGTTTTATTTCCTCTGGTGCTGCAGGTGACATATTGGCTGAAAGTTGGAAGTGTGGATGAAGGAGAGGCATGATTGAAGTCCCCGGTAATAAGGAGGAGGGCATGTAGATGCTGTGTTTGCAGCCTGCTTACACTGCTGTGCAGGACATCGCGGGCTGCGTCGGCATTAGCATTAGGGGGAACGTACGCAGTTATCGCGATAACGTGCGAGAGTTCCCGCGGCAGGTAGTGTGGCCTCATGCTAACGGCTAGCAGCTCAATGTCCGCGCTGCAGAGTTGCTCTTTGTGCCCAGGGTTACACCATCTATCGTTCACAAACACAGCAAGCCCCCCTCCTTTCCTCTTACCGCTCTCTCGTGTCCTGTCTGCCCTTATTAGGTTAAATCTGTCCAGAGCGACGGCAGAGTCCGGTGTTTGCTCCGTTAGCCAGGTCTCCGTGAACAGCAGCATGCTGCATTTCCGGTATTCCCGTTGGTGCCGTGCCAGCGCCGTTAGCTCATCCATCTTATTACAGATGGATCTCACATTCCCGGTGATGATGGTGGGGAGTGTGGGCTTGAAGCGGCGTTTCTTTTTCCGGCACATAACACCCGAGCGTTGTCCTCTTTTCCTCCTCTTCAGCTCGGGGGAAACATCGGGCTTGTAGCCGGTTAGCTTCCCTTGGCTACAGAGGGCTAACAGCTGACCGCGGGTGTAAACAATGGAGCGTTTACTCCCTGCTTCGGTGGTTGCTGGGGTGATGAACCAGGTGAAAAATAGGAAAAATAAAAGGGCCAGCCTCACTGTTTTTGCAAACATGTTTCTGCCCGGTAAAAAAGAAAACACAGGACTGCGAAAAAAGAAAAAATAGTCCGAAAAAACATAGAAAACGAGACAATATACAGACGAGTCGACGGAGCTGCTGCAAACGTGTCGCCACTACCGCGGCGCCATCTTAGAAAGAAAAAAAAAAAAAGCCATAATAGTTTTTCAAACCTTCTGTGTCACTCCAAATCCTTAAATCCTTCAAACTCTTCGTCCGCCGTGTCACTTAGAAACAAAGCCGCTAATGATGCCGGTAGTACGTGGGGCATCTTCGTCATCCCGTGATCAACCTTTGTCCTTTATGTAAACAACCGCCACTCCGCGTCGCGCTGCTGACGTCACTCGAAATTCAAAAACAGTAATCCCTTGCTGCATCGCGGTTCGTTTATCGCGGTTTCACTTTTTTTTTTTTTGAAAAGTTTTGAAAAAAAACATAAGTCGCTCCTTATTATAAGTCGCCCCCCCACCCAAACTATGAAAAAAAACGCGACTTATAGTCCGAAAATTATGGTACTTTTTCAGGTGCGAGGGAGCTCTGCTCATACAGTGGGGAGAACAAGTATTTGATACACTGCTGATTTTTCAGGTTTTCCCACTTGCAAAGCATTTAGAAGTCTGTAATTTCTATTATAGGTACTCTTCAACTGTGAGTGATGGAATCTAAAACAAAAATCCAGAAAATCACATTGTATGATTTTTAAACAATTAATTTCCATTTTATTGCAGGAAATAAGTATTTTATACATCAGAAAAACAGAATTTAATATTTGGTGCAGAAACCTTTGTTTGCAATTACAGAGATCAGACGTTTCCTGTAGTTCTTGACCAGATTTGCACACACTGCAGCAGGAATTTTGGCCCACTTCTCCATACAGATCTCCTCCAGAGCCTTCAGGTTTCGGGCTGTCGCTGGGCCACACGGACTTTAAGGTGCCTCAACAATGGAGGCACGGAACAGGGAGCTTAAAGTCCGTGTGGCCCAGCGACAGCCCCGAAAGCTGAAGGCTCTGGAGAAGATCTGTATGGAGGAGTGGGCCAAAATCCCTGCTGCAGTGTGTGCAAACCTGGTCAAGAACTACAGGAAACATTTGATCTCTAATTGCAAACAAAGGTTTCTGCACTAAATATTAAGTTCTGTTTTTCTGATGTATCAAATACTTATTTCCTGCAATAAATTGGAAATTAATTATTTAAAAATCATACAATGTGATTTTCTGGATTTTTGTTTTAGATTCCATCACTCACAGTTGAAGAGTACCTATGATAGAAATTACAGACTTCTACAGGCTTTGGAAGTGGGAAAACCTGAAAAATCAGCAGTGTATCAAATACTTGTTCTCCCCACTGGAGCTAGTGAGATAAGAAAGGAAGGGAGTTAAAGGAATTCTCTGGAGCTAGCTTCGTTAAACCAATGGACTCCAACTCGTAAATTATGAGGCCCTTGGTCAGGCCGACCATCTAATTACTCCGACAATGCCGGTCCGACCTGACAAACCCAAACGTACTGTGAGGGTCTGCTGGGAACATCTGGCAGAATCCCCTGTCAGGAAGAGCTTCAACTCCCACTTCCGGCAGAGCTTTACCCACGTCCCGGAGGAGGCGGGGGACATTGAGTCCGAGTGGACCATGTTCCGTGCCTCCATTGTTGAGGCAGCCGACCGGAACTGTGGCCGTAAGGTGGTCTGTGCCTGTCGTGGCGGCAACCCCCGAACCCGCTGGTGGACACCTGCGGTAAGGGTCGCCGTCAAGCTGAAGAAGGAGTCCTATCGGGCTGTTTTGGCCTGTGGGACTCCAGATGGCCAAGCGGAACGTGGCTTCGGCGGTTGCTGAGGCAAAAACCCGGGCGTGGGAGGAGTTTGGAAAGGCCATGGAGAATGACTTCCGGATGGCTTCGAGGAAATTCTGGTCCACGATCTGGCGTCTCAGGAGGGGGAAGCAGTGCACAGTCAACACTGTTTACAGTGAAGATGGGTTGCTGCTCACCTCGACTCGGGACGTCGTGAGTCGGTGGGGAGAATTCTTCGAAGACTTCCTCAATTCCACCGACACGCCTTCCATTGTGGAAGCAGGGCCTGGAGACTCTAAGGTAGACTCTCCAATCTCTGTGGTCAAAGTAGTTAAAAAACTCCTCTGGGTGGATGAGATCCGAGTTTTTAAAGGCTCTGGATGTTGTGGGGCTGTCCTGGCGGACACGCCTCTACAGCATTGCGTGGACATCGGGGACGGTGCCTCTGGATTGGCAGACTGGGGTGGTGGTTGGCCTCTTTAAGAAGGGGGACCGGAGGGTGTGTTCCAACTACAGAGGAATCACACTCCTCAGCCTCCCTGGTAAGGTCTATTCTAGGGTGCTGGAGAGGAGGGTCCGTCGGGAAATTGAATCTCGGATTCAGGAGGAGCAGTGTGGTTTTTGTCCTGACCATGGAACAGTGGACCAGCTTCAGACACTTGGCAGGATCCTCGAGGGTGCATGGGAGTTCGCTCAACCAGTCCACATGTGTTTTGTGGACTTGGAGAAGGCGTTCGACCGTGTCCCTTGGGAAGTTCTGTGTAGGGTGCTTCTGGAGTACGGAGTGGCGAGCCAACTTGTAAGGGCGGTTCGGTCCCTGTATCATCGATGCCAGAGTTTGCTCCGCATTTCCGACAGAAAGTCGGATTCGTTCCCAGTGAGGGTTGGACTCCGCCGAGGCTGCCCTTTGTCACAGATTCTGTTCATAACTTTTATTGACAGAATATCTAGGCGCGGTTTGGGGACCTCAGCATTGCATCTCTGCTTTTTGCAGACGACGTGGTGTTGTTGGCTTGTTCAAGCCGGGATCTCCAGCTCTCACTGGAGTGTTTTGCAGCCGAGTGTGAAGCGGTCGGGGTGAGGATCAGCACCTCCAAATCTGAGTCCATGGTCCTCAGTCGGAAAAGGGTGGAATGCCCTCTCCGGATCGGGGATGAGATGCTGTCCCAAGGGGAGGAGTTCAAGTATCTTGGGGTCTTGTTCACGAGTGAGGGCAGGATGAAGCCTGAGATCGACAGGCGGATCGGTGCAGCATCGGCAGTAATGCGGACTCTGTACCGGTCCGTCGTGGTGAAGAGAAAGCTGAGCCAAAAGACAAAGCTCTCAATTTACTGGTCAATCTACGCTCCGACCCTCACCTATGGTCACGAGCTATGAGTTTTGACCGAAAGAACAAGATCCCGGATACAAGCGGCCAAAATGAGTTTCCTCCACAGGGTGATCGGGCTCTCCCTTAGAGATAGGGTGAGAAGCTCGCTCATCCGGGAGCCGCTGAGAGGATAGCCAGATGAGGTGGCTTGGGCATCTCAACAGGATGCCTCCTGGTCTTCTCCCTGGGGAGGTGTTCCGGGCATGTCCCACCGGCAGGAGACCACTTGGACGACCCAGAACGCGCTGGAGAGACTATGTCTCTCAGCTGGCCTGGGAACGCCTAGGGATCGCCCAGGATGAGCTGGACGAAGTGGCTGGCGAGAGGGAAGTCTGGGAGTCCCTCCTAAAGCTGCTGCCCCCGCGACCCGACCCCGGATAAGCGGAAGAAGTTGGGTGGATGGATTAATTCATTTAACTTTTACAATGTAAAATGAAGAATAAATATGAGCTGCGGAAGGGGATGACCATGACCATTACGAGCCCTCTACCATCCCCAATTAGTTCCATCCATCCATCCATTATCTGTACCGCTTGTCCCCACGGGGGTCGCGGGCGTGCTGGAGCCTATCCCAGCAGTCATCGGGCAATAGGCGGGGGACACCCTGAACTGGTCGCCAGCCAATCGCAGGGCACACAGAGACGAACAACCATTCACACTCGCACTCACACCTAGGGACAATTTGGAGTGCTCAATCGGCCTACCAAGCATGTGGGAGGAAACCGGAGTGCCCGCAGAAAATCCACGCTGGCCCAGGGAGAAGATGAAAACTCCACACAGGGAGGGCCAGAGGTGGAATTGAACCCGCACCCTCCTAACTGTGAGGCGGTCGTGCTAACCACTGCCTCACCCAGCCGCCCCCAAATGGTTCCTTTTCTTCTAAATAATTCTTTTAAACTGTCAAATGAATTATAAATAAGGAGATGCAAGCTGTGAGAAGAAGCCTGCTCTGTCCCAGCCGGCAGCGAACGAGTATGACGCAATGTTGCGTTCGAGTTTTGTTTGTAACCTTAAATGGCACACCTTATCTAGAATCCCGTGGTGTATTTCAGCCACATCCTTGTGGATTCAAAGTCAAAGTCTGCTTTATTGTCAATTTCTTCACATGCCAAGACACACAAAGAAATCGAAATTACGTTCCCACTATCCCACGGTGACAAGACATAGTACACAATACACATACAAGTAAACACAAAAAAATAAAAACAAGAAGGCACAAACAATGAATACATAAGAGGGATGAATAAATAATAAATAAATGTAAAGTAAATGTAAGTGTAAATGTCCTTCAAGGAGGGGAGTGAAGCACCAATAATCTTACCAGCCGTGTTCACTATGCGCTGCAGGGCCTTCATGTTGTATTCAGTGCAGCTACCACCCCAAACAGCGATACAACTGGAGAGGACGCTCTCAATGGTGCCACGGTAGAATGTAGTCATGACGGCCGGAGGAGCACTTGCTCGCCTGAGTTTCCGCAGGAAGTACAGGCGGCGCTGAGCTTTCTTCGCCAGTGATGCGGTGTTGGTGGACCAGGAGAGATCCTCACTGATGTGCACCCCCAGGAGGCCCTGCAGCGCATAGTGAACACGGCTGGTAAGATTATCGGTGCTTCACTCACCTCCCTGAAGGACATTTACACCTCCCATCTCACCCGCAAGGCGACCACGATTGTGAGTGATGTGAGTCACCCCGCTCACTCTTTGTTTGATCTTCTGCCCTCTGGGAAGTGGTACAGGAGCCTGCGCTCCCGCACCACCAGACTCACCAACAGCTTCATACTCTAGGCTGTTAGGATACTGAACTCTCTCCCCCCTTCTGCGTAGCGTCCTGTACTTTTGCGCTATATTCTGACTGTCTGCTGTATGCACACTTGCTCCATTTTTGCTCCTCTTATTTATTATGTTGTTTGTTTATTTATTATTTATTCATCACTCTTATTTATTCATTGTTTGTGCCTTCTTGTTTTTATTTTTTTGTGTTTACTTGTATGTGTATTGTGTACTATGTCTTGTCACCGTGGGATAGTGGGAACGTAATTTCGATTTCTTTGTCTGTCTTGGCATGTGAAGAAATTGACAATAAAGCAGACTTTGACTTTGACTTTTGACAAATACATCATCTTGAAGAATCAGTGAAAGAATACATCTAAATAAAGCAATAAAGAACTCAAAACGGGGACACGGTGATGGATATCTGAAAATCAGAGCAGAGCTTTAACTCACAAACACCTGGTGATAGAGGTGAGGAAACAGGAAACACTTCCTTAAAGTCAACCTTAAGTGTCAAAGTCTGTTTTATTGTTTTTAAGAACTTTAAAAGTTAAGATTAGTCGCAAACAGGTGGTGCATCAATGTCCTTGAGCATCCTGCATTGTTTGAAAATGAGAATCGTCGCTAGTTTCAATCCCTGCCAATTGTACAAATTATTTTCAAAATGCATTTTTTTTTTTTTTGACAAACGAGAGAAACTCCCCTTCATTTTCAGTGGGAACAGTGTTGTTGGTTTCCCTTTTTTGCTAGTGCATCATAGTCTGGAGTAAAATTTGTTGTGGCAATTCTTAGGATAGTGTTGGTCCGTTAACCTAGATCTGTGACGGGGCTTTGGTGATGTTCATGTGGCTGAACGTCTGCTCAAACACGTAGGTCGAGCCAAATTGTCCACTCTTTTTTTAAACACTCGGCATTCAGTGTCCACCTTTCTTTTTCTTGGACCACTCATTTTAATGGAAGGATTCCAGAGGAAAGTTTGTGGGTGGCTCTAGCGTAAAACTGTATCTGAAAGCTCAGCGCGTGAATTACGAGAATGCTGACGTCACAGCCCACACTCGAAATTCGGCACCGATAGAAATAGAGCGCGCGCGGAGTGCGCCGGGTCTGTACTACTGAGCACGTACACGCACTTATGAGTGTGCACGGAGCTTTCTGACACGGCTTCCGGGAGTAAATGCCCGGACGGCCGTTTCCCCATCTACTGGGGAAACGCAGTCATTGCAGGAAAAATTACCCCAAAAAATGTTTTACAATAAATTTATTCGGGTTTGGCGGGCCGGATTAAACGGCCCCGTGGGCCAGATGTGGCCCGCGAGCCGTAGTTTGGTCATTTCTGACCTAGACCTATACAGGCTATTTATTTGCATCTGTATGTCTATTTTTGAAATCTCAGATACATTTAACATAATTTGGATGGGTAAATGATTCACAAAATTAGCTGGAAAATAAATAAAGTCTAAATAATACATGAATCTTATTTATAAAAATGTTACAATTATTTTCCATTTCCAATTTTCACCTGTTTACAATCCCTGATTGTAGACAGGCTATTAGAGCAGCGATCCTCAAAACTTTTAGCACCATGGACCGGATTTATGTCGACAATATTTTCACGGACCTGTGTTTGATGACGTCACAATTTTTGCAAACGAAAACTTCTAAAAACAATTTGAGAAAAAAAATCTGATAAAAATCAAATGTCGAAATAAAGCAAATAATCACCCACTGCACATTGTTTTTAGAAGTTTTCTTTGCAAAAATTATCCGTGTTTGAACTCCAGACCCATTTCTGCAAAGCAGACTAACCACAATCTTAAATGTTACCGTGCTGTCTTTTCAGCCATTCATATAGTGTGACATCTTCAAAAGTGTTAGGGAGCCGATGTGAACACCGATTGGATGTGGTGCCAACACTGGCTTTTAAGGTGTGGCAGACAAATACAACAAAATAAAATGATTCCACCAGCATAAAAAGCATGGTATTATCGTACCAAAGGAAAAGAGATGCAGGTGTGTCGCAAAAACTTTTACTGAAAATACTTGTAAAATGAGGAATAGAAAGAACAAAAAGAACACACACCACCACCACCCCCCCCCCCTTCAATCCTTAGTTCCATGGTGGAATTCTGTATGTGAACACCTATGCAACTTTACTCGCAAAGTCGTCATAACATCACGGCAACAACATAACAGAAGTAATGTTATGTTTTGTTCACATCACGAGGTATTGGAGAAAATCCGGCCCATCTTTCAAAATAAAAGAGACTCAGACTCGGATAAATAAAATGGAAATAATGCAAGTTATACTTTCTAGTGCGGCCCGGTAACAAATGATCTACGGGCCGGTACCGGTCCATGGCCCGTGGGTTGGAGACCAGTGTATTAGAGTTTCCTCTGAAAAACCCCTTTAGTGAGTGAAAATGCTATTTCACAGCACTTTAAGGAACATTTTGGAGAAACATTGAAAGTGTTTACGTTCTTGTATGATGTGCCTATTCTTCTGCAGAGCGGTGTGCTGACAGTCAAGTTGGGTGGTCACCATGGAACCTACGTGATCAACAAGCAAACGCCAAACAGACAGATTTGGTTGGCTTCTCCAACAAGGTGAGACCAGATGGTACTTTGATACTATCAACTGACCATCCACATAAATAGGCCGACCTGCACGGTGGAATGAAGTATGTATAATAAAAGAATTGTATCACAAGTTGTTTGTATTTACACCATCAGAAAAGTTTTCTTATAGACGCTTTACGCTTGTGGAGTGCGCCATGGTACTGCACTGGTAAGGACATCCGCTCCACAGTTCAGTGGTGTAGTGAGAGAATTGTGTGTCTTGACCGGGGGATATGCTGCACTACATGTCAGTCACCAACCGTACCCCATCCAATCGTCGCGTGCTTCCTACAAGATTCAGTCCATTGGTGCAGGTCTGTCAGGAAGCGGGACAAACAGCTGCCAATCATGTTGACGGAGGCATTATTCATTGTTGCTTTGCTTTGAAAAGACCATCAAAAAATTTTTAATAAAAGTCTATGAACTCCTTCCTGGTTGGTGATGCAAGGACAGTATGGACTTTCTATTCTCCAAAAAGAATTTGAGGTAACAAATTGTTGAATGATAGATACTATGTCTGCTACTCAGCTACTAGCGTCAAGAAACGTTTTGAAATTGAAATGTCACGTATATTTCCAAATCACTTTTTAAATATTGTACACCACATTGTGAGGGATTGCTGCCACATCTCTACAAACAAGTCCTCTATCGTTGCTCCACTGGGGAGAAGTTTCTCTTCCCTTTTTCTCCATTGTGTCTGTTTTTTCTCCTTTGTGCACTTTTTGCGGTCTTTCGTCAGAGGAGGGGCACTGTAGCAGAGAGGGCACCATTGAACACATAATATAAAATAATCCAAAGAAAAAGTAGATGTCCATATTCAAAATGAAGAGCTGCATGAAGTGGCCCTCAATTGTCGTGGCAATGTCTGCGACGGTGGTAATCCGCCTCAGGTCCCTTGTCTGGATTGGTCGACATTTCAGTTCGGGTGTCCCCAGCTGGGGAGGGGGGGCCGGACAGAGAACACAAACTGCAGCCTAATCGGCCAACACAGATTAATTGAAGGCCATAGCATAAAAATGTGTTTTCAATCGTGTCTTAAATGTTCTAAAATTCTACTGAGGTAGCAGTTCTGATATCTGTCGGTAGGGCATTCCAAAGCTTTGGAGCCCAAATAGACAATGCTCTAGACCAGGCGTGAGCAATTCCGGTCCTCGAGGGCCGGTGTCCTGCATGTTTCATAGGTCGACCTGCTGCAACACACCTGATTCAAATGATCAGGATTGTTGTCCAGCTTCTCAGAATCAGCTTTATTGGCCAAGTTTGTGCATGCCAAACAAGGAATTTGACTCCGGTTGATCTCAGCCTCTGTACAACATTTATGTGACTAACAACATTCAGGTGACTAACAACATTTAAGTGGCAAGAACTGGATATTATTGCCCAGTGATGTCTCTGAGACTCTGAGTGGTGTGAGTTCATCAGAGCGACAGCCTGGGGAAAGAAGTTGTGTTTGTGTCTGCTGGTTTTGGCGTACAGCACTCTGTAACACCGTCCGGAGGGGAGGAGTTCGAACAGACTGTGACCTGGGTGAGAAGGGTCTGTAGAGATGTTAGTCAAACCTCGGTTTTCGACCACAATCCGTTCCAGAAGGCGGTTCGAGAAGTGAACCGTTTGAATTCCGAATCTATTTTTCCCATCACAAATAATGGACAAAAAATTTAATCCGTTCCAAGACTAAAAAAAAACGCCTTTTTTAAGCATTTTTTTCATTTGCACATTTTTGTCCGATCGCGCAACTGCAGCGCACCGCCGAACGCGCAACCGTAGCGCGCCGCCGACCGCACAACTGCACCGCGCTGGTCGCATTATTGTGACAGAGCCGTCGCTGAAATTTAGAAAATATTTTTAAAGTCCTGATGTACTTTCCAAAATTTAAGTGGACATCAGTGCGCAGGGAGCTTAATTTGGTCCGATCGCGCAACCGCAGCGCGCCGGGCGCTCACTGTCTCATTGCTGTAAGAGCGCCTTTGTGTTTTAGGATGGTTTACTGCTCCCACTTGCTTCCTTTGGAGGCTTGATTAGGGGTTAACACAATCCTCAAAGTAACGAAAATACAATAACAATGAATGGGGTCAGTCAGCATCCGGGCTGCGCGGTCGGGTTTTCTCGGGTCCTCTCGACTCATCTCACGAGGTTCGACCTCCGAATTTCTGTTCGACCACTGAAGCAAAAATATCTCGTATTTTTCGTTCGAATTCCGATTTTTTCGATAACCGGGACGTTCGAAAACTGAGGTTTGACTGTATTTGCACGTTTCCCTGTCCTGGACAGGTACAAGTCTTGGATAGATGGGAGGTTGGTCCCGATTATCTTTTCCACAGTTCTGATTGTCCGTTGCAGTCTGTGCTTGTCTTGTTTGGTGGCCAATCCAAACCGGACAGTGATGGAGGTGCAGAGGATAGACTGGATGATGGCAGTGTAGAAGGTCTTCAGTAGCTCCTGTAGCAGGTTGAACTTCCTGAGCTGTCTCAAAGTATAGCCTCTGCTGGGCCTTCTTCTGGACAGGTCCATTTCAGATCCCGAGAGATTGTGGATCCCAGGAACTTGAAGGTGTCTGTAGAGAGAATTGCATTACTGAGGATGGTGAAGGGTGGAAGTGGCGAAGGGGCTCTCCTGAAGTCCACTGTCATCTCCACGGTCTTGAGCGGGTTCAGCTCCAGGTGGTTTTGGCTGCACCAGTGGACCAGCCTCTCGACCTCCTGTCTGTACACAGTCTCGTCACCGTCCCGGATCAGTCCGATGGGAGTGGTGTCGTCCGTATACTCCAGGAGTTTCACAGAAGAGTCGCCTGAGGAGCAATCGTTGGTGTAGAGAGAGAGGAACAGTGGGGAGAGGACGCACCCCTGGGGGGCGCTGGTGCTGGTTGCCTGGGTGTCGGATGTGATGGTCCCCAGCCTCAAATGCTGTCTCCTGTTGGTCAGGAAGCTGGTGATCCACTGACAGGTGGAGACAGGCACCGCGAGCTAAGTGAGCTTCTGGTGGAGGATGTCTGAAGCGATGATGTTGAACGCCGAGCTGAAGTCCACAAACAGGTTCCTGGCGTAGGTCCCTGGGGTGTGTAGGTGGCTTAGGATGTAGTGCAGTCCCATGTTGACCGCATCGTCTACCGACCTGTTTGCCCGGTAGGCAAACTGCAGGGGGTCGAGCAGGGGACCCGTGATGTCCTTCAGGTGGCTCAACACTAGCCTCTCAAAGGATTTTATGACCACAGATGTCAGGGCGACAGGTCTATAATCATTCAAACCTGTGATGCCGGGCTTCTTGGCCACCGACCGGTATGATGGTGGAGCTTTTGAAGCACAAGGGCACCTCACACAGCTCTAGGGAAAGGTTGAAGATCCATGCAGTTGTTCATCACAGACTCTCAGGCAGGAGGAGGACACGCCGTCTGGGCTTGATGCCTTCCTGACCTTTTGTCCCCGGAACACCTGACACACCTCCTCTTCACGGATCTGAAGAGTGGGTGCGGCTTCTGAAAGAGAGAGAGTAGGTGATAACGACGATGGAGGTGTGAACAAGGGGATGGGGGGTATGTTGATTGTGATGCAGGAGGTCCTGTTGTGTGGGTGGACCGTTCAAACCTGCAGTAAAACCTGTTTAGCTGGTTTGCAAGCCTTCGGTTTTCCACAGGTGTCTTGAAGCCCGTGATGCTCTGCAGGCCTTTCCACACTGTTGAGGGATCAGGATTGGCAGAGAGGTTTCTCTCCAGGCTCTGCCCATAGCACCTCTTGGCTTTCCTGATTTCTCGGTTCAGTGTGTTCTTGGCCTGCCTGAACAGGTCCTGGTCCCCACTCGTGTAGGCCTCCTCCTTGGCTTTGTGCAGCATCCTGAGGTTTGGTGTAAGCCATGGTTTGTTGTTGTACGTGCAGAAGGTCTTAGTCTGTACACACAAGTCCTCACAAAAGCTGATGTATGATTTTTTTTTGTGATGACAAATTAAAAAAATAAGGGGATTTTAAAACTGATCAACAGGTTTTAAAAGGTGATAAAATCAAAGTGAGCAGTCATGCAATAATTAAAAGGTTGGTTGAAACTCACATCCCTGTCGATGAAGCGGAGCGGAGGGCGACATGATGTTTTGTCCCAACGTGGCCGTCACAAAGTTGTCCCAAAGTTACTTTGAAAACAACGCGATGCGATGGGGGGGTGTTAACAAATCTTCAAAAAGTTGTTTCTTACTCAACGCTCTGAGTGAGTTAATGCAGATCTGAAGTTGCAGCTTCAAAAACACTCCAATCGGTGCAGTCAAAGCAGGCTTGGAGGTCCTGCTTTGACTCCACTGTCCATTTCCTTACAGTCCTCACCACAGGCTTAGACGTTTTTAATTTCTGACTGTAGATTTGGATCAGATGAACTAGGTGGGCAAACTTTTTTACTTGCGGGCCAAATTGGGTTCTAAATTTTGACCGGGGGGCCAAACCAGGAGTAGATGGATGTAGTGTTTGTGTGAATTAATATCAATGACATGTAAAGGTCATTGCATAAAAGGTTTTGGCCTTTACTAGGTAGTAAAGCATGGATATTCAAAAAAAGCTTTTTGAAAACAAATACATTTATTAACAGCATTAAAAAAATATTTCACGAAAAAACTACTATCGGTGATTCTCATTAAATATGACACTGTTATTATGAATAACAGTTTTCATCTTCAGCGCCTGCAAGTCAGATTTATGAAAGATGTTTTCTGAGGTGAAATCACATCAAATGGCAAACATTCTGACCAAATACATCATCTTGAAGAATCAGTGAAAGAATACATCTAAATAAAGTACTAATAAAGAAATTACTAATAAAGAAATCAAAACAGCAACATGGTGACAGGTATCTGAAAATCTGAGCAGAGCTTTAACTCACAAACACCTGGCGACAGAGGTGAGGAAACGGGAAACACTTCCTTAAAGTCGGCCTAAAAAACTTTAAAAGTTAAGATTAGTCGAAAATAGGTGGTGCATCAAAAACTGTACTTGACTTTTAATCCGCAGTTTGTCAGTGAAAAAGTGTTTTGCTGAGTCTTCTAATTAGCTGTCAACCTATCCGCTGTAGCCACCTGTTCATGTGTTGACTGCTTGCGTACTTAGTATGCTTCGTAGCAAATTAACGGCTAATATTGTACTCCTTGCAACCGTTTCCTGGCATATCAGACAAACCAGCATTGATTGGACTTCAGCGAAAAGATATGTTGTTGTCCACTCTTTTGTAAACACTCAGCACTCAGTGTCCACCTTTTCTGTCCTTCTTATTCACGTTTTTTTCTTTCAAGAAATTCCAAAGGCTTGTCTTTTAAGGATGCTTGCTTGGTCTCCATGTGCCAAAGCAGTTTTAAGGCTTCATTGCCTTGTTAGCTAGCCTGTCGCCACATATTATGCAAAGTGGGCTTGACGCGTCAGAGTCACCTGTGGCGATAAATCCATATTTTAAGTAGGACTCCTGAAATTATATTTTAAATGTAGCTTTCCTTTTCTTAGCAGTCGTAGCCTCTTCTTCGTCCGTCCCCTCATTGGGCTTTTTTCCCTTTCCGAAAAACTTTCCAAACCTCCCTGTTTCTTGCTCATTTTTGCTTGCTTCGCGGGCTCGACTGGGGTGACATGTCACATGACCGGGACGAACGTCTTCACCTGAATTAATTGATTGTCGATAAAAAAAAATATATATACTATATATACAGTGGAGCCTTGGTTTTCAACCACAATCCGTTCCAGAAGGCTGTTCGAGAAGTGAATCATTTGAATTCCAAATCATGTTTTCCCATCACAAACAATGGAAAACATTTTAATCCGTTCCAAGCAAAAAAACACGCCGTTTTAAAGCATTTTTTCATTTGCGCATTTTTGTCCGATCGCGCAACTGCAGCGCACCGCCGAACGCGCAGCAGTAGCGCGCCGCCGACCGCTCAACTGCACCGCGCTGGTCGCATTATTGTGACAGAGCAGTCGCTAAAATTGAGAAAATATTTTTAAAGTCCTAATGGACTTTCCAAAATTTGAGTGGACCTCAGTGCGCAGGGAGCTTAATTTGGTCCGATCGCGCAACCGCAGCGCACCGGGCGCTCACTGTCCCATTGCTTTCGGAGCGTCTTTGTGTTTTAGGATGGCTTTACTGCTCCCACTTGCTTCCTTTGGAGGCATGATTAGAGTTGATGCAATCCTCAGAGCAACGCGAATGTAATAACGTACAGAGTCAGTTGGCATGCGGGTCCTCTCGGCTCATCTCGCGAGGTTCGACAACCGAATTTCGTCGGACATCCGAAGCAAAAAAATCTCGAATTTTTTGTTCGAATACCGATTTGTTCGAGAACCTTGATGTTCGAAAACCGAGGCTCCACTGTATATATATATTTTTATTCAATCAATCAAATGAAAAAATAAAAAATAAGATAAAAACATGGTGAAAATCACAAACTATGACTTTGTAGAAATACTAGGTACAAACAGGATACAATATACTGCACAAAGTGGGCAGAGTTTACTTGTCTAAAACGGAGTGGGAAGAAGTAGGATTTATTTAATTCCACACCCTATGCAATTTAAGACAGAAATAACAACACAATCTTTAGTTACTTGTAACAGAGTTGTTACTTTACCTATTATTGTCAGTGACTTTCACATGAACAGTAGATAAAAATGCAATCAAACTATGCAATTTCAATGTGGTTATAGCTCATAAGTGTCAATTCTTTAAAGGTTTAAATGGATGGTTCACCCTCCTCAATGGAGTCCCAGCATCCCTATTAGGGATATTCAACTCGATTCATTTATGGTTGACTGTTCTGCGCTGAAGGCCAAAAATGTGGGTTCCGTGGCTGATAGTATGTATGACCTGCATTATTTTGGGGTTCCCCATATGTCAATGCTGGTAGTCGTTTTGGTAGGGGCAGTCTGTCTGTTGAAATAGTGGCAGTGAACTAGCCTGTGATATAAATCTAGGACAGTTTTAAGCTATGTGTCCATACCGATTACACACATAACATTGGTAGTTTTGATATGGATTGTAATATACCGTTTTTTTCCGTGTATAATACGCCCCCATGTATAATACGCACCCTAACAATGGCATGTTGATGCTGGAAAAAAGCCTGTACCCATGTATAATACGCACCCAATTTTTTTTTTTTTTTTTTTTTTTTTTTTTTTTTAAATTTTTTTTTTTTTTTTTTTTTTTAAAGTCCCAATGATCGTCACACACGCAGGGAGGCAATGGGTCCCATTTTTATAGTCTTTGGTATGGTCTTAACTAGGCTGGATGTATTTTTTTTGTTGGCGTTGATTTCTCCGACTGCCCGTAAAGGCACCACCGCGATCAGATGAAAAGAGAGGAAAGTGACGTGCGGACATGTGAAAAAGGCGGCTCTGTATGGGAGAGACGTTGAAGAGGAATAAAAACACCCTTGGAAACCAAAACTTGCCCCTCGTCGTGACTCGGAGCCGCAACAAATGTTTCGGATTTGTGTAGGGTACATTGTGACAGCAAACGAGCAGGTGATCGAGCAAGCGTCTGATACGAGAGCATTGCGTTCGTATGGAGCGTGTTTGAAGTGAACAGCAGAGACGAAAGGAACAAGGCAAAGTGTTGTGAAATAAAATATTACCTGTAATACGCATTTTGTTATTTGCTGATTGTATTAAGCTATCACATTCATTGTCAGTCAAGAAGAGAAGAGGACTATTATCCCTTCTTTGACGAAATGACCAGAGCACAGTACAAACACACTATTGTTCTTTCGGTATTTATTCAACCCACATTCTTTCACAACATGACAAGAAGAGAACAATACATAAATCAATACTCGTACCAGTACCATGATTTTCTTAAAAAAAAAAAAAAAAAAAAAAAAAAAAAATTAAATTAAAAAAAAAAAATTAAAAAAAAATTGTACCCATGTATAATGCGCACCCCAGATTTTAGGACAATAAATTAGTTAAATTTTGCGTATTATACACGGAAAAAAACGGTACATAAAATTGATTCCTGTTGTTTGAAGTTTTACCTCTGCCTTTCCCACGGCCCTGCACATTGCTCCCCTGGTCATTATAGTAAAAAGAGTTACTTTGCCGATCCTCAGTTTGTGTCAATTGCAATCTTGAACCATCCTTCTCTTTTTTCTCAAGTTGTTCCTTCAACACTCGCAGCTCCATGTTTTTTTATTTCTCGATCAAGGTCCTCATCCTGTTTATTGTGTTCCTCCTGCCTCTTATCACAGTGGTTTAAAAAATGGAACAAATGCTTTCCCCAGCTCTCCAGAGACAATGAGTCTGGGTCTACAATGCCGTCTAATGCATTCTGTATCTTTTTTGGTTGGGTTTTGTAAATTGCCTGCTTCATCAGAGACTGTAGTGTGCCCGACAACGGATATTCATCCGTCTCAACCTCCCATAAGAGGCGAACACGTTCAAAATACTTGGCAGAGTTTTCCCCCTTCTCACGCCCTACTTCACCCATAGCCTTGGTAGAGGGCCGGGAAGGGTACATCAAGTAAAGTGCATCCCACTGTCAATCGTGCACTTATCTGATGTAAGTGACCGGCTCTCGTTGCGCTAAAAGACATATACGTACATCTCCCAGTGCAGCGTTCGTAGGCAGAACCAGTTTACAAAAAGCTGCAGCCCACTTTGTTCCTCCTTCCGAAGGAGAGGGCAACTGGCTACGCAACATATTAGCTTCAGTCAACGAAAGAGGATTATATTGTCTAGAGATTATTCTGCCCGTCCTATCAGTGGCTTCGATGAACGGGGCTTGGAAATGCCTGTTTTGGTCACCATCTCTTTTCGCATTCATTGCTCTAGTAACAACCTGTGATGCACGTGTGTTAGATACCAAAGGTTCACTTCTGTAGGCATCAGGCATGCTTAGCTTCATGGACGATGAAGGATATGCAGTGAAGCCAGCGCTAGGCCGTCCCTTATCACGTTTTTGTTGTTTTAATGGCGTACTAGTGGTGTCTGTATAAATCTTATCTGGTTGTCTCAATGGCACAAAACAATCGGCAGGCGCTCGGCATATCCCGTCTGTTATTACATCCTGTACCACAAACACTTTCTCATCCGATGTACCTTCTTCTGCCACAATTTTGTAAATATCTCCTTTTCGGAGAGGAATATTATCATCGCCACAATCTATGTTGCCTGTGACCGTTACTAAATCCTCGACAAACGGTTCATCCAGCTCCATACAATGTGGTCCCTCATCGTCACTCTCATCTAGCCCAATGCAGGGTCTTCCACGCCCCTTTTCTTTTGTCAACTCTCTCACTTTGTCACTTCGATGGCGTACCGTTTCAGATAAGGCGGCCAGCTGACCTTTGTATTCCCCTTGGCCCCACACCATAGTCATTGGGCATTCTATCTCACACGTCAAAGTCCCTTGCTTAATGTCAATCACAGGTGCCTGCATCACATCAACAAGCGAATGACCCTGGGCCTTCAGCACCTCAGGGCCACGCTGTGCAATATTTTGACGGTTACGTCTACCAACTATCTACCCTTTCCTCTGTTGAGCAGAAGCTTCAAGCTCACTTTCAATTTTATCCCCCTCACAAAAAGCTGGATGTGTAAACACATCCCGACAAAATCTGATCAAATCCTGTATGTTTCCGACCCTCCAAGGTTCCTGCTCTTATACTACTTTGGGCCGCCTTCCTGCAAGGAGGCGACTCTGCCTAGCCTCTGTGATAATGTGTGACCTTGTAGTCTTAACTGAGAGCGACTTCTACATATGTGCAAAGAGTGTCATAGAGAAGAGAAAGCTAATGAAGCAAGAGAAGGGTTACAGCAATATAACGGCATAGCTCAAGCTACCTAGCTAATCACATGTGCCAAAGAGGCCTATTATAACAAGAGTCTGGAGAAAGGCTGGAGAGGAGCAAAATCCAAGTTGCTTGAAATCCAGTGTGAAGTTCCCACAGTCAGCGATGGTTTGGGGAGCCATGTCAGCTGCTGGTGTTGTTCCACTGTGTTTCATCAAGTCCAGAGTAAATGCAGATGTGTACCAAGAGATTTTAGAGCACTACATGCTTCCGTCTGCTGAAAAGCTCTATGGAGATGATGATTTCATTTTCCAGCATGATCTGGCACCTATCCACAGTGCCAAAACCACCAGTAAATGGTGTACTGACCATGGCATTACTGTCCTCGATTGGCCTGCCAATTCCCCTGACCTGAACCCCATAGAGAATTTGTGGGGTATTGTAAAGAAGAAGCTGAAATACACCAGACCAAACAATGCAAATGAGCTAAAGGCCGCGATTGAAGCATCCTGGGCATCCATTACACCTCAGCAATGCCACAGGCTGATTGCCTCCATGCCACGCCGCATTGATGCAGTATTCCATGCAAAATGATTCCCAACCAAGTACTGAGCGCATTAATGGACATTTTTAAATGTTTGATTTTATTTTGCTGTTATAAATGTCCCCTCCGTGAGTCGTCACCTTATCGTGGTGGAGGGGTTTGCGTGCCCCTATGATCCTAGGAGCCATGTTGTCTGGGGCTTCATGCCCCTGGTAGGGTCACCCATGGCAAACGGGTCCTAGGTGAGGGGCCAGACAAAGCACGGCTCATCAGCCCCTTATGATGAAAAAAATTAATGGATCACGTTTTCCCTCGCCCGGACGCGGGTCACCGGGGCCCCCCTCTGGAGCCAGGCCTGGAGGCGGGGCTCGAAGGCGAGCGTCTGGTGGCCGGGCCTTCGCCCATGGGGCCCGGCCGGGCTCAGCCCGAAAAGGAAACGTGGGTCCCCCTTCCCATGGGCTCACCACCTGTGGGAGGGGCCAAAGGGGTCGGGTGCATTGCAAGCTGGGCGGCGGCCAAAGGCAGGGACCTTGGCGGTCTGATCCCCGGCTGCAGAAGCTGGCTCTTGGGACATGGAATGTCACCTCTCTGGCTGGAAAGGAGCCCGAGCTGGTGTGCGAGGCAGAAAAGTTCCGACTAGATATAGTCGGACTTGCCTCCACGCACAGTTTGGGTTCCGGTACAAGCCCTCTCGAGAGGGGCTGGACTCTCTTCCACTCTGGAGTTGCCCACGGTGAGAGGCGTCGAGCAGGTGTGGGTATACTTATTGCCCCCCGGCTGGGCGCCTGCACATTGGGGTTCACCCCGGTGAACGAGAGGGTAGCCTCCCTCCGCCTTCGGGTGGGGGGACGGGTCCTGACTGTTGTTTGTGTCTATGCACCAAACGGCAGCTCAGAGTACCCACCCTTCTTGGAGTCCCTGGAGGAAGTGCTGGAGAGCGCTCCTTCTAGGGACTCCGTCGTTCTACTGGGTGACTTCAATGCTCACGTGGGCAATGACAGTGAGACCTGGAAGGGCGTGATTGGGAGGAACGGCCCCCCCGATCTGAACCCGAGCGGTGTTCTATTGTTGGACTTCTGTGCTCGACACGGATTTTCAATAATGAACACCATGTTCAAACATAAGGGTGTCCATGTGTGCACTTGGCACCAGGACACCCTAGGCCGCAGTTCGATGATCGACTTTGTAGTCGTGTCATCGGATTTGCGGCCGCATGTTTTGGACACTCGGGCGAAGAGAGGGGCGGAGCTGTCAACTGATCACCACCTGGTGGTGGGTTGGCTCCGATGGTGGGGGAAGATGCCGGTCCGACCTGGCAGACCCAAACGTTCTGTGAGGGTCTGCTGGGAACGTCTGGCGGAATCCCCTGTCAGGAAGAGCTTCAACTCCCACCTCCGGCAGAGCTTTTCCCACGTCCCGGGGGAGGCGGGGGACATTGAGTCCGAGTGGACCTTGTTCCGCGCCTCCATTGTTGAGGCGGCCGACCGGAGCTGTGGCCGTAAGGTCATTGGTGCCTGTCGTGGCGGCAATCCCCGAACCCGCTGGTGGACACCGGCGGTAAGGGATGCCGTCAAGCTGAAGAAGGAGTCCTATCGGGCCGTTTTGGCCTGCGGGACTCCGGAGGCAGCTGACAGGTACCGGGTGGCCAAGCGGAACGCGGCTTCGGCGGTTGCTGAGGCAAAAACCCGGGCGTGGGAGGAGTTCGGCGAGGCCATGGAGAATGACTTCCGGACGGCTTCGAGGAAATTCTGGTCCACCATCCGGCGTCTCAGGAGGGGGAAGCAGTGCAACGTCAACACTGTTTACAGTGGAGATGGCGTGCTGCTGACCTCGACTCGGGACGTCGTGTGTCGGTGGGGAGAATACTTCGAAGACCTCCTCAATTCCACCGACACGCCTTCCATTGTGGAAGCAGGGCCTGGGGACTCTGAGGCGGACTCTCCAATCTCTGGGGTTGAAGTCACTGAGGTAGTTAAAAAACTCCTCGGTGGCAAGGCCCCGGGGGTGGATGAGATCCGGCCGGATTTCTTAAGGGCTCTGGATGTTGTGGGGCTGTCATGGCTGACACGTCTCTACAGCATCGCGTGGACATCGGGGACAGTGCCTCTGGATTGGCAGACTGGGGTGGTGGTTCCCCTCTTTAAGAAGGGGGACCGGAGGGTGTGTTCCAATTACAGGGGAATTACACTCCTCAGCCTCCCTGGTAAGGTCTATTCAGGGGTGCTGGAGAGGAGGGTCCGTCGGGAGGTCGAACCTCGGATTCAGGAGGAACAGTGTGGCTTTCGTCCTGGCCGTGGAACAGTGGACCAGCTCTTCACCCTCAACAGGATCCTCGAGGGTGCATGGGAGTTCGCCCAACCAGTCCACATGTGTTTTGTGGACTTGGAGAAGGCGTTCGACCGTGTCCCTCGGGAGGTTCTGTGGGGGGTGCTTCGGGAGTACGGGGTACCGAGCCAACTGATAAGGGCGGTTCGGTCCCTGTATCACCGATGCCAGAGTGTGGTCCGCATTTCCGGCAGTAAGTCGGATTCGTTCCCAGTGAGGGTTGGACTCCGCCAAGGCTGCCCTTTGTCACCGATTCTGTTCATCATTTTTATGGACAGAATTTCTAGGTGCAGCCGAGGCGTTGAGGGTGTCCGGTTTGGGGACCTCAGCATCGCGTCTCTGCTTTTTGCAGACGACGTTGTGCTGTTGGCTTCTTCAGGCCGTGATCTCCAGCTCTCACTGGAGCGGTTCGCAGCCGAGTGTGAAGCGGTCGGGATGAGGGTCAGCACCTCCAAATCCGAGTCCATGGTCCTCGATCGGAAAAGGGTGGAATGCCCTCTCCGGATCGGGGATGAGATCCTGCCCCAAGTGGAGGAGTTTAAGTATCTTGGGGTCTTGTTCACGAGTGAGGGGAGGATGGAGCGTGAGATCGACAGGCGGATCGGTGCAGCGTCGGCAGTAATGCGGACTCTGTACCGGTCCGTCGTGGTAAAGAGAGAGCTGAGCCAAAAGGCAAAGCTCTCAATTTACCGGTCGATTTACGCTCCTACCCTCACCTATGGTCACGAGCTATGGGTCGTGACCGAAAGAACGAGATCCCGGATACAAGCGGCCGAAATGAGTTTTCTCCGCAGGATGTCCGGGCTCTCCCTTAGAGATAGGGTGAGAAGTTCGGTCATCCGGGAGAGACTCGGAGTAGAGTCGCTACTCCTCCACGTTGAGAGGAGCCAGATGAGTTGGCTCGGGCATCTCATCAGGATGCCTCCTGGACGCCTCCCTGGGGAGGTGTTCCGGGCATGTCCCACCGGTAGGAGACCCCGGGGACGACGCAGGACGCGCTGGAGAGACTATGTCTCTCGGCTGGCCTGGGAACGCCTTGGGATCCCCCGGGATGAGCTAGATGAAGTAGCTGGGGAGAGGGAAGTCTGGGAGTCCCTCCTGAAGCTGCTGCCCCCGCGACCCGACCCCGGATAAGCGGAAGAAGATGGATGGATGGATGGATGGATGTTATAAATGTTTTTTCTTACTTGGTCTGAGGAAATATTCAAATTTTTTGAGGTAGGATATTTGAGTTTTCTTAAGCTTGAAGTCCCAATGATTGTCACACACACATCTGGGTGTGGTGAAATTTGTCCTCTGCATTTAACCCATCCCCATGTGATTTTAATCCATCCCCTGGGGGAGAGGGGAGCAGTGAGCAGCAGCGGTGCCGCGCTCGGGAATCATTTGGTGATCTAACCCCCCAATTCCAACCCTTAATGCTGAGTGCCAAGCAGGGAGGCAATGGGTCCCATTTTTATAGTCTTTGGTATGACCCGGCCGGGGTTTGAACCCACAACCTTCCAGTCTCAGGGCGGACACTCTACCACTAGGCCACTGAGCTGGTTAGCTGTATGCCATAATCAGCAATATTAAAATAATAAAAGGCTTGCAATATTTCAGTTGATTTGTAATGAAGCCAGAATGTATGACATTTTTGTTTTTTTAATTGCATTACAGAAAATAAAGAACTTTATCATAATATTCTAATTTTCTGAGACAGTCCTGTATATACACTTAATGTGCTTCAGAAACAAAATAATGACCTGGCCTCAAGTTATTTTAAGAAACAAAATAAACAAATATAATAGAAAATAAATTTAGCAATAAAATGCCACTTTTAAGGTCATTTACATTTTATATATACAGTCAAACCTCGGTTTTCGACCACAATTCGTTCCAGAAGGCGGTTCGAGAAGTGAATCGTTCGAATTCCGAATCTATTTTTCCCATTACAAATAATGGACAAAAAAATTAATCCGTTCCAAGACTAAAAAAAACGCCTTTTTTAAGCATTTTTTCATTTACGCATTTTTGTCTGCAACTACAGCGCACCGCCGAACGTGCAACCGTAGCGCGCCGCCGACCGCGCAACTGCACCGCGCTGGTGACAGAGCCGTCGCTGAAATTTAGAAAATATTTTCAAAGTCCTGATGTACTTTCCAAAACTTTCCGGGCGCTCACTTTTGGATGGCTTTACTGCTCCCACTTGCTTTCTTTGGAGGCATGATTAGGGGACAATACAATCCTCAAAGTAACAAAAATACAATAACAACGAACGGAGTCAGTCGGCATGCGGGCCGCGTGGTCGGGTTTTCTCGCGTCCTCTCAACTCATCTCGCGAGGTTCGACCTTCGAATTTTTGTTCGACATCCGAAGCAAAAAAATCTTGAATTCCGATTTGTTCGAGAACCGAGACGTTCAAAACCGAGGTTTGACTGTAGTTATATAGGCTTGTGGAATGATTGGAACTGCAACTGATGATGAGTCCGATGTCAGCGCTGCATATACTTCCGGAGTCAGGAGCCGCGTTGTTTATAAGTGACACAAATGACGAAGACTTTGGTGCGTTTAATGATTTGGAGTGACACGGATTGGTTTGATAAACTTATTTATGTTGTAGTTATTGGAATAATTGTTAATATGTTACGTCAGGCACATTCTCAGTTCCTCGTTTGTGTTTATGTAACGTTTGCATACTATATTTAGCCTGTTGTTGTCTATTCATGTCTGTTCTTGGTGTTGGATTTTGTCAAATAAAGTCCCCCCCAAAAGTGCGACTTGTACTCCGGTGCGACTTATTTGTTATTTTCTTCTTTATTATGCATTTTATGGCTGGTTCCGACTTGTACTCTGGTGTGACTTATAGTCCGCAAAATACGGAAGATGCTTTTATTTTGATACCATTTCTGGTAACTTACTGTCTTGTAAGTTCTTTCCTGCTGTGTCGGCATTAGGGCAGTATATAGATGCTTTTATTGTGATACCATTTCCGGTAATTTACCTACCGCTTCCTGCCTTGTTGTCAGTTACTTCCTGCCCGATTCCTATCTGTTGAAAACTGTTTCTACAAATTAATTTCTGACCATGAGGGATGCTAGAAGCAAAGTCGTAAGTAAAGTTCATTCTTAAATTGAATAATTGAAAGATTAAGTTAGGTTTAACGTTAAAAGAGAAGGTAATAAATTGTTTTATTTACATGTATGTACAAGGATATTTCATGAGACTTCATGTGAAGCTGAACTTAATGGTAAAAATAGTCAAACATTGCAGTTTTCTGTCATGTAATACGGAAATTTTCAGTAAACAACAGTGAAATGTGGACTACAACACAGACTGCTGGTTATTGCATCAAAGTTTAACTTATTGGATAGCTTCAGTTGCTACACCGCGGTGAGGATAACACATTAAGTAATTCTGAACATTTAGTGTGATGTTTATTTGTGTGAAATAAGTGTAGACTGCATATACATAGTAAATAGTATTGTCAGTGTCAGCAATTTATGAAAAAGTGATTACCGTTTTTTTCCGTGTATAATACGCCCCCATGTATAATACGCACCCTAACAATGGCATGTTGATGCTGGAAAAAAGCCTGTACCCATGTATAATACGCACCCAATTTTTTTTATTTTTTTTATTTTTTTTAATTTTTTTTTTTATTTTTTTTTTTAAAAGTCCCAATGATCGTCACACACGCAGGGAGGCAATGGGTCCCATTTTTATAGTCTTTGGTATGGTCTTAACTAGGCTGGATGTATTTTTTTTGTTGGCGTTGATTTCTCCGACTGCCCGTAAAGGCACCACCGCGATCAGATGAAAAGAGAGGAAAGTGACGTGCGGACATGTGAAAAAGGCGGCTCTGTATGGGAGAGACGTTGAAGAGGAATAATAACACCCTTGGAAACCAAAACTTGCCCCTCGTCGTGACTCGGAGCCGCAACAAATGTTTCGGATTTGTGTAGGGTACATTGTGACAGCAAACGAGCAGGTGATCGAGCAAGCGTCTGATACGAGAGCATTGCGTTCGTATGGAGCGTGTTTGAAGTGAACAGCAGAGACGAAAGGAACAAGGCAAAGTGTTGTGAAATAAAATATTACCTGTAATACGCATTTTGTTATTTGCTGATTGTATTAAACTATCACATTCATTGTCAGTCAAGAAGAGAAGAGGACTATTATCCCTTCTTTGACGAAATGACCAGAGCACAGTACAAACACACTATTGTTCTTTCGGTATTTATTCAACCCACATTCTTTCACAACATGACAAGAAGAGAACAATACATAAATCAATACTCGTACCAGTACCATGATTTTCTTAAAAAAAAAAAAAAAAAAAAAATTAAATTAAAAAAAAAAATTAAAAAAAAAATTGTACCCATGTATAATGCGCACCCCAGATTTTAGGACAATAAATTAGTTAAATTTTGCGCATTATACACGGAAAAAAACGGTAGTCTAAACCAGGGGTGGCCAACCCGCGGCTCGCGAGCCGCATGCGGCTCTTTGCCGGGTTTCATGCGGCTCCTTTACGTTCGCTTCGCTTCGGGGGGGGGGTTAATAGGACGTCAAACGCTGCGTGTTTGCTTCGGGGGGGGGGGGGCGGATGTGGCTCTTTGCGGTACACAGTAAAGAAATGTGGCTCTTAGTCTCTGACTGGTTGGCCACCCCTGGTCTAAACACTTACTATAAACCAGGGCTGTGGACTCGGTCGGATTTTTGCACCGAGTCCGAATCCGGCCTCTTGACCACCGAGTCCGAGTCCGGCTGTCCATTTTTTCTGTTAATTCATGTGACTGCTTAGTCTTTATTCAAGGCTAATTTAGATCAAAATCTAAATAATTACAACAGTTTTGTGATGGCTTTGTCTTTATTAAACATATAAACGAATACAATAAACAGATACTTTAAAGTTTCAATTCAACGACTTGAGTTTGTTCTTAGGAACAAAATCGCCTCAACCAAGTCAGCCTTCATCGCGCCGCGCTGATCAGACATGATAAACTTGAGCCCGGAAAACAGGCGCTCTACGCTGACTTGGCTGATTGGCATTGCTGTTAGTGTCCGAGTCGCTGCCTTGAGGCCGGACGGATAACGATCAGCTGTAACAAATGGGCTCTCTTTCATTCGACCAAGTGCCAACATTGCCCCAATTTCTTCATCTATGTCGGTTGGCGAGGTGGCGGCCGACAAACGCCGGCGGCGCTCAATGCTGTCAAGTTCTTTTTCAAACTCATCCTCCTCCGTATTTTTTTTATTGTCGGACTCGGTGGACTCGGTCAAAATCAGCACAGAGTCCGGCAAAAATGACCGAGTCCGACCGAGTCCGAGTCCCCGAGTCCGAGTCCACAGCTGAAGTGTATCATTAATTTATTTGTTTTTACTCAGGATCACTGAGAATTAATAAAGGCTTTATCATAAAAATACAATTATACAGGCAATTTACATATACCGTCTTTTTCCATGTATAATGCGCAAAATTTAACTAATTTATTGTCCTAAAATCTGGGGTGCGCATTATACATGGGTACAACAATTTTTGAAGAAAATCTCCCTCGAAATAAAACTTGAAATCACCTTTCTTCTTGTTTGTTGTCAATCGCGCATCGCATTCAGCCATCCTGCCCAACACACTTAGTCAGTAAAATTCATAATTGACGACACATCGTTTGATGCGATGGTGCAATCCTTGATGGTGTGTTATTGTCAAATATTGTTTGTTTTTTAATCTCCATCGCAGACCGGATATCATACGGAGGCCGCCATGACAGTATGCGCAGAACGGATGCGCAAGACACGTCAATCGCGCATCGCATTCAGCCATCCTGCCCAACACACTTAGTCAGTAAAATTCATAATTGACGACACATCGTTTGATGCGATGGTCCAATCCTTGATGGTGTGTTATTGTCAAATATTGTTTGTTTTTTAATCTCCATCGCAAACCGGATATCATACGGAGTCCGCCATGACAGTATGCGCAGAACGGATGCGCAAGACACGTCAATCGCGCATCGCATTCAGCCATCCTGCCCAACACACTTAGTCAGTAAAATTCATAATTGACGACATATCGTTTGATGCGATGGTCCAATCCTTGATCGTGTGTTATTGTCAAATATTGTTTGTTTTTTAATCTCCATCGCAAACCGGATATCATACGGAGGCCGCCATTACAGATGCGCAGAACGGATGCGCAAGACACGTCAGCTATATAAAGAGCGAGACTTCAGTTCTCTACCTAAATGCGTATTACAGGTAATATTTTATTTCACAACACTTTGCCTTGTTCCTTTCCTCTCTGCTGTTCACTTCAAACACGCTCCATACGAACACAATGCTCTCGTATCAGACGCTTGCTCGATCACCTGCTCGTTTGCTGTCACAATGTACCCTACACAAATCCGAATGACTTGAATGAATTTATGACTTGACTATTCACTTGCTTGAACAAAGTGTCAATCATGCACTTATCTGATGTAAGTGACCGGCTCTCCGTTTAAAGGGTAAAATTCTGTACTTTAGCCCCTCTGCAGTAACGCAGCCTGTAGGGGAGACGAGAATTGATTTAAGTCGGTACAGAAAGAAGATTCGTTCCGAGTGTAACCGCTGTTCAGGTAACTAATCTATTATTAGATTAATTCCGTCATTTCCGGACGCCAGTCCCGCTGAAATCAAAGAAACCCAAGGGTTGAGTAACTACTTTGTCGAGACCCAGGATCTCCTCGATCGCGGCCGTTTCAGCGGCTCTCCTTTCCTAATAAGATTGTTGCTTTTGTTATCCGCTCGGAATAGTTTAGCTGTCTTTGTTAAGACCGCAGGAACTCGTTTATTTTCACTAGCGTACACTCACACTAGCTGAGCTTAAGTTAACGGTTTCGAACCAGATTCTGACACTCCCTGATGTCAAGGATTAAACCTGTCTTCATTTAAAAAAAGAACTGAACGGTTTGAAGTATGACTATGATAGAGAAACAAAAGAGATTTAAAGCATAAAAGATCAAAATAATCATTAATCGAAATTAGATGATTATAAGATTCAAGAGTTTTTATTCGCCATGTTTGAGCGTGCCAAACAAGGAATTTGACTTCGGTAAATCACACTCTCTGTTCAACATTTAGGTGACTAACAACACTCAGGAAAAATGGCAAATATTCTCAAACATCCCCTGATCTTAAACTCCCAAAAGGGCAAGGAAAAACTCAAAACTCCAGCTAGGGGAAATGAGAAACCTTGAGAAGAGACCACAGATGGGAAGGTCCCTCTTCCAGGATGACCAGGCTGCAATGGATGCAGAGAGGACACATAGTATAAACAGTGTAGACAAATTCAAAAAAGGTGTGGAGAGCAGGATGTTATTGCACAGTAATGACTCTGAGACTCTAAGAGTAGTGTGAGTTCATCAGAGCAACAGCCTGGGGGAAGAAGCTGTCTCTGTGTCTGCTGGTTTTCGCGTACCGAGCTCTATAACGCCGTCCGGAGGGGAGTAGTTCAAACAGACTGCAACCTGGGTGAGAAGGGTCTGTAGAGATGTTCCTTGCACGTTTCCTGGTCCTGGACAGGTACAAGTCTTGGATAGATGGGAGGTTGATTCCAATGATCTTTTCTGCAGTCCTGATTGTCCGTTGCAGTCTGTGCTTGTCTTGTTTGGAGGCCGATCCAAACCAGACAGTGATGGAG
The DNA here is from genome assembly GCF_901709675.1 of Syngnathus acus. Lineage (NCBI taxonomy): Eukaryota > Metazoa > Chordata > Actinopteri > Syngnathiformes > Syngnathidae > Syngnathus > Syngnathus acus. Next base: position 19,970,210 of record NC_051094.1, read on the forward strand.
GTGCAGAGGACAGACTGGATGATGGCAGTGTAGAAGGTCCTCAGAAGCTTTCGCGGCAGGTTGAACTTCTTGAGCTGTCTCAGGAAGTACAGCCTCTGCTGGGCCTTCTTCCGGACAGAGTCTATGTGGCCGGTCCATTTCAGGTCCCGAGAGATTGTGGTTCCCAGGAACTTGAAGGTGTCTGCGGAGAGAATAGTATTACTGCGGATAATGAGGGGTAAAAGTGGTGAAGGGTCTCGCCTGAAGTCCACTGTCATCTCCACGGTCTTGAGCGGGTTCAGCTCCAGGTGGTTTTGGCTGCACCAGTGGACAAGCCGCTCCACCTCCTGTCTGTACGCAGTCTCATCACCGTCCTGGATCAGTCCGATGAGAGTGGTGTCGTCTGCATACTTCAGGAGCTTCACAGGAGAGTCACCTGAGGAGAAATCATTGGTGTAGAGAGAGAAGAGCAGTGGGGAGAGGACGCACCCCTGAGGGGCTCCAGTATTGGTGGTCCGGGTGTCAGATGTGATGCCCCCCAGCCTCACACGCTGTCTCCTGTTGGTCAGGAAGCTGGTGATCCACTGACAGGTGGAGGCAGGCACCGCAAGCTGGATGAGCTTCTGTTGGAGGATGTCAGGAGCGATGGTGTTGAACGCCGAGCTGAAGTCCACGAACAGGATCCTGGCGTACGTTCCTGGGGTGTCCAGGTGGTGCAGGATGTAGTGCAGTCCCATGTTTACCGCATCATCCACTGACCTGTTTGCCCGGTAGGCAAACTGGAGGGGGTCAAGCAGGGGGCCCGTGACATCCTTCAGGTGGTTCAGCACTAACCTCTCGAAAGATTTCATGACCACAGATGTCAGTGCGACAGGTCTGTAGTCATTCAAACCTGTGATGGCGGGCTTCTTGGCCACTGGAACGATGGTGGAGCTCTTGAAGCACGAGGGCACCTCACACAGCTCCAGAGAACGGTTGAAGATCCGTGCAAAGGTGGGCGCCAGCTGCTCAGCGCAGACTTTCAAGCAGGAAGGTGACACGCCGTCTGGGCCCGGTGCCTTCCTGGTCTTTTGTCTCCGGAACATCTGGCGCACTTCCTCCTCGCGGATCTGGAGTGCGGGCGCGGCCTCTGCAAGAGAGAGAGTGGGTGACAACGATGATAGAGGTGTGGACAGAGCAGTTGTGGGGAGAGGTGAGTATGTAGATTGTGCTGCAGGAAGTCCCGTTGTGTGGGAGGACCGATCAAACCTGCAGTAGAACCTGTTTAGCTGGTTAGCAAGCCTTGGGCTCTCCACAGGACGGGGGGGTTCGTTTCTTGTAGCCCGTGATGCTCTGCAGACCTTTCCACACTGTTGAGGGATCAGGATTGGCAGAGAGGTGTCCCCGTAACACCTCCTGGCTTTCCTGACCTCTCGGTTCAGTGTGTTTCTGGTCTGCCTGAACAGGTCGCGGTCGCCGCTCCTGTAGGCCTCCTCCTTGACTTTGCGCAGCCTCCTGAGGTTCGGTGTAAACCAAGGTTTGTCGTTGTTGTACGTGCAGAAGGTCTTCTGCACACACAGATCCTCACAAAAACTGATGTATGATGTGACAGTGTCAGTGAGTTCATGCAAGTCTGAAGTTGCAGCTTCGAAAAAACACCCCAATCGGTGCAGTCAAAGCAGGCTTGTAGGTCATGCCTTGACTCCACTGTCCACTTCCTCACAGTCCTCACCACAGGCTTAGAGGTTTTTAGTTTCTGCCTGTAGGCCGGGATCAGATGAACTAGACAGTGGTCCGAGAGTCCTAAAGCTGCACGAGCCGCAGAGTAGTATGCATCCTTGATCACGGTGTAGCAGTGGTCCAGATTCTGTGCCCCTCTGGTGGGACACGTTACGTACGTGCTGTCTGTATCTGGGGAGTTCGTGTGCGAGGTTCGCCCTGTTAAGATCACCCAGAACAATGATTAGTGAATTTGGTAGAAGTTTCTCCATGTCTGTTACCTGGTCAGCCAGCATCTGCGTGGCTTCACTCGCACGTGCGTGTGGTGGAATGTAAACAGCTGCATGACGATCGAGGAGAACTCCCGCGGTGAATAGAACGGCCGGCAGTTTATGAAAAGTGTTTCTAGGAGAGGGCTGCAAAACTCTTTCAACACCGTGACATCAGTACACCAACGTTCATTAACGTAGAAACAGAGACCACCTCCCTTTGATTTTCCGTAAAGTAGAAATTTAACGAATAAGCAAGAAAGAGAATTACAAGTTTCAATTGTTCGAACAACTAACAATAAATTCCACTCACCATTCTCAATAGAGCAAGAATTATTCAGTCTCGAAGTTCTCTCGATTGAAAACTCAAAAATATAGTAAAAAAGGGTAAGAGGCTAGAGGTCTAAAATGCTGTTTGGTGGAAAAGTCGAGTGATCAGTTCTCCTTGTTCCAAAATCCGAATTCTGTTTAAAAGAACAGGCTGGCCTAAAGAATGGAGATGACGACGCCCTAAAAATGGCTCCTCTCTCCTGCACCGAGGTCTGCATCTCCTAGCCTGTCTTTGAGCTTAAAATTTGACTAAATCCAATTTGAAGATAGTATAAATTCATCTTAACGGACCTTGGGTTAATCTCAGAAAGAATGAAATCTATCTTTGCCTAATCGGCGTTCTCGACCCACGGCAGTAGCCGCAGGGGCATACCCCTGACAGGCAGAGCCCACCGGGCGATAGAGAGCGATGCTCTTTGTCCGAACGAACCTTTTATACCAGTCCAGTTCGTGGGTACTATGCCTGCTTGGTCACGTACCAGTTTTTTTCCATGACGTCATACATTGGCCTCAGATGACCCAAATGCTTCCAGAATAGACTGCACCTGTATCTCAGGCGGTCTCAACCGGATTCAACCAGATGAGGTGACCATGTTCTCACGGAAGTAACCATTTTCTCAGGGATGCTTCATCCTGTTTCCCACTCCCACATCTTGTCAACTGTCCATCAACGTGACATTTGCAAATGTTTTTTCTCCGACTTGTGTTCCGTCAAACAGCATTTTGTTTAGGCTTCAACTGGATCAACGTGACCGAGGTCACGCTCAGTCTTCCACCACTTGGTATCACCATTAACCCTTTCCGCCTCCTTCTCGTCGCTCACATTTATACATTCATGTATCACCAACTGATTCCCGAGCGCGGCACCGCTGCTGCTCACTGCTCCCCTCTCCCCCAGGGGATGGATTAAAATCACACGGGGATGGGTTAAATGCAGAGGACAAATTTCACCACACCCAGGTGTGTGTGTGACGATCATTGGGACTTTAATCTTTAATCTTAATGTGTAAATGGAACATCAATATTACATACATGTTTGATACTGATCAAACATCGTGACAATAATAACACATACTTTCACAATAGTCAATTTAACACATAATCATAACTATGATCGTGGATTCTCTTAGTTAGCAGGTTAAAACACTCAAGCATCTTCAAAACGTATCTTGACAAGGTGGTGACCTCTAGATCAAGCTCAAGCGTGGGATTGCAGTCTTCCACTCACAGTATCACTGTCAGCCCCTTGTCCTTACTCAACTCTTAATACATTCATGTATAAATGAAACATCAGTGCTATGATGCTGCTCAAGTTGCCACTAACTATACAGTATTGCAAAGCAGAATGAAATAAAGTATATTTCAGCTTACTCTGTGATTAACATGTCTCATTCTCATTAGCTAACGATGAGCATGGGCTTCCCTAGTTAGCAAATTAAAATATTCAAGCAGTTTCAAAGTATATTATAGCAAAACAAAATTATATAACATACTCCAAAATTGTGTTGCTGTGCTTCAGAACAAGTCTTCATCTAATCAATGACTTTTTAAACTATTAATTTACTATGTTTGGTCAATCTGACTTTGGCACCATCTTCTGGTGAAATTTGGAACGGGAATGAAGGTTTACTGGTTCAACCAACAAATTCTCCTTTACCAATTTAACAATAGTTAATTTTGAAGAACTAACTTTTAAGTAACCCCTACTCAGGCCCCCTTCTTCAGGTCTTCCATGTCAATCTTTGAAATTTGGAATTTTATCTTAGCCAATTCGCCTGGGCCAAATCCAATACACACTCACGCACCATCTTTTACCATCCTATCCACCATGTAACTCGACAAAAGTAATGACTTGCTTTTTGGGTGACTTGACTTGATTTATTTTTTCCAGTGTAACTTGTTTGAAACTTGACTTCATCCAATCTCTGGTGGGCACACAGTATTGTGCCTTTTGCCATCCAAATAAAGACCATTTAATTTTTCTGCCCATCACTATGTGCAGCTGCCATGAATAAACAACCCAAGATACATACAGTAGTGGTACCTCTACTTAAGAACTTAATTGGTTCCGCGATAGGGTTTGTAAGTAAAAACGTTTGCAAGTAAAGCAAGGTTTCTCATAGGAATCAATGTAAAAGCAAATAATGCGTACCGGTTTATCCCAAAAGTATGTAAAACACACAGAGAACCAAAACAATAATTTTATTTGTGCTTTTTCAAGATTTTATAACAAAAAATAAAATATCACTTTATTCTTGACCTTCTAACTTGGCTTGGGGAGGAGATAACCTGTTTTAATTTTCTACACTTGCTAGTAAATACCCGCAAGAAGACAGAAAAAGTCAGGCTAATAAATTATTGTATGCTTCCATGTACTCCTTGCAATGTGCTCACTACTTGTCATTACTTTTTGGTGCAATGAGTTTTCAGACTGTGTAAGTGGTCATTGAATGCACCTCGTGCAGAATGCCAGTGAGAGAAAGAAAATAGAAGCAACCTAGCTTCTAAAGATGGAAATTATCAGACAAAAGTGTGTTCTTCAGGTTTTTTTTTTTTTTTTTTTTTTTTTTTTTTAAAACAAACTGGCACTGTCTGCCGCACGGCAACGGCTTCCCCCTTTCACTCCATGCATGCGCGCTCCTGCAGCAGGGGATACCGATTTACACAGGGGTACCTACTTTGGCACAACACCAGCCATACCTGAGCTCGACGATACGCATGCATTCGCCATGTTCTTTTATGAATTCGAGTTTCATATCGATAGTTTTAGGAGACATACTCTACACCAGTATTCCCCAACCTTTTTTGCGCCACGGACCGGTTACGTATCAGAAATATTTTTGCAGACCGGCCTTTATAACAAATATAACAAACAAATATAAACCACATAAAAATAAAACTCACCTTTACGTTGAATTATTGGAAGCTTGTTTCTCAGAAATCTTCACCAATAGTAAGGTTTCTTCGACTTAGCAATACGGTAAGCCACTAAGAACAATTCTCTCAGTGCACTCACATTTGTTGATGTGGTTGTGCTGGCCTTCAGTAATGGCTTCTGTCCTTCTTGTTCACATTTTTTTCTTTCAAAAAAATTCCAAAGGTTTGTCTTGTGCCGAAGCAGTTTTGAAGGCTTCATTGCCTCGTCAGCTAGCCTGTCGCCACATATTATACGAAGTGGACTTAGCGTGTCAGTGTCACCTGTGGCGATAAATCCATATTTTAAGTAGGACTGCAGACATTTTCTTTTAAACGCAGCTTTGCTTTACTTAGAAGTCGTAGCCTCTTCTTCTTCCATCTCCTCATTGGGCTTTTCTCCCTTTCTGAAGAAACTTTCCAAACATCTCTGTCTCTTGCTGATTTTTGCTAGCTTCGCGGGCTCGACTGGGGTGACGTCACGTGACTGGGACGAGCGTCAAGAGACACAGATGCACTGACGGATGTAATTAGGAGAGAATCGCCAATTGTTTTTATTTTTCAAAATAAATTCTTACTCATTTTTTGCTAGCTTTACGGGCTCGACTGGGGGAAACATATCACGTGACCGGGACGAGTGTCTTGACCTGAATTAATTGATCTTCGATAAAAAATACATGTTTTTTTTTTTTTTTCTGTGTGGCTTGGTGGCCTGGTACCAAGTGACACACGGACCGGTACTGGTCCGCGGCCCGCTGGTTGGGGACCACTGCTCTACACTACTTGATTTTACACTGCTAACGCACGGAGATGTGCTGGTGGCTAGTGCGTCTGTTTCGAAGTCAAAATTTGGTTCATAAGTAGATGCAATAAAAACCATGAGGCTTCGGCTCGTATCTCGCAAAATTTGCAAGTATAGGCGTTCATAAGTAGAGGTACCAAGATTCAAAGCGTTTATTGTCACATGTACAAAAGGAAAGCAATTTTCTTTGTACAATGAAATTCTTTCGCTGTCTGTTAAAATGCCAGACAAGGTAAAGATTAAAAGAAGGTTAAAAAGTAAAAAAAACGCAAAATATAAAAAACACAATATATACACAGTATATACAACTACGAAGGTGAGGGATGCGCAATATAGGCTAGTGCAAAAATGGCATTGTGCAACAGTTGTGAGAGTTATAGTGAATGTACTGTTAAACAGGGGAGAATGCAGTGCAAAACAAAGTGAGTGTAAACAGTGTACAGTATAAAGTGCAGATCAGTGACTGAGGTGGTGATCTGGTCAGCTGTTTAAGAGTTCTTGAAACGGGAGGTTTTACATTTTACACTTATGTACCTCCGGCCTGAGGGGAGAAGTGTGAACAGTCCATGTTGGGGGTGGGTGGGGTCTTTAAGGATGGACGCTGCTCTCCTGTGGACCCTACGGTGGTGCATACTCTCCAGAGAGGGCAGCAGAGTCCGGGCGGTTTTCTCTGCCGTCCTCACCACTCTCTGCAGTCGCTTGCGGTCCGCAGCATTACAGCTGCCGTACCACACGGAGATGCAGCTGGTCATGATGCTTTGGATGCAGCAGCTGTAGAAGTTGCTGAGGATCTTGGGGGACATTCCAAACTTCCTCAGCCTCCTCAGGAAATACAGCCGCTGTTGAGCCTTTTTGACCAGCTGTGTGGTGTTGAGTGTCCAGTAACTGAGATGGACACCCAGGTATTTGAAGCTGCTCACCCTCTCAACTTCAAGCTGTCGAATGAAAAGTGGCTGGTGAGGTCCCCTTTTCTTCCTCACGTCCACTATCATCTCCTTCGTTTTGTTCGTGTTGAGGGTGAGGTTGTTTTCTTCACACCATGACACTAGGCTGTCCACCTCCCTCCTGTAGCTCGCCTCGTCTCTGCCAGTGATGCGTCCAATCACTGCGGTGTCGTCTGCGAACTTCAGAATGATGTTGTCTTTGTGGGAGACAACGCAGTCATGGGTGAACAGGGTGTAGAGGATGGGGCTGAGCACGCATCCCTGTGGGGTACCAATGTTGGTGATGATACTGGCTGAAGTCCTGTTTCCAATCCTGACAGACTGAGGCCTGTCAGTCAGAAAATCCAGGAGCCAGTCACAGAGGTTGGGGTGAAGACAGTGTGTGGACAGTTTATGGATGAGTTTGTGGGGGATGACCATGTTGAAAGCAGAACTGTAGTCAACAAAGAGCATCCTGACATACGCATCCTTATTTTCAAGGTGGGAGTGGCAGTAATGAAGAGCAGCAGCGATGGCGTCTGAGGTGGACCTTTTGGGCCTATAGGCATACTGCAGGGGGTCCACGGAGTCCGGTATGGTGCTCTGGATGTGGGCCAGCACTGTTCTTTCAAAGCACTTCATGATGATAGTGGTGAGTGCTACTGGCCTGTAGTCATTCAGGCAGGTGGGCGGGCTCTTTTTGGGGAGAGGGACGATGGTTGTGGATTTGAAACAGGTGGGGACGATGTTCTGGCTGAGTGAAAGATTGAAGATGGAGGTGAGAACAAGTTGGCGCATGCTCTGAGGGCCCGCCCAGGGATGTTGTCTGGTCCTGCTGCTTTGCTGGGGTTGATCTTCCTCAGGGTTCTGCATACCTGGCCTGATGAAACTGTTGGTGGGATCAGATACCACTGTATCTGATTAATAAAACTATGAAAATAAAATGGCAATAAAACAGCAAATAATGTTCACTATTTGTGTGTTCATTTTTTCACCTTTCAACGAACTAAGCTCAAAAGTGTATCTAGAACCGAAGCAAAAACCGTGACCACAAAATTGAGTATCCAACCAAACTCTGGATTTAATGAACTGTTCTACCCCTAATATAACACGCACACACACACACACACACACACACACACACACACACACACACACACACACACACACACACACACACACACATTCAACTACTATTACTCCTGTTACTACTAATACGACTAATAATATAATGATACTACGAATACTAATGCATTGGATTTGTATTACGGTTTTCTATACAAGCCTATACAAAAGCGCTCACAGTCGATGCATTTTTGATAACTGTCACACATTCACTCTCTAGTGGTGATAAGCTAGTAAGTAGAAGTGGCACCAGACATGAAAATGGACAAGAAATTGTAGAACACATGCGGGCTCTTAATTCTTTCAGTGGCTGTAAAGGATTATTTCATTTGCAAGCCTTACTACCGTAATTTTCGGACTATAAGTCCCTTTTCTTTCAGTTTGGGTGGGAGGGCGACTTATAATAAGGAGCGACTTGCTTTTTTTCAAAAATGTTCCCCCCAAAAAAAAGTGAAACCGCGATAAACGAACCGCGATGTAGCAAGGGATTACTGTAATTTGAATTTCAAGTGACGTCAGCAGCGCGACGCGGCGTGGCGCGGCGGTTGTTTACAAAAAGGACAAAGATTGATCACGGGATGACGAAGATGACGAAGGGCCCCACGTACTACCGGCATCATTAGCGGACATCATTAGTGACACGGAGGACGAAGAGTTTGAAGGATTTAAGGATTTGGAGTGACACAGAAGGTTTGAAAAACTATTATGGCTTTTACGCACGCCCGGTCCTACTCTACGGAGCTCTCTTTCACCTCCGTGGATAGAAGTCGGGGGCCGGCGCTCGGCCGGGTGGCTGTCCGGGGACGGTGGATGGGGCTCGGACATGGCTTTTACGCACGCCCGGTCCTACTCTAGGGAGCTCTCTTTCACCTCCGTGGATAGAAGTCGGGGGCCGGCGCTCGGCCGGGTGGCTGTCCGGGGACGGTGGATGGGGCTCGGTCATGGCTTTTACGCAGGCCCGGTCCTATTCTATGGATCTCTCTTCCACCTCCGTGGCTGGAAGTCCACGCCGCCACACGCCTGGAAGTTTGTTTTGTTAAATAAAGAGCCGTTTACCAAACCCACGTCTTTCCTTGTACTTTGTTAACGCTACAATATAGTTATATACTAGATCTGTGGAAAAACGACGAGGCTGACGTCAGGGCGCACGCGCGGCGTTGTTGACAAAGGACGAGGAATTTTTCATTGATTTAATGATTTAGAGTGCACAGATGGTTTGATAATATTATTGCTTGTACGTATAACAGTTATTTGATATCTAATTTATATATCCTTATATGGGCCTGTGGAATATTTTGAAGTGCAAGCGCCGTCAGCGGCGCGCACCCATTATTGACAAAGGAATATCGATGGATTTAATGAATTGGAGTGACACAGATGGTTTTATAAATGTGTTATTTATGTAATAGTTTTTTTTAATAACTCTGAATGTTACGTCAGGCCCGTTCTCAGCTCTTTGTTTGTGTTTGTCACGTTAGCATACCTATCGTTTAGCCTGTTGTTGCTCGTTCATGTCTGTTCTTGGTGTTGGATTTTGTTGAATAAATTGCCCCCCAAAATGCGACTTATACTGCGGAGCGACTTATATATGTTTTTTTTTTTCACTTTTTTGGGCATTTTATAGCTGATGCGACTTGTACTCCGGAGCGACTTTTAGTCCGAAAATTACGATACGTTCTTTTTGTATTTTCAGTGGACCAAAACGCTACAATTGGACAGGAAGTGGTTGGGTCTATACTCATGATGGCATCAGCCTGCACCAACTCCTGTCTGAAGAGTTTTCTGCCATCTTCAAAAAGAACATGGACCTCTTTGGCCTGCCCAAGTCCTGATATGTCAAGCCTTATTCTGTTCTGCTATGAGTTCTATGGATAACAGAATTAATATAAACCTTTATTTGACCATCTGTTTATTATTGCAGTCATTCGTAAATGTCCTCTTAATGTGCTGTTATCGAGATGCCACTAAGTATGCTTCCAAGTACAGTATTCCCTCACTAATTCGTGGTTCATCTATCGCGGCCTCACTCAATCACGGATTTTTTTCTTTTTAAACAAATATTGCGTATAGATTCGGTGCATTGCGAATTTTTTTTTTTCTTTCATATTTCATTTTTTTAAGTCTCCCACACGCACACACACACACACAATCACAGCATCATATGCAATGAAGCACACAAGCCAGGCAACAAGACAGTGTGGTATATTTTTATTCTGGTATCATGCAATGTATATCTCACTAGTAAGCCTAAGTGTGACCGGGTCATGTTCGGGTCAGGTTCGTGCGGGATTGTTTGGGGCTTGGTCTAGGAACGTAGACTCACTGGCACCAGACACATCTGGTTTCCATTAGCAACTGACAATGTATACACCGTGTAGAGTTGGGGAGGCTGACTGGGGGGTCATAGGTCATCCAACAGCCCTCGTGTGCGCGCACCCGAGTGAAGGGAAGCGCGGGGGTATATGTTTTAGGCCGAGAGTAGACAAGTGAACTCGACATTTTGCTAGGGGGCGAGACACTTCACTCTGACATCGGTTGAATAAAATCTTTCCCCAATCAGCTGTGTGTCACTGAAGTTTTCCTTCCCCGAGCCACCCACCTTTCCACCGTCAGTTTTGAAGACCAGCTGCCCACCAAAGAGAAATCACCACAACAGGCAAGTGCACCCCTACACCATCAGCGACTCCCCGGTGGTTGCGGCTTTTTGTGGCATCACTTGGAGCGCAGGGCTTTGCCTGCCCATATGACAATAATGGCCAATGGGAACTTGTTGATCTGTTTCCTTGCAGCTGATTGGTTTAGCAGTTCTAACTGCACTTTATCTCAGCCTCCCGTACTTTATTCACCCCGTCTGCGTCAACATGCGAATCAGCAGCACCTCAGACTTGCACTTCATTACACACATACTCTGACGTCTCCGCTCCTCGATGTTCAAGCGGAGTAGAACTGTGTGTCTGCTTGTCACTCCCGATCAGATTGTCCTGTTTGCCTGTCATAAAATTATAAAAGTCTTGCGCGTATACCCTCGCGCTGGGCAGCGGGGGGTGACAGCCGGTCAGCACGGCAAGAGCAGAGCGGAGCCGTTGCACGTTTCCACTTTAAAATGACGAGCCGGTCAGCGAGCTCGCGTCGTGCAGGGATCTCGTAACATAGCGGGTCAGGCAAACGAGAATCAGGTGGCAGGCGTGCGTGTCAAAACAGACAAAACTGTGAGGACTGACATCGTGTAGGCGTCTCGTAACACAGCGGGTCAGGCAAACGAGAATCAGATGGCAGGCGTGCCTGTCAAAACAGACAAAACTGTGAGGACTGACAATTAGCAGTTCCGTATTGGCGAAGCGCGCCTCAGTGTTCTAGCACGGAGGGTGCGTGATGCTATAGGCCAGCAGGGCGAGAGCGGAGATGTGACACAGCCGCGGACAAACGAACAATGCACCGCCGTGCAGAAACAGTCGGGACAACGGCAGTGAGCGTAACCGCGTATGTCGGAAGAAAGCACTGCCGTCCAGGATTTGGGACAGGCACTAAGCGTAGGGTGTGCCTCTGAGCAACGTGTGGATGCTCTCGTGCTGGGCTGCATCATAGTGTTGGCTAGTGAGTGAACGATTCGGTGAAAAGAACATCTTTTCAGTGAACGAATCATTTCCTAAGGTGATTTGTTCTTTTTTCAGTTCACATGACTTCAACCAACATGCAATAACATAACTTATCCCACACAGTAGGTGTCGGTAATGCGCATTGAAGCTGGTGCCACCTCGCCGTAAAACAAAACGAAGAAGAAAATGACATAACTTCCCGTTCACGAACGAGTCGTGAATTGCATTTCCCGTTCATCAACTGAACGGATCTGTGAGTGAACGAATCAGTGAGTGAGTGATTTGCATTTCCCGTTCATCACGAGAACGGATCAGTGAGGGAACGAGTCCTGACTTTTCCGTTCCCGAACGAGTCAATGAGTGAACTGCCTTCCCGTGCATCAACGGGTCAGTCAGTGAACGTGTTGCGTCTCCTTGCGTGAACAATTCAGTGAATGAACGTGAACTATGTAAGCCAGAATGTAGATAAACGATTTGCCAAGGAAAGAAAGAACCACTCACTGAAACACCACTTCTTTTGTGCTCGTTTTCTCCAAGCTAACGACTAACTTTATTGCATGAAGGAATGCGCCGATATGCAACAGGGAGATTATGCAGTAGTTCTTAAATAACACGTGCATGCATATATGCGCCTAAATATAGTTATCCAATATATCTACTGTAATTTCACATTAGATTGCTGGTTTGAAATTTACTTTTATTATTATTATTATTATTTTAATATACGTTTGTGTTAAAACTTGCTGGTGTTTTATTCCTTGTTTTTATTTTTGCCCATTAAAACATAAAAATCTGCCATTTGGTTAACTGCTTTATATGACAATATGTATATGTGTTTTACGTTGTTTCTGAGTTGGTGTCCCCCAAAATAACAAATGTAGGCATAACGGGGTTTTTTTCAACCTTTTGTTCAAATACAGTATCTTTTCTTTTGCTTATTGTTTCAGTATCTTTTTATTTATTTCCGTATTTTATTATTGTTTATATTTGTGTGCATTTTGCAATAAACCTATATAAAGAGCAGTCGTCAAATACACATTCTTGACACGTGATTGTACAAAACAAATGCACAATCCTTTCTCAGGTAATTTGAGCTCACACAAACGTGTGTTGGCTGGGATAGTGAACGTGAGTGAAGAGATCACTTCCTGAAGTAATTCGTTATTTTTTCAGTTCATGACTTCAACCAACATGCATTACCGTAACTTAACCCACACAGTATAGGTGGTGTTGGTAATGCGCATTGAAGCTGGTGCCACCTCGCCGTGAAACAAAACGAAGAAGAAAATGACAACTTCCCGTTCACGAACGAGTCGTGAATTGCATTTCCCGTTCATCAACTGAACGGATCTGTGGGTGAACGAGTCAGTGAGTGAGTGATTTGCATTTCCAGTTCATCGCGAGAACGGATCAGCGAGGGAACGAGTCCTGATTTTCCCGAACGATTCGTTGAACGATTTGTTTGAACGAATCTTCTGAGTGGACTGCTTCTAAAGATTCTGTTCACTTAAAAGAACTGGAATGCACATCACTAGTGCGTCAGACAGTCAGCACCGCAAGATCAGTGCGGAGCCGTGACACATTTACACTTTAAAATGTTTAAAAATACAATAAAGTGTTTAAAAACAAAATTATAAGTCTTGTGCGAATGCACTCGCGCTGGGTAGTGGGGGTGCGTCAGTCGGCCAGCACAGAATAGAAGAGAGGAGCCGTGACACTTTAAAATGTTTTTAAAAGTGTTTAAAATTGTTGTGAATTTTTATTCTGGTATCATGCAATGTATATCTCACTAGTAAGCCTAAGTGTGACCGGGTCATGTTCGGGTCAGGTTCGTGCGGGATTGTTTGGGGCTTGGTCCAGGAATGTAGGCTCATTGGCACCAGACACATCTGGTTTCCATTAACAACTGCTAAGATATGCACCGTGTAGAGTTAGGGAGGCTGACTTGGGGGTCATAAATCATCCAACAGCCCCGTGTGCGCGCACCCGAGTGAAGGGAAGCGCGGGGGTATAGGTTTTAGGGCGAGAGTAGACAAGGGACTCGACATCTTGGCTAGGGCGCGAGACACTTCTCTTTGACATCGGTTGAATAAAATCTTTCCCCAATCAGCCATGTGTCACTGAAGTTTTCCTTCCCCAAGCCAGCCACTTTTTCACCGTTTGTTTGGAAGACCAGCTGACCATCGAAGAGAATTCACCACAATTTTTGGCGTCACGAACAGTTCTCGTGTCATTCGGGGAGCCCTCACCCGCCTGGGTGTGAGCATTGAGCGTCGTCCGGCCGGCAGGCTGAGTTTGAGGTGAGAAGCTTGCACTCACAGTATCGCGATGTGCTCGTGCCTGGTGTGGGGGGGACGAAGGGGCTCCTAAGCGGGACAGTTAATGGGCCTGGTGTGCCAGTGGCTGGCAAGGGGGGGGGGGGGGGGGGGGGATTTGTCTCCCCTAGCTGAATGTCGACGAGATGTGGATTTTGAAAGGGGGAGTAGCCCCAATACGAAAATGAAAATGTTCAATAAAAATAGAAAAAAGGCAAATAAAAATGGAAAAATAGCATAAAACTTAATGGGGAATGTGCACAACAGTGTGAGTGATATGTCTGGTGTGAATGATGAATGAGAACGGAAATGCCCCGAGTGAGAGGGCAGGTTGGACAGGACGGGATGTCTGGGACATCGCCGCTCGGATGTCACGGGAGAATAATAATAGAAAGTCCCATAAAACATGGACTTTATTTTGGCGACAGATCCGATGGAGGATAGAAATTTTAGCTGTGTGATTGAGGCGAAAACACAGATACGATTGAACACTGTTTGCGACAAGAGACATGCGCCACCAAGCCACCGGAGGCACAATTCCCGGGACGTGCTGGGACATTGAGATCGCACCCAATGGCCGTACGGGCCGAGTGCGATTTTTCAGATTTTCGGTGGTGGCATTTGTCTCTATAAAGGTCTCACATAAAAAGGAGGCTTGCTGCAGACCGCGATTGGCAGAGCGGAGGAGTGCGCAGCCTTGGCATCCGTAGCTGTGTGATTGAATGCGGGAGAATTACCGGCTGGGTCTGGGACCATGAGTGCCGAAGAGAATGAAGCGCGCAGACCACGTTATTTGGGCACTGATCAGATTAGGAGTTTGTGCGGGTTGCGCGGTTCCCCCGGCTGACCGCTGGCGCGTTAGCCTCTTAGAGAGATACTCTTTGGGCAACTTACCTGGGGAACTGGTGCGCTGCGGTCGTACCCAAAGTCCACACGGTTCGATTCCGATTGTCGAGGCGCACTGTAATAGCACACACGCCTGTCCAAGTCTGATGAAATTTACGGCTTGCAGCAGACCGCAATTGGCAGAGCGGAGGAGTGTGCAGCCGATAGAAATTGGAAAACGTGGAAAAAGAGGCCTCAGGGGGTTTAATATTGGTATACCATGTAAGAAAAGTAATTTGTGTGCACACTGAAGTTAAAAATCTGCAGTATAAGGGGAAATGCAAAGCGCTCTTAGGGGAAACAAAGATAAGACGTGCAAAGGGCATGTTTGTAAGTGCACCTGCGCACGGTAGGAAGCCACAGAATGACCAAACCGCATGGAAGCGGTTAGTAAGAAGCTACATGAGAGATGGATTTGAATCCCTTTGTCTGTGTTCTGTGTTCGTGCGTAATCTCTGTAAAGTTTGTGTCAGTCTGTCGTCGTTCGTCTGAGCTCTGTGTGCGCGCTTTGTGTATTGGGCGTGCGGATGCGTGTGAATGTGCGGTTGTGTGCGCGCTCGGTGTGTGTGCGTTTATGTGCACACCCTGTGTGGGTGCGGGCATGTGAGGAGGAAGACGGCATGGATAAGAGAATGTTCAAGTAAGGAGGGGG
Organism: Syngnathus acus; assembly: GCF_901709675.1. Classification (NCBI taxonomy): domain Eukaryota; kingdom Metazoa; phylum Chordata; class Actinopteri; order Syngnathiformes; family Syngnathidae; genus Syngnathus; species Syngnathus acus. The sequence continues at coordinate 19,985,697 of NC_051094.1, forward strand.
CCCGGTGGGCTCTGAGGCGCGGAATGGCGCGATACTGGCAAGGGTGGGGCTCGGCGGGACGCGCGGGCCTGGCCAGACCGTGGCGTCAACATTGATACGCTGACCCCCCCTTGTCTGCGGGCGCTGTGCCGAGGAATCCGCAAAGGCGGGGCTGGGTCCCCCCGGGAGAGGTAAATGTCGAGGAGAACTGAAGCAAGACGAGGGGAGATCAAATGTTGATGAGCAAAGGGTGCATGACCAACAGCGAACGTGCATGATTGAAACTAAAACATCACTGGCACTAATGTTTTACAGTTTGCAAATAGGCGAGAGAGGGGCATGCTTGCAATACTCATTAAAATACTAACGTATGTGTACCTGTGGGTCTTAGGAAAACAGTTGGGCCGTGGCAGCAGTGATTTATGGCAGGACGCCACACATTCGGCCCAAGACAGATAGAAAGAGGGAGTGAGTGAAGAAAGGGGGGGCTAACTCGTAAATAATGAGGAGATATTGGGAATAATCTGTTGGTCCTTTCTTTAAGACCCTTTAAATGGTTTCCTGGTGTAGATAGGTTAGCAACACGAGAGATTTAGAGGTTCAAAAGAAAGACAGTTAAAAGAAAATAACATTTTTGATTTGGACAATTGCAGGCTAACAGGAGCATGAGAAAGAAGAGCTGAGAAGCGGGATCCTATTTGATCGGGGAGATTGGAAATTCACAGCACCATATTCTAAGTCACATTTTTGAGCAAGCATGACACAGGTAATAACGTTTGAGAGATCAAGACATAGATCAGGGCTAGATGTGGAACGCAGACCTCGATGAGTTAATTTTGAATAATGATACTGAAGACACAATGTACTGTCCCATTAAATTGGAACTATAGATGAAACGTAGCTCGAAAATAGGATGAGTTGCAGGACTTACAATATAAAGACGAGATCGCTGTTACTAGGAGAATTTGACATTTGGTAAACAAACGTTACTAGTGAATGGATGGCAGCAGCTACATTTGGAGATAGTCTTACAAGTTTGATGTCCCAGTCTGTCACTCTCAGTGCCAGGATTTCTGAAACTCGATCCCGAGACTCCGCCTGCAGCCGTGGACTACTACAAAACGGTGCCTGGCTTTGAGGCACCTTTGACCTTTGGCAAGGACAAAGAAAGACCGTTGTTGTGCTTGGAGGGGGCAAGTACACTCCGGAGGAAAGACGACATCCTCGGGGACGAGAAAAGACAGTGAGAAGCGGAGGAACTCACAATGTTGAAAATGGACTCATTTGAACAATGGACTCATTCGAGAGTGATGGATGGGTTGGCTCTGAAGCAACAACAAAAGAACACCAACTTGCTGCAGAAGACACATGGACATGAAGTGTCCGACGGCCAAATCGCACTCCTTGCTGTGGCGTTGCTAAACTTGGTGGAGCTTGGGTCAAGGTGGACAGGAGCTTCATTGTGCACTGAGTTTGACAGAACTGAGGAGATTTGATAAAAAATTGAATAATGTGGAGAGCTACAGAGAAAAGCATCATAGTCAGAGATTGAACAGATTTGGATAAAACAAATAGGCTAAAACGGTAAGAAACAAGAGCGAGATCTGATATTTTGGCTCGTCAGGCTTAAGAAGTAGAAGTCGAGTTAGATCAATTTTAGAATAGGACATTTGGACTAAAGTGGATTCAGTCAAGAGGAAGCTAGGTGTACCAATGTACCAACTCAATACGATAGAAGTTTGTTGCACCATAGTGGAGGTTGGGTGGTCAGAAAGTTGGATACGTAAAATTTTTGACTTTCACACAATCATGCATAGGAGTCGCACAAGGGCACAGGTAACAAGATAATGACTGAGATAGGGCTCAATTTCAACTGCACCGACATGGCAAAGTAGAAGCAAGAGAGCTGAGTAAGGGATTATATGCTAAACAGTCCGCTATAGCGTTACCAATAGGAGATTCTATCAAAAGAAGTACTAAGAGGTGGAGGTGAAGATAACAGGAGGACGTAGATATTCGGAGGTTTGATAAGGGCAAACTCCATTGTCAAAGATAGGATTAGAGCGAGTAGGAACGGGGGCATTTTGGCATTTTAACAGGGATTGACAGCAAGGGAGATTGAGGATAGAAGATCTGGACAGCAATGCCGTAAATTACATTAAAAACTGCTCATTCGAGGGAGAGGGCTTGGCGCTCCCTGTGTGGAGCTGCAGCTTTGCAGAGGGGGGCGGACCGCGTGAGTGAGTGGATGAAAGGAGTGGTAATAGGCGACGACTTAAGGAAGCAGGGAGAGGTGCGGGATGGTGTGACAGGCAGGATTTTTAGGAAAAAAAAAAAAAGGGGGGAGTGAGACACGCAAAGAGGGGCAATAAAGAGAAGCAGACTGAGAAACATATTTGAGCAAGACAACAGGAAAAAGGCGGAGAGCCAAATGATGACGTAAAAAGCCAGAGGGAATAGTCTGACCCATCTTTATTGAATTTAATTAGGATAAGTAATAGAGATCGAGTTTGTAGGAGCAATCTGAGGTTATGGAGGCTCCCCCAAAACGCGGGTCTCACAGTTAGCCCCTCAGATAGACATATATGACAATTTGCGATGAATCTGATGGGCGAGTTGATGGAAAATTGAATTGGAGATTTTACAATAGGTCATGTTGACGAGTATGTCCGAATGTGAAGAGTTACTGTTAGGAGTCAATGTTTGCCTGCACACTAACATACTAACTTTGCTTAGTGTGGGAGGAGAGATGAGTGATAGAGACGAATGAGTGTGTCTGTGAGTGTGTGGATGGGTGCGTGCGCGTGTGATCGTCTATGACTGTGTGTGCGCAGTATGACTGGCCAGAGAGGTCTGAATTTGGGGGGATGTGTTTGCAATTGACGATAAAATTCCTCTCACCTGAAGGGGTGGTACAGATCGGAGGGACTGGAACTGGTAAGTGATGAGTTCCGACCGGAACCATGGTTCAATGATCAATCAGGGGCACCATCGACAACAAAACGGTTCGATGGAGAAGGCCCATTTCAGTGATATGGTCAGATAAGACAGAACTAGTATCGAACATCAAGACTTTGGACGATTTGATGTGTGACGACTTTGAGCTCACCCAACGGGGTGTGACGGACTAGGTGGACAGTGACCAAATGTTTGACGCTTGAGCTTGCTTGCGACAAGAGCGTCTGCTTTGTTTTTCTGTGTGACTTGATTTTTTTTGCAGCATCAGCCACCAGCCAAGGAGCGGATTGCGCGTTGCTTGCGTAACTTGTTTTCGTTCTTGCAGGTTGTCGATTGCGTTCGTGGAAAATTTGTGTTGAATTTACAAGAATATGTTAACCCTTGCCCTTTTGGTTTTTATGATGTTGATGACATGGTTTTCAGGACATGATCCACGGGTGCCAGGATTCATTTTATGACTGTTTTTATTTTGATACTTGATGTCTGTCTTTGTGTGTACAAATGTCCGCTGTCAGCAGGGCTAAAAGCTCACTGACAGGAGTGCGATGATTTTTGTTTGTGTTGCCGAGTGTGTGGTGGACAGTCAAGTTTCAAGGACTTGGGGTGACGGTCCCGGGTCCCAGATGGGAGCTAGAGGTTCCGCGGGCCTGGCTACAATGAGTGTGGTGATGAGGGGGGACGCTTTGCAGGTTCCTTTTGATACGTAATGACACATTGGGTGAATGTGTCAAAGGGGGGAGTGGTAAAATAGAAATGGGTGAGTAGGTTTCAATTCGTAATTGTGATATACAAAGTTTTTTTTTCCAAATTCACTTGTTTTTAAGCTTTAACATAACATGCCAGAATTTAACTAGCAGTGATGGAAGGAGCAGAAGAAGCATCTTGAAAGAAAGGGAGTTAACGGGAGACAACAACCTGGAATGGATGCGAAGCGTGGTAACAATTTAGTGACAATAAGGTTTAAGGTTTTTCAATGACAAAGCACGAAGGACAAATCATACAGTGATTAGGGAATGGACAGTGGCACAATACACAACGAACGTTTGGAAAGTCATTGAATGTCGGAGGAAGACGGGGCCAGAAACAAGGAATGGGGAAATTTCTGAACGTGTGACTGCATTAAAGCTGCTATTACAGGGCAAATGTTTAATTATACATTTTAGGACGATTAGTTTGCATAACGAATAATGAAAGGATTTGAGTGGTTGTACCATTTTGGAAAGATTACATGAACGTTGTTTCAGAATGATGACTGATTTGAACAGTGAGGTGGCTCGAACATAAGGCACGGATACATAAATGTACAGATCTAGGGAACTACAGTAATGTGAGGGGTACCGGTTTGAGAATGCTACGCATCTTTAAACTGAAGAAGGAATTTGGGGGTGGAAAATAGTATTTGGACGGGGAAAAGAGCGATTGAAGTGACATGACTGACGGGACTTCAGAAAGATGACAGTGTGATTGAGACAGTGACATCTGCGGCAGGAAAGGCTACCAGGAACAGGTAGAATTTACATTGTGACTGGGGGGATCTAGCAACGCTATCGGCATGACGAGAAATGAAGGGAATGATTTATAAGTCCTGGAGTGCTAGGTTTGTTTGTTTGTTTGTTTGTTTGTTTGTTTGTTTGTTTCAGGGACCACGTGGGCCTCTGGAAAAGAGGGGTAGGTGTCGGGAGCCCTCGGGCGTTCTGATGAGATTTCGATGAGACGATTGACACAGCTTTTTCCTCGTTGCCCCATCATCGCCAAAGAATTATTTGAGGGGGCCGGTAACAGTGGAGCTATTGGGTTGTGTTGCCCCGCCAGCGGTGGCCGACGGGGCCGGAAGGACATCCGGCCTGGGCTGCTGCCTTTGCCATTATGACTCCACATGTTCGCACTGTTAATGTCACTTGATACAGACGGTAGCTATAGCTTGTCGTAGGTCGCCTGGCTGCTGACCGGGGCCTTTCACGGGATTCAACGGCCATCATAAGCAACAGGAGGACATTGAACGGACAGCCGGCCCGGGACAGTGCCGTCTAGTGCTACTCCCCACTGACGGCTCAGTGGACTGGATTTCACATCTGCACACGCTTTTACATGCAAAGGGCAACAAGGGGTATAATTTTCTTGCATGCTTTGATGATTCGTTTTTATACACCTCACTGTGTTACCTCGTTGTTTTGCCATGTTATTTACTTTGTTATGTGACCTCATTTGTTTACCCCGTGGCATGTTTACCATACGACATTGCATTTTGACCGATTTGTATTTGAGGGGCGTGGTTCTGTTTGTTGCTGTTTTTGGGGCTTGTGCTACACTTTGTGGAATGTGGTGTGTGCCGGAGCTCCCTTCACCTGGAGGCGTCTCTGGGGGTGTAAATGGGCCTCCCTCTTTTTCCTCGTCATTAGATTGTCGAGGTTTTTTTGACAGTGGTCCGGCAACTTTTTGGGGCTTCTAACGGGCCACTGCAAAATTTTCCTCTCCAAATTGATGGCGTTGTTGATATATTACCGAAGGGGGGTGTGCGGACGGCGTCAATCAGTTAATGGGGTTGGGGGATTCAATCTTGGTCAAGTGTGGTTCCTGAGAGGCCTCAGATTGCTGTCAGGGAGGAATTCGATATTAAATTAGGTTGAGCTTTCCTAGTTAATGTAACCTTAAGTAGCATGCCTTGAGCATGATTTAGGATGAGACAAATAGGTCCAAATTGTAGACGAAAACCATCAAATGGTTGGGGGAAGGTTTTTGGATGTACCGATGTCATTTCTTGTCGTTGTGCCCCGTCAGGGGGGAATGTTGTGAATTTTTATTCTGGTATCATGCAACGTATATCTTACTAGTAAGCCTAAGTGTGACCGGGTCATGTTCGGGTCAGGTTCGTCCGAGATTGTTTGGGGCTTGGTCCAGGAATGTAGGCTCATTGGCACCAGACACATCTGGTTTCCATTAACAACTGCTAAGATATGCACCGTGTAGAGTTAGGGAGGCTGACTGGGGGGTCATAGATCATCCAACAGCCCCGTGTGCGCGCACCCGAGTGAAGGGAAGCGCGGGGGTATAGGTTTTAGGGCGAGAGTAGACAAGGGACTTGACATCTTGGCTAGGGCGCGAGACACTTCTCTCTGACATCGGTTGAATAAAATCTTTCCCCAATCAGCCGTGTGTAACTGAGGTTTTCCTTCCCCCAGCCACTTTTTCACCGTTTGTTTGGAAGACCAGCTGACCATCGAAGAGAATTCACCACAAAATAAAATAACGTATTTAAAAGTACAATAGATTGTATAAAAACAAAATTATAAAAGTCTTGTGCTGATGCGCCCGCGCTGGGCCGCGTGCGCGCGTCAGTCGGCCAGCACGCAAGAGCAGAGAGGAGCGAGATACATTTACACTTCAAAAAAGGTTCATAAAAGTCGTGTGTGGATTTTGTAGCAATATATTTCCTCATACAGTCAAACCTCAGTTTTGACCACAATCCGTTCCAGAAGGCGGTTCGAGAAGTGAATCGTTCGAATTCCGAATCTATTTTTCCCAGTACAAATAATGGACAAAAAATGTAATCCATTCCAAGACTAAAAAAAAACGCCTTTTCTAAGCATTTTTTCAGTTGCGCATTTTTGTCCGATCGCGCAACTGCAGCGCACCGCCGAACGCGCAACCGTAGCGCGCCGCCGACCGCGCAACTGCACCGCGCTGGTCGCATTATTGTGACAGAGCTGTCGCTGAAATTTAGAAAATATTTTTAAAGTCCTGATGTACTTTCCAAATTTTAAGTGCAACTCTGCACAAGGAGCTTAATTTGGTCCGATCGCGCAACTGCATCGCCCCGGGCGCTCACTCTCGCATTGCTTTAAGAGCGTCTTTGTGTTTTAGGATGGCTTTACTGCTGCCAGTTGCTTTCTTTGGAGGCATGATTAGGGGTTAATACAATCCTCAAAGTAACGATAATACAATAACGACGAACGGAGTCAGTCGGGATCCGGGCCGCGCGGTCGGGTTTTCTCGGGTCCTCTCGGCTCATCTCGTGAGGTTCGACCTCCAAATTTTTGTTCGACAACAGACGCAAAAAAATCTTGTATTTTTCGTTCGAATTCCGATTTGTTCGAGAACCGGGACGTTTGACTGTATTCACTTTCTTATTTATTTAAATAAATAAGATTGTTTTTGCAACTCAGTTTGACTTAAAATATTTTACAGAAGTGTTTAAAAATACACAGTGTTTAAAAAAACAAAGTGTATAAAACTATAATAAAGGTTCATAAAAGTCTTGTGCGGATATTGTATATATTTACCGTATTTTCCGCACTATTAGGCGCACTTAAAAACTTACATTTTACTCAAAAGCCGACAGTGCGCCTTATAGTCCAGTGTATATATGGATCAATTGATGAATTCGTTGATCCATACTGGTTGTACACAGTGCTCTGCCAAAATGTTTCAGTACGTTTTAGTACGACTAGTAAATTACAAGGTCGCATCGCTTCCCAACATTACGGCAACTGTGGTCAGGGGGCGTCACCGAATAGCTGTTGTACCCGCGAGGCTATTTCATTTCAAAATAGGCTGCTCCGTTAATGTTTCGAGTAAATTTACGGATTGATATGGAAGGGAAACATAGGTAAGCAGTACCAATGTGTTAGATCAAACTTTAGTCAGTTCCGATCATTTTATAGGAGATCGTTTGAGAAACGCGATTGTTTACACTTTGCTGAGGCTCATGGGGGTCTGCGAGCTGAGGCTCATGGGAGTTTGCGGGTGGCTAATGCTATAATAATAGCTGCTATACGCACAAGGCTATTTCATGTCAAAATAGGCTGCTCTGTTAATGTTTCGAGTAAATTTACGGATCGATATGGAAGGGAAACATAGGTAAGCAGTACCAGTGTTAGATCGAACTTTAGTCAGTTCTGATCATTTTATAGGAGATTGTTTGAGAAACGCGATTGTTTACAGAGGGCTTATTGGTTATTGGCTAGTGGATGCATACCGCAACCCTAGTCAACCTCAGTTTGTTGCAGTATAGCTTCTATTTTATGCGCCTTTTAATCCGGTGCGCCCTATATATGAAATAATTTCTAAAATAAAAAATTCAATGAGGGTGCGCCTTATAATCCAGTGCGCCTTTTGGTGCGAAAAATACGGTACTCTTTTTTATTTTATTTATTTTTTGTCAGGTCTAAATACCATCAGACATTATTTTACACACTATAACAAAGAGGAGAAGACAACCAGTATTCGTTTTACTCGGGAGGAGAATTACGTAGAAGGCCCAGTTACAGTCCTCCACCAATTCTGAGCTCCTCTTCCGCTATCTATAAAGGGAGGGGAGATTGTGGCTGTAGCAACGCTGATTAACTAAGGAATGTTATGTGGCCTTGGCCGATTTGTGACTCTAGCAGTTAGGTTGCAGTCTATCCTGCTCCTCCTCAGCCAGTTGGCTGCTGGTTGGCTGATGGCTTGATGAGATATCGCGAAGCGTGTTGAGTGCCGTTTTCCTGTGCAACAATGCAACTAGATTTTCTTGCTAAGTTTCCCACAATACTAATATTGAATAAATATGGGATAACTTAGATGCAACTACTTCAACAGATATATCTTTTCTGTAATACTTAAAGACAAACAGTCTCAATCAACAACAATCAATAGATAAAAACTACAATGTTTATTAAAAGAGAAAGAACTTCTTTCGAACTAAAACAAAGAACAAAGGTGTCCTGTTCATAACTAGTGAGGGCCTCTCACAGCTAGACAGAGATCTTTGTTTAAGCAAAGATATGAGGCCTCCGGTCAGGCCGACCAGTGCTTCTCCATACAATTACTCTAAGATTTTCCTATTTATTTACCGTAATTTTCGGACTATAAGTCGCGGTTTTTTTCATAGTTTGGGTGGGGGGGCAACTTAAATGTGAATTTTATGAAACATTTAAAAAAAAAAAAAAAAAAAGTGAAACCGCGATAAACGAACCGCGATGTAGCAAGGGATTACTGTAATTTGAATTTCAAGTGACGTCAGTGGCGCGGCGCGGCGATTGTTTACATAAAGGACAAAGATTGATCACGGGATGACGAAGATGACGAAGGGCCCCACGTACTACCGGCATCCAATGTTCACTCTAAGCTGCGCGCATGCGCAATCGCGCACTGCCCGCACATTCTCAGCGCGCAAGAAAATCTATCCATCGCATAAACAACATCCCACAATTACAATTCTAGTAATGACACGAATTTGATGCACAATTTGTCTTCGCATAAAATGATGTGGCGGGCCGTATCTGGCCCCCGGGCCTTGAGTTTGACATCTGTGGCATAATAGGTTTTGGCCTTTAGTAGGTAGTAAAGCATGGATATTCAAAAAAAAAAAGCTTTTTGAAAACAAATGCATTTATTAACAGCATTAAAAAAAATATTTCACCAAAAACCTACTGTCAGTGATTCTCATTAAATACTGTTGGATTTTGTCCACAATTTAGGGAGCGCGCTATCTGCGCCTCACGGCAAAAGCCATTGCCAATCACCTGTTATCCAATTTACTCACTGCATGCTCGTTTGATTTCTTCAGATTTAGGAAAATGCTAAGACACTGAAGCAGATATTAGACTTACACAGGTTGGTTGAGTTCAATCACAATTCTTGTTAAGAAAGCTCTGTTTTCAGGAAAGTACAATACAGCGCTGGGCCTTTCAAGAGCAGAAAGTCTCCATTCAGAAAAGGCAACGTTCAAGGTTCTTTGGTCAGCTTATATTCAGTTGCACATGCCGGTGTGGGCCGAGTTTGATGGGTGATGAGTCTTTGGGGTGGGGCAAGTTCGCAGGAGATTTTGATTCCATGGGAGTGGGTGCTGATTATGGGCGATTCGGTGTGTGTGGGGGCTGTTGTCTTCCATCCCGTCTTTCTTTTTGTTTGTTTGTTCTTTTGATACTCCATGTACTTGCTTACGTCATCATATTCTTAGTTTAATCATGCTTCCAACCATATCTTTTCTTTGTTAGGCAAAATATCTCCCTCTGTCCAGAACGTTCACTAGTAATCGAAAACTGGCATCTAGCATTAGTCAAAACATAAGATACAATCAAGTACTGAACATTTTTAGACGACTTTGGCAGTGTCCATGATTTAGAGAATCATCAGGCATGCATTAAACAGTTCCTTAAGGGTCATTAAGCTATTCAGGCAATATATCAAAAAACATTTATTTCAAAGTGCTCAGAAATATATATCAGATCATAAAGTTATAAAAACCTTTGTCATTACCACCTATCAAAAATGTCTAGTTATGTCTTCTTTATTGATTTGGTGTGTAGGTATAATTATATGCTTAAAATGTTTCTTTTATTGATTTAATATGTCAATATACTTTTCTGCTTATGTACTTTATTCAATGAGGTTTGAGCATATCTGTTTTTGTAGCTAGGCAGGACTTTTTGTATTTCGACCCCAGTCCTTCACTCCCTCTGTTGACCTCAGTTTAACTGAGGTCACCAAAACCGTTGATACCACCAGGGTCCCTCTCTTGGCACACCACGTCCCTCTGTGGAGCCGCTTCAAGTCCCTCTGTGGGGCCGCCAATGAGTGAGAAAAATAAATATAGATACAATTCATACCCAGACATTTGTAAAAGATGGAGAGTGGAAAGGCAATTGGCCTAGACGACATTCCAGTGACAGCATGGAACTATCAAGGAGAGATGGCAGGGGAGATTCTTAAAAAGCGAGAAGATTCCCGAAAGAAGTGGAAGATGAGAAAGAAAATGTGAGAGAAAAATACATAAACAAATAACGAAATACATACATACATATATACATACATATAGACAGACAGACATCGAACGATCGCCCATTCGGTCACTCAGTCATTTGGCCTCGGTCATTCTGTCACTCGGTCACTCAGTCATTCAGTCAGTCACTCAATGAATCAATCAATGAATCAATCAATCAATCAATCAATCAATCAATCAATCAATCAATCCTACTTTACCTTTGTATAAGGCACAAGTGTCAAACTCAAGGCCCGGGGGCCAGATGCTGCCCGGCACATCATTTTATGTGGCCCGCGAAGACAAATTGTGCTTCATATTCATGTGCCATTACTTGAATTGCAAATTGTCTTCACTTTTAATCATATTTTATTTTTAAATATTAGACCAGTTTTTACTTGTCTGATTTGAAAACGAGTTACTTGTCAGTTTATTTTGTAGCTTTTACTGTATATAATATGAGGTGCTCATACATTTATTTGGGGTGACAGTCATAACGGCCCTCCAAAACAAGCTATGACTACAATGCGGCCCGCGAAAAAAATTTGACACCCCTGATATAAGGGATAGCCTTTTCAAAGCATCATCATCGTAATTTATTCAATCTGTTGTTTTACTAACATTTAATCATTGATCAATCACGTATCTTAAATCATGCTTTTCCTCCTTTGAAGCGACTATGTACTTCAAACCCAAACGCCACCATTTTATAGGGAAAAAAATGTGTTGAATCTATTTGTTTTCGACATAATACTCCTGCAGTCATCTTAAATTTGTTCAATTTATCAATCCCTTCCATTGTTTATCCTGCAAATGAATCACGTGAATAATGTGTTATTCAAACGTTAACGTTCATAAGTTATCCACCTGTTCCTAATTCGTTTCTAGTCTGTATGTTATTGTTCCAATTTTTTATATATAATACTCTCCCACCTATTTGATCCTATCTTGTAAAGGTTTACAATTTATTATAAGCTATTTTAAAACTCTCCAGACTTGTTACCAGGCTTTGGCCCCATTTCACGATGTTGTCTCCCATTCACTTCATTTCTGCCGAGCTGCTTCTTCTCCGTCTAGCATGTTGAAGACTTAAAAACCATCAATTCTGAAAACACTTAAAATCTCACAATTCCCCCCTTTGTTTGTTTTTTTGTTTTTTTTTCCCCTCCCCCTTTTGACACATTCTAAAAAATGTGTCACAATGGTTAAAAAGTAAAAATAACAATGTCCATGGTAACATACCCATCGCCAGCTGGACTTCGGTGTACCTCCAGATGCCATGCTGGCCTGGAATCACCAATTCTCAGTCCCTGAAACTCGACTGGCAACATCTCACATGGCTGTATGAACAAAAGCCATCACCCTCCTGTAGCTGTGCATGCAGCTCTCACACAATAAACATCCATAATACCAAAAAATAAAATTCATAATGATAAACAAAAAAACAATCCACACACGGGCGCATGTCAAACGTATGAAATTGAAAACTGGAGCCTGTCCTGAAAACGATCACATTTACAAACTCATTATGAAAAGTAAGGGGTTAGTTGTTAATGCATGTTCACAGACATGACACAAAATTCTCCAAGACTGCAGTTGACAACCTGCAAAGTAAACACGAGTTTAACAAATAAAGCACAATCTGCTCCCTGGGTTGCTGTTAGAGGCTGCAATACAATTAGGTAAGACATCAAAACAAAGCAAGTCATCACAAATTCCGTCACGTACATTTCGTCACACTGTCAGGTAAGTCCAGAGTTGTTGTAATCACTGTCTTGGCTCAGAGTTTTGATTGTCAATGCTGGTATAGTCACGTCTGGTCATAATCTTGAAATGGGCCTTCTCCATTGAAGTCTTTTGTTGTCAATGGTGCCCCAGAGTAATCCTAAACCCATATTTAGTCCAAAATTAGCCCTGATCAATCTTGCTTTTTCAAATCTGTAGTATCTTTATATTTTTCAGGTGAGAGGAATGTTATCCTCTGCTGTGATCACATCACCCCAACCTTGAATCATGTTAACCATTCACAATACACAAACACCACACCACAAGCACAGACTTGACATTCATACACCATTACAGACAAACTGTCATCCCACAACACACATAAAACCCCATACAATATTAAATTGTAAAAGGAACCCTCCCTACGCAAAATTTTCTCCTCAATTAAAATTTCCCTCTTTTATTTTAAATCCAAAGTTAATATCTAATTGTCTGGTCTCCTGTCCTCTCATCGTTTGCCAATATGCATAATGCTGGAACATGATTTAACTCCCCATTTAGTTTGCTCACATCTCACAGACTATTTGACACTTTGTGTTGAGCTGTAACTTCAATATTTCCACCTTCCCATATTTCTTCCACTAAACAGTTCCATTTTGTTAGGGTAGTGCTCACTCTAACTTATTTTGCAAGAACCACACTGGAGACAAGTTAGTCGTTTCAGACACCTGCAGGTGGAGAGTTCACTCGTCGCTGTGCTTACAGCGATGGTCGAATGAAGTCTGACTCAGGCCTCATCAGGTGCATATTTATTGAGAAGAAACAGAGTGGGGTTCAAAGTGGGGGTGTGGGAACACAGGATGGGGTGAAGCCGCTTCCCTGCTGATCAAAGCACAGCAGGGGGCCTTTTACAACTTTGTGTAAACAAAGCAACTTTGATTGCTTCCTCTGCAGCTAGTCAATCAGGTGAAAAGATCTTAGCACTTTGGTCTACTACTTTTGTTAAGACAGGACAAGCTAGGTAAATTATTACAGGTTACATTCCAACATAATCATACGATGAAGATATTCTGCAAACCCTAACACATTTTGCTTTCAGTTTAAATTCAACCCTCCAAATACGTAACTACCTCTGGCAAAGAACCAAAAATTTATAGAGCACTCCCTTTTACTGTTACCTTGTTCCTTCATTCATCTCCTCACAAGCATAACTGACCCTCCTAAAAAATAATGATACTAAAAATAATGTTTAAAAACAATATACACAGCTTCCTCCTGCCACTTACACTATCACCTTGAAGATTATCGTTCTCATTTTTGTTGATGCCAATTCTTAGAATTAAAAAGAAATGCTTACTCTTTATAATGGAGTCACGCTATATCACAAATTTTGAAAACCTTCTTCCACGTTCCCCCTTTGTACCTATCAAAACCAATTAGAAATATTTTTGCTGTCATGATCATCATTGTGGCCCTCACACTTATTGTTCCTGTACTTTAAATTGTCAATTTTTGTACATTTGAAGCTCTTTGAGACTTGCTTGTGGGCTATATAAATAAACTTGACTTGCCTTGACTTTATTATTATTCAACTTCTTCTGCATTCTTCTGCCTCTTTTTTATTTATTTACTCTTTTTTTTTTTTTTTAGCTTAACTACGTACTTCTACGAATTCACTTCATTCCACTTTTAACACATTCCAAATATTCATGCCAAATATTCTAAAAATGTACGGTTTTCGAGAAATTTACAAATTTTAAGCCAATCTTTTTGCACCTTTATCCCCCAACTTGTACCTTCCTGTAAATCGAGCTGTTGTTACATGCAGTTTCTCACACGTGAGATTAATAAAGTTCCTCTTATCTTATCTTATCTTATATATCACCATTCATTCTTCATGGCACATTCAATATTTCTTATTTTCTTCCACATAATTCCTCCAATTCACCTTCTTTCACTTTCTAGATTAAAATTTCACATTTTCACCTTTAACATTGCGGTAAAAGTTTGCAAAATTTCCTTTTTCCCTTCTAATTTCAAATATATATATATTTTTTTCCACTGACTCAACCCATTTCAATTTTTTAACTGTTCATCTTATGCCTACCTATTCCAAAACTTCCCACTTGTGAAAAATTTCAAATTTTCAACTTTAAAATTCACGCCCAATTTTACTAAATTCTTTCTATATTTTCATCGATTTTCTGACCAATTCAACACGTTCCAAATTTAAACATAATCTTGTAGCACTCCCCGAATTTTTATTCAGCCTCTTTGCCTTCACACGCAATTTCTACAGAAATTACAAATTCTAGTTATTATTGTTAATCCTCCGTGACCCTCGTAAAGACAAGCCGCACCAGTAATGGATGGATGGATGGATTGTTAATCCTAACCCCAAGTGCCTATCATAAATTGCCATTTAAATCAATTGTCGCAAGGGTCATGTATGTATTTGTTATTTAAAGCCCTACTGTATTCTTTTTTAATTAAGTAAAAAAAAAAACAACCTCCCAATGATCGTCACACACTCATCTGGGTGTGGTGAAATTTATCCTCTGCATTTAACCCATCCCCGTGTGATTTTAATCCATCCCCTGGGGGAGAGGGGAGCAGTGAGCAGCAGCGGTGCCGCGCTCGGGAATCAGTTGGTGATCTAACCCCCCAATTCCAACCCTTAATGCTGAGTGCCAAGCAGGGAGGCAATGGGTCCCATTTTTATAGTCTTTGGTATGACCCGGCCGGGGTTTGAACCCACAACCTTCCAGTCTCAGGGCGGACACTCTACCACTAGGCCACTGAGCTGGTTTATTGTCAATTTCTTCACATGCCAAGACACAAAGAAATCGAAATTACGTTCCCACTATCCCACGGTGACAAAACATAGTACACAATATACATACAAGTAAACAACACAAAAAAATAAAAACAAGAAGGCACAAACAATGAATAAATAAGAGTGATGAATAAATAATAAATATACAAATAACACAATAAATAAGAGGAGCAAAAATGGAGCAAGTGTGCATACAGCAGACAGTCAGAATATAGCGCAAAAGTACAGGACGCTACGCAGAAGGGGGGAGAGAGTTCAGGATTCTAACAGCCTGGAGAATGAAGCTGTTGGTGAGTCTGGTGGTGCAGGAGCGCAGGCTCCTGTACCTCTTCCCAGAGGGCAGAAGATCAAACAAAGAGTGAGCGGGGTGACTCACATCACTCACAATCGTGGTCGCCTTGCGGGTGAGATGGGAGGTGTAAATGTCCTTCAAGGAGGGGAGTGAAGCGCCAATAACCTTACCAGCCGTGTTCACTATGCGCTGCAGGGCCTTCATGTTGTATTCAGTGCAGCTACCACCCCAAACAGTGATACAACTGGAGAAGACGCTCTCAATGGTGCCACGGTAAAATGTAGTCATGACGGCCGGAGGAGCTCTTGCTCGCCTGAGTTTCCGCAGGAAGTACAGGCGGCGCTGGGCCTTCTTCGCCAGTGATGCGGTGTTGGTGGACCAGGAGAGATCCTCACTGATGTGCACCCCCAGGAACCTGGTGCTGCTCACTCTCTCCACCACAGCACCGTCGATGGTCAGCGGCAGGTGTTTGGTGTGACCCTTCCGGAAGTCAACAACAATCTCCTTGGTCTTGTTGACGTTCAGCAGGAGGTTGTTGTCCTTGCACCACGTGGTCAGAAGGTCAACCTCCAACCTGTATTGAGTCTCGTCGCCCTCGGTGATGAGACCCACCAGAGTCGTGTCGTCAGCAAATTTCACTATGCGGTTGTTGCTGTAGGTTGCAGCGCAGTCATGCGTCAGCAGGGTGAAGAGCAGCGGACTGAGCACGCAGCCTTGGGGGGCCCCGGTGCGCAGCGTGATGCTGGCGGAGATTTTGTCGCCAACACGTACCACCTGAGGCCTCTGACAGAGGAAGTCTAGTAGCCAGTTGCAGAGGTAGGTACTGAGGCCCAGCTTGGCGAGTTTGCAGATGAGTCGTTGTGGCACAATGGTGTTGAAGGCAGAACTGAAGTCCACAAACAGCAATCTCACATACGAGTCCCTTCTCTCCAGGTGGGTGAGGGCCGAGTGGAGGGCAGAGCAGATGGCATCCTCAGAGGAACGTTTGGCTCGGTACGCAAACTGGAAGGGGTCTATGGTTGGGGGGAGAATGGATCTGATGTGCTCCATGACAAGCCGCTCAAAGCACATCATGATGATGGGCGTCGGTGCCACGGGGCGGTAGTCATAGAAGCAAGACGGAGCAGGTTTCTTCGGCACAGGTACGATGGTGGCAGCCTTGAAACACGAAGGGACGATGGCCTGCTGCAGGGAAATGTTAAAGGTGTCCGTGAAGACACCCGTCAGCTCCCCAGCGCAGTCCTTCAGCGCTCGACCTGGGATGTTGTCAGGGCCCGCCGCCTTACGGGTGTTGATAGCGGCAAGCGCCCTTGTTAGAGTGGTGCTCACTCTAACTTATTTTGCAAGAACCACACGGGAGACAATTAAGTCTTTTTAGGCACCTGCAGGTGGAGAGTCCATTCGTCGCTGTGCGTACAGCAATGATCGAATGACGTCTGACTCTCGCCTCCCGCAAGAGCATTTTTATTAAGAGAAACAGGGTGGGGGTGACAGTGGACTGGATAGAGAAGAGAAAGCCCTTGACCTCTAGTCAAAGCATAGCAGGGGGTGTTTTACGACATTGTGTAGGATGGGACAAGCTAGGTTATTTATTTATTACTGGTTAGAATAGAATAGAATAGAATAGATCTTTATTTGTCATTGTCACATGTACAACGAAATTTAAAAAGTGCCAACCGATCCGCGCATGCGATAAAAAATAAATAGAATAAAAAGATTAAAAAAAAAAAAACAAGCTAAAAACCCACAGAAGAACATACACAGACATAATCATTTACGTTTAGCTGCATTCAATGTGACTACCGCTGTAGGGTAAAAACTGTTGGCGAATCTGCTAGTCCTCGACCTAATTAAACTGTAGCGTCTGCCTGATGGCAACAGTTCGAAAAGGGAGTGGCCAGGGTGGGAAGTGTCCTTCAGAATGTTCTGTGTTTTTTTGAGACAGCGGGTTCTGTGTAGGTCTTCCAGTGTGGGGAGAGGGCAGCCAATGATCTTCTGTGCTGTGTTGATGACCCCTTGGAGCTTTTCCCTCTGAGCAGCAGTGCAGCTGGAGTACCAAACACATATACAGTACGTTAAAGTGCTTTCTATGGAGCAGCGATAGAAGGACACCAGCAGTCGCTGTGTAATGCTGTGCCTCCTCAGCACCCTTAAAAAGTAGAGTCTCTGCTGGGCCTTTTTAAGCAGCTCAGAGGTGTTCATGCCCCAGGTGAAGTCCTCCTCGATGTGGACTCCCAGGTAGCGGAAGGAGGACACCCTCTTCACACAGACCCCGTCAATGATAAGTGGTGGAATGTCCGTTTTATTTCTCCTCCTAAAATCAATGACCAGTTCTTGGGTTTTAGCCGTGTTTAGGAGCAGATTGTTCTCTCCGCACCACTCCGATAGCTGGACCACTTCGTCCCTGTAGGCAGACTCATCCCCCTTTGAGATGAGCCCCACCACGGTTGTGTCATCCGCAAATTTCACGATGGTGTTGCTGCGGTGGGCGGGGGTGCATGCATGTGTGTAGAGCGTGTAAAGCAGTGGGCTCAGTAGGCAGCCCTGTGGGGAGCCGGTACCAAGACTGAGAGGTGTGGATGTATGACGGCCCACTTTCACCCTCTGGCTGCGACCCGTCAGGAAGCTCTTAATCCACCTGCAAGTATTATGTGGAAGTCCCAGGCCCTCCAGTATGTCCACCAGTCTGTGGGGGAGGATGGTGTTAAAAGCAGAGCTAAAGTCCATGAAGAGCATCCGCACATAGCTCCCCGGCTGCTCCAAGTGGGACAGTGCAGCGTGGAGGGCTGTAGCTACTGCGTCCTCTGTGGATCTATTTGCCCTGTAGGCAAACTGGTGGGGGTCAAAACCTCTGAACAGGAGTGCTGTGATGTGACCCCGTACCAGCTTTTCAAAGCACTTCATGACCACCGGGGTGAGTGCGACTGGCCGGTAGTCATTGAGGCTGGTGATGTGGCGTTTCTTGGGCAGGGGGACTATAGTGGAGGATTTTAAACAGGATGGGACGGTGGACTCGGTAAGGGACTGGTTGAAAATCTTTGTGAAGACTCCAGCCAGCTGATCTGCGCAGTCCTTCAGGACACGCCCAGTGACGCCGTCAGGACCCGCAGCCTTCCTCGAGTTGATGGTCCGCAGCGTGCGCCTCACCTCGTGCTCCTTCACTGTGAGGGTGAAGCTGCTGCGGTCTGTGGGATGTGATGTGGCCACTTCAGGTGGCTCGGACTCGAACCGGGCAAAGAAGGTATTGAGGACCTCTGCCAGTGAGGCGTCCCCTTCAGCAGCTCCGATGGTGGTTCTGTAGTTGGTGAGATGCTGGACTCCCTGCCACACCTGCTTGCTGTTGTTGCTGTCCAGGTGATCCTCAATCCTCTTCTTATAGGCAAGCTGGGCCTCTCTGATGCCTCTCCTCAGGTTGGCTCTGGCTGTGCTGTAGAGAGCCCCGTCCTCAGACCTGAGGGACAGGGCGGTGTCCCTCTCCTCCAGCAGCCGAAGGACCTCCCGGGTCATCCAGGGCTTCTGGTTGGGGTATATCCGTATAGGTTTGTCCACTGTGACAGTGTCTGTGCAGTGCTTGATATAACACAGAACACTGTCTGTGAACATGTTCAAGTCCCGGTGTTCGAAGATGTCCCAGTCAGTCCTGTCGAAGCAGTCCTGCAACTGCTGAGAGGCGTCATCAGGCCAGGTTTTAACAGTTTTAGTGATGATAGGAGCTGATTTCCTGATGGTGGTATATGCCGGGATTAATAGCAGTGACATATGGTCAGACTGGCCCAGGTGAGGTAGCTGTTTTGCCCTGTAGCCTAGCTTGATGTTGGAGTAGACCTTGTCCAGAGTGTTAACTCCTCTAGTGGCACATTTAACATGCTGATGGAAACTAGGGAGTGCTGCTTTCAAATCTACATGATTAAAGTCCCCTGCCATGATGTGGACTGCGTCAGGATATCTGCTCAGCTGGCTGCTAATACTGCCATGTAATAGTCCAATAGCTAGCTTAGCATTAGCCTCCGGAGGTATGTAAACAACAGTCGTCATGACTACGGTAAATTCACGAGGGAGGTAAAAGGCCCTGCATTTAATAGTCACGTACTCCAGGTCCGGGCAGCAGTGACTGTCTACAGTCACCATATTAGTACACCAGTTGTTATTGACGTACATACAGAGCCCCCCCCCCTTGCTCTTGCCGGAGTTCTCAGTCCTGTAATGACGCTGTGTGGTGTATCCTGCTAGCTCGATAGCCGAGTCCGGTATGAGTGGATGAAGCCAGGTTTCGGTGATCAGTACCATGCAGCAGTCCTTCACGGTCTGGTTCGCAGATATCTGTAGCCTTAGTTCATCCATTTTGTTAGCAAGAGACCTGGCGTTGGTAAGAAACAGGCTAGGGAGCGGTGGTTTGAACGGCTGCTTCCGTAGCCTGGTTAGCGCGCCGGCCCTGCAGCCTCGTTTTTGCCTCCTCTCTCTGCGCTGCCTTCGCTTCCTCCCAGCGGGGATGGTGATCCAAGGGGAGCCCAGGCGTCTGATGATATCCTCCGGTATGTTTTTCGAGCAGTGAAACTCCGCTGCGACACTCAACTCGCAGCAAACACCTATCCTGAGGAGCTCCTGCCGGTTGTAGGTGGTGTATGATCGACATACAGTGGGTACAAACACTAACAAAAAACAAACAATGCGTAGCTCGGGAGAGCACTGAGCCGCTGCAACTGCGTGCGCCGCCATCTTCCATTCCGCCATCATCTCCACCCCCGCCATCATCTCCACCCCTGTTACACACCAACATAAGCATAAAACTAATCTAGCTAGGTTATTTATTACTGGTTACATTCCAGGTAGCCTTTTGGTTTAGGCCACTTGTGGCATCTGTTGTCCTCCACAGTCACATTGGGATTAATCCAAAAGAATTCGATCACAGATTCATTTCTGCGAGTCCAGGGCGGTAGGGGTAGCGTCACTGACTGTGACAGCACGGTGTTGATATCCAACTCCTCCCATGGATGCCATACATATCGCTTCAGTGACATTCATTGCTCTGGCCTCCAAGTGAACTTGTGTGGAGTAAGGGGAGTTTTCGAACACACATAACATCCCTCCTGTGTGTGTGCTCTCACAGTGACCTTTACATACCGGTACCAAGTGTTGGTTTCGTATGGGTTTCTGGGCTCTCATGACCAGTCCTCAAAGTTTGACCATCGTTTTCCACGGTCAACATTGTCACTTGGTCTGTTCAGATGTGTCCATAGACCATAGCACGCTCCAACCACAACGCAGCAGAGGATCCACCTGGCATGTGGAGCCCCGTTGCTACTAAGATGACAGGAACACCGAGACATACCCCCGCCTAGCGGAGTGGGGATCGTTGTTCGCAGACTTCGCCACCACCCCGAAATGAGGGGTCCAGCACTCCCTGTAGCTTGCAGTGGCTGAGGTGAATCCAGCTGGGCCGTTCAGCGATCTTCACTACGGTGGGGGTAGTCAGCAAGACTTGGAATGGTCCCTCCCACCGTGGGCTGGCCCAGTTCTTTCTTTTGATGACCTTGATGTAGACCCAGTCTCCTGGATTGATGGGGTTGTCGACCTGTGAGGAGGAAAGATCAGGCGGCAGTAAATTTGCATTGGACACATCTTTCAGTTTGAGCGTCCTGATCATATAATCTGCCAAGGACTGTTCTTCATCTGCCCTTTGCAACTCTTGTAGTCAATTGTAATGCCCTTTTGAACGAGGCAGATAGGAGTGTTTGCGGGAAGAGTTTGAGCACTTCCTAATGATTCCTCCTAACCAAAGACCGTTCATGACAGGGGCTTTCCCATTTGTTCTATCCAAATCTGTTCAGTCTCCGATTATGATGCTTTTCGCTGTAGCTCTAAGCATTATTTTTTTCTTTTTTTTAACAAATCTCCTCAGTTCTGTCAAACCCAGTGCACAATGAAGCTCCCTTCCACTTTGACCCAAGCTCCACGAAGTTTTGGTAACGCCACAGCAAGGAGTGCGATTTGGCCGTCGGACACTTCTTTTGCAGCACCTCACACTCTCAAGTTGGTGTTCTTTTGTTGTTGCTTCAGAGCCAACCCATCCATCACTCTCGAATGAGTCCATTGTTCAAATGAGTCCATTTTCATCATTGGGAGTTCCTCCGCTTCTCACTGTCTTTTCTCGTCCCCGAGGATGTCGTCTTTCCTCCGGAGTGTACTTGCCCCCTCCAAGCACAACAACAGTCTTTCCTTGTCCTTGCCAAAGGTCAAAGGTGCCTCAAAGCCAGGCACTGTTTTGTAGACGTCCACGGCTGAAGGCGGAGTCGCGGGATCGAGTTTCAGGGATCCTGGCACTGAGAGTGACAGACTGGGACATCAAACTTGTAACCAGATGTAGCTGCTGCCATCAATTCGTGAGTAACGTTTGTTTACCAAACTTCAAATTCTCCGAGTAACAGCGATCTTGTCTTTATATTGTAAGTCCTGCAACTCATCCTATTTTTTAGCTACGTTTCGTCTATAGTTCCAATTTAATGGGACAGTACATTGTGTTTTCAGTATCAAAATTATTCAATTCATTATTCATTATTCAAAATTAACTCATCGAGGTCTGCGTTCCACATCTAGCCCTGACCTATGTCTTGACCTCTCAAACGTTATTACCTGTGTCATGCTTGTTCGCAAATGTGACTTAGAATATGGTGCTGTGAATTTCCAATCTCCCTGATCAAATTGGATCCCGCTTCTTAGCTCCTGTTAGCCTGCAATTGTCCAAATCAATAATGTTGATTTCTTTTAACTGTCTTTCTTTTGAACCTCTAAATCTCTCGTGTTGCTAACCTATCTACACCAGGAAACCATTTAAAGGGTCTTAAAGAAAGGACCAACAATTACCGTTATTTTCGGACTATAAGTCGCTCCGGAGTATAAGTCGCACCAGCCATAAAATGCCCAAAAATGTGAAAAAAAACAAATATAAGTCGCTCCGGAGTATAAGTCGCATTTTGGGGGGCAATTTATTCGACAAAATCCAACACCAAGAACAGACATGAACGAGCAACAACAGGCTAAACGATACGGTATGCTAACGTGACAAACACAAACGAGGAGCTGAGAACGGGCCTGACGTAACATTCAGTTATTTAAAAAAAACTATTACATAAATAACACGTTTATAAAACCATCTGTGTCACTCCAATTCATTAAATCCATCGATCGTCCTTTGTCAACAATGCCGTGTGCCGCGCCGCAGTTCAAATTATTCCACAGGCCCATACAACGATATATAAACTATATTTTAAATAACTATCACATAAACAACAATATTATCAAACCATTTGTGTCACTCCAAATCATTAAATTCATCGATCAAATTTCTCGTCTTTTATCGATCGTCCTTTGTCAACAATGCCGTGTGCCGCGCCGCAGTTCAAATTATTCCACAGGCCCATACAACGATATATAAACTATATTTTAAATAACTATCACATAAACAACAATATTATCAAACCATTTGTGTCAATCCAAATCATTAAATCCATCAATCACATTTCTCATCCTTTATGTCATCCTTGTGACAGAGGACATGTCCAGAGGATATGGCGCTTTAAAGTGTTAATTACTTTATTTGATTTTTTCTCTCTATTTTTCATGTTTTGAATATGTTCAAGATAAAGATATCAAAGCATGTGAAGTGATCAACTATACTAAAAATAACATGTGAAGTGGTCAACTATACTTGTAAGTAAGTGATGTTAATGATCAAGTAAAAATTTGTGAAAAAAAACATAAGTCGCTCCTGAGTATAAATCGCCCCCCCCCCACCCAAACTATGAAAAAACCCGCGACTTACAGTCCGAAAATTACGGTACTCCCAATATCTCCATTATTTATGAGTTAGCCCCCCTTTCCTCACTCGGGTGCATATCTTGTCAGTTGTTAATGGAAACCAGATGTGTCTCATGCCAATGAGTCTATTGTTCATGGACCAAGGCCCAAACAATCCCGCACGAACCTGACCCGAAACATGACCCGGTCACACTTAGGCTTAGTGAGATATACATTGCATGATACCAGAATAAAAATTTACCACAGTATGACACCAAATGTATTAGAAAATCCATATGTCGTAAAGCGTTGTATTATTACTATCTTCCACTATCTGTCCTACTCACTCCCTCCTTCTGAGGCTTGGCAACGCCCATGCCTCACACCTTGATAAACTTTTTGGGAGAATGTGTTCTATACTACATATGATTCTATCATCATTTAATTTGACTTTCTTTCCAAAACGCTTCTCAATTTCTCAGTTCACACATCTTCTGCATGTGTTACTGGTTCTCCAGTTTTTTCTCTAGTTAATTATCAATCCAAAAAAAACTCAACACAAAAAAAACTACTGGCAAATTAATCTGAATTTTTTCGATGTTTTTAAATTTAAAGAACTCAATCTCTCAGATTTAGCTCGCATATAGAGGTCGGTATAATTTTATAACACATATAAAGCCCCCAAGAGCACTTTTTACTATGCCGACCTAACCAGAGTAACGGGAGGGGTACAATTCAGAAAACGTGCTCAGCTCGTCGAGAAAATGCGATTTAAGCAATAAAAACAAAAAAGCGCAAAAGTCCTAAACCAAACGTTGCAGGTGGTCATTTCTTCAGTGCCATGGTCAACTCGGCACTCTAAAGCCCCCAAGAGCACTTTTTACTATGCCAACCTAACCAGAGTTACATGAGGGGTACAATTCAGAAAACGTGCTCAGCTCGTCGAGAAAATGCGATTTAAGCAATAAAATTAAAAATGCTTATTAAACCTAAACCAAACATTTCAGGTGGTCATTTGTTCATGCGCCGTGGTGAACTCGGCACTCTAAAGCCCCCTAGATAACTTTTTACTGTGCCAACCTAACCAGAGTGACGGGAGAGGCACAATTCAGAAAACGTGCTCAGTTCGACGAGAAAATGCGATTTAAGCAATAAAATTAAAAATGCACCTAAAACCTAAACCAAAAGTTGCAGATGGTCATTTCTTCATGTGCCATGGTCAACTCGGAACTCTAAAGCCCCCAAAAGCACTCTTTACTATGCCAACCTAACCAGAGTGACGGGAGGGGCACAATTCAGAAAACGTGCTCAGCTCGTCGAGAAAATGCGATTTAAGCAATAAAATTAAAAATGCTTATAAAACATAAACCAAACGTTGCAGGTGGTCATTTCTGCATGCGCAGTGATAAACTCGGCACTCTGAAGCACCCAAGAGCGCTTTTTACTAGAAAACGTGCTCAGCTCGTCGAGAAAATGCGCTCTAAGCAATACAATTAAAAATGCTTATAAAACATAAACCAAACGTTGCAGGTGGTCATTTCTTCATGCGCAGTGATAAACTCGGCACTCTGAAGCACCCAAGAACACTTTTTACTAGAAAACGTGCTCAGCTCGTCGAGAAAATGCGATCTAAGCAATACAATTAAAAATGCTTATATAACATAAACCAAACGTTGCAGGTGGACATTTCTGCATGCGCAGTGATAAACTGGGCACTCTGAAGCCCCCAAGAGCACTTTTTACTATGCCAACCTAACCAGAGTGACGGGAGAGGCACCATCCAGAAAACGTGCTCAGCTCGTCGAGAAAATGCGATTTAAGCAATAAAACTAAAAATGCTTATAAAACATAAACCAAACGTTGCAGGTGGTCATTTCTTCATGCGCAGTGATAAACTCGGCACTCTCAAGCCCCCAAGAGCGCTTTTTACTATGCCAACCTAACCAGAGTGACGGGAGAGCCACCATCCAGAAAAGGTGCTCAGCTCGTCGAGAAAATGCGATTTAAGCAATAAAACTAAAAATGCTTATAAAACATAAACCAAACGTTGCAGGTGGTAATTTCTTCATGCGCAGTGATAAACTCGGCACTCTGAAACACCCAAGAGCGCTTTTTACTAGAAAACGTGCTCAGCTCGTCGAGAAAATGCGCTCTAAGCAATACAATTAAAAATGCTCATAAAACATAAACCAAACATTGCAGGTGGTCATTTCTTCATGTGCAGTGATAAACTCGGCACTCTGAAGCACCCAAGAGCGCTTTTTACTAGAAAACGTGCTCAGGTCGTCGAGAAAATGCGATCTAAGCAATACAATTAAAAATGCTTATAAAACATAAACCAAACGTTGCAGGTGGACATTTCTGCATGCGCAGTGATAAACTGGGCACTCTGAAGCCCCCAAGAGCACTTTTTAGCATGCCAACCTAACCAGAGTGACGGGAGAGGCACCATCCAGAAAACGTGCTCAGCTCGTCGAGAAAATGCGATTTAAGCAATAAAACTAAAAATGCTTATAAAACATAAACCAAACGTTGCAGGTGGTCATTTCTTCATGCGCAATGATAAACTCGACACTCTGAAGCCCCCAAGAACGCTTTTTACTATGCCAACCTAACCAGAGTGACGGGAAGCCACCATCCAGAAAACGTGCTCAGCTCGTCGAGAAAATGCGATTTAAGCAATAAAATTAAAAATGCTTATAAAACATAAACCAAACGTTGCAGGTGGTCAGTTCTTCATGCGCAGTGATAAACTCGGCACTCTGAAGCACCCAAGTGCGCTTTTTACTAGAAAACGTGCTCAGCTCGTCGAGAAAATGCGCTCTAAGCAATACAATTAAAAATGCTCATAAAACATAAACCAAACGTTGCAGGTGGTCATTTCTTCATGTGCAGTGATAAACTCGGCACTCTGAAGCACCCAAGAGCGCGTTTTAGTTTGCCAACCTAACCAGAGTGACGGGAGAGGCACCATCCAGAAAACGTGCTCAGCTCGTCGAGAAAATGCGATTTAAGCAATAAAACTAAAAATGCTTATAAAACATAAACCAAACGTTGCAGGTGGTCATTTCTGCCTGCGCAGTGATAAACTGGGCACTCTGAAGCCCCCAAGAGCACTTTTTACTACGCCAACCTAACCAGAGAGACGGGAGAGGCACCATCCAGAAAACGTGCTCAGCTCGTCGAGAAAATAAGATTTAAGCAATAAAACTAAAAATGCTTATAAAACATAAACCAAACGTTGCAGGTGGTCATTTCTTCATGCGCAGTGATAAACTCGGCACTCTGAAGCCCCCAAGAGCGCTTTTTACTTTGCCAACCTAACCAGAGTGACGGGAGAGGCACCATCCAGAAAACGTGCTCAGCTCGTCGAGAAAATGCGATCTAAGCAATAAAATTAAAAATGCTTATAAAACATAAACCAAACGTTGCAGGTGGTCATTTCTGCATGCGCAGTGATAAACTCGGCACTCTGAAGCACCCAAGAGCGCTTTTTACTAGAAAACGTGCTCAGCTCGTCGAGAAAATGCGCTCTAAGCAATACAATTAAAAATGCTTATAAAACATAAACCAAACGTTGCAGGTGGTCATTTCTTCATGCGCAGTGATAAACTCGGCACTCTGAAGCACCCAAGAGCGCTTTTTACTAGAAAACGTGCTCAGCTCGTCGAGAAAATGCGATCTAAGCAATACAATTAAAAATGCTTATATAACATAAACCAAACGTTGCAGGTGGACATTTCTGCATGCGCAGTGATAAACTGGGCACTCTGAAGCCCCCAAGAGCACTTTTTACTATGCCAACCTAACCAGAGTGACGGGAGAGGCACCATCCAGAAAACGTGCTCAGCTCGTCGAGAAAATGCGATTTAAGCAATAAAACTAAAAATGCTTATAAAACATAAACCAAACGTTGCAGGTGGTCATTTCTTCATGCGCAGTGATAAACTCGGCACTCTCAAGCCCCCAAGAGCGCTTTTTACTATGCCAACCTAACCAGAGTGACGGGAGAGCCACCATCCAGAAAAGGTGCTCAGCTCGTCGAGAAAATGCGATTTAAGCAATAAAATTAAAAATGCTTATAAAACATAAACCAAACGTTGCAGGTGGTAATTTCTTCATGCGCAGTGATAAACTCGACACTCTGAAGCACCCAAGAGCGCTTTTTACTATGCCAACCTAACCAGAGTGACGGGAGCGCCACCATCCAGAACACGTGCTCAGCTCGTCGAGAAAATGCGATTTAAGCATTAAAACTAAAAATGCTTATAAAACATAAACCAAACGTTGCAGGTGGTCATTTCTTCATGCGCAGTGATAAACTCGGCACTCTGAAGCACCCAAGAGCGCTTTTTACTATGCCAACCTAACCAGAGTGACGTGAGGCGAACGGGCGCGGACGCTAACTCACGCCCGGCAAGAGCGCTCGGAAGGCGGATAGGCTTTCACGGAAGTCCCGCCAGCCGGTCCGCGGGCCAAATACGGTTCCATAAGGGACCGGGCGCGGACGCTAACCCACGCCCGGCAGGAGCGCTCGGAAGGCGGATAGGCATTCACGGAAGCCCCGCTAGCCTGTCCGCGGGCCAAATAGGGTTCCATAAGGGACTGGGCGCGGACGCTAACCCACGCCCGGCAAGAGCGCTAGGAAGGCGAATAGGCTTTCACGGAAGCCCCGCCAGCCGGTCCGCGGGCCAAATAGGGTTCCATAAGGGACCGGGCGCGGACGCTAAACCACGGACTCAACTCGGCACTCTGAAGCACCCAAGAGCGCTTGTAAATGATGCAAGTTTGTGCATGAAGCGTTCGCTGATTCCAGTGGATGGCGCTCTTGCTATCGATGTACTAATGATTTTGATTTATTTTGTTTGTACATTGTTTAAGTTGTGTACATTGTTTATGGCACTATTATCTCCATATTAGTAAATATATTCAATTCTTTGTAGCGAATTAGTCTAAAATTTGGGGTTTTACGTCACGTGAGTTTTGGCTCGAACTTCCGGTTCCCGTCCTGTAGCGATCAGTACGAGTGTATGGCGGACTCCGACGCTGGTGTTTAAATCCATATAAAGACTCATCTTTCAAGAAGATTAACCCCAGCCCTAGCCACAAGCAGGCAAAGTGGTGTGTTCGTTCCTCTTTATTCGTGTGTAATGTGTTTACTTGTGTAATATGTATGTATGTACGAATTAATGGTTTTGTTGTTTCTATTTCTGTTAGTTCTACGGTGATATTTTGGCGAAGATCATTAAAATCATCTGTGAAAGGAACTCTAGTCTTCCCTTTGTGACTGAGGCTGGCATAGTAGAACACTTCACTGCTCCCGGTGAAGACCAGCCTGAAGAGATCGACGCCAGTTGACGGAGCTGCTAGCAAGAAACGGGACTGCAACACGCGGCTGGACATAACGCA